>NC_092528.1:1035000-2381666 GCF_037038585.1 Patagioenas fasciata
CCGTTAACTCTAACCCTAACCAAAACCCCTAACCCTAACACTAACCCTAACCCCTAATCCTAACCCTAACCCTAACCCTAATCCCTAACCCTAAGCCTAACCCTAAGCGCAACCCTAAGCGTAACCCTAACCCTAACCCTAACCCTAATTGACCCTAACCCTAACCCTAATCCCTAACCCTAACCCTAACCCTAACCCTAACCCCTAACCCTAACCCTAATTGACCCTAACCCTAACCCTAATCCCTAACCCTAACCCTAACCCCTAAACCTAACCCCTAACCCTAAGCGTAACCCTAACCCTAACCCTAATTGACCCTAACCCTAATCCCTAACCCTAACCCTACCGTTAACTCTAACCCTAACCAAAACCCCTAACCCTAACCCCTAACCCTAACCAAAACCCCTAACCCTAACACTAACCCTAACCCCTAATCCTAACTGTAACCCTAACCCCTTAAACTTACCCTAACCTTAACCCTAACCCTAATCCTGACCCTAACCCCTAACTCTAAACCTAACTTTAACAATAACCCTAACCCTAACTCTAAACCCTAACCCTAACCCTAACCTAACCCTAACCCCCAACCAACCCTAACCCTAACCCTAACCCTAACCCTGACCCTAACCCTAATGGCCCTAACCCTAACGGCCCTAACCCTAACCCTAATGGCCCTAACCCCTAACCCAACCGTAATGGCCCTAACCCTAAGCCTAAGCCTAACCCAAAACCCTAACCCTAACCCTAACAACCCCAACCCTAACCCTAACCCTAAACCAAAACCCTAATCGTAACCCTAACCCTAACTCTAATGGCCCTAACCCTAACGGCCCTAACCCTAACCCTAAACCTAACCCAAAACCATAACCCTAACCCTAACGGCCCTAACCCTAACCCTAACCCTAGCCCTAACCCTAGCCCCTAACCCGTAAGCCTAAATCTAGCCCTAACCCTAACCCCTAACTTTAACTCTAAGCCTAACCCTATTCCTATCCGTAACCCTAACCCTAACCCTAAACCTAACTTTAACCCTAACACTAACTCTAACCCTAATCCAAACCCTAAGCGTAATCCTAAACCCTAACCCTAAGCCCTAACCCTAAGCGTAATCCTAAACCCTAACCCTAATCCTAACCCTAAGCGTAATCCTAAACCCTAACCCTAACCCTAAACCCTAACCCTAACCCTAAACCCTAACCCTAACCCTAAGCGTAGCCCTAACCCTAACCCTACCGTTAACTCTAACCCTAACCAAAACCCCTAACCCTAACACTAACCCTAACCCCTAATCCTAACTGTAACCCTAACCCCTTAAAGTTACCCTAACCTTAACCTTAACCCTAACCCTAATCCTGACCCTAACCCTAACCCTAACCCAAAACCCTAACCCTAACCCTAACCCCTAACCCTAACCCTAATCTTAACCCTAAGCATAACCCTAACACTAAATCTAACCCTAAGCCCTAACCCTAAGCGTAATCCTAAACCCTAACCCTAATCCTAACCCTAAGCGTAATCCTAAACCCTAACCCTAACCCCTAACCCTAAGCGTAATCCTAAACCCTAACCCTAACCCTAACCCTAAGCGTAATTCTAAACCCTAACCCTAATCCTAAACCTAAGCGTAATCCTAAACCCTAACCCTAACCCCTGACCCTAACCCTAACCCTAACCGCAACCCTAAGCATAGCCCTAACCCTAACCCCTAACACTAAGCGTAATCCTAAACCGTAACCCTAATCCTAACCCTAAGCGTAATCCTAAACCCTAACCCTAACCCTAACCCTAAAGCGCAACCCTAAGCGTAGCCCTAACCCTAACCCTAACCCTAATTGACCCTAACCCTAAACCCTAACCCTAACCCTAACCCCTAACCCTAAGCGTAATCCTAAACCCTAACCCTAACCCCTAACCCTAAGCGTAATCCTAAACCCTAACCCTAATCCTAACCCTAAGCGTAATCCTAAACCCTAACCCTAACCCTAACCCCTAACCCTAACCCTAACGCGCAACCCTAAGCATAGCCCTAACCCTAACCCTAACACTAAATCTAACCCTAAGCCCTAACCCTAAGCGTAATCCTAAACCCTAACCCTAATCCTAACGCTAAGCGTAATCCGAAACCCTAACCCTAACCCTAAACCCTAACCCTAAGCGTAATCCTAAACCCTAACCCTAACCCTAACCCTAAGCGCAACCCTAAGCGTAACCCTAACCCTAACTGACCCTAACCCTAACCCTAACCCTACCCCTAACCGTTAACTCTAACCCTAACCAAAACCCCTAACCCTAACCCTAACCCCTAATCCTAACTGTAACCCTAACCCCTTAAACTTACCCTAACCTTAACCCTAACCCTAACCCTGACCCTAACCCTAACCCTAACCCTAACCCTAAGCGCAACCCTAAGCGTAGCCCTAACCCTAACCCTAACCCCTAACCCTAAGCGTAATCCTAAACCCTAACCCTAAGCGTAATCCTAAACCCTAACCCTAAGCGTAATCCTAAACCCTAACCCTAATCCTAACCCTAAGCGTAATCCTAAACCCTAACCCTAACCCCTAACCCCTAACCCTAAGCGTAATCCTAAACCCTAACCCTAACCCTAACCCCTAACCCTAAGCGTAATCCTAAACCCTAACCCTAACCCTAACCCCTAACCCTAAGCGTAATCCTAAACCCTAACCCTAACCCTAACCCCTAACCCTAAGCGTAATCCTAAACCCTAACCCTAACCCCTAACCCCTAACCCTAAGCGTAATCCTAAACCCTAACCCTAACCCTAATCCTAACCCTAAGCGTAATCCTAAACACTAACCCTAACCCTAACCCCTAACCCTAAGCGTAATCCTAAACCCTAACCCTAACCCTAACCCCTAACCCTAAGCGTAATCCTAAACCCTAACCCTAAGCTTAATCCTAAACCCTAACCCTAATCCTAACCCTAAGCGTAATCCTAAACCCTAACCCTAACCCCTAACCCTAAGCGCAACCCTAAGCGTAACCCTAAACCTAATTGACCCTAACCCTAACCCTAACCCTAACCGTTAACTCTAACCCTAACCAAAACCCCTAACCCTAACACTAACCCTAACCCCTAATCCTAACTGTAACCCTAACCCCTTAAACTTACCCTAACCTTAACCCTAACCCTAAACCCTAACCCCAACCCCTAACCCTAACCCAATAACCCTAACCCTAACTCTAAACCCTAACCCTAACCCTAACCCTAACCCAACCCTAACCCCCAACCAACCCTAACCCAACCCTAACCCCCAACCAACCCTAACCCTAACCCTAACCCTAATGGCCCTAACCCTAACCCTAATGGCCCTAACCCTAATGGCCCTAACCCTAACCCAACCCTAATGGCCCTAACCCTAACCCTAATGGCCCTAACCCTAACCCTAATGGCCCTAACCGCTAACCCAACCGTAATGGCCCTAACCCTAAGCCTAACCCTAACCCAACCCTAATGGCCCTAACCCTAACTCTAATGGCCCTAACCCTAACCCTAACCCTAACTCTAATGGCCCTAACCCTAACCCTAACCTAACAGTAACCCTAAACCTAACCTCTACCCTTAACACTAACCCTATGCCCTAAACCCTAAACATCATCCCTAAACCTAACCCTAACCATAACCCTAAACCCTAACCCTAACACTAATCCTAAACCTAAACCTAACACCTAACCCTAACCCTAACCCTAAGCCTAAACATAACCCTAAGGCCCTAACCCTAAGGCCCTAACCCTACCCTTACGCCTAACCCTTACGCCTAACCCCTAACCCGTAAGCCTAACTCTAGCCCTAACCCTAACCCCTAACCCTAACTCTAAGCCTAACCCTATTCCTATCCGTAACCCTAACCCCTAACCCCTAACCCAACCGTAATGGCCCTAACCCTAAGCCTAAGCCTAACCCAAAACCCTAACCCTAACATTAACCCTAAACCTAACCCTAACAACCCCAACCCTAACCCTAACTCTAAACCAAAACCCTAATCGTAACCCTAACCCTAACTCTAATGGCCCTAACCCTAACGGCCCTAACCCTAACCCTAAACCTAACCCAAAACCATAACCCTAACCCTAACGGCCCTAACCCTAACCCTAGCCCTAACCCTAACCCTAACCCTAAGCCCTAACCCTAAGCGTAATCCTAAACCCTAACCCTAACCCTAAGCGTAATCCTAAACACTAACCCTAACCCTAACCCCTAACCCTAAGCGTAATCCTAAACCCTAACCCTAATCCTAATCCTAAGCGTAATCCTAAACCCTAACCCTAACCCTAACCCCTAACCCTAAGCACAACCCTAAGCGTAACCCTAAACCTAATTGACCCTAACCCTAACCCTAACCGTTAACTCTAACCCTAACCAAAACCCCTAACCCTAACACTAACCCTAACCCCTAATCCTAACTGTAACCCTAACCCCTTAAACTTACCCTAACCTTAACCCTAACCCTAAACCCTAACCCCAACCCCTAACCCTAACCCTAACCCAATAACCCTAACCCTAACTCTAAACCCTAACCCTAACCCTCACCCTAACCCAACCCTAACCCCCAACCAACCCTAACCCTAACCCTAACCCTAATGGCCCTAACCCTAACCCTGACCCTAACCCGAATGACCCTAACCCTAACCCTGACCCTAACCCTAATGGCCCTAACCCTAACCCAACCCTAATGGCCCTAACCCTAACCCTAACGGCCCTAACCCTAACCCTAATGGCCCTAACGCTAACCCTAATGGCCCTAACCGCTAACCCAACCGTAATGGCCCTAACCCTAAGCCTAACCCTAACCCAACCCTAATGGCCCTAACCCTAACTCTAATGGCCCTAACCCTAACCCTAACTCTAATGGCCCTAACCCTAACCCTAACCTAACAGTAACCCTAAACCTAACCTCTACCCTTAACACTAACCCTATGCCCTAAACCCTAAACATCATCCCTAAACCTAACCCTAACCATAACCCTAAACCCTAACCCTAACACTAATCCTAAACCTAAACCTAACACCTAACCCTAACCCTAACCCTAAGCCTAAACATAACCCTAAGGCCCTAACCCTAAGGCCCTAACCCTACCCTTACGCCTAACCCTTACGCCTAACCCCTAACCCGTAAGCCTAACTCTAGCCCTAACCCTAACCCCTAACCCTAACTCTAAGCCTAACCCTATTCCTATCCTTAACCCTAACCCTAACCCCTAACCCAACCGTAATGGCCCTAACCCTAAGCCTAAGCCTAACCCAAAACCCTAACCCTAACGTTAACCCTAAACCTAACCCTAACAACCCCAACCCTAACCCTAACTCTAAACCAAAACCCTAATCGTAACCCTAACCCTAACTCTAATGGCCCTAACCCTAACGGCCCTAACCCTAACCCTAAACCTAACCCAAAACCATAACCCTAACGGCCCTAACCCTAACCCTAGCCCTAACCCTAACCCTAAGCCCTAACCCTAAGCGTAATCCTAAACCCTAACCCTAACCCTAAGCGTAATCCTAAACCCTAACCCTAATCCTAACCCTAAGCGTAATCCTCAACCCTAACCCTAACCCCTAACCCTAACCCTAACCCTAAGCGTAGCCCTAACCCTAAACCTAATTGACCCTAACCCTAACCCTAATCCCTAACCCTAAACCTACCGTTAACTCTAACCCTAACCAAAACCCCTAACCCTAACACTAACCCTAACCCCTAATCCTAACTGTAACCCTAACCCCTTAAACTTACCCTAACCTTAACCCTAACCCTAACCCTAATCCTGACCCTAACCCTAACCGTAACCCTAACCCTAATCCTGACCTTAACCCCTAACTCTAAATCTAACTTTAACAATAACCCTAACCCTAACTGTAAACCCTAACCCTAACCCCTAACCCTAACCCTAAACCCTAACTCTAACCCTAATCGTAACCCTAAGCATAACCCTAACACTAAATCTAACCCTAAGCCCTAACCCTAAGCGTAATCCTAAACCCTAATCCTAACACTAAGCGTAATCCTAAACCCTAACCCTAACCCTAAACCCTAACCCTAAGGGTAATCCTAAACCCTAACCCTAAGCGTAATCCTAAACCCTAACCCTAATCCTAACCCTAAACGTAATCCTAAACCCTAACACTAACCCCTAACCCTAACCCTAACCCTAAGCGTAGCCCTAAGCGTAGCCCTAACCCTAACCCTAAACCTAATTGACCGTAACCCTAACCCTAATCCCTAACCCTAACCCTAACCCTAACCTTAACCCTAATCTTAACCCTAATCCTAACCCTAACCCCTAACCCTAACCCCTAACCCTAATCCTAATCGTAACCCTAAGCATAACCCTAACACTAAATCTAACCCTAAGCCCTAACCCTAAACGTAATCCTAAACCCTAACCCTAATCCTAACCCTAAGCGTAATCCTAAACCCTAACCCTAACCCTAAACCCTAACCCTAAGCGTAATCCTAAACCCTAACCCTAACCCTAAACCCTAACCCTAAGCGTAATCCTAAACCCTAACCCTAAACCCTAACCCTAAGCGTAATCCTAAACCCTAACCCTAACCCCTAACCCCAACCCTAACCCTAACCGTAACCTAATTGACCCTAACCCTAACCCGAATGCCTAACCCTAACCCTACCGTTAGCTCTAACCCTAACCAAAACCCCTAACCCTAACACTAACCCTAACCCCTAATCCTAACTGTAACCCTAACCCCTTAAACTTACCCTAACCTTAACCCTAACCCTAACCCTAAACACTAACCCTAACCCTACCGTTAACTCTAACCCTAACACTAACCCTAACCCCTAATCCTAACTGTAACCCTAACCCCTTAAACTTACCCTAACCTTACCCTAACCCTAACCCTAATCCTGACCCTAACCCCTAACTCTAAACCTAACTTTAACAATAACCCTAACCCTAACTCTAAACCCTAACCCTAACCCTAACCTAACCCTAACCCCCAACCAACCCTAACCCTAACCCTGACCCTAACCCTAATGGCCCTAACCCTAACCCTAACGGCCCTAACCCCTAAGCCAACCGTAATGGCCCTAACCCTAAGCCTAACCCTAACCCAACCCTAATGGCCCTAACCCTAACTCTAATGGCCCTAACCCTAACCCTAACTCTAATGGCCCTAACCCTAACCCTAACGGCCCTAACCCTAACCCTAAACCTAACCCTAACCTAACAGTAACCCTAAACCTAACCTCTACCCTTAACACTAACCCTATGCCCTAAACCCTAAACATCATCCCTAAACCTAACCCTAACCATAACCCTAAACCCTAACCCTAACACTAATCCTAAATCTAAACCTAACACCTAACCCTAACCCCTAACCCTAAGACTAAGAATAAACATAACCCTAAGGCCCTAACCCTAACGCCCTAACCCTAAGGCCCTAACCCTACCC
Organism: Patagioenas fasciata; assembly: GCF_037038585.1. Classification (NCBI taxonomy): domain Eukaryota; kingdom Metazoa; phylum Chordata; class Aves; order Columbiformes; family Columbidae; genus Patagioenas; species Patagioenas fasciata. Next base: position 1,042,433 of record NC_092528.1, read on the forward strand.
TTACGCCTAACACTTACACCTAACCCCTAACCCGTAAGCCTAACTCTAGCCCTAACCCTAACCCCTACCCCTAACTCTAAGCCTAACCCTATTCCTATCCGTAACCCGAACCCTAACCCCTAACCCCTAACCCAACCGTAATGGCCCTAACCCTAAGCCTAAGCCTAACCCAAAACCCTAACCCTAACATTAACCCTAAACCTAACCCTAACAACCCCAACCCTAAACCAAAACCCTAATCGTAACCCTAACCCTAACCCTAACTCTAATGGCCCTAACCCTAACGGTCCTAACCCTAACCCTAAACCTAACCCAAAACCATAACCCTAACCCTAACGGCCCTAACCCTAACCCTAACCCTAGCCCCTAACCCGTAAGCCTAAATCTAGCCCTAACCCTAACCCCTAACTTTAACTCTAAGCCTAACCCTATTCCTATCCGTAACCCTAACCCTAACCCTAAACCTAACTTTAACCCTAACACTAACTCTAACCCTAATCCAAACCCTAAGCGTAATCCTAAACCCTAACCCTAAGCCCTAACCCTAAGCGTAATCCTAAACCCTAACCCTAATCCTAACCCTAAGCGTAATCCTAAACCCTAACCCTAACCCCTAACCCTAACACTAACCGTAGCCCTAACCCTAACCCTACCGTTAACTCTAACCCTAACCAAAACCCCTAACCCTAACACTAACCCTAACCCCTAATCCTAACTGTAACCCTAACCCCTTAAACTTACCCTAACCTTAACCCTAACCCTAATCCTGACCCTAACCCTAACACTAACCCAAAACCCTAACCCTAATCCTAACCCTAACCCCTAACCCTAACCCTAACCGTAACCCTAAGCATAACCCTAACACTAAATCTAACCCTAAGCCCTAACCCTAAGCGTAATCCTAAACCCTAACCCTAAACCCTAACCCTAAGCGTAATCCTAAGCCCTAACCCTAACCCTAAACCCTAACCCTAAGCGTAATCCTAAACCCTAACCCTAACCCTAAGCGTAATCATAAACCCTAACCCTAACCTTAAGCGTAATCCTAAACCCTAACCCTAACCCTAACCCCTAACCCTAACCCTAACTGCAACCCTAAGCGTAGCCCTAACCCTAACCCCTAACCCTAAGCGTAATCCTAACCCCTAACCCTAACCCCTAACCCTAACCCTAAAGCGCAACCCTAAGCGTAGCCCTAACCCTAACCCTAACCCTAGTTGACCCTAACCCTAATCCCTAACCCTAACCCTAACTCTAACCCTAACCAAAACCCCTAACCCTAACCCCTAATCCTAACTGTAACCCTAACCCCTTAAACTTACCCTAACCTTAACCCTAACCCTAATCCTGACCCTAACCCTAACCCTAAGCGCAACCCTAAGCGTAGCCCTAACCCTAACCCTAACCCTAACCCCTAACCCTAAGCGTAATCCTAAACCCTAACCCTAATCCTAACCCTAAGCGTAATCCTAAACCCTAACCCTAACCCCTAACCCTAAGCGTAATCCTAAACCCTAACCCTAATCCTAACCCTAAGCGTAATCCTAACCCCTAACCCTAACCCCTAACCCTAACACTAACCCTAAAGCGCAACCCTACGCGCAGCCCTAACCCTAACCCTAACACTAAATCTAACCCTAAGCCCTAACCCTAAGCGTAATCCTAAACCCTAACCCTAATCCTAACCCTAAGCGTAATCCTAAACCCTAACCCTAACCCTAAACCCTAACCCTAAGCGTAATCCTAAACCCTAACCCTAACCCCTAACCCTAAGCGTAATCCTAAACCCTAACCCTAATCCTAACCCTAAGCGTAATCCTAAACCCTAACCCTAACCCTAACCCTAATTGACCCTAACTCTAATCCCTAACCCTAACCCTAACCCTACCGTTAACTCTAACCCTAACCAAAACCCCTAACCCTAACACTAACCCTAACCCCTAATCCTAACTGTAACCCTAACCCCTTAAACTTACCCTAACCTTAACCCTAACCTTAACCCTAATCCTGACCCTAACCCCTAACTCTAAACCTAACTTTAACAATAACCCTAACCCTAACTCTAAACCCTAACCCTAACCCTAACGCTAACCCTAACCCTGACCCTGACCCTGACCCTAAACCCTAACCCTGACCCTGACCCTAACCCTGACCCTAATGGCCCTAACCCTGACCCTAATGGCCCTAACCCTAACCCTAACGGCCCTAACCCTAACCCTAATGGCCCTAACCCCTAACCCAACCGTAATGGCCCTAACCCTAAGCCTAACCCTAACCTAACCCTAATGGCCCTAACCCTAACTCTAATGGCCCTAACCCTAACCCTAACTCTAATGGCCCTAACCCTAACCCTAACGGCCCTAACCCTAACCCTAACGGCCCTAACCCTAACCCTAACGGCCCTAACCCTAACCCTAACCTAACAGTAACCCTAAACCTAACCTCTACCCTTAACACTAACCCTATGCCCTAAACCCTAAACATCATCCCTAAACCTAACCCTAACCATAACCCTAAAGCCTAACCCTAACACTAATCCTAAATCTAAACCTAACACCTAACCCTAACCCCTAACCCTAACACTAAGCCTAAACATAACCCTAAGGCCCTAACCCTAAGGCCCTAACCCTAAGGCCCTAACCCTAAGGCCCTAACCCTAAGGCCCTAACCCTAAGGCCCTAACCCTAAGGCCCTAACCCTACCCTTACGCCTAACCCCTAACCCGTAAGCCTAACTCTAGCCCTAACCCTAACCCTAAACCTAACCCAAAACCATAACCCTAACCCTAACGGCCCTAACCCTAACCTTAACCCTAACCCTATCCCAAACCCTAACACTAAAAGCTAACCCTAACCTAACGGTAACCCTAAACCTAACCTCTACCCTTAACACTAACCCTGTGCCCTAAACCCTAAACATCATCCCTAAACCTAACCCTAACCATAACCCTAAACCCTAACCCCTAACCCTAACACTAATCCTAAATCTAAACCCAACCCCCAACCCCTAACCCCCTAACCCTGACCCCTGACCCCTCCCCCAAACCCCTAACCCCTAACCCTAGCCCCCCTAACCCTAATGACCCTAACCCCTTACCCCCTCACTCTAAACCCTAAACCCTAACCCTAAACCCTAACCCCTAACCCCTAATCCTTACCCTAACCCTAACCCCTAAACCCTAACGACCCTAACGACCCTAACCCCTAACCCTAACCCCTAACGACCCTAACCGACCCTAACCCTAATGCTAATGGCCTAACCCCTACTGCTGCACCAGACTTTTAGTTTTTCGTCTTTTTACCTATACATACTACAGAATATAAATAACAACATCTACAAATAAGAATTAAATATGCAACAGAAAAATACACAACTACACATAACATAAAAAATCCTCAACTACCAGAAATATTCAAATTACACAGCAACTATGCAAATTAACTCATTAAATATGCAAATTAGGGAGGAAAAAAACAACTTTTTCTCCCCTACAAAAACCAGAACACAACAAAAAAACCCACCATAAAAACAACAAAACCAATCCACACCTCCTCCCAGAGACTGCAGGGAGTACTGGGATTTATATTAAATATATTTTTTTAAATCCCCTAGAGCACCCAAAGCCATACTGCTCCACTTAAAAATAAAATACATTCTTTTTCTTCCTCACTTTTTCTTCAAGTAGTTTATTTCATTTTTATTTAGTTTCTTTGCAATGACACACTAATCTGACACGACATCCAAAAGAAACCCTTCCAGAACTGCACACTCACTGCCCTTCAACCTCACCGACTGGTCCGCTTGCTCAAAGTCCGTCAAATGGACACTCAGACACAGACAGACTCCAATGTGGATACAGACAAAGTCCAACACACCCACATGCACATATGAAGTCCAGCATGGATGGCTGACACTGAGTCCAGCATGCACATGCACATAGACACGGACAAAGTCCTACACACATAGACACAAAGTCCAATGCACCCACAGACGGAGACGGACGAAGTCTAACCCGCACGCCGCATGTGACGAATTGCTGCGTGGACGCGACGGATGGTGACCGAGTCTGGCATGCGCTCGCCGTCGACATGCTCTCGAAGCCTCTCACGCACGCGAAACTTCTCCGACTGAAAAAGATGCCGGACAACAACAAGGTACAGCTGCTTTATTACCTTTGTGAAGGAGCTGAGTTAGGTACAGCTAGGCCCCTCAAACTCAATATTACCCAACAAATTACATGGAGTTGTAATAAACAGTAAGATCATATACAAACTGCTTGTTATTACAGCATTCCCTTATCACTATGACCATAACACAGAAAACTCCCCCATATTACAGCATTTTGACATAATATATCACAGTGCCTAAGGCTACGGGGAATATCGTCACCTTTGGTAGGGAGCCGTTACAAAGTTTTGTTCCGGATCGGAGCGATTTACGGACTCTTCCTGACCGTGTCCCTTTGACCGCGTCGCAGAATGGACTCCTCCCTGTTATGACTCTTCTACAGAGTATCCTCCTGACTGGTAACCGAAACATCTAATGCGTACCTTGATTACATATTTTACGTATTACATTTATCACGCTACGCAGAAAAGCCAACTCCTCTATCTCACGGCATCCCTGCTGTCACCTTACGGAGGATAACACGCCCCTATCACAACTCTGACCGACTCGTGGGCCGTTTAGTTTGACCGCTCCTGGGGCGATTGCGACCAGCTTTCCGGTACCGTTCCCTAAACGAACCTCCTGGCCGCTACCGACCGAGACCGCAATCTGGAATAACTACGGCCTCAAAAGCTGTTCCCAGAGCCTTGACAATCCCCTCGCCTCCGAAACTGCCGTCCCAGCCGGACCCAAATTGGAACGCTGACTGTGAACTTGATCTTGCCTAGCGGCCTGGACCTGGGGAAAAAACACCCTCCTGGGGGGGCAGAGAACAGAGAATCCCCTGACAGGGGCTTGTTTTCCTATTTCTGTTTTTTCCTCCTTTTCAGGTAAATTTCAAAATAAACCTGCAAAGAAAACAACTACCCCAAAACACAATCATACCAGACCTCACAGCTAAACCGCACCACTCACTCCAATACCAAACCCACCACCCTCTCGCACGGCTGCCATTCTCCCAGCTCGTACGATCGCCCCATGTCCGCATCGCCCCTCAGGAACATCGTTCCCGGGAGCCTCCGAAATGGCCCTGCCTGCCAAAACCCCGGTCCGAGGGTCGCCCGCATCCGAACCTTGGCGACCAACATCGCCTTGCGGAGCGGCCGGGACCGGGAAAAAAAAACACCCAGCCGGGGGAAAAAAAAAATCCCCCGGCTGGGTTTTTTTTTATTCTATTTTAAAACTTAAATGTACCTGAAAAGGAAAAACCATGAACCTGCACAGACAAAAACCCACAACCCATAAACACAAACACACCAAATCTCACAGCTCACCACACCACTCATTCACCTAACAAAGCCACCTCACGCATCACAGCCATTGTGCCCTCTGTGCCATTGCTCGTGGGGAAGGCTGTTCCCAGCAGCCTCCAAAATGGCCCTGCCTGCCAAAACCCCGGTCCGACGGCCTCCCGGGTCCGAACCTTGGCAACGAACGTCGCCTCGCGGAGCGGCCGGGACCGGGGGAAAAAAAAACCCAGTCGGGGGAAAAAAAAAAAAAAAAATTCCCTGGCTGGGGTTTTTTTATTCTATTTGAAATTTTAAATGTACCTGAAAAGGAAAAATCATTAACCTGCAAGGACAAAAACTCACAACCCCCAATATACAAATGCACCACAATCACACAGCTGAGCGCACCACTCATTCACCTACCAAACCCACCCCACGCTCACATGGCAGCTGTTGTCCCCTCTATGCCGTTGCCCCTCGGGAACACCGTTCCCAGGAGCCTCCAAAACGGCCCTGCCTGCCGAAACCCCAGCCCGAGGGCCGCCCGCGTCCTAACCTCGGCGACAAACGTCGCCTCGCGGAGCGGCCGGGACCAGGGAAAAAACCCGGTCGGGGGGGATGGATCCCCCAGCTGGAGTTTTTTATTCTTTAACTTTGGAATTTACCTGAAAAGGAAAAAAATTTGAACCTCCAAGGACAAATAACTACAGCCCCGAGCCACGTTTGCTCGAGGTTTCACACTATCCGAACGCTCTGCGCGTCATCTACCCGGCCGACCGCTTCTTCCTCTCCCGAAGATTGGCTTGAGACAGGGCCTTCACACTTTGCACTTAATTCCCTTGCCATCCTTCATATAGTTCTTGACTGTGGTGACCTATTCTTGCTCGGCGTCCTGATCCTGTCAGTTACCGCGACCTCCTTCCTCTGAGATTCCGGAATTCAAACTCGCCCCGCGTCTCCGTCGCCAAACGCCGACGACGCCCGCGATCCCGCCGACATCGCTCGGTTTCGGGTGACCGACTGGGGCGCGGCCGACCGAGGGTGGCGCTAGACGGCTTGCGCTGTGGCGGAATGTAATGGTGAGGGACGCTATTGCTTACTAGGAGGACAGAATATGCTAAGCAAATTCAGCTGAAACTTGATTCAGAGCGATTTCTACATGGACGGGAGATGCCAAAGGCTACAGGGAGGTCTTTCCGTCGAGGCGTGAGGTTGGGATCAGACCCCCTCACTTTCTAAACTCCTCTGCGGACGGGAGCCCGGGTGCGGCTGGATCCGAACTTAGCCCTGCGCTGGATCTACGGTTGGCCTCCCGGCCGTGCAGGGGAGAGGGAAAACACCTAAGATATTATATTGACATATGGCCAAAGGACTGTATGTGCACACCTGACTCCTTATACCGCTCAGCCTGAATTTCTGAATGGCATCGCTCTACGCCTCGGCATCCCTACCTCCCTTCCAGAGGCACGGGGACGGTTGGGTCATGGTCTAAGTCCTCGGTCTATCGGGGCAAACTCTCCGGCAAAATCCATGTAAATAACCAACCGAACGGAGCGGTACTGCGGGAAGGCTGACTGGAGCTGCCTCTTCTGCTGAGGTCCCAGCCGAGCGTGGAAATCCCTAGGTATTTATACCCTTACAAACTATTCACCCACCCCTCTACGCTGCGATTGCATCCAATAGCGATAGCCGAGTCTCTGGTCTTCTTGCTTCTCAGCGGATCCTGTGCGCTGACCTCGCACTGGACTCGGCTCTGCGCAGCCGTAGATTCGGTTTACGGTCCGTAGGAGCTTCCCGACGGCCTCGAATGTGGCATTTTTGGCGACAGAAGCCTATTCCTGCGGGAACGTGTAAAGCGCGCCTTATGGGATGGGTGACGATCGGAGTCTGTAGCTGCTTTTGTTACCATCGAGTAAAGGCTATAATTATGAGTGCTACATAGCCTAACAAAACGCCTTTCTATGAGTGACTCATATTGACAATGTGGTCACCTGCAAAGAAAAAAACCAAAAAGATTTCATTAAAACAGGCTTTGTCTATGAAATAACAGCACACCACAGACAACACTAATCATCAATGGTCTCTGTAACGACTGCAAAACACCACTAAAAGGACTTACGACTCCCCTGCCCCCAGCTACTGCGTCCCAGATGACTTCTGGCTATACATTTTAACACATCAACAGCTGCCCTGCCCGGCACATGCTGGCATCGCACTGTAAAGTTCCCTGGGCCCTTAACCCACCCAAAGGGGACTTTTCCTGGACAGGGAAAGCCCTTATCAGAACTTTACCCCCATCCCTGCGATTCCCGGCCCCTTCCCAGCCCCCGTGCCTCCACTTATCTTTAAGAGGGCCAAGGGACCGAATCCACCTTCAACAGAGAAAACGCCACGTGCGCTAACGGAGATGTTCCTGCATTGCCGGGGTCCTCTTCAACATCTACAGTAACACAGGAAAACACACGCTCACTAAGCCGTGCCAGCATACGGTATCGCGGGGTAAACGCCGACTCCTCCCGCAACACCCACCTCCTCCTAAGTTCCTCGGCGTTCCGTTCGGTGCGTCGTGTCACGGGTGCGGTCACAAACCCTCATCGCTCGTAACGCCTAAGACAGCGAGAAACAAAAGAACTGTAGGGCTTGGAGCGTGTCCCCAGCCCCACGCTCCTCCTCGCCCATACCCCGGTTCACCAGAAAAGCTCCTCCGAGTCCAAAGGGCCCAAAAGGAGCCTGCAAAACAAGAAGGAAACACTGAACCGAGTCACCGGGCGACACCGGGCTCCTCGACACCCACAGCCGCCTCACCTTCTCGGCTGCTGGCCGGCGTGCAGCTTCGCCCCTCCGAGCTGGTCCACGGCACCTGCGAGAACAAAGGCATCTGCTCCGACGCTGCCTGAAAACAGCCCGCCCGTAGACGGGCCCGTCTCCAGCTCCTTTACCTTGGCCGCTCTCCCACCTGCCTGCCCATCCTTGCTTTTGACTGCAACGCCGTTGACCACAGGGGTTCAGCTGCCGCCTGTAAAACACAACCCAATGACGCTCATACCTGCACTGGCAACACGGGACCTGAAACGAGCTGCTGCTTCGGCCCGACGCTCATTGTTCACCTTGCCTGAGGAGTTGCGGTGCTAATACCCAGGTTTCCTCTTCGCTTCTATGAAAGAGACAAATGACCAAACTTACATAGAGCCACACGGCACATCTTCCCGCTGGCATCACACACCGACCCACCTGCTTATGGCGCGCTGCTCGCCTCTTCTGTTGCTCTTTCGTACCAAGTCATCCCTCTACCTCTGAAATCAAGGTATTCAACAAGTCACCCAGACGCTCATCAACTGCTTGACCATTCCACAGGTTTGCTTTCTATTCAGGAATCCCACCAGAAGCTCTAATTGAGTCCCTAAAAGACTAGGGAACGGACTGCCAGCTCCCCTGCCCACAGCTACTGCATCCCAGATGACCGCACAACCTTTGCCTACACAACTGAATCTGTCAACAGATTAACCCTGGACTCCTAGAGTTCACTCCACCCGCCCCTGACTCCACACCGCCGGGCAGAGCAGCTCCGAGCCGAACGTGCACGTGCGCAGACAAACGTGCCACAGAACGTTACAGGCGACATCATGTCAACAACACCAACAACACCCAACAATGGGAACAACTCCCAATCAGAGAGGCATCAATCAAAAAAACCTGCAGGGGGGCACTGGTGTGGGGAGGAGCCTCCGCTGCAACCCCAGAAAACAAAGGAGCCGAACATCACGGCCCCTTATAAGACGGCGGCACTGGCGCGCACACACACAGAGGAGAGGGCGGCACTGGCGCGCACACACACAGAGGAGAGGGCGGCACTGGCGCGCACACACACAGAGGAGAGGGCGGCACTGGCGCGCACACACACAGAGGAGAGGGCGGCACTGGCGCGCACACACACAGAGGAGAGGGCGGCACTGGCGCGCACACACACAGAGGAGAGGGCGGCACTGGCGCGCACACACACAGAGGAGAGGGCGGCACTGGCGCGCACACACACAGAGGAGAGGGCGGCACTGGCGCGCACACACACAGAGGAGAGGGCGGCACTGGCGCGCACACACACAGAGGAGAGGGCGGCACTGGCGCGCACACACACAGAGGAGACGGCGGCACTGGCGCGCACACACACAGAGGAGAGGGCGGCACTGGCGCGCACACACACAGAGGAGAGGGCGGCACTGGCGCGCACACACACAGAGGAGAGGGCGGCACTGGCGCGCACACACACAGAGGAGAGGGCGGCACTGGCGCGCACACACACAGAGGAGAGGGCGGCACTGGCGCGCACACACACAGAGGAGAGGGCGGCACTGGCGCGCACACACACAGAGGAGAGGGCGGCACTGGCGCGCACACACACAGAGGAGACGGCGGCACTGGCGCGCACACACACAGAGGAGACGGCGGCACTGGCGCGCACACACACAGAGGAGACGGCGGCACTGGCGCGCGCGCACACACAGAGGAGACGGCGGCACTGGCGCGCGCGCACACACAGAGGAGACGGCGGCGCTACTTAAAACCTTCAAGACGCTGGGAAGAAGTGCCAGTCCCTTAGACTGGAGGGGTACAGAGCAGAGCTGCCGATGCAGCCCAGAATGACACCATAAAACACAACTGAGCAGAAACATCCAAAATGCAAAAACCATCCACGCTTTCAGCTGCTGATACAAGAAAACTGGGACCTGATTGGCGCTATGCCAACTGGCACCGGCGTTCCGGATCCCGGGATGGTGCCCGGGATGCCTGTCGGGTCCCTCAAGCGCGATGAGAGCCCGGGACCGTCTGGCAGGCACAATGCAAGCCTCCCGACCTGCAATACAACACTGACACTAGGCTGCAGCTGCCCTGCCCAGGACACCCTGGCATCGCACTGTGAAGTTCCCTGCCCAAAAGGGACTGTTCCTGGAACACCCTTGCCCCAAAGAGAACTTTACCCCCCTCCCGGCAGTTCCCAACCCCTTCCCAGCCCTCCAGCCTCCATTTATCTTTCAGAGGGCCAAGAGACTGAATCCATCTTCAACAGAGGAAAACACCACATGTGCTGATGGAGATCTTCCTGCATCACCAAGTTCCTCCTCAACATCTGCAATAACACAAGAAAACACACACTCACTAAGCAAAGCCAGCACACAATATAAAGGCACAAGGCACATCTTCGCTCTGACACCACGCACCGACCCACCTGCTTACGGCGCTCTGCTCGGCTCTTCTGCCGCTCTTTCGTGCCATGTTGTCCCTCTGCATCTGAAATCAAGGTATTCAACAAGTCACTGAGATGCTCATCAACAGCTTGACCATTCCACAGGTCTGCTTTCTATTCAGGAATCCCACCAGAAGCTCTAATTGAGTCCCTAAAACACTGGGGAACAGACTGCCAGCTCCCCTGCCCACAGCTACTGCATCCCAGATGACCACACAACCTTTGCCTACACAACTGAATCTGTCAACAGATTAACCGTGGACTCCTAGAGCTCACTCCACCCGCCCCTGACTCCACACCGCCGGGCAGAGCAGCTCCGAGCCGAACGTGCACGTGCGCAGTCAAACTCGCCACAGAACGCTATGGACGACACGACCGCAACGGCACCGCAACGCTCCGCAACGACAGAGACGCCAAAACCAGAGACGGCATCAATCAAAATGCCCTGCAGAGAGGCAGTGATGAGGCAAGGAGCCTCTTCTGCAACTCCAGGAAAAAGGAGCCCAACGTCACGGCCCCTTATGAGACGGCGACGGCACTGGCGCCCACACACACAGAGACGGCGGCGGCACTGGAGCCCACACACACAGAGACGGCGGCACAACCTAAGAACTTCTTCCCAGCATCTTGAAGTGCCAGTCCCTTAGACTGGAGGGGTAGAGAGCAGAGCTGCTGAAGCAGCCCAGAATCACACCATAGGTCACTGCTGACCAGAAATGTCCAAAATGCAAGCACCGTCCACGCTTTTGGCTGATGATACAAGAATTCAGCACCCGATTGGCTCTACACCAATTAACACCGGCATTCCGGATCCCGGGATGGCACCTGAGAGGCCCGTTGGGCCCCCGGAGTACAGCAAGACCCCGGGATCGTCTGACAGGTGCAAGGCAGGCTTCCCGAGCTACACGACAACGCAGACGCAGGCTGGAGCTGCCCTGCCCGGCACATGCTGGCATCGCACTGTAAAGTTCCCTAGGTCCTTTACCCACCCCAAGAGGACTTTTCCTGGACAGCCCTTCCCCTTATCAGAACTTTACCCGCCTCCCTGCGACTCCCGGCCCCTTCCCAGCCCCTGTGCCTCCACTTATCTTTCAGAGGGCCGAGGGACCGAATCCACCTTCGACAGAGAAAACGCCACGTGCGCTAACGGAGATGTTCCTGCATCACCGGGTTCCTCTTCAACATCTACAGTAACACGGGAAAACACACGCTCACTAAGCCGTGCCAGCATACGGTATCGCGGGGTAAACGTCAACTCCTTCTGCGACACCCACCTCCTAAGTTCCTTGGCGTTCTGTTCGGCCCGTCGTGCCACGGGTGCGGTCACAAACCCTCATTGGTCGTGGCACCTAAGACATTGGGAAACAAAAGAACTGTAGGGCTTGGAGCGAGTCCCCAGCCTCACGCTCCTCCTCGCCCATACCCTGGCTCACCAGAAAAGCTCCTCCGAGTCCAAAGGGCCCAAAAGGAGCCTGCAAAACAAGAAGGAAATGCTGAACCGAGACACCAGGCTCCTTGACACCCACCACCGCCTCACCTTTTCGGCTGCTGGTCGGCGTGCAGCTTCGCCCCTCCGAGCTGGTCCGCGGCACCTGCAAAAACAAAGGCATCTGCTCCGACGCTGCCTGAAAACAGCCTGCCCACAGACAATTCCATCTCCCGCTCCTTTACCTTGGCCGCTCGCCCACCTGGCTGCCTTTGCTTTTGACTGCAACGCTGTTGACCACAGAGGTTCAGCTACCACCTGTAAAACACAACCAAAGGATGCTCATACCTGCACCGGCAACACAAGACCTGAAATGAGCTGCTGCTTTGGCCCAGCGCTCGTTCCTCACCTTGCCCGAGGAGCTGCAGTGCCGATACCCAGCTTTCCTCTTTGTTTCACACCTGTAAAACAGAAAAACAACCCAACTTAGATAAAGACAGAGGGCACATCTTCCCTCTGACACCACGCACTGACCCACCTGCTTACGGCGCTCTGCTCGGCTCTTCCGTCGCTCTTTCGTGCCATGTTGTCCCTCTGCATCTGAAATCAAGGTATTCAACAAGTCACTGAGATGCTCATCAACAGCTTGACCATTCCACAGGTCTGCTTTCTATTCAGGAATCCCACCAGAAGCTCTAATTAGGTCCCTAAAACACTTGGGAACAGACTGCCAGCTCCCCTGCCCACAGCTACTGCATCCCAGATGACCGTACAACCTTTGCCTACACAGTTGAATCTGTCAACAGATTAACCCTGGAGTCCTAGAGCTCACTCCACCCGCCCCTGACTCCACACCGCCGGGCAGAGCAGCTCCGAGCCGAACGTGCACGTGCGCAGTCAAACACGCCACAGAACGCTATGGACGACACGACCGCAATGGCACCAAAAACACTCCGCAACGACAGCGACACCAAAACCAGAGAAGGCATCAATCCAAATGCCCTGCAGGGAGGCAGTGATGAGGCAAGGAGCCTCTTCTGCAACCCCAGGAAAAAGGAGCTGAACATCACAGTCCCTTATGAGACGGCGGCACCGGCGCACACACACACAGAGGAGACGACGGCACAACCTAAGAACTTCTTCCCAGCATCTTGAAATGCCAGTCCCTAGGACTGGAGGGGTAGAGAGCAGAGCTGCTGATGCAGCCCAGAATGACACCATAAATCACAACTGACCAGAAACATCCAAAATGCAAGCACCATCCACGCTTTTGGCTGATGATACAATAATCCAGCACCCAATTGGCACTACGCCAATTAGCACCGGCATTCCGGATCCCGGGATGGCACCTGAGAGGCCCGTTGGGCCCCCGGAGCACAGCAAGACCCCGGGATCGTCTGACAGGCACGAGGCGGGCTTCCCGAACTACACGACAACAGGCGCAGGCTGGAGCTGCCATGCCCGGCAGATGCTGGCATCGCACCGTAACGTTCCCTGACCCCTTATCTGCCCGAAGGGGACCGCTCCTAGACTGCGCTTTTCTGTCTGAGAACTTTAATCCCACCCTGCGATTTCCAGCCCCTTCCCAGCCCTCGTGCCTCCACTTATCTTTCAGAGGGCTGAGGGATCGAATCCACCTTCGACAGAGGAAAACGCCACGTGGGCTAACGGAGATCTTCCCGCAGTTGTCGCTTTCTCCATCGTCTCCTACAGTAAGGAAAGCGAGAACACGCACGCTATCGAGCCCCCAAATAATATTTATCCATAGTAGCCTACGGTTCGTTGCTCACATTGGCTGAGTTCTGGGAGGTACATTTGAATGATCCACCGGGGGCCGCCGCACGCTGCTAAGGTTCTGGAGACAAGACTCTCTTCCAGGAGAAGAGATTACATTAACAACTATTAATACAGCAATACAAACCAAAAAACAACACTCCCTCTCCATTGTAGTCAGGAATCTTGGGAAAATGCAAAGCACCTGGAAATGAATCAACAAACGGAACATAACAACAAACAACTTTTCTACTACAGCTGTTGTTAAACCTTCGCTGTTCCTGAAGCTCTTACATCAAACAGGCACCTCTGCTTGTCCAAAGACATCTGCCCATTTGGATTAAACATCTCAAAAGCTGCTGGCTGCTGAAGGAGCAGCAGAAAACCACCACTGAAGAGGCTCTGGAGCAGAATGAGCTCCCTGCCTGGGGACCGGGGCTCAAATACCCAGGGCTCTGCCCACCCCTTCCCACAAACCCCTGGGAAAGGGGCGGGGTCATTCACCCCAGACCCCCTCACCACCCTTATCAAATTACCTGGAATCTCCCTGAAAATGACAGCACCTGCACTTTATTGCTGCTATTGCAGCTACAATGAGACCGAGTATGGATCTCAACTTAGTTTTTCTAGGGAACAGATAGAAAGTGAAATACAACTGCCAGCATTCCATCTCCATTGTAGTCAGGAATTTTGGGAAAATGCAAAGCACCTGGAACCGAATCAATGAATGAAACATAATGACAAACAACCTTTCTACCACAGCTGCTACTGAACCTTTGCTGCTCCTGAAGCTCGTACCTCAAACAAACACCTCCGCTTCTCCAAAGACGACTGCCCACGTAGATTAAACGGCTCAAAAGCTGCCGAGGGGAGGGGCCGATCATCCCAGGCCCCGCCCACCACCCTTATAAAATCACCTGGAGCCTAACTAGAAATGACAGCACCTGTGGGAGATTTAAGGGATTTTCTTAAGGTTATTGTGCGGATGGGTTTCTGTTAGATAGAGATTTATTTCTGAACTGGACAAAGCGACTCCAAGGCTGGCGCGAAGGCTGAAAAACAACACCTGTTATGAGAGTGAGGTAATTCTATAATAACAAGACCTGAACGTGGACGATATCTGATCAGCCAACGCGTGTTTGAAACGTGAACGCTTATTGGGAAATAACTGCGTATATAAGGAGGCTTGTCTCTGTAATAAATGGCTTCGCTTGAATTCGTATTGAGTTGCGTGGAGTCTGTGAGTTTGCGCCCTCGCAAGCGGTGACCCCGACGTGATCCCTAAGGAGAATTTACGGAAGGCGCGCGACCGCTGCAGGGAGCGAGCCCCAGCTGGAACGGCTCGGCTGGACCGTGACCGGGACGCGGGCTGCGTGACTCCCGATTGATGGCTACGGAGTGACAGAGGAGGGATAAAGGATCCGATATCGTCGCAACGGACGCCCAAAGAGGTGAGCAGCTGGGGGTGAGAGGAGATGGGGCAGAATATTTTTAAAGAAGAAGAAGAAATACTGCGGCTCCTCTCGCATATTCTCTCTAAGAGAGTGGTGAAGTATGAGGAGAGTAACCTCAAAAGATTGTTAATTTGGTGCAGAGGCAGTGGGTTTCCTGCTGACCTGTTAGGAGTTTTTCAAATAGAGACCTGGGAAAAAGTGGGAACTGTGTTGTGGAAGGCGATTAGTCGCAGTGAAAAATATATTCTCGGCCTTGTAACCACCTGTAAACTGGTAATTACTACAGTGAAGCAATTAAAACCTGGAAAGACTGTTATGAGCATTAGTGACTCAAAACTTAAACTTGAACTTGGGGATGATATATAAAAACCTAACCCTAACCGTAAACCCTAACCCAGTGTGAAGTGGCCAGGCAGGAGGTGTGAAGTGGCCAGGCAGGAGGTGTGAAGTGGCCAGGGAGGAGGTGTGAAGTGGCCAGGGAGGAGGTGTGTTTACCTCATTTGCATATTTAATGAGGTCGTTTTCATAATTGGGGTTTAATTTGCATAATCAGGGTCTCATTTGTTTCATATGTGTTTGGCTGTTTATTGTTTGAGTATTTCTTAGGGGTATGGTAATGTCATGTAATGGATTGGAATGTATAATTTAGTTTTCTCTTCTTTTTCCACACAAAATACCTACAAGTCTGGTACAGCAGTAGGGCTGTGGATGCTCTAGGGGAGGACTGGAATTATTTATTTAATGTTTTTTTTTTTTAAATCCCCTAGAGCATCCACAACCTTACTGCTGCACCTGAAGAAAAAACAACAACAAGGAAGTTTAGTTTGTATTTTATTTTTAGTTTGGCAATTTAAATAATCTGACATGCTGTCCAATAGAAATCCTGCCAGAACTGCACACGCGATCCCATTCAACCTCACCAATCGGTCCGCTCAAACTCCATCAAACACACACTCGGACAGAGTCCAGCACTCACAGAAACAAAGACTGGCACACACAGACAGACAAAGTCCGACACTCGCACACAACAGCGATAGACACCGAGTCTAACGCGCCCACACGGATGCCAAGTCCGGCACACGGACAGTGACACTGAGTCCTACGCACACACATAGACACAGCAAAGTCCAACACTCACACGGCACGGAGTCCCACACACTCACAGACAGAGACAAGGACAAAGTCGAACGCACGCCGCACGGTGACAAATTCCCACACGGACACCAGCGCTCCGCCCCTCCAGCCCTCCCGTGCCCTCTGATTGGCCCGCTCAGACGCGGGGGGCGGGTGGTGACCCCCAGCAGAACAAACCCTTCTATCTTGCATTGCCCTTCGCCATCATAATCGCACAGCAGTGAACTTGTAAGAGTAAAGCAGCCGTCTGACAGACACGCGCTCAGAACCAGACGAGGCTGGGGTCACACAAACGGACTTGCATTGTGGTAACATCACTTTATTTATTGCCCCCCCCGTGTTTTAAGGTGGGTTGTGCTGGAGTGGGCGGAGTCTTCAGAGGCACCGACGAATCAGGTGAGAGCGATGGTCACCTGCGGGAGGAGCTCGGCCAGGCGGGCGCAGCGATCGGGGGCGGCGGCCAAGGACGTGTCGGCCAATCGGATGCGGTGCAGCTGGGGGCAGGCGGCCAATGGGGTGAGGGCGGAGGTGTCGCCAATCACTAAGGTCAGAGTCAAAGGGAGGAACCAATCAGAGCCTGACCCCAGCACCCCCAGTTCACACCAGTTCACCCCAGTTCCCTTTGATCCGGTCGCACTGATCCCCATTGACCCCCACTGACCCCTCAGTGTCTCCCAGTCCCTCCCAGTGCCCCCTTGGTTCTCATGGTTTCCATGGAGATCCAGCTCCTCCAGGTGGTGGAGGGGTGGGAAACCCTGCAGAGTTGTGACCTCATTGAGTGACAAGTCCAGAACCTGCGGAGGATGGGCAGCCGGATGCCTGGGTCCCTCCTGAACTCCTGGGTGGGTCCCCCGTGAATTCCTGGGTGGGTCCCCCCCTGAACTCCTGGGTCCTTTGGGGCACTGCTGGGTCCCCTCCTGAACTCCTGGGTGGGTCCCTTCCTGAACTCTTCAGTCCCCCCTGAGCTCCTGGGGCCCCCATGATCTCCTGGTTACCCTCCTGAACTCCTGGGTCCCCCCCTGAACCCACAGTCCCCTCCTGAACTCCTGGGTGGGTCCCTCTTGATCTCTTGGGTGCCCTCCTGAACACTTGGGTCCTTTGGGGCACTCCTGGGTTCCCTGCTGAACTCCTGGGTCCTTGGGGCACTCCTGGGTCCCGCCCTGAACTCTTGGGTCCCCTCCTGAACTCCTGTGTGGGCCCGCTCCTGAACTCCTGGGTCCCTCCTGAACTCTTGGGTCCTTTGGGGCACTCCTGGGTCCCCTCCTGAACTCCTGGTCCCCTCCTGAACTCTTCGGTCCCCCCCCTGAACTCCTGGGTGGGTCCCCCCCTGAACTCCTGGGTGGGTCCCCCCCTGAACTCCTGGGTGGGTCCCCCCCTGAACTCCTGGGTGGGTCCCCCCCTGAACTCCTGGGTCCTTTGGAGCACTCCTGGGTCCACTCCTGAACTCCTGGGTGGGGCCCTCCTGAAATCCTGGGTCCCCTCCTGAACTCTGGATCCTTTGGGGCACTCCTGGATCCCCTCCTGAACTCTTGGGTCCTTTAGGGAACTCCTGGGTTCCCCCCTGAACTCCTGGGTCCCTTGGGGCACTGCTGGGTCCCCTCCTGAACTCTTGGGTCCCCCCCGAAACTCTTGGGTGCCCTCCTGAACTCCTGGGTCCCCTCCTGAACTCTTCGGTCCTTTGGAGCACTCCTGGGTCCCCTCCTGAACTCGTGGGTCCTTTGGGGCACTCCTGGGTCCCCTCAGAACTCCTGGGTCGTTTGGGCCACTGCTGGGTCCCCCCCCGGAACTCTTGGGTCCCCCCCCGGAACTCTTGGGAGGCCTCCTTAACTCCTGGGTCCTTTGGGGCACTCCTGGATCCTTTGGGGCACTCCTGGGTCCTTTGGGGCACTCCTGGGTTCCCTCCTCAACTGCTGGGTCCCGCACTGAGCTCTTGGGTCCCCTCCTGAACTCTGGATCCTTTGGGGCACTCCTGGGTCCCATCCTGAACTCCTGAGTCCCCTCCTGAACTCGTGGGTCCTTTGGGGCACTCCTGGGTTCCCCCCTGAACTCCTGGGTCCCTCCTGAAGTGCTGGGTCCCCTCTTGAACTCCTGGGTGGGTCCCCTCCTGAACTCTTCAGTCCCCCCCCGAACTCTTCAGTCCCCCCCTGAGCTCTTGGGGGCCCCCCTGATCTCCTGGGTCCCCCCCTGAACCCCCAGTCCCCTCCTGAACTCCTGGGTGGCTCCCTCCTGAACTCCTGGGTGGC
This sequence comes from Patagioenas fasciata, assembly GCF_037038585.1. Lineage (NCBI taxonomy): Eukaryota > Metazoa > Chordata > Aves > Columbiformes > Columbidae > Patagioenas > Patagioenas fasciata. The sequence goes on from NC_092528.1 coordinate 1,061,098, forward strand.
TCCCTCCTGAACTCTTGAATGCCCTCCTTAACTCTTGGGTCCCCTCAGAACTCCTGGGTTCCCCACTGAACTCCTGGGTCCGTTGGGGCACTCCTGGGTCCCCTCCTGAACTCCTGGGTCCCGCCCTGAACTCCTAGGTCCCTCCTGAACTCTGGATCCTTTGGGGCACTCTGGGGTCCCCCGCTGAACTCCTGGGTCCTTTGGGGCACTCCTGGGTCCCGCCCTGAATTCTTGGGTGCCCTCGTGAACTTCTGTGGGGGCCCGCTCCTGAACTCCTGGGTCCCTCCTGAACTCCTGGGTCCCTCCTGAACTCCTGGGTCCTTTGGGGCACTCCTGGGTCCCCTCCTGAACTCCTCGGTCCCCCCCTGAACTCCTGGCTGGGTCCCCTCCTGAACTCCTGGGTCCTTTGGGGCACTCCTGGGTGGGGCCCTCCTGAACTCCTGGGTGGGGCCCTCCTGAACTCCTGGGTGGGGCCCTCCTGAACTCCTGGGTGGGGCCCTCCTGAACTCCTGGGTCCCCTCCTGAACTCTGGATCCTTTGGGGCACTCCTGGGTCCCTTCCTGAACTCCTGGGTCCCCTCCTGAACTCGTAGGTCCTTTGGGGCACTCCAGGGCCCCTCCTGAACTCATGGGTCCCCTCCGAACTCCTGGGTTCCCCCCTGAACTTCTGGGTCCTTTGGGGCACTGCTGGGTCCCCTCCTGAACTCCTGGGTACCTTGGGACACTCCTGGGTCCTTTGGGGCACTCCTGGTCCCCCTCCTGAACTCTTCGGTCCCTCCCCGAACTCCTGGGTGGGGCCCTCTTGAACTCCTGGGTGGGTCCCCTCCTGAACTCCTGGGTGGGTCCCCTCCCGAACTCCTGGGTACTTTGGGGCACTCCTGGGTGGGACCCTTCCTGAACTCTGGATCCTTTGGGGCACTCCTGGGTTCCCCCCTGAACTCCTGGGTCCTTTGGTGCACTCCTGGGTGGGACCCCTCCTGAAATCCTGGGTGGGACCCCTCCTGAACTCTGGATCCTTTGGGGCACTCCTGGGTTCCCCCCTGAACTCCTGGGTCCTTTGGGGCACTGCTGGGTCCCCTCCCGAACTCCTGGGTGGGTCCCCTCCCGAACTCCTGGGTGGGTCCCCTCCCGAACTCCTGGGTGGGTCCCCTCCCGAACTCCTGGGTACTTTGGGGCACTCCTGGGTCCCCTCAGAACTCCTGGGTTCCCCCCTGAACTCCTGGGTCCTTTGGTGCACTCCTGGGTGGGACCCCTCCTGAACTCCTGGGTGGGACCCCTCCTGAACTCTGGATCCTTTGGGGCACTCCTGGGTTCCCCCCTGAACTCCTGGGTCCTTTGGGGCACTGCTGGGTCCTCTCCCGAACTCCTGGTTGGGTCCCCTCCCGAAATCCTGGGTGGGTCCTCTCCTGAACTCCTGGGTCCTCTCCTGAACTCCTGGGTCCCCTCCTGAACTCTTGGGTCCCTTCCTGAACTCTGGATCCTTTGGAGCACTCCTGGGTCCCCTCCTGAAGACTGGATCCTTTGGGGTACTCCTCGGTCCCCTCCTGAACTTCTGGGTCCCCTCCTGAACATCTGGGTCCCCTCCGAACTCCTGGGTTCCCCCCTGAACTCCTGGGTCCTTTGGGGCACTCCTGGATCCCCTCCGAACTCCTGGGTTCCCCCCTGAACTCCTGGGTCCTTTGGGGCACTGCTGGGTCCCCTCCTGAACTCCTGGGTACCTTGGGGCACTCCTGGGTCCTTTGGGGCACTCCTGGTTCGCCTTCTGAACTCTTCGGTCCCCCCCTGAACTCCTGGGTGGGGCCCTCCACAACTCCTGGGTGGGTCCCCTCCCGAACTCTTGGGTCCCTTCCTGAACTCTGGATCCTTTGGGGTACTCCTCGGTCCCCTCCTGAACTTCTGGGTTCCCCCCTGATCTCCTGGGTCCTTTGGGGCACTGCTGGGTCCCCTCCTGAACTCCTGGGTCCTTTGGGGCACTCCTGGGTCCTTTGGGGCACTCCTGGGTCCTCTCCTGAACTCCTGGGTTCGCTCCTGAACTCTTGGGTTACCCCCTGAACTCCTAGGTCCCCTCCTGAAGTCCTGGCGGGGTCCCCTCCTGAAGTCCTGGGGGGGTCCCCTCCTGAAGTCCTGGGGGGGTCCCCTCCTGAAGTCCTGGGAGGGTCCCCTCCTGAACTCTGGATCCTTTGGGGCACTCCTGGGTCCACTCCTGAACTCTTGGGTCTTTGGTGAACTCTTGGGTCCCCTCAGAACTCCTAGGTCCTTTGGGGCACTGCTGGGTCCCCTCCCGAACTCCTGGGTGGGTCCCTCCCGAACTCCTGGGTGGGTCCCTCTCGAACTCCTGGGTCCCCTCCTGAACTCTTGGGTACTTTGGGGCACTCCTGGGTTCTCCCCTGAACTCCTGGGTACTTTGGGGCACTGCTGGGTTCCCCCCTGAACTCCTGGGTCCTTTGGGGCACTGCTGGGTCCCCTCCTGAACTCCTGGGTCCTTTGGGGCACTCCTGGGTCCTCTCCTGAACTCCTGGGTCCGCTCCTGAACTCTTGGGTTACCCCCTGAACTCCTAGGTCCCCTCCTGAATTCTTCAGTCCCTCCCTGAACTCCTGGGCGGGTCCCCTCCTGAACTCCTGGGCGGGTCCCCTCCTGAACTCCTGGGCGGGTCCCCTCCTGAACTCCTGGGCGGGTCCCCTCCTGAACTCCTGGGCGGGTCCCCTCCTGAACTCCTGGGCGGGTCCCCTCCTGAACTCTGGATCCTTTGGGGCAATCCTGGGTCCCCTCCTGCACTCTTGGGTCCTTTGGGGCACTCCTGGTCCCCCTCCTGAACTCCTGAATGGGTCCCCTCCTGAAGTCCTGGGTGGGTCCCACCATGAACTCCTGGGTGGGTCCCTCCTGAACTTTTGGGTCCTTTGGGGCACTGCTGGGTCCCCTCCCGAACTCCTGGGTGGGTCCCCTCCCGAACTCCTGGGTACTTTGGGGCACTCCTGGGTACCCTCAGAACGCCTGGGTCCCCTACTGAACTCCTGGTTCCCCTCCGAACTCCTGTGTTATCCCCTGAACTCCTGGGTCCTTTGGGGCACTGCTGGGTCCCCTCCTGAACTCTGGATCTTTTGGGGCACTCCTGGGTCCACTCCTGAACTCTTGGGTCCTTTGGTGAAATCTTGGGTCCCCTCAGAACTCCTGGGTCCTTTGGAGCACTGCTGGGTCCCCTCCCGAACTCCTGGGTGGGTCCCTCCTGAACTCCTGGGTGTGTCCCTCCCGAACTCCTGGGTCCCCTCCTGAACTCTTGGGTACTTTGGGGCACTCCTGGGTCCCCTCAGAACGCCTGGGTTCCCCCTGAACTCCTGGGTACTTTGGGGCACTCCTGGGTTCCCCCCTGAACTCCTGGGTCCTTTGGGGCACTGCTGGGTCCCCTCCTGAACTCCTGGGTCCTTTGGGGCACTCCTGGGTCCCCTCCTGAACTCCTGCGTCCTTTGGGGCACTCCTGGGTCTCCTCCTGAACTCCTGGGTCCCCTCCTGAACTCCTGGGTCCCCTCCTGAACTCCTGGGTCCTTTGGGGCACTGCTGGGTCCCGTCCCGAACTCCTGGGTGGGTCCCCTCCCGAACTCCTGGGTGGGTCCCCTCCCGAACTCCTGGGTACTTTGGGGCACTCTTGGGTCCTTTCAGAACGCCTGGGTCCCCTCCTGAACTCCTGGGTCCTTTGGGGCACTCCTGGGTCCCCTCCTGAACTCCTGGGTGGGTCCCCTCCTGAACTCTGGATCCTTTGGGGCACTCCTGGGTCCCCTCCTGAACTCTTGGGTCCTTTGGTGAACTCTTGGGTCCCCTCAGAACTCCTGGGTCCTTTGGGGCACTGCTGGGTATCCTCAGTACTTTTGGGTTCCACCCTGAACTCCTGGATCCTTTGGAACACTGCTGGGTCCCCTCCCGAACTCCTGGGTGGGTCCCCTCCCGAACTCCTGGGTGGGTCCCTCCCGAACTCCTGGGTCCCCTCCTGAACTCTTGGGTACTTTGGGGTACTCCTGGGTCCCCTCAGAATGCCTGGGTTCCCCCCTGAACTCCTGGGTCCTTTGGGGCATTCCTGGGTCCCCTCCTGAACTCCTGGGTCCTTTGGGGCACTCCTGGGTCCTCTCCTGAACTCCTGGGTCCGCTCCTGAACTCTTGGGTTACCCCCTGAACTCCTAGGTCCCCTCCTGAATTCTTCAGTCCCTCCCTGAACTCCCGGTCCCCTCCCGAACTCCTGGGCGGGTCCCCTCCCGAACTCCTGGGCGGGTCCCCTCCCGAACTCCTGGGCGGGTCCCCTCCCGAACTCCTGGGCGGGTCCCCTCCCGAACTCCTGGGCGGGTCCCCTCCCGAACTCCTGGGCGGGTCCCCTCCCGAACTCCTGGGCGGGTCCCCTCCCGAACTCCTGGGCGGGTCCCCTCCCGAACTCCTGGGCGGGTCCCCTCCCGAACTCCTGGGCGGGTCCCCTCCCGAACTCCTGGGCGGGTCCCCTCCCGAACTCCTGGGCGGGTCCCTCCCGAACTCCTGGGCGGGTCCCTCCCGATCTCCTGGGCGGGTCCCTCCCGATCTCCTGGGTGCCCTTCTGAACTCTTGGGTCCCCTCACAGCTCCTGGGTCCTTTGGGGCACTCCTGCTCCCCCTCCTGAACTCTTCGGTCCCCCACTGAACTCCTGGGTCCTTTGGGGCAGTCCTGGGTCCCCTCCTGAACTCTGGATCCTTTCGGGCACTCCTGGGTCCCCTCCTAAGCTCTTGGGTCCTTTGGGGAACTCTTGGGTCCCCTCACAACTCCTGGGTCCTTTGGGGCACTCCTGCTCCCCCTCATGAACTCTTCGGTCCCCCACTGAACTCCTGGGTCCTTTGGGGCACTCCTGGGTCCCCTCCTGAACTCTGGATCCTTTCGGGCACTCCTGGGTCCCCTCCTAAGCTCTTGGGTCCTTTGGGGAACTCTTGCGTCCCCTCAGAACTCCTGGGTTCACCCTGAACTCCTGGGTCCTTTGGGGCACTGCTGGGTCTCGTCCCGAACTCCTGTGTGGGTCCCATCCCGAACTCCTGGGTGGGTCCCGTCCCGAACTCCTGGGTGGGTCCCCTCCTGAACTCTTGGGTCCCTTCCTGAACTCTGGATCCTTTGGGGCACTCCTGGGTCCCCTCCTGAAGACTGGATCCTTTGGGGTACTCCTCGGTCCCCTCCTGAACTTCTGGGTCCCCTCCGAACTCCTGGGTTCCCCCCTGCACTTCTGGGTCCTTTGGGGCACTCCTGGATCCCCTCCGAACTCCTGGGTTCCCCCCTGAACTCCTGGGTCCTTTGGGGCACTGCTGGGTCCCCTCCTGAACTCCTGGGTACCTTGGGGCACTCCTGGGTCCTTTGGGGCACTCCTGGTCCGCCTTCTGAACTCTTCGGTCCCCCCCCTGAACTCCTGGGTGGGGCCCTCCTGATCTCCTGGGTGGGTCCCCTCCTGAACTCTTGGGTCCTTTGGGGCACTCCTGGGTCCCCTCCTGAACTCCTGGGTACCTTGGGACACTCCTGGGTCCTTTGGGGCACTCCTGTTCCCCCTCCTGAACTCTTCGGTCCCCCCCCCGAACTCCTGGGTGGGGCCCTCTTGAACTCCTGGGTGGGGCCCTCTTGAACTCCTGGGTGGGTCCCCTCCCGAACTCCTGGGTGGGTCCCCTCCCGAACTCTTGGGTCCCTTCCTGAACTCTGGATCCTTTGGGGCACTCCTGGGTCCCCTCCTGAAGACTGGATCCTTTGGGGTACTCCTCGGTCCCCTCCTGAACTTCTGGGTCCTTTGGGGCACTCCTGGGTCCTTTGGGGCACTCCTGGGTCCGCTCCTGAACTCTTGGGTCCCCTCCTGAAGTCCTGGGCGGGTCCCCTCCTGAAGTCCTGGGCGGGTCCCCTCCTGAACTCTGGATCGTTTGGGGCACTCCTGGGTCCACTCCTGAACTCTTGGGTCTTTGGTGAACTCTTGGGTCCCCTCAGAACTCCTGGGTCCTTTGGGGCACTGCTGGGTCCCCTCCCGAACTCCTGGGTGGGTCCCTCCCGAACTCCTGGGTGGGTCCCTCCCGAACTCCTGGGTGGGTCCCTCCCGAACTCCTGGGTGGGTCCCTCCCGAACTCCTGGGTACTTTGGGGCACTGCTGGGTCCCCTCCTGAACTCCTGGGTCCTTTGGGGCACTCCTGGGTCCTCTCCTGAACTCCTGGGTCCGCTCCTGAACTCTTGGGTTACCCCCTGAACTCCTAGGTCCCCTCCTGAATTCTTCAGTCCCCTCCTGAACTCCTGGGCGAGTCCCCTCCTGAACTCCTGGGCGGGTCCCCTCCTGAACTCCTGGGCGGGTCCCCTCCTGAACTCTGGATCCTTTGGGGCAATCCTGGGTCCCCTCCTAACTCCTGGGTCCCCTCCTGAACTCCTGGGCGGGTCCCCTCCTGTTCTCTTGGGTCCCCTCCTGAACTCTTGGGTACTTTGGGGCACTCCTGGGTCCCCTCCTGAACTCCTGGGTCCTTTGGGGCACTCCTGGGTCCCCTCCTGAACTCCTGGGCGGGTCCCCTCCTGTTCTCTTGGGTCCCCTCCTGAACTCTTGGGTACTTTGGGGCACTCCTGGGTCACCTCATAACGCCTGGGTCCCCTCCTGAACTCCTGGGTCCCCTCCGAACTCCTGTGTTCCCCCCTGAACTCCTGGGTCCTTTGGGGCACTGATGGGTCCGCTCCTGAACTCCTGGGTGGGTCCCTCCCGAACTCCTGGGTGGGTCCCTCTCGAACTCCTGGGTCCGCTCCTGAACTCTTGGGTACTTTGGGGCACTCCTGGGTCCCCTCAGAACGCCTGGGTTCCCCCCTGAACTCCTGGGTCCTTTGGGGCACTCCTGGTCCCCCTCCTGAACTCCTGAATGAGTCCCTCCTGAACTCCTGAATGTGTCCCGCCATGACGTCCTGGGTGGGTCCCGCCATGGAGTCCTGGGTGGGTCCCGCCATGGAGTCCTGGGTGGGTCCCTCCTGAACTCTTGGGTCTCCTCCTGAACTCTGGATCCTTTGGGGCACTCCTGGGTCCCCTCCTGAACTCTGGATCCTTTGGGGCACTCCTGAGTTCCCCCCTGAACTCCTGGTTCCCCTCCCGAACTCCTGGGTCCCCTCAGAACTCCTGGGTTCCCCCCTGATCTCCTGGGTCCTTTGGGGCACTCCTGGTCCCCCTCCTGAACTCTTCGGTCCCCCACTGAACTCCTGGGTCCTTTGGGGCACCGCTGGGTCCCCTCCTGAACTCCTGGGTGAGTCCCCTCCCGAACTCCTGGGTGGGTCCCCTCCCGAACTCCTGGGTACTTTGGGGCACTCTTGGGTCCTTTCAGAACGCCTGGGTCCCCTCCTGAACTCCTGGGTCCTTTGGGGCACTCCTGGGTCCCCTCCTGAACTCCTGGGTGGGTCCCCTCCTGAACTCTGGATCCTTTGGGGCACGCCTGGGTCCCCTCCTGAACTCTTGGGTCCTTTGGTGAACTCTTGGGTCCCCTCAGAACTCCTGGGTCCTTTGGGGCACTGCTGGGTATCCTCAGTACTTTTGGGTTCCACCCTGAACTCCTGGATCCTTTGGAACACTGCTGGGTCCCCTCCCGAACTCCTGGGTGGGTCCCCTCCCGAACTCCTGGGTGGGTCCCCTCCCGAACTCCTGGGTGGGTCCCTCCCGAACTCCTGGGTGGGTCCCCTCCTGAACTCTTGGGTACTTTGGGGTACTCCTGGGTCCCCTCAGAATGCCTGGGTTCCCCCCTGAACTCCTGGGTCCTTTGGGGCATTCCTGGGTCCCCTCCTGAACTCCTGGGTCCTTTGGGGCACTCCTGGGTCCTCTCCTGAACTCCTGGGTCCGCTCCTGAACTCTTGGGTTACCCCCTGAACTCCTAGGTCCCCTCCTGAATTCTTCAGTCCCTCCCTGAACTCCCGGTCCCCTCCCGAACTCCTGGGCGGGTCCCCTCCCGAACTCCTGGGCGGGTCCCCTCCCGAACTCCTGGGCGGGTCCCCTCCCGAACTCCTGGGCGGGTCCCCTCCCGAACTCCTGGGCGGGTCCCCTCCCGAACTCCTGGGCGGGTCCCCTCCCGAACTCCTGGGCGGGTCCCCTCCCGAACTCCTGGGCGGGTCCCCTCCCGAACTCCTGGGCGGGTCCCCTCCCGAACTCCTGGGCGGGTCCCCTCCCGAACTCCTGGGCGGGTCCCCTCCCGAACTCCTGGGCGGGTCCCCTCCCGAACTCCTGGGCGGGTCCCCTCCCGAACTCCTGGGCGGGTCCCTCCCGAACTCCTGGGCGGGTCCCTCCCGATCTCCTGGGTGCCCTTCTGAACTCTTGGGTCCCCTCACAACTCCTCGGTCCTTTGGGGCACTCCTGCTCCCCCTCCTGAACTCTTCGGTCCCCCACTGAACTCCTGGGTCCTTTGGGGCACTCCTGGGTCCCCTCCTGAACTCTGGATCCTTTCGGGCACTCCTGGGTCCCCTCCTAAGCTCTTGGGTCCTTTGGGGAACTCTTGGGTCCCCTCACAACTCCTGGGTCCTTTGGGGCACTCCTGCTCCCCCTCATGAACTCTTCGGTCCCCCACTGAACTCCTGGGTCCTTTGGGGCACTCCTGGGTCCCCTCCTGAACTCTGGATCCTTTCGGGCACTCCTGGGTCCCCTCCTAAGCTCTTGGGTCCTTTGGGGAACTCTTGGGTCCCCTCAGAACTCCTGGGTTCACCCTGAACTCCTGGGTCCTTTGGGGCACTGCTGGGTACCGTCCCGAACTCCTGGGTGGGTCCCATCCCGAACTCCTGGGTGGGTCCCCTCCTGAACTCTTGGGTCCCTTCCTGAACTCTGGATCCTTTGGGGCACTCCTGGGTCCCCTCCTGAAGACTGGATCCTTTGGGGTACTCCTCGGTCCCCTCCTGAACTTCTGGGTCCCCTCCTGAACATCTGGGTCCCCTCCGAACTCCTGGGTTCCCCCCTGCACTTCTGGGTCCTTTGGGGCACTCCTGGATCCCCTCCGAACTCCTGGGTTCCCCCCTGAACTCCTGGGTCCTTTGGGGCACTGCTGGGTCCCCTCCTGAACTCCTGGGTACCTTGGGGCACTCCTGGGTCCTTTGGGGCACTCCTGGTCCGCCTTTTGAACTCTTCGGTCCCCCCCCTGAACTCCTGGGTGGGGCCCTCCTGATCTCCTGGGTGGGTCCCCTCCTGAACTCTTGGGTCCTTTGGGGCACTCCTGGGTCCCCTCCTGAACTCCTGGGTACCTTGGGACACTCCTGGGTCCTTTGGGGCACTCCTGCTCCCCCTCCTGAACTCTTCGGTCCCCCACTGAACTCCTGGGTCCTTTGGGGCACTCCTGGGTCCCCTCCTGAACTCTGGATCCTTTGGGGCACTCCTGCGTCCCCTCCTGAAGACTGGATCCTTTGGGGTACTCCTCGGTCCCCTCCTGAACTTCTGGGTTCCCCCCTGATCTCCTGGGTCCTTTGGGCACTGCTGGGTCCCCTCCTGAACTCCTGGGTACCTTGGGGCACTCCTGGGTCCTTTGGGGCACTCCTGGGTCCGCTCCTGAACTCTTGGGTCCCCTCCTGAAGTCCTGGGCGGGTCCCCTCCTGAAGTCCTGGGCGGGTCCCCTCCTGAAGTCCTGGGCGGGTCCCCTCCTGAACTCTGGATTTTTTGGGGCACTCCTGGGTCCACTCCTGAACTCTTGGGTCTTTGGTGAACTCTTGGGTCCCCTCAGAACTCCTGGGTCCTTTGGGGCACTGCTGGGTCCCCTCCCGAACTCCTGGGTGGGTCCCTCCCGAACTCCTGGGTGGGTCCCTCCCGAACTCCTGGGTGGGTCCCTCCCGAACTCCTGGGTACTTTGGGGCACTGCTGGGTCCCCTCCTGAACTCCTGGGTCATTTGGGGCACTCCTGGGTCCTCTCCTGAACTCCTGGGTCCGCTCCTGAACTCTTGGGTTACCCCCTGAACTCCTAGGTCCCCTCCTGAACTCCTGGGCGGGTCCCCTCCTGAACTCCTGGGCGGGTCCCCTCCTGAACTCCTGGGCGGGTCCCCTCCTGAACTCCTGGGCGGGTCCCCTCCTGAACTCCTGGGCGGGTCCCCTCCTGAACTCCTGGGCGGGTCCCCTCCTGAACTCCTGGGCGGGTCCCCTCCTGAACTCTGGATCCTTTGGGGCAATCCTGGGTCCCCTCCTGAACTCCTGGGTCCTTTGGGGCACTCCTGGTCCCCCTCCTGAACTCCTGAATGGGTCCCTCCTGAACTCCTGGGTGGGTCCCGCCGTGAAGTCCTGGGTGGGTCCAGCCATGAACTCCTGGGTGGGTCCCTCCTGAACTCTGGATCCTTTGGGGCACTCCTGGGTCCCCTCCTGAACTCTGGATCCTTTGGGGCACTCCTGAGTTCCCCCCTGAACTCCTGGTTCCTTTGGGGCACTCCTGGGTCCCCTCAGAACTCCTGGGTTCCCCCCTGAACTCCTGGGTCCTTTGGGGCACTCCTGGTCCCCCTCCTGAACTCTTCGGTCCCCCACTGAACTGCTGGGTCGTTTGGGGCACTCCTGGGTCCCCTCCTGAACTCCTGGGTCCCCTCCTGAACTCTGGATCCTTTCGGGCACTCCTGGGTCCCCTCCTAAGGTCTTGGGTCCTTTGGGGAACTCTTGGGTCCCCTCAGAACTCCTGGGTTCACCCCTGAACTCCTGGGTTCTTTGGGGCACTGCTGGGTCCCGTCCCGAACTCCTGGGTGGGTCCCCTCCCGAACTCCTGGGTGGGTCCCCTCCCGTACTCCTGGGTACTTTGGGGCACTGCTGGGTACTCTCAGAACGCCTTGGTCCCCTCCTGAACTCCTGGGTCCCCTCCGAACTCCTGTGTTACCCCCTGAACTCCTGGGTCCTTTGGGGCACTGCTGGGTCCCCTCCTGAACTCCTGGGAGGGTCCCCTCCTGAACTCTGGATCCTTTGGGGCACTCCTGAGTTCCCCCCTGAACTCCTGGTTCCTTTGGGGCACTCCTGGGTCCCCTCAGAACTCCTGGGTTCCCCCCTGAACTCCTGGGTCCTTTGGGGCACTCCTGGTCCCCCTCCTGAACTCTTCGGTCCCCCACTGAACTGCTGGGTCGTTTGGGGCACTCCTGGGTCCCCTCCTGAACTCTGGATCCTTTCGGGCACTCCTGGGTCCCCTCCTAAGGTCTTGGGTCCTTTGGGGAACTCTTGGGTCCCCTCAGAACTCCTGGGTTCACCCCTGAACTCCTGGGTTCTTTGGGGCACTGCTGGGTCCCGTCCCGAACTCCTGGGTGGGTCCCCTCCCGAACTCCTGGGTGGGTCCCCTCCCGTACTCCTGGGTACTTTGGGGCACTGCTGGGTACTCTCAGAACGCCTTGGTCCCCTCCTGAACTCCTGGGTCCCCTCCGAACTCCTGTGTTACCCCCTGAACTCCTGGGTCCTTTGGGGCACTGCTGGGTCCCCTCCTGAACTCCTGGGAGGGTCCCCTCCTGAACTCTGGATCCTTTGGGGCACTCCTGGGTGCACTCCTGAACTCTTGGGTCTTTGGTGAACTCTTGGGTCCCCTCAGAACTCCTGGGTCCTTTGGGGCACTGCTGGGTCCCCTCCCGAACTCCTGGGTGGGTCCCTCCCGTACTCCTGGGTGGGTCCCTCTCGAATTCCTGGGTCCCCTCCTGAACTCTTGGGTACTTTGGGGCACTCCTGGGTCCCCTCAGAACGCCTGGGTTCCTCATGAACTCCTGGGTCCTTTGGGGCACTCCTGGGTTCCCCCCTGAACTCCTGGGTCCTTTGGGGCACTGCTGGGTCCCCTCCTGAACTCCTGGGTTCTTTGGGGCACTCCTGGGTCCCCTCCTGAACTCCTGGGTCCTTTGGGGCACTCCTGGGTCCTCTCCTAACTCCTGGGTCCGCTCCTGAACTCTTGGGTTACCCCCTGAACTCCTAGGTCCCCTCCTGAATTCTTCAGTCCCTCCCTGAACTCCTGGGCGGGTCCCTCCCGAACTCCTGGGCGGGTCCCTCCCGAACTCCTGGGCGGGTCCCTCCCGAACTCCTGGGTCCCCTCCTGAACTCTTGGGTACTTTGGGGCACTCCTGGGTCCCCTCAGAACGCCTGGGTCCCCCTGAACTCCTGGGTACTTTGGGGCACTCCTGGGTTCCCCCCTGAACTCCTGGGTCCTTTGGGGCACTGCTGGGTCCCCTCCTGAACTCCTGGGTCCTTTGCGGCACTCCTGGGTCCCCTCCTGAACTCCTGGGTCCTTAGGGGCACTCCTGGGTCCTCTCCTAACTCCTGGGTCCGCTCCTGAACTCTTGGGTTACCCCCTGAACTCCTACGTCCCCTCCTGAATTCTTCAGTCCCTCCCTCCTGAACTCCTGGGCGGGTCCCCTCCTGTTCTCTTGGGTCCCCTCCTGAACTCTTGGGTACTTTGGGGCACTCCTGGGTCCCCTCAGAACGCCTGGGTCCCCTCCTGAACTCCTGGGTCCCCTCCGAACTCCTGTGTTCCCCCCTGAACTCCTGGGTCCTTTGGGGCACTGATGGGTCCGCTCCTGAACTCCTGGGTGGGTCCCTCTCTAACTTCTGGTCCCCCTCCTGAACTCCTGAATGGGTCCCTCCTGAACTCCTGAATGGGTCCCTCCTGAACTCCTGAATGGGTCCCTCCTGAACTCCTGAATGGGTCCCGCCATGAACTCCTGGGTGGGTCCCTCCTGAACTCCTGGGTCCCCTCCTGAACTCTGGATCCTTTGGGGCACTGCTGGGTCCCCTCCTGAACTCTGGATCCTTTGGGGCACTCCTGAGTTCCCCCCTGAACTCCTGGGTCCTTTGGGGCACTCCTGGGTGCCCTCAGAACTGCTGGGTTCCTCCCTGAACTCCTGGGTCCTTTGGGGCACTCCTGGGTCCCCTCCTGAACTCCTGGGTCCCCTCCTGAACTCTGGATCCTTTCGGGCACTCCTGGGTCCCCTCCTAAGCTCTTGGGTCCTTTGGGGAACTCTTAGGTCCCCTCAGAACTCCTGGGTTCACCCCTGAACTCCTGGGTTCTTTGGGGCACTGCTGGGTCCCCTCCCGAACTCCTGGGTGGGTCCCTCTCGAATTCCTGGGTCCCCTCCTGAACTCTTGGGTACTTTGGGGCACTCCTGGGTCCCCTCAGAACGCCTGGGTTCCCCCTGAACTCCTGGGTACTTTGGGGCACTGCTGGGTACCCTCAGAACGCCTTGGTCCCCTCCTGAACTCCTGGGTCCCCTCCGAACTCCTGTGTTACCCCCTGAACTCCTGGGTCCTTTGGGGCACTGCTGGGTCCCCTCCTGAACTCCTGGGAGGGTCCCCTCCTGAACTCTGGATCCTTTGGGGCACTCCTGGGTGCACTCCTGAACTCTTGGGTCTTTGGTTAACTCTTGGGTCCCCTCAGAACTCCTGGGTCCTTTGGGGCACTGCTGGGTCCCCTCCCGAACTCCTGGGTGGGTCCCTCTCGAATTCCTGGGTCCCCTCCTGAACTCTTGGGTACTTTGGGGCACTCCTGGGTCCCCTGAGAACGCCTGGGTTCCCCCTGAACTCCTGGGTACTTTGGGGCACTCCTGGGTTCCCCCCTGAACTCCTGGGTCCTTTGGGGAACTGCTGGGTCCCCTCCTGAACTCCTGGGTTCTTTGGGGCACTCCTGGGTCCTCTCCTAACTCCTGGGTCCGCTCCTGAACTCTTGGGTTACCCCCTGAACTCCTAGGTCCCCTCCTGAATTCTTCAGTCCCTCCCTGAACTCCTGGGCGCGTCCCTCCCGAACTCCTGGGCGCGTCCCTCCCGAACTCCTGGGCGCGTCCCTCCCGAACTCCTGGGCGCGTCCCTCCCGAACTCCTGGGCGCGTCCCCTCCTGTTCTCTTGGGTCCCCTCCTGAACTCTTGGGTACTTTGGGGCACTCCTGGGTCCCCTCAGAACGCCTGGGTCCCCTCCTGAACTCCTGGGTCCCCTCCGAACTCCTGTGTTCCCCCCTGAACTCCTGGGTCCTTTGGGGCACTGATGGGTCCGCTCCTGAACTCCTGGGTGGGTCCCTCCCGAACTCCTGGGTGGGTCCCTCTCGAATTCCTGGGTCCCCTCCTGAACTCCTGGATCCTTTGGGGTACTCCTGGGTCCCCTCCTGAACTGTGGATCCTTTGGGGCACTCCTGAGTTCCCCCCTGAACTCCTGGTTCCTTTGTGGCACTCCTGGGTCCCCTCAGAACTCCTGGGTCCTTTGGGGCACCTCTGGTCCCCCTCCTGAACTCTTCGGTCCCCCACTGAACTCCTGGGTCCTTTGGGGCACTCCTGGGTCCCCTCCTGAACTCCTGGGTCCCCTCCTGAACACTTGGTTCCCTTCCTGAACTCCTGGGTCCTTTGGAACACTGCTGGGTCCCCTCCCGAACTCCTGGGTGGGTCCCCTCCCGAACTCCTGGGTGGGTCCCCTCCCGAACTCCTGGGTACTTTGGGGCACTCCTGGGTCCCCTCAGAACGCCTGGGTCCCCTCCTGAACTCCTGGGTCCTTTGGGGCACTCCTGGGTGGGACCCCTCCTGAACTCCTGGGTGGGTCCCCTCCTGAACTCTGGATCCTTTGGGGCACTCCTGGGTCCCCTCCTGAACTCTTGGGTCCTTTGGTGAACTCTTGGGTCCCCTCAGAACTCCTGGGTCCTTTGGGGCACTGCTGGGTATCCTGAGTACTTTTGGGTTCCACCCTGAACTCCTGGGTCCTTTGGAACACTGCTGGGTCCCCTCCCGAACTCCTGGGTGGGTCCCTCCCGAACTCCTGGGTGGGTCCCTCCCGAACTCCTGGGTGGGTCCCTCCCGAACTCCTGGGTCCCCTCCTGAACTCTTGGGTACTTTGGGGCACTCCTGGGTCCCCTCCGAACTCCTGTGTTACCCCCTGAACTCCTGGGTCCTTTGGGGCACTGCTGCGTCCCCTCCTGAACTCCTGGGAGGGTCCCCTCCTGAACTCTGGATCCTTTGGGGCACTCCTGGGTGCACTCCTGAACTCTTGGGTCCCCTCAGAACTCCTGGGTCCTTTGGGGCACTGCTGGGTCCCCTCCCGAACTCCTGGGTGGGTCCCTCTCGAACTCCTGGGTGGGTCCCCTCTCGAATTCCTGGGTCCCCTCCTGAACTCTTGGGTACTTTGGGGCACTCCTGGGTCCCCTCAGAACGCCTGGGTTCCCCCTGAACTCCTGGGTCCTTTGGGGCACTCCTGGTTTCCCCCCTGAACTCCTGGGTCCTTTGGGGCACTGCTGGGTCCCCTCCTGAACTCCTGGGTTCTTTGGGGCACTCCTGGGTCCCCTCCTGAACTCCTGGGTCCTTTGGGGCACTCCTGGGTCCTCTCCTAACTCCTGGGTCCGCTCCTGAACTCTTGGGTTACCCCCTGAACTCCTACGTCCCCTCCTGAATTCTTCAGTCCCTCCCTGAACTCCTGGGCGCGTCCCTCGCGAACTCCTGGGCGCGTCCCTCGCGAACTCCTGGGCGCGTCCCTCGCGAACTCCTGGGCGCGTCCCTCGCGAACTCCTGGGCGCGTCCCTCCCGAACTCCTGGGTGGGTCCCTCTCGAATTCCTGGGTCCCCTCCTGAACTCTTGGGTACTTTGGGGCACTCCTGGGTCCCCTAAGAACGCCTGGGTTCCCCCTGAACTCCTGGGTACTTTGGGGCACTCCTGGGTTCCCCCCTGAACTCCTGGGTCCTTTGGGGCACTCCTGGGTCCCCTCCTGAACTCCTGGGTCCCCTCCTGAACTCTGGATCCTTTCGGGCACTCCTGGGTCCCCTCCTAAGCTCTTGGGTCCTTTGGGGAACTCTTGGGTCCCCTCAGAACTCCTGGGTTCACCCCTGAACTCCTGGGTTCTTTGGGGCACTGCTGGGTCCCCTCCCGAACTCCTGGGTGGGTCCCCTCCCGAACTCCTGGGTACTTTGGGGCACTCCTGGGTCCCCTCAGAACGCCTGGGTCCCCTCCTGAACTCCTGGGTCCTTTGGGGCACTCCTGGGTCCCCTCCTGAACTCCTGGGTGGGTCCCCTCCTGAACTCTGGATCCTTTGGGGCACTCCTGGGTCCCCTCCTGAACTCTTGGGTCCTTTGGTGAACTCTTGGGTCCCCTCAGAACTCCTGGGTCCTTTGGGGCACTGCTGGGTATCCTCAGTACTTTTGGGTTCCACCCTGAACTCCTGGGTCCTTTGGAACACTGCTGAGTCCCCTCCTGAACTCCTGGGTGGGTCCCTCCCGAACTCCTCGGTGGGTCCCTCCCGAACTCCTGGGTGGGTCCCTCCCGAACTCCTGGGTCCCCTCCTGAACTCTTGGGTACTTTGGGGCACTCCTGGGTCCCCTCCGAACTCCTGTGTTACCCCCTGAACTCCTGGGTCCTTTGGGGCACTGCTGGGTCCCCTCCTGAACTCCTGGGTGGGTCCCCTCCTGAACTCTGGATCCTTTGGGGCACTCTTGGGTGCACTCCTGAACTCTTGGGTGTTTGGTGAACTCTTGGGTCCCCTCAGAACTCCTGGGTCCTTTGGGGCACTGCTGGGTCCCCTCCCGAACTCCTGGGTGGGTCCCTCCCGAACTCCTGGGTGGGTCCCTCCCGAACTCCTGGGTGGGTCCCTCCCGAACTCCTGGGTGGGTCCCTCTCGAATTCCTGGGTCCCCTCCTGAACTCTTGGGTACTTTTGGGCACTCCTGGGTCCGCTCAGAACGCCTGGGTTCCCCCTGAACTCCTGGGTACTTTGGGGCACTCCTGGGTTCCCCCCTGAACTCCTGGGTCCTTTGGGGCACTGCTGGGTCCCCTCCTGAACTCCTGAATGGGTCCCCTCAGAACTCATGGGTCCCTTCCTGAACTCCTGGGTGGGTCCCTCCTGAACTCCTGGGTCCTTTGGGGCACTCCTGGTCCCCCTCCTGAACTCCTGAATGGGTCCCCTCAGAACTCATGGGTCCCTTCCTGAACTCCTGGGTGGGTCCCTCCTGAACTCCTGGGTGGGTCCCTCCTGAACTCCTGGGTGGGTCCCTCCTGAACTCCTGGGTGGGTCCCTCCTGATCTCTTGGGTGCCCTCCTGATCTCTTGGGTGCCCTCCTGATCTCTTGGGTCCTTTGGGGCACTCTTGGGTCTCCTCAGAACTCCTGGGTTCCCCACTGAACTCCTGGTTCCTCTGGGGCACTCCTGGGTCCTCTCTTGAACTCCTGGGTCCGCTCCTGAACTCCTGGGTTACCCCCTAAACTCCTAGGTCCCCTCCTGAACTCCTGGGCGGGTCCCCTCCTG
This sequence comes from Patagioenas fasciata, assembly GCF_037038585.1. Lineage (NCBI taxonomy): Eukaryota > Metazoa > Chordata > Aves > Columbiformes > Columbidae > Patagioenas > Patagioenas fasciata. The sequence goes on from NC_092528.1 coordinate 1,078,248, forward strand.
AACTCCTGGGCGGGTCCCCTCCTGAACTCCTGGGCGGGTCCCCTCCTGAACTCCTGGGCGGGTCCCCTCCTGAACTCCTGGGCGGGTCCCCTCCTGAACTCTGGATCCTTTGGGGCACTGTTGGGTCCCCTCCTGAACTCCTGGGTCTTTTGGGGCACTCCTGGTCCCCCTCCGGAACTCCTGAATGGTTCCCCTCAGAACTCCTGGGTCCCCTCCTCAAGTCCTGCATGGGTCCCGCCATGATCTCCTGGGTGGGTCCCTCCTGAACTCCTGCATGGTTCCCTCCTGAACTCTGGATCCTTTGGGGCACTCCTGGGTCCACTCCTGAACTCTGGATCCTATGGGGCACTCCTGGGTTCCCCCCTGAACTCCTGGGTCCTTTGGGGCACTGCTGGGTCCCCTCCTGAACTCCTGGGTGGGTCCCCTCCTGAACTCCTGGGTGGGTCTCCTCCTGAACTCCTGGGTGGGTCTCCTCCTGAACTCCTGGGTGGGTCCCCTCCTGAACTCCTGGGTCCTTTGGGGCACTCTTGGGTTCCCTCAGAACTCGTGGGTTCCCCACCGAACTCCTGGGTCCTTTGGGGCACTCCTGGTCCCCCTCCTGAACTCCTGAATGGTTCCCCTCAGAACTCATGGGTCCCCTCCTGAAGTCCTGGGTGGGAACCTCCTGAACTCCTAAGTGGGTCCCTCCTGAACTTTTGGGTCCCACCCTGAAATCCTGGGTCCTTTGGGGCACTCCTGGTCCCCCTCCTGAACTATTGAATGGGTCCCTCCTGAAGTCCTGAATGGGTCCCCTCAGAACTCCTGGGTCCCCTCCTCAAGTCCTGGGTGGGTCCCTCCTGAAGTCCTGGGTGGGTCCCTCCTGAACTCTTGTGTCCCCTCCTGAACTCTGGATCCTTTGGGGCACTCCTGGGTCCACTCCTGAACTCTGGATCCTTTGGGGCACTCCTGGGTACCCCCCTGAACTCTTGGGTCCTTTGGGGCACTGCTGGGTCCCCTCCTGACCTCCTGTGTCTTTTGTGGCACTCTTGGGTCCCCTAAGAACTCCTGGGTCCCTCTCTGACCTCCTGGGTCCTTTGGGGCACTCCTGGGTCCCCTCCTGAACTCTGGATCCTTTGGGGCACTCTTGGGTCCCCTTCTGAACTCCTGGGTCCTTTGGGGCACTCCTGGTCCCCCTCCTGAACGGTTCCCCTCAGAACTCCTGGGTCCCCCCCTCAAGTCCTGGGTGGGTCCCGCCATGAGCTCCTTGGTGGGTCCCTCCTGAACTTTTGGGTCCCACCCTGAACTCCTGGGTCCTTTGGGGCACTCCTGGTCCCCCTCCTGAACTCCTGAATGGGTCCCTCCTGAACTCCTGAATGGGTCCCCTCAGAACTCCTGGGTCCCCTCCTCAAGTCCTGGGTGGATCACTCCTGAACTCTTGAGTCCCCTCCTGAACTCTGGATCCTTTCGGGTACTCCTCGGTCCCCTCCTGAACTCTGGATCCTTTGGGGCACTCCTGGGTCCCCTCCTGAACTCCTGATTTTTTGGGGCACTCCTGGGTCTCCTCAGTACTCTTGGGTTCCCCCCTGAACTCCTGGGTCCTTTGGGGCAATGCTGGGTCCCCTCCCAAACTCCTGGGTGGGTCCCCTCCCGAACTTTTGGGTGGGTCCCCTCCCGAACTCTTGGGTACTTTGGGGCACTCCTGGGTCCCCTCAGAACGCCTGGGTTCCCCCCTGAACTCCTGGGTCCTTTGGGCATTCCTGGGTCCCCTCCTGAACTCTGGATCCTTTGGGGCACTCCTGGTCCACCTCCTGAACTCCTGAATGGGTCCCCTCAGAACTCATGGGTCCCCTCCTGAAGTCCTGGGTGGGTCCCTCCTGAACTCCTGGGTGGGTCTCACCCTGAACTCCTGGGTCCCTTGGGGCACTCCTGGTCCCCCTCCTGAACTATTGAATGGGTCCCTCCTAAACTCCTGAATGGGTCCCTCCTGAACTCCTGAATGGGTCCACTCCTGAACTCCTGGGTGGGTCCCGCCATGAAGTGCTGGGTGGGTCCCTCCTGACTCCTGGGTCCCCTCCTGAACTCCTGGGTGGGTCCCCTCCTGAACTCCTGGGTGGGTCCCCTCCTGAACTCCTGGGTCCTTTGGGGCACTCTTGGGTCCCCTCAGAACTCCTGGGTCCCCCACTGAACTCCTGGGTCCCCCACTGAACTCCTGGGTCCTTTGGGGCACTCCTGGTCCCCCTCCTGAACTATTGAATTTGTCCCTCCTGAACTCCTGAATGGGTCCCCTCAGAACTCCTGGATCCCCTGCTGAAGTCCTGGGTGGGTCCCGCCATGAAGTCCTGGGTGGGTCCCTCCTGAACTCTTGGGTCCCCTCCTGAACCCTGGATCCTTTGGGGCACTCCTGGGTCCCCTCCTGAACTCTGGATCCTTTGGGGCACTCCTGGGTTCCCCCCTGAACTCCTGGGTCCTTTGGGGCACTGCTGGGTCCCCTCCTGAACTCCTGGGTGGGTCTCCTCCTGAACTCCTGGGTGGGTCTCCTCCTGAACTCCTGGGTGGGTCCCCTCCTGAACTCCTGGGTCCTTTGGGGCACTCTTGGGTTCCCTCAGAACTCGTGGGTTCCCCACCGAACTCCTGGGTCCTTTGGGGCACTCCTGGTCCCCCTCCTGAACTCCTGAATGGTTCCCCTCAGAACTCATGGGTCCCCTCCTGAAGTCCTGGGTGGGAACCTCCTGAACTCCTAAGTGGGTCCCTCCTGAACTTTTGGGTCCCACCCTGAAATCCTGGGTCCTTTGGGGCACTCCTGGTCCCCCTCCTGAACTATTGAATGGGTCCCTCCTGAAGTCCTGAATGGGTCCCCTCAGAACTCCTGGGTCCCCTCCTCAAGTCCTGGGTGGGTCCCTCCTGAAGTCCTGGGTGGGTCCCTCCTGAACTCTTGTGTCCCCTCCTGAACTCTGGATCCTTTGGGGCACTCCTGGGTCCACTCCTGAACTCTGGATCCTTTGGGGCACTCCTGGGTACCCCCCTGAACTCTTGGGTCCTTTGGGGCACTGCTGGGTCCCCTCCTGACCTCCTGTGTCTTTTGTGGCACTCTTGGGTCCCCTAAGAACTCCTGGGTCCCTCTCTGACCTCCTGGGTCCTTTGGGGCACTCCTGGGTCCCCTCCTGAACTCTGGATCCTTTGGGGCACTCTTGGCTCCCCTTCTGAACTCCTGGGTCCTTTGGGGCACTCCTGGTCCCCCTCCTGAACGGTTCCCCTCAGAACTCCTGGGTCCCCTCCTCAAGTCCTGGGTGGGTCCCGCCATGAGCTCCTTGGTGGGTCCCTCCTGAACTTTTGGGTCCCACCCTGAACTCCTGGGTCCTTTGGGGCACTCCTGGTCCCCCTCCTGAACTCCTGAATGGGTCCCTCCTGAACTCCTGAATGGGTCCCCTCAGAACTCCTGGGTCCCCTCCTCAAGTCCTGGGTGGATCACTCCTGAACTCTTGAGTCCCCTCCTGAACTCTGGATCCTTTCGGGTACTCCTCGGTCCCCTCCTGAACTCTGGATCCTTTGGGGCACTCCTGGGTCCCCTCCTGAACTCCTGATTTTTTGGGGCACTCCTGGGTCTCCTCAGTACTCTTGGGTTCCCCCCTGAACTCCTGGGTCCTTTGGGGCAATGCTGGGTCCCCTCCCAAACTCCTGGGTGGGTCCCCTCCCGAACTTTTGGGTGGGTCCCCTCCCGAACTCTTGGGTACTTTGGGGCACTCCTGGGTCCCCTCAGAACGCCTGGGTTCCCCCCTGAACTCCTGGGTCCTTTGGGCATTCCTGGGTCCCCTCCTGAACTCTGGATCCTTTGGGGCACTCCTGGTCCACCTCCTGAACTCCTGAATGGGTCCCCTCAGAACTCATGGGTCCCCTCCTGAAGTCCTGGGTGGGTCCCTCCTGAACTCCTGGGTGGGTCTCACCCTGAACTCCTGGGTCCCTTGGGGCACTCCTGGTCCCCCTCCTGAACTATTGAATGGGTCCCTCCTAAACTCCTGAATGGGTCCCTCCTGAACTCCTGAATGGGTCCACTCCTGAACTCCTGGGTGGGTCCCGCCATGAAGTGCTGGGTGGGTCCCTCCTGAACTCCTGGGTCCCCTCCTGAACTCCTGGGTGGGTCCCCTCCTGAACTCCTGGGTGGGTCCCCTCCTGAACTCCTGGGTGGGTCCCCTCCTGAACTCCTGGGTCCTTTGGGGCACTCTTGGGTCCCCTCAGAACTCCTGGGTCCCCCACTGAACTCCTGGGTCCCCCACTGAACTCCTGGGTCCTTTGGGGCACTCCTGGTCCCCCTCCTGAACTATTGAATTTGTCCCTCCTGAACTCCTGAATGGGTCCCCTCAGAACTCCTGGATCCCCTGCTGAAGTCCTGGGTGGGTCCCGCTATGAAGTCCTGGGTGGGTCCCTCCTGAACTCTTGGGTCCCCTCCTGAACCCTGGATCCTTTGGGGCACTCCTGGGTCCCCTCCTGAACTCTGGATCCTTTGGGGCACTCCTGGGTTCCCCCCTGAACTCCTGGGTCCTTTGGGGCACTCCTGGGTGGGTCCCTCCTGAACTCCTGGGTGGGTCCCTCCTGAACTCCTGGGTGGGTCCCTCCTGATCTCTTGGGTGCCCTCCTGATCTCTTGGGTCCTTTGGGGCACTCTTGGGTCTCCTCAGAACTCCTGGGTTCCCCACTGAACTCCTGGGTCCTTTGGGGCACTCCTGGGTCCTCTCCTGAACTCCTGGGTGCGCTCCTGAACTCCTGGGTCCCCTCCTGAATTCTTCAGTCCCTCCCTGAACTCCCGGTCCCCTCCTGAACTCCTGGGCGGGTCCCCTCCTGAACTCCTGGGCGGGTCCCCTCCTGAACTCCTGGGCGGGTCCCCTCCTGAACTCTGGATCCTTTGGGGCACTCTTGGGTCCCCTCCTGAACTCCTGGGTCCTTTGGGGCACTCTTGGGTCCCCTCCTGAACTCCTGGGTCCTTTGGGGCACTCCTGGTCCCCCTCCGGAACTCCTGAATGGGTCCCCACAGAACTCCTGGGTCCCCTCCTCAAGTCCTGGGTGGGTCCCGCTATGAACTCCTGGGTGGGGCCCTGCTGAACTTTTGGGTCCCACCCTGAACTCCTGGGTCCTTTGGGGCACTCCTGGTCCCCCTCCTGAACTCCTGCATGGGTCCCTCCTGAAGTCCTGGGTGGGTCCCTCCTGAACTCTTGTGTCCCCTCCTGAACTCTGGATCCTTTGGGGCACTCCTGGGTCCACTCCTGAACTCTGGATCCTTTGGGGCACTCCTGGGTACCCCCCTGAACTCTTGGGTCCTTTGGGGCACTGCTGGGTCCCCTCCTGAACTCCTGGGTGGGTCCCCTCCTGACCTCCTGTGTCGTTTGGGGCACTCTTGGGTCCCCTAAGAACTCCTGGGTCCCTCTCTGACCTCCTGGGTCCTTTGAGGCACTCCTGGGTCCCCTCCTGAACTCTGGATCCTTTGGGGCACTCTTGGGTCCCCTTCTGAACTCCTGGGTCCTTTGGGGCACTCCTGGTCCCCCTCCTGAACTCCTGAATGGGTCCCCTCAGAACTCCTGGGTCCCCTCCTCAAGTCCTGGGTGGGTCCCGCCATGAGCTCCTTGGTGGGTCCCTCCTGAACTTTTGGGTCCCACCCTGAACTCCTGGGTCCTTTGGGGCACTCCTGGTCCCCCTCCTGAACTCCTGAATGGGTCCCTCCTGAACTCCTGAATGGGTCCCCTCAGAACTCCTGGGTCCCCTCCTCAAGTCCTGGGTGGATCACTCCTGAACTCTTGAGTCCCCTCCTGAACTCTGGATCCTTTCGGGTACTCCTCGGTCCCCTCCTGAACTCTGGATCCTTTGGGGCACTCCTGGGTCCCCTCCTGAACTCCTGATTTTTTGGGGCACTCCTGGGTCTCCTCAGTACTCTTGGGTTCCCCCCTGAACTCCTGGGTCCTTTGGGGCAATGCTGGGTCCCCTCCCAAACTCCTGGGTGGGTCCCCTCCCGAACTTTTGGGTGGGTCCCCTCCCGAACTCTTGGGTACTTTGGGGCACTCCTGGGTCCCCTCAGAACGCCTGGGTTCCCCCCTGAACTCCTGGGTCCTTTGGGCATTCCTGGGTCCCCTCCTGAACTCTGGATCCTTTGGGGCACTCCTGGTCCACCTCCTGAACTCCTGAATGGGTCCCCTCAGAACTCATGGGTCCCCTCCTGAAGTCCTGGGTGGGTCCCTCCTGAACTCCTGGGTGGGTCTCACCCTGAACTCCTGGGTCCCTTGGGGCACTCCTGGTCCCCCTCCTGAACTATTGAATGGGTCCCTCCTAAACTCCTGAATGGGTCCCTCCTGAACTCCTGAATGGGTCCACTCCTGAACTCCTGGGTGGGTCCCGCCATGAAGTGCTGGGTGGGTCCCTCCTGAACTCCTGGGTCCCCTCCTGAACTCCTGGGTGGGTCCCCTCCTGAACTCCTGGGTGGGTCCCCTCCTGAACTCCTGGGTGGGTCCCCTCCTGAACTCCTGGGTGGGTCCCCTCCTGAACTCCTGGGTCCTTTGGGGCACTCTTGGGTCCCCTCAGAACTCCTGGGTCCCCCACTGAACTCCTGGGTCCCCCACTGAACTCCTGGGTCCTTTGGGGCACTCCTGGTCCCCCTCCTGAACTATTGAATTTGTCCCTCCTGAACTCCTGAATGGGTCCCCTCAGAACTCCTGGATCCCCTGCTGAAGTCCTGGGTGGGTCCCGCTATGAAGTCCTGGGTGGGTCCCTCCTGAACTCTTGGGTCCCCTCCTGAACCCTGGATCCTTTGGGGCACTCCTGGGTCCCCTCCTGAACTCTGGATCCTTTGGGGCACTCCTGGGTTCCCCCCTGAACTCCTGGGTCCTTTGGGGCACTGCTGGGTCCCCTCCTGAACTCCTGGGTGGGTCCCTCCTGAACTCCTGGGTGGGTCCCTCCTGAACTCCTGGGTGGGTCCCTCCTGAACTCCTGGGTGGGTCCCTCCTGAACTCCTGGGTGGGTCCCTCCTGATCTCTTGGGTGCCCTCCTGATCTCTTGGGTCCTTTGGGGCACTCTTGGGTCTCCTCAGAACTCCTGGGTTCCCCACTGAACTCCTGGGTCCTTTGGGGCACTCCTGGGTCCTCTCCTGAACTCCTGGGTGCGCTCCTGAACTCCTGGGTCCCCTCCTGAATTCTTCAGTCCCTCCCTGAACTCCCGGTCCCCTCCTGAACTCCTGGGCGGGTCCCCTCCTGAACTCCTGGGCGGGTCCCCTCCTGAACTCCTGGGCGGGTCCCCTCCTGAACTCCTGGGCGGGTCCCCTCCTGAACTCTGGATCCTTTGGGGCACTCTTGGGTCCCCTCCTGAACTCCTGGGTCCTTTGGGGCACTCTTGGGTCCCCTCCTGAACTCCTGGGTCCTTTGGGGCACTCCTGGTCCCCCTCCGGAACTCCTGAATGGGTCCCCACAGAACTCCTGGGTCCCCTCCTCAAGTCCTGGGTGGGTCCCGCTATGAACTCCTGGGTGGGGCCCTGCTGAACTTTTGGGTCCCACCCTGAACTCCTGGGTCCTTTGGGGCACTCCTGGTCCCCCTCCTGAACTCCTGCATGGGTCCCTCCTGAAGTCCTGGGTGGGTCCCTCCTGAACTCTTGTGTCCCCTCCTGAACTCTGGATCCTTTGGGGCACTCCTGGGTCCACTCCTGAACTCTGGATCCTTTGGGGCACTCCTGGGTACCCCCCTGAACTCTTGGGTCCTTTGGGGCACTGCTGGGTCCCCTCCTGAACTCCTGGGTGGGTCCCCTCCTGACCTCCTGTGTCGTTTGGGGCACTCTTGGGTCCCCTAAGAACTCCTGGGTCCCTCTCTGACCTCCTGGGTCCTTTGAGGCACTCCTGGGTCCCCTCCTGAACTCTGGATCCTTTGGGGCACTCTTGGGTCCCCTTCTGAACTCCTGGGTCCTTTGGGGCACTCCTGGTCCCCCTCCTGAACTCCTGAATGGGTCCCCTCAGAACTCCTGGGTCCCCTCCTCAAGTCCTGGGTGGGTCCCGCCATGAGCTCCTTGGTGGGTCCCTCCTGAACTTTTGGGTCCCACCCTGAACTCCTGGGTCCTTTGGGGCACTCCTGGTCCCCCTCCTGAACTCCTGAATGGGTCCCTCCTGAACTCCTGAATGGGTCCCCTCAGAACTCCTGGGTCCCCTCCTCAAGTCCTGGGTGGATCACTCCTGAACTCTTGAGTCCCCTCCTGAACTCTGGATCCTTTCGGGTACTCCTCGGTCCCCTCCTGAACTCTGGATCCTTTGGGGCACTCCTGGGTCCCCTCCTGAACTCCTGATTTTTTGGGGCACTCCTGGGTCTCCTCAGTACTCTTGGGTTCCCCCCTGAACTCCTGGGTCCTTTGGGGCAATGCTGGGTCCCCTCCCAAACTCCTGGGTGGGTCCCCTCCCGAACTCCTGGGTGGGTCCCCTCCCGAACTCTTGGGTACTTTGGGGCACTCCTGGGTCCCCTCAGAACGCCTGGGTTCCCCCCTGAACTCCTGGGTCCTTTGGGCATTCCTGGGTCCCCTCCTGAACTCTGGATCCTTTGGGGCACTCCTGGTCCACCTCCTGAACTCCTGAATGGGTCCCCTCAGAACTCATGGGTCCCCTCCTGAAGTCCTGGGTGGATCCCTCCTGAACTCCTGGGTGGGTCTCACCCTGAACTCCTGGGTCCCTTGGGGCACTCCTGGTCCCCCTCCTGAACTATTGAATGGGTCCCTCCTAAACTCCTGAATGGGTCCCTCCTGAACTCCTGAATGGGTCCACTCCTGAACTCCTGGGTGGGTCCCGCCATGAAGTGCTGGGTGGGTCCCTCCTGAACTCCTGGGTGGGTCCCTCCTGAACTCCTGGGTGGGTCCCTCCTGAACTCCTGGGTGGGTCCCTCCTGAACTCCTGGGTGGGTCCCTCCTGAACTCCTGGGTGGGTCCCTCCTGATCTCTTGGGTCCTTTGGGGCACTCTTGGGTCTCCTCAGAACTCCTGGGTTCCCCACTGAACTCCTGGGTCCTTTGGGGCACTCCTGGGTCCTCTCCTGAACTCCTGGGTGCGCTCCTGAACTCCTGGGTCCCCTCCTGAATTCTTCAGTCCCTCCCTGAACTCCTGGTCCCCTCCTGAACTCCTGGGCGGGTCCCCTCCTGAACTCCTGGGCGGGTCCCCTCCTGAACTCCTGGGCGGGTCCCCTCCTGAACTCCTGGGCGGGTCCCCTCCTGAACTCCTGGGCGGGTCCCCTCCTGAACTCCTGGGCGGGTCCCCTCCTGAACTCTGGATCCTTTGGGGCACTCTTGGGTCCCCTCCTGAACTCCTGGGTCCTTTGGGGCACTCCTGGTCCCCCTCCTGAACTCCTGCATGGGTCCCTCCTGAAGTCCTGGGTGGGTCCCTCCTGAACTCTCGTGTCCCCTCCTGAACTCTGGATCCTTTGGGGCACTCCTGGGTCCACTCCTGAACTCTGGATCCTTTGGGGCACTCCTCGGTACCCCCCTGAACTCTTGGGTCCTTTGGGGCACTGCTGGGTCCCCTCCTGAACTCCTGGGTGGGTCCCCTCCTGACCTCCTGTGTCGTTTGGGGCACTCTTGGGTCCCCTAAGAACTCCTGGGTCCCTCTCTGACCTCCTGGGTCCTTTGGGGCACTCCTGGGTCTCCTCCTGAACTCTGGATCCTTTGGGGCACTCCTGGGTCCCCTCCTAAGCTCTTGGGTCCTTTGGGGAACTCTTGGGTCCCCTCAGAACTCCTGGGTTCACCCCTGAACTCCTGGGTCCTTTGGGGCATTCCTGGGTCTCCTCAGTACTCTTGGGTCCCCTCCTGAACTCTGGATCCTTTGGGGCACTCCTGGGTCCCCTCCTGAACTCCTGGGTCCTTTGGGGCACTCCTGGTCCCCCTCCTGAAGTCCTGAATGGGTCCCCTCCTGAAGTCCTGGGTGGGTCCCTCCTGAACTCCTGGGTGGGTCCCTCCTGAACTTTTGTGTCCCACCCTGAACTCCTGGGTCCTTTGGGGCGCTCCTGGTCCCCGTCCTGAACTATTGAATGGGTCCCTTCTGAACTCCTGAATGGGTCCCCTCAGAACTCCTGGATCCCCTCAGAAAGTCCTGGGTGGGTCCCGCCATGAAGTCCTGGGTGGGTCCCTCCTGAATTCTTGGGTCCCCTCCTGAACTCTGGATCCTTTGGGGCACTCCTGGCTCCCCTCCTGAACTCTGGATCCTTTGGGGCACTCCTGGGTTCCCCCCTGAACTCCTGGGTCCTTTGGGGCACTGCTGGGTCCCCTCCTGAACTCCTGGGTGGGTCCCTCCTGAACTCCTGGGTGGGTCCCTCCTGAACTCCTGGGTGGGTCCCTCCTGAACTCCTGGGTCCTTTGGGGCACTATTGGGTCTCCTCAGAACTCCTGGGTTCCCCACTGAACTCCTGGGTCCTTTGGGGCACTCCTGGGTCCGCTCCTGAACTCCTGGGTTACCCCCTGAACTCCTAGGTCCCCTCCTGAATTCTTCAGTCCCTCCCTGAACTCCCGGTCCCCTCCTGAACTCCTGGGCGGGTCCCCTCCTGAACTCCTGGGCGGGTCCCCTCCTGAACTCTGGATCCTTTGGGGCACTCTTGGGTCCCCTCCTGAACTCCTGGGTCCTTTAGGGCACTCCTGGTCCCCCTCCTGAACTCCTGAATGGGTCCCTCCTGAACTCCTGAATGGGTCCCCTCCTCAAGTCCTGGGTGGGTCACTCCTGAACTCTTGAGTCCCCTCCTGAACTCTGGATCCTTTCGGGTACTCCTGGGTCCCCTCCTGAACTCTGGATCCTTTGGGGCACTCCTGGGTCCCCTCCTGAACTCTGGATTTTTTGGGGCACTCCTGGGTCTCCTCAGTACTCTTGGGTTCCCCTCTGAACTCCTGGGTCCTTTGGGGCAATGCTGGGTCCCCTCCCAAACTCCTCGGTGGGTCCCCTCCCGAACTCCTCGGTGGGTCCCCTCCCGAACTCCTCGGTGGGTCCCCTCCCGAACTCCTGGGTCCTTTGGGCATTCCTGGGTCCCCTCCTGAACTCTGGATCCTTTGGGGCACTCCTGGTCCCCCTCCTGAACTCCTGAATGGGTCCCCTCAGAACTCATGGGTCCCCTCCTGAAGTCCTGGGTGGGTCCCTCCTGAACTCCTGGGTGGGTCCCACCCTGAACTCCTGGGTGCCTTGGGGCACTCCTGGTCCCCCTCCTGAACTATTGAATGGGTCCCTCCTAAACTCCTGAATGGGTCCCTCCTGAACTCCTGAATGGGTCCCCTCCTGAACTCCTGAATGGGTCCCCTCCTGAACTCCTTGGTGAGTCCCCTCCTGAACTCCTGGGTGGGTCCCCTCTGACCTCCTGGGTGGTTTGGGGCACTCTTGGGTCCCCTAAGAACTCCTGGGTCCCTCTCTGACCTCCTGGGTCCTTTGGGGCACTCCTGGGTCCCCTCCTGAACTCTGGATCCTTTGGGGCACTCCTGGGTCCCCTCCTAAGCTCTTGGGTCCTTTGGGGAACTCTTGGGTCCCCTCAGAACTCCTGGGTTCAGCCCTGAACTCCTGGGTCCTTTGGGGCACTCCTGGGTCTCCTCAGTACTCTGGGGTCCCCTCCTGAACTCTGGATCCTTTGGGGCACTCCTGGGTCCCGTCCTGAACTCCTGGGTCCTTTGGGGCACTCCTGGTCCCCCTCCTGAACTCCTGAATGGGTCCCCTCAGAACTCCTGGGTCCCCTCCTCAAGTCCTGGGTGGGTCCCTCCTGAACACCTGGGTGGGTCCCTCCTGAACTTTTGGGTCCCACCCTGAACTCCTGGGTCCTTTGGGGCACTCCTGGTCCCCGTCCTGAACTATTGAATGGGTCCCTTCTGAACTCCTGAATGGGTCCCCTCAGAACTCCTGGATCCCCTCAGAAAGTCCTGGGTGGGTCCCGCCATGAAGTCCTGGGTGGGTCCCTCCTGAACTCTTGGGTCCCCTCCTGAACCCTGGATCCTTTGGGGCACTCCTGGGTCCCGTCCTGAACTCTGGATCCTTTGGGGTACTCCTGGGTTCCCCCCTGAACTCCTGGGTCCTTTGGGGCACTGCTGGGTCCCCTCCTGAACTCCTGGGTGGTCCCCTCCTGAACTCCTGGGTGGTCCCCTCCTGAACTCCTGGGTGGGTCCCTCCTGAACTCCTGGGCGGGTCCCCTCCTGAACTCCTGGGCGGGTCCCCTCCTGAACTCCTGGGCGGGTCCCCTCCTGAACTCCTGGGCGGGTCCCCTCCTGAACTCCTGGGCGGGTCCCCTCCTGAACTCCTGGGCGGGTCCCCTCCTGAACTCCTGGGCGGGTCCCCTCCTGAACTCCTGGGCGGGTCCCCTCCTGAACTCTGGATCCTTTGGGGCACTCTTGGGTCCCCTCCTGAACTCCTGGGTCCTTTGGGGCACTCCTGGTCCCCCTCCTGAACTCCTGAATGGGTCCCCTCAGAACTCCTGGGTCCCCTCCTCAAGTCCTGGGTGGGTCACTCCTGAACTCTTGAGTCCCCTCCTGAACTCTGGATCTTTTCGGGTACTCCTGGGTCCCCTCCTGAACTCTGGATCCGTTGGGGCACTCCTGGGTCCCCTCCTGACCTCTGGATTTTTTGGGGCACTCCTGGGTCTCCTCAGTACTTTTGGGTTCCCCCCTGAACTCCTGGGTCCTTTGGGGCAATGCTGGGTCCCCTCCCAAACTCCTGGGTGGGTCCCCTCCCGAACTCCTGGGTGGGTCCCCTCCCGAACTCTTGGGTACTTTGGGGCACTCCTGGGTCCCCTCAGAACGCCTGGGTTCCCCCCTGAACTCCTGGGTCCTTTGGGCATTCCTGGGTCCCCTCCTGAACTCTGGATCCTTTGGGGCACTCCTGGTCCCCCTCCTGAACTCCTGAATGGGTCCCCTCAGAACTCATGGGTCCCCTCCTGAAGTCCTGGGTGGGTCCCTCCTGAACTCCTGGGTGGGTCCCACCCTGAACTCCTGGGTCCCTTGGGGCACTCCTGGTCCCCCTCCTGAACTATTGAATGGGTCCCTCCTAAACTCCTGAATGGGTCTACTCCTGAAATCCTGGGTGGGTCCCGCCATGAAGTGCTGGGTGGGTCCCTCCTGAAACTCCTAGGTCCCCTCCTGAACTCCTGGGTGGGTCCCCTCCTGACCTCCTGTGTCGTTTGGGGCACTCTTGGGTCCCCTAAGAACTCCTGGGTCCCTCTCTGACTTCCTGGGTCCTTTGGGGCACTCCTGGGTCCCCTCCTGAACTCTGGATCCTTTGGGGCACTCCTGGGTCCCCTCCTAAGCTCTTGGATCCTTTGGGGAACTCTTGGGTCCCCTCAGAACTCCTGGGTTCACCCATGAACTCCTGGGTCCTTTGGGGCACTCCTGGGTCTCCTCAGTAATCTTGGGTCCCCTCCTGAACTCTGGATCCTTTGGGGCACTCCTGGGTCCCCTCCTGAACTCCTGGGTCCTTTGGGGCACTCCTGGTCCCCCTCCTGAACTCCTGAATGGGTCCCCTCAGAACTCCTGGGTCCCCTCCTCAAGTCCTGGGTGGGTCCCTCCTGAACTCCTGGGTGGGTCCCTCCTGAACTTTTGGGTCCCACCCTGAACTCCTGGGTCCTTTGGGGCACTCCTGGTCCCCGTCCTGAACTATTGAATGGGTCCCTTCTGAACTCCTGAATGGGTCACCTCAGAACTCCTGGATCCCCTCAGAAAGTCCTGGGTGGGTCCCGCCATGAAGTCCTGGGTGGGTCCCTCCTGAACTCTTGGGTCCCCTCCTGAACCCTGGATCCTTTGGGGCACTCCTGGGTCCCGTCCTGAACTCTGGATCCTTTGGGGCACTCCTGGGTTCCCCCCTGAACTCCTGGGTCCTTTGGGGCACTTCTGGGTCCCCTCCTGAACTCCTGGGTGGGTCCCTCCTGAACTCCTGGGTGGGTCCCTCCTGAACTCCTGGGTGGGTCCCTCCTGAACTCTTGGGTCCCCTCCTGAACTCTTGGGTGCCCTCCTGAACTCTTGGGTTCCCCACTGAACTCCTGGGTCCTTTGGGGCACTCCTGGTCCCCCTCCTGAACTCTTCTGTCCCCCACTGAACTCCTGGGTCTTTTGGGGCACTCTTGGGTCCCCTCCTGAACTCTTGGGTCCCCTCCTGAACTATGGATCCTTTGGGGCACTCCTGGGTCCCCTCCTAAGCTCTTGGGTCCTTTGGGGAACTCTTGGGTCCCCTCAGAACTCCTGGGTTCACCCCTGAACTCCTGGGTCCTTTGGGGCACTTCTGGGTCTTTTCAGTACTCTTGGGTTCCCCCCTGAACTCTTGGGTCCTTTGGGGCACTGCTGGGTCCCCTCCCGAACTCCTGGGTGGGTCCCCTCTTGAACTCCTGGGCGGGTCCTCTCCTGAACTCTTGGGTCCCCTCCTGAACTCTGGATCCTTTGGGGCACTCTTGGGTCCCCTCCTGAACTCCTGGGTCCTTTGGGGCACTCCTGGTCCCCCTCCTGAACTCCTGAATGGGTCCCCTCAGAACTCCTGGGTCCCCTCCTCAGGTCCTGGGTGGGTCCCTCCTGAACTTTTGGGTCCCACCCTGAACTCCTGGGTCCTTTGGGGCACTCCTGGTCCCCCTCCTGAACTCCTGAATGGGTCCCTCCTGAACTCCTGAATGGGTCCCCTCAGAACTCCTGGGTCCCCTCCTGAAGTCCTGGGTGGGTCCCTCCTGAACTCTTGAGTCCCCTCCTGAACTCTGGATCCTTTCGGGCACTCCTGGTTCCCCTCCTGAACTCTGGATCCTTTGGGGCACTCCTGGATCCCCTCCTGAACTCTGGATCCTTTGGGGCACTCCTGGGTCCCCTCCTAAGCTCTTGGGTCCTTTGGGGAACTCTTGGGTCCCCTCAGAACTCCTGGCTTCACCCCTAAACTCCTGGATCCCCTCAGAACGCCTGGGTTCCCCCCTGAACTCCTGGGTCCTTTGCGGCATTCCTGGGTCCCCTCCTGAACTCTGGATCCTTTGGGGCACTCCTGGTCCCCGTCCTGAACTCCTGAATGGGTCCCCTCAGAACTCCTGGGTCCCCTCCTGAAGTCCTGGGTGGGTCCCTCCTGAAGTCCTGGGTGGGTCCCTCCTGAACTCCTGGGTCCCACCCTAACTCCTGGGTCCTTTGGGGCACTCCTGGTCCCCCTCCTGAACTATTGAATGGGTCCCTCCTGAACTCCTGAATGGGTCCCTCCTGAACTCCTGAATGGGTCCCCTCCTGAACACCTGGGTGGGTCCCTCCTGAACTCCTGGGTGCCCTCCTGATCACTTGGGTGCCCTCCTGATCACTTGGGTCCTTTGGGGCACTCTTGGGTCCCCTCAGAACTCCTGGGTTCCCCACTGAACTCCTGGGTCCTTTGGGGCACTCCTGGTCCCCCTTCTGAACTCTTCGGTCCCCCACTGTACTCCTGGGTCCTTTGGGGCACTCCTGGGTCCCCTCCTGAACTCTTGGGTCCCCTCCTGAACTCTGGATCCTTTGGGTCACTCCTGGGTCCCCTCCTAAGCTCTTGGGTCCTTTGGGGAACTCTTGGGTCCCCTCAGAACTCCTGGGTTCACCCCTGAACTCCTGGGTCCCTCGGGGCACTTCTGGGTCTCCTCAGTACTCTTGGGTTCCCCCCTGAACTCTTGGGCCCTTTGGGGCACTGCTGGGTCCCCTCCTGAACTCCTGCGTGGGTCCCCTCCCGAACTCCTGGGTGGGTCCCCTCTTGACCTCCTTGGTACTTTGGGGCTCTCCTGGGTTCCCTCAGAATGGCTGGGTTCCCCCCTGAACTCCTGGGTCCTTTGGGGCATTCCTGGGTCCTCTCCTGAACTCTGGATCCTTTGTGGCACTCCTGGGTCCCCTCCTGAATTCCTGGGTCCGCTCCTGAACTCTTGGGTTACCCCCTGAACTCCTAGGTCCCCTCCTGAATTCTTCAGTTCCTCTCTGAACTCCTGGGCGGGTCCCTCCTGAACTCCTGGGCGGGTCCCTCCTGAACTCCTGGGCGGGTCCCCTCCTGAACTCTTGGGTCCTTTGGGGCACTTCTGGGTCCCCTCCTGAACTCCTGAATGGGTCCCTCCTGAACTCCTGGGTCCCCTCCTGAAGTCCTGGGTGGGTCCCGCCATGAAGTCCTGGGTGGGTCCCTCCTGAATTCTTGGGTCCCCTCCTGAACTCTGGATCCTTTGGGGCACTCCTGGCTCCCCTCCTGAACTCTGGATCCTTTGGGGCACTCCTGGGTTCCCCCCTGAACTCCTGGGTCCTTTGGGGCACTGCTGGGTCCCCTCCTGAACTCCTGGGTGGTTCCCCTCCTGAACTCCTGGGTGGGTCCTCTCCTGAAGTCCTGGGTGCCCTCCTGATCTCTTGGGTCCTTTGGGTCACTCTTGTGTCCCTTCAGAACTCCTGGGTTCCCCACTGAACTCCTGGGTCCTTTGGGGTACTCCTGGGTCCCCTCCTGAACTCTTGGGTCCTTTGGGGCACTCCTGGGTCCCCCTCTAAGCTCTTGGGTCCCTTGGGGAACTCTTGGGTCCCCTCAGAACTCCTGGGTTCCCCCCTGAACTCCTGGGTCCTTTGGGGCACTGCTGGGTCCCCTCCTGAACTCCTGGGTGGGTCCCTCCTGAACTACGGGGTGGGTTCCTCCTGATCCCTTGGGTGCCCTCCTGATCTCTTGGGTCCTTTGGGGCACTCTTGGGTCTCCTCAGAACTCCTGGGTTCCCCACTGAACTCCTGGGTCCGCTCCTGAACTCCTGGGTTACCCCCTGAAATCCTAGGTCCCCTCCTGAATTCTTCAGTCCCTCCCTGAACTCCTGGGCGGGTCCCCTCCTGAACTCCTGGGCGGGTCCCCTCCTGAACTCCTGGGCGGGTCCTCTCCTGAACTCCTGGGCGGGTCCTCTCCTGAACTCCTGGGCGGGTCCTCTCCTGAACTCCTGGGCGGGTCCTCTCCTGAACTCTGGATCCTTTGGTGCACTCTTGGGTCCCCTCCTGAACTCCTGGGTCCTTTGGGGCACTCCTGGTCCCCCTCCTGAACTACTGAATGGGTCCCCTCAGAACTCCTGGGTCCCCTCCTCAAGTCCTGGGTGGGTCCCTCCTGAACTCTTGAGTCCCCTCTTGAACTCTGGATCCTTTCGGGCACTCCTGGTTCCCCTCCTGAACTCTGGATCCTTTGGGGCACTCCTGGGTCCCCTCCTGAACTCTGGATCCTTTGGGGCAGTCCTGGGTCCCCTCCTAAGCTCTTGGGTCCTTTGGGGAACTCTTGGGTCCCCTCAGAACTCCTGGCTTCACCACTAAACTCCTGGGTCCTTTGGGGCACTCCTGGGTCCCCTCAGAACACCTGGGTTCCCCCCTGAACTCCTGGGTCCTTTGGAGTATTCCTGGGTCCCCTCCTGAACTCTGGATCCTTTGGGGCACTCCTGGTCCCCCTCCTGAACTCCTGAATGGGTCCCCTCAGAACTCATGGGTCTCCTCCTGAAGTACTGGGTGGGTCCCTCCTGAACTTTTGGGTCCCACCCTAAACTCCTGGGTCCTTTGGGGCACTCTTGGTCTCCCTCCTGAACTCCTGAATGGGTCCCCTCCTGAACTCCTGAATGGGTCCCCTCCTGAACTCCTGAATGGGTCCCCTCCTGAACTCCTGAATGGGTCCCCTCCTGAACTCCTGAATGGGTCCCCTCCTGAACTCCTGAATGGGTCCCCTCCTGAACCCTGGATCCTTTGGAGCACTCCTGGGTCCCCTCCTGAACTCTGGATCCTTTGGGGCACTCCTGGGTCCCCTCCTGAACTCTGGATCCTTTGGGGCACCCCTGGGTCCCCTCCTGAACTCTGGATCCTTTGGGGCACTCCTGGGTCCTTTGGGGCACTGCTGGGTCCCCACCTGAACTCCTGGTTGGGTCCCTCCTGAACTGCTGGGTGGGTCCCTCCTGATCTCTTGGGTGCCCTCCTGATCACTTGGGTGCCCTCCTGATCACTTGGGTCCTTTGGGGCACTCTTGGGTCCCCTCAGAACTCCTGGGTTCCCCACTGAATTCCTGGGTCCTTTGGGGCACTGCTGGTTCCACTCCTGAACTCCTGGGTGGGTCCCGTCCTGAACTCTGAATCCTTTGGGGCACTCTTGGGTCCCCTCAGAACTTCTGGGTTCCCCCCTGAACTCCTGGGTCCTTTGGGGCACTCCTGGTCCCCCTCCTGAACTCTTCTGTCCCCCACTGAACTCCTGGGTCTTTTGGGGCACTCTTGGGTCCCCTCCTGAACTCTTGGGTCCCCTCCTGAACTATGGATCCTTTGGGGCACTCCTGGGTCCCCTCCTAAGCTCTTGGGTCCTTTGGGGAACTCTTGGGTCCCCTCAGAACTCCTGGGTTCACCCCTGAACTCCTGGGTCCTTTGGGGCACTTCTGGGTCTTTTCAGTACTCTTGGGTTCCCCCCTGAACTCTTGGGTCCTTTGGGGCACTGCTGGGTCCCCTCCCGAACTCCTGGGTGGGTCCCCTCTTGAACTCCTGGGCGGGTCCTCTCCTGAACTCTTGGGTCCCCTCCTGAACTCTGGATCCTTTGGGGCACTCTTGGGTCCCCTCCTGAACTCCTGGGTCCTTTGGGGCACTCCTGGTCCCCCTCCTGAACTCCTGAATGGGTCCCCTCAGAACTCCTGGGTCCCCTCCTCAGGTCCTGGGTGGGTCCCTCCTGAACTTTTGGGTCCCACCCTGAACTCCTGGGTCCTTTGGGGCACTCCTGGTCCCCCTCCTGAACTCCTGAATGGGTCCCTCCTGAACTACTGAATGGGTCCCCTCAGAACTCCTGGGTCCCCTCCTCAAGTCCTGGGTGGGTCCCTCCTGAACTCTTGAGTCCCCTCTTGAACTCTGGATCCTTTCGGGCACTCCTGGTTCCCCTCCTAAACTCTGGATCCTTTGGGGCACTCCTGGGTCCCCTCCTGAACTCTGGATCCTTTGGGGCACTCCTGGGTCCCCTCCTAAGCTCTTGGGTCCTTTGGGGAACTCTTGGGTCCCCTCAGAACTCCTGGCTTCACCCCTAAACTCCTGGATCCCCTCAGAACGCCTGGGTTCCCCCCTGAACTCCTGGGTCCTTTGCGGCATTCCTGGGTCCCCTCCTGAACTCTGGATCCTTTGGGGCACTCCTGGTCCCCGTCCTGAACTCCTGAATGGGTCCCCTCAGAACTCCTGGGTCCCCTCCTGAAGTCCTGGGTGGGTCCCTCCTGAACTCCTGGGTGGGTCCTTCCTGAACTCCTGGGTCCCACCCTAACTCCTGGGTCCTTTGGGGCACTCCTGGTCCCCCTCCTGAACTATTGAATGGGTCCCTCCTGAACTCCTGAATGGGTCCCTCCTGAACTCCTGAATGGGTCCCCTCCTGAACACCTGGGTGGGTCCCTCCTGAACTCCTGGGTGCCCTCCTGATCACTTGGGTGCCCTCCTGATCACTTGGGTCCTTTGGGGCACTCTTGGGTCCCCTCAGAACTCCTGGGTTCCCCACTGAACTCCTGGGTCCTTTGGGGCACTCCTGGTCCCCCTTCTGAACTCTTCGGTCCCCCACTGTACTCCTGGGTCCTTTGGGGCACT
The DNA here is from genome assembly GCF_037038585.1 of Patagioenas fasciata. Classification (NCBI taxonomy): domain Eukaryota; kingdom Metazoa; phylum Chordata; class Aves; order Columbiformes; family Columbidae; genus Patagioenas; species Patagioenas fasciata. The sequence goes on from NC_092528.1 coordinate 1,097,723, forward strand.
CCTGGGTCCCCTCCTGAACTCTTGGGTCCCCTCCTGAACTCTGGATCCTTTGGGTCACTCCTGGGTCCCCTCCTAAGCTCTTGGGTCCTTTGGGGAACTCTTGGGTCCCTTCAGAACTCCTGGGTTCACCCCTGAACTCCTGGGTCCCTCGGGGCACTTCTGGGTCTCCTCAGTACTCTTGGGTTCCCCCCTGAACTCTTGGGCCCTTTGGGGCACTGCTGGGTCCCCTCCTGAACTCCTGGGTGGGTCCCCTCCCGAACTCCTGGGTGGGTCCCCTCTTGAACTCCTGGGTGGGTCCCCTCTTGACCTCCTTGGTACTTTGGGGCTCTCCTGGGTTCCCTCAGAATGGCTGGGTTCCCCCCTGAACTCCTGGGTCCTTTGGGGCATTCCTGGGTCCTCTCCTGAACTCTGGATCCTTTGTGGCACTCCTGGGTCCCCTCCTGAATTCCTGGGTCCGCTCCTGAACTCTTGGGTTACCCCCTGAACTCCTAGGTCCCCTCCTGAATTCTTCAGTTCCTCTCTGAACTCCTGGGCGGGTCCCTCCTGAACTCCTGGGAGGGTCCCTCCTGAACTCCTGGGCGGGTCCCTCCTGAACTCCTGGGCGGGTCCCCTCCTGAACTCCTGGGTCCTTTGGGGCACTTCTGGGTCCCCTCCTGAACTCCTGAATGGGTCCCTCCTGAACTCCTGGGTCCCCTCCTGAAATCCTGGGTGGGTCCCGCCATGAAGTCCTGGGTGGGTCCCTCCTGAATTCTTGGGTCCCCTCCTGAACTCTGGATCCTTTGGGGCACTCCTGGCTCCCCTCCTGAACTCTGGATCCTTTGGGGCACTCCTGGGTTCCCCCCTGAACTCCTGGGTCCTTTGGGGCACTGCTGGGTCCCCTCCTGAACTCCTGGGTGGTTCCCCTCCTGAACTCCTGGGTGGGTCCTCTCCTGAAGTCCTGGGTGCCCTCCTGAACTCTTGGGTCCTTTGGGTCACTCTTGTGTCCCTTCAGAACTCCTGGGTTCCCCACTGAACTCCTGGGTCCTTTGGGGTACTCCTGGGTCCCCTCCTGAACTCTTGGGTCCTTTGGGGCACTCCTGGGTCCCCCTCTAAGCTCTTGGGTCCCTTGGGGAACTCTTGGGTCCCCTCAGAACTCCTGGGTTCCCCCCTGAACTCCTGGGTCCTTTGGGGCACTGCTGGGTCCCCTCCTGAACTCCTGGGTGGGTCCCTCCTGAACTACGGGGTGGGTTCCTCCTGATCCCTTGGGTGCCCTCCTGATCTCTTGGGTCCTTTGGGGCACTCTTGGGTCTCCTCAGAACTCCTGGGTTCCCCACTGAACTCCTGGGTCCGCTCCTGAACTCCTGGGTTACCCCCTGAACTCCTAGGTCCCCTCCTGAATTCTTCAGTCCCTCCCTGAACTCCCGGTCCCCTCCTGAACTCCTGGGCGGGTCCCCTCCTGAACTCCTGGGCGGGTCCCCTCCTGAACTCCTGGGCGGGTCCTCTCCTGAACTCTGGATCCTTTGGTGCACTCTTGGGTCCCCTCCTGAACTCCTGGGTCCTTTGGGGCACTCCTGGTCCCCCTCCTGAACTACTGAATGGGTCCCCTCAGAACTCCTGGGTCCCCTCCTCAAGTCCTGGGTGGGTCCCTCCTGAACTCTTGAGTCCCCTCTTGAACTCTGGATCCTTTCGGGCACTCCTGGTTCCCCTCCTGAACTCTGGATCCTTTGGGGCACTCCTGGGTCCCCTCCTGAACTCTGGATCCTTTGGGGCAGTCCTGGGTCCCCTCCTTAGCTCTTGGGTCCTTTGGGGAACTCTTGGGTCCCCTCAGAACTCCTGGCTTCACCACTAAACTCCTGGGTCCTTTGGGGCACTCCTGGATCCCCTCAGAACACCTGGGTTCCCCCCTGAACTCCTGGGTCCTTTGGAGTATTCCTGGGTCCCCTCCTGAACTCTGGATCCTTTGGGGCACTCCTGGTCCCCCTCCTGAACTCCTGAATGGGTCCCCTCAGAACTCATGGGTCCCCTCCTGAAGTACTGGGTGGGTCCCTCCTGAACTTTTGGGTCCCACCCTAAACTCCTGCGTCCTTTGGGGCACTCTTGGTCTCCCTCCTGAACTCCTGAATGGGTCCCCTCCTGAACTCCTGAATGGGTCCCCTCCTGAACTCCTGAATGGGTCCCCTCCTGAACTCCTGAATGGGTCCCCTCCTGAACTCCTGAATGGGTCCCCTCCTGAACTCCTGAATGGGTCCCCTCCTGAACTCCTGAATGGGTCCCCTCCTGAACCCTGGATCCTTTGGGGCACTCCTGGGTCCCCTCCTGAACTCTGGATCCTTTGGGGCACTCCTGGGTCCTTTGGGGCACTGCTGGGTCCCCACCTGAACTCCTGGTTGGGTCCCTCCTGAACTGCTGGGTGGGTCCCTCCTGATCTCTTGGGTGCCCTCCTGATCACTTGGGTGCCCTCCTGATCACTTGGGTCCTTTGGGGCACTCTTGGGTCCCCTCAGAACTCCTGGGTTCCCCACTGAATTACTGGGTCCTTTGGGGCACTCCTGGTCCACCTCCTGAACTCTTCGGTCCCCCACTCTACTCCTGGGTCCTTTGGGGCACTCCTGGGTCCCCTCCTGAACTCTTGGGTCCCCTCCTGAACTCTGGATCCTTTGGGGCACTCCTGGGTCCCCTCCTAAGCTCTTGGGTCCTTTGGGGAACTCTTGGGTCCCCTCAGAACTCCTGGGTTCACCCCTGAACTCCTGGGTCCTTTGGGGCACTTCTGGGTCTCCTCAGTACTCTTGGGTTCCCCCCTGAACTCTTGGGTCCTTTGGGGCACTGCTGGTTCCCCTCCTGAACTCCTGGGTGGGTCCCGTCCTGAACTCTGAATCCTTTGGGGCACTCTTGGGTCCCCTCAGAACTTCTGGGTTCCCCCCTGAACTCCTGGGTCCTTTGGGGCACTCCTGGTCCCCCTCCTGAACTCTTCTGTCCCCCACTGAACTCCTGGGTCTTTTGGGGCACTCTTGGGTCCCCTCCTGAACTCTTGGGTCCCCTCCTGAACTATGGATCCTTTGGGGCACTCCTGGGTCCCCTCCTAAGCTCTTGGGTCCTTTGGGGAACTCTTGGGTCCCCTCAGAACTCCTGGGTTCACCCCTGAACTCCTGGGTCCTTTGGGGTACTTCTGGGTCTTTTCAGTACTCTTGGGTTCCCCCCTGAACTCTTGGGTCCTTTGGGGCACTGCTGGGTCCCCTCCCGAACTCCTGGGTGGGTCCCCTCTTGAACTCCTGGGCGGGTCCTCTCCTGAACTCTTGGGTCCCCTCCTGAACTCTGGATCCTTTGGGGCACTCTTGGGTCCCCTCCTGAACTCCTGGGTCCTTTGGGGCACTCCTGGTCCCCCTCCTGAACTCCTGAATGGGTCCCCTCAGAACTCCTGGGTCCCCTCCTCAGGTCCTGGGTGGGTCCCTCCTGAACTTTTGGGTCCCACCCTGAACTCCTGGGTCCTTTGGGGCACTCCTGGTCCCCCTTTTGAACTCCTGAATGGGTCCCCTCAGAACTCCTGGGTCCCCTCCTGAAGTCCTGGGTGGGTCCCTCCTGAACTCTTGAGTCCCCTCCTGAACTCTGGATCCTTTCGGGCACTCCTGGTTCCCCTCCTGAACTCTGGATCCTTTGGGGCACTCCTGGATCCCCTCCTGAACTCTGGATCCTTTGGGGCACTCCTGGGTCCCCTCCTAAGCTCTTGGGTCCTTTGGGGAACTCTTGGGTCCCCTCAGAACTCCTGGCTTCACCCCTAAACTCCTGGATCCCCTCAGAACGCCTGGGTTCCCCCCTGAACTCCTGGGTCCTTTGCGGCATTCCTGGGTCCCCTCCTGAACTCTGGATCCTTTGGGGCACTCCTGGTCCCCGTCCTGAACTCCTGAATGGGTCCCCTCAGAACTCCTGGGTCCCCTCCTGAAGTCCTGGGTGGGTCCCTCCTGAACTCCTGGGTGGGTCCTTCCTGAACTCCTGGGTCCCACCCTAACTCCTGGGTCCTTTGGGGCACTCCTGGTCCCCCTCCTGAACTATTGAATGGGTCCCTCCTGAACTCCTGAATGGGTCCCTCCTGAACTCCTGAATGGGTCCCCTCCTGAACACCTGGGTGGGTCCCTCCTGAACTCCTGGGTGCCCTCCTGATCACTTGGGTCCTTTGGGGCACTCTTGGGTCCCCTCAGAACTCCTGGGTTCCCCACTGAACTCCTGGGTCCTTTGGGGCACTCCTGGTCCCCCTTCTGAACTCTTCGGTCCCCCACTGTACTCCTGGGTCCTTTGGGGCACTCCTGGGTCCCCTCCTGAACTCTTGGGTCCCCTCCTGAACTCTGGATCCTTTGGGTCACTCCTGGGTCCCCTCCTAAGCTCTTGGGTCCTTTGGGGAACTCTTGGGTCCCTTCAGAACTCCTGGGTTCACCCCTGAACTCCTGGGTCCCTCGGGGCACTTCTGGGTCTCCTCAGTACTCTTGGGTTCCCCCCTGAACTCTTGGGCCCTTTGGGGCACTGCTGGGTCCCCTCCTGAACTCCTGGGTGGGTCCCCTCCCGAACTCCTGGGTGGGTCCCCTCTTGAACTCCTGGGTGGGTCCCCTCTTGAACTCCTGGGTGGGTCCCCTCTTGACCTCCTTGGTACTTTGGGGCTCTCCTGGGTTCCCTCAGAATGGCTGGGTTCCCCCCTGAACTCCTGGGTCCTTTGGGGCATTCCTGGGTCCTCTCCTGAACTCTGGATCCTTTGTGGCACTCCTGGGTCCCCTCCTGAATTCCTGGGTCCGCTCCTGAACTCTTGGGTTACCCCCTGAACTCCTAGGTCCCCTCCTGAATTCTTCAGTTCCTCTCTGAACTCCTGGGCGGGTCCCTCCTGAACTCCTGGGCGGGTCCCTCCTGAACTCCTGGGCGGGTCCCTCCTGAACTCCTGGGCGGGTCCCTCCTGAACTCCTGGGCGGGTCCCTCCTGAACTCCTGGGCGGGTCCCCTCCTGAACTCCTGGGTCCTTTGGGGCACTTCTGGGTCCCCTCCTGAACTCCTGAATGGGTCCCTCCTGAACTCCTGGGTCCCCTCCTGAAGTCCTGGGTGGGTCCCGCCATGAAGTCCTGGGTGGGTCCCTCCTGAATTCTTGGGTCCCCTCCTGAACTCTGGATCCTTTGGGGCACTCCTGGCTCCCCTCCTGAACTCTGGATCCTTTGGGGCACTCCTGGGTTCCCCCCTGAACTCCAGGGTCCTTTGGGGCACTGCTGGGTCCCCTCCTGAACTCCTGGGTGGTTCCCCTCCTGAACTCCTGGGTGGGTCCTCTCCTGAAGTCCTGGGTGCCCTCCTGATCTCTTGGGTCCTTTGGGTCACTCTTGTGTCCCTTCAGAACTCCTGGGTTCCCCACTGAACTCCTGGGTCCTTTGGGGCACTCCTGGGTCCCCCTCTAAGCTCTTGGGTCCCTTGGGGAACTCTTGGGTCCCCTCAGAACTCCTGGGTTCCCCACTGAACTCCTGGGTCCGCTCCTGAACTCCTGGGTTACCCCCTGAACTCCTAGGTCCCCTCCTGAATTCTTCAGTCCCTCCCTGAACTCCTGGGCGGGTCCCCTCCTGAACTCCTGGGCGGGTCCCCTCCTGAACTCCTGGGCGGGTCCCCTCCTGAACTCCTGGGCGGGTCCCCTCCTGAACTCCTGGGCGGGTCCCCTCCTGAACTCCTGGGCGGGTCCCCTCCTGAACTCTGGATCCTTTGGTGCACTCTTGGGTCCCCTCCTGAACTCCTGGGTCCTTTGGGGCACTCCTGGTCCCCCTCCTGAACTACTGAATGGGTCCCCTCAGAACTCCTGGGTCCCCTCCTCAAGTCCTGGGTGGGTCCCTCCTGAACTCTTGAGTCCCCTCTTGAACTCTGGATCCTTTCGGGCACTCCTGGTTCCCCTCCTGAACTCTGGATCCTTTGGGGCACTCCTGGGTCCCCTCCTGAACTCTGGATCCTTTGGGGCAGTCCTGGGTCCCCTCCTAAGCTCTTGGGTCCTTTGGGGAACTCTTGGGTCCCCTCAGAACTCCTGGCTTCACCACTAAACTCCTGGGTCCTTTGGGGCACTCCTGGGTCCCCTCAGAACACCTGGGTTCCCCCCTGAACTCCTGGGTCCTTTGGAGTATTCCTGGGTCCCCTCCTGAACTCTGGATCCTTTGGGGCACTCCTGGTCCCCCTCCTGAACTCCTGAATGGGTCCCCTCAGAACTCATGGGTCCCCTCCTGAAGTACTGGGTGGGTCCCTCCTGAACTTTTGGGTCCCACCCTAAACTCCTGGGTCCTTTGGGGCACTCTTGGTCTCCCTCCTGAACTCCTGAATGGGTCCCTCCTGAACTCCTGAATGGGTCCCCTCCTGAACTCCTGAATGGGTCCCCTCCTGAACTCCTGAATGGGTCCCCTCCTGAACTCCTGAATGGGTCCCCTCCTGAACTCTTGGGTCCCCTCCTGAACCCTGGATCCTTTGGGGCACTCCTGGGTCCCCTCCTGAACTCTGGATCCTTTGGGGCACTCCTGGGTCCCCTCCTGAACTCTGGATCCTTTGGGGCACTCCTGGGTCCCCTCCTGAACTCTGGATCATTTGGGGCACTCCTGGGTCCCCTCCTGAACTCTGGATCCTTTGGGGCACTCCTGGGTCCTTTGGGGCACTGCTGGGTCCCCACCTGAACTCCTGGTTGGGTCCCTCCTGAACTGCTGGGTGGGTCCCTCCTGATCTCTTGGGTGCCCTCCTGATCACTTGGGTGCCCTCCTGATCACTTGGGTCCTTTGGGGCACTCTTGGGTCCCCTCAGAACTCCTGGGTTTCCCACTGAATTCCTGGGTCCTTTGGGGCACTCCTGGTCCACCTCCTGAACTCTTCGGTCCCCCACTGAACTCCTGGGTCCTTTGGGGCACTCCTGGGTCCCCTCCTGAACTCTTGGGTCCCCTCCTGAACTCTGGATCCTTTGGGGCACTCCTGGGTCCCCTCCTAAGCTCTTGGGTCCTTTGGGGAACTCCTGGGTCCCCTCAGAACTCCTGGGTTCACCCCTGAACTCCTGGGTCCTTTGGGGCACTTCTGGGTCCCCTCAGAACTCCTGGGTTCCCCACTGAACTCCTGGGTCCGCTCCTGAACTCCTGGGTTACCCCCTGAACTCCTAGGTCCCCTCCTGAATTCTTCAGTCCCTCCCTGAACTCCCGGTCCCCTCCTGAACTCCTGGGCGGGTCCCCTCCTGAACTCCTGGGCGGGTCCCCTCCTGAACTCCTGGGCGGGTCCCCTCCTGAACTCCTGGGCGGGTCCCCTCCTGAACTCCTGGGCGGGTCCCCTCCTGAACTCCTGGGCGGGTCCCCTCCTGAACTCCTGGGCGGGTCCCCTCCTGAACTCTGGATCCTTTGGTGCACTCTTGGGTCCCCTCCTGAACTCCTGGGTCCTTTGGGGCACTCCTGGTCCCCCTCCTGAACTACTGAATGGGTCCCCTCAGAACTCCTGGGTCCCCTCCTCAAGTCCTGGGTGGGTCCCTCCTGAACTCTTGAGTCCCCTCTTGAACTCTGGATCCTTTCGGGCACTCCTGGTTCCCCTCCTGAACTCTGGATCCTTTGGGGCACTCCTGGGTCCCCTCCTGAACTCTGGATCCTTTGGGGCAGTCCTGGGTCCCCTCCTAATCTCTTGGGTCCTTTGGGGAACTCTTGGGTCCCCTCAGAACTCCTGGCTTCACCACTAAACTCCTGGGTCCTTTGGGGCACTCCTGGGTCCCCTCAGAACACCTGGGTTCCCCCCTGAACTCCTGGGTCCTTTGGAGTATTCCTGGGTCCCCTCCTGAACTCTGGATCCTTTGGGGCACTCCTGGTCCCCCTCCTGAACTCCTCAATGGGTCCCCTCAGAACTCATGGGTCCCCTCCTGAAGTACTGGGTGGGTCCCTCCTGAACTTTTGGGTCCCACCCTAAACTCCTGGGTCCTTTGGGGCACTCTTGGTCTCCCTCCTGAACTCCTGAATGGGTCCCTCCTGAACTCCTGAATGGGTCCCCTCCTGAACTCCTGAATGGGTCCCCTCCTGAACTCCTGAATGGGTCCCCTCCTGAACTCCTGAATGGGTCCCCTCCTGAACTCCTGAATGGGTCCCCTCCTGAACCCTGGATCCTTTGGGGCACTCCTGGGTCCCCTCCTGAACTCTGGATCCTTTGGGGCACTCCTGGGTCCCCTCCTGAACTCTGGATCCTTTGGGGCACTCCTGGGTCCCCTCCTGAACTCTGGATCCTTTGGGGCACTCCTGGGTCCTTTGGGGCACTGCTGGGTCCCCACCTGAACTCCTGGTTGGGTCCCTCCTGAACTGCTGGGTGGGTCCCTCCTGATCTCTTGGGTGCCCTCCTGATCACTTGGGTGCCCTCCTGATCACTTGGGTCCTTTGGGGCACTCTTGGGTCCCCTCAGAACTCCTGGGTTTCCCACTGAATTCCTGGGTCCTTTGGGGCACTCCTGGTCCACCTCCTGAACTCTTCGGTCCCCCACTGAACTCCTGGGTCCTTTCGGGCACTCCTGGGTCCCCTCCTGAACTCTGGATCCTTTGGGGCACTCCTGGGTCCCCTCCTAAGCTCTTGGGTCCTTTGGGGAACTCTTGGGTCCCCTCAGAACTCCTGGGTTCACCCCTGAACTCCTGGGTCCTTTGGGGCACTTCTGGGTCTCCTCAGTACTCTTGGGTTCCCCCCTGAACTCTTGGGTCCTTTGGGGCACTGCTGGTTCCCCTCCTGAACTCCTGGGTGGGTCCCGTCCTGAACTCTGAATCCTTTGGGGCACTCTTGGGTCCCCTCAGAACTTCTGGGTTCCCCCCTGAACTCCTGGGTCCTTTGGGGTACTCCTGGGTCCCCTCCTGAACTATTGGGTCCCTCCTGAACTCTGGATCCTTTGGGGCACTCCTGGGTCCCCTACTGAACTCCTGGGTCCTTTGGGGCACTCCTGCATCCGCTGCTGAACTCTTGGCCTACCCCCTGAACTCCTAGGTCCCCTCCTGAATTCTTCAGTCCCCTCCTGAACTCCTGGGCGGGTCCCCTCCTGAACTCCTGGGCGGGTCCCCTCCTGAACTCCTGGCCTGCCTGGCCACTTCACTTCACACCTCCGCCCCGGCCACTTCACACCGGGTTAGGGTTTAGGGTTAGGGTTAGGTTTTTACATATCATCCCAAAGTTCAAGTTTAAGTTTTGAGTCACTAATGCTTATAACAGTCTTTCCAGGTTTTAATTGCTTCACTGTAGTAATTACCAGTTTACAGGTGGTTACAAGGCTGAGAATATATTTTTCAGTGCGACTAATCGCCTTCCACAACACAGTTCCCACTTTTTCCCAGGTCTTTATTTGAAAAACTCCTAACAGGTCAGCAGGAAACCCACTGCCTCTGCACCAAATTAACAATCTTTTGAGGTTACTCTCCTCATACTTCACCACTCTCTTAGAGAGAATATGCATGAGGAGCCGCAGTATTTCTTCTTCTTCTTTAAAAATATTCTGCCCCATCTCCTCTCGCCCCCAGCTGCTCACCTCTTTGGGCGTCCGTTGCGACGATATCGGATCCTTTATCTCTCCTCTGTCACTCCGTAGCCATCAATCGGGAGTCACGCAGCCCGCAGCCCGCGTCCCGGTCACGGTCCATCCGAGCCGTTCCAGCTCGGGCTCACTCCCTGCAGCGGTCGCGCGCCTTCTGTAAATTCTCCTTAGGGATCACGTTGGGGTCACCGCTTGCGAGGGCGCAAACTCACGGACTCCACGCAACTCAATACGAATTCAAGCGAAGCCATTTATTACAGAGACAAGCCTCCTTATATACGCAGTTATTTCCCGATAAGCGTCCACGTTCCAAACACGCGTCGGCTGATCGGATATCGTCCACATTCGGGTCTTGTTATTATAGAATTACCTCACTCTCATAACAGATGTTGTTTTTCAGCCTTCGCGCCAGCCTTGGAGTCGCTTTGTCAGTTCAGAAATAAATCTCTATCTAACAGAAACCCATCTGCACAACAACCTGAAGAAAATCCCTTAAATCTCCCACAGGTGCTGTCATTTCTAGTTAGGGTCCAGGTGATTTTATAAGGGTGGTGGGCGGGGCCTGGGATGATCGACCCCTCCCCTCGGCAGCTTTTGAGCTGTTTAATCTACATGGGCAGATGTCTTTGGAGAAGTGGAGGTGTCTGTTCGAGGTACGAGCTTCAGGAGCAGCAAAGGTTCAGTAGCAGCTGTAGTAGAAAGGTTGTTTGTCATTATGTTTCATTCATTGATTCGGTTCCAGGTGCTTTGCATTTTCCCAAAATTCCTGACTTCAATGGAGATGGAGTGCTGGCAGTTGTATTTCACTTTCTATCTGCTCCCTAGAAAAACTGAGTTGAAATCCATACTCGGTCTCATTGTAGCTGCAATAGCAGCAATAAAGTGCAGGTGCTGTCATTTTCAGGGAGATTCCAGGTAATTTGATAAGGGTGGTGAGGGGGTCTGGGGTGAATGACCCTGCCCCTTTCCCAGGGGTTTGTGGGAAGGGGTGGGCGGAGCCCTGGGTATTTGAGCCCCGGTCCCCGGGCAGGGAGCTCATTCTGCTCCAGAGCATCTTTGGTGGTGGTTGTCTGCTGCTCCTTCAGCAGCTTTTGAGATGTTTAATCCAAATGGGCAGATGTCTTTGGACAAGCAGAGGTGCCTGTTTGATGTAAGAGGTTCAGGAACAGCAAAGGTTTAACAACAGCTGTAGTAGAAAAGTTGTTTATCATTATGTTTCATTTGTTGATTCATTTCCAGGTGCTTTGCATTTTCCCAAGATTCCTGACTACAATGGAGAGGGAGTGTTGTTTTTTGGTTTGTGTTGCTGTATTAATAGTTGTTAATGTCATCTCTTCTCCTGGAAGAGCATCTTGTCTCCAGAACCTTTGCAGCATGCGGTGGCCCCCGGTGGATCATTCAAATGTACCTCCCAGAACTCAGCCAATGTGAGCAACGAACCGTAGGCTACTATGGATAAATATTATTTGGGGGCTCGATAGCGTGCGTGTTCTCGCTTTCCTTACTGTAGGCGACGATGGAGAAAGCGACAACTGCGGGAGGATCCCCGTTAGCCCACGTGGCATTTTCCTCTGTCGAAGGTGGATTCGATCCCTCGGCCCTCTGAAAGATAAGTGGAGGCACGAGGGCTGGGAAGGGGCTGGGAATCGCAGGGTGGGTTTAAAGTTCTCAGACAGAAAAGCGCAGTCTAGGAGCGGTCCCCTTCGGGCAGATAAGGGGTCAGGGAACGTTACGGTGCGATGCCAGCATCTGCCGGGCAGGGCAGCTCCCGCCGGCGCCTGTTGTCGTGTAGTTCGGGAAGCTCGCCTCGTGCCTGTCAGACGATCCCGGGGTCTCGCTGTGCTCCGGGGGCCCAACGGGCCTCTCAGGTGCTATCCTGGGATCCGAAATGTCGGTGTTAATTGGCGTAGAGCCAATCGGGTGCTGGATTCTTGTATCATCAGCCAAAAGCGTGGACGGTGCTTGCATTTTGGAAGTTTCTGGTCAGCTGTGACTTACGGTGTCAATCTGGGCTGCATCAGCAGCTCTGCACTCTACTCCTCCAGTCTAAGGGACTGGCACTTCAAGATGCTGGGAGGAAGTTCTTAGGTCGTGCCGCCGTCTCTTCTGCGTGTGTGTGTGGCAGTGCCGCCGTCTCGTAAGGGTGTGATGTTCGGTTCCTTTTTCTTTTTCCTGGGGCTGCAGAAGAGGCTCCTTGCCTCATCACTGCCTCCCTGCAGGGCATTTGGATTGATGCCGTCTCTGGTTTTGGGTCACTGTCATTGCAGAGCGTTTTTGGTGCTGTTGCGGTTGTGTTGTCCATAGCGTTCTGTGGCGCGTTTGTCTGCGCACGTGCACGTTCGGCTCGGAGCTGCTCTGCCCGGTGGTGTGGAGTTAGGGGCGGGTAGAGCAAACTCTAGGAGTCCAGGGTTAATCTGTTGACAGATTCAATTGTGTAGGCAAAGGTTGGGCGATCATCTGGGATGCAGTAGCTGTGGGCAGGGGAGCTGGCAGTCCGTTCCCCAGTGTTTTAGGGACTCAATTAGAGTGTCGGGTGGGATTCCTGAATAGAAAGCAAACCTGTGGAATGGTCAAGCTGTTGATGAGCGTCTGGGTGACTTGTTGAATACCTTATTTTCAGAGGTAGAGGGATGACTTGGTTCGAAAGAGCAACAGAAGAGGCGAGCAGCGCGCCATAAGCAGGTGGGTCGGTGTGTGATGCCAGCGGGAAGATGTGTCGTGTGGCTCTATGTAAGTTTGGTCATTTGTCTCTTTCATAGAAGTGAAGAGGAAACCTGGGTATTAGCACCGCATCTCCTCGGGCAAGGTGAACAATGAGCATCGGGCCGAAGCAGCCGCTCGTTTCAGGTCCCGTGTTGCCAGTGCAGGTGTCAGCGTCATTGGGTTGTGTTTTACAGGCGGCAGCTGAACCCCTGTGGTCAACGGCGTTGCAGTCAAAAGCAAGGGTGAGCAGGCAGGTGGGAGAGCGGCCAAGGTAAAGGAGGGGGAGACGGGCCCGTCTACGGGCGGGCTGTTTTTGAGCAGCGTCCGAGCAGGTGCTTTTGTTTTCGCAGGTGCCGTGGACCAGCTCGGAGGGGCGAAGCCGCACGCCGGCCAGCAGCCGAGAAGGTGAGGCGGCGGTGGGTGTCGAGGAGCCCGGTGTCGCCCGGTGACTCGGTTCAGCGTTTCCTTCTTGTTTTGCAAGCTCCTTTTGTGCCCTTTGGACTTGGAGGAACGTTTCTGGTGAGCCGGGGTATGGGCGAGGAGGAGCGTGGGGCTGGGGACTCGCTCCAAGCCCTACAGTTCTTTTGTTTCTCGCTGTCTTAGGTGTTACGAGCGATGAGGGTTTGTGACCGCACCCGTGACACGACGTGCCGAACGGAACGCCGAGGAACTTAGGAGGAGGTGGGTGTTGCGGGAGGAGTTGGCGTTTACCCCGCTATACTGTATGCTGGCACGGCTTAGTGAGCGTGTCTTTTCCTGTGTTACCGTAGATGTTGAAGAGGTCCCCGGCAATGCAGGAACATCTCCGTTAGTGCACGTGGCGTTTTCTCTGTCGAAGGTGGATTTGGTCCCTCGGCCTTCTGAAAGATAAGTGGAGGCACGGGGGCTGGGAAGGGGCCGGGAATCGCAGGGAGGCGGGTAAAGTTCTGATAAGGGAAAGGGCTGTCCAGGACAAGTCCCCTTTGGGTGGGTAAAGGGCCCAGGGAACTTTACAGTGCGATGCCAGCATGTGCCGGGCAGGGCAGCTCCAGCCTGTGTCTGCGTTGTCGTGTAGCTCGGGAAGCCTGCCTTGCATCTGTCAGATGATCCCGGGGTCTCGCTGTCCTCCGGGGGCCCAACGGGCCTCTCAGGTGCCATCCCGGGATCCGGAATGCCGGTGTTAATTGGCGTAATGCCAATCGGGTGCTGGATTCTTGTATCATCAGCCAAAAGCGTGGACGGTTCTTGCATTTTGGATGTTCCTGGTCAGTTGTGATTTATGGTGTCATTCTGGGCTGCATCAGCAGCTCTGCTCTCTACCCCTCCAGTCCTAGGGACTGACACTTCAAGATGCTGGGAAGAAGTTCTTAGGTTTTGCCGCCGTCTGCTCTGTGGGTGTGTGCGCGCCAGTGCCGCCGTCTGCTCTGTGGGTGTGTGCGCGCCAGTGCCGCCGTCTGCTCTGTGGGTGTGTGCGCGCCAGTGCCGCCGTCTGCTCTGTGGGTGTGTGCGCGCCAGTGCCGCCGTCTGCTCTGTGGGTGTGTGCGCGCCAGTGCCGCCGTCTGCTCTGTGGGTGTGTGCGCGCCAGTGCCGCCATCTCATAAGGGGCCGTGACGTTGGGGTCCTTTTTCCTGGGGTTGCAGAAGAGGCTCCTTGCCTCATCACTGCCTCCCTGCAGGGTGTTTCGATTGATGCCATCTCTGGTTTTGGCGTCGCTGTCGTTGCGGAGCGTTTTCGGTGCCGATCACTTCTGAAGCAGCTCGAACTCCTTCATATGCTGCTAGTATTTCCTTTTCAGTTGGAGTATAGTTGGCCTCAGATCCTTTGTATCCTCGACTCCAAAAACCTAAGGGTTGACCTCAGGTTTCTCCTGGTGTTTTCTGCCAGAGGCTCCAGGTAAGTCCATTATCTCCGTCTGCGGTGTAGAGCACATTTTTAACATCTAGTCCAGTTTGGACTGGTCCAAGGGCCACCGCATGAGTTATCTCACGCTTAATTTGTTCAAAGGCTTGTCGTTGTTCAGGGCCCCACTCAAATTGGTTCCTTTTACGAGTCACTCGATAGAGAGGCTCACAATGTGGCTGTAGTCAGGAATATGCATTCTCCAAAAACCTACAATGCCCAAGAAAGTCTGTGTCTCCTTTTTATTAGTAGGTGGAGACATTGCTGCAATTTTGTTGATCACATCCATTGGGATCTGACGACGGCCATCTTGCCATTTTATTCCTAAAAACTGGATCTCTCGTGCAGGTCCCTTGACCTTGCTTCGTTTTATGGCAAAACCAGCATCCAAAAGAATAGGAATTATTCTCTCACCTTTCTCAAAGACTTCTTTCGCTGCGTCGCCCCATACGATGATGTCATCAATATATTGCAAGTGTTCTGGAGCTTCACCTTGCTCCAGCGTGGTCTGGATCAGTCCATGGCAGATGGTAGGACTGTGTTTCCACCCCTGGGGCAAGCGATTCCATGTATACTGGATGCCCCTCCAGGTGAAAGCAAACTGCGGCCTGCACTCTGCTGCTACAGGAATAGAGAAAAATGCATTAGCAATGTCAATTGTAGCGTACCACTTGGCTGCCTTTGACTCCAGTTCAAATTGCAGTTCTAGCATGTCAGGCACAGCAGCACTCAGTGGTGGTGTAACTTAATTCAGGCAACGATAGTCTACAGTTAGTCTCCACTCGTCATTAGACTTACGCACTGGCCAGATTGGGCTGTTAAAAGGTGAGCGAGTCTTACTGATCACACCCTGGCTTTCCAATTGACGAATCAGCTTCTGGATAGGAATCCAAGAGTCTCGATTGGTGTGATATTGCCAGCGATGCACCGTCGTGGTAGCAATTGGCACCTGCTGATCGTCAACCATCAGCAGTCCTACAACAGAAGGGTCATCTGAAAGACCAGGCAAATCAGACAGCTGTTCAATTTTCTCAGTGTCCACAGCTGCTATACCAAATGCCCACCTATACCCTTTTGGGTCCTTAAAATACCCTCTCCTGAGGTAGTCTACACCAAGGATGCACGGAGCATCTGGACCAGTCACAATGGGATGCTTTTGCCAGTTTTTTCCAGTTAGGCTCATTTCAGCCTCTGCAACAGTCAGTTCCTGGGATCCCCCAGTCACTCCAACAATATTGATGGATTGCGTTCCTTTATAATTACAAGGAATTATTGTGCACTGAGCACCAGTGTCCACTAAAGCTTTGCACTCCTGGGGTTGTGTTGTACCAGGCCATAGTATTTGTACAGTCCAATAAACTCTGTTATCCCTTTCCTCCACCTGGTTGGAGGCAGGGCACCTCTAATTCCTGTTTTGCACAGTCTCTGGGTGTGAATTAGAGGTTCCTTCAAGAGCATCAGAATCTCTTCTGCTCCTTTTGTAAACTGGAGCAGCCACTTTCCTAGGAGTTTTTCCTTTTATCTCACGTACTCGTTCTTGAAGTTGAGGTAGGCCTTCCATGCCACTTATTGATGTTTTCTCCCTGCTCATGTAGGAAGAACCACAGTGAACCTCTTTTTGTGGGCTGTCTCTGCCCTCTCTCTCGAGATTGGAAACGCCTTCTCCTAACAGCTGAAACATAGGTTTGTGCAGGTCGTGAACGGTATGAGTCTTCTCTGAGCTCTTTGATTTCTTGCAACAGCTTTTCAAACCAGTCATCAGATTTTTCACACAGTTTCTCCACAGCGGATATACAAGCCCGTAGAGAACCAGCAAGGCTGTCCTCAAAGTACCGGAGCTGCTCAATCACTTCATTAATTTCTTGTATACCTCTAGCTGACCAGACCATTCCTGCCAATGACTTAGCATATGCAGGTGGTGCACTTTGTACAAATCTGCACCACATAGATTTTGTACAATTGATTCTATCTGGGTCTGTCCCCTCTTGGCTGTTTGGTCCTAGATAGATGATCTCTCGCACGGCTAATTCTCTCAGGAATTGGATACCTCTCTCCATAGTATTCCATTTCCCTAACTTGGATATACAATCTTCCTTGTAGGGAAATCTGACTTTCATAGCTGCCAGGAGTCGGGTCCAGAGAGTAGAGGCATTAGACTCTCTTGAAATTGCCCTATCAATGGTGGAATCTTTTGACAGAGATCCCAGTTGCCTGGCTTCACCACCTTCCAATTCAATTGTTTCTGCCTCATTGTCCCAGCATCGCAGCAGCCAGGTTAAAATATTCTCGCCTTCACGACGACTGAAGTCTTTTCGCAGATCTCTCAGCTCACCTGGAGAAAAGGACCGAGTGGTGGTCACTTCATCTCCACCCTGTCCTGATGATGATGCCCCTTGGGTTGATGTTGGCCCTGTGCCATCACCTGCTGCACAGGTAGTCTTTCTAGTGACTTTCTTACAACCAGCAACTGATGCTGATATGGGTTCACCATCATTTGATTCATTTTCAGAGTCTGAATGACTGTCACAGTGATTGCTGTGGTTACAGCAGCAACAGTGCCCAGTGTGTGAAGGCGGGGGGGCTGCCTTGTTAGCCTTTGAGGCTGGAGAAGTAACGTTATCTGCAGCGACCTTGGCAGAGGAGCTCTGCGGAGGAGCTGTAGCTTCAGCTTCTGAAGCCGCGGTTGGGGGGCAGTGGCTGCAGCAGCAGCTTTGGCTGTTTTGCCTTTTCTCGAGCGGCTAGGAGTGCTTTTTGCTAAAGCTTCCGAAGATGCACTGCAAATCTCAGGACTAAAAAGAGACGCAAACCTCCTATTGAACCTCATTTCTCTTAACAGTAACACAAACTGACACACATTCAGCAAACCAGATAACACCATCACAGTTCTACAAAGCTCCAAGGATATTCAAAGTTCTCTAAAACATTTGCAAACTGTCCTAGCGAAAACACAAAAGTATTGTTAGTCAGCCTTTCTAAAGATTCGCTTGACCAATTAGCAAATATAGAGCCATTCTGCTTTTTAATCTCTCCTGGAGGTTTTTCAAGGTAAAGCAGAAGCGAGTAGAAATTCATTAGCGGCTGCAGTATAGTGAAATAAACCAGTGCCATACCACACAGAATCATCATGACCGCTGTCCAGTTTCTTGTTGTTATATAATGAATACTTCGATTCAGAAAGAAACACCAACACAGATATGGGATCAGCGAGCACAATGTAGAAAATAACTGATACAACTTTTGCCATAACATCTTTAAATCAATGTAATTCACTTTGCCTTAATACCACTAAATAATATCCAAAGCAAACCCACGCGCGAGTATCACAACTCTGAGTTGGCACCGTGCCAAGAAAATTGAAAGGTACGTCAGAACAGTAGAAAAGCCAAAAATCTCCAAATTTACCCCTTTCTCTTGCCCCACGTTGGGTGCCAATTATCTGTCAAGGGTTAATATTGCGGGGTGACAATCAAACCCTGGCAGATGTATTGTTAACCTCCTCTCCCCCCCACTTCCCCCTTTTTGCCCCTCCCTCTCCCCCCTTCCCACTCAGGACAGGCGATCGGGAGGGAAAGAAGGACAGAGAGAAGAGAGTTGGAAAAGTTAAAGATGTTTTACTAATGCTACTAATAAGAATAGAGGAAATAATACAAAATATACAAAACCAATCTTGTAAGTCTCAGCAACTGCAGAGCCAGCACCCAAAGTCCTGGATTAGACTCTGTAGCCAACCGGAGCTGGATTCAGTCTCTCACTAGGCCTCAGTTCGCAGGGACGACCAGCAAGGTCCTCTCCTAATGGCAGCCATGAGGAAAAAGGGAAAAAGGGCAAAAAGGGAAAAAAGGGGCCGAGATCCTCGTGATCTCCCACTTTTATATGAAGTATTCACGTGAATGGAATGTTATACACGGTTGGTCAGTCTCTCAGTCATCAGTTTCTCGTTGCCCCTCTCGCGAGATGTCCGTCCGTGCTTATCAATAAGTTTGCATTCCATTGCTAGGTTTAACCAAAACATGTGTTGGGTTCTCCAGGAAAATGCAGCTAATATGAAGGCTTTAGCTGACAGGCAAAAAATCACTAAAAGAGAAACTTGTTTTTTAACAAAACCAGGACAAGGAGGAACTTGGTGATGCAGGACGATCTCTATCAGCACATGTGGTGTTTTCCTCTGTTGAAGATGGATTCAGTCTCTTGGCCCTCTGAAAGAGAAGTGGAGGCTTGGGGGCTGGGAAGGGGTTGGGAACTGCAGGGAGGGGGGTAAAGTTCTCTTTGGGGCAAGGGTGATCCAGGAACAGTCCCTTTTGGGCAGGCGAAGGGTCCAGGGAACTTCACAGTGCGATGCCAGCGTGTCCCGGGCAGGGCAGCTCCAGCCTAGTGTCAGTGTTGTATTGCAGGTGGGGAGGCTTGCATTGTGCCTGTCAGACGGTCCCGGGGTCTCGTCACGCTTGAGGGACCCGACAGGCATCCCGGGCGCCATCCCGGGATCCGGAACGCCGGTGCCAGTTGGCGTAGCACCAATCGGGTCCTGGTTTTCTTGTATCAGCAGCTGAAAGCGTGGATGGTTTTTGCATTTTGGATGTTTCTGCGCAGTTGTGTTTTATGGTGTAGTTCTGGGCTGCATCGGCAGCTGTGCTCTGTACCCCTCCAGTCTAAGGGACTGGCACTTCTTCCCAGCGTCTTGAAGTTTTTAAGTAGTGCTGCCGTCTCCTGTGTGTGTGTGTGTGCGCCAGTGCTGCCGTCTCCTGTGTGTGTGTGTGCGCCAGTGCCGCTGTCTTATAAGGGGCCGTGACGTAGACAGTACTGAATGCTGCTCCGTGCTACTTCTCCTCCGGTGGCAAATGCTTCACAGTCGCCCGAGGAAAGACGCTTAGCAATCGATGTCCAAGAGAAACGAAACATATGATGCCATAAGGCAAAAGAATAGCAGGGCATCTCTTCACAAGCTTGTCCCTGATCTATAGCTGAGGGCAAACACTTGTGTGCTTGTGGGAGAGCCTGTGTCTTTCCTGGAAGCGTTTGGGAGTTTTGCTCAGACGCATGTTTCCTCAAGTTCAAGAATCAAGATCTAGGATACCTGCAGACAGGTGCCTGTTTGTGTGGAGACAATCTGCCTGAAACTCTGTGTTCCTTAGCACCCGCTCTTTCTATCCGTCACTCCACACGCCTGTGAGTCCCTTTCTTTCTCTCCACAAGCACGTGTGTTGACTTTGTCGCACACGTGCATCTGCACAAGCATTGAGCTCAGCGGACGGAGTGTGTCTCTTGACACTTGATGTGTGTTGGCTGTGTCTGCCTGCTCCAGTGAAGAGAGAAATGGGAAATCATCTTGGTAGAGGCAACAAAGCAAAAGCGAGGCAGGATTGACATCTGCTCAACAGAGACGGAATCCCTGCGCTGACACAGTTCACAGTTACACGAGAAGAAATCTGAGCGGTACATGGACCGGAGACGTGTTTCCGAAGAGGTTGTTTAGTGAGTGAACAGCAGTGTGCGCGACTTTCAGGAGTGTGCCAGAATCACCAGAGCCTCTGTTCAAAAGCTGCTGCCTCTGTGACTGCATTGAGGCACGTTCCCGTGTCTGCGAGTGTATAGACGGCTCTTTCGTGTTCACTCCGAGGGAAACGGTCCGGTATTGCTTCTGTGCGTACAGATTCGATTCCCTTGTCTCTTGCGAACACAGGGAACTCTGTGCATCGAAATCTACAGGCTAAGGACGTGTCTGCATATGTTTTGGTGAACAATCGAGTGTGCGTGTTCTGACAGCTGCCTCTATGCAGACGTCTCCACAGAGCCACTTCTGAATGCCCCGCAGCCCAGCACTGAATGGATACACTAACAAGTGGACCGGTGTGAGCAAACACATCTTCAGAAGGACGTCTTTCATCTCACAGCAGCACGAACGTCTTGGCGTTCAAGCACATGGCAGAAACAAGGTGTGAACAGATGAGCTGCTGCTATTTTCTCCGTTCGGAATGCTTCGTTGTAGCTCTCTTGACGGATGCAAGAGCAACAGCTGACATAGAACCTTTGTCACAATGCCCACTACCGTAGTGAGGATGCGGGCACTCTGCGGGTGACAGGGACACAGCAGGACTTGGTGTCAGCTCAGCAATTTCTCAGTTCCCCAAAGAAGCTGAATTCTGCAAATTGCTGCTGTTGCTCTTGAAATGATGTCATTAGGTGGGTGTTTTGGTGTAATACACTGAAAACCAGAGCAGAAATACTGAAAAATTCCCATGGTATGCATGGTCTTAAGAGCAAAGCACCGTGACTCAGACTAAGTAGATCTGCCGCTTATTCTTTTGTACTGCCAGCAGATTGTGGAAGTAGAGTATAAAACCCATCCTTATGGAGAGATCTTTGCATTTTAGGCTTAGTCTAAGTGTCTCAAGTAGCCGGGGTTTTTGTTTGGGCCTAATCCATCAGGTCTGATGGCTTTCCTCCTCGTGTCCAGATGAACGTGGTAGAAAATATAAAGCAAGGAAACGTCCTTTGGCCTAGCCTTGCCTTGCCTTGCCTTATTTCCTTCTCATCCTGTTCTCTGTGCCAGCCACTCTCACTAAGCCCTCGTCTGGCTGCATGTCTCTTCTTTCCTCTCTCCTTTTCTCAAACTCTCCTGCTTCCTGGCTTTTGTCTTTCCATTCTTCCATTTCAGTCCTGCAGCCCAGCACTAAATTTTCCTCTTCCCTCTCTTTGGCTTGCTCCCTTTGTTCCATATCCTTCTTTCCGACTTGTCTCTTGGAGACTTTTGGCCACGCTGGACCCAAGTCTGGGGATGTTTTGGAAACTTTTCAGAGGCCTCGCTGGTGACAGGGGGGACAGCAGGCAGTGACAGGCCCGGGGCTGACAGGCTCCCCCTCCCCTAGGGGGCGCTCGGCTGCCACACCCAGCTGACATAGAACCTTTGTCACAATGCCCGCTACCGTGGTGAGGATGCGGGCACTCTGCGGGTGACAGGGACCAGCAGGACTTGGTGTCAGCTCAGCAATTTCTCAGTTCCCCAAAGAAGCTGAATTCTGCAAATTGCTGCTGTTGCTCTTGAAATGACGTCATCAGGTGGGTGTTTTGGTGTAATATACTGAAAACCAGAGCAGAAATGCTGAAATATTCCCATGGTATGCATGGTCTTAGGAGCAAAGCACCGTGACTCAGCCTAAGTAGATCTGCCGCTTATTCTTTTGTACTGCCAGCAGATTGTGGAAGTAGAGTATAAAACCCATCCTTATGGGGAGATCTTTGCATTTTAGGCTTAGTCTAAGTGTCTCAAGTAGCCGGGGTTTTTGATTGGACCTGATCCATCAGGTCTGATGGCTTTCCTCCTTGTCTCCAGATGAATGTGGTAGGAAATATAAAGCAAGGAAACGTCCTTTGGCCCAGCCTTGCCTTGCCTTATTTCCTTCTCATCGTGTTCTCTGTCCCAGCCTCTCTCACTAACCCCTCCTCTGGCTGCCTGTCTCTTCTTTCCTCTCTCCTTTTCTCAAACTCTCCTGCTTCCTGGCTCTTGTCTTTCCATTCCTCCATTTCAGTCCTGCAGCCCGGCACTAGATTTTCCTCTTCCCTCCCTTTGGCTTGCTTCCTTCGCTTTCTCTCTTTGTTCCATATCCTTCTATCCGACTTGTCTCTTGCAGACTTTTGGCCATGCTGGACCCAAGTCTGGGGATGTTTTGGATACTTTTCAGGGGCCTCGCTGCTAACAGGGGGAGACAACAGGCAGTGACAGGCCCGGGGCTGACAGGCTCCCCCTCCCCTAGGGGGCGCTCGGCTGCCACACCCATCTGACATAGAACCTTTGTCACAATGCCCGCCACCGTGGTGAGGATGCGAGCACTCTGCGGGTGACAGGGACCAGCAGGACTTGGTGTCAGCTCAGCAATTTCTGAGTTCCCCAAAGAAGCTGAATTCTGCAAATTGCTGCTGTTGCTCTTGAAATGACGTCATCAGGTGAGTGTTTTGGTGTAATACACTGAAAACCAGAGCAGAAATGCTGAAATATTCCCATGATATGCATGGTCTTAGGAGCAAAGCACCGTGACTCAGCCTAAGTAGATCTGCCGCTTATTCTTTTGTACTGGCAGCAGATTGTGGAAGTAGAGTATAAAACCCATCCTTATGGAGAGATCTTTGCATTTTAGGCTTAGTCTAAGTGTCTCAAGTAGCTGGGGTTTTTGATTGGGCCTAATCCATCAGGTCTGATGGCTTTCCTCCTCGTCTCCAGATGAATGTGGTAGAAAATATAAAGCAAGGAAACGTCCTTTGGCGTATTTTGCCTTGCCTTATTTCCTTCTCATCCTGTTCTCTGTGCCAGCCACTCTCACTAAGCCCTCGTCTGGCTGCATGTCTCTTCTTTCCTCTCTCCTTTTCTCAAACTCTCCTGCTTCCTGGCTTTTGTCTTTCCATTCCTCCATTTTAGTCCTGCAGCTCCGCAGTAGATTTTCCTCTTCCCTCCCTTTGGCTTGCTCCCTTCGCTTTCTCCCTTTGTTCCATATCCTTCTTTCCGACTTGTCTCTTGGAGACTTTTGGCCACGCTGGACCCAAGTCTGGGGATGTTTTGGAAACTTTCCAAAGGCCTCGCTGCTGAGGGGGGAGACAGCAGGAAGTGACAGGCCCAGGGCTCACTGGCTCCCCCTCCCCTAGGGGGCGCTCGGCTGCCACACCCAGCTGACATAGAACCTTTGTCACAATGCCCGCTACCGTGGTGAGGATGCGGGCACTCTGCGGGTGACAGGGACACAGCAGGACTTGGTGTCAGCTCAGCAATTTCTGAGTTCCCAAAGAAGCTGAATTCTGCAAATTGCTGCTGTTGTTCTTGAAATGACGTCATCAGGTGGCTGTTTTGGTGTAATACGCTGAAAACCAGAGCAGAAATGCTGAAATATTCCCATGGTATGCATGGTCTTAGGAGCAAAGCACCGTGACTCAGCCTAAGTAGATCTGCCGCTTATTCTTTTGTACTGCCAGCAAATTGTGGAAGTAGAGTATAAAACCCATCCTATGGAGAGATCTTTGCATTTTAGGCTTAGTCTAAGTGTCTCAAGTAGCCGGGGTTTTTGATTGGTCCTGATCCATCAGGTCTGATGGCTTTCCTCCTCGTCTCCAGATGAATGTGGTAGGAAATATAAAGCAAGGAAATGTCCTTTGGCCCAGCCTTTCCTTGCCTTATTTCCTTCTCATCCTGTTCTCTGTCCCAGCCTCTCTCACTAAGCCCTCGTCTGGCTGCATGTCCCTTCTTTCCTCTCTCCTTTTCTCAAACTCTCCTGCTTCCTGTCTTTTGTCTTTCCATTCCTCCATTTCAGTCCTGCAGCCCGGCACTAGATTTTCCTCTTCCCTCCCTTTGGCTTGCTCCCTTCGCTTTCTCCCTTTGTTCCATATCCTTCTTTCCGACTTGTCTCTTGGAGACTTTTGGCCACGCTGGACCCAAGTCTGGGGATGTTTTGGAAACTTTTCTGAACGCTCGCTGGTGACAGGGGGGACAGCAGGCAGAGACAGGCCCGGGGCTGACAGGCTCCCCCTCCCCTAGGGGGCGCTTGGCTCCCACACCCAGCTGACATAGAACCTTTGTCACAATGCCCGCTACCGTGGTGAGGATGCGGGCACTCTGCGGGTGACAGGGACACAGCAGGACTTGGTGTCAGCTCAGCAATTTCTGAGTTCCCCAAAGAAGCTGAATTCTGCAAATTGCTGCTGTTGCTCTTGAAATGACGTCATCAGGTGGGTGTTTTGGTGTAATACACTGAAAACCAGAGCAGAAATGCTGAAATATTCCCATGGTATGCATGGTCTTAGGAGCAAAGCACCGTGACTCAGCCTAAGTAGATCTGCCGCTTATTCTTTTGTACTGGCAGCAGATTGTGGAAGTAGAGTATAAAACCCATCCTTATGGAGAGATCTTTGCATTTTAGGCTTAGTCTAAGTGTCTCAAGTAGCCGGGGTTTTTGATTGGGCCTAATCCATCAGGTCTGATGGCTTTCCTCCTCGTCTCCAGATGAATGTGGTAGAAAATATAAAGCAAGGAAACGTCCTTTGGCGTATTTTGCCTTGCCTTATTTCCTTCTCATCCTGTTCTCTGTGCCAGCCTCTCTCACTAAGCCCTCGTCTGGCTGCATGTCTCTTCTTTCCTCTCTCCTTTTCTCAAACTCTCCTGCTTCCTGGCTTTTGTCTTTCCATTCCTCCATTGTAGTCCTGCAGCCCGGCACTAGATTTTCCTCTTCCCTCCCTTTGGCTTGCTCCCTTTGCTTTCTCCCTTTGTTCCATATCCTTCTTTCCGACTTGTCTCTTGGAGACTTTTGGCCACGCTGGACCCAAGTCTGGGGATGTTTTGGAAACTTTTCAGAGGCCTCGCTGCTGACACGGGGGAACAGCAGGCAGTGACAGGCCCGGGGCTGACAGGCTCCCCCTCCCCTAGGGGGCGCTCGGCTGCCACACCCAGCTGACATAGAACCTTTGTCACAATGCCCGCTACCGTGGTGAGGATGCGGGCACTCTGCGGGTGACAGGGACACAGCAGGACTTGGTGTCAGCTCAGCAAGTTCTCAGTTCCCCAAACAAGCTGAATTCTGCAAGTTGCTGCTGTTGCTCTTGAAATGACGTCATCAGGTGGGTGTTTTGGTGTAATACACTGAAAACCAGAGCAGAAATGCTGAAATATTCCCATGGTATGCATGGTCTTAGGAGCAAAGCACCGTGACTCAGCCTAAGTAGATCTGCCGCTTATTCTTTTGTACTGGCAGCAGATTGTGGAAGTAGAGTATAAAACCCATCCTTATGGAGAGATCTTTGCATTTTAGGCTTAGTCTAAGTGTCTCAAGTAGCCGGGGTTTTTGATTGGGCCTAATCCATCAGGTCTGATGGCTTTCCTCCTCGTCTCCAGATGAATGTGGTAGAAAATATAAAGCAAGGAAATGTCCTTTGGCCCAGCCTTTCCTTGCCTTATTTCCTTCTCATCCTGTTCTCTGTCCCAGCCTCTCTCACTAACCCCTCGTCTGGCTGCATGTCCCTTCTTTCCTCTCTCCTTTTCTCAAACTCTCCTGCTTCCTGGCTTTTGTCTTTCCATTCCTCCATTTCAGTCCTGCAGCCCAGCACTAGATTTTCCTCTTCCCTCCCTTTGGCTTGCTCCCTTCGCTTTCTCCCTTTCTTCCATATCCTTCTTTCCGACTTGTCTCTTGGAGACTTTTGGCCACGCTGGACCCAAGTCTGGGGATGTTTTGGAAACTTTTCCGAACGCTCGCTGGTGACAGGGGGGACAGCAGGCAGAGACAGGCCCGGGGCTGACAGGCTCCCCCTCCCCTAGGGGGCGCTTGGCTCCAACACCCAGCTGACATAGAACCTTTGTCACAATGCCCGCTACCGTGGTGAGGATGCGGGCACTCTGCGGGTGACAGGGACACAGCAGGACTTGGTGTCAGCTCAGCAATTTCTGAGTTCCCCAAAGAAGCTGAATTCTGCAAATTGCTGCTGTTGCTCTTGAAATGACGTCATCAGGTGGGTGTTTTGGTGTAATACACTGACAACCAGAGCAGAAATGCTGAAATATTCCCATGGTATGCATGGTCTTAGGAGCAAAGCACCGTGACTCAGCCTAAGGAGATCTGCCGCTTATTCTTTTGTACTGCCAGCAGATTGTGGAAGTAGTGTATAAAAACCATCCTTATAGAGATCTTTGCATTTTAGGCTTAGTCTAAGTATCTCAAGTAGCCAGGGTTTTTGATTGGGCCTAATCCATCAGGTCTGATGGCTTTCCTCCTCGTCTCCAGATGAATGTGGTAGAAAATATAAAGCAAGGAAACGTCCTTTGGCGTATTTTGCCTTGCCTTATTTCCTTCTCATCCTGTTCTCTGTGCCAGCCTCTCTCACTAAGCCCTCGTCTGGCTGCATGTCTCTTCTTTCCACTCTCCTTTTCTCAAACTCTCCTGCTTCCTGGCTTTTGTCTTTCCATTCCTCCATTTCAGTCCTGCAGCCCGGCACTAGATTTTCCTCTTCCCTCCCTTTGGCTTGCTCCCTTCGCTTTCTCCCTTTCTTCCATATCCTTCTTTCCGACTTGTCTCTTGGAGACTTTTGGCCACGCTGGACCCAAGTCTGGGGATGTTTTGGAAACTTTTCCGAGGCCTCGCTGGTGACAGGGGGGACAGCAGGCAGTGACAGGCCCGGGGCTGACAGGCTCCCCCTCCCCTAGAGGGCGCTTGGCTGCCACACCCAGCTGACATAGAACCTTTGTCACAATGCCCGCTACCGTGGTGAGGATGCGGGCACTCTGTGGGTGACAGGGACACAGCAGGACTTGGTGTCAGCTCAGCAATTTCTCAGTTCCCCAAAGAAGCTGAATTCTGCAAATTGCTGCTGTTGTTCTTGAAATGATGTCATCAGGTGGGTGTTTTGGTGTAATACACTGAAAACCAGAGCAGAAATGCTGAAATATTCCCATGGTATGCATGGTCTTAGAAGCAAAGCACCGTGACTCAGCCTAAGTAGATCTGCCGCTTATTCTTTTGTACTGGCAGCAGATTGTGGAAGTAGAGGATAAAACCCATCCTTATGGAGAGATCTTTGCATTTTAGGCTTAGTCTAAGTGTCTCAAGTAGCCGGGGTTTTTGATTGGTCCTGATCCATCAGGTCTGATGGCTTTCCTCCTCGTCTCCAGATGAATGTAGTAGAAAATATAAAGCAAGGAAACGTCCTTTGGCCCAGCCTTGCCTTGCCTTATTTCCTTCTCATCCTGTTCTCTGTGCCAGCCTCTCTCACTAAGCCCTCGTCTGGCTGCATGTCTCTTCTTTCCTCTCTCCTTTTCTCAAACTCTCCTGCTTCCTGGCTTTTGTCTTTCCATTCCTCCATTTCAGTCCTGCAGCCCGGCACTAGATTTTCCTCTTCCCTCCCTTTGGCTTGCTCCCTTCGCTTTCTCCCTTTGTTCCATATCCTTCTTTCCGACTTGTCTCTTGGAGACTTTTGGCCACGCTGGACCCAAGTCTGGGGATGTTTTGGAAACTTTCCAGAGGCCTCGCTGCTGACAGGGGGGACAGCAGGCAGTGACAGGCCCGGGGCTGACAGGCTGCCCCTCCCGTAGGGAGCGCTCGGCTGCCACACCCAGCTGACATAGAACCTTTGTCACAATGCCCGCTACCGTGGTGAGGATGCGGGCACTCTGCGGGTGACAGGGACACAGCAGGACTTGGTGTCAGCTCAGCAATTTCTCAGTTCCCCAAAGAAGCTGAATTCTGCAAATTGCTGCTGTTGTTCTTGAAATGATGTCATCAGGTGGGTGTTTTGGTGTAATACACTGAAAACCAGAGCAGAAATGCTGAAATATTCCCATGGTATGCATGGTCTTAGAAGCAAAGCACCGTGACTCAGCCTAAGTAGATCTGCCGCTTATTCTTTTGTACTGGCAGCAGATTGTGGAAGTAGAGTATAAAACCCATCCTTATGGAGAGATCTTTGCATTTTAGGCTTAGTCTAAGTGTCTCAAGTAGCCGGGGTTTTTGATTGGTCCTGATCCATCAGGTCTGATGGCTTTCCTCCTCGTCTCCAGATGAATGTAGTAGAAAATATAAAGCAAGGAAACGTCCTTTGGCCCAGCCTTGCCTTGCCTT
Organism: Patagioenas fasciata; assembly: GCF_037038585.1. Classification (NCBI taxonomy): domain Eukaryota; kingdom Metazoa; phylum Chordata; class Aves; order Columbiformes; family Columbidae; genus Patagioenas; species Patagioenas fasciata. The sequence continues at coordinate 1,125,364 of NC_092528.1, forward strand.
ATTTCCTTCTCATCCTGTTCTCTGTCCCAGCCTCTCTCACTAAGCCCTCGTCTGGCTGCATGTCTCTTCTTTCCTCTCTCCTTTTCTCAAACTCTCCTGCTTCCTGGCTTTTGTCTTTCCATTCCTCCATTTCAGTCCTGCAGCCCGGCACTAGATTTTCCTCTTCCCTCCCTTTGGCTTGCTCCCTTCGCTTTCTCCCTTTGTTCCATATCCTTCTTTCCGACTTGTCTCTTGGAGACTTTTGGCCACGCTGGACCCAAGTCTGGGGATGTTTTGGAAACTTTTCAGAGGGCTCGCTGGTGAACAGGGGGGACAGCAGGCAGTGATAGGCCCGGGGCTGACAGGCTCCCCCTCCCCTAGGGGGCACTCGGCTGCCACACCCAGCTGACATAGAACCTTTGTCACAATGCCCGCTACCGTGGTGAGGATGCGGGCACTCTGCGGGTGACAGGAACACAGCAGGACTTGGTGTCAGCTCAGCAATTTATGAGTTCCCAAAGGAAGCTGAATTCTGCAAATTGCTGCTGTTGCTGTTGCAATGACGTCATCAGGTGGGTGTTTTGGTGTAATACACTGAAAACCAGAGCAGAAATGCTGAAATATTCCCATGGTATGCATGGTCTTAGGAGCAAAGCACCGTGACTCAGCCTAAGGAGATCTGCCGCTTATTCTTTTGTACTGCCAGCAGATTGTGGAAGTAGGGTTTAAAAACCATCCTTATGGAGAGATCTTTGCATTTTAGGCTTAGTCTAAGTGTCTCAAGTAGCCGGGGTTTTTGCTTGGGCCTAATGCATCAGGTCTGATGGCTTTCCTCCTCGTCTCCAGATGAATGTGGTAGAAAATATAAAGCAAGGAAACGTCCTTTGGCGTATTTTGCCTTGCCTTATTTCCTTCTCATCCTGTTCTCTGTGCCAGCCTCTCTCACTAAGCCCTCGTCTGGCTGCATGTCTCTTCTTTCCTCTCTCCTTTTCTCAAACTCTCCTGCTTCCTGGCTTTTGTCTTTCCATTCCTCCATTTCAGTCCTGCAGCCCGGCACTAGATTTTCCTCTTCCCTCCCTTTGGCTTGCTCCCTTCGCTTTCTCCCTTTGTTCCATATCCTTCTTTCCGACTTGTCTCTTGGAGACTTTTGGCCACGCTGGACCCAAGTCTGGGGATGTTTTGGAAACTTTTCAGAGGGCTCGCTGGTGAACAGGGGGGACAGCAGGCAGTGATAGGCCCGGGGCTGACAGGCTCCCCCTCCCCTAGGGGGCACTCGACTGCCCCACCCAGCTGACATAGAACCTTTGTCACAATGCCCGCTACCGTGGTGAGGATGCGGGCACTCTGCGGGTGACAGGGACACAGCAGGACTTGGTGTCAGCTCAGCAATTTCTGAGTTCCCCAAGGAAGCTGAATTCTGCAAATTGCTGCTGTTGCTGTTGCAATGACGTCATCAGGTGGGTGTTTTGGTGTAATACACTGAAAACCAGAGCAGAAATGCTGAAATATTCCCATGGTATGCATGGTCTTAGGAGCAAAGCACCGTGACTCAGCCTAAGTAGATCTGCCGCTTAATTCTTTTGTACTGCCAGCAGATTGTGGAAGTAGAGTATAATACCCATCCTTATGGAGAGATCTTTGCATTTTAGGCTTAGTTTAAGTGTCTCAAGTAGCCGGGGTTTTTGATTGGGCCTAATCCATCAGGTCTGATGGCTTTCCTCCTCGTCTCCAGATGAATGTGGTAGAAAATATAAAGCAAAGAAACGTCCTTTGGCCCAGCCTTGCCTTGCCTTATTTCCTTCTCATCCTGTTCTCTGTGCCAGCCTCTCTCACTAACCCCTCGTCTGGCTGCATGTCTCTTCTTTCCTCTCTCCTTTTCTCAAACTCTCCTGCTTCCTGACTTTTGTCTTTCCATTCCTCCATTTCAGTCCTGCAGCCCGGCACTAGATTTTCCTCTTCCCTCCCTTTGGCTTGCTCCCTTCGCTTTCTCCCTTTGTTCCATATCCTTCTTTCCGACTTGTCTCTTGGAGACTTTTGGCCACGCTGGACCCAAGTCTGGGGATGTTTTGGAAACTTTTCCGAGGCCTCGCTGGTGACAGGGGGGACAGCAGGCAGTGACAGGCCCGGGGCTGACAGGCTCCCCCTCCCCTAGAGGGCGCTTGGCTGCCACACCCAGCTGACATAGAACCTTTGTCACAATGCCCGCTACCGTGGTGAGGATGCGGGCACTCTGTGGGTGACAGGGACACAGCAGGACTTGGTGTCAGCTCAGCAATTTCTCAGTTCCCCAAAGAAGCTGAATTCTGCAAATTGCTGCTGTTGTTCTTGAAATGATGTCATCAGGTGGGTGTTTTGGTGTAATACACTGAAAACCAGAGCAGAAATGCTGAAATATTCCCATGGTATGCATGGTCTTAGAAGCAAAGCACCGTGACTCAGCCTAAGTAGATCTGCCGCTTATTCTTTTGTACTGGCAGCAGATTGTGGAAGTAGAGGATAAAACCCATCCTTATGGAGAGATCTTTGCATTTTAGGCTTAGTCTAAGTGTCTCAAGTAGCCGGGGTTTTTGATTGGTCCTGATCCATCAGGTCTGATGGCTTTCCTCCTCGTCTCCAGATGAATGTAGTAGAAAATATAAAGCAAGGAAACGTCCTTTGGCCCAGCCTTGCCTTGCCTTATTTCCTTCTCATCCTGTTCTCTGTGCCAGCAACTCTCACTAAGCCCTCGTCTGGCTGCATGTCTCTTCTTTCCTCTCTCCTTTTCTCAAACTCTCCTGCTTCCTGGCTTTTGTCTTTCCATTCCTCCATTTCAGTCCTGCAGCCCGGCACTAGATTTTCCTCTTCCCTCCCTTTGGCTTGCTCCCTTCGCTTTCTCCCTTTGTTCCATATCCTTCTTTCCGACTTGTCTCTTGGAGACTTTTGGCCACGCTGGACCCAAGTCTGGGGATGTTTTGGAAACTTTCCAGAGGCCTCGCTGCTGACAGGGGGGACAGCAGGCAGTGACAGGCCCGGGGCTGACAGGCTGCCCCTCCCGTAGGGGGCGCTCGGCTGCCACACCCAGCTGACATAGAACCTTTGTCACAATGCCCGCTACCGTGGTGAGGATGCGGGCACTCTGCGGGTGACAGGGACACAGCAGGACTTGGTGTCAGCTCAGCAATTTCTCAGTTCCCCAAAGAAGCTGAATTCTGCAAATTGCTGCTGTTGTTCTTGAAATGATGTCATCAGGTGGGTGTTTTGGTGTAATACACTGAAAACCAGAGCAGAAATGCTGAAATATTCCCATGGTATGCATGGTCTTAGAAGCAAAGCACCGTGACTCAGCCTAAGTATATCTGCCGCTTATTCTTTTGTACTGGCAGCAGATTGTGGAAGTAGAGTATAAAACCCATCCTTATGGAGAGATCTTTGCATTTTAGGCTTAGTCTAAGTGTCTCAAGTAGCCGGGGTTTTTGATTGGTCCTGATCCATCAGGTCTGATGGCTTTCCTCCTCGTCTCCAGATGAATGTAGTAGAAAATATAAAGCAAGGAAACGTCCTTTGGCCCAGCCTTGCCTTGCCTTATTTCCTTCTCATCCTGTTCTCTGTCCCAGCCTCTCTCACTAAGCCCTCGTCTGGCTGCATGTCTCTTCTTTCCTCTCTCCTTTTCTCAAGCTCTCCTGCTTCCTGGCTTTTGTCTTTCCATTCCTCCATTTCAGTCCTGCAGCCCGGCACTAGATTTTCCTCTTCCCTCCCTTTGGCTTGCTCCCTTCGCTTTCTCCCTTTGTTCCATATCCTTCTTTCCGACTTGTCTCTTGGAGACTTTTGGCCACGCTGGACCCAAGTCTGGGGATGTTTTGGAAACTTTTCAGAGGGCTCGCTGGTGAACAGGGGGGACAGCAGGCAGTGATAGGCCCGGGGCTGACAGGCTCCCCCTCCCCTAGGGGGCACTCGGCTGCCACACCCAGCTGACATAGAACCTTTGTCACAATGCCCGCTACCGTGGTGAGGATGCGGGCACTCTGCGGGTGACAGGAACACAGCAGGACTTGGTGTCAGCTCAGCAAGTTCTTAGTTCCCAAAGGAAGCTGAATTCTGCAAATTGCTGCTGTTGCTGTTGCAATGACGTCATCAGGTGGGTGTTTTGGTGTAATACACTGAAAACCAGAGCAGAAATGCTGAAATATTCCCATGGTATGCATGGTCTTAGGAGCAAAGCACCGTGACTCAGCCTAAGTAGATCTGCCGCTTATTCTTTTGTACTGCCAGCAGATTGTGGAAGTAGGGTTTAAAAACCATCCTTATGGAGAGATCTTTGCATTTTAGGCTTAGTCTAAGTGTCTCAAGTAGCCGGGGTTTTTGCTTGGGCCTAATGCATCAGGTCTGATGGCTTTCCTCCTCGTCTCCAGATGAATGTGGTAGAAAATATAAAGCAAGGAAACGTCCTTTGGCCTATTTTGCCTTGCCTTGTTTCCTTCTCATCCTGTTCTCTGTGCCAGCCTCTCTCACTAACCCCTCGTCTGGCTGCATGTCTCTTCTTTCCTCTCTCCTTTTCTCAAACTCTCCTGCTTCCTGGCTTTTGTCTTTCCATTCCTCCATTTCAATCCTGCAGCCCGGCACTAGATTTTCCTCTTCCCTCCCTTTGGCTTGCTCCCTTCGCTTTCTCCCTTTGTTCCATATCCTTCTTTCTGACTTGTCTCTTGGAGACTTTTGGCCACGCTGGACCCAAGTCTGGGGATGTTTTGGAAACTTTCCAAAGGCCTTGCTGCTGACAGGGGGGACAGCAGGCAGTGACAGGCCCGGGGCTGACAGGCTCCCCCTCCCCTAGGGGGCGCTCGGCTGCCACACCCAGCTGACATAGAACCTTTGTCACAATGCCCGCTACCGTGGTGAGGATGCGGGCACTCTGCGGGTGACAGGGACACAGCAGGACTTGATGTCAGCTCAGCAAGTTCTTAGTTCCCCAAAGAAGCTGAATTCTGCAAATTGCTGCTGTTGCTCTTGAAATGACGTCATCAGGTGGGTGTTTTGGTGTAATACACTGAAAACCAGAGCAGAAATGCTGAAATATTCCCATGGTATGCATGGTCTTAGGAGCAAAGCACCGTGACTCAGCCTAAGTAGATCTGCCGCTTATTCTTTTGTACTGCCAGCAGATTGTGGAAGTAGGGTTTAAAAACCATCCTTATGGAGAGATCTTTGCATTTTAGGCTTAGTCTAAGTGTCTCAAGTAGCCGGGGTTTTTGATTGGGCCTCATCCATCAGGTCTGATGGCTTTCCTCCTCGTCTCCAGATGAATGTGGTAGAAAATATAAATCAAGGAAACGTCCTTTGGCCCAGCCTTGCCTTGCCTTATTTCCTTCTCATCCTGTTCTCTGTGCCAGCCTCTCTCACTAACCCCTCGTCTGGCTGCATGTCTCTTCTTTCCTCTCTCCTATTCTCAAACTCTCCTGCTTCCTGACTTTAGTCTTTCCATTCCTCCATTTCAGTCCTGCAGCCCGGCACTAGATTTTCCTCTTCCCTCCCTTTGGCTTGCTCCCTTCGCTTTCTCCCTTTGTTCCATATCCTTCTTTCCGACTTGTCTCTTGGAGACTTTTGGCCACGCTGGACCCAAGTCTGGGGATGTTTTGGAAACTTTTCAGAGGGCTCGCTGGTGAACAGGGGGGACAGCAGGCAGTGATAGGCCCGGGGCTGACAGGCTCCCCCTCCCCTAGGGGGCACTCGGCTGCCACACCCAGCTGACATAGAACCTTTGTCACAATGCCCGCTACCGTGGTGAGGATGCGGGCACTCTGCGGGTGACAGGAACACAGCAGGACTTGGTGTCAGCTCAGCAATTTATGAGTTCCCAAAGGAAGCTGAATTCTGCAAATTGCTGCTGTTGCTGTTGCAATGACGTCATCAGGTGGGTGTTTTGGTGTAATACACTGAAAACCAGAGCAGAAATGCTGAAATATTCCCATGGTATGCATGGTCTTAGGAGCAAAGCACCGTGACTCAGCCTAAGGAGATCTGCCGCTTATTCTTTTGTACTGCCAGCAGATTGTGGAAGTAGGGTTTAAAAACCATCCTTATGGAGAGATCTTTGCATTTTAGGCTTAGTCTAAGTGTCTCAAGTAGCCGGGGTTTTTGCTTGGGCCTAATGCATCAGGTCTGATGGCTTTCCTCCTCGTCTCCAGATGAATGTGGTAGAAAATATAAAGCAAGGAAACGTCCTTTGGCGTATTTTGCCTTGCCTTGTTTCCTTCTCATCCTGTTCTCTGTGCCAGCCTCTCTCACTAACCCCTCGTCTGGCTGCATGTCTCTTCTTTCCTCTCTCCTTTTCTCAAACTCTCCTGCTTCCTGGCTTTTGTCTTTCCATTCCTCCATTTCAGTCCTGCAGCCCGGCACTAGATTTTCCTCTTCCCTCCCTTTGGCTTGCTCCCTTCGCTTTCTCCCTTTGTTCCATATCCTTCTTTCCGACTTGTCTCTTGGAGACTTTTGGCCACGCTGGACCCAAGTCTGGGGATGTTTTGGAAACTTTCCAAAGGCCTTGCTGCTGACAGGGGGGACAGCAGGCAGTGACAGGCCCGGGGCTGACAGGCTCCCCCTCCCCTAGGGGGCGCTCGGCTGCCACACCCAGCTGACATAGAACCTTTGTCACAATGCCCGCTACCGTGGTGAGGATGCGGGCACTCTGCGGGTGACAGGGACACAGCAGGACTTGATGTCAGCTCAGCAAGTTCTTAGTTCCCCAAAGAAGCTGAATTCTGCAAATTGCTGCTGTTGCTCTTGAAATGACGTCATCAGGTGGGTGTTTTGGTGTAATACACTGAAAACCAGAGCAGAAATGCTGAAATATTCCCATGGTATGCATGGTCTTAGGAGCAAAGCACCGTGACTCAGCCTAAGTAGATCTGCCGCTTATTCTTTTGTACTGCCAGCAGATTGTGGAAGTAGGGTTTAAAAACCATCCTTATGGAGAGATCTTTGCATTTTAGGCTTAGTCTAAGTGTCTCAAGTAGCCGGGGTTTTTGATTGGGCCTCATCCATCAGGTCTGATGGCTTTCCTCCTCGTCTCCAGATGAATGTGGTAGAAAATATAAATCAAGGAAACGTCCTTTGGCCCAGCCTTGCCTTGCCTTATTTCCTTCTCATCCTGTTCTCTGTGCCAGCCTCTCTCACTAACCCCTCGTCTGGCTGCATGTCTCTTCTTTCCTCTCTCCTATTCTCAAACTCTCCTGCTTCCTGACTTTTGTCTTTCCATTCCTCCATTTCAGTCCTGCAGCCCGGCACTAGATTTTCCTCTTCCCTCCCTTTGGCTTGCTCCCTTCGCTTTCTCCCTTTGTTCCATATCCTTCTTTCCGACTTGTCTCTTGGAGACTTTTGGCCACGCTGGACCCAAGTCTGGGGATGTTTTGGAAACTTTTCCGAGGCCTCGCTGGTGACGGGGGACAGCAGGCAGTGACAGGCCCGGGGCTGACAGGCTCCCCCTCCCCTAGAGGGCGCTTGGCTGCCACACCCAGCTGACATAGAACCTTTGTCACAATGCCCGCTACCGTGGTGAGGATGCGGGCACTCTGTGGGTGACAGGGACACAGCAGGACTTGGTGTCAGCTCAGCAATTTCTCAGTTCCCCAAAGAAGCTGAATTCTGCAAATTGCTGCTGTTGTTCTTGAAATGATGTCATCAGGTGGGTGTTTTGGTGTAATACACTGAAAACCAGAGCAGAAATGCTGAAATATTCCCATGGTATGCATGGTCTTAGAAGCAAAGCACCGTGACTCAGCCTAAGTAGATCTGCCGCTTATTCTTTTGTACTGGCAGCAGATTGTGGAAGTAGAGGATAAAACCCATCCTTATGGAGAGATCTTTGCATTTTAGGCTTAGTCTAAGTGTCTCAAGTAGCCGGGGTTTTTGATTGGTCCTGATCCATCAGGTCTGATGGCTTTCCTCCTCGTCTCCAGATGAATGTAGTAGAAAATATAAAGCAAGGAAACGTCCTTTGGCCCAGCCTTGCCTTGCCTTATTTCCTTCTCATCCTGTTCTCTGTCCCAGCCTCTCTCACTAAGCCCTCGTCTGGCTGCATGTCTCTTCTTTCCTCTCTCCTTTTCTCAAACTCTCCTGCTTCCTGGCTTTTGTCTTTCCATTCCTCCATTTCAGTCCTGCAGCCCGGCACTAGATTTTCCTCTTCCCTCCCTTTGGCTTGCTCCCTTCGCTTTCTCCCTTTGTTCCATATCCTTCTTTCTGACTTGTCTCTTGGAGACTTTTGGCCACGCTGGACCCAAGTCTGGGGATGTTTTGGAAACTTTTCAGAGGGCTCGCTGGTGAACAGGGGGGACAGCAGGCAGTGATAGGCCCGGGGCTGACAGGCTCCCCCTCCCCTAGGGGGCACTCGGCTGCCACACCCAGCTGACATAGAACCTTTGTCACAATGCCCGCTACCGTGGTGAGGATGCGGGCACTCTGCGGGTGACAGGAACACAGCAGGACTTGGTGTCAGCTCAGCAATTTATGAGTTCCCAAAGGAAGCTGAATTCTGCAAATTGCTGCTGTTGCTGTTGCAATGACGTCATCAGGTGGGTGTTTTGGTGTAATACACTGAAAACCAGAGCAGAAATGCTGAAATATTCCCATGGTATGCATGGTCTTAGGAGCAAAGCACCGTGACTCAGCCTAAGGAGATCTGCCGCTTATTCTTTTGTACTGCCAGCAGATTGTGGAAGTAGGGTTTAAAAACCATCCTTATGGAGAGATCTTTGCATTTTAGGCTTAGTCTAAGTGTCTCAAGTAGCCGGGGTTTTTGCTTGGGCCTAATGCATCAGGTCTGATGGCTTTCCTCCTCGTCTCCAGATGAATGTGGTAGAAAATATAAAGCAAGGAAACGTCCTTTGGCGTATTTTGCCTTGCCTTGTTTCCTTCTCATCCTGTTCTCTGTGCCAGCCTCTCTCACTAACCCCTCGTCTGGCTGCATGTCTCTTCTTTCCTCTCTCCTTTTCTCAAACTCTCCTGCTTCCTGGCTTTTGTCTTTCCATTCCTCCATTTCAGTCCTGCAGCCCGGCACTAGATTTTCCTCTTCCCTCCCTTTGGCTTGCTCCCTTCGCTTTCTCCCTTTGTTCCATATCCTTCTTTCCGACTTGTCTCTTGGAGACTTTTGGCCACGCTGGACCCAAGTCTGGGGATGTTTTGGAAACTTTCCAAAGGCCTTGCTGCTGACAGGGGGGACAGCAGGCAGTGACAGGCCCGGGGCTGACAGGCTCCCCCTCCCCTAGGGGGCGCTCGGCTGCCACACCCAGCTGACATAGAACCTTTGTCACAATGCCCGCTACCGTGGTGAGGATGCGGGCACTCTGCGGGTGACAGGGACACAGCAGGACTTGATGTCAGCTCAGCAAGTTCTTAGTTCCCCAAAGAAGCTGAATTCTGCAAATTGCTGCTGTTGCTCTTGAAATGACGTCATCAGGTGGGTGTTTTGGTGTAATACACTGAAAACCAGAGCAGAAATGCTGAAATATTCCCATGGTATGCATGGTCTTAGGAGCAAAGCACCGTGACTCAGCCTAAGTAGATCTGCCGCTTATTCTTTTGTACTGGCAGCAGATTGTGGAAGTAGGGTTTAAAAACCATCCTTATGGAGAGATCTTTGCATTTTAGGCTTAGTCTAAGTGTCTCAAGTAGCCGGGGTTTTTGATTGGGCCTCATCCATCAGGTCTGATGGCTTTCCTGCTCGTCTCCAGATGAATGTGGTAGAAAATATAAAGCAAGGAAACGTCCTTTGGCGTATTTTGCCTTGCCTTGTTTCCTTCTCATCCTGTTCTCTGTGCCAGCCTCTCTCACTAAGCCCTCGTCTGGCTGCATGTCTCTTCTTTCCTCTCTCCTTTTCTCAAACTCTCCTGCTTCCTGGCTTTTGTCTTTCCATTCCTCCATTTCAGTCCTGCAGCCCGGCACTAGATTTTCCTCTTCCCTCCCTTTGGCTTGCTCCCTTCACTTTCTCCCTTTGTTCCATATCCTTCTTTCCGACTTGTCTCTTGGAGACTTTTGGCCACGCTGGACCCAAGTCTGGGGATGTTTTGGAAACTTTTCAGAGGGCTCGCTGGTGAACAGGGGGGACAGCAGGCAGTGATAGGCCCGGGGCTGACAGGCTCCCCCTCCCCTAGGGGGCGCTCGGCTGCCACACCCAGCTGACATAGAACCTTTGTCACAATGCCCGCTACCGTGGTGAGGATGCGGGCACTCTGCGGGTGACAGGGACACAGCAGGACTTGGTGTCAGCTCAGCAATTTCTCAGTTCCCCAAACAAGCTGAATTCTGCAAATTGCTGCTGTTGCTCTTGAAATGACGTCATCAGGTGGGTGTTTTGGTGTAATACACTGAAAACCAGAGTAGAAATGCTGAAGTATTCCCATGGTATGCATGGTCTTAGGAGCAAAGCACCGTGACTCAGCCTAAGTAGATCTGCCGCTTATTCTTTTGTACTGCCAGCAGATTGTGGAAGTAGAGTATAATACCCATCCTTATGGAGAGATCTTTGCATTTTAGGCTTAGTCTAAGTGTCTCAAGTAGCCGGGGTTTTTGATTGGGCCTAATCCATCACATCTGATGGCTTTCCTCCTCGTCTCCAGATGAATGTGGTAGAAAATATAAAGCAAGGAAATGTCCTTTGGCCCAGCCTTGCCTTGCCTTATTTCCTTCTCATCCTGTTCTCTGTGCCAGCCTCTCTCACTAACCCCTCGTCTGGCTGCATGTCTCTTCTTTCCTCTCTCCTTTTCTCAAACTCTCCTGCTTCCTGGCTTTTGTCTTTCCATTCCTCCATTTCAGTCCTGCAGCCCAGCACTAGATTTTCCTCTTCCCTCCCTTTGGCTTGCTCCCTTCGCTTTCTCCCTTTCGTCCATATCCTTCTTTCCGACTTGTCTCTTGGAGACTTTTGGCCACGCTGGACCCAAGTCTGGGGATGTTTTGGAAACTTTTCCAAGGCCTCGCTGGTGACAGGGGGGACAGCAGGCAGTGACAGGCCCGGGGCTGACAGGCTCCCCCTCCCCTAGGGGGCGCTCGGCTGCCCCACCCAGCTGACATAGAACCTTTGTCACAATGCCCGCTACCGTGGTGAGGATGCGGGCACTCTGCGGGTGACAGGGACACAGCAGGACTTGGTGTTCAGCTCAGCAATTTCTCAGTTCCCCAAAGAAGCTGAATTCTGCAAATTGCTGCTGTTGCTCTTGAAATGACGTCATCAGGTGGGTGTTTTGGTGTAATATACTGAAAACCAGAGCAGAAATGCTGAAATATTCCCATGGTATGCATGGTCTCTGCACAAAACCACCGTGACTCAGCCTAAGTAGATCTGCCGCTTATACTTTTGTACTGCCAGCAGATTTTGGAAGTAGTGTATAAAAACCATCCTTATAGAGAGATCTTTGCATTTTAGGCTTAGTCTCTTAAGTAGCCGGGGTTTTTGATTGGGCCTAGTCCATCAGGTCTGATGGCTTTCCTCCTCGTCTCCAGATGAATGTGGTAGAAAATATAAAGCAAGGAAACGTCCTTTGGCCCAGCCTTGCATTGCCTTATTTCCTTCTCATCCTGTTCTCTGTGCCAGCCTCTCTCACTAAGCCCTCGTCTGGCTGCATGTCTCTTCTTTCCTCTCTCCTTTTCTCAAACTCTCCTGCTTCCTGGCTTTTGTCTTTCCATTCCTCCATTTCAGTCCTGCAGCCCGGCACTAGATTTTTCTCTTCCCTCCCTTTGGCTTGCTCCCTTTGCTTTCTCCCTTTCTTCCATATCCTTCTTTCCGACTTGTCTCTTGGAGACTTTTGGCCACGCTGGACCCAAGTCTGGGGATGTTTTGGAAACTTTCCAGAGGCCTCGCTGCTGAGGGGGGAGACAGCAGGCAGTGACAGGCCCGGGGCTGACAGGCTCCCCCTCCCCTAGGGGGCGCTCGGCTGCCACACCCAGCTGACATAGAACCTTTGTCACAATGCCCGCTACTGTGGTGAGGATGCGGGCACTCTGCGGGTGACAGGGACACAGCAGGACTTGGTGTTCAGCTCAGCAATTTCTGAGTTCCCCAAAGAAGCTGGATTCTGCAAATTGCTGCTGTTGTTCTTGAAATGACGTCATCAGGTGGGTGTTTTGGTGTAATACACTGAAAACAAGAGCAGAAATGCTGAAATATTCCCATGGTATGCATGGTCTTAGGAGCAAAGCACCGTGACTCAGCCTAAGTAGATCTGCCGCTTATTCTTTTGTACTGCCAGCAGATTGTGGAAGTAGAGTATAAAACCCATCCTTATGGAGAGATCTTTGCATTTTAGGCTTAGTCTAAGTGTCTCAAGTAGCCGGGGTTTTTGATTGGGCCTAATCCATCAGGTCTGATGGCTTTCCTCCTAGTCTCCAGATGAATGTGGTAGAAAATATAAAGCAAGGAAACGTCCTTTGGCGTATTTTGCCTTGCCTTGTTTCCTTCTCATCCTGTTCTCTGTGCCAGCCTCTCTCACTAACCCCTCGTCTGGCTGCATGTCTCTTCTTTCTTCTCTCCTTTTCTCAAACTCTCCTCCTTCCTGGCTTTTGTCTTTCCATTCCTCCACTTCAGTCCTGCACCCCGGCACTAGATTTTCCTCTTCCCTCCCTTTGGCTTGCTCCCTTCGCTTTCTCCCTTTGTTCCATATCCTTCTTTCCGACTTGTCTCTTGGAGATTTTGGCCACGCTGGACCCAAGTCTGGGGATGTTTTGGAAACTTTTCGGAGGCCTCGCTGCTGAGGGGGGAGAGAGCAGGCAGTGACAGGCCCAGGGCTGACAGGATCCCCCTCCCCTAGGGGGCGCTCGGCTGCCCCACCCAGCTGACATAGAACCTTTGTCACAATGCCCGCTACCGTGGTGAGGATGCGGGCACTCTGCGGGTGACAGGGACACAGCAGGACTTGGTGTCAGCTCAGCAATTTCTCAGTTCCCCAAAGAAGCTGAATTCTGCAAATCGCTGCTGTTGTTCTTGAAATGACGTCATCAGGTGGGTGTTTTGGTGTAATACACTGAAAACCAGAGCAGAAATGCTGAAATATTCCCATGGTATGCATGGTCTCTGCACAAAACCACCGTGACTCAGCCTAAGTAGATCTGCCGCTTATTCTTTTGTACTGCCAGCAGATTGTAGAAGTAGTGTATAAAAACCATCCTTATAGAGATCTTTGCATTTTAGGCTTAGTCTAAGTATCTCAAGTAGCCAGGGTTTTTGATTGGGCCTAATCCATCAGGTCTGATGGCTTTCCTCCTCGTCTCCAGATGAATATGGTAGAAAATATAAAGCAAGGAAACGTCCTTTGGCGTATTTTGCCTTGCCTTATTTCCTTCTCATCCTGTTCTCTGTGCCAGCCTCTCTCACTAAGCCCTCGTCTGGCTGCATGTCTCTTCTTTCCTCTCTCCTTTTCTCAAACTCTCCTGCTTCCTGGCTTTTGTCTTTCCATTCCTCCATTTCAGTCCTGCAGCCCGGCACTAGATTTTCCTCTTCCCTCCCTTTGGCTTGCTCCCTTCGCTTTCTCCCTTTGTTCCATATCCTTCTTTCCGACTTGTCTCTTGGAGACTTTTGGCCACGCTGGACCCAAGTCTGGGGATGTTTTGGAAACTTTTCGGAGGCCTCGCTGGTGACAGGGGGGACAGCAGGCAGTGACAGGCCCGGGGCTGACAGGCTCCCCCTCCCCTAGAGGGCGCTTGGCTGCCACACCCAGCTGACATAGAACCTTTGTCAGAATGCCCGCTACCGTGGTGAGGATGCGGGCACTCTGTGGGTGACAGGGACACAGCAGGACTTGGTGTCAGTTCAGCAATTTCTCAGTTCCCCAAAGAAGCTGAATTCTGCAAATTGCTGCTGTTGTTCTTGAAATGATGTCATCAGGTGGGTGTTTTGGTGTAATACACTGAAAACCAGAGCAGAAATGCTGAAATATTCCCATGGTATGCATGGTCTTAGAAGCAAAGCACCGTGACTCAGCCTAAGTAGATCTGCCGCTTATTCTTTTGTACTGGCAGCAGATTGTGGAAGTAGAGTATAAAACCCATCCTTATGGAGAGATCTTTGCATTTTAGGTTTAGTCTAAGTGTCTCAAGTAGCCGGGGTTTTTGATTGGTCCTGATCCATCAGGTCTGATGGCTTTCCTCCTCGTCTCCAGATGAATGTAGTAGAAAATATAAAGCAAGGAAACGTCCTTTGGCCCAGCCTTGCCTTGCCTTATTTTTTTCTCATCCTGTTCTCTGTGCCAGCCTCTCTCACTAAGCCCTCGTCTGGCTGCATGTCTCTTCTTTCCTCTCTCCTTTTCTCAAACTCTCCTGCTTCCTGGCTTTTGTCTTTCCATTCCTCCATTTCAGTCCTGCAGCCCGGCACTAGATTTTCCTCTTCCCTCCCTTTGGCTTGCTCCCTTCGCTTTCTCCCTTTGTTCCATAACCTTCTTTCCGACTTGTCTCTTGGAGACTTTTGGCCACGCTGGACCCAAGTCTGGGGATGGTTTGGAAACTTTTCAGAGGCCTCGCTGCTGACAGGGGGGACAGCAGGCAGTGACAGGCCCGGGGCTGACAGGCTCCCCCTCCCCTAGGGGGCGCTCGGCTGCCACACCCAGCTGACATAGAACCTTTGTCACAATGCCTGCTACCGTGGTGAGGATGCGGGCACTCTGCGGGTGACAGGGACACAGCAGGACTTGGTGTCAGCTCAGCAATTTCTCAGTTCCCCAAACAAGCTGAATTCTGCAAATTGCTGCTGTTGCTCTTGAAATGACGTCATCAGGTGGGTGTTTTGGTGTAATACACTGAAAACCAGAGTAGAAATGCTGAAGTATTCCCATGGTATGCATGGTCTTAGGAGCAAAGCACCGTGACTCAGCCTAAGTAGATCTGCCGCTTATTCTTTTGTACTGCCAGCAGATTGTGGAAGTAGAGTATAATACCCATCCTTATGGAGAGATCTTTGCATTTTAGGCTTAGTCTAAGTGTCTCAAGTAGCCGGGGTTTTTGATTGGGCCTAATGCATCAGGTCTGATGGCTTTCCTCCTCGTCTCCAGATGAATGTGGTAGAAAATATAAAGCAAGGAAATGTCCTTTGGCCCAGCCTTGCCTTGCCTTATTTCCTTCTCATCCTGTTCTCTGTGCCAGCCTCTCTCACTAAGCCCTCGTCTGGCTGCATGTCTCTTCTTTCCTCTCTCCTTTTCTCAAACTCTCCTGCTTCCTGGCTTTTGTCTTTCCATTCCTCCATTTCAGTCCTGCAGCCCGGCACTAGATTTTTCTCTTCCCTCCCTTTGGCTTGCTCCCTTTGCTTTCTCCCTTTCTTCCATATCCTTCTTTCCGACTTGTCTCTTGGAGACTTTTGGCCACGCTGGACCCAAGTCTGGGGATGTTTTGGAAACTTTCCAGAGGCCTCGCTGCTGAGGGGGGAGACAGCAGGCAGTGACAGGCCCGGGGCTGACAGGCTCCCCCTCCCCTAGGGGGCGCTCGGCTGCCACACCCAGCTGACATAGAACCTTTGTCACAATGCCCGCTACTGTGGTGAGGATGCGGGCACTCTGCGGGTGACAGGGACACAGCAGGACTTGGTGTTCAGCTCAGCAATTTCTGAGTTCCCCAAAGAAGCTGGATTCTGCAAATTGCTGCTGTTGTTCTTGAAATGACGTCATCAGGTGGGTGTTTTGGTGTAATACACTGAAAACAAGAGCAGAAATGCTGAAATATTCCCATGGTATGCATGGTCTTAGGAGCAAAGCACCGTGACTCAGCCTAAGTAGATCTGCCGCTTATTCTTTTGTACTGCCAGCAGATTGTGGAAGTAGAGTATAAAACCCATCCTTATGGAGAGATCTTTGCATTTTAGGCTTAGTCTAAGTGTCTCAAGTAGCCGGGGTTTTTGATTGGGCCTAATCCATCAGGTCTGATGGCTTTCCTCCTAGTCTCCAGATGAATGTGGTAGAAAATATAAAGCAAGGAAACGTCCTTTGGCGTATTTTGCCTTGCCTTGTTTCCTTCTCATCCTGTTCTCTGTGCCAGCCTCTCTCACTAACCCCTCGTCTGGCTGCATGTCTCTTCTTTCTTCTCTCCTTTTCTCAAACTCTCCTCCTTCCTGGCTTTTGTCTTTCCATTCCTCCACTTCAGTCCTGCACCCCGGCACTAGATTTTCCTCTTCCCTCCCTTTGGCTTGCTCCCTTCGCTTTCTCCCTTTGTTCCATATCCTTCTTTCCGACTTGTCTCTTGGAGATTTTGGCCACGCTGGACCCAAGTCTGGGGATGTTTTGGAAACTTTTCGGAGGCCTCGCTGCTGAGGGGGGAGAGAGCAGGCAGTGACAGGCCCAGGGCTGACAGGATCCCCCTCCCCTAGGGGGCGCTCGGCTGCCACACCCAGCTGACATAGAACCTTTGTCACAATGCCCGCTACCGTGGTGAGGATGCGGGCACTCTGCGGGTGACAGGGACACAGCAGGACTTGGTGTCAGCTCAGCAATTTCTCAGTTCCCCAAAGAAGCTGAATTCTGCAAATCGCTGCTGTTGTTCTTGAAATGACGTCATCAGGTGGGTGTTTTGGTGTAATACACTGAAAACCAGAGCAGAAATGCTGAAATATTCCCATGGTATGCATGGTCTCTGCACAAAACCACCGTGACTCAGCCTAAGTAGATCTGCCGCTTATTCTTTTGTACTGCCAGCAGATTGTAGAAGTAGTGTATAAAAACCATCCTTATAGAGATCTTTGCATTTTAGGCTTAGTCTAAGTATCTCAAGTAGCCAGGGTTTTTGATTGGGCCTAATCCATCAGGTCTGATGGCTTTCCTCCTCGTCTCCAGATGAATATGGTAGAAAATATAAAGCAAGGAAACGTCCTTTGGCGTATTTTGCCTTGCCTTATTTCCTTCTCATCCTGTTCTCTGTGCCAGCCTCTCTCACTAAGCCCTCGTCTGGCTGCATGTCTCTTCTTTCCTCTCTCCTTTTCTCAAACTCTCCTGCTTCCTGGCTTTTGTCTTTCCATTCCTCCATTTCAGTCCTGCCGCCCGGCACTAGATTTTCCTCTTCCCTCCCTTTGGCTTGCTCCCTTCGCTTTCTCCCTTTGTTCCATATCCTTCTTTCCGACTTGTCTCTTGGAGACTTTTGGCCACGCTGGACCCAAGTCTGGGGATGTTTTGGAAACTTTTCGGAGGCCTCGCTGGTGACAGGGGGGACAGCAGGCAGTGACAGGCCCGGGGCTGACAGGCTCCCCCTCCCCTAGAGGGCGCTTGGCTGCCACACCCAGCTGACATAGAACCTTTGTCACAATGCCCGCTACCGTGGTGAGGATGCGGGCACTCTGTGGGTGACAGGGACACAGCAGGACTTGGTGTCAGCTCAGCAATTTCTCAGTTCCCCAAAGAAGCTGAATTCTGCAAATTGCTGCTGTTGTTCTTGAAATGATGTCATCAGGTGGGTGTTTTGGTGTAATACACTGAAAACCAGAGCAGAAATGCTGAAATATTCCCATGGTATGCATGGTCTTAGAAGCAAAGCACCGTGACTCAGCCTAAGTAGATCTGCCGCTTATTCTTTTGTACTGGCAGCAGATTGTGGAAGTAGAGTATAAAACCCATCCTTATGGAGAGATCTTTGCATTTTAGGCTTAGTCTAAGTGTCTCAAGTAGCCGGGGTTTTTGATTGGTCCTGATCCATCAGGTCTGATGGCTTTCCTCCTCGTCTCCAGATGAATGTAGTAGAAAATATAAAGCAAGGAAACGTCCTTTGGCCCAGCCTTGCCTTGCCTTATTTTTTTCTCATCCTGTTCTCTGTGCCAGCCTCTCTCACTAAGCCCTCGTCTGGCTGCATGTCTCTTCTTTCCTCTCTCCTTTTCTCAAACTCTCCTGCTTCCTGGCTTTTGTCTTTCCATTCCTCCATTTCAGTCCTGCAGCCCGGCACTAGATTTTCCTCTTCCCTCCCTTTGGCTTGCTCCCTTCGCTTTCTCCCTTTGTTCCATAACCTTCTTTCCGACTTGTCTCTTGGAGACTTTTGGCCACGCTGGACCCAAGTCTGGGGATGGTTTGGAAACTTTTCAGAGGCCTCGCTGCTGACAGGGGGGACAGCAGGCAGTGACAGGCCCGGGGCTGACAGGCTCCCCCTCCCCTAGGGGGCGCTCGGCTGCCACACCCAGCTGACATAGAACCTTTGTCACAATGCCCGCTACCGTGGTGAGGATGCGGGCACTCTGCGGGTGACAGGGACACAGCAGGACTTGGTGTCAGCTCAGCAATTTCTCAGTTCCCCAATGAAGCTGAATTCTGCAAATTGCTGCTGTTGCTCTTGAAATGACGTCATCAGGTGTGTGTTTTGGTGTAATACACTGACAACCAGAGCAGAAATGCTGAAATATTCCCATGGTATGCATGGTCTTAGGAGCAAAGCACCGTGACTCAGCCTAAGTAGATCTGCCGCTTATTCTTTTGTACTGCCAGCAGATTGTGGAAGTAGAGTATAAAAACCATCCTTAAGGAGAGATCTTTGCATTTTAGGCTTAGTCTAAGTGTCTCAAGTAGCCGGGGTTTTTGCTTGGGCCTAATGCATCAGGTCTGATGGCTTTCCTCCTCGTCTCCAGATGAATGTGGTAGAAAATATAAAGCAAGGAAACGTCCTTTGGCGTATTTTGCCTTGCCTTGTTTCCTTCTCATCCTGTTCTCTGTGCCAGCCTCTCTCACTAACCCCTCGTCTGGCTGCATGTCTCTTCTTTCCTCTCTCCTTTTCTCAAACTCTCCTGCTTCCTGGCTTTTGTCTTTCCATTCCTCCATTTCAGTCCTGCAGCCCGGCACTAGATTTTCCTCTTCCCTCCCTTTGGCTTGCTCCCTTCGCTTTCTCCCTTTGTTCCATATCCTTCTTTCTGACTTGTCTCTTGGAGACTTTTGGCCACGCTGGACCCAAGTCTGGGGATGTTTTGGAAACTTTCCAAAGGCCTTGCTGCTGACAGGGGGGACAGCAGGCAGTGACAGGCCCGGGGCTGACAGGCTCCCCCTCCCCTAGGGGGCGCTCGGCTGCCACACCCAGCTGACATAGAACCTTTGTCACAATGCCCGCTACCGTGGTGAGGATGCGGGCACTCTGCGGGTGACAGGGACACAGCAGGACTTGATGTCAGCTCAGCAAGTTCTCAGTTCCCCAAAGAAGCTGAATTCTGCAAATTGCTGCTGTTGCTCTTGAAATGACGTCATCAGGTGGGTGTTTTGGTGTAATACACTGAAAACCAGAGCAGAAATGCTGAAATATTCCCATGGTATGCATGGTCTTAGGAGCAAAGCACCGTGACTCAGCCTAAGTAGATCTGCCGCTTATTCTTTTGTACTGGCAGCAGATTGTGGAAGTAGGGTTTAAAAACCATCCTTATGGAGAGATCTTTGCATTTTAGGCTTAGTCTCTTAAGTAGCCGGGGTTTTTGATTGGGCCTAGTCCATCAGGTCTGATGGCTTTCCTCCTCGTCTCCAGATGAATGTGGTAGAAAATATAAAGCAAGGAAACGTCCTTTGGCCCAGCCTTGCATTGCCTTATTTCCTTCTCATCCTGTTCTCTGTGCCAGCCTCTCTCACTAAGCCCTCGTCTGGCTGCATGTCTCTTCTTTCCTCTCTCCTTTTCTCAAACTCTCCTGCTTCCTGGCTTTTGTCTTTCCATTCCTCCATTTCAGTCCTGCAGCTTGGCACTAGATTTTTCTCTTCCCTCCCTTTGGCTTGCTCCCTTTGCTTTCTCCCTTTCTTCCATATCCTTCTTTCCGACTTGTCTCTTGGAGACTTTTGGCCACGCTGGACCCAAGTCTGGGGATGTTTTGGAAACTTTCCAGAGGCCTCGCTGCTGAGGGG
The DNA here is from genome assembly GCF_037038585.1 of Patagioenas fasciata. Taxonomy (NCBI): domain Eukaryota; kingdom Metazoa; phylum Chordata; class Aves; order Columbiformes; family Columbidae; genus Patagioenas; species Patagioenas fasciata. The sequence continues at coordinate 1,145,121 of NC_092528.1, forward strand.
GGAGACAGCAGGCAGTGACAGGCCCGGGGCTGACAGGCTCCCCCTCCCCTAGGGGGCGCTCGGCTGCCACACCCAGCTGACATAGAACCTTTGTCACAATGCCCGCTACTGTGGTGAGGATGCGGGCACTCTGCGGGTGACAGGGACACAGCAGGACTTGGTGTTCAGCTCAGCAATTTCTGAGTTCCCCAAAGAAGCTGGATTCTGCAAATTGCTGCTGTTGTTCTTGAAATGACGTCATCAGGTGGGTGTTTTGGTGTAATACACTGAAAACAAGAGCAGAAATGCTGAAATATTCCCATGGTATGCATGGTCTTAGGAGCAAAGCACCGTGACTCAGCCTAAGTAGATCTGCCGCTTATTCTTTTGTACTGCCAGCAGATTGTGGAAGTAGAGTATAAAACCCATCCTTATGGAGAGATCTTTGCATTTTAGGCTTAGTCTAAGTGTCTCAAGTAGCCGGGGTTTTTGATTGGGCCTAATCCATCAGGTCTGATGGCTTTCCTCCTAGTCTCCAGATGAATGTGGTAGAAAATATAAAGCAAGGAAACGTCCTTTGGCGTATTTTGCCTTGCCTTGTTTCCTTCTCATCCTGTTCTCTGTGCCAGCCTCTCTCACTAACCCCTCGTCTGGCTGCATGTCTCTTCTTTCTTCTCTCCTTTTCTCAAACTCTCCTCCTTCCTGGCTTTTGTCTTTCCATTCCTCCACTTCAGTCCTGCACCCCGGCACTAGATTTTCCTCTTCCCTCCCTTTGGCTTGCTCCCTTCGCTTTCTCCCTTTGTTCCATATCCTTCTTTCCGACTTGTCTCTTGGAGATTTTGGCCACGCTGGACCCAAGTCTGGGGATGTTTTGGAAACTTTTCGGAGGCCTCGCTGCTGAGGGGGGAGAGAGCAGGCAGTGACAGGCCCAGGGCTGACAGGATCCCCCTCCCCTAGGGGGCGCTCGGCTGCCACACCCAGCTGACATAGAACCTTTGTCACAATGCCCGCTACCGTGGTGAGGATGCGGGCACTCTGCGGGTGACAGGGACACAGCAGGACTTGGTGTCAGCTCAGCAATTTCTCAGTTCCCCAAAGAAGCTGAATTCTGCAAATTGCTGCTGTTGCTCTTGAAATGATGTCATCAGGTGGGTGTTTTGGTGTAATACACTGAAAACCAGAGCAGAAATGCTGAAATATTCCCATGGTATGCATGGTCTTAGGAGCAAAGCACCGTGACTCAGCCTAAGTAGATCTGCCGCTTATTCTTTTGTACTGCCAGCAGATTGTGGAAGTAGAGTATAAAACCCATCCTTATGGAGAGATCTTTGCATTTTAGGCTTAGTCTAAGTGTCTCAAGTAGCCGGGGTTTTTGATTGGGCCTAATCCATCAGGTCTGATGGTTTTCCTCCCCGTCTCCAGATGAATTTGGTAGAAAATATAAATCAAGGAAACGTCCTTTGGCCCAGCCTTGCCTTGCCTTATTTCCTACTCATCCTGTTCTCTGTGCCAGCCTCTCTCACTAACCCCTCGTCTGGCTGCATGTCTATTCTTTCCTCTCTCCTTTTCTCAAACTCTCCTGCTTCCTGGCTTTCGCCTTTCCATTCCTCCATTTCAGTCCTGCAGCCCGGCACTAGATTTTCCTCTTCCCTCCCTTTGGCTTGCTCCCTTCGCTTTCTCCCTTTGTTCCATATCCTTCTTTCCGACTTGTCTCTTGGAGACTTTTGGCCACGCTGGACCCATGTCTGGGGATGTTTTGGAAACTTTTCAGAGGCCTCGCTGCTGAGGGGGGAGACAGCAGGCAGTGACAGGCCCGGGGCTGACAGGCTGCCCCTCCCGTAGGGGGCGCTCGGCTGCCACACCCAGCTGACATAGAACCTTTGTCACAATGCCCGCTACCGTGGTGAGGATGCGGGCACTCTGCAGGTGACAGGGACACAGCAGGACTTGGTGTCAGCTCAGCAATTTCTCAGTTCCCCAAAGAAGCTGAATTCTGCAAATTGCTGCTGTTGCTCTTGAAATGACGTCATCAGGTGGGTGGTTTTATAAGACTCCAGTCTGGACAGTGTTACGCGGGAAAGGCTTATCTCGCAGAGGCAAAAGGATGCTGGGGCAGGAATTAGCTGGGCTCATTTGGAGAGCTTTAAACTAGGCTCGTAGGGGGATGGTGTTGTAGTTGGGCTCTCCCCAGTGGGGCAGCATTCTAAAACAGATGAGGACCGGGTGGCCTTCTGTGCCCCTAGGGAGAAATTGGTGTGCTCTGCTCCCTCCCTGAAATGCCTGTACGCCAATGCGCGCAGCATGGGGAATAAGCAGGAGGAGTTAGAATCCTATGTTCGGTCGGGAGATTATGATCTGGTGGCAATTACAGAAACATGGTGGGACAGTTCACATGACTGGAATGTGGTCATGGATGGCTACGCCCTTTTCAGGAAAGACAGGCCAGCCAGGCGTGGTGGTGGAGTTGTTCTCTATGTGAGAGAGCAACTGCAATGTACTAAATTCTGCCCAGGAGCGGATGAGGAACGAGTTGAGAGTGTATGGGTCAGGATCAAGGGACAGGCTGGCAGGGGTGATACTGTTGTAGGTGTCTATTACAGGCCACCAGATCAGACTGAGGAAGTTGATGAGGCCTTCTATGCGCAGCTGAGAGTGGCCTCACAGTCACAGGCCCTGGTTGTTGTGGGGGATTTTAACTTCCCTGATGTTTGCTGGAAGGACCATTCAGCCAGCCAGCCACAGTCCAGGAGGTTCCTCCAGTGCATTGATGATAACTTCCTCATGCAGATGGTGGAGGAGCCCACCAGGAGAGGTGCACTGCTGGATCTCATCCTCACTAACAAAGAGGGTCTGGTCGAAGCAGTAAAGGTCGAGGGCTGCCTGGGTTGCAGTGACCACGAGATGGTGGAGTTCAGCATCTCGTGTGGCAGGAACAGAATAGCAAGTAGAATTGCAACCCTGGACTTTGGCAGGGCTAATTTCGGCCTTTTCAAGCAATTGCTGGGGGAAATCCCATGGGCAAGACTGCTTGAAGGAAAAGGGGCCCAAGAGAGCTGGATTGCATTCAGAGATTGCTTCTTCCATGCTCAGGATCAGAGCATCCCCACACGCAGGAAGTCGAGGAAGGGAGCCAGGAGGCCTGCGTGGTTGAATAGGGATCTGTTGGGTATGCTCAAGCAGAAGAGGCGAGTTTACAGGTCATGGAAGCAGGGACTGGCCACTTGGGAGGAATATAAGGCTGCTGATAGAGGATGCAGGAAGGCAGCTAGGATAGCCAAGGCCTCCTTAGAATTACAGCTGGCGAGAGGGGTCAAGGACAGCAAGAAGAACTTTTTCAAATACATAGCAGATAAAACTAATATCAGAGGTAATGTAGGCCCGCTGATGAATGAGGTGGGTGCCCTGGTGGCAGAAGACACAGAGAAGGCAGAATTGCTGAATGCCGCCTTTGTCTCTGTCTACTCTGCTGGAGGCTGTCCTGGGGAACCCTGTACCCCTGAGACTCCAGATGAAGCCAGGTTAATGGCGGAGTTTGCTTTAGTCGATGAGGACTGGGTTAGGGAACAATTAAGTAGTCTGGACATCCATAAATCCATGGGTCCAGATGGGATGCATCCGCGGGTGCTGAGGGAGCTGGCTGAAGTCATTGCGAGACTGCTCTCCATCATTTTTGCCAAGTCTTGGGAAACGGGAGAGGTGCCCGAGGATTGGAGGAAAGCAAATGTCACTCCAGTCTTTAAAAAGGGCAAGAAGGAGGACCCGGGTAATTATAGACCGGTCAGCCTCACCTCTGTCCCTGGGAAAGTAATGGAACAGCTTATCCTTGGTGCCATCTCAAGGCACATCAGGGATAAGAGGGTCATTAGGGGCAGTCAGCATGGCTTTACCAAGGGTAAGTCATGCTTGACCAACCTCATAGCCTTTTATGAGAATGTAACAAGGTGGATGGATGATGGCAGAGCGGTGGATGTGGTCTACCTTGACTTCAGTAAAGCCTTTGACACAGTCCCTCACAGCATCCTCACAGCTAAATTGAGGAGGTGTGGTCTCGACAATAGAGTAGTGAGGTGGGTTGCAAACTGGCTTAAAGAGAGAAGCCAGAGAGTGGTGGTCAATGGTGCGGAGTCCAGTTGGAGGCCAGTATCTAGTGGAGTGCCTCAGGGGTCAGTACTGGGGCCAATGTTATTCGATATATCCATTAACGATTTAGAGGAGGGAATTGAGTGTACTATCAGCAAGTTTGCTGATGACACTAAGCTGGGAGGAGTGGCTGACACACCAGAAGGCTGTGCCGCCATCCAGCGGGACCTGGACAGGCTGAAGAGTTGGGCGGGGGATAACCTGATGGAATTTAACAAGGGAAAGTGTAGAGTCCTGCATCTGTGCAGGAACAATCCCAAGTTCCAGTATAGGTTGGGGCATGACCTATTAGAGAGCAGTGTAGGGGAAAGGGACCTGGGGGTCCTGGTGGACAACAGGATGACCATGAGCCAGCACTGGGCCCTTGTGGCCAGGAAGGCCAATGGCATCCTTGGGTGTATTACAAGGGGGGTGGTCAGTAGATCGAGAGAGGTCCTCCTTCCCCTCTACTCCGCCCTGGTGAGACCCCATCTGGAATATTGTGTCCAGTTCTGGGTCCCTCAGTTCCAGAAAGACAGGGAACTGCTGGAGAGGGTCCAGTGTAGGGCAACAAAGATGATTAAGGGAGTGGAGCATCTCCCTTATGAAGAAAGGCTGAGGGAGCTGGGGCTCTTTAGTTTGGAGAAGAGGAGACTGAGGGGTGACATTATTAATGTTTATAAATATATAAAGGGTGAGTGCCACGAGGATGGAGTCAGGCTCTTCTCAGTGGCAAACAATGATAGGACAAGGGGCAAGGGGATCAAGCTGGAACACAAGAGGTTCCACTTAAATTTGAGAAAGAACTTCTTCTCAGTGAGGGTAACAGAGCACTGGAACAGGCTGCCCAGGGGGGTTGTGGAGTCTCCTTCCCTGGAGACATTCAAACCCGCCTGGACACATTCCTGTGCGACCTCACCTAGACGTTCCTGCTCCAGCAGGGGGATTGGACTGGATGATCTTTTGAGGTCCCTTCCAATCCCAAACATACTGTGATACTGTGATACAACTTTTGCCATAACATCTTTAAATCAATGTAATTCACTTTGCCTTAATACCACTAAATAATATCCAAAGCAAACCCACGCGCGAGTATCACAACTCTATGAGTTGGCACCGTGCCAAGAAAATTGAAAGGTACGTCAGAACAGTAGAAAAGCCAAAAATCTCCAAATTTACCCCCTTCTCTTGCCATACGTTGGGCGCCAATTATCTGTCGAGGGTTAAGATTGCGGGGTGACAATCAAACCCTGGCAGATGTACTGTTAACCTCCTCTCCCCCCCACTTCCCCCTTTTTCCCCTCCCTCTCCCCCCTTCCCACTCAGGACAGGCGATCGGGAGGGAAAGAAGGACAGAGAGAAGAGAGTTGGAAAAGTTAAAGATGTTTTACTAATGCTACTAATAAGAATAGAGGAAATAATACAAAATATACAAAACCAATCTTGTAAGTCTCAGCAACTGCAGAGCCAGCACCCAAAGTCCTGGATTAGACTCTGTAGCCAACCGGAGCTGGATTCAGTCTGTCACTGGCCTCAGTTCGCAGGGACGACCAGCAAGGTCCTCTCCTAATGTCAGCCATGAGGAAAAAAGGGAAAAAGGGCAAAGGGACGAGATCCTCGTGATCTCCCACTTTTATATGAAGTATTCACGTGAATGGAATGTTATACACCGTTGGTCAGTCTCTCGATCACCAGTTTCTCGTTGCCCCTCTCGCGAGATGTCCATCCATGCTTATGAATAAGTTTGCATTCCCTTGCTGGGTTTAACCAAAACATGTGTTGGGTTCTCCAGGAAAATGCAGCTAATATGAAGCTTGAGCTGACAGGCAAATTCACTAAAAGAGAAAATTGTTTTTAACAAAACCAGGACATTCCACCCCTTATAATATGACATTCACTGAATACTTAAACCTTATCAATACAATCTATCAATACAATCTAATTAATCACTACTACTATATATATATATATATATATATATACACATATGTACATATATACACAGGAGTAATTAATCAGTGGACCATCCTTTGAAAAGTTCATTAAGTTCATTTTGTCACCACAGTCTCCCAGGGCAGGGAAAATGGTCCAAGTGCATCTCATGACCCCTGTTTGTGGTTAAGGACACCAACTTCGAAGAAGGTGTCGGGCGCCACTCGAAGAAGCCAGCGCTGGTTTCATCACCATTGTCTTGATCTGAAAGACACTTACTAAACATTGTTAGTGCGGCAATTCACATCATGCAGTTCAGTATTGAGTATTTTCACCTAAAATCAAATCCCCTTGAGGTACACACCGAACTTCTCCATCCTTAAGCATCACCCACCAGGTGCTGCCAGGTCCCTGGGCAAAAACAATCCCACGAATGGGCTTTGCCTGTGCCCGATGCAGGAGGAACCCAGACTGCCTATCCTAACATATTTTCCATGTGTACTACAGGGACTTTATCTCCTTCTACAGTCCATAGAATTTCTGACTGGGCAGGCCCGGCTCGATTGGTTGATCCCCTGGTGTTGACTAACCAAGTGGCTTTTGCTAAATGTGAATCCCAGTTTTTAAAGGTTCCACCACCCAGTGCCTTTAGTGTAGTTTTTAACAAACCATTGCACCTTTCAGTTTTCCCAGAGGCTGGTGCATGATATGGAATATGATACACCCACTCAATACCATGTTCTTTGGCCCAATTGTCTATAATACTGGTTTTGAAATGAGTACCATAGTCTGATTCAATTCTTTCTGGCGTACCGTGCCGCCAAAGGACTTGCTTCTCAAGGCCCAAGATGGTATTTCGGGCTGTAGCATGAGGTACGGCAGATGTTTCCAACCATCCAGTGGTTGCTTTCACCATTGTAAGTACATAACGCTTACCTTGTCGTGTTTGTGGAAGTGTAATATAATCAATCTACCAAGCTTCTCCATACTTATACTTTAAACATCACCCCCCACATAAGGACCAGCCATCTAAGGACCCCCCAGTTGTGCCCAGGGCCCATTGTGCCGTCCCAGAACCCCTCATTGTCCCCAGGGCCCATTGTGACATCCTGGCAACCTCCCTTTGTCCCCAGGGCCCATAGTGACATCCCAGGACCCCCAATTGTCCCCAAGGCCCATTGTGACACCATGGGGAACCCCCTTGTCACTGGGGATGTATTGTGACACAATGGGGACCCCCCCTTTGTCTCAGGTGCCCATTGTGACATCCTGGAGACCCCCCTTGTCCCCAGGGTCTATTGTGACATCCTGGGGACCTCCTTTATCCCCAGGACCCATTATGAGGGGTCCTGGGACGTCACAGTCCCCAGAGGCCATTGTGACATCCTGGGGACCCCTCTTTCCCCCAGGGCCTAATGTGACATCCTGGGGACTCCTCTTTGTCCCCTGGGCCCATTATGACATCCTGGGCACCCCGTTTGTCCCCAGGGCCCATTGTGACATCCCAGGACCCCAGTTTGTCCCCAGGGCCCATTACTACAGGGTGGGACCCCCCTTGTCCCCAGGGACCATTGTGACATTCAGGGGACCCCTCTTTGTTCCCAGGGCCTATTGTGGCACCATGGGGACCCTCTTTGTCACTGGGGCCCATTGTGACATCCCAGGACCCCACTTTGTCTTAGAAGGTCACTATTCGGACCCCCGGACCCCCCCGGCCCCACACCCGCCCCGCAGCCCCACAGCGCGCGGTCTCAGGCCCCGGTGCCGGCGAAGCCACGTCCTGGCCACGGCCGGAGGAGCCGCCGCTTGTCCGCCCCACCACGTCCCCCCGATCGCTGCTGCTGTCGCTGCCTGAGGAGCCGCAGGAGCCGCCGCTTGTCCGCCCCCCACGTCCCCCCGATCGCTGCTGCTGTCGCTGCCTGAGGAGCCGCAGCAGCCGCCGCTTGTCCGCTCCCCCACGTCCCCCCGATCGCTGCTGCTGTCGCTGCCTGAGGAGCCGCAGCAGCCGCCGCTTGTCCGCCCCCCACGTCCCCCCGATCGCTGCTGCTGTCGCTGCCTGAGGAGCCGCAGCAGCCGCCGCTTGTCCGCCCAGCCCCGACTGCCCCCCCCCAATCGCCGCCACTGCCGCCCCCGCCACCCCCCTTCTCCCGCCATCCCGGTGTCACAACGGGGACTTTGAGCGCGGCTGTGGAGGCAGCAGCTGTTCTGATAGCGAAGCCAAACCGGACCGGGAAACAGGACCGGGAACCAGGAACCGTGGGAGGGAAGTTTTCCCTTGGAGCAAACAAACCCCAGGTGTTCTTCAATGTTTATTGAGAAAGCAGAGTCAGGATGTACCAGTAGTCCGATTAGTGACCTTCTAAGACAAAGTGGGGTCCTGGGATGTCACAATGGGCCCCAGTGACAAAGAGGGTCCCCATGGTGCCACAATGGGCCCTGGGGACAAAGGGAGTCACCAGAATGTCACAATGGGCCCTGGGGACAAGGGGGGTCCCACCCTGTAACAATGGGCCCTGGGGACAAAGTGGGGCCCTGGGATGTCACAATGGGCCCTGGGGACAAACGGGGTCCTGGGACGTCACAATGGGTCCTGGGGATAAAGGGAGTCCCCAGGATGTCACAATGGGCACTTGAGACAAAGGTGGGGTCCCCATTGTGTCACAATGCGTCCCCAGTGACAAGAGGGTTCCCCATGGTGTCACAATGGGCCCTGGGGACAATTTGGGGTCCTGGGATGTCACAATGGGCCCTGAGGACAACAGGGGGTCCCCACGGTGTCAAAATGGGCCCTGGTGACATACGGGGCAGCCCAGGATGTCACAATGGGCCCTGGGGACAAAGAGGGGTCCCCAGGATGTTCACAATGGGCCCTGGAGACAGTGGGGGGTCCAGAAATGTCACAATGGGCCCTGGGGACAAAGGGGGCTCCCCAGGATGTCAAAATGGGCTCTGGGGACAGAGGGGGTCCCCACGGTGTCACAATGCACCCTGGGGACAATGGGGGGTCCTGGGACATCACAATGGGCCCTGGGGACACAGGGGTCCCAAGGATGTGATAATGGGCTCTGGGGACAAGTGGGGTCCCCAGGATGTCACAATGGGCACTGGGGAGAAAGGGGTGGTCCCCATGGTGTCACAATGGGCCCCAGTGACAAGGAGGGTCCCCACGGTTCCACGATGGACCCTGGGGACAAGGGGGTCCACAAGATGTCACAATGGGCCCTGGGGAAAACAGGGGGTCCCCACGGTGTCACAATGGGCCCTGGGGACAAAGGGAGGTCCTAGGACGTCACAGTGGGCCCTGGGGACAAAGTGGGGTCCCCTGAATGTCACAATGGGACCTGCAGACAAAGGGGGGTCCTGGGATGTCACAATGGGCCCCAGTGACAAAGGGGCTCCCCAGGATGTCACAACAGGCCCTGGGGACAAAGAGGGCTCTCCTGAATGTCAAAATGGGCCCTGGGGACAAGGGGGGACCCCAGGATGCAACAACGGGCCCTGGGGACAAAGAGGGGTCCCCTGAATGTCACAAAGGGCCCTGGGGACAAGGGGGTGTCCTGGGATGTCACAATGGACCCTGGGGACAAATAGCAGTTCCCTGAATATCACAATGGGCCCTGGAGACAAGGGGTGTCCTGGGACGTCACAATGGACCCCAGTGACAAAGGGCGTCCCTATGGTGCCAAAATGGGCCCTGGGGACAAAGGGGGTCCCCAGGAAGTCACAATGGCCCCTGGGGACAAAGGGGGGTCCTGGGATATCACAATGGGCCCTGGGGACAAAGTGGACCCCTGGGATGTCACAATGAGCCCTGGGGACAAGCAGGGTACCCACGGTGTCACAATGGGCCCTGGGGACAAAGGGGGGTCCCGAGGATGTCACAATGGGCCCTGGGGACAATTGGGGGATCCTGGGATGTCACAATGGGCCCTGGGGACAAAGAAGAGTCCCCTAAATGTCACAATGGGCCCTGGAGACAGAGGGGCTCCCCATGGTGCCATAATGGGCCCTGAGGAAAAAGCGGGGTCGCCAGGATGTCACAATGGGCTCTTGGAAAAATGGAGGGTCCTGGGACGTCACAATGGGCCCTGGGGACAAAGGAGGTCCCCAGGATGTCACAATGACCCCTTGGGACAACGGGGCCATTGTGGACATCACAATGGGTCCTGGGAACAAAGTGGGGTCCCCAGGATGGCACAATGGGCCCTGGAGACAAAGGGGTTCCCCACCCTATCACAATGGGCCTTGGGGACAAAGGGGGGTCCCCAGGATGTCACAATAGGCCCTGGGGACAAAGAGGGGTCCCCTGAATGTCACAATGGGCCCTGGGGACAAAGGGGGTCCCCAGGATTTCACAATAGGCCCTGGGGACAAAGGGGGTGCCCAGGATGTCACAATGGGTCCTGGGGAAAAAGGGGGTCCTGTGATGTCACATTGGGCCCTGGGGACAAAGGGGGTCCCCATGGTGCCACAATGGACCCTGGGGACAAACGAGGTCCCCAGGATGTCACAATGGGCCCTAGGGACAAAGGGAGTCCCCACCCTGTCACAATAGGCCCTGGGGACAAAGAGGGTGCCCAGGATGTCACAATGGGTCCTGGGGACAAAGGGCATCCCCATGGTGCCACAATGGACCCTAGTGACAAACGAGGTCCCCAGGATGTCACAATGGGCCCTGGGGACAAGGGGGTCCCCAGGATCTCACAATGGACCCTGGGGACAAAGGGGGGGCCTGGGACGTCACAATGGGCCCTGGGGACAATGGGGGGTCCTGGGATGTCACAATGAGCCCTGGGCACAACTGAGGGGTCCTTAGATGTCACAACGGGCTCTGGGGACAAAGGGCGTCTCCAGGATGTCACAATGGGCCCTGGGGACAAAGTGGGGTCCTGAAATGTCACAATGGGCCCTGGGCACAAAGGGGATTCCCAGGATGTCACAATGGGCTCTGGCGACAACGGGGATTCCAACGGTGTCACAATGGGCCCTTGGGACAAAGGCTGTCCCCTGAATGTCACAATGGGCCCTGGGGACAAAGGGGGTCCCCAGGATGTCACAATGGGTCTGGGGACAATGGGGGGTCCGGGGACGTCACAATGGGCCCTGGGGACAAAGGGGGGTCCTGGGACGTCACAATGGGCCCTGGTGACAATGGGGGTCCCCCGGAAGTCACAATGGGCCCTGGGGACAAAGTGAGGTCCTGGGAAGTCACAATGGGCCCCAGTGACAAAGGGGGTCCCAATGGTGCCACAATGGGTCCTGGGGAAAAAGGGCATCCCCAGGATGTCACAATGGGCTCTGGGGACAAGGGGGGGTCCTGGGACATCACAGTGGGCCCTGGGGAACAAGGGGGTCCCCAGGATGTCACAATGGGCTCTGGGGACAAGGGGGGGTCCCCATAGTGTTACAATGGGTCCCAGTGACAAGGGTGGTCCCCACGGTGCCACGGTGGGCCCTGGAGACAACGGGGGTCCCCAGGATGTCACAATGGGCTCTGGGGACAAGGGGGGTCCCCACGGTGTCACAATGGGCCTTGGGTACAAAGTGGGGTCCTGGGATGTCACATTGGGCCACAGTGACAAAAGGGGTCCCCATGGTGTCACAATGGGCCCTGGGGACAAAGGAGGTCCCCACGGTGCCACAACGGGCCAGAGGGACAAGGCGGTCCCCATGATGTCACAATGGGCCCTGGGGACAATGGGAGGCCCTGGGATGTCACAATGAGCCCTGGGGACAAACAGGCGTCCCTATGGTGTCACAATGGGTCCCCAGTGACAAGTGGGGTCCTGAGATGTCACAATGGGCCCCAGTGACAAAGGGCGTCTCTATGGTGCCAAAATGGGCCCTGGGGACAAAGGGGGGTCCTGGGATGTCACAATGGGACCTGGGACAACGGGGGGTCCCCAGGATGTTCACAATGGGCCCTGGGGACAATGGGGGTCCCCAGGATGTTCACAATGGGCCCTGGAAACAGTGGGGGGTCCAGAAATGTCACAATGAGCCCTGGGGACAAGCAGGGTACCCACGGTGTCACAATGGGCCCTGGGGACAAAGGGGGTCCTGGGACTTCACAATGGGCCCTGCGGACAAGGGCGGGTCCCCAGGATGTCACAATGGGCCCTGGGGACAATTGGGGGGTCCTGGGATGTGACAATGGGCCCTGGAGTCAAAGGGGTGTCCCCATGGTGTCACAATGGGCCCTGGGGACATAGGGGGGTCCTGGGATGTCACAATGGGCACTGGGAATAAAGAGGGGGTCCCCAGGGTGCAACTATGGGCCCTGGGGACAAGAGGGTCCCCAGGATGTCAGAATGGACCCTGAGGACAAGGGCAGGTCCCCATGGTGTCACAATGGGTCCGCAGTGACGAGGAGGGTCCCCATGGTGTCACAATTGGCCCTGGGGACAACGGGGGTCCCGATGGTGTCACATTGGGCCCTTGGGAAAAAGGCTGTCCCCTGAATGTCACAATGGGCCCTGGGGACAATGGGGGTCCCAAGGATGTCACAATGGGCTCTGGGGACAATGGGGGGTCCGGGGATGTCACAATGGGCCCTGGGGACAAAGAGGGGTCCTGGGACGTGACAATAGGCCCTGGGGACAAAGGGGGGTCCTGGGACGGCACAATGGGCCCTGGGGACAAAGAGGGTCCCCAGGATGTCACAATGGGCCATGGGGACAAGGGGGGTCCTGGGACGTCACAATGGGCCCTGGGGACAAAGAGGGTCCCCAGGATGTCACAATGGACCCTGGGGGCAAAGGGGGGTCCTGGGATGTCACAATGGGCCCTGGGGACAAAGAGGGTCCCCAGGATTTCACAATGGGCCACGGGGACAAGGGGGGTCCTGGAATGTCACAATGGGCCCTGGGGACAAAGGGGGTCCCCAGGATTTCACAATAGGCACTGGGGACAAGGGGGTCCCCAGGATGTCACAATGGGCCCTGGGGACAAAGGGGGGGCCTGGGACGTCACAATGGGCCCTGGGGACAATGGGGGGTCTTGGGATGTCACAATGAGCCCTGGGCACAACTGGGAGGTCCCTAAATGTCACAATGGGCCCTGGGGACAAAGGGGATCCCCACGGTGTCACAATGGGCCCAGGGGACAGAGGGGAGTCCCCAGGATGTCACAATGGGCCCTGGGGACAATGGGGGGTCCTGGGATGTCACAATCGGTTCTGGGGACAGAGGGGGCTCCCCAGGATGTCACAACGGGCTCTGGGGACCAGGGCCGTCCCGAGGATGTCACAATGGGCCCTGGGGACAAAGTGGGGTCCTGGGAGGTCACAATGGGCCCTGGGGACAAAGAGGGTCCCCAGGATTTCACAATGGGCCACGGGGACAAGGGGGGTCCTGGAATGTCACAATGGGCCCTGGGGACAAAGGGGGTCCCCAGGATTTCACAATAGGCACTGGGGACAAGGGGGTCCCCAGGATGTCACAATGGGCCCTGGGGACAAAGGGGGGGCCTGGGACGTCACAATGGGCCCTGGGGACAATGGGGGGTCTTGGGATGTCACAATGAGCCCTGGGGACAACTGGGAGGTCCCTAAATGTCACAATGGGCCATGGGGACAAAGGGGATCCCCACGGTGTCACAATGGGCCCAGGGGACAGAGGGGAGTCCCCAGGATGTCACAATGGGCCCTGGGGACAATGGGGGGTCCTGGGATGTCACAATCGGTTCTGGGGACAGAGGGGGCTCCCCAGGATGTCACAACGGGCTCTGAAGACCAGGGCCGTCCCGAGGATGTCACAATGGGCCCTGGGGACAAAGTGGGGTCCTGGGAGGTCACAATGTGCCCTGGGCACAAAGGGGGTTTCCAGGATGTCACAATGGGCTCTGGAGACAACAGGGGTCCCGACGGTGTCACAATGGGCCCTTGGGACAAAGGCTGTCCCCTGAATGTCACAATGGGCCCTGGGGACAATGGGGGTCCCCAGGATGTCACAATGGGCCTTCAGTATAAAGTGGGGTCCTGGGATGTCACAATGGGCCCTGGGGACAAAGGGGGGTCCTGGGACGTCACAATGGGCCCTGCGGATCAAGGATGTTGCCCTGGATATCACAATGGGCTCTGGGGACAATGGGGGGTCCTGGAATGTCACAATGGTCCCTAGGGACAAAGGGGGGGCCCTTGGATGTCACAATGGGGCTGGGGACAAAGGGGGTCCTGGGATGTCACAATGGGCCCTGGGGACAAAGGGGGTCCCCAAGTTGTCACAATGGGCCCTGGGGACAAAGGGGGTCCCCACAGTGTCACAATGGGCCCTGGGGACAAAGGGGGTCCTCAGGATGTCACAATGGGCCCTGGGGACAAGGGGGATACCCACGGTTTCAAAATGGGCCCTGGGAACAAGGGGGTCCCCAGGATCTCACAGTGGGCCGTGGGGACAAAGAGGGGTCCCCAGGATTCCACAATGGACCCTGGGGACAAAGGGGGGTCCTGGGACATCACAATGGGCCCTGGGGACAAAGGGTTCCCCAGGATGTCACAATGGGCTCTGGGGACAAAGGAGGTCCCCAGGATGACACAATGGGCCCTGGGGATGACGGGGGGTCCTGGGACGTCACAATGGGCCCTGGGGACAATGGGACGTCCTGATATGTTACAATGAACCCTGGGCACAATTGGGGGTCCTTAGATGCCACAATGGGCCCTGGGGACAAAGGTGGTCCCTACGGTGTCACAATGGGCTCTGGGGACAAAGGGGAGTCCCCAGTATGTCACAATGGGCCCTGGAGACAATGGGGGGTCCTGGGATGTCAGAATGGGCCCTGGGGACAACGGGGGTCCCGACGGTGTCACAATGGGCCCTAGGGACAAAGGCTGTCCCCTGAATGTCACAATGGGCCCTGAGGACAATGGGGGTCCCCAGGATGTCACAATGGGCTCTGGGGACAAGTGGGGGTCCGGGGACGTCACAATGGGCCCTGGGGACAAAGGGGGTCCCCAGGACGTCACAATGCGCCCCAGTGACAAAGGGGGTCCCAATGGTGCCACAATGGGTCCTGGGGAAAAAGGGGGTCCCCAGGATGTCACAATGGGCTCTGGGGACAAGGGGGGGTCCCCATAGTGTTACAATGGGTCCCCAGTGACAAGGGGGGTCCCCAGGATGTCACAATGGGCCCTGGGGACAAAGGGGGTCCTGGGACTTCACTATGGGCCCTGGGGACAAGGGGGGGTCTCCAAGATGTCACAATGGGTCCTGGGGACAAGGGGGTCCCCTGGATGTCACAATGGGCCCTGGGGACAAAGGGGGTGTTGGGACTTCACTATGGGCCCTGGGGACAAGGGGGTCCCCAGGATGTCACAATGGGCCCTTAGGACAAGGGGGGTCCCCAAGGTGTCACAATGGGCCCTGGGGACAATGGGGAGTCCTGGGACATCACAACAGGCCTGGGGACAAGGGGGATCTCCACCCTGTAACAATGGATCCTGGGGACAATGGGGGGTCCTGGGACATCACAATGGGCCCTGGAGACAAAGGGGGTCTCCAGGATGTCACAATGGGCTCTGGGGACAATGGGGGGTCCTGGGACGTCACAATGGGTCCTGGGGACAAAATTGGTCCCCACGATGTCTAAATGAGACCCAGTGACAAATGGGGGTCCCCATGATGTCACAATGGGCCCTGGGGACAAGGAGGGGTCCTGGGACGTTACAATGGGCCCTGGGGACAAGGGGGGGTCCCCTGAATGTCACAATGTGCCCTGGGGACAAAGGGAGGTCCCTAGGATGTCACAATGGTCCCCGGGGACTAATAAGGTCCCCACGGTGTCACAATGCGTCCTGGAGACAAAGGGGGGTCCCCTGGATGTCACAATGGGCCCTTGGGACAATGGGGTTCCTGGGATGTCACAATGGGTCCCCAGTGACAAAGGGGGTCCCCAGGATGTCACAATGGGCCCTGGGGACAATGGGGGGTGCCCATGGTGTCACAATGGGTCCCCAGTGACAAGGAGGGGTCCACATGGTGTCACAATAGGCCCAGGGGACAAAGTGGGGTCCTAGAATTTCACAATGGGCCCTGGGGACAAAAGGGGTTGCCATGGTGCCGCAATAGGCCCTGGGGTCAAATGGGGTCCCCATGGTGCCACAATGGGCCCTGGGAGCAAGGGGGTCCCCAGGATGTCACAATGGGTCCTGGGGACAATGGGAGGTGCCCAAGATGTCACAATGGACCCTGAGGACAAGCAGGGGTCTCCATGATGTCACAATGGGTCTCCAGTGACAAGGGGGGGTCCCCATGGTGTCACAATGGGCCCTGGGGACAAACGTGGCTCCCCTCAATATCAAAATGGGTCCTGGGGACAAAGTGGGCTCCTCGGATGTCACAATGGACACTGGGGACAACGGGAGGTCCTGGGACGTCACAATGGGCCCTGGGGACAAAGTTGGTCCCCACGATGTCTCAATGAGCCCCAGTGACAAAGGGGGGTACCCAGGATGTCACAATGGGCCTTGGGGACAATGAGGGGTCCTGGGACATCACAATGGGTCCTGGGGACAAGGAGGGATCCCCAGGATGTCACAAAGGGCCCTAGGGACAATGGGGGGTCCTGGGAAGTCACAATGGGCCCTGGGGACAAGGGGGGGTCCCCTGAATGTCACAATGGGCCCTGAGGAAAATGGGAGGTCCCCATGGTGTCACAAAGGGTCCCCAGTGACAAGGGAGGTCCCCACGGTGCCAGGATGGGTCCTGGGGACAAGGAGGTCCCCAGGATGTCACAATGGGCCCTGGGGACAATGAGGGTCCCCAGAATGTCACAATGGGCCCTAGGGACAAAGAGGCTCCCCAGGATGTCATAATGGGACCTGGGGACAAGGGGGTCCCCAGGATGTAACAATGGACCCTGGGGACAATGGGGGGTCCTGGGGCGTCACAATGGGTCCTGGGGACAAGGAGGGATCTCCAGGATGTCACAATGGGCCGTGGGGACTATGGGGGGTCCTGGGACGTCACAATGGGCCCTGGGGACAAGGGGGCGTCGCCAGGATGTCACAATGGGCCCTGGGGACAAAGAGGGGTCCCTACAGTGTCACAATGGGTCCTGGGGACACAGAGGGGCCCTAGGACCTCACAATCGGCCCTGGGGACAAAGGGGGGGTCCCCTGAAAGTCACAATGAGCCCGGGGAACAGAGGGGGTCCCCAGGATCTCACAATGGGCCCTGGAGACAATGTGGGGTCCTGGGATGTCACAATGGGCCCTGGGGACAAAGGGGGCTCCCCAGGATATCACAATGGGGCCTGAGGACAAGGGGAGGTCCCCATGGTGTTACAATGGGTCCCCAGCGACAAGGGGGTCCCCCATGGTGTCACAATGAGCCGTGGGGACAATGGGGGGTCCTGGGATGTCACAATGGGCCCTGGGGACAAGGGGTTAGGGGGTTGTGTTAGGGGGTTGGAGGATTAGGTGGTGCAGGATTTGGGGGTGCAAGGCCAGGGGAGCAGGATTTTGCGCGGCCTGATTTGGGGCTACAGGGTCTGGGGTTGCAGGTTCCAGGGGTGCAGGATTTGGGGGTTCAGGGTTTAGGGGTGCAGTGGTTTGGAGTGCAGTGTTTTGGGGTGCAGGGTTTGGAGAAGGAGGATATAGGGGTGCAGGGTTTAGGGTGCAGGATCTTGGGGTGCAGGGGTTTGGGGTGGAGGGCTTGGTAGGGCAGGATTGGGGGTGGAAAGTTTAGGGGTAGGGCTGGGGGTGCAGGATTTGGGGGTGAAGGGGTTGTGGGGTGCAGGGTTCTGGGATGCAGGGTCTGGGAGATCGGTACGTGGGGCTGGAGGATTTGGGGGTGCAGGGTTTGGAGCAGCAGGATCTGGGGGTGCAAGATTGGGGATAGCAGGGTTTTGGGGGAGCAGGGTTTCGGGGTCAGGCTTTAGGGGGACAGGGTTTGGGGGGCAGGGTTGGGAGGGATGATTTTGGGGTGCAGGGTTTAGGTCAGCAGGATCTTGGGGTGAAAGGGTTTGGCGTGAAGGGTTGGGTAGGACAGGATTTGGGGTGCAGGTTTTTAGGGTGCAACTTGTGGGGGTCAGGATTTGGGGTAGAGGGTTTGGGGGTGCAGGGTTTAGTGGTGCAGGGTTTGGGGGTGCAGGTCTTGGGGAGGCAGAATTGGGGGTGCAGGTTTTTGGAGTTCAGGGATTTGGGGGTGCAGATTTTGGGTGTTCAGGACCTGGGGGTGCAGGATTTGGGGATGTAGGTTTGGGGTGCAGGGCTTAGGGTTTCAGTATCTTGGGTTGAAGAGGTTTGGGGTGAAGGGTTGTGTACGGCAGGATTTGGGGGTGCAGGGCTTTGGGCTGAATGTTTGGGGGTGCAGGGTTCGCATGTTTAGGAACTGGGGGTGCAGGATTCGGGTTTGCAGGTTTGGGGAATTTTGCGGTAAAGGATTTGGGGTGCAGGGTTGGGGACGCAGGATCTGAGGGTGCAGCGTTTGGGGTGCAGAGTTAGGGGCTGCAGGATCTGGGGTGCAGGGTTTGGGGGGCACTGTTTTGGGGGGAAGGATTTGCGAGATGCAGGGTTTAAGGGTTTAGAATTTGGAGGTGTCGAATTTTGGGGTGCAGGAGGTGTGGGGTTTGGGGTTGCAGGATTTGGGGGAGAATGGTTTGGGGGTGCAAGACTTGAGGGTGCAGGGTTTGGGGGTTTGGGACATGGGGCTGGAGGATTTGGGGGTGCAGGATTTGGGGTGCAGTGTGTGGGGGTGCAAGATCTTGGGGTGTACGAGCTTTGGGTGTGGGATTTGAAGGACAATGATTTGGGGGTGCAGGGATTGGGGGGTGTAGGGTTTTGGGCTTGCTGCGTTTGGAGATTCGGGATGTGGAGGCCAAGGATTTAGGGGTACAAGGGCTGGCTGCAGGATTTGGGGTACAGGGTTTGGTTGCAGGATTTGGGGTGCAGGGTTTAAAGTGCAGGGCTAAAGGGGGCAGGATTTGGAGTTGCAAGATTTGGTGGTCTGGGGTACTGGGGTGCAGGGTTTTGGGGTGCGGGATTTGGGGGTGCAGGTTCCATGTCTTTAGGAACTGGGGGGGGAGGGTTTTTTGGTGCGGACTTTTGAGTGCAAGTTTGAGGGGCCTTGATTTTGGGGTGCATGGTTTGGGGGGCAGGATTCCGGGTGTAAGGTTTTGAGGTGCAGGACTTGGGGGCGCAGGTTTCACACGTTAAGGAACTGGGGCTGCAGAGGTTGGGGGTGCAGCGTTGTGGGCTGCAGGGTTGAAGGGTGCAGGATTTAGGGGTACAGGTTTTGGGGGTGCAGGAGCTGGGGGTGCAGGCTGTAGGAATCAGAATATGGGGGTGCAGGGTTCTGGGGTGCAGGATCTGGGTGAGCAGGCTGTTGGGGTACAGAACCTTGTAGTTCAGCGTTTAGAGGCAGGATTTGGGGGTGCAGGGCTTTGGGGTAGGGGTCTGGGGTGAGGGGTTCAGGTGTTCAGCACCTGGGGGTGCAGGACTTGGGGGTTGGAGGATTTGGGGGTGCAGGGATTTGGGGGTGCAGGGATATGGGGTGCAACTTGTGGGGTGCAGAGTTTTGGGTATAGGATTTTGGGGTGCAGAGTTTTGGGGGGGGGATTGGGGGAGCAGGGTTTTGGGGTGCAAGGTTCAGTGGTGCAGGGTTTTGGGGGTGCAGGGTTTAGCACCAGAATTGGGGGTGCAGGGTTTGGGATTGCAGGGTGTTGGGGGAAGGATCTGGGGGTACAAGATTGGGGGTAGCAGGGTTTTGGGGAGCAGGGTTTCGGGGTCAGGCTTTAGGGGAACAGGGTTTGGGGGACAGGGCTGGCAGGGATGATTTGGGGGTGCAGGGTTTAGGGCAGCAGGATCTTGGGGTGAAGGGGTTTGGGGTGAAGGGTGGGTAGGACAGGATTTGGGGGTGCAGGATTTTAGGGTGCAACTTGTGGGGGCAGGATTTGGGGTACAGGAGGTTGGGGGTGCAGGGTTTGGGTGTGTAGGATTTAGTGGAGCAGGGACTGGGGGTGAAGGTCTTGTGGAGGCAGAATTGGGGGTGCAGGTCTTGGGGAGGCAGAATTGGGGGTGCAGATTTTGGGTGTTCAGGACCTCGGGGTGCAGGATTTGGGGATGTAGGTTTTGGGGGGTAGATTTTGGGGTGCTGGGTTCGGCACATGGGTCTGGAGGATTTGGGGGTGCAGGGTTAAGGGGTTTAGGATTTTGGGGTGCACAGTTTAGGGTGCACGTTCTGGACATGTATGATTTGAGAGTGCAGGGCTTTGGGGTACAGGATTTGGGGGGCAGGGTTTTGGGGTCAGGATCTGGGGGTGCAGGGTGTTGGGGAGAAGGATTTGGGGGTGCAGCATTTTGAAGGGCAGGGTTTGGAGGAGGGAGGTTTTGGGGGTGAAGGATTTGGTGGTTCAGGTTTTGGGGGTGCAGTGTTAAGAGGGTGGAGGTTTAGGGGTGCAGGATTTGGGGGTTCAGGATGTGGGGGTGCAGGGTATGGGAGGGAAGGATCTGGGGCTTCAGGATTTGGGGGTGCACTGTTTGGGGGTGCAGGGTTTAGAAGTCAGGTCTAAGAGTGCAGAGTTTGGGGTGCAGACTGTGGGGTGCATAGGACTGGGGCACAGGATTTGGGGGTGCGGGGTTTCAGGGATCAGAATTTGGAGGTGTGGAGTTTTGGGGTGCAGGGGATGGGGGTGAAGGATCTGAGGGTGTAGGGTGGTGGGGGAAGGATTTGGGGGTGAGAGATTTGGGGTGCAGGATTTAAGGGTGCAGAGTTTTGGGAGGCAAGGATCTGGGGTTGCAGGATTTGGGGGTTCAGTGTTTAGGGCAGCACAATCTTGGGGTGCAGGGGTTTGCAGTGAAAGGTTTGGTAGGCAGGATTTGGGGTGCAGGATTCTGGGGTGCTGGGTTTGGGGTACAGGATTTGGTGTTGCAGGGATGGTGTTGAAGGGTTTGGGTTTCCAGGCCTTTGAGGTGCAGGATTTGGAGGTGCAGGATTTGGGAGGGAATTCTTTGGGGTGCAGGGTTTGGGGGCAGGGTTTAGGGGTGGAGGGTATAGGACGGAAGGATTTGGGAATGCAGGGTTTGGGGTGCAGGTTTCGGGGTTCAGGAAGGTAGGGAGGGCAGGATTAGGGGGTGCAAGGTCTCAGTTTTAGGGTTTAGGGGTGCAGAGTTTGGTAGGGCCGAATTTGGGGGTGCAGGATCTGGGGTGCAGGGTTTGGGAAGACAGGATCGGGGTGGAGGATTTGGGGGTGCAGGATTGAGGGGCAGGGTTTTGGTGCAGGGCTTGGGGTCAGGATCTGGGGTGCAGGGTTTGGGAAGAGTATTTTGGGGTGCAGGATTTTGGGTGCCGTGTTTGCGGGGCAGGTTTGGGGTGATCACTGCACCTTTTCCTTTCTCCAGGTGCAGAGCCCGTGCCTCACTTGGTTCCGTCTGCAAACAGCGCCCATCCCAGCTCGAATCCCCCTGCCCCTCTCACCCTGTGCAGCTCTTTGTGCGCTGAGCTCCGCACTCAGCACCAGCGGGTGCGGCTCCTCCTGAGGGGCTGGGGGAGGGGGCGGGGCCAAGGACTGGTTTGAGGGGGCGGGGCTGAGGCGGCGAGCTGCGATTGGCCGGCCGGGCCGCAGCGGCCGTTCCCGCCTGAGCCTTGGGGCGGAGCCAGAGCGGGAGTGCGGGGGGCGGCCGGGCCAGGAGCCGCCCGCAGAGCGCCCGGAGAGCGGGCTTCGGGGACTCTGCCCGGGAACGAGCGGCAGGAGGAGAGGAGACGGCCCCAGCGGTACCGGGTGAGCTTCTGGCTGGAGCCTGGGAGCTGTTCCTCCCAGCGAGGGCTGTCGGGCACTGAACGGGCTGCCCAGGGCAGGGCTGGAGCCGCCATCCCTGGAGGGGTTTCCACAGGAGCTCCTGAGGGCCGTGGGCAGTGCCGGGGGGTTGTGCTTGGACTCCAGCACCTTCAAGGTGTTTGACACCCAAAGGGATTCTGTGGCACACTCAATTTTCACATTGCCATGGAGCCCGGAGGTCCCAGCGGGGTTTGGATCAGCGTGTTCTGGAACATTCTCAGTGGTCGGGTCTGTGTGCAGAGTGTGGTGGGAACGAGAAGAGAGGAGATGGAGAGAACAGTGGGGAGGTGGAGGAGCAGGAGTGGAGGTGAATACCAGAGAGAGCGAGTGTGTGCGGATCAGCAGTGATCACCCCAAACCTGCCCCGCAGACACGGCACCCAAAATCCTGTACCCCAAAATACTCTTCCCAAACCTGCACCCCAGATCCTGACCCCAAGCCCTGCACCAAAACCCTGCCCCTCAATCCTGCACCCCCAAATCCCCCACCCCCGATCCTGTCTTCCCAAACCCTGCACCCCAAACCCTGCACCCCCAAATTCAGCCCTACCAAACTCTGCACCCCTAAACCCTAAAACTGAGACCTTGCACCCCCTAATCCTGCCCTCCCTACCTTCCTGAACCCCGAAACCTGCACCCCAAACCCTGCATTCCCAAATCCTTCTGCCCTATACCCTCCACCCCTAAACCCTGCCCCCAAACCCTGCACCCCAAAGAATTCCCTCCCAAACCCTGCACCTCCAAATCCTGCACCTCAAAGGCCTGGAAACCCAAGCCCTTCAACCCCATCCCTGCAACACCAAATCCTGTACCCCAAACCCAGCACCCCAGAATCCTGTACCCCAAATCCTGCCTACCAAACCTTTCACTGCAAACCCCTGCACCCCAAGATTGTGCTGCCCTAAACAATGAACCCCCAAATCCTGCAGCCCCGGATCCTTGCCTCCCAAAACTCTGCACCCCCACATCCTGCACCCCAAATCTCTCACCCCCACCACCCTGCACTCCCAACCCCTGCACCCCAAAACTCCACACCTCCAAATCCTGAACCCTGAAACCTCGCACCCCCAGATCCTGAGCCCCAGTCCTGTGCACCCCACACTGCAACCTTAAATTTCCCCCCAAGCCCCTGCACCCCAAACCCTGCACTCTTAGACCTGACTTCTAAACCCTGCACCCCCAAACAGTGCACCCCCAAATCCTGAAGCCCCAGATCCTTCCCTCCCATACCCTGCACCCGCAAATCCTGAACCCTGAGATCCTGAATTCCAGGATCTTGCACCCCCAGACCCTGCACCCCCAAATCAGACACACGAAAACTCTGCACCCCCAAATCTTGCACCTCTAAGCCTCCACCCCTTAACACTGCATCCCCAAATCTTTCACCCCAAAACCTCAACCCAGAACCCTGTACCCCAAAACCCTACACCTCCAAATCCTGAACCCTTAAACCCTGCACCCCCAGATCCTCCCCCCAAATGAATGAACCCCCAAAACCTACACCCCCAGATGCTGCTGCCCCATACCCAGCACCCCAAACTCTGCACCCAGAAATCCTGCACTCTCGTAACCCTGCACCTCAAACAATTCCCTCGACCCTGCACCCCCAAACCTGTAACCCCGATCGCTGCACCCCCAGGTCCTGTCCCCACACTCTGCACTGCCAGATCCTGCCCCCCTAAACCCTTAAAGCCCAAATATTGTACCCTCAGATCCTTCCTCAACACCCTGCACCCCCAAATTCCCCACCGAAAACCTGCACCCCCAGATCCTGCACCACCAAGTTCTGTACCCTGAAACCCTGCACTGAAAATCCTGCCCCCTAACTCTGCACCCCCAAATCCTGCACCCCCAAATCCTGCATCCCTAAACCCTACACCCCCAAATCCTTCAACCCCCAAAGCCAATGCACTGCCAAACCCTGGACCCCCAGATACTGCACCCCAGAACCCTGCACGTTGAAATCCTGCACCCCCAAACCCTGCAGCCCAGAACCCTATACCCGATATCCTGCCGCCCCACAACTTGCACCCCCCAAACCTGCAACCCCAGATACTGCACCCCAAATCCTGCATCTTGAAACCCTGCACCCCTAAATCCTTCCTCCCAAGCCATGATTCCCCAAAACCTGTAATACCAAATCCTGCACCCTAAATCCTGCCCTACCATACTTTGCACCCCTATAATTCAGCCCTACCATACTTTGCACCCCTAAACCCTGAAATCTTACACCCCCTGATCCTGCCCTCCCAAATCCTGAGCCCTGCACCCCCAAAGCCTGCATTCCCAAATGCAGCACCCCCAGGTCCTGAACACCCAAACACTGCACCCCCAAATTAGGCAGCCCCAAACCCAGCACCCCAAAATCCTCCATTCACAAACTCTGCATCCCCCAAACCTGGACCCCCACATGTGCACCCCCAAAATCATGCCCCCCTGAAACGCTGCACCTCAAAACCCTGCACCCCTAAATCCTTCCCCCAAAACCCTGCCCCCCCAAACCCTACACCCCAAGGTCCTTCCCCCACCTCCTGGAACCCTAAACCCTGCACCCCAAAGAATTCCCTCCCAAACCTTGCACCTCCAAATCCTGCACCTCAAAGGCCTGGAAACCCAAGCCCTTCAACCCCATCCCTGCAACACCAAATCCTGTACCCCAAACCCAGCACCCCAGAATCCTGCACCCCAAATCCTGCCCTACCAAACCTTTCACTGCAAACCCCTGCACCCCGAGGTTGTGCTGCCCTAAACACTGAACCCCCAAATCCTGCAGCCCCAGATCCTTGCCTCCCAAAACTCTGCACCCCCACATCCTGCACCCCAAATCTCTCACCCCAAATCCTCCCCCCACCACCCTGCAGCCTCAAATCCTTCACCCCCATCCCCTGCACCCCAAAACTCCACACCTCCAAATCTTGAACCCTGAAACCCCGCACCCCCAAATCCTGAGCCCCAGTCCTGTGCACCCCACACTCTGCAACCTTAAATTTTCCCCCAAGCCCCTGCACCCCAAACCCTGCACTCTTAGACCTGACTTCTAAACCCTGGACCCCCAAACATTGCACCCCCAAATCCTGCACCCCTAATCCTCCACCCTCTTAACACTGCACCCCCAAAACCTGAACCACCAAATCTTTCACCCCCAAAACCTCCCTCCTCCAAACCCTGCCCTTCAAAATGCTGCACCCCCAAATCCTTCTCCCCAACACCCTGCACCCCCAGATCCTGACCCCAAAACCCTGCCCCCCAAATCCTGTACCCCAAAGCCCTGCACTCTCAAATCATACATGTCCAGAACGTGCACCCTAAACTGTGCACCCCAAAATCCTAAACCCCTTAACCCTGCACCCCCAAATCCTCCAGACCCATGTGCCGAACCCAGCACCCCAAAATCTACCCCCCAAAACCTACATCCCCAAATCCTGCACCCCCAGGTCCTGAACACCCAAAATCTGCACCCCCAATTCTGCCTCCCCAAGACCTGCACCCCCAATTCTGCCTCCACAAGACCTTCACCCCCAGTCCCTGCTCCACTAAATCCTACACCCCCAAATCCTGCACCCCCAACCTCCTGTACCCCAAATCCTGCCCCCACAAGTTGCACCCCAAAACCCTGCTACCCCACATCTTGTACCCCCAGATCCTTCCCCCAACACCCTGCAATCCCAAACCCTGCACCCCCAATTCTGGCGCTAAACCCTGCACCCCCAGAACCCTGCACCACTGAACCTTGCACCCTGAAACCCTGCTCCCCCAATCCCCCCCCCCAAAACTCTGCACCCCAAAATCCTATACCCAAAACTCTGCACCCCACAAGTTGCACCCCATATCCCTGCACCCCCAAATCCCTGCACCCCCAAATCCTCCAACCCCCAAGTCCTGCACCCCCAGGTGCTGAACACCTGAACCCCTCACCCCAGACCCCTACCCCAAAGCCCTGCACCCCCAAATCCTGCCTCTAAACGCTGAACTACAAGGTTCTGTACCCCAACAGCCTGCTCACCCAGATCCTGCACCCCAGAACCCTGCACCCCCATATTCTGATTCCTACAGCCTGCACCCCCAGCTCCTGCACCCCCAAAACCTGTACCCCTAAATCCTGCACCCTTCAACCCTGCAGCCCACAACGCTGCACCCCCAACCTCTGCAGCCCCAGTTCCTTAACGTGTGAAACCTGCGCCCCCAAGTCCTGCACCTCAAAACCTTACACCCGGAATCCTGCCCCCCAAACCATGCACCCCAAAATCAAGGCCCCTCAAACTTGCACTCAAAAGTCCGCACCAAAAAACCCTCCCCCCCCAGTTCCTAAAGACATGGAACCTGCACCCCCAAATCCCGCACCCCAAAACCCTGCACCCCAGTACCCCAGACCACCAAATCTTGCAACTCCAAATCCTGCCCCCTTTAGCCCTGCACTTCAAACCCTGCACCCCAAATCCTGCAACCAAACCCTGTACCCCAAATCCTGCAGCCAGCCCTTGTACCCCTAAATCCTTGGCCTCCACATCCCGAATCTCCAAACGCAGCAAGCCCAAAACCCTACACCCCCAATCCCTGCACCCCCAAATCATTGTCCTTCAAATCCCACACCCAAAGCTCGTACACCCCAAGATCTTGCACCCCCACACACTGCACCCCAAATCCTGCACCCCCAAATCCTCCAGCCCCATGTCCCAAACCCCCAAACCCTGCACCCTCAAGTCTTGCACCCCCAAACCATTCTCCCCCAAATCCTGCAACCCCAAACCCCACACCTCCTGCACCCCAAAATTCGACACCTCCAAATTCTAAACCCTTAAACCCTGCATCTCGCAAATCCTTCCCCCCAAAACAGTGCCCCCCAAACCCTGCACCCCAGATCCTGCAGCCCCTAACTCTGCACCCCAAACGCTGCACCCTCAGATCCTGCGTCCCCAACCCTGCACCCCAAATCCTTTACCGCAAAATTCCCCAAACCTGCAAACCCGAATCCTGCACCCCCAGTTCCTAAACATGCGAACCCTGCACCCCCAAACATTCAGCCCAAAGCCCTGCACCCCCAAATCCTGCCGTACACAACCCTTCACCCCAAACCTCTTCAACCCAAGATACTGAAACCCTAAGCCCTGCACCCCAAACCTACATCCCCAAATCCTGCACCCCCAGGTCCTGAACACCCAAAATCTGCACCCCCAAATCCCTGAACTCCAAAAACCTGCACCCCCAATTCTGCCTCCCCAAGACCTGCACCCCCAAACCCTGCACCACTAAACCCTGCACCCCCAAACCCTCTACCCCAAATCCTGACCCCCACAAGTTGCACCCTAAAAACCTGCACCCCAAATCCTGTCCTACCCAACCCTTCACGCCAAACCCTTTCACCCCAAGATCCTGCTGACCTAAACCCTGCACCCCAAAATCATCCCTCCCAACCCTGCCCCCCAAACCCTGTCCCCCTAAAGCCTGACCCCGAAACCCTGCTCCCCCAAAACCCTGCTATCCCCAATCTTGCACCCCCAGATCCTGCTGCTCCAAACCCTGCACCCCCAAATCCTCCAGCCCCACGTACCGATCTCCCAGACCCTGCATCCCAGAACCCTGCACCCCACAACCCCTTCACCCCCAAATCCTGCACCCCCAGCCCTACCCCTAAACTTTCCACCCCCAATCCTGCCCTACCAAGCCCTCCACCCCAAACCCCTGCACCCCAAGATCCTGCACCCTAAACCCTGCACCCCTATATCCTCCTTCTCCAAACCCTGCACCCCAAAACACTGCACTCCAAACCACTGCACCCCTAAACCCTGAACCCCCAAATCCTGCACCCCTGGAACCTGCAACCCCAGACCCTGTAGCCCCAAATCAGGCCGCGCAAAATCCTGCTCCCCTGGCCTTGCACCCCCAAATCCTGCACCACCTAATCCTCCAACCCCCTAACACAACCCCCTAACCCCTTGTCCCCAGGGCCCATTGTGACATCCCAGGACCCCCCATTGTCCCCACGGCTCATTGTGACACCATGGGGGACCCCCTTGTCGCTGGGGACCCATTGTAACACCATGGGGACCTCCCCTTGTCCTCAGGCCCCATTGTGATATCCTGGGGAGCCCCCTTTGTCCCCAGGGCCCATTGTGACATCCCAGGACCCCACATTGTCTCCAGGGCCCATTGTGAGATCCTGGGGACCCCCTCTGTTCCCCGGGCTCATTGTGACTTTCAGGGGACCCCCCCTTTGTCCCCAGGGCCGATTGTGAGGTCCTAGGGCCCCTCTGTGTCCCCAGGACCCATTGTGACACTGTAGGGACCCCTCTTTGTCCCCAGGGCCCATTGTGACATCCTGGCGACGCCCCCTTGTCCCCAGGGCCCATTGTGATGTCCCAGGACCCCCCATAGTCCCCACGGCCCATTGTGACATCCTGGAGATCCCTCCTTGTCCCCAGGACCCATTGTGACGCCCCAGGACCCCCCATTGTCCCCAGGGTCCATTGTTACATCCTGGGGACCCCCTTGTCCCCAGGTCCCATTATGACATCCTGGGGAGCCTCTTTGTCCCTAGGGCCCATTGTGACATTCTGGGGACCCTCATTGTCCCCAGGGCCCATTGTGACATCCTGGGGACCTCCTTGTCCCCAGGACCCATCCTGGCACCGTGGGGACCTCCCTTGTCACTGGGGACCCTTTGTGACACCATGGGGACCTCCCATTTTCCTCAGGGCCCATTGTGACATTCAGGGGATCCCCCCTTGTCCCCAGGGCCCATTGTGACTTCCCAGGACCCCCCATTGTCCCTAGGGCCCTTTGTGACATCCTGGGGATCCCTCCTTGTCCCCAGGACCCATTGTGATGTCCCAGGACCCCTCATTGTCCCCAAGGCCCATTGTGACATCCTGGGTACCCCCCTTTGTCACTGGGGCTCATTGAGACATCGTGGGGACCAACTTTGTCCCCAGGGCCCATTGTGACGTCCCAGGACCTCCCGTTGTCCCCAGTGTCCATTGTGACATCCGAGGAGCCCACTTTGTCCCCAGGACCCATTTTGATATTGAGGGGAGCCACGTTTGTCCCCAGGGCCCATTGTGACACCATGGGGACCCCCCCTTGTCACTGGAGACCCATTGTGACATCATGGAGACCCCTGCTTGTCCTCAGGGTCCATTGTGACATCTTGGGCACCTCCCATTGTCCCCAGGACCCATTGTGACATCCTGGGGACCCCCTTGCTCCCAGGGCCCATTGTGGCACCATGGGGACCCCATTTGACCCCAGGGCCTATTGCGGCACCATGGCAACCCCTTTTGTCCCCAGGGCCCATTGTGACATTCTAGGACCCCACTTTGTCCCCTGGGCCTATTGTGACACCATGTGGACCCCTCCTTGTCACTGGAAACCCATTGTGACACCATGGGCACCCCCCATTGTCCCCAGGGCCCATTGTGACATCCTGGGGACCCCCTTTGTCACTGGGGACCCATTGTGACATCCCAGGAACCCCATTGTCCCAAGGGCCCATTGTGACATCCAGGGGACCCCCCTTTGTCTCCAGGACGCATTGTGACACCGTGGGGACCTTATTAGTCCCCGGGGACCATTGTGACATCCTAGGGACCTCCCTTTGTCCCCAGGGCACATTGTGACATTCAGGGGACCCCCCCTTGTCCCCAGGGCCCATTGTAACGTCCCAGGACCCCTCCTTGTCCCCAGGGCCCATTGTGACATCATGGGGACCCCCATTTGTCACTGGGTCTCATTTAGACATCGTGGGGACCAATTTTGTCCCCAGGGCCCATTGTGACGTCCCAGGACCCCCCATTGTCCCCAGAGCCCATTGTGACATCCTGGAGACCCCCTTTGTCTCCAGGGCCCATTGTGATGTCCCAGGACCCCCCATTGTCCCCAGGGTCCATTGTTACATCCTGGGGACCCCCTTGTCCCCAGGACCCATCGTGACACCATGGGGAGCCTCCTTTGTCCTCAGGGCCCATTGTGACATCCTGGGCACCCCCCTTTGTCCCCCGAGACCATTGTAACACCGTGGGGACCCCCTTGTCCCCAGGGCCTATTGTTACGTCCCAGGACCCCCATTGTCCCCAGGGCCCATTGTGACACTTGAGGACCCCTCTTGTCACTGGGGAACCATTGTGACACCAAGGGGACCACCCCTTGTCCTCAGGGCCTATTGTGAACATCCTGGGGAACCTCCATTGTCCCCAGAGCCCATTGTGAGATCCTGTGGAGCCCCTTGTCCCCAGGGCCCATTGTGACATCCTGGGGACCCCCTGTATCCCCAGGGCCCATTGTGACGTCCCAGGACCCCACATTGTCCCCAGGGCCCATTGTGGAATCCTGGGGAACCCCTTGTCCACAGGACCCATCGTGGCACTGTGGGGACCTCCCTTGTCACTGGGGACCCATTGTGACACCATGGGGACCTCCCATTGTCCTCAGGGCCCATTGAGACATCCTGGGGACCCCCTTTGTCACTGGGGACCCATTGTGACATCCCAGGAACCCCATTGTGCCAAGGGCCCATTGTGACATCCTGGGGACCCCCCTTTGTCTCCAGGACGCATTGTGTCACCGTGGGGACCTCATTAGTCCCCAGGGCCCATTGTGACATTCTAGGACCCCACTTGGTCCGCAGGGCCTATTGTGACACCATGGGGACCCCTCCTTGTCACTGGGGACCCATTGTGACACCATGGGGACCCCCCCTTGTCCTCAGGGTCCATTGTGACATCCTGGGCACCCCCCATTGTCCCCAGGACCCATTGTGACATCCTGGCCACCCCCTTGCTCCCAGGGCCCATCGTGGCACCATGGGGACACCCCCTTTTTCCCCAGGGCCCATTGTAGCACCATGGAGACCGCGTTTGACCCCAGGGCCCATTCTGGCACCATGGCAACCACTTTTGTCCCCAGGGCCTATTGTGACACCATGGGGACCCCTCCTTGTCACTGGGGACCCATTCTGACACCATGGGGACCCCCCCTTGTCCTCAGGGCTCATTTTCACATCCTGGGCACCCCCCATTGTCCCCAGGGCCCATTGTGACATCCTGGGGACCCTCATTGTCCCCAGGGCCCATTGTGACATCCCAGAACCTCCTATTGTCCCCAAGGCCCATTGTGACATCCTGGGGACCCCCATTGTCCCCAGGGCCCATTGTGACATCCTCAGCACCCCCTTGTCCCCAGGGCCCATAGTGACATTCAGGGGACCCCTCTTTGTCCCCAGGGCCCATTGTGACATCCTGGGGACCCCCCCTTGTCACTGGGGCCCACTGTGACGTCCCAGGACCCCCCATTGTCCCCAGGGCCCATTGTGGCATCCTGGGGACCCCACTTGTCCCCAGGACCCATTGTGACACTATGGGGACCCCCCCTTGTTCCCAGGGCCCATTGTCACACCGTGGGTACCACCCTTGTCCGCAGAGCTCATTGTGACATCCCAGGACCCCCCATTGTCCCCAGGGCCCATTGTGACATTCAGGGGACCCCTCTTTGTCCCCAGGGCCCATTGTGACATCCTGGGGACCCCCTCTTGTCCCCAGGGCCCATTGTGACGTCCCAGGACCCCCCATTGTCCCCAGGGCCCATTGTGACATCCTGGGGATCCCTCCTTGTCCCCAGGGCCCATTGTGACGTCCCAGGACCCCCCCATTGTCCCCAGGGCCCATTGTGACATTCAGGGGATCCCCTTTGTCACTGGGGCCCATTGTGACATCCCAGGACCCCACATTGTCCCCAGGGCCCATTGTGACATCTTGGAGACCCCCTTTGTCCCCAGGACCCATTGTGACATCCCAGGACCCCCCATTGTCCCCAGGGTTCATTGTTACATCCTGGGGACCCCCTTGTCCCCAGGACCCATCGTGACACCATGGGGACCCTCCTTGTCACTGGGGACCCATTGTGTCACCATGGGGACCCCTCCTTTTCCTCAGGGCCATTTGTGACATCCTGGGCATCCCGCTTTGTCCCCCGGGACCATTGTAACACCGTGGGGACCCCCTTTGTCCCCAGGGCCTATTGTTACGTCCCAGGACCCCCCATTGTCCCCAGGGCCCATTGTGACACCTTGGGGACCCCCTTGTCACTGGGAACCCATTGTGACACCAAGGGGACCACCCCTTGTCCTCAGGGCCTATTGTGAACATCCTGGGGAACCTCCATTGTCCCCAGAGCCCATTGTGAGTTCCTGGGGACCCCCTTATCCCCAGGTCCGATTATGACATCCTGGGGAGCCTCTTTGTCCCTAGGGCCCATTGTGACATTCTGGGGACCCTCATTGTCCCCAGGGCCCATTGTGACATCCTGGGGACCTCCTTGTCCCCAGGACCCATCCTGGCACCGTGGGGACCTCCCTTGTCACTGGGGACCCTTTGTGACACCATGGGGACCTCCCATTTTCCTCAGGGCCCATTGTGACATTCAGGGGACCCCCCCTTGTCCCCAGGGCCCATTGTGACTTCCCAGGACCCCCCATTGTCCCTAGGGCCCTTTGTGACATCCTGGGGATCCCTCCTTGTCCCCAGGGCCCATTGTGATGTCCCAGGACCCCTCATTGTCCCCAAGGCCCATTGTGACATCCTGGGTACCCCCCTTTGTCACTGGGGCTCATTGAGACATCGTGGGGACCAACTTTGTCCCCAGGGCCCATTGTGACGTCCCAGGACCTCCCGTTGTCCCCAGTGTCCATTGTGACATCCGAGGAGCCGACTTTGTCCCCAGGACCCATTTTGATATTGAGGGGAGCCACGTTTGTCCCCAGGGCCCATTGTGACACCATGGGGACCGCCCCTTGTCACTGGAGACCCATTGTGACATCACGGAGACCCCTGCTTGTCCTCAGGGTCCATTGTGACATCTTGGGTACCTCCCATTGTCCCCAGGACCCATTGTGACATCCTGGGGACCCCCTTGCTCCCAGGGCCCATTGTGGCACCATGGGGACATCCCCTTTGTCCCCAGGGACCATTGTGACATCCCAGGACCCCCCTTTGTCCCCAGGGCCTATTGCAGCACCATGGCAACCCCTTTTGTCCCCAGGGCCCATTGTGACATCCTGGGGACCCCCTTTGTCACTGGGGACCCATTGTGACATCCCAGGAACCCCATTGTCCCAAGGGCCCATTGTGACATCCAGGGGACCCCCCTTTGTCTCCAGGACGCATTGTGACACCGTGGGGACCTTATTAGTCCCCGGGGACCATTGTGACATCCTAGGGTCCTCCCTTTGTCCCCAGAGCCCATTGTGACATTCAGGGGACCCCCCCTTGTCCCCAGGGCCCATTGTAACGTCCCAGGACCCCTCATTGTCCCCAGGGCCCATTGTGACATCATGGGGACCCCCATTTGTCACTGGGTCTCATTGAGACATCGTGGGGACCAATTTTGTCCCCAGGGCCCATTGTGACGTCCCAGGTCCTCCCGTTGTCCCCAGGGCCCATTGTGACATTCAGGGGACCCCCCTTTGTCACTGGGGCTCATTGTGACATCCCAGGACCCCCCATTGTCCCCCTGCCCATTGTGACATCCTGGGGACGCCTCTTTGTCTCCAGGGCCCATTGTGATGTCCCAGGACCCCCCATTGTCCCCAGGGTCCATTGTTACATCCTGGGGACCCCCTTGTCCCCAGGACCCATCGTGACACCATGGGGAGCCTCCTTTGTCCTCAGGGCCCATTGTGACATCCTGGGCACCCCCCTTTGTCCCCCGAGACCATTGTAACACCGTGGGGACCCCCCTGGTCCCCAGGGCCTATTGTTACGTCCCAGGACCCCCATTGTCCCCAGGGCCCATTGTGACACTTGAGGACCCCCCTTGTCACTGGGGAACCATTGTGACACCATGGGGACCACCCCTTGTCCTCAGGGCCTATTGTGAACATCCTGGGGAACCTCCATTGTCCCCTGAGCCCATTGTGAGATCCTGTGGAGCCCCTTGTCCCCAGGGCCCATTGTGACATCCTGGGGACCCCCTGTATCCCCAGGGCCCATTGTGACGTCCCAGGACCCCACATTGTCCCCAGGGCCCATTGTGGCATTCTGGGGAACCCCTTGTCCACAGGACCCATCGTGGCACTGTGGGGACCTCCCTTGTCACTGGGGACCCATTGTGACACCATGGGGACCTCCCATTGTCCTCAGGGCCCATTGAGACATCCTGGGGACCCCCTTTGTCACTGGGGACCCATTGTGACATCCCAGGAACCCCATTGTGCCAAGGGCCCATTGTGACATCCTGGGGACCCCCCTTTGTCTCCAGGAAAGCATTGTGACACCGTGGGGACCTCATTAGTCCCCAGGGCCCATTGTGACATTCCAGGACCCCCCATTGTCCCCAGGGCCCATTGTGACATCCACTGCACCCCCTTGTCACCAGGGCCCATTGTGACATTCAGGGGACCCCTCTTTGTCCCCAGGGCTCATTGTGACATCCTGGGGATGCCCCCTTGTCACTGGGGCCCATTGTGACGTCCCAGGACCCCTCATTGTCCCCAGGGCCCATTGTGACATCCTGGGGATCCCTGCTTGGCCCCAGGGCCCATTGTGACTTCTTAGGACCCCCTATTGTCCCCAGGGCCCATTGTGACATTCAGGGGACGCCTCTTTGTACCCAGGGCACATTGTGACATCCTGGGGACCCCCCCTTGTTCCCAGGGCCCATTGTGACATCCTGGGGATCCCTCCTTGTCCCCAGGGCCCATTGAGACGTCCCAGGACCCCCCATTGTCCTCAGGACCCATTGTGACATTCAGGGGACCCGCTTTGTCACTGGGGCCCATTGTGACATCCCAGGACCCCACATTGTCCCCAGGGCTCATTGTGACATTCAGGGGTCCCCCCCTTGTCCCGAGGACCCATTGTGACGTCCCAGGACCCCTCATTATCCCCACGGCCCATTGTGACATCCTGGGTACCCCCCTTTGTCACTGGGGCTCATTGAGACATCTTGGGGACCAACTTTGTCCCCAGGGCCCATTGTGACGTCCCAGGACCTCCCGTTGTCCCCAGTGTCCATTGTGACATCTGAGGAGCCCACTTTGTCCCCAGGACCCATTTTGATATTGAGGCGAGCCACGTTTGTCCCCAGGGCGCATTGTGATACTATGGGGACCCCCCCCTTGTGCCCAGAGCCCACTGTGACACTGTGGGTACCACCCTTGTCCGCAGGGCTCATTGTGACATCCCAGGACCCCCCATTGTCTCCAGGGCCCATTGTGACACTTTAGAGACCCCTCTTTGTCCCCAGGGCCTATTGTGACATCCTGGGGACCCCCCCTTGTCCCCAGGGCCCATTGTGACATCCTGGGGACCCCCCCTTGTCCCCAGGGCCCATTGTGACGTCCCAGGACCCCCCATTGTCCCCAGGGCCCATTGTGACATCCTCGGCACCTCCTTGTCCCCAGGGCCCATTGTGACATTCAGGGGACCCGCTTTGTCACTGGGGCCCATTGTGACATCCCAGGACCCCACATTGTCCCCAGGGCCCATTGTGACATTCAGGGGTCCCCCCCTTGTCCCGAGGACCCATTGTGACGTCCCAGGACCCCTCATTATCCCCACGGCCCATTGTGACATCCTGGGTACCCCCCTTTGTCACTGGGGCTCATTGAGACATCTTGGGGACCAACTTTGTCCCCAGGGCCCATTGTGACGTCCCAGGACCTCCCGTTGTCCCCAGTGTCCATTGTGACATCTGAGGAGCCCACTTTGTCCCCAGGACCCATTTTGATATTGAGGCGAGCCACGTTTGTCCCCAGGGCGCATTGTGATACTATGGGGACCCCCCCCTTGTGCCCAGAGCCCACTGTGACACTGTGGGTACCACCCTTGTCCGCAGGGCTCATTGTGACATCCCAGGACCCCCCATTGTCTCCAGGGCCCATTGTGACACTTTAGAGACCCCTCTTTGTCCCCAGGGCCTATTGTGACATCCTGGGGACCCCCCCTTGTCCCCAGGGCCCATTGTGACATCCTGGGGACCCCCCCTTGTCCCCAGGGCCCATTGTGACGTCCCAGGACCCCCCATTGTCCCCAGGGCCCATTGTGACATCCTCGGCACCTCCTTGTCCCCAGGGCCCATTGTGACATTCAGGGGACCCCCTTTCTCACTGGGGCCCATTGTGACATCCCAGGACCCCACATTGTCCCCAGGGCCCATTGTGACATCCTGGGGACCCCCTTTGTCACTGGGGCCCATTGTGACGTTCCAGGACCCCGCATTGTCCCCAGAGCCCACTGTGACATCCTGGAGACCCCCTTTGTCTCCAGGGCCCATTGTGACGTCCCAGGACCCCCCATTGTCCCCAGGGTCCATTGTTACATCCTGGGGACCCCCTTGTCCCCAGGACCCATCGTGACACCATGGGGACCCCCCCTTGTCCTCAGGGCCCATTGTGACACTGTGGGGAACCCCCTTGTCCCCAGGGCCTATTGTCACGTCCCAGGACCCCCCATTGTCCCCAGGGCCCATTGTGACACCTTGGGGACCCCCTTGTCACTGGAGACCCATTGTGACAGCATGGGGACCACCCCTTGTCCTCAGGGCCTATTGTGAACATCCTGGGGAACCTCCATTGTCCCCAGAGCCCATTGTGAGTTCCTGGAGACCCCCTTGTCCCCAGGTCCCATTGTGACATCCTGGGGAGCCTCTTTGTCCCCAGGACCCATCCTGGCACCGTGGAGACCTCCCTTGTCACTGGGGACCCATTGTGACACCATGGGGACCTCCCATTGTCCTCAGGGCCCATTGAGACAGCCTGGGGACCCCCTTTGTCACTGGGGACCCATTGTGACATCCCAGGAACCCCATTGTCCCAAGGGCCCATTGTGACATCCTGAGGACCCCCCTTTGTCTCCAGGACATATTGTGACACCGTGGGTACCTCATTAGTCCCCAGGGCCCATTGGGACATCCTAGGGATCCCCTCTTGTCCCCAGGGCCCACTGTGACATCCCAGGACCCCCCATTGTCCCCAGGGCCCATTGTGACCTCCTCGGCACCCCCTTGTCCCTAGGGCCCATTGTGACATTCACGGGACCCCCCTTTGTCCCCAGGGCCCATTCTGAGATGGTGGGGACCCCCTTTGTCCCCAGGGCCCATTGTGACATCCTGGGGACGCCCTTTGTCCCCAGGGCCCATTTTGACACCATCGACACCCCCCTTTGTCCCCAGGGCCCATTGTGACATCCTGGGGACCCTCCTTGTCCCCAGAGCCCATTGTGACATCCAGAAGACCCCCTTTGTCCCCAGGGCCCATTGTGGCACCATGGGGACCCCCTTTGTCACTGGGGCCCATTGTGACATCCCATGACCCCCCTTTATCCCCAGTGCTATTGTGAAATCCTGGGGACCCCTTTTGTCCCCAGAGCCCATTGTGGCACCATGGGGAACCCCTTTGTCACTGGGGGCCATTGTGACATTCCAGGATTCCACTTTGTCCCCAGGGCTCGTTCTGACACCTTGGGGACTCCCATTGTCCCCAGGACCCATTGTGACATCCTGGGCAACCCCATTGTCCCCAGGGCCCATTGTGACATCTGGGGGACGCCCTTGTCCCCAGGACCCATCG
Organism: Patagioenas fasciata; assembly: GCF_037038585.1. Taxonomy (NCBI): domain Eukaryota; kingdom Metazoa; phylum Chordata; class Aves; order Columbiformes; family Columbidae; genus Patagioenas; species Patagioenas fasciata. Next base: position 1,182,483 of record NC_092528.1, read on the forward strand.
TGGCACCGTGGGGACCCTCCTTGTCACTTGGGCCCATTGTGACACCATGGGGACCCCCCCTTTGTCCCCAGTGCCCATTGTGACATCCTGCGCACCTCCCTTTGTCCCCAGGGTCCACTGTGACATCCTGGGCAACCCCATTGTCCCCAGGGCCCATTGTGACATCTGGGGGACGCCCTTGTCCCCAGGACCCATCGTGGCACCGTGGGGACCCTCCTTGTCACTTGGGCCCATTGTGACACCATGGGGACCCCCCCTTTGTCTCCAGTACCCATTGTGACATCCTGGGGATCCCTCCTTGTCCCCAGGGCCCATTGTGACGTCCCAGGACCCCCCATTGTCCCCAGGACCCGTTGTGACATTCAGGGGACCCCCTTTGTCACTGGGGCCCATAGTGAAATTCCAGGACCCCACATTGTCCCCAGGGCCCATTGTGATACTATGGGGACCCCGCCTTGTGCCCAGAGCCCACTGTGACACTGTGGGTACCACCCTTGTCCGCAGGGCTCATTGTGACATCCCAGGACTCCCCATTGTCCCCAGGGCCCATTGTGACATTCTAGGACCCCACTTTGTCCCCAGGGCCTATTGTGACACCATGGGGACCCCTCCTTGTCACTGGGGACGCATTGTGACACCATGGGGACCCCCCCTTGTCCTCAGCACTCATTCTCACATCCTGGGCACCCCCCATTGTCCCCAGGGCCCATTGTGACATCCTGGGGACCGCCCTTTGTCCCCAGGGCCCATTGTGACATTCCAGGACCCCCCATTGTCCCCAGGGCCCATTGTGACATCCTGGGGATCCCTCCTTGTCCCCAGGGCCCATTGTGACGTCCCAGGACCCCCCCATTGTCCCCAGGGCCCATTGTGACATTCAGGGGATCCCCTTTGTCACTGGGGCCCATTGTGACATCCCAGGACCCCACATTGTCCCCAGGGCCCATTGTGACATCTTGGAGACCCCCTTTGTCCCCAGGACCCATTGTGACATCCCAGGACCCCCCATTGTCCCCAGGGTTCATTGTTACATCCTGGGGACCCCCTTGTCCCCAGGACCCATCGTGACACCATGGGGACCCTCCTTGTCACTGGGGACCCATTGTGTCACCATGGGGACCCCTCCTTGTCCTCAGGGCCATTTGTGACATCCTGGGCATCCCGCTTTGTCCCCCGGGACCATTGTAACACCGTGGGGACCCCCTTTGTCCCCAGGGCCTATTGTTACGTCCCAGGACCCCCCATTGTCCCCAGGGCCCATTGTGACACCTTGGGGACCCCCTTGTCACTGGGAACCCATTGTGACACCAAGGGGACCACCCCTTGTCCTCAGGGCCTATTGTGAACATCCTGGGGAACCTCCATTGTCCCCAGAGCCCATTGTGAGTTCCTGGGGACCCCCTTATCCCCAGGTCCGATTATGACATCCTGGGGAGCCTCTTTGTCCCTAGGGCCCATTGTGACATTCTGGGGACCCTCATTGTCCCCAGGGCCCATTGTGACATCCTGGGGACCTCCTTGTCCCCAGGACCCATCCTGGCACCGTGGGGACCTCCCTTGTCACTGGGGACCCTTTGTGACACCATGGGGACCTCCCATTTTCCTCAGGGCCCATTGTGACATTCAGGGGACCCCCCCTTGTCCCCAGGGCCCATTGTGACTTCCCAGGACCCCCCATTGTCCCTAGGGCCCTTTGTGACATCCTGGGGATCCCTCCTTGTCCCCAGGGCCCATTGTGATGTCCCAGGACCCCTCATTGTCCCCAAGGCCCATTGTGACATCCTGGGTACCCCCCTTTGTCACTGGGGCTCATTGAGACATCGTGGGGACCAACTTTGTCCCCAGGGCCCATTGTGACGTCCCAGGACCTCCCGTTGTCCCCAGTGTCCATTGTGACATCCGAGGAGCCGACTTTGTCCCCAGGACCCATTTTGATATTGAGGGGAGCCACGTTTGTCCCCAGGGCCCATTGTGACACCATGGGGACCCCCCCTTGTCACTGGAGACCCATTGTGACATCACGGAGACCCCTGCTTGTCCTCAGGGTCCATTGTGACATCTTGGGTACCTCCCATTGTCCCCAGGACCCATTGTGACATCCTGGGGACCCCCTTGCTCCCAGGGCCCATTGTGGCACCATGGGGACATCCCCTTTGTCCCCAGGGACCATTGTGACATCCCAGGACCCCCCTTTGTCCCCAGGGCCTATTGCAGCACCATGGCAACCCCTTTTGTCCCCAGGGCCCATTGTGACATCCTGGGGACCCCCTTTGTCACTGGGGACCCATTGTGACATCCCAGGAACCCCATTGTCCCAAGGGCCCATTGTGACATCCAGGGGACCCCCCTTTGTCTCCAGGACGCATTGTGACACCGTGGGGACCTTATTAGTCCCCGGGGACCATTGTGACATCCTAGGGTCCTCCCTTTGTCCCCAGAGCCCATTGTGACATTCAGGGGACCCCCCCTTGTCCCCAGGGCCCATTGTAACGTCCCAGGACCCCTCATTGTCCCCAGGGCCCATTGTGACATCATGGGGACCCCCATTTGTCACTGGGTCTCATTGAGACATCGTGGGGACCAATTTTGTCCCCAGGGCCCATTGTGACGTCCCAGGTCCTCCCGTTGTCCCCAGGGCCCATTGTGACATTCAGGGGACCCCCCTTTGTCACTGGGGCTCATTGTGACATCCCAGGACCCCCCATTGTCCCCCTGCCCATTGTGACATCCTGGGGACGCCTCTTTGTCTCCAGGGCCCATTGTGATGTCCCAGGACCCCCCATTGTCCCCAGGGTCCATTGTTACATCCTGGGGACCCCCTTGTCCCCAGGACCCATCGTGACACCATGGGGAGCCTCCTTTGTCCTCAGGGCCCATTGTGACATCCTGGGCACCCCCCTTTGTCCCCCGAGACCATTGTAACACCGTGGGGACCCCCCTGGTCCCCAGGGCCTATTGTTACGTCCCAGGACCCCCATTGTCCCCAGGGCCCATTGTGACACTTGAGGACCCCCCTTGTCACTGGGGAACCATTGTGACACCATGGGGACCACCCCTTGTCCTCAGGGCCTATTGTGAACATCCTGGGGAACCTCCATTGTCCCCTGAGCCCATTGTGAGATCCTGTGGAGCCCCTTGTCCCCAGGGCCCATTGTGACATCCTGGGGACCCCCTGTATCCCCAGGGCCCATTGTGACGTCCCAGGACCCCACATTGTCCCCAGGGCCCATTGTGGCATTCTGGGGAACCCCTTGTCCACAGGACCCATCGTGGCACTGTGGGGACCTCCCTTGTCACTGGGGACCCATTGTGACACCATGGGGACCTCCCATTGTCCTCAGGGCCCATTGAGACATCCTGGGGACCCCCTTTGTCACTGGGGACCCATTGTGACATCCCAGGAACCCCATTGTGCCAAGGGCCCATTGTGACATCCTGGGGACCCCCCTTTGTCTCCAGGAAAGCATTGTGACACCGTGGGGACCTCATTAGTCCCCAGGGCCCATTGTGACATTCCAGGACCCCCCATTGTCCCCAGGGCCCATTGTGACATCCACTGCACCCCCTTGTCACCAGGGCCCATTGTGACATTCAGGGGACCCCTCTTTGTCCCCAGGGCTCATTGTGACATCCTGGGGATGCCCCCTTGTCACTGGGGCCCATTGTGACGTCCCAGGACCCCTCATTGTCCCCAGGGCCCATTGTGACATCCTGGGGATCCCTGCTTGGCCCCAGGGCCCATTGTGACTTCTTAGGACCCCCTATTGTCCCCAGGGCCCATTGTGACATTCAGGGGACGCCTCTTTGTACCCAGGGCACATTGTGACATCCTGGGGACCCCCCCTTGTTCCCAGGGCCCATTGTGACATCCTGGGGATCCCTCCTTGTCCCCAGGGCCCATTGAGACGTCCCAGGACCCCCCATTGTCCTCAGGACCCATTGTGACATTCAGGGGACCCGCTTTGTCACTGGGGCCCATTGTGACATCCCAGGACCCCACATTGTCCCCAGGGCTCATTGTGACATTCAGGGGTCCCCCCCTTGTCCCGAGGACCCATTGTGACGTCCCAGGACCCCTCATTATCCCCACGGCCCATTGTGACATCCTGGGTACCCCCCTTTGTCACTGGGGCTCATTGAGACATCTTGGGGACCAACTTTGTCCCCAGGGCCCATTGTGACGTCCCAGGACCTCCCGTTGTCCCCAGTGTCCATTGTGACATCTGAGGAGCCCACTTTGTCCCCAGGACCCATTTTGATATTGAGGCGAGCCACGTTTGTCCCCAGGGCGCATTGTGATACTATGGGGACCCCCCCCTTGTGCCCAGAGCCCACTGTGACACTGTGGGTACCACCCTTGTCCGCAGGGCTCATTGTGACATCCCAGGACCCCCCATTGTCTCCAGGGCCCATTGTGACACTTTAGAGACCCCTCTTTGTCCCCAGGGCCTATTGTGACATCCTGGGGACCCCCCCTTGTCCCCAGGGCCCATTGTGACATCCTGGGGACCCCCCCTTGTCCCCAGGGCCCATTGTGACGTCCCAGGACCCCCCATTGTCCCCAGGGCCCATTGTGACATCCTCGGCACCTCCTTGTCCCCAGGGCCCATTGTGACATTCAGGGGACCCGCTTTGTCACTGGGGCCCATTGTGACATCCCAGGACCCCACATTGTCCCCAGGGCCCATTGTGACATTCAGGGGTCCCCCCCTTGTCCCGAGGACCCATTGTGACGTCCCAGGACCCCTCATTATCCCCACGGCCCATTGTGACATCCTGGGTACCCCCCTTTGTCACTGGGGCTCATTGAGACATCTTGGGGACCAACTTTGTCCCCAGGGCCCATTGTGACGTCCCAGGACCTCCCGTTGTCCCCAGTGTCCATTGTGACATCTGAGGAGCCCACTTTGTCCCCAGGACCCATTTTGATATTGAGGCGAGCCACGTTTGTCCCCAGGGCGCATTGTGATACTATGGGGACCCCCCCCTTGTGCCCAGAGCCCACTGTGACACTGTGGGTACCACCCTTGTCCGCAGGGCTCATTGTGACATCCCAGGACCCCCCATTGTCTCCAGGGCCCATTGTGACACTTTAGAGACCCCTCTTTGTCCCCAGGGCCTATTGTGACATCCTGGGGACCCCCCCTTGTCCCCAGGGCCCATTGTGACATCCTGGGGACCCCCCCTTGTCCCCAGGGCCCATTGTGACGTCCCAGGACCCCCCATTGTCCCCAGGGCCCATTGTGACATCCTCGGCACCTCCTTGTCCCCAGGGCCCATTGTGACATTCAGGGGACCCCCTTTCTCACTGGGGCCCATTGTGACATCCCAGGACCCCACATTGTCCCCAGGGCCCATTGTGACATCCTGGGGACCCCCTTTGTCACTGGGGCCCATTGTGACGTTCCAGGACCCCGCATTGTCCCCAGAGCCCACTGTGACATCCTGGAGACCCCCTTTGTCTCCAGGGCCCATTGTGACGTCCCAGGACCCCCCATTGTCCCCAGGGTCCATTGTTACATCCTGGGGACCCCCTTGTCCCCAGGACCCATCGTGACACCATGGGGACCCCCCCTTGTCCTCAGGGCTCATTGTGACACTGTGGGGAACCCCCTTGTCCCCAGGGCCTATTGTCACGTCCCAGGACCCCCCATTGTCCCCAGGGCCCATTGTGACACCTTGGGGACCCCCTTGTCACTGGAGACCCATTGTGACAGCATGGGGACCACCCCTTGTCCTCAGGGCCTATTGTGAACATCCTGGGGAACCTCCATTGTCCCCAGAGCCCATTGTGAGTTCCTGGAGACCCCCTTGTCCCCAGGTCCCATTGTGACATCCTGGGGAGCCTCTTTGTCCCCAGGACCCATCCTGGCACCGTGGAGACCTCCCTTGTCACTGGGGACCCATTGTGACACCATGGGGACCTCCCATTGTCCTCAGGGCCCATTGAGACAGCCTGGGGACCCCCTTTGTCACTGGGGACCCATTGTGACATCCCAGGAACCCCATTGTCCCAAGGGCCCATTGTGACATCCTGAGGACCCCCCTTTGTCTCCAGGACATATTGTGACACCGTGGGTACCTCATTAGTCCCCAGGGCCCATTGGGACATCCTAGGGATCCCCTCTTGTCCCCAGGGCCCACTGTGACATCCCAGGACCCCCCATTGTCCCCAGGGCCCATTGTGACCTCCTCGGCACCCCCTTGTCCCTAGGGCCCATTGTGACATTCACGGGACCCCCCTTTGTCCCCAGGGCCCATTCTGAGATGGTGGGGACCCCCTTTGTCCCCAGGGCCCATTGTGACATCCTGGGGACGCCCTTTGTCCCCAGGGCCCATTTTGACACCATCGACACCCCCCTTTGTCCCCAGGGCCCATTGTGACATCCTGGGGACCCTCCTTGTCCCCAGAGCCCATTGTGACATCCAGAAGACCCCCTTTGTCCCCAGGGCCCATTGTGGCACCATGGGGACCCCCTTTGTCACTGGGGCCCATTGTGACATCCCATGACCCCCCTTTATCCCCAGTGCTATTGTGAAATCCTGGGGACCCCTTTTGTCCCCAGAGCCCATTGTGGCACCATGGGGAACCCCTTTGTCACTGGGGGCCATTGTGACATTCCAGGATTCCACTTTGTCCCCAGGGCTCGTTCTGACACCTTGGGGACTCCCATTGTCCCCAGGACCCATTGTGACATCCTGGGCAACCCCATTGTCCCCAGGGCCCATTGTGACATCTGGGGGACGCCCTTGTCCCCAGGACCCATCGTGGCACCGTGGGGACCCTCCTTGTCACTTGGGCCCATTGTGACACCATGGGGACCCCCCCTTTGTCCCCAGTGCCCATTGTGACATCCTGCGCACCTCCCTTTGTCCCCAGGGTCCACTGTGACATCCTGGGCAACCCCATTGTCCCCAGGGCCCATTGTGACATCTGGGGGACGCCCTTGTCCCCAGGACCCATCGTGGCACCGTGGGGACCCTCCTTGTCACTTGGGCCCATTGTGACACCATGGGGACCCCCCCTTTGTCTCCAGTACCCATTGTGACATCCTGGGGATCCCTCCTTGTCCCCAGGGCCCATTGTGACGTCCCAGGACCCCCCATTGTCCCCAGGACCCGTTGTGACATTCAGGGGACCCCCTTTGTCACTGGGGCCCATAGTGAAATTCCAGGACCCCACATTGTCCCCAGGGCCCATTGTGATACTATGGGGACCCCGCCTTGTGCCCAGAGCCCACTGTGACACTGTGGGTACCACCCTTGTCCGCAGGGCTCATTGTGACATCCCAGGACTCCCCATTGTCCCCAGGGCCCATTGTGACATTCTAGGACCCCACTTTGTCCCCAGGGCCTATTGTGACACCATGGGGACCCCTCCTTGTCACTGGGGACGCATTGTGACACCATGGGGACCCCCCCTTGTCCTCAGCACTCATTCTCACATCCTGGGCACCCCCCATTGTCCCCAGGGCCCATTGTGACATTCCAGGACCCCCCATTGTCCCCAGGGCCCATTGTGACATCCTCGGCACCCCCTTGTCCCCAGGGCCCATTGGGAGATCCTGGGGACCTCCCCTTGTCCCCAGGGCCCATTGTGACGTCCCAGGACCCCCCCTTGTCTCCAGGGCCCATTGTGACATTCAGGGGAACCGTCTTTGTCCCCAGGGCCCATTGTGACATCCTGGGGAACCCCCTTGTCCCCAGGGCCCATTGTGACACCGTGGGGATCCCCTTTGTCCCCAGAGCCTATTGTGACATCCAGGGGACCCCCTTTGTCCCCAGGGCCCATTGTGACATCGCAGGACCCCCCTGGTCCCCAGGGACCATTGTGACATCCTAGGGATGCCCCCTTGTCACTGGGGCCCATTGTGACGTCCCAGGACCCCCCATTTTCCCCAGGGCCCATTGTGACATCCTGGGGACCCCCCCTTGTCCCCAGGGCCCATTGTGACATACTGGGGACCCCCCCTTGTCCCCAGGGCCCATTGTGACGTCCCAGGACCCCCCATTGTCCCCAGGGCCCATTGTGACATCCTCGGCACCTCCTTGTCCCCAGGGCCCATTGTGACATTCAGGGGACCCCCTTTCTCACTGGGGCCCATTGTGACATCCCAGGACCCCACATTGTCCCCAGGGCCCATTGTGACATCCTGGGGACCCCCTTTGTCACTGGGGCCCATTGTGACGTTCCAGGACCCCGCATTGTCCCCAGAGCCCACTGTGACATCCTGGAGACCCCCTTTGTCTCCAGGGCCCATTGTGACGTCCCAGGACCCCCCATTGTCCCCAGGGTCCATTGTTACATCCTGGGGACCCCCTTGTCCCCAGGACCCATCGTGACACCATGGGGACCCCCCCTTGTCCTCAGGGCCCATTGTGACACTGTGGGGAACCCCCTTGTCCCCAGGGCCTATTGTCACGTCCCAGGACCCCCCATTGTCCCCAGGGCCCATTGTGACACCTTGGGGACCCCCTTGTCACTGGAGACCCATTGTGACAGCATGGGGACCACCCCTTGTCCTCAGGGCCTATTGTGAACATCCTGGGGAACCTCCATTGTCCCCAGAGCCCATTGTGAGTTCCTGGAGACCCCCTTGTCCCCAGGTCCCATTGTGACATCCTGGGGAGCCTCTTTGTCCCCAGGACCCATCCTGGCACCGTGGAGACCTCCCTTGTCACTGGGGACCCATTGTGACACCATGGGGACCTCCCATTGTCCTCAGGGCCCATTGAGACAGCCTGGGGACCCCCTTTGTCACTGGGGACCCATTGTGACATCCCAGGAACCCCATTGTCCCAAGGGCCCATTGTGACATCCTGAGGACCCCCCTTTGTCTCCAGGACATATTGTGACACCGTGGGTACCTCATTAGTCCCCAGGGCCCATTGGGACATCCTAGGGATCCCCTCTTGTCCCCAGGGCCCACTGTGACATCCCAGGATCCCCCATTGTCCCCAGGGCCCATTGTGACCTCCTCGGCACCCCCTTGTCCCTAGGGCCCATTGTGACATTCACGGGACCCCCCTTTGTCCCCAGGGCCCATTCTGAGATGGTGGGGACCCCCTTTGTCCCCAGGGCCCATTGTGACATCCTGGGGACGCCCTTTGTCCCCAGGGCCCATTTTGACACCATCGACACCCCCCTTTGTCCCCAGGGCCCATTGTGACATCCTGGGGACCCTCCTTGTCCCCAGAGCCCATTGTGACATCCAGAAGACCCCCTTTGTCCCCAGGGCCCATTGTGGCACCATGGGGACCCCCTTTGTCACTGGGGGCCATTGTGACATTCCAGGATTCCACTTTGTCCCCAGGGCTCGTTCTGACACCTTGGGGACTCCCATTGTCCCCAGGACCCATTGTGACATCCTGGGCAACCCCATTGTCCCCAGGGCCCATTGTGACATCTGGGGGACGCCCTTGTCCCCAGGACCCATCGTGGCACCGTGGGGACCCCCTTTGTCACTGGGGCCCATTGTGACATCCCATGACCCCCCTTTATCCCCAGTGCTATTGTGAAATCCTGGGGACCCCTTTTGTCCCCAGAGCCCATTGTGGCACCATGGGGAACCCCTTTGTCACTGGGGGCCATTGTGACATTCCAGGATTCCACTTTGTCCCCAGGGCTCGTTCTGACACCTTGGGGACTCCCATTGTCCCCAGGACCCATTGTGACATCCTGGGCAACCCCATTGTCCCCAGGGCCCATTTTGACATCTGGGGGACGCCCTTGTCCCCAGGACCCATCGTGGCACCGTGGGGACCCTCCTTGTCACTTGGGCCCATTGTGACACCATGGGGACCCCCCCTTTGTCCCCAGTGCCCATTGTGACATCCTGCGCACCTCCCTTTGTCCCCAGGGTCCACTGTGACATCCTGGGCAACCCCATTGTCCCCAGGGCCCATTGTGACATCTGGGGGACGCCCTTGTCCCCAGGACCCATCGTGGCACCGTGGGGACCCTCCTTGTCACTTGGGCCCATTGTGACACCATGGGGACCCCCCCTTTGTCTCCAGTACCCATTGTGACATCCTGGGGATCCCTCCTTGTCCCCAGGGCCCATTGTGACGTCCCAGGACCCCCCATTGTCCCCAGGACCCGTTGTGACATTCAGGGGACCCCCTTTGTCACTGGGGCCCATAGTGAAATTCCAGGACCCCACATTGTCCCCAGGGCCCATTGTGATACTATGGGGACCCCGCCTTGTGCCCAGAGCCCACTGTGACACTGTGGGTACCACCCTTGTCCGCAGGGCTCATTGTGACATCCCAGGACTCCCCATTGTCCCCAGGGCCCATTGTGACATTCTAGGACCCCACTTTGTCCCCAGGGCCTATTGTGACACCATGGGGACCCCTCCTTGTCACTGGGGACGCATTGTGACACCATGGGGACCCCCCCTTGTCCTCAGCACTCATTCTCACATCCTGGGCACCCCCCATTGTCCCCAGGGCCCATTGTGACATCCTGGGGACCGCCCTTTGTCCCCAGGGCCCATTGTGACATTCCAGGACCCCCCATTGTCCCCAGGGCCCATTGTGACATCCTCGGCACCCCCTTGTCCCCAGGGCCCATTGGGAGATCCTGGGGACCTCCCCTTGTCCCCAGGGCCCATTGTGACGTCCCAGGACCCCCCCTTGTCTCCAGGGCCCATTGTGACATTCAGGGGACCCGTCTTTGTCCCCAGGGCCCATTGTGACATCCTGGGGAACCCCCTTGTCCCCAGGGCCCATTGTGACACCGTGGGGATCCCCTTTGTCCCCAGAGCCTATTGTGACATCCAGGGGACCCCCTTTGTCCCCAGGGCCCATTGTGACATCGCAGGACCCCCCTGGTCCCCAGGGACCATTGTGACATACTAGGGATGCCCCCTTGTCACTGGGGCCCATTGTGACGTCCCAGGACCCCCCATTTTCCCCAGGGCCCATTGTGACATCCTGGGGATCCCTGCTTGGCCCCAGGGCCCATTGTGACTTCTTAGGACCCCCTATTGTCCCCAGGGCCCATTGTGACATTCAGGGGACGCCTCTTTGTACCCAGGGCACATTGTGACATCCTGGGGACCCCCCCTTGTTCCCAGGGCCCATTGTGACATCCTGGGGATCCCTCCTTGTCCCCAGGGCCCATTGTGACGTCCCAGGACCCCCCATTGTCCTCAGGACCCATTGTGACATTCAGGGGACCCGCTTTGTCACTGGGGCCCATTATGACATCCCAGGACCCCACATTGTCCCCAGGGCCCATTGTGACATTCAGGGGTCCCCCCCTTGTCCCCAGGACCCATTGTGATGTCCCAGGACCCCTCATTGTCCCCACGGCCCATTGTGACATCCTGGGTACCCCCCTTTGTCACTGGGGCTCATTGAGACATCGTGGGGACCAACTTTGTCCCCAGGGCCCATTGTGACGTCCCAGGACCTCCCGTTGTCCCCAGTGTCCATTGTGACATCCGAGGAGCCCACTTTGTCCCCAGGACCCATTTTGATATTGAGGGGAGCCACGTTTGTCCCCAGGACCCATTGTGATACTATGGGGACCCCACCTTGTGCCCAGAGCCCACTGTGACACTGTGGGTACCACCCTTGTCCGCAGGGCTCTTTGTGACATCCCAGGACCCCCCATTGTCCCCAGGGCCCATTGTGACATTCTAGGACCCACTTTGTTCCCAGGGCCTATTGTGACAACATGGGGAACCCTCCTTGTCACTGGGGACGCATTGTGACACCATGGGGACCCCCCCTTGTCCTCAGGACTCATTCTCACATCCTGGGCACCCCCCATTGTCCCCAGGGACCATTGTGACATCCTGGGGACCGCTCTTTGTCCCCAGGGCCCATTGTGACATTCGAGGACCCCCCAATTGTCCCCAGGGCCCATTGTGACATCCTCGGCACCCCCTTGTCCCCAGGGCCCATTGTGACATCCTGGGGACGCCCCCTTGTCCCCAGGGCCCATTGTGACGTCCCAGGACCCCCCCTTGTCTCCAAGGCCCATTGTGACATTCAGGGGACCCCTCTTTGTCCCCAGGGCCCATTGTGACATCCTGGGGTCCCCCCCTTGTCCCCAGGGCCCATTGTGACACCGTGGGTACCACCCTTGTCCGCAGGGCTCATTGTGACATCCCAGAACTCCCCTTTGTCCCCAGGGCCCATTCTGATACCGTGGGGATCCCCTTTGTCCCCAGAGCCCATTGTGACATCCAGGGGACCCCCTTTGTCCACAGGGCCCATTGTGACATCGCAGGACCCCCCTGGTCCCCAGGGACCATTGTGACATCCTGGGGATGCCCCCTTGTCACTGGGGCCCATTGTGACGTCCCAGGACCCCCCATTGTCCCCAGGGCCCATTGTGACATCCTGGGGATCCCTGCTTGGCCCCAGGGCCCATTGTGACGTCTTAGGACCCCCTATTGTCCCCAGGGCCCATTGTGACATTCAGGGGACGCCTCTTTGTACCCAGGGCACATTCTGACATCCTGGGGACCCCCCCTTGTCCCCAGGGCCCATTGTGACATCCTGGGGATCCCTCCTTGTCCCCAGGGCCCATTGTGACGTCCCAGGACCCCCCATTGTCCTCAGGACCCATTGTGACAGTCAGGGGACCCCCTTTGTCACTGGGGCCCATTGTGACATCCCAGGACCCCACATTGTCCCCAGGGCCCATTGTGACATCCTGGGGACCCCCCCTTGTCCCCAGGGCCCGTTGTGACGTCCCAGGACCCCCCATAGTTCCCAGGGCCCATTGTGACGTCCTGGGGAGCCCCCTCTGTTCCCAGGGCTCATTGTGACTTTCAGGGTACCCCACCTTGTCCCCAGGGCTGATTGTGACGTCCTAGGGCCCCTCTGTGTCCCCAGGGCCCATTGTGACACTTTAGAGACCCCTCTTTGTCCCCAGGGCCCATTGTGACATCCTGGTGACCCCCCCTTGTCCCCAGGGCCCATTGTGACACCATGGGTACCACCCTTGTCCGCAGGGCTCATTGTGACATCCCAGGACCCCCCTTTGTCCCCAGGGCCCATTCTGATACAGTGGCGATCCCCTTTGTCCCCAGAGCCTATTGTGACATCCAGGGGACCCCCTTTGTCCCCAGGGCCCATTGTGACATCGCAGGACCCCCCTGGTCCCCAGGGACCATTGTGACATCCTAGGGATGCCCCCTTGTCACTGGGGCCCATTGTGACGTCCCAGGAAACCCATTGTCCCAAGGGCCCATTGTGACGTCCCAGGACCCCCCATTGTCTCCAGGACCCATTGTGACCTCCTCGGCACCCCCTTGTCCCTAGGGCCCATTGTGACATTCACGGGAGCCCCCTTTGTCCCCAGGGCCCATTCTGAGATGGTGGGGACCCCCTTTGTCCCCAGGGCCCATTGTGACATCCTGGGGACGCCCTTTGTCCCCAGGGCCCATTTTGACACCATCGACACCCCCCTTTGTCCCCAGGGCCCATTGTGACATCCTGGGGACCCTCCTTGTCCCCAGAGCCCATTGTGACATCCAGAAGACCCCCTTTGTCCCCAGGGCCCATTGTGGCACCATGGGGACCCCCTTTGTCACTGGGGCCCATTGTGACATCCCATGACCCCCCTTTATCCCCAGTGCTATTGTGAAATCCTGGGGACCCCTTTTGTCCCCAGGGCCCATTGTGGCACCATGGGGAACCCCTTTGTCACTGGGGGCCATTGTGACATTCCAGGATTCCACTTTGTCCCCAGGGCTCGTTCTGACACCTTGGGGACTCCCATTGTCCCCAGGGCCCATTGTGACATCCTGGGCAACCCCATTGTCCCCAGGGCCCATTGTGACATCTGGGGAACGCCCTTGTCCCCAGGACCCATCGTGGCACCGTGGGGACCCTCCTTGTCCCCAGGGCCCATTGTGACACCATGGGGACCCCCCCTTTGTCCCCAGTGCCCATTGTGACATCCTGCGCACCCCCCTTTGTCCCCAGGGTCCATTGTGACATCCTGCGCACCCCCCTTTGTCCCCAGGGTCCATTGTGACATCCTGGGCAACCCCATTGTCCCCAGGGCCCATTGTGACATCTGGGGGACGCCCTTGTCCCCAGGACCCATCGTGGCACCGTGGGGACCCTCCTTGTCACTTGGGCCCATTGTGACACCATTGGGACCCCCCCTTTGTCTCCAGTACCCATTGTGACATCCTGGGGATCCCTCCTTGTCCCCAGGGCCCATTGTGACATCCCAGGACCCCCCATTGTCCCCAGGGCCCATTGTGACATCTGGGGGACGGCCTTGTCCCCAGGACCCATCGTGGCACCGTGGGGACCCTCCTTGTCACTTGGGCCCATTGTGGCACCATGGGGACCCCCCCTTTGTCTCCAGTACCCATTGTGACATCCTGGGGATCCCCCCTTGTCCCCAGGGCCCATTGTGACGTCCCAGGACCCCCCATTGTCCCCAGGGCCCATTGTGACATTCAGGGGACCCCCTTTGTCACTGGGGCCCATTGTGACATCCCAGGACCCCGCATTGTCTCCAGGGCCCATTGTGACATCCTGGGGACCCCCTTTGTCACTGGGGCCCATTGTGACGTCCCAGGACCCCGCATTGTCCCCAGAGCCCATTGTGACATCCTGGAGACCCCCTTTGTCTCCAGGGCCCATTGTGACGTCCCAGGACCCCCCATTGTCCCCAGGGTCCATTGTTACATCCTGGGGACCCCCTTGTCCCCAGGACCCATCGTGACACCATGGGGACCCTCCTTGTCGCTGGGGACCCATTGTGACACCATGGGGACCCCCCCTTGTCCTCAGGGCCCATTGTGACACTGTGGGGAACCCCCTTGTCCCCAGGGCCTATTGTCACGTCCCAGGACCCCCCATTGTCCCCAGGGCCCATTGTGACACCTTGGGGACCCCCTTGTCACTGGAGACCCATTGTGACAGCATGGGGACCACCCCTTGTCCTCAGGGCCTATTGTGAACATCCTGGGGAACCTCCATTGTCCCCAGAGCCCATTGTGAGTTCCTGGAGACCCCCTTGTCCCCAGGTCCCATTGTGACATCCTGGGGAGCCTCTTTGTCCCCAGGACCCATCCTGGCACCGTGGAGACCTCCCTTGTCACTGGGGACCCATTGTGACACCATGGGGACCTCCCATTGTCCTCAGGGCCCATTGAGACATCCTGGGGACCCCCTTTGTCACTGGGGACCCATTGTGACATCCCAGGAACCCCATTGTCCCAAGGGCCCATTGTGACATCCTGAGGACCCCCCTTTGTCTCCAGGACATATTGTGACACCGTGGGTACCTCATTAGTCCCCAGGGCCCATTGGGACATCCTAGGGATCCCCTCTTGTCCCCAGGGCCCATTGTGACGTCCCAGGACCCCCCATTGTCCCCAGGGCCCATTGTGACGTCCCAGGACCCCCCATTGTCCCTGGGGCCCATTGTGACCTCCTCGGCACCCCCTTGTCCCTAGGGCCCATTGTGACATTCACGGGACCCCCCTTTGTCCCCAGGGCCCATTCTGATATGGTGGGGACCCCCTTTGTCCCCAGGGCCCATTGTGACATCCTGGGGACGCCCTTTGTCCCCAGGACCCATTTTGACACCATCGACACCCCTCTTTGTCCCCAGGGCCCATTGTGACGTCCCAGGACCCCTCATTGTCCCCAGGGCCCATTGTGACATCCTCGGCACCCCCTTGTCCCCAGGGCCCATTGTGACATTCAGGGGACCCCTCTTTGTCCCCAGGGCCCATTGTGACAGTCAGGGGACCCCCTTTGTCACTGGGGCCCATTGTGACATCCCAGGACCCCACATTGTCCCCAGGACCCATTGTGACATCCTGGGGACCCCCCCTTGTCCCCAGGGCCCGTTGTGACGTCCCAGGACCCCCCATAGTTCCCAGGGCCCATTGTGACGTCCTGGGGAGCCCCCTCTGTTCCCAGGGCTCATTGTGACTTTCAGGGTACCCCCCCTTGTCCCCAGGGCTGATTGTGACGTCCTAGGGCCCCTCTGTGTCCCCAGGGCCCATTGTGACACTTTAGAGACCCCTCTTTGTCCCCAGGGCCCATTGTGACATCCTGGGGACCCCCCCTTGTCCCCAGGGCCCATTGTGACACCATGGGTACCACCCTTGTCCGCAGGGCTCATTGTGACATCCCAGGACCCCCCTTTGTCCCCAGGGCCCATTCTGATACAGTGGCGATCCCCTTTGTCCCCAGAGCCCATTGTGACATTCAGGGGACCCCCTTTGTCCCCAAGGCCCATTGTGACATCGCAGGACCCCCCTGGTCCCCAGGGACCATTGTGACATCCTGGGGATGCCCCCTTGTCACTGGGGCCCATTGTGACATTCAGGGGACCCCTCTTTGTCCCCAGGGCCCATTGTGACAGTCAGGGGACCCCCTTTGTCACTGGGGCCCATTGTGACATCCCAGGACCCCACATTGTCCCCAGGACCCATTGTGACATCCTGGGGACCCCCCCTTGTCCCCAGGGCCCGTTGTGACGTCCCAGGACCCCCCATAGTTCCCAGGGCCCATTGTGACTTCCTGGGGAGCCCCCTCTGTTCCCAGGGCTCATTGTGACTTTCAGGGTACCCCCCCTTGTCCCCAGGGCTGATTGTGACGTCCTAGGGCCCCTCTGTGTCCCCAGGGCCCATTGTGACACTTTAGAGACCCCTCTTTGTCCCCAGGGCCCATTGTGACATCCTGGGGACCCCCCCTTGTCCCCAGGGCCCATTGTGACACCATGGGTACCACCCTTGTCCGCAGGGCTCATTGTGACATCCCAGGACCCCCCTTTGTCCCCAGGGCCCATTCTGATACAGTGGCGATCCCCTTTGTCCCCAGAGCCTATTGTGACATCCAGGGGACCCCCTTTGTCCCCAGGGCCCATTGTGACATCGCAGGACCCCCCTGGTCCCCAGGGACCATTGTGACATCCTAGGGATGCCCCCTTGTCACTGGGGCCCATTGTGACGTCCCAGGAAACCCATTGTCCCAAGGGCCCATTGTGACGTCCCAGGACCCCCCATTGTCTCCAGGACCCATTGTGACCTCCTCGGCACCCCCTTGTCCCTAGGGCCCATTGTGACATTCACGGGAGCCCCCTTTGTCCCCAGGGCCCATTCTGAGATGGTGGGGACCCCCTTTGTCCCCAGGGCCCATTGTGACATCCTGGGGACGCCCTTTGTCCCCAGGGCCCATTTTGACACCATCGACACCCCCCTTTGTCCCCAGGGCCCATTGTGACATCCTGGGGACCCTCCTTGTCCCCAGAGCCCATTGTGACATCCAGAAGACCCCCTTTGTCCCCAGGGCCCATTGTGGCACCATGGGGACCCCCTTTGTCACTGGGGCCCATTGTGACATCCCATGACCCCCCTTTATCCCCAGTGCTATTGTGAAATCCTGGGGACCCCTTTTGTCCCCAGGGCCCATTGTGGCACCATGGGGAACCCCTTTGTCACTGGGGGCCATTGTGACATTCCAGGATTCCACTTTGTCCCCAGGGCTCGTTCTGACACCTTGGGGACTCCCATTGTCCCCAGGGCCCATTGTGACATCCTGGGCAACCCCATTGTCCCCAGGGCCCATTGTGACATCTGGGGAACGCCCTTGTCCCCAGGACCCATCGTGGCACCGTGGGGACCCTCCTTGTCCCCAGGGCCCATTGTGACACCATGGGGACCCCCCCTTTGTCCCCAGTGCCCATTGTGACATCCTGCGCACCCCCCTTTGTCCCCAGGGTCCATTGTGACATCCTGCGCACCTCCTTTTGTCCCCAGGGTCCATTGTGACATCCTGGGCAACCCCATTGTCCCCAGGGCCCATTGTGACATCTGGGGGACGCCCTTGTCCCCAGGACCCATCGTGGCACCGTGGGGACCCTCCTTGTCACTTGGGCCCATTGTGACACCATTGGGACCCCCCCTTTGTCTCCAGTACCCATTGTGACATCCTGGGGATCCCTCCTTGTCCCCAGGGCCCATTGTGACATCCCAGGACCCCCCATTGTCCCCAGGGCCCATTGTGACATCTGGGGGACGCCCTTGTCCCCAGGACCCATCGTGGCACCGTGGGGACCCTCCTTGTCACTTGGGCCCATTGTGGCACCATGGGGACCCCCCCTTTGTCTCCAGTACCCATTGTGACATCCTGGGGATCCCCCCTTGTCCCCAGGGCCCATTGTGACGTCCCAGGACCCCCCATTGTCCCCAGGGCCCATTGTGACATTCAGGGGACCCCCTTTGTCACTGGGGCCCATTGTGACATCCCAGGACCCCGCATTGTCTCCAGGGCCCATTGTGACATCCTGGGGACCCCCTTTGTCACTGGGGCCCATTGTGACGTCCCAGGACCCCGCATTGTCCCCAGAGCCCATTGTGACATCCTGGAGACCCCCTTTGTCTCCAGGGCCCATTGTGACGTCCCAGGACCCCCCATTGTCCCCAGGGTCCATTGTTACATCCTGGGGACCCCCTTGTCCCCAGGACCCATCGTGACACCATGGGGACCCTCCTTGTCGCTGGGGACCCATTGTGACACCATGGGGACCCCCCCTTGTCCTCAGGGCCCATTGTGACACTGTGGGGAACCCCCTTGTCCCCAGGGCCTATTGTCACGTCCCAGGACCCCCCATTGTCCCCAGGGCCCATTGTGACACCTTGGGGACCCCCTTGTCACTGGAGACCCATTGTGACAGCATGGGGACCACCCCTTGTCCTCAGGGCCTATTGTGAACATCCTGGGGAACCTCCATTGTCCCCAGAGCCCATTGTGAGTTCCTGGAGACCCCCTTGTCCCCAGGTCCCATTGTGACATCCTGGGGAGCCTCTTTGTCCCCAGGACCCATCCTGGCACCGTGGAGACCTCCCTTGTCACTGGGGACCCATTGTGACACCATGGGGACCTCCCATTGTCCTCAGGGCCCATTGAGACATCCTGGGGACCCCCTTTGTCACTGGGGACCCATTGTGACATCCCAGGAACCCCATTGTCCCAAGGGCCCATTGTGACATCCTGAGGACCCCCCTTTGTCTCCAGGACATATTGTGACACCGTGGGTACCTCATTAGTCCCCAGGGCCCATTGGGACATCCTAGGGATCCCCTCTTGTCCCCAGGGCCCATTGTGACGTCCCAGGACCCCCCATTGTCCCCAGGGCCCATTGTGACGTCCCAGGACCCCCCATTGTCCCTGGGGCCCATTGTGACCTCCTCGGCACCCCCTTGTCCCTAGGGCCCATTGTGACATTCACGGGACCCCCCTTTGTCCCCAGGGCCCATTCTGATATGGTGGGGACCCCCTTTGTCCCCAGGGCCCATTGTGACATCCTGGGGACGCCCTTTGTCCCCAGGACCCATTTTGACACCATCGACACCCCTCTTTGTCCCCAGGGCCCATTGTGACGTCCCAGGACCCCTCATTGTCCCCAGGGCCCATTGTGACATCCTCGGCACCCCCTTGTCCCCAGGGCCCATTGTGACATTCAGGGGACCCCTCTTTGTCCCCAGGGCCCATTGTGACAGTCAGGGGACCCCCTTTGTCACTGGGGCCCATTGTGACATCCCAGGACCCCACATTGTCCCCAGGACCCATTGTGACATCCTGGGGACCCCCCCTTGTCCCCAGGGCCCGTTGTGACGTCCCAGGACCCCCCATAGTTCCCAGGGCCCATTGTGACGTCCTGGGGAGCCCCCTCTGTTCCCAGGGCTCATTGTGACTTTCAGGGTACCCCCCCTTGTCCCCAGGGCTGATTGTGACGTCCTAGGGCCCCTCTGTGTCCCCAGGGCCCATTGTGACACTTTAGAGACCCCTCTTTGTCCCCAGGGCCCATTGTGACATCCTGGGGACCCCCCCTTGTCCCCAGGGCCCATTGTGACACCATGGGTACCACCCTTGTCCGCAGGGCTCATTGTGACATCCCAGGACCCCCCTTTGTCCCCAGGGCCCATTCTGATACAGTGGCGATCCCCTTTGTCCCCAGAGCCCATTGTGACATTCAGGGGACCCCCTTTGTCCCCAAGGCCCATTGTGACATCGCAGGACCCCCCTGGTCCCCAGGGACCATTGTGACATCCTGGGGATGCCCCCTTGTCACTGGGGCCCATTGTGACATTCAGGGGACCCCTCTTTGTCCCCAGGGCCCATTGTGACAGTCAGGGGACCCCCTTTGTCACTGGGGCCCATTGTGACATCCCAGGACCCCACATTGTCCCCAGGACCCATTGTGACATCCTGGGGACCCCCCCTTGTCCCCAGGGCCCGTTGTGACGTCCCAGGACCCCCCATAGTTCCCAGGGCCCATTGTGACTTCCTGGGGAGCCCCCTCTGTTCCCAGGGCTCATTGTGACTTTCAGGGTACCCCCCCTTGTCCCCAGGGCTGATTGTGACGTCCTAGGGCCCCTCTGTGTCCCCAGGGCCCATTGTGACACTTTAGAGACCCCTCTTTGTCCCCAGGGCCCATTGTGACATCCTGGGGACCCCCCCTTGTCCCCAGGGCCCATTGTGACACCATGGGTACCACCCTTGTCCGCAGGGCTCATTGTGACATCCCAGGACCCCCCTTTGTCCCCAGGGCCCATTCTGATACAGTGGCGATCCCCTTTGTCCCCAGAGCCTATTGTGACATCCAGGGGACCCCCTTTGTCCCCAGGGCCCATTGTGACATCGCAGGACCCCCCTGGTCCCCAGGGACCATTGTGACATCCTAGGGATGCCCCCTTGTCACTGGGGCCCATTGTGACGTCCCAGGAAACCCATTGTCCCAAGGGCCCATTGTGACGTCCCAGGACCCCCCATTGTCTCCAGGACCCATTGTGACCTCCTCGGCACCCCCTTGTCCCTAGGGCCCATTGTGACATTCACGGGAGCCCCCTTTGTCCCCAGGGCCCATTCTGAGATGGTGGGGACCCCCTTTGTCCCCAGGGCCCATTGTGACATCCTGGGGACGCCCTTTGTCCCCAGGGCCCATTTTGACACCATCGACACCCCCCTTTGTCCCCAGGGCCCATTGTGACATCCTGGGGACCCTCCTTGTCCCCAGAGCCCATTGTGACATCCAGAAGACCCCCTTTGTCCCCAGGGCCCATTGTGGCACCATGGGGACCCCCTTTGTCACTGGGGCCCATTGTGACATCCCATGACCCCCCTTTATCCCCAGTGCTATTGTGAAATCCTGGGGACCCCTTTTGTCCCCAGGGCCCATTGTGGCACCATGGGGAACCCCTTTGTCACTGGGGGCCATTGTGACATTCCAGGATTCCACTTTGTCCCCAGGGCTCGTTCTGACACCTTGGGGACTCCCATTGTCCCCAGGGCCCATTGTGACATCCTGGGCAACCCCATTGTCCCCAGGGCCCATTGTGACATCTGGGGAACGCCCTTGTCCCCAGGACCCATCGTGGCACCGTGGGGACCCTCCTTGTCCCCAGGGCCCATTGTGACACCATGGGGACCCCCCCTTTGTCCCCAGTGCCCATTGTGACATCCTGCGCACCCCCCTTTGTCCCCAGGGTCCATTGTGACATCCTGCGCACCCCCCTTTGTCCCCAGGGTCCATTGTGACATCCTGGGCAACCCCATTGTCCCCAGGGCCCATTGTGACATCTGGGGGACGCCCTTGTCCCCAGGACCCATCGTGGCACCGTGGGGACCCTCCTTGTCACTTGGGCCCATTGTGACACCATTGGGACCCCCCCTTTGTCTCCAGTACCCATTGTGACATCCTGGGGATCCCTCCTTGTCCCCAGGGCCCATTGTGACATCCAAGGACCCCCCATTGTCCCCAGGGCCCATTGTGACATCTGGGGGACGCCCTTGTCCCCAGGACCCATCGTGGCACCGTGGGGACCCTCCTTGTCACTTGGGCCCATTGTGGCACCATGGGGACCCCCCCTTTGTCTCCAGTACCCATTGTGACATCCTGGGGATCCCCCCTTGTCCCCAGGGCCCATTGTGACGTCCCAGGACCCCCCATTGTCCCCAGGGCCCATTGTGACATTCAGGGGACCCCCTTTGTCACTGGGGCCCATTGTGACATCCCAGGACCCCGCATTGTCTCCAGGGCCCATTGTGACATCCTGGGGACCCCCTTTGTCACTGGGGCCCATTGTGACGTCCCAGGACCCCGCATTGTCCCCAGAGCCCATTGTGACATCCTGGAGACCCCCTTTGTCTCCAGGGCCCATTGTGACGTCCCAGGACCCCCCATTGTCCCCAGGGTCCATTGTTACATCCTGGGGACCCCCTTGTCCCCAGGACCCATCGTGACACCATGGGGACCCTCCTTGTCGCTGGGGACCCATTGTGACACCATGGGGACCCCCCCTTGTCCTCAGGGCCCATTGTGACACTGTGGGGAACCCCCTTGTCCCCAGGGCCTATTGTCACGTCCCAGGACCCCCCATTGTCCCCAGGGCCCATTGTGACACCTTGGGGACCCCCTTGTCACTGGAGACCCATTGTGACAGCATGGGGACCACCCCTTGTCCTCAGGGCCTATTGTGAACATCCTGGGGAACCTCCATTGTCCCCAGAGCCCATTGTGAGTTCCTGGAGACCCCCTTGTCCCCAGGTCCCATTGTGACATCCTGGGGAGCCTCTTTGTCCCCAGGACCCATCCTGGCACCGTGGAGACCTCCCTTGTCACTGGGGACCCATTGTGACACCATGGGGACCTCCCATTGTCCTCAGGGCCCATTGAGACATCCTGGGGACCCCCTTTGTCACTGGGGACCCATTGTGACATCCCAGGAACCCCATTGTCCCAAGGGCCCATTGTGACATCCTGAGGACCCCCCTTTGTCTCCAGGACATATTGTGACACCGTGGGTACCTCATTAGTCCCCAGGGCCCATTGGGACATCCTAGGGATCCCCTCTTGTCCCCAGGGCCCATTGTGACGTCCCAGGACCCCCCATTGTCCCCAGGGCCCATTGTGACGTCCCAGGACCCCCCATTGTCCCTGGGGCCCATTGTGACCTCCTCGGCACCCCCTTGTCCCTAGGGCCCATTGTGACATTCACGGGACCCCCCTTTGTCCCCAGGGCCCATTCTGATATGGTGGGGACCCCCTTTGTCCCCAGGGCCCATTGTGACATCCTGGGGACGCCCTTTGTCCCCAGGACCCATTTTGACACCATCGACACCCCTCTTTGTCCCCAGGGCCCATTGTGACGTCCCAGGACCCCTCATTGTCCCCAGAGCCCATTGTGACATCCTCGGCACCCCCTTGTCCCCAGGGCCCATTGTGACATTCAGGGGACCCCTCTTTGTCCCCAGGGCCCATTGTGACAGTCAGGGGACCCCCTTTGTCACTGGGGCCCATTGTGACATCCCAGGACCCCACATTGTCCCCAGGACCCATTGTGACATCCTGGGGACCCCCCCTTGTCCCCAGGGCCCGTTGTGACGTCCCAGGACCCCCCATAGTTCCCAGGGCCCATTGTGACGTCCTGGGGAGCCCCCTCTGTTCCCAGGGCTCATTGTGACTTTCAGGGTACACCCCCTTGTCCCCAGGGCTGATTGTGACGTCCTAGGGCCCCTCTGTGTCCCCAGGGCCCATTGTGACACTTTAGAGACCCCTCTTTGTCCCCAGGGCCCATTGTGACATCCTGGGGACCCCCCCTTGTCCCCAGGGCCCATTGTGACACCATGGGTACCACCCTTGACCGCAGGGCTCATTGTGACATCCCAGGACCCCCCTTTGTCCCCAGGGCCCATTCTGATACAGTGGCGATCCCCTTTGTCCCCAGAGCCCATTGTGACATCCAGGGGACCCCCTTTGTCCCCAAGGCCCATTGTGACATCGCAGGACCCCCCTGGTCCCCAGGGACCATTGTGACATCCTGGGGATGCCCCCTTGTCACTGGGGCCCATTGTGACATTCAGGGGACCCCTCTTTGTCCCCAGGGCCCATTGTGACAGTCAGGGGACCCCCTTTGTCACTGGGGCCCATTGTGACATCCCAGGACCCCACATTGTCCCCAGGACCCATTGTGACATCCTGGGGACCCCCCCTTGTCCCCAGGGCCCGTTGTGACGTCCCAGGACCCCCCATAGTTCCCAGGGCCCATTGTGACTTCCTGGGGAGCCCCCTCTGTTCCCAGGGCTCATTGTGACTTTCAGGGTACCCCCCCTTGTCCCCAGGGCTGATTGTGACGTCCTAGGGCCCCTCTGTGTCCCCAGGGCCCATTGTGACACTTTAGAGACCCCTCTTTGTCCCCAGGGCCCATTGTGACATCCTGGGGACCCCCCCTTGTCCCCAGGGCCCATTGTGACACCATGGGTACCACCCTTGTCCGCAGGGCTCATTGTGACATCCCAGGACCCCCCTTTGTCCCCAGGGCCCATTCTGATACAGTGGCGATCCCCTTTGTCCCCAGAGCCCATTGTGACATCCAGGGGACCCCCTTTGTCCCCAAGGCCCATTGTGACATCGCAGGACCCCCCTGGTCCCCAGGGACCATTGTGACATCCTGGGGATGCCCCCTTGTCACTGGGGCCCATTGTGACATTCAGGGGACCCCTCTTTGTCCCCAGGGCCCATTGTGACAGTCAGGGGACCCCCTTTGTCACTGGGGCCCATTGTGACATCCCAGGACCCCACATTGTCCCCAGGACCCATTGTGACATCCTGGGGACCCCCCCTTGTCCCCAGGGCCCGTTGTGACGTCCCAGGACCCCCCATAGTTCCCAGGGCCCATTGTGACGTCCTGGGGAGCCCCCTCTGTTCCCAGGGCTCATTGTGACTTTCAGGGTACCCCCCCTTGTCCCCAGGGCTGATTGTGACGTCCTAGGGCCCCTCTGTGTCCCCAGGGCCCATTGTGACACTTTAGACACCCCTCTTTGTCCCCAGGGCCCATTGTGACATCCTGGGGACCCCCCCTTGTCCCCAGGGCCCATTGTGACACCATGGGTACCACCCTTGTCCGCAGGGCTCATTGTGACATCCCAGGACCCCCCTTTGTCCCCAGGGCCCATTCTGATACAGTGGCGATCCCCTTTGTCCCCAGAGCCCATTGTGACATCCAGGGGACCCCCTTTGTCCCCAGGGCCCATTGTGACATCGCAGGACCCCCCTGGTCCCCAGGGACCATTGTGACATCCTGGGGATGCCCCCTTGTCACTGGGGCCCATTGTGACATTCAGGGGACCCCTCTTTGTTCCCAGGGCCCATTGTGACATCCTGGGGAGCCCCTCTTGTCCCCAGGGCCCATTGTGACGTCCCAGGACCCCCCATTGTCCCCAGGGCCCATTGTGACATTCAGGGGACCCCCTTTGTCACTGGGGCCCATTGTGACATCCCAAGACCCCGCATTGTCCCCAGGGCCCATTGTGACATCCTGGGGACCCCCTTTGTCACTGGGGCCCATTGTGACGTCCCAGGACCCCGCATTGTCCCCAGAGCCCATTGTGACATCCTGGAGACCCCCTTTGTCTCCAGGGCCCATTGTGACGTCCCAGGACCCCCCATTGTCCCCAGGGTCCATTGTTACATCTTGGGGACCCCCTTGTCCCCAGGACCCATCGTGACACCATGGGGACCCTCCTTGTCGCTGGGGACCCATTGTGACACCATGGGGACCCCCCCTTGTCCTCAAGGCTCATTGTGACACTGTGGGGAACCCCCTTGTCCCCAGGGCCTATTGTCACGTCCCAGGACCCCCCATTTTCCCCAGGGCCCATTGTGACACCTTGGGGACCCCTTTGTCACTGGAGACCCATTGTGACAGCATGGGGACCACCCCTTGTCCTCAGGGCCTATTGTGAACATCCTGGGGAACCTCCATTGTCCCCAGAGCCCATTGTGAGTTCCTGGAGACCCCCTTGTCCCCAGGTCCCATTGTGACATCCTGGGGAGCCTCTTTGTCCCCAGGACCCATCCTGGCACCGTGGAGACCTCCCTTGTCACTGGGGACCCATTGTGACACCATGGGGACCTCCCATTGTCCTCAGGGCCCATTGAGACATCCTGGGGAGTCCCTCTTGTCCCCAGGGCCCATTGTGACGTCCCAGGACCCCCCATTGTCCCCAGGGCCCATTGTGACATTCAGGGGACCCCCTTTGTCACTGGGGCCCATTGTGACATCCCAAGACCCCGCATTGTCCCCAGGGCCCATTGTGACATCCTGGGGACCCCCTTTGTCACTGGGGCCCATTGTGACGTCCCAGGACCCCGCATTGTCCCCAGAGCCCATTGTGACATCCTGGAGACCCCCTTTGTCTCCAGGGCCCATTGTGACGTCCCAGGACCCCCCATTGTCCCCAGGGTCCATTGTTACATCTTGGGGACCCCCTTGTCCCCAGGACCCATCGTGACACCATGGGGACCCTCCTTGTCGCTGGGGACCCATTGTGACACCATGGGGACCCCCCCTTGTCCTCAAGGCTCATTGTGACACTGTGGGGAACCCCCTTGTCCCCAGGGCCTATTGTCACGTCCCAGGACCCCCCATTTTCCCCAGGGCCCATTGTGACACCTTGGGGACCCCTTTGTCACTGGAGACCCATTGTGACAGCATGGGGACCACCCCTTGTCCTCAGGGCCTATTGTGAACATCCTGGGGAACCTCCATTGTCCCCAGAGCCCATTGTGAGTTCCTGGAGACCCCCTTGTCCCCAGGTCCCATTGTGACATCCTGGGGAGCCTCTTTGTCCCCAGGACCCATCCTGGCACCGTGGAGACCTCCCTTGTCACTGGGGACCCATTGTGACACCATGGGGACCTCCCATTGTCCTCAGGGCCCATTGAGACATCCTGGGGACCCCCTTTGTCACTGGGGACCCATTGTGACATCCCAGGAAACCCATTGTCCCCAGGGCCCATTGTGACATCTGGGGAACGCCCTTGTCCCCAGGACCCATCGTGGCACCGTGGGGACCCTCCTTGTCACTTGGGCCCATTGTGACACCATGGGGACCCCCCCTTTGTCCCCAGTGCCCATTGTGACATCCTGCGCACCCCCCTTTGTCCCCAGGGTCCATTTTGACATCCTGGGCAACCCCATTGTCCCCAGGGCCCATTGTGACATCTGGGGGACGCCCTTGTCCCTAGGACCCATCGTGGCACCGTGGGGACCCTCCTTGTCACTTGGGCCCATTGTGACACCATGGGGACCCCCTTTTTGTCTCCAGTACCCATTGTGACATCCTGGGGATCCCTCCTTGTCCCCAGGGCCCATTGTGACGTCCCAGGACCCCCCATTGTCCCCAGGGCCCATTGTGACATCCTGCGCACCCCCCTTTGTCCCCAGGGTCCATTGTGACATCCTGGGCAACCCCATTGTCCCCAGGGCCCATTGTGACATCTGGGGGACGCCCTTGTCCCCAGGACCCATCGTGGCACCGTGGGGACCCTCCTTGTCACTTGGGCGCATTGTGACACCATGGGGACCCTCCCTTTGTCTCCAGTACCCATTGTGACATCCTGGGGATCCCTCCTTGTCCCCAGGGCCCATTGTGACATCCCAGGACCCCCCATTGTCCCCAGGGCCCATTGTGACATCTGGGGGACGCCCTTGTCCCCAGGACCCATCGAGGCACCGTGGGGACCCTCCTTGTCCTCAGGGCCCATTGTGGCACCATGGGGACCCCCCCTTTGTCTCCAGTACCCATTGTGACATCCTGGGGATCCCTCCTTGTCCCCAGGGCCCATTGTGACGTCCCAGGACCCCCCAATGTCCCCAGGGCCCATTGTGACATTCAGGGGACCCCCTTTGTCACTGGGGCCCATTGTGACATCCCAGGACCCCGCATTGTCCCCAGGGCCCATTGTGACATCCTGGGGACCCCCTTTGTCACTGGGGCCCATTGTGACGTCCCAGGACCCCGCATTGTCCCCAGAGCCCATTGTTACATCCTGGGGACCCCCTTGTCCCCAGGACCCATCGTGACACCATGGGGACCCTCCTTGTCGCTGGGGACCCATTGTGACACCATGGGGACCCCCCCTTGTCCTCAGGGCCCATTGTGACACTGTGGGAACCCCCTTGTCCCCAGGGCCTATTGTCACGTCCCAGGACCCCCCATTGTCCCCAGGGCCCATTGTGACACCTTGGGGACCCCCTTGTCACTGGAGACCCATTGTGACAGCATGGGGACCACCCCTTGTCCTCAGGGCCTATTGTGAACATCCTGGGGAACCTCCATTGTCCCCAGAGCCCATTGTGAGTTCCTGGAGACCCCCTTGTCCCCAGGTCCCATTGTGACATCCTGGGGAGCCTCTTTGTCCCCAGGACCCATCCTGGCACCGTGGAGACCTCCCTTGTCACTGGGGACCCATTGTGACACCATGGGGACCTCCCATTGTCCTCAGGGCCCATTGAGACATCCTGGGGACCCCCTTTGTCACTGGGGACCCATTGTGACATCCCAGGAACCCCATTGTCCCAAGGGCCCATTGTGACATCCTGAGGACCCCCCTTTGTCTCCAGGACATATTGTGACACCGTGGGTACCTCATTAGTCCCCAGGGCCCATTGGGACATCCTAGGGATCCCCTCTTGTCCCCAGGGCCCATTGTGACGTCCCAGGACCCCCCATTGTCCCCAGGGCCCATTGTGACGTCCCAGGACCCCCCATTGTCCCTGGGGCCCATTGTGACCTCCTCGGCACCCCCTTGTCCCTAGGGCCCATTGTGACATTCACGGGACCCCCCTTTGTCCCCAGGGCCCATTCTGATATGGTGGGGACCCCCTTTGTCCCCAGGGCCCATTGTGACATCCTGGGGACGCCCTTTGTCCCCAGGACCCATTTTGACACCATCGACACCCCTCTTTGTCCCCAGGGCCCATTGTGACGTCCCAGGACCCCTCATTGTCCCCAGGGCCCATTGTGACATCCTCGGCACCCCCTTGTCCCCAGGGCCCATTGTGACATTCAGGGGACCCCTCTTTGTCCCCAGGGCCCATTGTGACATCCTGGGGACCCCCTCTTGTTCCCAGGGCCCATTGTGACGTCCCAGGACCCCCCATTCTCCCCAGGGCCCATTGTGACATCCTGGGGATCCCTCCTTGTCCCCAGGGCCCATTGTGACGTCCCAGGACCCCCCATTGTCCCCAGGGCCCATTGTGACATTCAGGGGACCCCCTTTGTCACTGGGGCCCATTGTGACATCCCAGGACCCCGCATTGTCCCCAGGGCCCATTGTGACATCCTGGGGACCCCCTTTGTCACTGGGGCCCATTGTGACGTCCCAGGACCCCGCATTGTCCCCAGAGCCCATTGTGACATCCTGGAGACCCCCTTTGTCTCCAGGGCCCATTGTGACGTCCCAGGACCCCCCATTGTCCCCAGGGTCCATTGTTACATCCTGGGGACCCCCTTGTCCCCAGGACCCATCGTGACACCATGGGGACCCTCCTTGTCGCTGGGGACCCATTGTGACACCATGGGGACCCCCCCTTGTCCTCAGGGCCCATTGTGACACTGTGGGGAACCCCCTTGTCCCCAGGGCCTATTGTCACGTCCCAGGACCCCCCATTGTCCCCAGGGCCCATTGTGACACCTTGGGGACCCCCTTGTCACTGGAGACCCATTGTGACAGCATGGGGACCACCCCTTGTCCTCAGGGCCTATTGTGAACATCCTGGGGAACCTCCATTGTCCCCAGAGCCCATTGTGAGTTCCTGGAGACCCCCTTGTCCCCAGGTCCCATTGTGACATCCTGGGGAGCCTCTTTGTCCCCAGGACCCATCCTGGCACCGTGGAGACCTCCCTTGTCACTGGGGACCCATTGTGACACCATGGGGACCTCCCATTGTCCTCAGGGCCCATTGAGACATCCTGGGGACCCCCTTTGTCACTGGGGACCCATTGTGACATCCCAGGAACCCCATTGTCCCAAGGGCCCATTGTGACATCCTGAGGACCCCCCTTTGTCTCCAGGACATATTGTGACACCGTGGGTACCTTGTTAGTCCCCAGGGCCCATTGGGACATCCTAGGGATCCCCTCTTGTCTCCAGGGCCCATTGTGACGTCCCAGGACCCCCCATTGTCCCCAGGGCCCATTGTGATGTCCCAGAACCCCCCATTGTCCCTAGGGCCCATTGTGACCTCCTCGGCACCCCCTTGTCCATAGGGCCCATTGTGACATTCACGGGACCCCCCTTTGTCCCCAGGGCCCATTCTGATATGGTGGGGACCCCCTTTGTCCCCAGGGCCCATTGTGACATCCTGGGGACGCCCTTTGTCCCCAGGACCCATTTTGACACCATCGACACCCCCCTTTGTCCCCAGGGCCCATTGTGACGTCCCAGGACCCCTCATTGTCCCCAGGGCCCATTGTGACATCCTCGGCACCCCCTTGTCCCCAGGGCCCATTGTGACATTCAGGGGACCCCTCTTTGTCCCCAGGGCCCATTGTGACATCTGGGGGACGCCCTTGTCCCCAGGACCCATCGTGGCACCGTGGGGACCCTCCTTGTCACTTGGGCCCATTGTGGCACCATGGGGACCCCCCCTTTGTCTCCAGTACCCATTGTGACATCCTGGGCATCCCTCCTTGTCCCCAGGGCCCATTGTGACGTCCCAGGACCCCCCATTGTCCCCAGGGCCCATTGTGACATTCAGGGGACCCCCTTTGTCACTGGGGCCCATTGTGACATCCCAGGACCCCGCATTGTCTCCAGGGCCCATTGTGACATCCTGGGGACCCCCTTTGTCACTGGGGCCCATTGTGACGTCCCAGGACCCCGCATTGTCCCCAGAGCCCATTGTGACATCCTGGAGACCCCCTTTGTCTCCAGGGCCCATTGTGACGTCCCAGGACCCCCCATTGTCCCCAGGGTCCATTGTTACATCCTGGGGACCCCCTTGTCCCCAGGACCCATCGTGACACCATGGGGACCCTCCTTGTCGCTGGGGACCCATTGTGACACCATGGGGACCCCCCCTTGTCCTCAGGGCCCATTGTGACACTGTGGGGAACCCCCTTGTCCCCAGGGCCTATTGTCACGTCCCAGGACCCCCCATTGTCCCCAGGGCCCATTGTGACACCTTGGGGACCCCCTTGTCACTGGAGACCCATTGTGACAGCATGGGGACCACCCCTTGTCCTCAGGGCCTATTGTGAACATCCTGGGGAACCTCCATTGTCCCCAGAGCCCATTGTGAGTTCCTGGAGACCCCCTTGTCCCCAGGTCCCATTGTGACATCCTGGGGAGCCTCTTTGTCCCCAGGACCCATCCTGGCACCGTGGAGACCTCCCTTGTCACTGGGGACCCATTGTGACACCATGGGGACCTCCCATTGTCCTCAGGGCCCATTGAGACATCCTGGGGACCCCCTTTGTCACTGGGGACCCATTGTGACATCCCAGGAACCCCATTGTCCCAAGGGCCCATTGTGACATCCTGAGGACCCCCCTTTGTCTCCAGGACATATTGTGACACCGTGGGTACCTCATTAGTCCCCAGGGCCCATTGGGACATCCTAGGGATCCCCTCTTGTCCCCAGGGCCCATTGTGACGTCCCAGGACCCCCCATTGTCCCCAGGGCCCATTGTGACGTCCCAGGACCCCCCATTGTCCCTAGGGCCCATTGTGACCTCCTCGGCACCCCCTTGTCCCTAGGGCCCATTGTGACATTCACGGGACCCCCCTTTGTCCCCAGGGCCCATTCTGATATGGTGGGGACCCCCTTTGTCCCCAGGGCCCATTGTGACATCCTGGGGACACCCTTTGTCCCCAGGACCCATTTTGACACCATCGACACCCCCCTTTGTCCCCAGGGCCCATTGTGACGTCCCAGGACCCCTCATTGTCCCCAGGGCCCATTGTGACATCCTCGGCACCCCCTTGTCCCCAGGGCCCATTGTGACATTCAGGGGACCCCTCTTTGTCCCCAGGGCCCATTGTGACATCCTGGGGACCCCCTCTTGTCCCCAGGGCTCATTGTGACGTCCCAGGACCCCCCATTCTCCCCAGGGCCCATTGTGACATCCTGGGGATCCCTCCTTGTCCCCAGGGCCCATTGTGACGTCCCAGGACCCCCCATTGTCCCCAGGGCCCATTGTGACATTCAGGGGACCCCCTTTGTCACTGGGGCCCATTGTGACATCCCAGGACCCCGCATTGTCCCCAGGGCCCATTGTGACATCCTGGGGACCCCCTTTGTCACTGGGGCCCATTGTGACGTCCCAGGACCCCGCATTGTCCCCAGAGCCCATTGTGACATCCTGGAGACCCCCTTTGTCTCCACGGCCCATTGTGACGTCCCAGGACCCCCCATTGTCCCCAGGGTCCATTGTTACATCCTGGGGACCCCCTTGTCCCCAGGACCCATCGTGACACCATGGGGACCCTCCTTGTCGCTGGGGACTCATTGTGACACCATGGGGACCCCCCCTTGTCCTCAGGGCCCATTGTGACACTGTGGGGAACCCCCTTGTCCCCAGGGCCTATTGTCACGTCCCGGGACCCCCCATTGTCCCCAGGGCCCATTGTGACACCTTGGGGACCCCCTTGTCACTGGAGACCCATTGTGACAGCATGGGGACCACCCCTTGTCCTCAGGGCCTATTGTGAACATCCTGGGGAACCTCCATTGTCCCCAGAGCCCATTGTGAGTTCCTGGAGACCCCCTTGTCCCCAGGTCCCATTGTGACATCCTGGGGAGCCTCTTTGTCCCCAGGACCCATCCTGGCACCGTGGAGACCTCCCTTGTCACTGGGGACCCATTGTGACACCATGGGGACCTCCCATTGTCCTCAGGGCCCATTGAGACATCCTGGGGACCCCCTTTGTCACTGGGGACCCATTGTGACATCCCAGGAACCCCATTGTCCCAAGGGCCCATTGTGACATCCTGAGGACCCCCCTTTGTCTCCAGGACATATTGTGACACCGTGGGTACCTCATTAGTCCCCAGGGCCCATTGGGACATCCTAGGGATCCCCTCTTGTCCCCAGGGCCCATTGTGACGTCCCAGGACCCCCCATTGTCCCCAGGGCCCATTGTGACGTCCCAGGACCCCCCATTGTCCCTAGGGCCCATTGTGACCTCCTCGGCACCCCCTTGTCCCTAGGGCCCATTGTGACATTCACGGGACCCCCCTTTGTCCCCAGGGCCCATTCTGATATGGTGGGGACCCCCTTTGTCCCCAGGGCCCATTGTGACATCCTGGGGACACCCTTTGTCCCCAGGACCCATTTTGACACCATCGACACCCCCCTTTGTCCCCAGGGCCCATTGTGACGTCCCAGGACCCCTCATT
Source organism: Patagioenas fasciata (assembly GCF_037038585.1). Lineage (NCBI taxonomy): Eukaryota > Metazoa > Chordata > Aves > Columbiformes > Columbidae > Patagioenas > Patagioenas fasciata. The sequence continues at coordinate 1,215,674 of NC_092528.1, forward strand.
GTCCCCAGGGCCCATTGTGACATCCTCGGCACCCCCTTGTCCCCAGGGCCCATTGTGACATTCAGGGGACCCCTCTTTGTCCCCAGGGCCCATTGTGACATCCTGGGGACCCCCTCTTGTCCCCAGGGCTCATTGTGACGTCCCAGGACCCCCCATTCTCCCCAGGGCCCATTGTGACATCCTGGGGATCCCTCCTTGTCCCCAGGGCCCATTGTGACGTCCCAGTACCCCCCATTGTCCCCAGGGCCCATTGTGACATTCAGGGGACCCCCTTTGTCACTGGGGCCCATTGTGACATCCCAGGACCCCGCATTGTCCCCAGGGCCCATTGTGACATCCTGGGGACCCCCTTTGTCACTGGGGCCCATTGTGACGTCCCAGGACCCCGCATTGTCCCCAGAGCCCATTGTGACATCCTGGAGACCCCCTTTGTCTCCAGGGCCCATTGTGACGTCCCAGGACCCCCCATTGTCCCCAGGGTCCATTGTTACATCCTGGGGACCCCCTTGTCCCCAGGACCCATCGTGACACCATGGGGACCCTCCTTGTCGCTGGGGACCCATTGTGACACCATGGCGACCCCCCCTTGTCCTCAGGGCCCATTGTGACACTGTGGGGAACCCCCTTGTCCCCAGGGCCTATTGTCACGTCCCAGGACCCCCCATTGTCCCCAGGGCCCATTGTGACACCTTGGGGACCCCCTTGTCACTGGAGACCCATTGTGACAGCATGGGGACCACCCCTTGTCCTCAGGGCCTATTGTGAACATCCTGGGGAACCTCCATTGTCCCCAGAGCCCATTGTGAGTTCCTGGAGACCCCCTTGTCCCCAGGTCCCATTGTGACATCCTGGGGAGCCTCTTTGTCCCCAGGACCCATCCTGGCACCGTGGAGACCTCCCTTGTCACTGGGGACCCATTGTGACACCATGGGGACCTCCCATTGTCCTCAGGGCCCATTGAGACATCCTGGGGACCCCCTTTGTCACTGGGGACCCATTGTGACATCCCAGGAACCCCATTGTCCCAAGGGCCCATTGTGACATCCTGAGGACCCCCCTTTGTCTCCAGGACATATTGTGACACCGTGGGTACCTCATTAGTCCCCAGGGCCCATTGGGACATCCTAGGGATCCCCTCTTGTCCCCAGGGCCCATTGTGACGTCCCAGGACCCCCCATTGTCCCCAGGGCCCATTGTGACGTCCCAGGACCCCCCATTGTCCCTAGGGCCCATTGTGACCTCCTCGGCACCCCCTTGTCCCTAGGGCCCATTGTGACATTCACGGGACCCCCCTTTGTCCCCAGGGCCCATTCTGATATGGTGGGGACCCCCTTTGTCCCCAGGGCCCATTGTGACATCCTGGGGACACCCTTTGTCCCCAGGACCCATTTTGACACCATCGACACCCCCCTTTGTCCCCAGGGCCCATTGTGACGTCCCAGGACCCCTCATTGTCCCCAGGGCCCATTGTGACATCCTCGGCACCCCCTTGTCCCCAGGGCCCATTGTGACATTCAGGGGACCCCTCTTTGTCCCCAGGGCCCATTGTGACATCCTGGGGACCCCCTCTTGTCCCCAGGGCTCATTGTGACGTCCCAGGACCCCCCATTCTCCCCAGGGCCCATTGTGACATCCTGGGGATCCCTCCTTGTCCCCAGGGCCCATTGTGACGTCCCAGGACCCCCCATTGTCCCCAGGGCCCATTGTGACATTCAGGGGACCCCCTTTGTCACTGGGGCCCATTGTGACATCCCAGGACCCCGCATTGTCCCCAGGGCCCATTGTGACATCCTGGGGACCCCCTTTGTCACTGGGGCCCATTGTGACGTCCCAGGACCCCGCATTGTCCCCAGAGCCCATTGTGACATCCTGGAGACCCCCTTTGTCTCCACGGCCCATTGTGACGTCCCAGGACCCCCCATTGTCCCCAGGGTCCATTGTTACATCCTGGGGACCCCCTTGTCCCCAGGACCCATCGTGACACCATGGGGACCCTCCTTGTCGCTGGGGACTCATTGTGACACCATGGGGACCCCCCCTTGTCCTCAGGGCCCATTGTGACACTGTGGGGAACCCCCTTGTCCCCAGGGCCTATTGTCACGTCCCGGGACCCCCCATTGTCCCCAGGGCCCATTGTGACACCTTGGGGACCCCCTTGTCACTGGAGACCCATTGTGACAGCATGGGGACCACCCCTTGTCCTCAGGGCCTATTGTGAACATCCTGGGGAACCTCCATTGTCCCCAGAGCCCATTGTGAGTTCCTGGAGACCCCCTTGTCCCCAGGTCCCATTGTGACATCCTGGGGAGCCTCTTTGTCCCCAGGACCCATCCTGGCACCGTGGAGACCTCCCTTGTCACTGGGGACCCATTGTGACACCATGGGGACCTCCCATTGTCCTCAGGGCCCATTGAGACATCCTGGGGACCCCCTTTGTCACTGGGGACCCATTGTGACATCCCAGGAACCCCATTGTCCCAAGGGCCCATTGTGACATCCTGAGGACCCCCCTTTGTCTCCAGGACATATTGTGACACCGTGGGTACCTCATTAGTCCCCAGGGCCCATTGGGACATCCTAGGGATCCCCTCTTGTCCCCAGGGCCCATTGTGACGTCCCAGGACCCCCCATTGTCCCCAGGGCCCATTGTGACGTCCCAGGACCCCCCATTGTCCCTAGGGCCCATTGTGACCTCCTCGGCACCCCCTTGTCCCTAGGGCCCATTGTGACATTCACGGGACCCCCCTTTGTCCCCAGGGCCCATTCTGATATGGTGGGGACCCCCTTTGTCCCCAGGGCCCATTGTGACATCCTGGGGACACCCTTTGTCCCCAGGACCCATTTTGACACCATCGACACCCCCCTTTGTCCCCAGGGCCCATTGTGACGTCCCAGGACCCCTCATTGTCCCCAGGGCCCATTGTGACATCCTCGGCACCCCCTTGTCCCCAGGGCCCATTGTGACATTCAGGGGACCCCTCTTTGTCCCCAGGGCCCATTGTGACATCCTGGGGACCCCCTCTTGTCCCCAGGGCTCATTGTGACGTCCCAGGACCCCCCATTCTCCCCAGGGCCCATTGTGACATCCTGGGGATCCCTCCTTGTCCCCAGGGCCCATTGTGACGTCCCAGGACCCCCCATTGTCCCCAGGGCCCATTGTGACATTCAGGGGACCCCCTTTGTCACTGGGGCCCATTGTGACATCCCAGGACCCCGCATTGTCCCCAGGGCCCATTGTGACATCCTGGGGACCCCCTTTGTCACTGGGGCCCATTGTGACGTCCCAGGACCCCGCATTGTCCCCAGAGCCCATTGTGACATCCTGGAGACCCCCTTTGTCTCCAGGGCCCATTGTGACGTCCCAGGACCCCCCATTGTCCCCAGGGTCCATTGTTACATCCTGGGGACCCCCTTGTCCCCAGGACCCATCGTGACACCATGGGGACCCTCCTTGTCGCTGGGGACCCATTGTGACACCATGGCGACCCCCCCTTGTCCTCAGGGCCCATTGTGACACTGTGGGGAACCCCCTTGTCCCCAGGGCCTATTGTCACGTCCCAGGACCCCCCATTGTCCCCAGGGCCCATTGTGACACCTTGGGGACCCCCTTGTCACTGGAGACCCATTGTGACAGCATGGGGACCACCCCTTGTCCTCAGGGCCTATTGTGAACATCCTGGGGAACCTCCATTGTCCCCAGAGCCCATTGTGAGTTCCTGGAGACCCCCTTGTCCCCAGGTCCCATTGTGACATCCTGGGGAGCCTCTTTGTCCCCAGGACCCATCCTGGCACCGTGGAGACCTCCCTTGTCACTGGGGACCCATTGTGACACCATGGGGACCTCCCATTGTCCTCAGGGCCCATTGAGACATCCTGGGGACCCCCTTTGTCACTGGGGACCCATTGTGACATCCCAGGAACCCCATTGTCCCAAGGGCCCATTGTGACATCCTGAGGACCCCCCTTTGTCTCCAGGACATATTGTGACACCGTGGGTACCTCATTAGTCCCCAGGGCCCATTGGGACATCCTAGGGATGCCCTCTTGTCCCCAGGGCCCATTGTGACGTCCCAGGACCCCCCATTGTCCCCAGGGCCCATTGTGACGTCCCAGAACCCCCCATTGTCCCTAGGGCCCATTGTGACCTCCTCGGCACCCCCTTGTCCCTAGGGCCCATTGTGACATTCACGGGACCCCCCTTTGTCCCCAGGGCCCATTCTGATATGGTGGGGACCCCCTTTGTCCCCAGGGCCCATTGTGACATCCTGGGGACGCCCTTTGTCCCCAGGACCCATTTTGACACCATCGACACCCCCCTTTGTCCCCAGGGCCCATTGTGACGTCCCAGGACCCCTCATTGTCCCCAGGGCCCATTGTGACATCCTCGGCACCCCCTTGTCCCCAGGGCCCATTGTGACATTCAGGGGACCCCTCTTTGTCCCCAGGGCCCATTGTGACATCCTGGGGACCACCTCTTGTCCCCAGGGCCCATTGTGACGTCCCAGGACCCCCCATTCTCCCCAGGGCCCATTGTGACATCCTGGGGATCCCTCCTTGTCCCCAGGGCCCATTGTGACGTCCCAGGACCCCCCATTGTCCCCAGGGCCCATTGTGACATTCAGGGGACCCCCTTTGTCACTGGGACCCATTGTGACATCCCAGGACCCCGCATTGTCCCCAGGGCCCATTGTGACATCCTGGGGACCCCCTTTGTCACTGGGGCCCATTGTGACGTCCCAGGACCCCGCATTGTCCCCAGAGCCCATTGTGACATCCTGGAGACCCCCTTTGTCTCCAGGGCCCATTGTGACGTCCCAGGACCCCCCATTGTCCCCAGGGTCCATTGTTACATCCTGGGGACCCCCTTGTCCCCAGGACCCATCGTGACACCATGGGGACCCTCCTTGTCGCTGGGGACCCATTGTGACACCATGGGGACCCCCCCTTGTCCTCAGGGCCCATTGTGACACTGTGGGGAACCCCCTTGTCCCCAGGGCCTATTGTCACGTCCCAGGACCCCCCATTGTCCCCAGGGCCCATTGTGACACTTTGGGGACCCCCTTGTCACTGGAGACCCATTGTGACAGCATGGGGACCACCCCTTGTCCTCAGGGCCTATTGTGAACATCCTGGGGAACCTCCATTGTCCCCAGAGCCCATTGTGAGTTCCTGGAGACCCCCTTGTCCCCAGGTCCCATTGTGACATCCTGGGGAGCCTCTTTGTCCCCAGGACCCATCCTGGCACCGTGGAGACCTCCTTTGTCACTGGGGACCCATTGTGACACCATGGGGACCTCCCATTGTCCTCAGGGATATTGAGACATCCTGGGGACCCCCTTTGTCACTGGGGACCCATTGTGATATCCCAGGAACCCCATTGTCCCAAGGGCCCATTGTGACATCCTGGGGACCCCCCTTTGTCTCCAGGACATATTGTGACACCGTGGGGACCTCATTAGTCCCCAGGGCCCATTGTGACGTCTCAGGACCCCCCATTGTCCCCAGGGCCCATTGTGACGTCCCAGGACCCCCCATTGTCCCCAGGACCCATTGTGACCTCCTCGGCACCCCCTTGTCCCTAGGGCCCATTGTGACATTCACGGGACCCCCCTTTGTCCCCAGGGCCCATTCTGATATGGTGGGGACCCCCTTTGTCCCCAGGGCCCATTGTGACATCCTGGGGACGCCCTTTGTCCCCAGGGCCCATTTTGACACCATCGACACCCCCCTTTGTCCCCAGGGCCCATTGTGACATCCTGGGGACCCTCCTCGTCCCCAGGGCCCATTGTGACATCCAGAAGACCCCCTTTGTCCCCAGGGCCCATTGTGGCACCATGGGGACCCCCTTTGTCACTGGGGTCCATTGTGACATCCCATGACCCCCCTTTATCCCCAGTGCTATTGTGAAATCCTGGGGACCCCTTTTGTCCCCAGGGCCCATTGTGGCACCATGGGGAACCCCTTTGTTACTGGGGGCCATTGTGACATTCCAGGATTCCATTTTGTCCCCAGGGCTCGTTCTGACACCTTGGGGACTCCCATTGTCCCCAGGACCCATTGTGACATCCTGGGCAACCCCATTGTCCCCAGGGCCCATTGTGACATCACGGGAACGCCCTTGTCCCCAGGACCCATCCTGGCACCGTGGGGACCCTCCTTGTCCCCAGGGCCCATTGTGACACCATGGGGACCCCCCCTTTGTCTCCAGTACCCATTGTGACATCCTGGGGATCCCTCCTTGTCCCCAGGGCCCATTGTGACGTCCCAGGACCCCCCATTGTCCCCAGGGCCCATTGTGACATTCAGGGGACCCCCTTTGTCACTGGGGCCCATTGTGACATCCCAGGACCCCACATTGTCCCCAGGGCCCATTGTGACATCCTGGGGACCCCCTTTGTCACTGGGGCCCATTGTGACGTCCCAGGACCCCGCATTGTCCCCAGGTCCCATTGTGACATCCTGGAGACCCCCTTTGTCTCCAGGGCCCATTGTGACGTCCCAGGAACCCCCATTGTCCCCAGGGTCCATTGTTACATCCTGGGGAGCCCCTTGTCCCCAGGACCCATCATGACACCATGGGGACCCTCCTTGTCACTGGGGATGCATTGTGACAGCATGTGGACCCCGCCTTGTCCTCAGGAGTCATTCTCACTTCCTGGGCACCCCCCATTGTCCCCAGGGCCCATTGTGACACCATGGGTACCACCCTTGTCCGCAGGGCTCATTGTGACATCCCAGGACCCCCCTTTGTCCCCAGGGCCCATTCTGATACCGTGGGGATCCCCTTTGTCCCCAGAGCCTATTGTGACATCCTGGGCAACCCCATTGTCCCCAGGGCCCATTGTGACATCTGGGGAACGCCCTTGTCCCCAGAACCCATCCTGGCACCGTGGGGACCCTCCTTGTCCCCAGGGCCCATTGTGACACCATGGGGACCCCCCCTTTGTCTCCAGTACCCATTGTGACATCCTGGGGATCCCTCCTTGTCCCCAGGGCCCATTGTGACGTCCCAGGACCCCCCATTGTCCCCAGGGCCCATTGTGACATTCAGGGGACCCCCTTTGTCACTGGGGCCCATTGTGACATCCCAGGACCCCGCATTGTCCCCAGGGCCCATTGTGACATCCTGGGGACCCCCTTTGTCTCCAGGGCCCATTGTGACGTCCCAGGAACCCCCATTGTCCCCAGGGTCCATTGTTACATCCTGGGGAGCCCCTTGTCCCCAGGACCCATCATGACACCATGGGGACCCTCCTTGTCACTGGGGACGTATTGTGACACCATGGGGACCCCGCCTTGTCCTCAGGAGTCATTCTCACTTCCTGGGCACCCCCGATTGTCCCCAGGGCCCATTGTGACACCGTGGGTACCACCCTTGTCCGCAGGGCTCATTGTGACATCCCAGGACCCCCCTTTGTCCCCAGGGCCCATTCTGATACCGTGGGGATCCCTTTTGTCCCCAGAGCCTATTGTGACATCCAGGGGACCCCCTTTGTCCCCAGGGTCCATTGTGACATCGCAGGACCCCCCTGGTCCCCAGGGACCATTGTGACATCCTGGGGATGCCCCCTTTTCACTGGGGCCCATTGTGACGTCCCAGGACCCCCCATTGTCCCCAGGGCCCATTGTGACATCCTGGGGATCCCTGCTTGGCCCCAGGGCCCATTGTGACGTCTTAGGACCCCCTATTGTCCCCAGGGCCCATTGTGACATTCAGGGGACGCCTCTTTGTACCCAGGGCCCATTGTGACGTCCCAGGACCCCCCATTGTCCCCAGGGCCCATTGTGACATCCTGGGGATCCCTCCTTGTCCCCAGGGCCCATTGTGACGTCCCAGGACCCCCCATTGTCCTCAGGACCCATTGTGACAGTCAGGGGACCCCCTTTGTCACTGGGGCCCATTGTGACATCCCAGGACCCCACATTGTCCCCAGGACCCATTGTGACATCCTGGGGACCCCCCCTTGTCCCCAGGGCCCGTTGTGACGTCCCAGGACCCCCCATAGTTCCCAGGGCCCATTGTGACGTCCTGGGGAGCCCCCTCTGTTCCCAGGGCTCATTGTGACTTTCAGGGTACCCCCCCTTGTCCCCAGGGCTGATTGTGACGTCCTAGGGCCCCTCTGTGTCCCCAGGGCCCATTGTGACACTTTAGAGACCCCTCTTTGTCCCCAGGGCCCATTGTGACATCCTGGGGACCCCCCCTTGTCCCCAGGGCCCATTGTGACACCATGGGTACCACCCTTGTCCGCAGGGCTCATTGTGACATCCCAGGACCCCCCTTTGTCCCCAGGCCCCATTCTGATACAGTGGCGATCCCCTTTGTCCCCAGAGCCCATTGTGACATCCAGGGGACGCCCTTTGTCCCCAGGGCCCATTGTGACATCGCAGGACCCCCCTGGTCCCCAGGGACCATTGTGACATCCTGGGGATGCCCCCTTGTCACTGGGGCCCATTGTGACATTCAGGGGACCCCTCTTTGTTCCCAGGGCCCATTGTGACATCCTGGGGACCCCCTCTTGTCCCCAGGGCCCATTGTGACGTCCCAGGACCCCCCATTGTCCCCAGGGCCCATTGTGACATTCAGGGGACCCCCTTTGTCACTGGGGCCCATTGTGACATCCCAAGACCCCACATTGTCCCCAGGGCCCATTGTGGCATCCTGGGGACCCCCTTTGTCACTGGGGCCCATTGTGACGTCCCAGGACCCCGCATTGTCCCCAGAGCCCATTGTGACATCCTGGAGACCCCCTTTGTCTCCAGGGCCCATTGTGACGTCCCAGCACCCCCCATTGTCCCCAGGGTCCATTGTTACATCTTGGGGACCCCCTTGTCCCCAGGACCCATCGTGACACCATGGGGACCCTCCTTGTCGCTGGGGACCCATTGTGACACCATGGGGACCCCCCCTTGTCCTCAAGGCCCATTGTGACACTGTGGGGAACCCCCTTGTCCCCAGGGCCTATTGTCACGTCCCAGGACCCCCCATTTTCCCCAGGGCCCATTGTGACACCTTGGGGACCCCCTTGTCACTGGAGACCCATTGTGACAGCATGGGGACCACCCCTTGTCCTCAGGGCCTATTGTGAACATCTTGGGGAACCTCCATTGTCCCCAGAGCCCATTGTGAGTTCCTGGAGACCCCCTTGTCCCCAGGTCCCATTGTGACATCCTGGGGAGCCTCTTTGTCCCCAGGACCCATCCTGGCACCGTGGAGACCTCCCTTGTCACTGGGGACCCATTGTGACACCATGGGAACCTCCCATTGTCCTCAGGGCCCATTGAGACATCCTGGGGAGCCCCTTTGTCACTGGGGACCCATTGTGACATCCCAGGAAACCCATTGTCCCAAGGGCCCATTGTGACGTCCCAGGACCCCCCATTGTCTCCAGGACCCATTGTGACCTCCTCGGCACCCCCTTGTCCCTAGGGCCCATTGTGACATTCACGGGACCCCCCTTTGTCCCCAGAGCCCATTCTGAGATGGTGGGGACCCCCTTTGTCCCCAGGGCCCATTGTGACATCCTGGGGACGCCCTTTGTCCCCAGGGCCCATTTTGACACCATCGACCCCCCCCTTTGTCCCCAGGGCCCATTGTGACATCCTGGGGACCCTCCTTGTCCCCAGAGCCCATTGTGACATCCAGAATACCCCCTTTGTCCCCAGGGCCCATTGTGGCACCATGGGGACCCCCTTTGTCACTGGGGCCCATTGTGACATCCCATGACCCCCCTTTATCCCCAGTGCTAATGTGAAATCCTGGGGACCCCTTTTGTCCCCAGGGCCCATTGTGGCACCATGGGGAACCCCTTTGTCACTGGGGGCCATTGTGACATTCCAGGATTCTACTTTGTCCCCAGGGCTCGTTCTGACACCTTGGGGACTCCCATTGTCCCCAGGGCCCATTGTGACATCCTGGGCAACCCCATTGTCCCCAGGGCCCATTGTGACATCTGGGGAACGACCTTGTCCCCAGGACCCATCATGGCACCGTGGGGACCCTCCTTGTCACTTGGGCCCATTGTGACACCATGGGGACCCCCCCTTTGTCCCCAGTGCCCATTGTGACATCCTGCGCACCCCTCTTTGTCCCCAGGGTCCATTGTGACATCCTGGGCAACCCCATTGTCCCCAGGGCCCATTGTGACATCTGGGGGACGCCCTTGTCCCTAGGACCCATCGTGGCACCGTGGGGACCCTCCTTGTCACTTGGGCCCATTGTGACACCATGGGAACCCCCCCTTTGTCTCCAGTACCCATTGTGACATCCTGGGGATCCCTCCTTGTCCCCAGGGCCCATTGTGACGTCGCAGGACCCCCCATTGTCCCCAGGGCCCATTGTGACATCCTGCGCACCCCCCTTTGTCCCCAGGGTCCATTGTGACATCCTGGGCAACCCCATTGTCCCCAGGGCCCATTGTGACATCTGGGGGACGCCCTTGTCCCCAGGACCCATCGTGGCACCGTGGGGACCCTCCTTGTCACTTGGGCCCATTGTGACACCATTGGGACCCCCCCTTTGTCTCCAGTACCCATTGTGACATCCTGGGGATCCCTCCTTGTCCCCAGGGCCCATTGTGACATCCCAGGACCCCCCATTGTCCCCAGGGCCCATTGTGACATCTGGGGGACGCCCTTGTCCCCAGGACCCATCGTGGCACCGTGGGGACCCTCCTTGTCACTTGGGCCCATTATGGCACCATGGGGACCCCCCCTTTGTCTCCAGTACCCATTGTGACATCCTGGGGATCCCTCCTTGTCCCCAGGGCCCATTGTGACGTCCCAGGACCCCCCATTGTCCCCAGGGCCCATTGTGACATTCAGGGGATCCCCTTTGTCACTGGGACCCATTGTGACATCCCAGGACCCCGCATTGTCTCCAGGGCCCATTGTGACATCCTGGGGACCCCCTTTGTCACTGGGGCCCATTGTGACGTCCCAGGACCCCGCATTGTCCCCAGAGCCCATTGTGACATCCTGGAGACCCCCTTTGTCTCCAGGGCCCATTGTGACGTCCCAGTACCCCCATTGTCCCCAGGGTCCATTGTTACATCCTGGGGACCCCCTTGTCCCCAGGACCCATCGTGACACCATGGGGACCCTCCTTGTCGCTGGGGACCCATTGTGACACCATGGGGACCCCCCCTTGTCCTCAGGGCCCATTGTGACACTGTGGGGAACCCCCTTGTCCCCAGGGCCTATTGTCACGTCCCAGGACCCCCCATTGTCCCCAGGGCCCATTGTGACACCTTGGGGACCCCCTTGTCACTGGAGACCCATTGTGACAGAATGGGGACCACCCCTTGTCCTCAGGGCCTATTGTGAACATCCTGGGGAACCTCCATTGTCCCCAGAGCCCATTGTGAGTTCCTGGAGACCCCCTTGTCCCCAGGTCCCATTGTGACATCCTGGGGAGCCTCTTTGTCCCCAGGACCCATCCTGGCACCGTGGAGACCTCCCTTGTCACTGGGGACCCATTGTGACACCATGGGGACCTCCCATTGTCCTCAGGGCCCATTGAGACATCCTGGGGACCCCCTTTGTCACTGGGGGCCCATTGTGACATCCCAGGAACCCCATTGTCCCAAGGGCCCATTGTGACATCCTGAGGACCCCCCTTTGTCTCCAGGACATATTGTGACACCGTGGGTACCTCATTAGTCCCCAGGGCCCATTGGGACATCCTAGGGATCCCCTCTTGTCCCCAGGGCCCATTGTGACGTCCCAGGACCCCCCATTGTCCCCAGGGCCCATTGTGACATCCTGCGCACCCCCCTTTGTCCCCAGGGTCCATTGTGACATCCTGGGCAACCCCATTGTCCCCAGGGCCCATTGTGACATCTGGGGGACGCCCTTGTCCCCAGGACCCATCGTGGCACCGTGGGGACCCTCCTTGTCACTTGGGCCCATTGTGACACCATTGGGACCCCCCCTTTGTCTCCAGTACCCATTGTGACATCCTGGGGATCCCTCCTTGTCCCCAGGGCCCATTGTGACATCCCAGGACCCCCCATTGTCCCCAGGGCCCATTGTGACATCTGGGGGACGCCCTTGTCCCCAGGACCCATCGTGGCACCGTGGGGACCCTCCTTGTCACTTGGGCCCATTATGGCACCATGGGGACCCCCCCTTTGTCTCCAGTACCCATTGTGACATCCTGGGGATCCCTCCTTGTCCCCAGGGCCCATTGTGACGTCCCAGGACCCCCCATTGTCCCCAGGGCCCATTGTGACATTCAGGGGATCCCCTTTGTCACTGGGACCCATTGTGACATCCCAGGACCCCGCATTGTCTCCAGGGCCCATTGTGACATCCTGGGGACCCCCTTTGTCACTGGGGCCCATTGTGACGTCCCAGGACCCCGCATTGTCCCCAGAGCCCATTGTGACATCCTGGAGACCCCCTTGTCTCCAGGGCCCATTGTGACGTCCCAGTACCCCCATTGTCCCCAGGGTCCATTGTTACATCCTGGGGACCCCCTTGTCCCCAGGACCCATCGTGACACCATGGGGACCCTCCTTGTCGCTGGGGACCCATTGTGACACCATGGGGACCCCCCCTTGTCCTCAGGGCCCATTGTGACACTGTGGGGAACCCCCTTGTCTCCAGGGCCTATTGTCACGTCCCAGGACCCCCCATTGTCCCCAGGGCCCATTGTGACACCTTGGGGACCCCCTTGTCACTGGAGACCCATTGTGACAGCATGGGGACCACCCCTTGTCCTCAGGGCCTATTGTGAACATCCTGGGGAACCTCCATTGTCCCCAGAGCCCATTGTGAGTTCCTGGAGACCCCCTTGTCCCCAGGTCCCATTGTGACATCCTGGGGAGCCTCTTTGTCCCCAGGACCCATCCTGGCACCGTGGAGACCTCCCTTGTCACTGGGGACCCATTGTGACACCATGGGGACCTCCCATTGTCCTCAGGGCCCATTGAGACATCCTGGGGACCCCCTTTGTCACTGGGGGCCCATTGTGACATCCCAGGAACCCCATTGTCCCAAGGGCCCATTGTGACATCCTGAGGACCCCCCTTTGTCTCCAGGACATATTGTGACACCGTGGGTACCTCATTAGTCCCCAGGGCCCATTGGGACATCCTAGGGATCCCCTCTTGTCCCCAGGGCCCATTGTGACGTCCCAGGACCCCCCATTGTCCCCAGGGCCCATTGTGACATCCTGCGCACCCCCCTTTGTCCCCAGGGTCCATTGTGACATCCTGGGCAACCCCATTGTCCCCAGGGCCCATTGTGACATCTGGGGGACGCCCTTGTCCCCAGGACCCATCGTGGCACCGTGGGGACCCTCCTTGTCACTTGGGCCCATTGTGACACCATGGGGACCCCCCCTTTGTCTCCAGTACCCATTGTGACATCCTGGGGATCCCTCCTTGTCCCCAGGGCCCATTGTGACGTCCCAGGACCCCCCATTGTCCCCAGGGCCCATTGTGACATTCAGGGGACCCCCTTTGTCACTGGGGCCCATTGTGACATCCCAGGACCCCCCATTGTCCTCAGGACCCATTGTGACAGTCAGGGGACCCCCTTTGTCACTGGGGCCCATTGTGACATCCCAGGACCCCACATTGTCCCCAGGACCCATTGTGACATCCTGGGGACCCCCCCTTGTCCCCAGGGCCCGTTGTGACGTCCCAGGACCCCCCATAGTTCCCAGGGCCCATTGTGACGTCCTGGGGAGCCCCCTCTGTTCCCAGGGCTCATTGTGACTTTCAGGGTACCCCCCCTTTTCCCCAGGGCTGATTGTGACGTCCTAGGGCCCCTCTGTGTCCCCAGGGCCCATTGTGACACTTTAGAGACCCCTCTTTGTCCCCAGGGCCCATTGTGACATCCTGGGGACCCCCCCTTGTCCCCAGGGCCCATTGTGACACCATGGGTACCACCCTTGTCCGCAGGGCTCATTGTGACATCCCAGGACCCCCCTTTGTCCCCAGGCCCCATTCTGATACAGTGGCGATCCCCTTTGTCCCCAGAGCCCATTGTGACATCCAGGGGACGCCCTTTGTCCCCAGGGCCCATTGTGACATCGCAGGACCCCCCTGGTCCCCAGGGACCATTGTGACATCCTGGGGATGCCCCCTTGTCACTGGGGCCCATTGTGACATTCAGGGGACCCCTCTTTGTTCCCAGGGCCCATTGTGACATCCTGGGGACCCCCTCTTGTCCCCAGGGCCCATTGTGACGTCCCAGGACCCCCCATTGTCCCCAGGGCCCATTGTGACATTCAGGGGACCCCCTTTGTCACTGGGGCCCATTGTGACATCCCAAGACCCCACATTGTCCCCAGGGCCCATTGTGGCATCCTGGGGACCCCCTTTGTCACTGGGGCCCATTGTGACGTCCCAGGACCCCGCATTGTCCCCAGAGCCCATTGTGACATCCTGGAGACCCCCTTTGTCTCCAGGGCCCATTGTGACGTCCCAGGACCCCCCATTGTCCCCAGGGTCCATTGTTACATCTTGGGGACCCCCTTGTCCCCAGGACCCATCGTGACACCATGGGGACCCTCCTTGTCGCTGGGGACCCATTGTGACACCATGGGGACCCCCCCTTGTCCTCAAGGCCCATTGTGACACTGTGGGGAACCCCCTTGTCCCCAGGGCCTATTGTCACGTCCCAGGACCCCCCATTTTCCCCAGGGCCCATTGTGACACCTTGGGGACCCCCTTGTCACTGGAGACCCATTGTGACAGCATGGGGACCACCCCTTGTCCTCAGGGCCTATTGTGAACATCCTGGGGAACCTCCATTGTCCCCAGAGCCCATTGTGAGTTCCTGGAGACCCCCTTGTCCCCAGGTCCCATTGTGACATCCTGGGGAGCCTCTTTGTCCCCAGGACCCATCCTGGCACCGTGGAGACCTCCCTTGTCACTGGGGACCCATTGTGACACCATGGGGACCTCCCATTGTCCTCAGGGCCCATTGAGACATCCTGGGGAGCCCCTTTGTCACTGGGGACCCATTGTGACATCCCAGGAAACCCATTGTCCCAAGGGCCCATTGTGACGTCCCAGGACCCCCCATTGTCTCCAGGACCCATTGTGACCTCCTCGGCACCCCCTTGTCCCTAGGGCCCATTGTGACATTCACGGGACCCCCCTTTGTCCCCAGAGCCCATTCTGAGATGGTGGGGACCCCCTTTGTCCCCAGGGCCCATTGTGACATCCTGGGGACGCCCTTTGTCCCCAGGGCCCATTTTGACACCATCGACACCCCCCTTTGTCCCCAGGGCCCATTGTGACATCCTGGGGACCCTCCTTGTCCCCAGAGCCCATTGTGACATCCAGAATACCCCCTTTGTCCCCAGGGCCCATTGTGGCACCATGGGGACCCCCTTTGTCACTGGGGCCCATTGTGACATCCCATGACCCCCCTTTATCCCCAGTGCTATTGTGAAATCCTGGGGACCCCTTTTGTCCCCAGGGCCCATTGTGGCACCATGGGGAACCCCTTTGTCACTGGGGGCCATTGTGACATTCCAGGATTCTACTTTGTCCCCAGGGCTCGTTCTGACACCTTGGGGACTCCCATTGTCCCCAGGGCCCATTGTGACATCCTGGGCAACCCCATTGTCCCCAGGGCCCATTGTGACATCTGGGGAACGACCTTGTCCCCAGGACCCATCGTGGCACCGTGGGGACCCTCCTTGTCACTTGGGCCCATTGTGACACCATGGGGACCCCCCCTTTGTCCCCAGTGCCCATTGTGACATCCTGCGCACCCCCCTTTGTCCCCAGGGTCCATTGTGACATCCTGGGCAACCCCATTGTCCCCAGGGCCCATTGTGACATCTGGGGGACGCCCTTGTCCCTAGGACCCATCGTGGCACCGTGGGGACCCTCCTTGTCACTTGGGCCCATTGTGACACCATGGGAACCCCCCCTTTGTCTCCAGTACCCATTGTGACATCCTGGGGATCCCTCCTTGTCCCCAGGGCCCATTGTGACGTCGCAGGACCCCCCATTGTCCCCAGGGCCCATTGTGACATCCTGCGCACCCCCCTTTGTCCCCAGGGTCCATTGTGACATCCTGGGCAACCCCATTGTCCCCAGGGCCCATTGTGACATCTGGGGGACGCCCTTGTCCCCAGGACCCATCGTGGCACCGTGGGGACCCTCCTTGTCACTTGGGCCCATTGTGACACCATTGGGACCCCCCCTTTGTCTCCAGTACCCATTGTGACATCCTGGGGATCCCTCCTTGTCCCCAGGGCCCATTGTGACATCCCAGGACCCCCCATTGTCCCCAGGGCCCATTGTGACATCTGGGGGACGCCCTTGTCCCCAGGACCCATCGTGGCACCGTGGGGACCCTCCTTGTCACTTGGGCCCATTATGGCACCATGGGGACCCCCCCTTTGTCTCCAGTACCCATTGTGACATCCTGGGGATCCCTCCTTGTCCCCAGGGCCCATTGTGACGTCCCAGGACCCCCCATTGTCCCCAGGGCCCATTGTGACATTCAGGGGATCCCCTTTGTCACTGGGACCCATTGTGACATCCCAGGACCCCGCATTGTCTCCAGGGCCCATTGTGACATCCTGGGGACCCCCTTTGTCACTGGGGCCCATTGTGACGTCCCAGGACCCCGCATTGTCCCCAGAGCCCATTGTGACATCCTGGAGACCCCCTTTGTCTCCAGGGCCCATTGTGACGTCCCAGTACCCCCATTGTCCCCAGGGTCCATTGTTACATCCTGGGGACCCCCTTGTCCCCAGGACCCATCGTGACACCATGGGGACCCTCCTTGTCGCTGGGGACCCATTGTGACACCATGGGGACCCCCCCTTGTCCTCAGGGCCCATTGTGACACTGTGGGGAACCCCCTTGTCCCCAGGGCCTATTGTCACGTCCCAGGACCCCCCATTGTCCCCAGGGCCCATTGTGACACCTTGGGGACCCCCTTGTCACTGGAGACCCATTGTGACAGAATGGGGACCACCCCTTGTCCTCAGGGCCTATTGTGAACATCCTGGGGAACCTCCATTGTCCCCAGAGCCCATTGTGAGTTCCTGGAGACCCCCTTGTCCCCAGGTCCCATTGTGACATCCTGGGGAGCCTCTTTGTCCCCAGGACCCATCCTGGCACCGTGGAGACCTCCCTTGTCACTGGGGACCCATTGTGACACCATGGGGACCTCCCATTGTCCTCAGGGCCCATTGAGACATCCTGGGGACCCCCTTTGTCACTGGGGGCCCATTGTGACATCCCAGGAACCCCATTGTCCCAAGGGCCCATTGTGACATCCTGAGGACCCCCCTTTGTCTCCAGGACATATTGTGACACCGTGGGTACCTCATTAGTCCCCAGGGCCCATTGGGACATCCTAGGGATCCCCTCTTGTCCCCAGGGCCCATTGTGACGTCCCAGGACCCCCCATTGTCCCCAGGGCCCATTGTGACATCCTGCGCACCCCCCTTTGTCCCCAGGGTCCATTGTGACATCCTGGGCAACCCCATTGTCCCCAGGGCCCATTGTGACATCTGGGGGACGCCCTTGTCCCCAGGACCCATCGTGGCACCGTGGGGACCCTCCTTGTCACTTGGGCCCATTGTGACACCATTGGGACCCCCCCTTTGTCTCCAGTACCCATTGTGACATCCTGGGGATCCCTCCTTGTCCCCAGGGCCCATTGTGACATCCCAGGACCCCCCATTGTCCCCAGGGCCCATTGTGACATCTGGGGGACGCCCTTGTCCCCAGGACCCATCGTGGCACCGTGGGGACCCTCCTTGTCACTTGGGCCCATTATGGCACCATGGGGACCCCCCCTTTGTCTCCAGTACCCATTGTGACATCCTGGGGATCCCTCCTTGTCCCCAGGGCCCATTGTGACGTCCCAGGACCCCCCATTGTCCCCAGGGCCCATTGTGACATTCAGGGGATCCCCTTTGTCACTGGGACCCATTGTGACATCCCAGGACCCCGCATTGTCTCCAGGGCCCATTGTGACATCCTGGGGACCCCCTTTGTCACTGGGGCCCATTGTGACGTCCCAGGACCCCGCATTGTCCCCAGAGCCCATTGTGACATCCTGGAGACCCCCTTGTCTCCAGGGCCCATTGTGACGTCCCAGTACCCCCATTGTCCCCAGGGTCCATTGTTACATCCTGGGGACCCCCTTGTCCCCAGGACCCATCGTGACACCATGGGGACCCTCCTTGTCGCTGGGGACCCATTGTGACACCATGGGGACCCCCCCTTGTCCTCAGGGCCCATTGTGACACTGTGGGGAACCCCCTTGTCTCCAGGGCCTATTGTCACGTCCCAGGACCCCCCATTGTCCCCAGGGCCCATTGTGACACCTTGGGGACCCCCTTGTCACTGGAGACCCATTGTGACAGCATGGGGACCACCCCTTGTCCTCAGGGCCTATTGTGAACATCCTGGGGAACCTCCATTGTCCCCAGAGCCCATTGTGAGTTCCTGGAGACCCCCTTGTCCCCAGGTCCCATTGTGACATCCTGGGGAGCCTCTTTGTCCCCAGGACCCATCCTGGCACCGTGGAGACCTCCCTTGTCACTGGGGACCCATTGTGACACCATGGGGACCTCCCATTGTCCTCAGGGCCCATTGAGACATCCTGGGGACCCCCTTTGTCACTGGGGGCTCATTGTGACATCCCAGGAACCCCATTGTCCCAAGGGCCCATTGTGACATCCTGAGGACCCCCCTTTGTCTCCAGGACATATTGTGACACCGTGGGTACCTCATTAGTCCCCAGGGCCCATTGGGACATCCTAGGGATCCCCTCTTGTCCCCAGGGCCCATTGTGACGTCCCAGGACCCCCCATTGTCCCCAGGGCCCATTGTGACATCCTGCGCACCCCCCTTTGTCCCCAGGGTCCATTGTGACATCCTGGGCAACCCCATTGTCCCCAGGGCCCATTGTGACATCTGGGGGACGCCCTTGTCCCCAGGACCCATCGTGGCACCGTGGGGACCCTCCTTGTCACTTGGGCCCATTGTGACACCATGGGGACCCCCCCTTTGTCTCCAGTACCCATTGTGACATCCTGGGGATCCCTCCTTGTCCCCAGGGCCCATTGTGACGTCCCAGGACCCCCCATTGTCCCCAGGGCCCATTGTGACATTCAGGGGACCCCCTTTGTCACTGGGGCCCATTGTGACATCCCAGGACCCCCCATTGTCCTCAGGACCCATTGTGACAGTCAGGGGACCCCCTTTGTCACTGGGGCCCATTGTGACATCCCAGGACCCCACATTGTCCCCAGGACCCATTGTGACATCCTGGGGACCCCCCCTTGTCCCCAGGGCCCGTTGTGACGTCCCAGGACCCCCCATAGTTCCCAGGGCCCATTGTGACGTCCTGGGGAGCCCCCTCTGTTCCCAGGGCTCATTGTGACTTTCAGGGTACCCCCCCTTTTCCCCAGGGCTGATTGTGACGTCCTAGGGCCCCTCTGTGTCCCCAGGGCCCATTGTGACACTTTAGAGACCCCTCTTTGTCCCCAGGGCCCATTGTGACATCCTGGGGACCCCCCCTTGTCCCCAGGGCCCATTGTGACACCATGGGTACCACCCTTGTCCGCAGGGCTCATTGTGACATCCCAGGACCCCCCTTTGTCCCCAGGCCCCATTCTGATACAGTGGCGATCCCCTTTGTCCCCAGAGCCCATTGTGACATCCAGGGGACGCCCTTTGTCCCCAGGGCCCATTGTGACATCGCAGGACCCCCCTGGTCCCCAGGGACCATTGTGACATCCTGGGGATGCCCCCTTGTCACTGGGGCCCATTGTGACATTCAGGGGACCCCTCTTTGTTCCCAGGGCCCATTGTGACATCCTGGGGACCCCCTCTTGTCCCCAGGGCCCATTGTGACGTCCCAGGACCCCCCATTGTCCCCAGGGCCCATTGTGACATTCAGGGGACCCCCTTTGTCACTGGGGCCCATTGTGACATCCCAAGACCCCACATTGTCCCCAGGGCCCATTGTGGCATCCTGGGGACCCCCTTTGTCACTGGGGCCCATTGTGACGTCCCAGGACCCCGCATTGTCCCCAGAGCCCATTGTGACATCCTGGAGACCCCCTTTGTCTCCAGGGCCCATTGTGACGTCCCAGGACCCCCCATTGTCCCCAGGGTCCATTGTTACATCTTGGGGACCCCCTTGTCCCCAGGACCCATCGTGACACCATGGGGACCCTCCTTGTCGCTGGGGACCCATTGTGACACCATGGGGACCCCCCCTTGTCCTCAAGGCCCATTGTGACACTGTGGGGAACCCCCTTGTCCCCAGGGCCTATTGTCACGTCCCAGGACCCCCCATTTTCCCCAGGGCCCATTGTGACACCTTGGGGACCCCCTTGTCACTGGAGACCCATTGTGACAGCATGGGGACCACCCCTTGTCCTCAGGGCCTATTGTGAACATCCTGGGGAACCTCCATTGTCCCCAGAGCCCATTGTGAGTTCCTGGAGACCCCCTTGTCCCCAGGTCCCATTGTGACATCCTGGGGAGCCTCTTTGTCCCCAGGACCCATCCTGGCACCGTGGAGACCTCCCTTGTCACTGGGGACCCATTGTGACACCATGGGGACCTCCCATTGTCCTCAGGGCCCATTGAGACATCCTGGGGAGCCCCTTTGTCACTGGGGACCCATTGTGACATCCCAGGAAACCCATTGTCCCAAGGGCCCATTGTGACGTCCCAGGACCCCCCATTGTCTCCAGGACCCATTGTGACCTCCTCGGCACCCCCTTGTCCCTAGGGCCCATTGTGACATTCACGGGACCCCCCTTTGTCCCCAGAGCCCATTCTGAGATGGTGGGGACCCCCTTTGTCCCCAGGGCCCATTGTGACATCCTGGGGACGCCCTTTGTCCCCAGGGCCCATTTTGACACCATCGACACCCCCCTTTGTCCCCAGGGCCCATTGTGACATCCTGGGGACCCTCCTTGTCCCCAGAGCCCATTGTGACATCCAGAATACCCCCTTTGTCCCCAGGGCCCATTGTGGCACCATGGGGACCCCCTTTGTCACTGGGGCCCATTGTGACATCCCATGACCCCCCTTTATCCCCAGTGCTATTGTGAAATCCTGGGGACCCCTTTTGTCCCCAGGGCCCATTGTGGCACCATGGGGAACCCCTTTGTCACTGGGGGCCATTGTGACATTCCAGGATTCTACTTTGTCCCCAGGGCTCGTTCTGACACCTTGGGGACTCCCATTGTCCCCAGGGCCCATTGTGACATCCTGGGCAACCCCATTGTCCCCAGGGCCCATTGTGACATCTGGGGAACGACCTTGTCCCCAGGACCCATCGTGGCACCGTGGGGACCCTCCTTGTCACTTGGGCCCATTGTGACACCATGGGGACCCCCCCTTTGTCCCCAGTGCCCATTGTGACATCCTGCGCACCCCCCTTTGTCCCCAGGGTCCATTGTGACATCCTGGGCAACCCCATTGTCCCCAGGGCCCATTGTGACATCTGGGGGACGCCCTTGTCCCTAGGACCCATCGTGGCACCGTGGGGACCCTCCTTGTCACTTGGGCCCATTGTGACACCATGGGAACCCCCCCTTTGTCTCCAGTACCCATTGTGACATCCTGGGGATCCCTCCTTGTCCCCAGGGCCCATTGTGACGTCGCAGGACCCCCCATTGTCCCCAGGGCCCATTGTGACATCCTGCGCACCCCCCTTTGTCCCCAGGGTCCATTGTGACATCCTGGGCAACCCCATTGTCCCCAGGGCCCATTGTGACATCTGGGGGACGCCCTTGTCCCCAGGACCCATCGTGGCACCGTGGGGACCCTCCTTGTCACTTGGGCCCATTGTGACACCATTGGGACCCCCCCTTTGTCTCCAGTACCCATTGTGACATCCTGGGGATCCCTCCTTGTCCCCAGGGCCCATTGTGACATCCCAGGACCCCCCATTGTCCCCAGGGCCCATTGTGACATCTGGGGGACGCCCTTGTCCCCAGGACCCATCGTGGCACCGTGGGGACCCTCCTTGTCACTTGGGCCCATTATGGCACCATGGGGACCCCCCCTTTGTCTCCAGTACCCATTGTGACATCCTGGGGATCCCTCCTTGTCCCCAGGGCCCATTGTGACGTCCCAGGACCCCCCATTGTCCCCAGGGCCCATTGTGACATTCAGGGGATCCCCTTTGTCACTGGGACCCATTGTGACATCCCAGGACCCCGCATTGTCTCCAGGGCCCATTGTGACATCCTGGGGACCCCCTTTGTCACTGGGGCCCATTGTGACGTCCCAGGACCCCGCATTGTCCCCAGAGCCCATTGTGACATCCTGGAGACCCCCTTTGTCTCCAGGGCCCATTGTGACGTCCCAGTACCCCCATTGTCCCCAGGGTCCATTGTTACATCCTGGGGACCCCCTTGTCCCCAGGACCCATCGTGACACCATGGGGACCCTCCTTGTCGCTGGGGACCCATTGTGACACCATGGGGACCCCCCCTTGTCCTCAGGGCCCATTGTGACACTGTGGGGAACCCCCTTGTCCCCAGGGCCTATTGTCACGTCCCAGGACCCCCCATTGTCCCCAGGGCCCATTGTGACACCTTGGGGACCCCCTTGTCACTGGAGACCCATTGTGACAGAATGGGGACCACCCCTTGTCCTCAGGGCCTATTGTGAACATCCTGGGGAACCTCCATTGTCCCCAGAGCCCATTGTGAGTTCCTGGAGACCCCCTTGTCCCCAGGTCCCATTGTGACATCCTGGGGAGCCTCTTTGTCCCCAGGACCCATCCTGGCACCGTGGAGACCTCCCTTGTCACTGGGGACCCATTGTGACACCATGGGGACCTCCCATTGTCCTCAGGGCCCATTGAGACATCCTGGGGACCCCCTTTGTCACTGGGGGCCCATTGTGACATCCCAGGAACCCCATTGTCCCAAGGGCCCATTGTGACATCCTGAGGACCCCCCTTTGTCTCCAGGACATATTGTGACACCGTGGGTACCTCATTAGTCCCCAGGGCCCATTGGGACATCCTAGGGATCCCCTCTTGTCCCCAGGGCCCATTGTGACGTCCCAGGACCCCCCATTGTCCCCAGGGCCCATTGTGACATCCTGCGCACCCCCCTTTGTCCCCAGGGTCCATTGTGACATCCTGGGCAACCCCATTGTCCCCAGGGCCCATTGTGACATCTGGGGGACGCCCTTGTCCCCAGGACCCATCGTGGCACCGTGGGGACCCTCCTTGTCACTTGGGCCCATTGTGACACCATTGGGACCCCCCCTTTGTCTCCAGTACCCATTGTGACATCCTGGGGATCCCTCCTTGTCCCCAGGGCCCATTGTGACATCCCAGGACCCCCCATTGTCCCCAGGGCCCATTGTGACATCTGGGGGACGCCCTTGTCCCCAGGACCCATCGTGGCACCGTGGGGACCCTCCTTGTCACTTGGGCCCATTATGGCACCATGGGGACCCCCCCTTTGTCTCCAGTACCCATTGTGACATCCTGGGGATCCCTCCTTGTCCCCAGGGCCCATTGTGACGTCCCAGGACTCCCCATTGTCCCCAGGGCCCATTGTGACATTCAGGGGATCCCCTTTGTCACTGGGACCCATTGTGACATCCCAGGACCCCGCATTGTCTCCAGGGCCCATTGTGACATCCTGGGGACCCCCTTTGTCACTGGGGCCCATTGTGACGTCCCAGGACCCCGCATTGTCCCCAGAGCCCATTGTGACATCCTGGAGACCCCCTTTGTCTCCAGGGCCCATTGTGACGTCCCAGGACCCCCCATTGTCCCCAGGGTCCATTGTTACATCCTGGGGACCCCCTTGTCCCCAGGACCCATCGTGACACCATGGGGACCCTCCTTGTCGCTGGGGACCCATTGTGACACCATGGGGACCCCCCCTTGTCCTCAGGGCCCATTGTGACACTGTGGGGAACCCCCTTGTCCCCAGGGCCTATTGTCACGTCCCAGGACCCCCCATTGTCCCCAGGGCCCATTGTGACACCTTGGGGACCCCCTTGTCACTGGAGACCCATTGTGACAGCATGGGGACCACCCCTTGTCCTCAGGGCCTATTGTGAACATCCTGGGGAACCTCCATTGTCCCCAGAGCCCATTGTGAGTTCCTGGAGACCCCCTTGTCCCCAGGTCCCATTGTGACATCCTGGGGAGCCTCTTTGTCCCCAGGACCCATCCTGGCACCGTGGAGACCTCCCTTGTCACTGGGGACCCATTGTGACACCATGGGGACCTCCCATTGTCCTCAGGGCCCATTGAGACATCCTGGGGACCCCCTTTGTCACTGGGGACCCATTGTGACATCCCAGGAACCCCATTGTCCCAAGGGCCCATTGTGACATCCTGAGGACCCCCCTTTGTCTCCAGGACATATTGTGACACCGTGGGTACCTCATTAGTCCCCAGGGCCCATTGGGACATCCTAGGGATCCCCTCTTGTCCCCAGGGCCCATTGTGACGTCCCAGGACCCCCCATTGTCCCCAGGGCCCATTGTGACATCCTGCGCACCCCCCTTTGTCCCCAGGGCCCATTGTGACAGTCAGGGGACCCCCTTTGTCACTGGGGCCCATTGTGACATCCCAGGACCCCACATTGTCCCCAGGACCCATTGTGACATCCTGGGGACCCCCCCTTGTCCCCAGGGCCCGTTGTGACGTCCCAGGACCCCCCATAGTTCCCAGGGCCCATTGTGACGTCCTGGGGAGCCCCCTCTGTTCCCAGGGCTCATTGTGACTTTCAGGGTACCCCCCCTTGTCCCCAGGGCTGATTGTGACGTCCTAGGGCCCCTCTGTGTCCCCAGGGCCCATTGTGACACTTTAGAGACCCCTCTTTGTCCCCAGGGCCCATTGTGACATCCTGGGGACCCCCCCTTGTCCCCAGGGCCCATTGTGACACCATGGGTACCACCCTTGTCCGCAGGGCTCATTGTGACATCCCAGGACCCCCCTTTGTCCCCAGGGCCCATTCTGATACAGTGGCGATCCCCTTTGTCCCCAGAGCCCATTGTGACATCCAGGGGACCCCCTTTGTCCCCAGGGCCCATTGTGACATCGCAGGACCCCCCTGGTCCCCAGGGACCATTGTGACATCCTGGGGATGCCCCCTTGTCACTGGGGCCCATTGTGACATTCAGGGGACCCCTCTTTGTTCCCAGGGCCCATTGTGACATCCTGGGGACCCCCTCTTGTCCCCAGGGCCCATTGTGACGTCCCAGGACCCCCCATTGTCCCCAGGGCCCATTGTGACATTCAGGGGACCCCCTTTGTCACTGGGGCCCATTGTGACATCCCAAGACCCCACATTGTCTCCAGGGCCCATTGTGACATCCTGGGGACCCCCTTTGTCACTGGGGCCCATTGTGACGTCCCAGGACCCCGCATTGTCCCCAGAGCCCATTGTGACATCCTGGAGACCCCCTTTGTCTCCAGGGCCCATTGTGACGTCCCAGGACCCCCCATTGTCCCCAGGGTCCATTGTTACATCTTGGGGACCCCCTTGTCCCCAGGACCCATCGTGACACCATGGGGACCCTCCTTGTCGCTGGGGACCCATTGTGACACCATGGGGACCCCCCCTTGTCCTCAAGGCTCATTGTGAC
The DNA here is from genome assembly GCF_037038585.1 of Patagioenas fasciata. Classification (NCBI taxonomy): domain Eukaryota; kingdom Metazoa; phylum Chordata; class Aves; order Columbiformes; family Columbidae; genus Patagioenas; species Patagioenas fasciata. Next base: position 1,241,260 of record NC_092528.1, read on the forward strand.
ACTGTGGGGAACCCCCTTGTCCCCAGGGCCTATTGTCACGTCCCAGGACCCCCCATTTTCCCCAGGGCCCATTGTGACACCTTGGGGACCCCCTTGTCACTGGAGACCCATTGTGACATCCCAGGAAACCCATTGTCCCAAGGGCCCATTGTGACGTCCCAGGACCCCCCATTGTCTCCAGGACCCATTGTGACCTCCTCGGCACCCCCTTGTCCCTAGGGCCCATTGTGACATTCACGGGACCCCCCTTTGTCCCCAGGGCCCATTTTGACACCATCGACACCCCTCTTTGTCCCCAGGGCCCATTGTGACATCCTGGGGACCCTCCTTGTCCCCAGAGCCCATTGTGACATCCAGAATACCCCCTTTGTCCCCAGGGCCCATTGTGGCACCATGGGGACCCCCTTTGTCACTGGGGCCCATTGTGACATCCCATGACCCCCCTTTATCCCCAGTGCTATTGTGAAATCCTGGGGACCCCTTTTGTCCCCAGGGCCCATTGTGGCACCATGGGGAACCCCTTTGTCACTGGGGGCCATTGTGACATTCCAGGATTCCACTTTGTCCCCAGGGCTCGTTCTGACACCTTGGGGACTCCCATTGTCCCCAGGGCCCATTGTGACATCCTGGGCAACCCCATTGTCCCCAGGGCCCATTGTGACATCTGGGGAACGCCCTTGTCCCCAGGACCCATCGTGGCACCGTGGGGACCCTCCTTGTCACTTGGGCCCATTGTGACACCATGGGGACCCCCCCTTTGTCCCCAGTGCCCATTGTGACATCCTGCGCACCCCCCTTTGTCCCCAGGGTCCATTGTGACATCCTGGGCAACCCCATTGTCCCCAGGGCCCATTGTGACATCTGGGGGACGCCCTTGTCCCTAGGACCCATCGTGGCACCGTGGGGACCCTCCTTGTCACTTGGGCCCATTGTGACACCATGGGGACCCCCTTTTTGTCTCCAGTACCCATTGTGACATCCTGGGGATCCCTCCTTGTCCCCAGGGCCCATTGTGACGTCCCAGGACCCCCCATTGTCCCCAGGGCCCATTGTGACATTCAGGGGACCCCCTTTGTCACTGGGGCCCATTGTGACATCCCAGGACCCCGCATTGTCCCCAGGGCCCATTGTGACATCCTGGGGACCCCCTTTGTCACTGGGGCCCATTGTGACGTCCCAGGACCCCGCATTGTCCCCAGAGCCCATTGTGACATCCTGGAGACCCCCTTTGTCTCCAGGGCCCATTGTGACGTCCCAGGACCCCCCATTGTCCCCAGGGTCCATTGTTACATCCTGGGGACCCCCTTGTCCCCAGGACCCATCGTGACACCATGGGGACCCTCCTTGTCGCTGGGGACCCATTGTGACACCATGGGGACCCCCCCTTGTCCTCAGGGCCCATTGTGACACTGTGGGGAACCCCCTTGTCCCCAGGGCCTATTGTCACGTCCCAGGACCCCCCATTGTCCCCAGGGCCCATTGTGACACCTTGGGGACCCCCTTGTCACTGGAGACCCATTGTGACAGCATGGGGACCACCCCTTGTCCTCAGGGCCTATTGTGAACATCCTGGGGAACCTCCATTGTCCCCAGAGCCCATTGTGAGTTCCTGGAGACCCCCTTGTCCCCAGGTCCCATTGTGACATCCTGGGGAGCCTCTTTGTCCCCAGGACCCATCCTGGCACCGTGGAGACCTCCTTTGTCACTGGGGACCCATTGTGACACCATGGGGACCTCCCATTGTCCTCAGGGATATTGAGACATCCTGGGGACCCCCTTTGTCACTGGGGACCCATTGTGATATCCCAGGAACCCCATTGTCCCAAGGGCCCATTGTGACATCCTGGGGACCCCCCTTTGTCTCCAGGACATATTGTGACACCGTGGGGACCTCATTAGTCCCCAGGGCCCATTGTGACGTCTCAGGACCCCCCATTGTCCCCAGGGCCCATTGTGACGTCCCAGGACCCCCCATTGTTCCCAGGACCCATTGTGACCTCCTCGGCACCCCCTTGTCCCTAGGGCCCATTGTGACATTCACGGGACCCCCCTTTGTCCCCAGGGCCCATTCTGATATGGTGGGGACCCCCTTTGTCCCCAGGGCCCATTGTGACATCCTGGGGACGCCCTTTGTCCCCAGGGCCCATTTTGACACCATCGACACCCCCCTTTGTCCCCAGGGCCCATTGTGACATCCTGGGGACCCTCCTCGTCCCCAGGGCCCATTGTGACATCCAGAAGACCCCCTTTGTCCCCAGGGCCCATTGTGGCACCATGGGGACCCCCTTTGTCACTGGGGTCCATTGTGACATCCCATGACCCCCCTTTATCCCCAGTGCTATTGTGAAATCCTGGGGACCCCTTTTGTCCCCAGGGCCCATTGTGGCACCATGGGGAACCCCTTTGTCACTGGGGGCCATTGTGACATTCCAGGATTCCATTTTGTCCCCAGGGCTCGTTCTGACACCTTGGGGACTCCCATTGTCCCCAGGACCCATTGTGACATCCTGGGCAACCCCATTGTCCCCAGGGCCCATTGTGACATCAGGGGAACGCCCTTGTCCCCAGGACCCATCCTGGCACCGTGGGGACCCTCCTTGTCCCCAGGGCCCATTGTGACACCATGGGGACCCCCCCTTTGTCTCCAGTACCCATTGTGACATCCTGGGGATCCCTCCTTGTCCCCAGGGCCCATTGTGACGTCCCAGGACCCCCCATTGTCCCCAGGGCCCATTGTGACATTCAGGGGACCCCCTTTGTCACTGGGGCCCATTGTGACATCCCAGGACCCCACATTGTCCCCAGGGCCCATTGTGACATCCTGGGGACCCCCTTTGTCACTGGGGCCCATTGTGACGTCCCAGGACCCCGCATTGTCCCCAGAGCCCATTGTGACATCCTGGAGACCCCCTTTGTCTCCAGGGCCCATTGTGACGTCCCAGGAACCCCCATTGTCCCCAGGGTCCATTGTTACATCCTGGGGAGCCCCTTGTCCCCAGGACCCATCATGACACCATGGGGACCCTCCTTGTCACTGGGGATGCATTGTGACAGCATGAGGACCCCGCCTTGTCCTCAGGAGTCATTCTCACTTCCTGGGCACCCCCCATTGTCCCCAGGGCCCATTGTGACACCATGGGTACCACCCTTGTCCGCAGGGCTCATTGTGACATCCCAGGACCCCCCTTTGTCCCCAGGGCCCATTCTGATACCGTGGGGATCCCCTTTGTCCCCAGAGCCTATTGTGACATCCTGGGCAACCCCATTGTCCCCAGGGCCCATTGTGACATCTGGGGAACGCCCTTGTCCCCAGAACCCATCCTGGCACCGTGGGGACCCTCCTTGTCCCCAGGGCCCATTGTGACACCATGGGGACCCCCCCTTTGTCTCCAGTACCCATTGTGACATCCTGGGGATCCCTCCTTGTCCCCAGGGCCCATTGTGACACCGTGGGTACCACCCTTGTCCGCAGGGCTCATTGTGACATCCCAGGACCCCCCTTTGTCCCCAGGGCCCATTCTGATACCGTGGGGATCCCCTTTGTCCCCAGAGCCTATTGTGACATCCAGGGGACCCCCTTTGTCCCCAGGGTCCATTGTGACATCGCAGGACCCCCCTGGTCCCCAGGGACCATTGTGACATCCTGGGGATGCCCCCTTTTCACTGGGGCCCATTGTGACGTCCCAGGACCCCCCATTGACCCCAGGGCCCATTGTGACATCCTGGGGATCCCTGCTTGGCCCCAGGGCCCATTGTGACGTCTTAGGACCCCCTATTGTCCCCAGGGCCCATTGTGACATTCAGGGGACGCCTCTTTGTACCCAGGGCACATTGTGACATCCTGGGGACCCCCCCTTGTCCCCAGGGCCCATTGTGACGTCCCAGGACCCCCCATTGTCCTCAGGACCCATTGTGACAGTCAGGGGACCCCCTTTGTCACTGGGGCCCATTGTGACATCCCAGGACCCCACATTGTCCCCAGGACCCATTGTGACATCCTGGGGACCCCCCCTTGTCCCCAGGGCCCGTTGTGACGTCCCAGGACCCCCCATAGTTCCCAGGGCCCATTGTGACGTCCTGGGGAGCCCCCTCTGTTCCCAGGGCTCATTGTGACTTTCAGGGTACCCCCCCTTGTCCCCAGGGCTGATTGTGACGTCCTAGGGCCCCTCTGTGTCCCCAGGGCCCATTGTGACACTTTAGAGACCCCTCTTTGTCCCCAGGGCCCATTGTGACATCCTGGGGACCCCCCCTTGTCCCCAGGGCCCATTCTGATACAGTGGCGATCCCCTTTGTCCCCAGAGCCCATTGTGACATCCAGGGGACGCCCTTTGTCCCCAGGGCCCATTGTGACATCGCAGGACCCCCCTGGTCCCCAGGGACCATTGTGACATCCTGGGGATGCCCCCTTGTCACTGGGGCCCATTGTGACATTCAGGGGACCCCTCTTTGTTCCCAGGGCCCATTGTGACATCCTGGGGACCCCCTCTTGTCCCCAGGGCCCATTGTGACATCCCAGGACCCCCCATTGTCCCCAGGGCCCATTGTGACATTCAGGGGACCCCCTTTGTCACTGGGGCCCATTGTGACATCCCAAGACCCCACATTGTCCCCAGGGCCCATTGTGGCATCCTGGGGACCCCCTTTGTCACTGGGGCCCATTGTGACGTCCCAGGACCCCGCATTGTCCCCAGAGCCCATTGTGACATCCTGGAGACCCCCTTTGTCTCCAGGGCCCATTGTGACGTCCCAGGACCCCCCATTGTCCACAGGGTCCATTGTTACATCTTGGGGACCCCCTTGTCCCCAGGACCCATCGTGACACCATGGGGACCCTCCTTGTCGCTGGGGACCCATTGTGACACCATGGGGACCCCCCCTTGTCCTCAAGGCTCATTGTGACACTGTGGGGAACCCCCTTGTCCCCAGGGCCTATTGTCACGTCCCAGGACCCCCCATTTTCCCCAGGGCCCATTGTGACACCTTGGGGACCCCCTTGTCACTGGAGACCCATTGTGACAGCATGGGGACCACCCCTTGTCCTCAGGGCCGATTGTGAACATCCTGGGGAACCTCCATTGTCCCCAGAGCCCATTGTGAGTTCCTGGAGACCCCCTTGTCCCCAGGTCCCATTGTGACATCCTGGGGAGCCTCTTTGTCCCCAGGACCCATCCTGGCACCGTGGAGACCTCCCTTGTCACTGGGGACCCATTGTGACACCATGGGGACCTCCCATTGTCCTCAGGGCCCATTGAGACATCCTGGGGACCCCCTTTGTCACTGGGGACCCATTGTGACATCCCAGGAACCCCATTGTCCCAAGGGCCCATTGTGACGTCCCAGGACCCCCCATTGTCTCCAGGACCCATTGTGACCTCCTCGGCACCCCCTTGTCCCTAGGGCCCATTGTGACATTCACGGGACCCCCCTTTGTCCCCAGAGGCTATTCTGAGATGGTGGGGACCCCCTTTGTCCCCAGGGCCCATTGTGACATCCTGGCGACGCCCTTTGTCCCCAGGGCCCATTTTGACACCATCGACACCCCCCTTTGTCCCCAGGGCCCATTGTGACATCCTGGGGACCCTCCTTGTCCCCAGAGCCCATTGTGACATCCAGAAGACCCCCTTTGTCCCCAGGGCCCATTGTGGCACCATGGGGACCCCCTTTGTCACTGGGGCCCATTGTGACATCCCATGACCCCCCTTTATCCCCAGTGCTATTGTGAAATCCTGGGGACCCCTTTTGTCCCCAGGGCCCATTGTGGCACCATGGGGAACCCCTTTGTCACTGGGGGCCATTGTGACATTCCAGGATTCCACTTTGTCCCCAGGGCTCGTTCTGACACCTTGGGGACTCCCATTGTCCCCAGGGCCCATTGTGACATCCTGGGCAACCCCATTGTCCCCAGGGCCCATTGTGACATCTGGGGAACGCCCTTGTCCCCAGGACCCATCGTGGCACCGTGGGGACCCTCCTTGTCACTTGGGCCCATTGTGACACCATGGGGACCCCCCCTTTGTCCCCAGTGCCCATTGTGACATCCTGCGCACCCCCCTTTGTCCCCAGGGTCCATTGTGACATCCTGGGCAACCCCATTGTCCCCAGGGCCCATTGTGACATCTGGGGGACGCCCTTGTCCCTAGGACCCATCGTGGCACCGTGGGGACCCTCCTTGTCACTTGGGCCCATTGTGACACCATGGGAACCCCCCCTTTGTCTCCAGTACCCATTGTGACATCCTGGGGATCCCTCCTTGTCCCCAGGGCCCATTGTGACGTCGCAGGACCCCCCATTGTCCCGAGGGCCCATTGTGACATCCTGCGCACCCCCCTTTGTCCCCAGGGTCCATTGTGACATCCTGGGCAACCCCATTGTCCCCAGGGCCCATTGTGACATCTGGGGGACGCCCTTGTCCCCAGGACCCATCGTGGCACCGTGGGGACCCTCCTTGTCACTTGGGCCCATTGTGACACCATTGGGACCCCCCCTTTGTCTCCAGTACCCATTGTGACATCCTGGGGATCCCTCCTTGTCCCCAGGGCCCATTGTGACATCCCAGGACCCCCCATTGTCCCCAGGGCCCATTGTGACATCTGGGGGACGCCCTTGTCCCCAGGACCCATCGTGGCACCGTGGGGACCCTCCTTGTCACTTGGGCCCATTATGGCACCATGGGGACTCCCCCTTTGTCTCCAGTACCCATTGTGACATCCTGGGGATCCCTCCTTGTCCCCAGGGCCCATTGTGACGTCCCAGGACCCCCCATTGTCCCCAGGGCCCATTGTGACATTCAGGGGATCCCCTTTGTCACTGGGACCCATTGTGACATCCCAGGACCCCGCATTGTCTCCAGGGCCCATTGTGACATCCTGGGGACCCCCTTTGTCACTGGGGCCCATTGTGACGTCCCAGGACCCCGCATTGTCCCCAGAGCCCATTGTGACATCCTGGAGACCCCCTTTGTCTCCAGGGCCCATTGTGACGTCCCAGTACCCCCCATTGTCCCCAGGGTCCATTGTTACATCCTGGGGACCCCCTTGTCCCCAGGACCCATCGTGACACCATGGGGACCCTCCTTGTCGCTGGGGACCCATTGTGACACCATGGGGACCCCCCCTTGTCCTCAGGGCCCATTGTGACACTGTGGGGAACCCCCTTGTCCCCAGGGCCTATTGTCACGTCCCAGGACCCCCCATTGTCCCCAGGGCCCATTGTGACACCTTGGGGACCCCCTTGTCACTGGAGACCCATTGTGACAGCATGGGGACCACCCCTTGTCCTCAGGGCCTATTGTGAACATCCTGGGGAACCTCCATTGTCCCCAGAGCCCATTGTGAGTTCCTGGAGACCCCCTTGTCCCCAGGTCCCATTGTGACATCCTGGGGAGCCTCTTTGTCCCCAGGACCCATCCTGGCACCGTGGAGACATCCCTTGTCACTGGGGACCCATTGTGACACCATGGGGACCTCCCATTGTCCTCAGGGCCCATTGAGACATCCTGGGGACCCCCTTTGTCACTGGGGGCCCATTGTGACATCCCAGAAACCCCATTGTCCCAAGGGCCCATTGTGACATCCTAGGGATCCCCTCTTGTCCCCAGGGCCCATTGTGACGTCCCAGGACCCCCCATTGTCCCCAGGGCCCATTGTGACATCCTGCGCACCCCCCTTTGTCCCCAGGGTCCATTGTGACATCCTGGGCAACCCCATTGTCCCCAGGGCGCATTGTGACAGTCAGGGGACCCCCTTTGTCACTGGGGCCCATTGTGACATCCCAGGACCCCACATTGTCCCCAGGACCCATTGTGACATCCTGGGGACCCCCCCTTGTCCCCAGGGCCCGTTGTGACGTCCCAGGACCCCCCATAGTTCCCAGGGCCCATTGTGACGTCCTGGGGAGCCCCCTCTGTTCCCAGGGCTCATTGTGACTTTCAGGGTACCCCCCCTTGTCCCCAGGGCTGATTGTGACGTCCTAGGGCCCCTCTGTGTCCCCAGGGCCCATTGTGACACTTTAGAGACCCCTCTTTGTCCCCAGGGCCCATTGTGACATCCTGGGGACCCCCCCTTGTCCCCAGGGCCCATTGTGACACCATGGGTACCACCCTTGTCCGCAGGGCTCATTGTGACATCCCAGGACCCCCCTTTGTCCCCAGTGCCCATTCTGATACAGTGGCGATCCCCTTTGTCCCCAGAGCCCATTGTGACATCCAGGGGACCCCCTTTGTCCCCAGGGCAGATTGTGACATCGCAGGACCCCCCTGGTCCCCAGGGACCATTGTGACATCCTGGGGATGCCCCCTTGTCACTGGGGCCCATTGTGACATTCAGGGGACCCCTCTTTGTTCCCAGGGCCCATTGTGACATCCTGGGGACCCCCTCTTGTCCCCAGGGCCCATTGTGACGTCCCAGGACCCCCCATTGTCCCCAGGGCCCATTGTGACATTCAGGGGACCCCCTTTGTCACTGGGGCCCATTGTGACATCCCAAGACCCCACATTGTCCCCAGGGCCCATTGTGACATCCTGGGGACCCCCTTTGTCACTGGGGCCCATTGTGACGTCCCAGGACCCCGCATTGTCCCCAGAGCCCATTGTGACATCCTGGAGACCCCCTTTGTCTCCAGGGCCCATTGTGACGTCCCAGGACCCCCCATTGTCCCCAGGGTCCATTGTTACATCTTGGGGACCCCCTTGTCCCCAGGACCCATCGTGACACCATGGGGACCCTCCTTGTCGCTGGGGACCCATTGTGACACCATGGGGACCCCCCCTTGTCCTCAAGGCTCATTGTGACACTGTGGGGAACCCCCTTGTCCCCAGGGCCTATTGTCACGTCCCAGGACCCCCCATTTTCCCCAGGGCCCATTGTGACACCTTGGGGACCCCCTTGTCACTGGAGACCCATTGTGACATCCCAGGAAACCCATTGTCCCAAGGGCCCATTGTGACGTCCCAGGACCCCCCATTGTCTCCAGGACCCATTGTGACCTCCTCGGCACCCCCTTGTCCCTAGGGCCCATTGTGACATTCACGGGACCCCCCTTTGTCCCCAGGGCCCATTCTGAGATGGTGGGGACCCCCTTTGTCCCCAGGGCCCATTGTGACATCCTGGGGACGCCCTTTGTCCCCAGGGCCCATTTTGACACCATCGACACCCCTCTTTGTCCCCAGGGCCCATTGTGACATCCTGGGGACCCTCCTTGTCCCCAGAGCCCATTGTGACATCCAGAAGACCCCCTTTGTCTCCAGGGCCCATTGTGGCACCATGGGGACCCCCTTTGTCACTGGGGCCCATTGTGACATCCCATGACCCCCCTTTATCCCCAGTGCTATTGTGAAATCCTGGGGACCCCTTTTGTCCCCAGGGCCCATTGTGGCACCATGGGGAACCCCTTTGTCACTGGGGGCCATTGTGACATTCCAGGATTCCACTTTGTCCCCAGGGCTCGTTCTGACACCTTGGGGACTCCCATTGTCCCCAGGGCCCATTGTGACATCCTGGGCAACCCCATTGTCCCCAGGGCCCATTGTGACATCTGGGGAACGCCCTTGTCCCCAGGACCCATCGTGGCACCGTGGGGACCCTCCTTGTCACTTGGGCCCATTGTGACACCATGGGGACCCCCCCTTTGTCCCCAGTGCCCATTGTGACATCCTGCGCACCCCCCTTTGTCCCCAGGGTCCATTGTGACATCCTGGGCAACCCCATTGTCCCCAGGGCCCATTGTGACATCTGGGGGACGCCCTTGTCCCTAGGACCCATCGTGGCACCGTGGGGACCCTCCTTGTCACTTGGGCCCATTGTGACACCATGGGGACCCCCTTTTTGTCTCCAGTACCCATTGTGACATCCTGGGGATCCCTCCTTGTCGCCAGGGCCCATTGTGACATCCCAGGACCCCCCATTGTCCCCAGGGTCCATTGTTACATCTTGGGGACCCCCTTGTCCCCAGGACCCATCGTGACACCATGGGGACCCTCCTTGTCGCTGGGGACCCATTGTGACACCATGGGGACCCCCCCTTGTCCTCAAGGCTCATTGTGACACTGTGGGGAACCCCCTTGTCCCCAGGGCCTATTGTCACGTCCCAGGACCCCCCATTTTCCCCAGGGCCCATTGTGACACCTTGGGGACCCCCTTGTCACTGGAGACCCATTGTGACAGCATGGGGACCACCCCTTGTCCTCAGGGCCTATTGTGAACATCCTGGGGAACCTCCATTGTCCCCAGAGCCCATTGTGAGTTCCTGGAGACCCCCTTGTCCCCAGGTCCCATTGTGACATCCTGGGGAGCCTCTTTGTCCCCAGGACCCATCCTGGCACCGTGGAGACCTCCCTTGTCACTGGGGAACCATTGTGACACCATGGGGACCTCCCATTGTCCTCAGGGCCCATTGAGACATCCTGGGGACCCCCTTTGTCACTGGGGACCCATTGTGACATCCCAGGAAACCCATTGTCCCAAGGGCCCATTGTGACGTCCCAGGACCCCCCATTGTCTCCAGGACCCATTGTGACCTCCTCGGCACCCCCTTGTCCCTAGGGCCCATTGTGACATTCACGGGACCCCCCTTTGTCCCCAGTGCCCATTCTGAGATGGTGGGGACCCCCTTTGTCCCCAGGGCCCATTGTGACATCCTGGGGACACCCTTTGTCCCCAGGGCCCATTTTGACACCATCGACACCCCTCTTTGTCCCCAGGGCCCATTGTGACATCCTGGGGACCCTCCTTGTCCCCAGAGCCCATTGTGACATCCAGAAGACCCCCTTTGTCCCCAGGGCCCATTGTGGCACCATGGGGACCCCCTTTGTCACTGGGGCCCATTGTGACATCCCATGACCCCCCTTTATCCCCAGTGCTATTGTGAAATCCTGGGGACCCCTTTTGTCCCCAGGGCCCATTGTGGCACCATGGGGAACCCCTTTGTCACTGGGGGCCATTGTGACATTCCAGGATTCCACTTTGTCCCCAGGGCTCGTTCTGACACCTTGGGGACTCCCATTGTCCCCAGGGCCCATTGTGACATCCTGGGCAACCCCATTGTCCCCAGGGCCCATTGTGACATCTGGGGAACGCCCTTGTCCCCAGGACCCATCGTGGCACCGTGGGGACCCTCCTTGTCACTTGGGCCCATTGTGACACCATGGGGACCCCCCCTTTGTCCCCAGTGCCCATTATGACATCCTGCGCACCCCCCTTTGTCCCCAGGGTCCATTGTGACATCCTGGGCAACCCCATTGTCCCCAGGGCCCATTGTGACATCTGGGGGACGCCCTTGTCCCTAGGACCCATCGTGGCACCGTGGGGACCCTCCTTGTCACTTGGGCCCATTGTGACACCATGGGAACCCCCCCTTTGTCTCCAGTACCCATTGTGACATCCTGGGGATCCCTCCTTGTCCCCAGGGCCCATTGTGACGTCGCAGGACCCCCCATTGTCCCGAGGGCCCATTGTGACATCCTGCGCACCCCCCTTTGTCCCCAGGGTCCATTGTGACATCCTGGGCAACCCCATTGTCCCCAGGGCCCATTGTGACATCTGGGGGACGCCCTTGTCCCCAGGACCCATCGTGGCACCGTGGGGACCCTCCTTGTCACTTGGGCCCATTATGGCACCATGGGGACTCCCCCTTTGTCTCCAGTACCCATTGTGACATCCTGGGGATCCCTCCTTGTCCCCAGGGCCCATTGTGACGTCCCAGGACCCCCCATTGTCCCCAGGGCCCATTGTGACATTCAGGGGATCCCCTTTGTCACTGGGACCCATTGTGACATCCCAGGACCCCGCATTGTCTCCAGGGCCCATTGTGACATCCTGGGGACCCCCTTTGTCACTGGGGCCCATTGTGACGTCCCAGGACCCCGCATTGTCCCCAGAGCCCATTGTGACATCCTGGAGACCCCCTTTGTCTCCAGGGCCCATTGTGACGTCCCAGTACCCCCCATTGTCCCCAGGGTCCATTGTTACATCCTGGGGACCCCCTTGTCCCCAGGACCCATCGTGACACCATGGGGACCCTCCTTGTCGCTGGGGACCCATTGTGACACCATGGGGACCCCCCCTTGTCCTCAGGGCCCATTGTGACACTGTGGGGAACCCCCTTGTCCCCAGGGCCTATTGTCACGTCCCAGGACCCCCCATTGTCCCCAGGGCCCATTGTGACACCTTGGGGACCCCCTTGTCACTGGAGACCCATTGTGACAGCATGGGGACCACCCCTTGTCCTCAGGGCCTATTGTGAACATCCTGGGGAACCTCCATTGTCCCCAGAGCCCATTGTGAGTTCCTGGAGACCCCCTTGTCCCCAGGTCCCATTGTGACATCCTGGGGAGCCTCTTTGTCCCCAGGACCCATCCTGGCACCGTGGAGACATCCCTTGTCACTGGGGACCCATTGTGACACCATGGGGACCTCCCATTGTCCTCAGGGCCCATTGAGACATCCTGGGGACCCCCTTTGTCACTGGGGGCCCATTGTGACATCCCAGAAACCCCATTGTCCCAAGGGCCCATTGTGACATCCTAGGGATCCCCTCTTGTCCCCAGGGCCCATTGTGACGTCCCAGGACCCCACATTGTCCCCAGGGCCCATTGTGACATCCTGCGCACCCCCCTTTGTCCCCAGGGTCCATTGTGACATCCTGGGCAACCCCATTGTCCCCAGGGCGCATTGTGACAGTCAGGGGACCCCCTTTGTCACTGGGGCCCATTGTGACATCCCAGGACCCCACATTGTCCCCAGGACCCATTGTGACATCCTGGGGACCCCCCCTTGTCCCCAGGGCCCGTTGTGACGTCCCAGGACCCCCCATAGTTCCCAGGGCCCATTGTGACGTCCTGGGGAGCCCCCTCTGTTCCCAGGGCTCATTGTGACTTTCAGGGTACCCCCCCTTGTCCCCAGGGCTGATTGTGACGTCCTAGGGCCCCTCTGTGTCCCCAGGGCCCATTGTGACACTTTAGAGACCCCTCTTTGTCCCCAGGGCCCATTGTGACATCCTGGGGACCCCCCCTTGTCCCCAGCGCCCATTGTGACACCATGGGTACCACCCTTGTCCGCAGGGCTCATTGTGACATCCCAGGACCCCCCTTTGTCCCCAGTGCCCATTCTGATACAGTGGCGATCCCCTTTGTCCCCAGAGCCCATTGTGACATCCTGGAGACCCCCTTTGTCTCCAGGGCCCATTGTGACGTCCCAGGAACCCCCATTGTCCCCAGGGTCCATTGTTACATCCTGGGGAGCCCCTTGTCCCCAGGACCCATCATGACACCATGGGGACCCTCCTTGTCACTGGGGATGCATTGTGACAGCATGAGGACCCCGCCTTGTCCTCAGGAGTCATTCTCACTTCCTGGGCACCCCCCATTGTCCCCAGGGCCCATTGTGACACCATGGGTACCACCCTTGTCCGCAGGGCTCATTGTGACATCCCAGGACCCCCCTTTGTCCCCAGGGCCCATTCTGATACCGTGGGGATCCCCTTTGTCCCCAGAGCCTATTGTGACATCCTGGGCAACCCCATTGTCCCCAGGGCCCATTGTGACATCTGGGGAACGCCCTTGTCCCCAGAACCCATCCTGGCACCGTGGGGACCCTCCTTGTCCCCAGGGCCCATTGTGACACCATGGGGACCCCCCCTTTGTCTCCAGTACCCATTGTGACATCCTGGGGATCCCTCCTTGTCCCCAGGGCCCATTGTGACACCGTGGGTACCACCCTTGTCCGCAGGGCTCATTGTGACATCCCAGGACCCCCCTTTGTCCCCAGGGCCCATTCTGATACCGTGGGGATCCCCTTTGTCCCCAGAGCCTATTGTGACATCCAGGGGACCCCCTTTGTCCCCAGGGTCCATTGTGACATCGCAGGACCCCCCTGGTCCCCAGGGACCATTGTGACATCCTGGGGATGCCCCCTTTTCACTGGGGCCCATTGTGACGTCCCAGGACCCCCCATTGACCCCAGGGCCCATTGTGACATCCTGGGGATCCCTGCTTGGCCCCAGGGCCCATTGTGACGTCTTAGGACCCCCTATTGTCCCCAGGGCCCATTGTGACATTCAGGGGACGCCTCTTTGTACCCAGGGCACATTGTGACATCCTGGGGACCCCCCCTTGTCCCCAGGGCCCATTGTGACGTCCCAGGACCCCCCATTGTCCTCAGGACCCATTGTGACAGTCAGGGGACCCCCTTTGTCACTGGGGCCCATTGTGACATCCCAGGACCCCACATTGTCCCCAGGACCCATTGTGACATCCTGGGGACCCCCCCTTGTCCCCAGGGCCCGTTGTGACGTCCCATGACCCCCCATAGTTCCCAGGGCCCATTGTGACGTCCTGGGGAGCCCCCTCTGTTCCCAGGGCTCATTGTGACTTTCAGGGTACCCCCCCTTGTCCCCAGGGCTGATTGTGACGTCCTAGGGCCCCTCTGTGTCCCCAGGGCCCATTGTGACACTTTAGAGACCCCTCTTTGTCCCCAGGGCCCATTGTGACATCCTGGGGACCCCCCCTTGTCCCCAGGGCCCATTCTGATACAGTGGCGATCCCCTTTGTCCCCAGAGCCCATTGTGACATCCAGGCGACGCCCTTTGTCCCCAGGGCCCATTGTGACATCGCAGGACCCCCCTGGTCCCCAGGGACCATTGTGACATCCTGGGGATGCCCCCTTGTCACTGGGGCCCATTGTGACATTCAGGGGACCCCTCTTTGTTCCCAGGGCCCATTGTGACATCCTGGGGACCCCCTCTTGTCCCCAGGGCCCATTGTGACATCCCAGGACCCCCCATTGTCCCCAGGGCCCATTGTGACATTCAGGGGACCCCCTTTGTCACTGGGGCCCATTGTGACATCCCAAGACCCCACATTGTCCCCAGGGCCCATTGTGGCATCCTGGGGACCCCCTTTGTCACTGGGGCCCATTGTGACGTCCCAGGACCCCGCATTGTCCCCAGAGCCCATTGTGACATCCTGGAGACCCCCTTTGTCTCCAGGGCCCATTGTGACGTCCCAGGACCCCCCATTGTCCACAGGGTCCATTGTTACATCTTGGGGACCCCCTTGTCCCCAGGACCCATCGTGACACCATGGGGACCCTCCTTGTCGCTGGGGACCCATTGTGACACCATGGGGACCCCCCCTTGTCCTCAAGGCTCATTGTGACACTGTGGGGAACCCCCTTGTCCCCAGGGCCTATTGTCACGTCCCAGGACCCCCCATTTTCCCCAGGGCCCATTGTGACACCTTGGGGACCCCCTTGTCACTGGAGACCCATTGTGACAGCATGGGGACCACCCCTTGTCCTCAGGGCCGATTGTGAACATCCTGGGGAACCTCCATTGTCCCCAGAGCCCATTGTGAGTTCCTGGAGACCCCCTTGTCCCCAGGTCCCATTGTGACATCCTGGGGAGCCTCTTTGTCCCCAGGACCCATCCTGGCACCGTGGAGACCTCCCTTGTCACTGGGGACCCATTGTGACACCATGGGGACCTCCCATTGTCCTCAGGGCCCATTGAGACATCCTGGGGACCCCCTTTGTCACTGGGGACCCATTGTGACATCCCAGGAAACCCATTGTCCCAAGGGCCCATTGTGACGTCCCAGGACCCCCCATTGTCTCCAGGACCCATTGTGACCTCCTCGGCACCCCCTTGTCCCTAGGGCCCATTGTGACATTCACGGGACCCCCCTTTGTCCCCAGAGGCTATTCTGAGATGGTGGGGACCCCCTTTGTCCCCAGGGCCCATTGTGACATCCTGGGGACGCCCTTTGTCCCCAGGGCCCATTTTGACACCATCGACACCCCCCTTTGTCCCCAGGGCCCATTGTGACATCCTGGGGACCCTCCTTGTCCCCAGAGCCCATTGTGACATCCAGAAGACCCCCTTTGTCCCCAGGGCCCATTGTGGCACCATGGGGACCCCATTTGTCACTGGGGCCCATTGTGACATCCCATGACCCCCCTTTATCCCCAGTGCTATTGTGAAATCCTGGGGACCCCTTTTGTCCCCAGGGCCCATTGTGGCACCATGGGGAACCCCTTTGTCACTGGGGGCCATTGTGACATTCCAGGATTCCACTTTGTCCCCAGGGCTCGTTCTGACACCTTGGGGACTCCCATTGTCCCCAGGGCCCATTGTGACATCCTGGGCAACCCCATTGTCCCCAGGGCCCATTGTGACATCTGGGGAACGCCCTTGTCCCCAGGACCCATCGTGGCACCGTGGGGACCCTCCTTGTCACTTGGGCCCATTGTGACACCATGGGGACCCCCCCTTTGTCCCCAGTGCCCATTGTGACATCCTGCGCACCCCCCTTTGTCCCCAGGGTCCATTGTGACATCCTGGGCAACCCCATTGTCCCCAGGGCCCATTGTGACATCTGGGGGACGCCCTTGTCCCTAGGACCCATCGTGGCACCGTGGGGACCCTCCTTGTCACTTGGGCCCATTGTGACACCATGGGAACCCCCCCTTTGTCTCCAGTACCCATTGTGACATCCTGGGGATCCCTCCTTGTCCCCAGGGCCCATTGTGACGTCGCAGGACCCCCCATTGTCCCGAGGGCCCATTGTGACATCCTGCGCACCCCCCTTTGTCCCCAGGGTCCATTGTGACATCCTGGGCAACCCCATTGTCCCCAGGGCCCATTGTGACATCTGGGGGACGCCCTTGTCCCCAGGACCCATCGTGGCACCGTGGGGACCCTCCTTGTCACTTGGGCCCATTGTGACACCATTGGGACCCCCCCTTTGTCTCCAGTACCCATTGTGACATCCTGGGGATCCCTCCTTGTCCCCAGGGCCCATTGTGACATCCCAGGACCCCCCATTGTCCCCAGGGCCCATTGTGACATCTGGGGGACGCCCTTGTCCCCAGGACCCATCGTGGCACCGTGGGGACCCTCCTTGTCACTTGGGCCCATTATGGCACCATGGGGACTCCCCCTTTGTCTCCAGTACCCATTGTGACATCCTGGGGATCCCTCCTTGTCCCCAGGGCCCATTGTGACGTCCCAGGACCCCCCATTGTCCCCAGGGCCCATTGTGACATTCAGGGGATCCCCTTTGTCACTGGGACCCATTGTGACATCCCAGGACCCCGCATTGTCTCCAGGGCCCATTGTGACATCCTGGGGACCCCCTTTGTCACTGGGGCCCATTGTGACGTCCCAGGACCCCGCATTGTCCCCAGAGCCCATTGTGACATCCTGGAGACCCCCTTTGTCTCCAGGGCCCATTGTGACGTCCCAGTACCCCCCATTGTCCCCAGGGTCCATTGTTACATCCTGGGGACCCCCTTGTCCCCAGGACCCATCGTGACACCATGGGGACCCTCCTTGTCGCTGGGGACCCATTGTGACACCATGGGGACCCCCCCTTGTCCTCAGGGCCCATTGTGACACTGTGGGGAACCCCCTTGTCCCCAGGGCCTATTGTCACGTCCCAGGACCCCCCATTGTCCCCAGGGCCCATTGTGACACCTTGGGGACCCCCTTGTCACTGGAGACCCATTGTGACAGCATGGGGACCACCCCTTGTCCTCAGGGCCTATTGTGAACATCCTGGGGAACCTCCATTGTCCCCAGAGCCCATTGTGAGTTCCTGGAGACCCCCTTGTCCCCAGGTCCCATTGTGACATCCTGGGGAGCCTCTTTGTCCCCAGGACCCATCCTGGCACCGTGGAGACATCCCTTGTCACTGGGGACCCATTGTGACACCATGGGGACCTCCCATTGTCCTCAGGGCCCATTGAGACATCCTGGGGACCCCCTTTGTCACTGGGGGCCCATTGTGACATCCCAGAAACCCCATTGTCCCAAGGGCCCATTGTGACATCCTAGGGATCCCCTCTTGTCCCCAGGGCCCATTGTGACGTCCCAGGACCCCCCATTGTCCCCAGGGCCCATTGTGACATCCTGCGCACCCCCCTTTGTCCCCAGGGTCCATTGTGACATCCTGGGCAACCCCATTGTCCCCAGGGCGCATTGTGACAGTCAGGGGACCCCCTTTGTCACTGGGGCCCATTGTGACATCCCAGGACCCCACATTGTCCCCAGGACCCATTGTGACATCCTGGGGACCCCCCCTTGTCCCCAGGGCCCGTTGTGACGTCCCAGGACCCCCCATAGTTCCCAGGGCCCATTGTGACGTCCTGGGGAGCCCCCTCTGTTCCCAGGGCTCATTGTGACTTTCAGGGTACCCCCCCTTGTCCCCAGGGCTGATTGTGACGTCCTAGGGCCCCTCTGTGTCCCCAGGGCCCATTGTGACACTTTAGAGACCCCTCTTTGTCCCCAGGGCCCATTGTGACATCCTGGGGACCCCCCCTTGTCCCCAGGGCCCATTGTGACACCATGGGTACCACCCTTGTCCGCAGGGCTCATTGTGACATCCCAGGACCCCCCTTTGTCCCCAGTGCCCATTCTGATACAGTGGCGATCCCCTTTGTCCCCAGAGCCCATTGTGACATCCAGGGGACCCCCTTTGTCCCCAGGGCAGATTGTGACATCGCAGGACCCCCCTGGTCCCCAGGGACCATTGTGACATCCTGGGGATGCCCCCTTGTCACTGGGGCCCATTGTGACATTCAGGGGACCCCTCTTTGTTCCCAGGGCCCATTGTGACATCCTGGGGACCCCCTCTTGTCCCCAGGGCCCATTGTGACGTCCCAGGACCCCCCATTGTCCCCAGGGCCCATTGTGACATTCAGGGGACCCCCTTTGTCACTGGGGCCCATTGTGACATCCCAAGACCCCACATTGTCCCCAGGGCCCATTGTGACATCCTGGGGACCCCCTTTGTCACTGGGGCCCATTGTGACGTCCCAGGACCCCGCATTGTCCCCAGAGCCCATTGTGACATCCTGGAGACCCCCTTTGTCTCCAGGGCCCATTGTGACGTCCCAGGACCCCCCATTGTCCCCAGGGTCCATTGTTACATCTTGGGGACCCCCTTGTCCCCAGGACCCATCGTGACACCATGGGGACCCTCCTTGTCGCTGGGGACCCATTGTGACACCATGGGGACCCCCCCTTGTCCTCAAGGCTCATTGTGACACTGTGGGGAACCCCCTTGTCCCCAGGGCCTATTGTCACGTCCCAGGACCCCCCATTTTCCCCAGGGCCCATTGTGACACCTTGGGGACCCCCTTGTCACTGGAGACCCATTGTGACATCCCAGGAAACCCATTGTCCCAAGGGCCCATTGTGACGTCCCAGGACCCCCCATTGTCTCCAGGACCCATTGTGACCTCCTCGGCACCCCCTTGTCCCTAGGGCCCATTGTGACATTCACGGGACCCCCCTTTGTCCCCAGTGCCCATTCTGATACAGTGGCGATCCCCTTTGTCCCCAGAGCCCATTGTGACATCCAGGGGACCCCCTTTGTCCCCAGGGCAGATTGTGACATCGCAGGACCCCCCTGGTCCCCAGGGACCATTGTGACATCCTGGGGATGCCCCCTTGTCACTGGGGCCCATTGTGACATTCAGGGGACCCCTCTTTGTTCCCAGGGCCCATTGTGACATCCTGGGGACCCCCTCTTGTCCCCAGGGCCCATTGTGACGTCCCAGGACCCCCCATTGTCCCCAGGGCCCATTGTGACATTCAGGGGACCCCCTTTGTCACTGGGGCCCATTGTGACATCCCAAGACCCCACATTGTCCCCAGGGCCCATTGTGACATCCTGGGGACCCCCTTTGTCACTGGGGCCCATTGTGACATCCCATGACCCCCCTTTATCCCCAGTGCTATTGTGAAATCCTGGGGACCCCTTTTGTCCCCAGGGCCCATTGTGGCACCATGGGGAACCCCTTTGTCACTGGGGGCCATTGTGACATTCCAGGATTCCACTTTGTCCCCAGGGCTCGTTCTGACACCTTGGGGACTCCCATTGTCCCCAGGGCCCATTGTGACATCCTGGGCAACCCCATTGTCCCCAGGGCCCATTGTGACATCTGGGGAACGCCCTTGTCCCCAGGACCCATCGTGGCACCGTGGGGACCCTCCTTGTCACTTGGGCCCATTGTGACACCATGGGGACCCCCCCTTTGTCCCCAGTGCCCATTGTGACATCCTGCGCACCCCCCTTTGTCCCCAGGGTCCATTGTGACATCCTGGGCAACCCCATTGTCCCCAGGGCCCATTGTGACATCTGGGGGACGCCCTTGTCCCTAGGACCCATCGTGGCACCGTGGGGACCCTCCTTGTCACTTGGGCCCATTGTGACACCATGGGGACCCCCTTTTTGTCTCCAGTACCCATTGTGACATCCTGGGGATCCCTCCTTGTCGCCAGGGCCCATTGTGACATCCCAGGACCCCCCATTGTCCCCAGGGTCCATTGTTACATCTTGGGGACCCCCTTGTCCCCAGGACCCATCGTGACACCATGGGGACCCTCCTTGTCGCTGGGGACCCATTGTGACACCATGGGGACCCCCCCTTGTCCTCAAGGCTCATTGTGACACTGTGGGGAACCCCCTTGTCCCCAGGGCCTATTGTCACGTCCCAGGACCCCCCATTTTCCCCAGGGCCCATTGTGACACCTGGGGACCCCCTTGTCACTGGAGACCCATTGTGACAGCATGGGGACCACCCCTTGTCCTCAGGGCCTATTGTGAACATCCTGGGGAACCTCCATTGTCCCCAGAGCCCATTGTGAGTTCCTGGAGACCCCCTTGTCCCCAGGTCCCATTGTGACATCCTGGGGAGCCTCTTTGTCCCCAGGACCCATCCTGGCACCGTGGAGACCTCCCTTGTCACTGGGGAACCATTGTGACACCATGGGGACCTCCCATTGTCCTCAGGGCCCATTGAGACATCCTGGGGACCCCCTTTGTCACTGGGGACCCATTGTGACATCCCAGGAACCCCATTGTCCCAAGGGCCCATTGTGACGTCCCAGGACCCCCCATTGTCTCCAGGACCCATTGTGACCTCCTCGGCACCCCCTTGTCCCTAGGGCCCATTGTGACATTCACGGGACCCCCCTTTGTCCCCAGTGCCCATTCTGAGATGGTGGGGACCCCCTTTGTCCCCAGGGCCCATTGTGACATCCTGGGGACGCCCTTTGTCCCCAGGGCCCATTTTGACACCATCGACACCCCTCTTTGTCCCCAGGGCCCATTGTGACATCCTGGGGACCCTCCTTGTCCCCAGAGCCCATTGTGACATCCAGAAGACCCCCTTTGTCCCCAGGGCCCATTGTGGCACCATGGGGACCCCCTTTGTCACTGGGGCCCATTGTGACATCCCATGACCCCCCTTTATCCCCAGTGCTATTGTGAAATCCTGGGGACCCCTTTTGTCCCCAGGGCCCATTGTGGCACCATGGGGCACCCCTTTGTCACTGGGGGCCATTGTGACATTCCAGGATTCCACTTTGTCCCCAGGGCTCGTTCTGACACCTTGGGGACTCCAATTGTCCCCAGGGCCCATTGTGACATCCTGGGCAACCCCATTGTCCCCAGGGCCCATTGTGACATCTGGGGAACGCCCTTGTCCCCAGGACCCATCGTGGCACCGTGGGGACCCTCCTTGTCACTTGGGCCCATTGTGACACCATGGGGACCCCCCCTTTGTCCCCAGTGCCCATTGTGACATCCTGCGCACCCCCCTTTGTCCCCAGGGTCCATTGTGACATCCTGGGCAACCCCATTGTCCCCAGGGCCCATTGTGACATCTGGGGGACGCCCTTGTCCCTAGGACCCATCGTGGCACCGTGGGGACCCTCCTTGTCACTTGGGCCCATTGTGACACCATGGGGAACCCCTTTTTTTCTCCAGTACCCATTGTGACATCCTGGGGATCCCTCCTTGTCCCCAGGGCCCATTGTGACGTCCCAGGACCCCCCATTGTCCCCAGGGCCCATTGTGACATCCTGCGCACCCCCCTTTGTCCCCAGGGTCCATTGTGACATCCTGGGCAACCCCATTGTCCCCAGGGCCCATTGTGACATCTGGGGGACGCCCTTGTCCCCAGGACCCATCGTGGCACCGTGGGGACCCTCCTTGTCACTTGGGCGCATTGTGACACCATGGGGACCCCCCCTTTGTCTCCAGTACCCATTGTGACATCCTGGGGATCCCTCCTTGTCCCCAGGGCCCATTGTGACATCCCAGGACCCCCCATTGTCCCCAGGGCCCATTGTGACATCTGGGGGACGCCCTTGTCCCCAGGACCCATCGTGGCACCGTGGGGACCCTCCTTGTCACTTGGGCCCATTGTGGCACCATGGGGACCCCCCCTTTGTCTCCAGTACCCATTGTGACATCCTGGGGATCCCTCCTTGTCCCCAGGGCCCATTGTGACGTCCCAGGACCCCCCATTGTCCCCAGGGCCCATTGTGACATTCAGGGGACCCCCTTTGTTACTGGGGCCCATTGTGACATCCCAGGACCCCGCATTGTCCCCAGGGCCCATTGTGACATCCTGGGGACCCCTTTGTCACTGGGGCCCATTGTGACGTCCCAGGACCCCGCATTGTCCCCAGAGCCCATTGTGACATCCTGGAGACCCCCTTTGTCTCCAGGGCCCATTGTGACGTCCCAGGACCCCCCATTGTCCCCAGGGTCCATTGTTACATCCTGGGGACCCCCTTGTCCCCAGGACCCATCGTGACACCATGGGGACCCTCCTTGTCGCTGGGGACCCATTGTGACACCATGGGGACCCCCCCTTGTCCTCAGGGCCCATTGTGACACTGTGGGGAACCCCCTTGTCCCCAGGGCCTATTGTCACGTCCCAGGACCCCCCATTGTCCCCAGGGCCCATTGTGACACCTTGGGGACCCCCTTGTCACTGGAGACCCATTGTGACAGCATGGGGA
The DNA here is from genome assembly GCF_037038585.1 of Patagioenas fasciata. NCBI lineage: Eukaryota > Metazoa > Chordata > Aves > Columbiformes > Columbidae > Patagioenas > Patagioenas fasciata. The sequence goes on from NC_092528.1 coordinate 1,264,069, forward strand.
CCACCCCTTGTCCTCAGGGCCTATTGTGAACATCCTGGGGAACCTCCATTGTCCCCAGAGCCCATTGTGAGTTCCTGGAGACCCCCTTGTCCCCAGGTCCCATTGTGACATCCTGGGGAGCCTCTTTGTCCCCAGGACCCATCCTGGCACCGTGGAGACCTCCCTTGTCACTGGGGACCCATTGTGACACCATGGGGACCTCCCATTGTCCTCAGGGCCCATTGAGACATCCTGGGGACCCCCTTTGTCACTGGGGACCCATTGTGACATCCCAGGAACCCCATTGTCCCAAGGGCCCATTGTGACATCCTGAGGACCCCCCTTTGTCTCCAGGACATATTGTGACACCGTGGGTACCTCATTAGTCCCCAGGGCCCATTGGGACATCCTAGGGATCCCCTCTTGTCCCCAGGGCCCATTGTGACGTCCCAGGACCCCCCATTGTCCCCAGGGCCCATTGTGACGTCCCAGGACCCCCCATTGTCCCTAGGGCCCATTGTGACCTCCTCGGCACCCCCTTGTCCCTAGGGCCCATTGTGACATTCACGGGACCCCCCTTTGTCCCCAGGGCCCATTCTGATATGGTGGGGACCCCCTTTGTCCCCAGGGCCCATTGTGACATCCTGGGGACGCCCTTTGTCCCCAGGACCCATTTTGACACCATCGACACCCCCCTTTGTCCCCAGGGCCCATTGTGACGTCCCAGGACCCCTCATTGTCCCCAGGGCCCATTGTGACATCCTCGGCACCCCCTTGTCCCCAGGGCCCATTGTGACATTCAGGGGACCCCTCTTTGTCCCCAGGGCCCATTGTGACATCCTGGGGACCCCCTCTTGTCCCCAGGGCCCATTGTGACGTCCCAGGACCCCCCATTCTCCCCAGGGCCCATTGTGACATCCTGGGGATCCCTCCTTGTCCCCAGGACCCATTGTGACGTCCCAGGACCCCCCATTGTCCCCAGGGCCCATTGTGACATTCAGGGGACCCCCTTTGTCACTGGGGCCCATTGTGACATCCCAGGACCCCGCATTGTCCCCAGGGCCCATTGTGACATCCTGGGGACCCCCTTTGTCACTGGGGCCCATTGTGACGTCCCAGGACCCCCCCTTGTCCCCAGAGCCCATTGTGACATCCTGGAGACCCCCTTTGTCTCCAGGGCCCATTGTGACGTCCCAGGACCCCCCATTGTCCCCAGGGTCCATTGTTACATCCTGGGGACCCCCTTGTCCCCAGGACCCATCGTGACACCATGGGGACCCTCCTTGTCGCTGGGGACCCATTGTGACACCATGGGGACCCCCCCTTGTCCTCAGGGCCCATTGTGACACTGTGGGGAACCCCCTTGTCCCCAGGGCCTATTGTCACGTCCCAGGACCCTCCATTGTCCCCAGGGCCCATTGTGACACCTTGGGGACCCCCTTGTCACTGGAGACCCATTGTGACAGCATGGGGACCACCCCTTGTCCTCAGGGCCTATTGTGAACATCCTGGGGAACCTCCATTGTCCCCAGAGCCCATTGTGAGTTCCTGGAGACCCCCTTGTCCCCAGGTCCCATTGTGACATCCTGGGGAGCCTCTTTGTCCCCAGGACCCATCCTGGCACCGTGGAGACATCCCTTGTCACTGGGGACCCATTGTGACACCATGGGGACCTCCCATTGTCCTCAGGGCCCATTGAGACATCCTGGGGACCCCCTTTGTCACTGGGGGCCCATTGTGACATCCCAGGAACCCCATTGTCCCAAGGGCCCATTGTGACATCCTAGGGATCCCCTCTTGTCCCCAGGGCCCATTGTGACGTCCCAGGACCCCCCATTGTCCCCAGGGCCCATTGTGACATCCTGCGCACCCCCCTTTGTCCCCAGGGTCCATTGTGACATCCTGGGCAACCCCATTGTCCCCAGGGCGCATTGTGACAGTCAGGGGACCCCCTTTGTCACTGGGGCCCATTGTGACATCCCAGGACCCCACATTGTCCCCAGGACCCATTGTGACATCCTGGGGACCCCCCCTTGTCCCCAGGGCCCGTTGTGACGTCCCAGGACCCCCCATAGTTCCCAGGGCCCATTGTGACGTCCTGGGGAGCCCCCTCTGTTCCCAGGGCTCATTGTGACTTTCAGGGTACCCCCCCTTGTCCCCAGGGCTGATTGTGACGTCCTAGGGCCCCTCTGTGTCCCCAGGGCCCATTGTGACACTTTAGAGACCCCTCTTTGTCCCCAGGGCCCATTGTGACATCCTGGGGACCCCCCCTTGTCCCCAGGGCCCATTGTGACACCATGGGTACCACCCTTGTCCGCAGGGCTCATTGTGACATCCCAGGACCCCCCTTTGTCCCCAGTGCCCATTCTGATACAGTGGCGATCCCCTTTGTCCCCAGAGCCCATTGTGACATCCAGGGGACCCCCTTTGTCCCCAGGGCAGATTGTGACATCGCAGGACCCCCCTGGTCCCCAGGGACCATTGTGACATCCTGGGGATGCCCCCTTGTCACTGGGGCCCATTGTGACATTCAGGGGACCCCTCTTTGTTCCCAGGGCCCATTGTGACATCCTGGGGACCCCCTCTTGTCCCCAGGGCCCATTGTGACGTCCCAGGACCCCCCATTGTCCCCAGGGCCCATTGTGACATTCAGGGGACCCCCTTTGTCACTGGGGCCCATTGTGACATCCCAAGACCCCACATTGTCCCCAGGGCCCATTGTGACATCCTGGGGACCCCCTTTGTCACTGGGGCCCATTGTGACGTCCCAGGACCCCGCATTGTCCCCAGAGCCCATTGTGACATCCTGGAGACCCCCTTTGTCTCCAGGGCCCATTGTGACGTCCCAGGACCCCCCATTGTCCCCAGGGTCCATTGTTACATCTTGGGGACCCCCTTGTCCCCAGGACCCATCGTGACACCATGGGGACCCTCCTTGTCGCTGGGGACCCATTGTGACACCATGGGGACACCCCCTTGTCCTCAAGGCTCATTGTGACACTGTGGGGAACCCCCTTGTCCCCAGGGCCTATTGTCACGTCCCAGGACCCCCCATTTTCTCCAGGGCCCATTGTGACACCTTGGGGACCCCCTTGTCACTGGAGACCCATTGTGACATCCCAGGAAACCCATTGTCCCAAGGGCCCATTGTGACGTCCCAGGACCCCCCATTGTCTCCAGGACCCATTGTGACCTCCTCGGCACCCCCTTGTCCCTAGGGCCCATTGTGACATTCACGGGACCCCCCTTTGTCCCCAGGGCCCATTCTGAGATGGTGGGGACCCCCTTTGTCCCCAGGGCCCATTGTGACATCCTGGGGACGCCCTTTGTCCCCAGGGCCCATTTTGACACCATCGACACCCCTCTTTGTCCCCAGGGCCCATTGTGACATCCTGGGGACCCTCCTTGTCCCCAGAGCCCATTGTGACATCCAGAAGACCCCCTTTGTCCCCAGGGCCCATTGTGGCACCATGGGGACCCCCTTTGTCACTGGGGCCCATTGTGACATCCCATGACCCCCCTTTATCCCCAGTGCTATTGTGAAATCCTGGGGACCCCTTTTGTCCCCAGGGCCCATTGTGGCACCATGGGGAACCCCTTTGTCACTGGGGGCCATTGTGACATTCCAGGATTCCACTTTGTCCCCAGGGCTCGTTCTGACACCTTGGGGACTCCCATTGTCCCCAGGGCCCATTGTGACATCCTGGGCAACCCCATTGTCCCCAGGGCCCATTGTGACATCTGGGGAACGCCCTTGTCCCCAGGACCCATCGTGGCACCGTGGGGACCCTCCTTGTCACTTGGGCCCATTGTGACACCATGGGGACCCCCCCTTTGTCCCCAGTGCCCATTGTGACATCCTGCGCACCCCCCTTTGTCCCCAGGGTCCATTGTGACATCCTGGGCAACCCCATTGTCCCCAGGGCCCATTGTGACATCTGGGGGACGCCCTTGTCCCTAGGACCCATCGTGGCACCGTGGGGACCCTCCTTGTCACTTGGGCCCATTGTGACACCATGGGGAACCCCTTTTTGTCTCCAGTACCCATTGTGACATCCTGGGGATCCCTCCTTGTCCCCAGGGCCCATTGTGACATCCCAGGACCCCCCATTGTCCCCAGGGCCCATTGTGACATCTGGGGGACGCCCTTGTCCCCAGGACCCATCGTGGCACCGTGGGGACCCTCCTTGTCACTTGGGCCCATTGTGACACCATGGGGACCCCCCCTTTGTCTCCAGTACCCATTGTGACATCCTGGGGATCCCTCCTTGTCCCCAGGGCCCATTGTGACGTCCCAGGACCCCCCATTGTCCCCAGGGCCCATTGTGACATCCTGGAGACCCCCTTTGTCTCCAGGGCCCATTGTGACGTCCCAGGACCCCCCATTGTCCCCAGGGTCCATTGTTACATCCTGGGGACCCCTTTGTTACTGGGGCCCATTGTGACATCCCAGGACCCCGCATTGTCCCCAGGGCCCATTGTGACATCCTGGGGACCCCTTTGTCACTGGGGCCCATTGTGACGTCCCAGGACCCCGCATTGTCCCCAGAGCCCATTGTGACATCCTGGAGACCCCCTTTGTCTCCAGGGCCCATTGTGACGTCCCAGGACCCCCCATTGTCCCCAGGGTCCATTGTTACATCCTGGGGACCCCCTTGTCCCCAGGACCCATCGTGACACCATGGGGACCCTCCTTGTCGCTGGGGACCCATTGTGACACCATGGGGACCCCCCCTTGTCCTCAGGGCCCATTGTGACACTGTGGGGAACCCCCTTGTCCCCAGGGCCTATTGTCACGTCCCAGGACCCCCCATTGTCCCCAGGGCCCATTGTGACACCTTGGGGACCCCCTTGTCACTGGAGACCCATTGTGACAGCATGGGGACCACCCCTTGTCCTCAGGGCCTATTGTGAACATCCTGGGGAACCTCCATTGTCCCCAGAGCCCATTGTGAGTTCCTGGAGACCCCCTTGTCCCCAGGTCCCATTGTGACATCCTGGGGAGCCTCTTTGTCCCCAGGACCCATCCTGGCACCGTGGAGACCTCCCTTGTCACTGGGGACCCATTGTGACACCATGGGGACCTCCCATTGTCCTCAGGGCCCATTGAGACATCCTGGGGACCCCCTTTGTCACTGGGGACCCATTGTGACATCCCAGGAACCCCATTGTCCCAAGGGCCCATTGTGACATCCTGAGGACCCCCCTTTGTCTCCAGGACATATTGTGACACCGTGGGTACCTCATTAGTCCCCAGGGCCCATTGGGACATCCTAGGGATCCCCTCTTGTCCCCAGGGCCCATTGTGACGTCCCAGGACCCCCCATTGTCCCCAGGGCCCATTGTGACGTCCCAGGACCCCCCATTGTCCCTAGGGCCCATTGTGACCTCCTCGGCACCCCCTTGTCCCTAGGGCCCATTGTGACATTCACGGGACCCCCCTTTGTCCCCAGGGCCCATTCTGATATGGTGGGGACCCCCTTTGTCCCCAGGGCCCATTGTGACATCCTGGGGACGCCCTTTGTCCCCAGGACCCATTTTGACACCATCGACACCCCCCTTTGTCCCCAGGGCCCATTGTGACGTCCCAGGACCCCTCATTGTCCCCAGGGCCCATTGTGACATCCTCGGCACCCCCTTGTCCCCAGGGCCCATTGTGACATTCAGGGGACCCCTCTTTGTCCCCAGGGCCCATTGTGACGTCCCAGGACCCCCCATTCTCCCCAGGGCCCATTGTGACATCCTGGGGATCCCTCCTTGTCCCCAGGGCCCATTGTGACGTCCCAGGACCCCCCATTGTCCCCAGGGCCCATTGTGACATTCAGGGGACCCCCTTTGTCACTGGGGCCCATTGTGACATCCCAGGACCCCGCATTGTCCCCAGGGCCCATTGTGACATCCTGGGGACCCCCTTTGTCACTGGGGCCCATTGTGACGTCCCAGGACCCCGCATTGTCCCCAGAGCCCATTGTGACATCCTGGAGACCCCCTTTGTCTCCAGGGCCCATTGTGACGTCCCAGGACCCCCCATTGTCCCCAGGGTCCATTGTTACATCCTGGGGACCCCCTTGTCCCCAGGACCCATCGTGACACCATGGGGACCCTCCTTGTCGCTGGGGACCCATTGTGACACCATGGGGACCCCCCCTTGTCCTCAGGGCCCATTGTGACACTGTGGGGAACCCCCTTGTCCCCAGGGCCTATTGTCACGTCCCAGGACCCCCCATTGTCCCCAGGGCCCATTGTGACACCTTGGGGACCCCCTTGTCACTGGAGACCCATTGTGACAGCATGGGGACCACCCCTTGTCCTCAGGGCCTATTGTGAACATCCTGGGGAACCTCCATTGTCCCCAGAGCCCATTGTGAGTTCCTGGAGACCCCCTTGTCCCCAGGTCCCATTGTGACATCCTGGGGAGCCTCTTTGTCCCCAGGACCCATCCTGGCACCGTGGAGACCTCCCTTGTCACTGGGGACCCATTGTGACACCATGGGGACCTCCCATTGTCCTCAGGGCCCATTGAGACATCCTGGGGACCCCCTTTGTCACTGGGGACCCATTGTGACATCCCAGGAACCCCATTGTCCCAAGGGCCCATTGTGACATCCTGAGGACCCCCCTTTGTCTCCAGGACATATTGTGACACCGTGGGTACCTCATTAGTCCCCAGGGCCCATTGGGACATCCTAGGGATCCCCTCTTGTCCCCAGGGCCCATTGTGACGTCCCAGGACCCCCCATTGTCCCCAGGGCCCATTGTGACATCCTGGGGACGCCCTTTGTCCCCAGGACCCATTTTGACACCATCGACACCCCACTTTGTCCCCAGGGCCCATTGTGACGTCCCAGGACCCCTCATTGTCACCAGGGCCCATTGTGACATCCTCGGCACCCCCTTGTCCCCAGGGCCCATTGTGACATTCAGGGGACCCCTCTTTGTCCCCAGGGCCCATTGTGACATCCTGGGGACCCCCTCTTGTCCCCAGGGCCCATTGTGACATCCTGGGGATCCCTCCTTGTCCCCAGGGCCCATTGTGACGTCCCAGGACCCCCCATTGTCCCCAGGGCCCATTGTGACATTCAGGGGACCCCCTTTGTCACTGGGGCCCATTGTGACATCCCAGGACCCCGCATTGTCCCCAGGGCCCATTGTGACATCCTGGGGACCCCCCTTTGTCTCCAGGACATATTGTGACACCGTGGGGACCTCATTAGTCCCCAGGGCCCATTGTGACGTCTCAGGACCCCCCATTGTCCCCAGGGCCCATTGTGACGTCCCAGGACCCCCCATTGTCCCCAGGACCCATTGTGACCTCCTCGGCACCCCCTTGTCTCTAGGGCCCATTGTGACATTCACGGGACCCCCCTTTGTCCCCAGGGCCCATTCTGATATGGTGGGGACCCCCTTTGTCCCCAGGGCCCATTGTGACATCCTGGGGACGCCCTTTGTCCCCAGCGCCCATTTTGACACCATCGACACCCCCCTTTGTCCCCAGGGCCCATTGTGACATCCAGGGGACCCTCCTTGTCCCCAGAGGCCATTGTGACATCCAGAAGACCCCCTTTGTCCCCAGGGTCCATTGTGGCACCATGGGGACCCCCTTTGTCACTGGGGTCCATTGTGACATCCCATGACCCCCCTTTATCCCCAGTGCTATTGTGAAATCCTGGGGACCCCTTTTGTCCCCAGGGCCCATTGTGGCACCATGGGGAACCCCTTTGTCACTGGGGGCCATTGTGACATTCCAGGATTCCATTTTGTCCCCAGGGCTCGTTCTGACACCTTGGGGACTCCCATTGTCCCCAGGACCCATTGTGACATCCTGGGCAACCCCACTGTCCCCAGGGCCCATTGTGACATCAGGGGAACGCCCTTGTCCCCAGGACCCATCGTGGCACCGTGGGGACCCTCCTTGTCCCCAGGGCCCATTGTGACACCATGGGGACCCCCCCTTTGTCTCCAGTACCCATTGAGACATCCTGGGGATCCCTCCTTGTCCCCAGGGCCCATTGTGACGTCCCAGGACCCCCCATTGTCCCCAGGGCCCATTGTGACATTCAGGGGACCCCCTTTGTCACTGGGGCCCATTGTGACATCCCAGGACCCCACATTGTCCCCAGGGCCCATTGTGACATCCTGGGGACCCCCTTTGTTCACTGGGGCCCATTGTGACGTCCCAGGACCCCGCATTGTCCCCAGAGCCCATTGTGACATCCTGGAGACCCCCTTTGTCTCCAGGGCCCATTGTGACGTCCCAGGAACCCCCATTGTCCCCAGGGTCCATTGTTACATCCTGGGGAGCCCCTTGTCCCCAGGACCCATCATGACACCATGGGGACCCTCCTTGTCACTGGGGACGCATTGTGACACCATGGGGACCCCGCTTTGTCCTCAGGAGTCATTCTCACTTCCTGGGCACCCCCCATTGTCCCCAGGGCCCATTGTGACACCGTGGGTACCACCCTTGTCCGCAGGGCTCATTGTGACATCCCAGGACCCCCCTTTGTCCCCAGGGCCCATTCTGATACCGTGGGGATCCCCTTTGTCCCCAGAGCCTATTGTGACATCCTGGGCAACCCCATTGTCCCCAGGGCCCATTGTGACATCTGGGGAACGCCCTTGTCCCCAGAACCCATCCTGGCACCGTGGGGACCCTCCTTGTCCCCAGGGCCCATTGTGACACCATGGGGACCCCCCCTTTGTCTCCAGTACCCATTGTGACATCCTGGGGATCCCTCCTTGTCCCCAGGGCCCATTGTGACGTCCCAGGACCCCCCATTGTCCCCAGGGCCCATTGTGATATCTGGGGGACGCCCTTGTCCCCAGGACCCATCGTGGCACCGTGGGGACCCTCCTTGTCACTTGGGCCCATTGTGGCACCATGGGGACCCCCCCTTTGTCTCCAGTACCCATTGTGACATCCTGGGGATCCCTCCTTGTCCCCAGGGCCCATTGTGACGTCCCAGGACCCCCCATTGTCCCCAGGGCCCATTGTGACATTCAGGGGACCCCCTTTGTCACTGGGGCCCATTGTGACATCCCAGGACCCCGCATTGTCCCCAGGGCCCATTGTGACATCCTGGGGACCCCCTTTGTCACTGGGGCCCATTGTGACGTCCCAGGACCCCGCATTGTCCCCAGAGCCCATTGTGACATCCTGGAGACCCCCTTTGTCTCCAGGGCCCATTGTGACGTCCCAGGACCCCCCATTGTCCCCAGGGTCCATTGTTACATCCTGGGGACCCCCTTGTCCCCAGGACCCATCGTGACACCATGGGGACCCTCCTTGTCGCTGGGGACCCATTGTGACACCATGGGGACCCCTCCTTGTCCTCAGGGCCCATTGTGACACTGTGGGGAACCCCCTTGTCCCCAGGGCCTATTGTCACGTCCCAGGACCCCCCATTGTCCCCAGGGCCCATTGTGACACCTTGGGGACCCCCTTGTCACTGGAGACCCATTGTGACAGCATGGGGACCACCCCTTGTCCTCAGGGCCTATTGTGAACATCCTGGGGAACCTCCATTGTCCCCAGAGCCCATTGTGAGTTCCTGGAGACCCCCTTGTCCCCAGGTCCCATTGTGACATCCTGGGGAGCCTCTTTGTCCCCAGGACCCATCCTGGCACCGTGGAGACCTCCCTTGTCACTGGGGACCCATTGTGACACCATGGGGACCTCCCATTGTCCTCAGGGCTATTGAGACATCCTGGGGACCCCCTTTGTCACTGGGGACCCATTGTGATATCCCAGAAACCCCATTGTCCCAAGGGCCCATTGTGACATCCTGGGGACCCCCCTTTGTCTCCAGGACATATTGTGACACCGTGGGGACCTCATTAGTCCCCAGGGCCCATTGTGACGTCTCAGGACCCCCCATTGTCCCCAGGGCCCATTGTGACGTCCCAGGACCCCCCATTGTCCCCAGGACCCATTGTGACCTCCTCGGCACCCCCTTGTCCCTAGGGCCCATTGTGACATTCACGGGACCCCCCTTTGTCCCCAGGGCCCATTCTGATATGGTGGGGACCCCCTTTGTCCCCAGGGCCCATTGTGACATCCTGGGGACGCCCTTTGTCCCCAGGGCCCATTTTGACACCATCGACACCCCCCTTTGTCCCCAGGGCCCATTGTGACATCCTGGGGACCCTCCTTGTCCCCAGAGCCCATTGTGACATCCAGAAGACCCCCTTTGTCCCCAGGGTCTATTGTGGCACCATGGGGACCCCCTTTGTCACTGGGGTCCGTTGTGACATCCCATGACCCCCCTTTATCCCCAGTGCTATTGTGAAATCCTGGGGACCCCTTTTGTCCCCAGGGCCCATTGTGGCACCATGGGGAACCCCTTTGTCACTGGGGGCCATTGTGACATTCCAGGATTCCATTTTGTCCCCAGGGCTCGTTCTGACACCTTGGGGACTCCCATTGTCCCCAGGACCCATTGTGACATCCTGGGCAACCCCATTGTCCCCAGGGCCCATTGTGACATCAGGGGAACGCCCTTGTCCCCAGGACCCATCCTGGCACCGTGGGGACCCTCCTTGTCCCCAGGGCCCATTGTGACACCATGGGGACTCCCCCTTTGTCTCCAGTACCCATTGTGACATCCTGGGGATCCCTCCTTGTCCCCAGGGCCCATTGTGACGTCCCAGGACCCCCCATTGTCCCCAGGGCCCATTGTGACATTCAGGGGACCCCCTTTGTCACTGGGGCCCATTGTGACATCCCAGAACCCCACATTGTCCCCAGGGCCCATTGTGACATCCTGGGGACCCCCTTTGTCACTGGGGCCCATTGTGACGTCCCAGGACCCCGCATTGTCCCCAGGGCCCATTGTGACATCCTGGGGATCCCTCCTTCTCCCCAGGGCCCATTGTGACGTCCCAGGACCCCCCATTGTCCTCAGGACCCATTGTGACATTCAGGGGACCCTCTTTGTCACTGGGGCCCATTGTGACATCCCAGGACCTTACATTATCCCCAGGGCCCATTGTGACATCCTGGGGACCCCCCCTTGTCCCCAGGGCCCATTGTGATGTCCCAGGATCCCCCATTGTTCCCAGGGCCCATTGTGACGTCCTGGGGAGCCCCCTCTGTTCCCAGGGCTCAGTGTGACTTTCAGGGTACCCCCCCTTGTCCCCAGGGCTGATTGTGACGTCCTAGGGCCCCTCTGTGTCCCCAGGGCCCATTGTGAACACTTTAGAGACCCCTCTTTGTCCCCAGGGCCCATTGTGACATCCTGGGGACCCCCCCTTGTCCCCAGGACCCATTGTGATGTCCCAGGACCGCCCATTGTCCACAGGGCATATTGTGACATCCTCGGCACCCCCTTGTCCCCAGGGCCCATTGTGACATTTGACCCCTCTTTGTCCCCAGGGCCCATTGTGACATCCTGGAGACCCCCTCTTGTCCCCAGGGCCCATTGTGACGTCCCAGGAATCCCCATTGTCCCCAGGGCCCATTGTGACATCCTGGGGATCCCTCCTTGTCCCCAGGGCCCATTGTGACGTCCCAGGACCCCTCATTGTCCCCAGGGCCCATTGTGACGTCCCAGGACCCCTCATTGTCCCCAGGGCCCATTGTGACATCCTGGGGACCCCCTTTGTCACTGGGGCCCATTGTGACATCCCAGGACCCCGCATTGTCCCCAGAGCCCATTGTGACATCCTGGAGACCCCCTTTGTCTCCAGGGCCCATTGTGACGTCCCAGGACCCCCCATTGTTGCCAGGGTCTATTGTGACACCTTGGGGACCCCCTTGTCACTGGAGACCCATTGTGACAGCATGGGGACCACCCCTTGTCCTCAGGGCCTATTGTGAACATCCTGGGGAACCTCCATTGTCCCCAAAGCCCATTGTGAGTTCCTGGAGACCCCCTTGTCCCCAGGTCCCATTGTGACATCCTGGGGACCTCCTTGTCCCCAGGACCCATCCTGGCACCGTGGAGACCTCCCTTGTCACTGGGGACACATTGTGACACCATGGGGACCTCCCATTGTCCTCAGGGCCCATTGAGACATCCTGGGGACCCCCTTTGTCACTGGGGACCCATTGTGACATCCCAGGAAACCCATTGTCCCAAGGGCCCATTGTGACATCCTGGGGACCCCCCTTTGTCTCCAGGACATATTGTGACACCATGGGGACCCCATTAGTCCCCAGGGCCCATTGTGACATCCTAGGGATCCCCTCTTGTCCCCAGGGCCCATTGTGATGTCCCAGGACCCCCCATTGTCCCCAGGGCCCATTGTGACCTCCTCGGCATTCCCTTGTCCCCAGGGCCCATTGTGACATTCACAGGACCCCCCTTTGTCCCCAGGGCCCATTCTGATATGGTGGGGACCCCCTTTGTCCCCAGGGCCCATTGTGACATCCTGGGGACCCCCCCATGTCCCCAGGGCCCATTGTGACGTCCCAGGACCCGCCATTGTCCCCAGGGCACATTGTGACATCCTGGGGTGCCCTCCTTGTCATCAGGGCCCATTGTGATGTCCCAGGACCCCCCTTTGTCCCCAGGGCCCATTCTGATACCGTGGGGATCCCCTTTGTCCCCAGAGCCTATTGTGACATCCAGGGGACCCCCTTTGTCCCCAGGGCCCATTGTGACATCGCAGGACCCCCCTGGTCCCCAGGGACCATTGTGACATCCTGGGGATGCCCCCTTTTCACTGGGGCCCATTGTGACGTCCCAGGACCCCCCATTTTCCCCAGGGCCCATTGTGACATCCTGGGGATCCCTGCTTGGCCCCAGGGCCCATTGTGACGTCTTAGGACCCCCTATTGTCCCCAGGGCCCATTGTGACATTCAGGGGACGCCTCTTTTTACCCAGGGCACATTGTGACATCCTGGGGACCCCCCCTTGTTCCTATGGCCCATTGTGACATCCTGGGGATCCCTCCTTGTCCCCAGGGCCCATTGTGACATCCTAGGACCCCCCATTGTCCTCAGGACCCATTGTGACATTCAGGGGACCCCCTTTGTCACTGGGGCCCATTGTGACATCCCAGGACCCCACATTGTCCCAGGGGACCATTGTGACATCCTGGGGACCCCCCATTGTCCCCAGGGCCCATTGTGACGTTCAAGGACCCCCCCTTGTCCCCAGGGCTGATTGTGACGTCCTAGGGCCCCTCTGTGTCGCCAGGGCCCATTGTGACACTTTAGAGACCCCTCTTTGTCCCCAGGGCCCATTGTGACACCGTGGGTACCACCCTTGTCCACAGGGCTCATTGTGACATCCCAGGACCCCCAATTGTCCCCAGGGCCCATTCTGATACCGTGGGGATCCCCTTTGTCCCCAGAGCCCATTGTGACATCCAGGGGACCCCCTTTGTCCCCAGGGCCCATTGTGACATCGCAGGACCCCCCTGGTCCCCAGGGACCATTGTGACATCCTGGGTATGCCCCCTTGTCACTACGGCCCATTGTGACGTCACAGGACCCCCCATTGTCCCCAGGGCCCATTGTGACATCCTGGGGATCCCTGCTTGGCCCCAGGGCCCATTGTGACGTCTTAGGACCCCCTATTGTCCCCAGGGCCCATTGTGACATTCAGGGGACGCCTCTTTGTACCCAGGGCACATTGTGACATCCTGGGGACCCCCCCTTGTCTCCAGGGCCCATTGTGACATCCTGGGGATCCCTCCTTCTCCCCAGGGCCCATTGTGACGTCCCAGGACCCCCCATTGTCCTCAGGACCCATTGTGACATTCAGGGGACCCCCTTTGTCACTGGGGCCCATTGTGACATCCCAGGACCTTACATTGTCCCCAGGGCCCATTGTGACATCCTGGGGACCCCCCCTTGTCCCCAGGGCCCATTGTGATGTCCCAGGATCCCCCATTGTTCCCAGGGCCCATTGTGACGTCCTGGGGAGCCCCCTCTGTTCCCAGGGCTCAGTGTGACTTTCAGGGTACCCCCCCTTGTCCCCAGGGCTGATTGTGACGTCTTAGGGCCCCTCTGTGTCCCCAGGGCCCATTGTGAACACTTTAGAGACCCCTCTTTGTCCCCAGGGCCCATTGTGACATCCTGGGGACCCCCCCTTGTCCCCAGGACCCATTGTGATGTCCCAGGACCGCCCATTGTCCCCAGGGCATATTGTGACATCCTCGGCACCCCCTTGTCCCCAGGGCCCATTGTGACATTTGACCCCTCTTTGTCCCCAGGGCCCATTGTGACATCCTGGAGACCCCCTCTTGTCCCCAGGGCCCATTGTGACGTCCCAGGAATCCCCATTGTCCCCAGGGCCCATTGTGACATCCTGGGGATCCCTCCTTGTCCCCAGGGCCCATTGTGACGTCCCAGGACCCCTCATTGTCCCCAGGGCCCATTGTGACGTCCCAGGACCCCTCATTGTCCCCAGGGCCCATTGTGACATCCTGGGGACCCCCTTTGTCACTGGGGCCCATTGTGACATCCCAGGACCCCGCATTGTCCCCAGAGCCCATTGTGACATCCTGGAGACCCCCTTTGTCTCCAGGGCCCATTGTGACGTCCCAGGACCCCCCATTGTCCCCAGGGTCTATTGTGACACCTTGGGGACCCCCTTGTCACTGGAGACCCATTGTGACAGCATGGGGACCACCCCTTGTCCTCAGGGCCTATTGTGAACATCCTGGGGAACCTCCATTGTCCCCAAAGCCCATTGTGAGTTCCTGGAGACCCCCTTGTCCCCAGGTCCCATTGTGATATCCTGGGGAGCCTCTTTGTCCCCAGGGCCCATTGTGACATCCTGGGGACCTCCTTGTCCCCAGGACCCATCCTGGCACCGTGGAGACCTCCCTTGTCACTGGGGACACATTGTGACACCATGGGGACCTCCCATTGTCCTCAGGGCCCATTGAGACATCCTGGGGACCCCCTTTGTCACTGGGGACCCATTGTGACATCCCAGGAAACCCATTGTCCCAAGGGCCCATTGTGACATCCTGGGGACCCCCCTTTGTCTCCAGGACATATTGTGACACCATGGGGACCCCATTAGTCCCCAGGGCCCATTGTGACATCCTAGGGATCCCCTCTTGTCCCCAGGGCCCATTGTGATGTCCCAGGACCCCCCATTGTCCCCAGGGCCCATTGTGACCTCCTCGGCATTCCCTTGTCCCAAGGGCCCATTGTGACATTCACAGGACCCCCCTTTGTCCCCAGGGCCCATTGTGACATCCTGGGGACCCCCCCATGTCCCCAGGGCCCATTGTGACGTCCCAGGACCCGCCATTGTCCCCAGGGCACATTGTGACATCCTGGGGTGCCCTCCTTGTCATCAGGGCCCATTGTGATGTCCCAGGACCCCCCATTGTCCCCGGGGCCCATTGTGACATTCAGGGGATCCCCTTTGTCACTGGGGCCCTTTGTGACATCCCAGGACCCCACATTGTCCCCAGGGCCCATTGTGACATCCTGGGGACCCCACTTGTCCCCAGGACCCATTGTGACACTATGGGGACCCCCCCTTGTGCCCAGTGCCCATTGTGACACCGTGGGTACCACCCTTGTCCGCAGGGCTCATTGTGACTTCCCAGGACCCCCTATTGTCCCCAGGGCCCATTGTGACATCCTGGGGACGCCCTTTGTCCCCAGGGCCCATTTTGACACCGTCGACACCCCCCTTTGTCCCCAGAGCCCATTGTGACATCCAGGGGACCCCCTTTGTCCCCAGGGCCCATTGTGGCACCATGAGGACCCTCTTTGTCACTGGGGCCCATTGTGACATCCCAGGACCCCCCCTGGTCCCCAGGGCCCATTGTGACATCCCGGGGACCCCGCTTGTCCTCGTGGTCCATTGTGACAGCCCAGGACCTTACTTTGTCCCCAGGGCCCATTGCGATATCTGGGGGACCCCCTTGTCCCCAGGGCCCATTGTGACACCATGGAAACCCCCCTTTTCCCCAGTGCCCATCGTGACATCCTCGGGACCCCCTTTGTCCCTAGGGCCCTTTGTGACATCCCAGGACCCCCCATTGTCCCCAGGGCCCATTGTGACATCCTGGGATCCCCCCTTTGTCCCCAGGGCCCATTGAAATGTCCCAGGACCACACTTTGTCCCCAGGGTTCATTGTGACATCCTGGGGACCCCATTTGTCCCCACGGCCCATTGTGGCACCATGGGGACCCCGTTTGCACTGGGGCCCATTGTGACATCCCAGGACCCCACTTTGTCCCCAGGGCTTATTGTGACACCATGGGGATCTCCCTTGTCCCCAGGGCCCATTGTGACATCCCATGACGCCCCTTTGTCCCCAGTACTTATTGTGACACCATGGGGATCTCCCTTGTCCCCGGGCCCATTGTGACATCCCATGACCCCCCTTTGTCCCCAGTGCTATTGTGAAATCCTGGAGACCCCTTTTGTGCCCAAGGCCCATTGTGGCACCTTGGGGAACCCCTTTGTCACTGGGGGCCATTGTGACATTCCAGGATTTCACTTTGTCCCCAGGGCTCGTTCTGACACCTTGGGGACTCCCATTGTCCCCAGGGCCCATTGTGACATCCTGGGCAACCCCATTGTCCCCAGGGCCCATTGTGACATCTGGGGGACGCCCTTGTCCCCAGGACCCATCCTTGCACCGTGGGGACCCTCCTTGTCACTTGGGTTCATTGTGACACCATGGGGACCCCCCCTTTGTCCCCAGTGCCCATTGTGACATCCTGCGGACCCCCCTATGTCCCCAGGGCCCATTGTGACATTCAGGGGACCCACAATTGTCCTCAGGGCCCATTGTGACGTCCAAGGACCCCCCTTGTCCCCAGAGCCCATTGTAACATCCTCGGCACCCCCTTGTCCCCAGGGCCCATTGTGACATTCAGGGGACCCCTCTTTGTCCCCAGGGCCCATTGTGATATCCTGGGGACCCCCCCTTGTCCCCAGGGCCCATTGTGACGTCCTAGGACCCGCCATTGTCCCCAGGGCCCATTGTGACATCCTGGGGATCCCTCCTTGTCCCCAGGGCCCATTGTGACGTCCCAGGACCCCCCATTGTCCCCAGGGCCCATTGTGACATTCAGGGGCCCCCATTTGTCACTGGGGCCCATTGTGACATCCCAGGACCCCACATTGTCCCCAGGGCCCATTGTGACTTTCAGGGGACCCCACTTGTCCCCAGGACCCATTGTGACACTATAGGGACCCCCCTTGTGCCCAGTGACCATTGTGACACCGTGGGTACCACCCTTGTCCGCAGGGCCAATTGTGACATCCTGGGGACACCCCCTTGTGCCCAGGGCCCATTGTGACACCGTGGGTACCACCCTTGTCTGCAGGGCTCATTGTGACATCCCAGGACCCCCCATTGTCCCCAGGGCCCATTGTGACATTCAGGGGACCCCCCTTTGTCCCCAGGGCCCATTCTGATACCGTGGGGACCCCCTTTGTCCCCAGGGCCCATTGTGACATGCTGGGGACGCTCTTTGTCCCCAGGGCCCATTGTAACATCCTGGGGACCCTCCTTGTCCCCAGAGCACATTGTGACATCCAGGGGACCCCCTTTGTCCCCAGGGCCCATTGTGGCACCATAGGGACCCCCTTTGTCACTAGGGCCCATTGTGACATCCCAGGACCCCCATTAGTCCCCAGGGCCCATTGTGACATCCTGGGGACGCTCTTTGTCCCAAGACTTCATTGTGACATCCTGGGGACCCCCTTTGTCCTCAGGGTCCATTGTGACAGCCCAGGACCTTACATTGTCCCGAGGGCCTATTGTGATATCTGGGGGACCCCCTTGTTCCCAAGGCCCATTGTGACATCCTGGGGACCCACCCTAGTCCCCAGGGCCCATTGTGACATCCCAGGATCCCCCATTGTCCCCAGGGCCCATTGTGACATCCTCGGCACCCCCTTGTCCCCAGGGCCCATTGTGACATCCTGCGGACCCCCCCTTGTCCGCAGGGCCCAGTGTGACGTCCCAGGACCCACCATTGTCCCCAGGGCCCATTGTGACATCCTGGGGATCCCTCCTTGTCCCCAGGGCCCATTGTGACATTCAGGACCCCACATTGTCCCCAGGGCCCATTGTGACTTTCAGGGGACCCCACTTGTCCCCAGGACCCATTGTGACACTATAGGGACCCCCCTTGTGCCCAGTGACCATTGTGACACCGTGGGTACCACCCTTGTCCGCAGGGCCCATTGTGACATCCTGGAGACACCCCCTTGTGCCCAGGGCCCATTGTGACACCGTGGGTACCACTCTTGTCTGCAGGGCTCATTGTGACATCCCAGGACCCCCCATTGTCCCCAGGGCCCATTGTGACATTCAGGGGACCCACCCTTTGTCCCCAGGGCCCATTGTGGCACCATAGGGACCCCCTTTGTCACTAGGGCCCATTGTGACATCCCAGGACCCCCCCTAGTCTCCAGGGCCCCTTGTGACATCCTGGGGACACTCATTGTCCCCAGGGCCCATTGTGACATCCTGGGGAACCTCCTTGTCCCCAGAGCCCATTGTGACATCCAGGGGACCCCCTTTGTCCCCAAGGCCCATTGTGGCACCATAGGGACCCCCTTTGTCACTGGGGCCCATTGTGACATCCCAGGACCCCCCCTGGTCCCCAGGCCCCATTGTGACATCCTGGGGACCCCCTTTGTCCCAAGACTTCATTGTGACATCCTGGGGACCCCCTTTGTCCTCAGGGTCCATTGTGACAGCCCAGGACCTTACATTGTCCCCAGGGCCTATTGCGATATCTGGGGGACCCCCTTGTTCCCAAGGCCCATTGTGACATCCTGGGGACCCACCCTTGTCCCCAGGGCCCATTGTGACATCCCAGGACCCCCCATTGTCCCCAGGGCCCATTGTGACATCCTCGGCACCCCCTTGTCCCCAGGGCCCATTGTGACATCCTGCGGACCACCCATTGTCCCCAGGGCCCATTGTGACATCCTGGGGATCCCTCCTTGTCCCTAGGGCCCATTGTGACGTCCCAGGACACCCCATTGTCCCCAGGGCCCATTGTGACATTCAGGGGCCCCCGTTTGTCACTGGGGCCCATTGTGACATCCCAGGACCCCACATTGTCCCCAGGGCCCATTTTGACTTTCAGGGGACCCCACTTGTCCCCAGGACCCATTGTGACACTATAGGGACCCCCTTTGTGCCCAGTGACCATTGTGACACCGTGGGTACCACCCTTGTCCGCAGGGCCAATTGTGACATCCTGGGGACACCCCCTTGTGCCCAGGGCCCATTGTGACACCGTGGGTACCACCCTTGTCTGCAGGGCTCATTGTGACATCCCAGGACCCCCCATTGTCCCCAGGGCCCATTGTGACATTCAGGGGATCCCCCTTTGTCCCCAGGGCCCATTCTGATACCGTGGGGACCCCCTTTGTCCCCAGGGCCCATTGTGACATGCTGGGGACGCTCTTTGTCCCCAGAGCCCATTGTGACATCCAGGGGACCCCCTTTGTCCCCAGGGCCCATTGTGGCACCATAGGGACCCCCTTTGTCACTAGGGCCCATTGTGACATCCCCGGACCCCCCCTAGTCCCCAGGGCCCATTGTGACATCCTGGGGACGCTCTTTGTCCCCAGGGCCCATTGTGACATCCTGGAGAACCTCCTTGTCCCCAGAGCCCATTGTGACATCCAGGGGACCCCCTTTGTCCCCAGGGCCCATTGTGGCACCATAGGGACCCCCTTTGTCACTGGGGCCCATTGTGACATCCCAGGACCCCCCCTGGTCCCCAGGCCCCATTGTGACATCCTGGGGACCCCTGTTGGAACGATAAAGGACTCAGCACTCCGATTCAATGTGAATCACGCCAAAGCCATTTATTACAGACAGATGTCTCCTTATATACGCAACTATTCTCTAATCACAAATCCACGCTCCAAGCATGGATTCGCTAAATGAGTATCATGGGCAGTCCACACGCTGGAGCCCCACCGATGATAGGTCCGACGACTCACGCCATGCTGAGGCCCTGTTAGTGAAGAAACGCCCCTCTTTCTCACAGCAGATTCTGTTCTCAGCTTCTCGAAGTGGCCTTGAGATTCCTTTGGGCCTGACTAATTCAACAACATATCTCCTTCTAACGAAACCCCTTCACAATTCCCCCTTTTTGTTCTTGAACTAGTCAGGCCCCTTAAACAGCATGCTGAATCGTCTTTGAAATACACTGCAACATAGGACACGTGATTAACAACATAATTACAATTACATATAATGTAGCTAAACCTTACTTAATAAGATTAAACAACTATCTGCTTATACTCAAACCTTCATATCATATATAAAACCTTAATTCTACTTATGACAACCTTACCAACGCACTATTTTAGAATAGTCAGACAACTTAATACAATATATTCTCTTAAATTCTTAAAAGATCTATAACTGCGCAGTTTATAGAGTAACGTACTTAATACCATCAGCATATGCTAATTATTGACTTAATATCTTAAAACTTATATTAACCTATTCATATGCTAATTATTGAATTAATATCTTAAAACTTATATTAACCTATTTAAAAGATCTATAGCTTAATCTTAATATCTCTTTTAAAACCTTACCAGTTGCTAAATTAGGTTACCATGGTAGAAATATCTTATACTTTTACCTTATCTATGCATAGATTATCTAATTGTAATATCACCCTTTTGGAACTCTTACCATCTGTTCAAATTAGCATTCTCTATGGAAGGTACCTTATCTTTTTACTAATAAGCTTTTAGACCACTGGGTCTAAGAGCATCTATAACACTGAATAAGAATTCATGGTTTATATTTGAGACAATTCTCACAACTTATCTCCCTCCTGTCCTTCTGCATCTGTCGAATCTTTGTTGTCTTTATTCAGCCATGGCTTGACCCATTTCGCAGGAATCCATTTTGATCCTTGGTCTGTAATGACACAAGCATAACCCTTTCCCCAAGTTATTAATTGGAAAGGACCCTCCCATTCACCAGTAACTCCATTGCGTATTTTGACCTGACATTAATTTTCTCTAAGGTCTGTCAAATGTCCTTTTAAGCTTGTTCCATGACAAATCATAGGTGGAATGTCGAACCCTTCCAGAAGACGTAAAAGTTCAAGACATATAATGCTTTGCTTAGTCTGTCATGTGGAGTAGTACAGTCAGTTCCCCCTTTTTGTTTGTTAAGCTGATGCTTGAGAGTTTGATTCATCCTTTCTACCAAGGCCTGACCAGTAGGAGAATTTGGTATCCCTGTAATGTGCTTAACACCCCACAACTGAAAAAAGGTGGCAGTAGCTTTGGCGATATAACCAGGTGCGTTGTCTGTCTTGACCTGTGCAGGAACTCCCAAAGCTGCAAAAGCAGAACGTAAATGTCGTTGCACATGTGAACTAGTTTCACCAGTCTGAGCAGTGGCCCATATGGCGAAAGAATATGTATCAATAGACATATGCACATACTTCAGCCTACCAAATTCAGGGACATGTGTGACGTCCATTTGCCACAATTCCAAGGCTCCTAATCCTCTTGGATTGACTCCTGCACCCAGCCCTACTGAGATGCGCTGACAATCTGCACAACTTTTAACAATATCTCGGGCTTCACTTTCGGACAATGAAAATTGCTGCTGTAAGACCTGAGCAGACTGATGGAGGAAACTATGAGAGCGTACTGCTTGCCCAAACCTATCTACTGGAGGTGGAACCGAGGCAGGAGATACAAGAAAATCAGCTCGGCGGTTTCCTTCAGCTAAATCGCCTTGAATTGTCAGATGACTACGGATATGTGTTATGAAGTATCGGTGTTGTCTCTCTTCAATCAACAACCATAGTTGCTTGAACAAAGACATCAGTTGTGCATCCTGAACCTCTTTGAGCAATGATCTTTCAATGCGAGCTACCACAACTACCACATACAAAGAATCACAAACAATATTCACTGGACTATGAGCAAATCTGATAAACACTTCTATTACAGCCCTGAGTTCCAAATGCTGAGTTGATCCTTTCAGGTCAGTTAGTATCACATCGTGCCATTTTCCATCTGTTTTCCATGTAGTTGCTGCTTTCTGCATTTTACCCCCTGCCTCAGTGAACACTGTGGGTCCTTTAACAGGAAATTCTGAGAGAAGAGGGGGACCCTCCTTCATTGATCCCATATTCAAAACTGACATTAACTTGTGTGGAGGGGAAAATGTCTTAATTAAGGCTTGAGAATCTAGTAACGCAATCTGAAAAGGTAAGGAGTTCTGCAAAGCCCACTGTAAATATTCTGAAACGAGGGGAACAATGATATATGCAGGCTCAGCCCCTGAAATTTCGACTGTTCTCTGCCTACCTTTCATTATAAGCTGAGCAAAGACCTCAACCCTGGTTGTAATGGTTCGTTTGAGTCGAAAATGCGAAAACACCCACTCTAAGATCTTTAACGGCTCCTTACCAGTTGTGCATTGCATTATGAGAGCAAAAGGATAGTTAGTATTGTTTACAATTAGCAGTCCGATTACATAATCTGGGTTCCACCTATGGCTGAAAGCTTTTACAAGTTTGGACATAATCTTTTTCAGAGCAGCATCCGCCTCAGCAGTAAGCGTTCTAGGAGAGCTAATGTCACTATCCCCTTTTAGCAGTTTTACAATTGGAGCTAAATCCTCATTAGTGATCCCACAAATGCTCCGGACCCAATTCAGATCACCCACTAGTTTCTGCACATCATTTAAGGATTGAATGACAGGCTGACATACTATTTTCTGAGGTTTCACTGTGGACTGAGAAATTTCCCAACCAAGATATTTCCATGCTGGTTGAATTTGTACCTTTCCTGGAGCAATTTGCAATCCTCTATGCTGCAACGTATCAGATACTTCATTTATCAACAAATCAGTCGAAAAGGTTTCCCCAGCTATTAATATGTCATCCATGTAGTGGTAAATCACTAACTCAGGATGAGATTTTCTGATTGATTGCAAGGCCCAAGCTACATAAATTTGACACATAGTTGGGGAATTTTTCATTCTCTGTGGCAAAACTACCCATTGATACCTTTTCGCAGGTTCAGCCTTATTTACAGAATTTATGGAAAATGCAAAACGTTTACAGTCATCAGGATGCAAAGCAATGGTGAAAAAACAATCTTTCAAGTCAATTATTAAGATCTGCCAATTTTCTGGAATCATGACAGGGGATGGTAATCCCGGCTGTAATGCTCCCATGTCTTCCATGGTATCATTAATTTTTCGAAGATCATGTAACAACCTCCATTTCTTTGATTTTTTCTGAATAGTAAACACAGGAGTATTCCAGGGACTTGTAGACGTCTCTAAATGCCCTTTTTCAAGCTGTTCCTGTACTAGCTCTTCGACATGGGCGAGTTTTTCTTTACTGAGCGGCCATTGATTTACCCATACTGGATCATCATTTTTCCACTGTAATTTCAGTACTGGTCGCCCATCATCAATGGTCGCTTCTAGAAATGCTGTTGTTTTGTCACCAGAGTTGCTCCTAGTTGTCCTAACACATCCCGTCCTAATAGAGAAACAGGGATAGACATCACATTCATGCAGTAAAGAACTAAATTACTCATGTTCTTCTGTATTATCACAAAATGCACATTTTGAGTCAACGGAATCTCATGATTTAACAGACTGTGAACTTATCGTACCATGTAACAAAGACCTATCAAAATTGCAACATGCTTAAACAGATACCCACAAAGAAAACAGGTTAATAAGGAAAGCATCTTGCAGACTTTAACAAGTTTTCTGACCTGTGTGTTATCAGTTAAGTCTCTCTCAGCTTGTTGAAGTTCAAATCGCCCTGCATGTAAAACTGTCTGAAAAGATTTAATGATTTCTTGTCCGAGTGCTTTTCTATGTTTTAAAACACCTCCCAATACCGATTTTTCAGGAACACAACTGAAAACAATCATTCCTGACCCCATCTTGCAAGTAAAAACCTGGGGGGGGGGGGGGAAGGGGGGGGAAGCACAGGGCTGCTTGCAGCCTGAGTGGGAAGAGCAGGCAGAAGGTTTTATGGCGCACTTAAAAACAACTAGTGAAACAATTAACTCACATTCCTGACAAGCTGCTTGATTTTCAGAGAGACGGTACACAGGAACACATAATATGTACTGTAAAACTCGCAAATAACATGCTGATAGCAAACATTAGCATTTTCTACTGCTAATTTCAACACCAGTGCTTCCTTAACTTCTAAGTTTTCAATCTGCTTATTGATGGTCTCTTGAAGGTGGTCAATAAATTGCATGTAATTCTCATTGGGACCCTGATTAACAGTTGCAAATGATTTGTCTGCTTTGTTGGTTTCAGGCACCTCTCTCATAGCTTGATATTGCTGACTGTTGGATTCACTCGCTAATAGCTGATCTGATCTTTCACACAGTTCTTTTGCCCAGTTCTTATCCGGCGGCTCCTTCTGTTCTCTTGTAGGAGTTAGAAGGATAGAAAGCGGTGAAGGCGGACACAAATCAGTAAAAGAATTGATATTACACTTATTTACGACTTTAGCATTCTCAACTTTCACCAGTCCTTTTGACAAATTATCTGACTCCAGTTCTTTGAACTTCTTGGTCTCTCCAGGGTCGTGTGATGGTACAGGAGGCCATCCACTCGGTAATTTTCCTCCCTCCGCCCCAGACTGTTGTATCATCGGGGGTGCCGAAGGCACAACAGGGGATGGAGTAAGGAGGGTATCGAAAACATGAACTGGGTAAGCTTCACAGTTATTTTTAGAGTTCTTATCAGGCTGTAACGCTGCAAAAATTCCAGTAACCGCAGCCCGCTCAGCCTTAAATTCTTTTAAGGTGGAAATTATAAGCTTCCATGTAGTCGCTAATGATTTAGCTTCTTTATCTCCGTCGCTAACCTTATCCCATAATTTCTGCCCAATATCATCCCAAAATTCAATTTTAAAAGCTTTCTCAGCTTCTGTCGGGTAGCCGTTAGTTCTACAACAAACCAACAGTCTACGTATGTTACTTTCTTCATATTTAAGTCCTCTCATAGAGAGAATATGCAGGAGGATTTTAACTATAGCTTCTTCCTCAGAGGATATATTCTGCCCCATAACTTCACTCTTCCCTCCTCCTGCTCCCAGCCGCTCACCTTTCCCGGGGCCTTCTTCAACAAAATTTATCCGCGGAACGTCCATACGTCTCCGCCCGGCTCTCAGTCCAGCTGAGACGCCTCCGGCTGGGCCGCTCCAGGCTTTTCCCCGACCTTAGTGAGACGCCGTTCGGAGTATCACGTCGGGGTCACCATTTGTTGGAACGATAAAGGACTCAGCACTCCGATTCAATGTGAATCACGCCAAAGCCATTTATTACAGACAGATGTCTCCTTATATACGCAACTATTCTCTAATCACAAATCCACGCTCCAAGCATGGATTCGCTAAATGAGTATCATGGGCAGTCCACACGCTGGAGCCCCACCGATGATAGGTCCGACGACTCACGCCATGCTGAGGCCCTGTTAGTGAAGAAACGCCCCTCTTTCTCACAGCAGATTCTGTTCTCAGCTTCTCGAAGTGGCCTTGAGATTCCTTTGGGCCTGACTAATTCAACAACATATCTCCTTCTAACGAAACCCCTTCACAGACCCCCTTTGTCCCAAGACTTCATTGTGACATCCTGGGGACCCCCTTTGTCCTCAGGGTCCGTTGTGACAGCCCAGGACCTTACATTGTCCCCAGGGCCTATTGTGATATCTGGGGGACCCCCTTGTTCCCAAGGCCCATTGTGACATCCTGCGGACCCCCCTTTGTCCCCAGGGCCCATTGTGACATTCAGGGGACCCACAATTGTCCTCAGGGCCCATTGTGACGTCCAAGGACCCCCCATTGTCCCCAGAGCCCATTGTAACATCCTCGGCACCGCCTTGTCCCCAGGGCCCATTGTGACATTCAGGGGACCCCTCTTTGTCCCCAGGGCCCATTGTGAGATCCTGGGGACCCCCCCTTGTCCCCAGGGCCCATTGTGATGTCCCAGGACCCGACATTGTCCCCAGGGCCCATTGTGACATCCTGGGGATCCCTCCTTGTCCCCAGGGCCCATTGTGACGTCCCAGGACCCCCCATTGTCCCCAGGGCCCATTGTGACATTCAGGGGCCCCCGTTTGTCACTGGGGCCCATTGTGACATCCCAGGACCCCACATTGTTTCCAGGGCCCATTGTGACTTTCAGGGGACCCCACTTGTCCCCAGGACCCATTGTGACACTATAGGGACCCCCCTTGTGCCCAGTGACCATTGTGACACCGAGGGTACCACCCTTGTCCGCAGGGCCCATTGTGACATCCTGGGGACACCCCCTTGTGCCCAGGGCCCATTGTGACACCGTGGGTACCACCCTTGTCTGCAGAGCTCATTGTGACATCCCAGGACCCCCCATTGTCCCCAGGGCCCATTGTGACATTCAGGGGACCCCCCTTTGTCCCCAGGGCCCATTCTGATACCGTGGGGACCCCCTTTGTCCCCAGGGCCCATTGTGACATGCTGGGGTCGCTCTTTGTCCCCAGGGCCCATTGTAACATCCTGGGGACCCTCCTTGTCCCCAGAGCCCATTGTGACATCCAGGGGACCCCCTTTGTCCCCAGGGCCCATTGTGGCACCATAGGGACCCCCTTTGTCACTAGGGCCCATTGTGACATCCCAGGACCCCCCCTAGTCCCCAGGGCCCATTGTGACATCCTGGGGATGCTCTTTGTCCTAAGACTTCATTGTGACATCCTGGGGACCCCCTTTGTCCTCAGTGTCCATTGTGACAGCCCAGGACCTTACATTGTCCCGAGGGCCTATTGTGATATCTGGGGGACCCCCTTGTTCCCAAGGCCCATTGTGACATCCTGGGGACCCACCCTAGTCCCCAGGGCCCATTGTGACATCCCAGGATCCCCCATTGTCCCCAGGGCCCATTGTGACATCCTCGGCACCCCCTTGTCCCCAGGGCCCATTGTGACATCCTGCGGACCCCCCCTTGTCCGCAGGGCCCAGTGTGACGTCCCAGGACCCGCCATTGTCCCCAGGGCCCATTGTGACATCCTGGGGATCCCTCCTTGTCCCCAGGGCCCATTGTGACGTCCCAGAACCCCACATTGTCCCCAGGGCCCATTGTGACTTTCAGGGGACCCCACTTGTCCCCAGGACCCATTGTGACACTATAGGGACCCCCCTTGTGCCCAGTGACCATTGTGACACCGTGGGTACCACCCTTGTCCGCAGGGCCCATTGTGACATCCTGGAGACACCCCCTTGTGCCCAGGGCCCATTGTGACACCGTGGGTACCACTCTTGTCTGCAGGGCTCATTGTGACATCCCAGGACCCCCCATTGTCCCCAGGGCCCATTGTGACATTCAGGGGACCCACCCTTTGTCCCCAGGGCCCATTGTGGCACCATAGGGACCCCCTTTTTCACTAGGGCCCATTGTGACATCCCAGGACCCCCCCTAGTCCCCAGAGCCCATTGTGACATCCTGGGGACACTCTTTGTCCCCAGGGCCCATTGTGACATCCTGGGGAACCTCCTTGTCCCCAGAGCCCATTGTGACATCCAGGGGACCCCCTTTGTCCCCAAGGCCCATTGTGGCACCATAGGGACCCCCTTTGTCACTGGGGCCCATTGTGACATCCCAGGACCCCCCCTGGTCCGCAGACCCCATTGTGACATCCTGGGGACCCCCTTTGTCCCAAGACTTCATTGTGACATCCTGGGGACCCCCTTTGTCCTCAGGGTCCATTGTGACAGCCCAGGACCTTACATTGTCCCCAGGGCCTATTGTGATATCTGGGGGACCCCCTTGTTCCCAAGGCCCATTGTGACATCCTGGGGACCCACCCTTGTCCCCAGGGCCCATTGTGACATCCCAGGACCCCCCATTGTCCCCAGGGCCCATTGTGACATCCTCGGCACCCCCTTGTCCCCAGGGCCCATTGTGACATCCTGCGGACCACCCATTGTCCCCAGGGCCCATTGTGACATCCTGGGGATCCCTCCTTCTCCCTAGGGCCCATTGTGACGTCCCAGGACCCCCCATTGTCCCCAGGGCCCATTGTGACATTCAGGGGCCCCCGTTTGTCACTGGGGCCCATTGTGACATCCCAGGACCCCACATTGTCCCCAGGGCCCATTTTGACTTTCAGGGGACCCCACTTGTCCCCAGGACCCATTGTGACACTATAGGGACCCCCCTTGTGCCCAGTGACCATTGTGACACCGTGGGTACCACCCTCGTCCGCAGGGCCAATTGTGACATCCTGGGGACACCCCCTTGTCCCCAGGGCCCATTGTGACATTTAGGGGACCCCCCTTTGTCCCCAGGGCCCATTCTGATACCGTGGGGACCCCCTTTGTCCCCAGGGCCCATTGTGACATGCTGGGGACGCTCTTTGTCCCCAGGACTCATTGTGACATCCTGGGGACCCTCCTTGTCCCCAGAGCCCATTGTGACATCCAGGGGACCCCCTTTGTCCCCAGGGCCCATTGTGGCACCATAGGGACCCCCTTTGTCACTGGGGCCCATTGTGACATCCCAGGACCCCCCCTGGTCCGCAGACCCCATTGTGACATCCTGGGGACCCCCTTTGTCCCAAGACTTCATTGTGACATCCTGGGGACCCCCTTTGTCCTCAGGGTCCATTGTGACAGCCCAGGACCTTACATTGTCCCCAGGGCCTATTGTGATATCTGGGGGACCCCCTTGTTCCCAAGGCCCATTGTGACATCCTGGGGACCCACCCTTGTCCCCAGGGCCCATTGTGACATCCCAGGACCCCCCATTGTCCCCAGGGCCCATTGTGACATCCTCGGCACCCCCTTGTCCCCAGGGCCCATTGTGACATCCTGCGGACCACCCATTGTCCCCAGGGCCCATTGTGACATCCTGGGGATCCCTCCTTCTCCCTAGGGCCCATTGTGACGTCCCAGGACCCCCCATTGTCCCCAGGGCCCATTGTGACATTCAGGGGCCCCCGTTTGTCACTGGGGCCCATTGTGACATCCCAGGACCCCACATTGTCCCCAGGGCCCATTTTGACTTTCAGGGGACCCCACTTGTCCCCAGGACCCATTGTGACACTATAGGGACCCCCCTTGTGCCCAGTGACCATTGTGACACCGTGGGTACCACCCTCGTCCGCAGGGCCAATTGTGACATCCTGGGGACACCCCCTTGTCCCCAGGGCCCATTGTGACATTTAGGGGACCCCCCTTTGTCCCCAGGGCCCATTCTGATACCGTGGGGACCCCCTTTGTCCCCAGGGCCCATTGTGACATGCTGGGGACGCTCTTTGTCCCCAGGACTCATTGTGACATCCTGGGGACCCTCCTTGTCCCCAGAGCCCATTGTGACATCCAGGGGACCCCCTTTGTCCCCAGGGCCCATTGTGGCACCATAGGGACCCCCTTTGTCACTAGGGCCCATTGTGACATCCCAGGACCCCCCCTAGTCCCCAGGGCCCATTGTGACATCCTGGGGACGCTCTTTGTCCCCAGGGCCCATTGTGACATCCTGGGGAACCTCCTTGTCCCCAGAGCCCATTGTGACAT
The DNA here is from genome assembly GCF_037038585.1 of Patagioenas fasciata. Lineage (NCBI taxonomy): Eukaryota > Metazoa > Chordata > Aves > Columbiformes > Columbidae > Patagioenas > Patagioenas fasciata. The sequence continues at coordinate 1,293,528 of NC_092528.1, forward strand.
CCAGGGGACCCCCTTTGTCCCCAGGGCCCATTGTGGCACCATAGGGACCCCCTTTGTCACTGGGGTCCATTGTGACATCCCAGGACCCCCCTGGTCACCAGGCCCCATTGTGACATCCTGGGGACCCCCTTTGTCCCAAGACTTCATTGTGACATCCTGGGGACCCCCTTTGTCCTCAGGGTCCATTGTGACAGCCCAGGACCTTATATTGTCCCCAGGGCCTATTGTGATATCTGGGGGACCCCCTTGTTCCCAAGGCCCATTGTGACATCCTGCGGACCCCCCTTTGTCCCCAGGGCCCATTGTGACATTCAGGGGACCCACAATTGTCCTCAGGGCCCATTGTGACGTCTAAGGACCCCCCATTGTCCCCAGAGCCCATTGTAACATCCTCGGCACCCCCTTGTCCCCAGGGCCCATTGTGACATTCAGGGGACCCCTCTTTGTCCCCAGGGCCCATTGTGACATCCTGGGGACCCCCCCTTGTCCCCAGGGCCCATTGTGACGTCCCAGGACCCGCCATTGTCCCCAGGGCCCATTGTGACATCCTGGGGATCCCTCCTTGTCCTCAGGGCCCATTGTGACGTCCCAGGACCCCCCATTGTCCCCAGGGCCCATTGTGACATTCAGGGGCCCCCGTTTGTCACTGGGGCCCATTGTGACATCCCAGGACCCCACATTGTTTCCAGGGCCCATTGTGACTTTCAGGGGACCCCACTTGTCCCCAGGACCCATTGTGACACTATAGGGACCCCCCTTGTGCCCAGTGACCATTGTGACACCGTGGGTACCACCCTTGTCCGCAGGGCCCATTGTAACATCCTGGGGACACCCCCTTGTGCCCAGGGCCCATTGTGACACCGTGGGTACCACCCTTGTCTGCAGGGCTCATTGTGACATCCCAGGACCCCCCATTGTCCCCAGGGCCCATTGTGACATTCAGGGGACCCCCCTTTGTCCCCAGGGCCCATTCTGATACCGTGGGGACCCCCTTTGTCCCCAGGGCCCATTGTGACATGCTGGGGACGCTCTTTGTCCCCAGGGCCCATTGTAACATCCTGGGGACCCTCCTTGTCCCCAGAGCCCATTGTGACATCCAGGGGACCCCCTTTGTCCCCAGAGCCCATTGTGGCACCATAGGGACCCCCTTTGTCACTAGGGCCCATTGTGACATCCCAGGACCCCCCGTAGTCCCCAGGGCCCATTGTGACATCCTGGGGACGCTCTTTGTCCCAAGATTTCATTGTGACATCCTGGGGACCCCCTTTGTCCTCAGTGTCCATTGTGACAGCCCAGGACCTTACATTGTCCCGAGGGCCTATTGTGATATCTGGGGGACCCCCTTGTTCCCAAGGCCCATTGTGACATCCTGGGGACCCACCCTAGTCCCCAGGGCCCATTGTGACATCCCAGGATCCCCCATTGTCCCCAGGGCCCATTGTGACATCCTCGGCACCCCCTTGTCCCCAGGGCCCATTGTGACATCCTGCGGACCCCCCCTTGTCCGCAGGGCCCAGTGTGACGTCCCAGGACCCGCCATTGTCCCCAGGGCCCATTGTGACATCCTGGGGATCCCTCCTTGTCCCCAGGGCCCATCGTGACGTCCCAGGAGCCCACATTGTCCCCAGGGCCCATTGTGACTTTCAGGGGACCCCACTTGTCCCCAGGACCCATTGTGACACTATAGGGACCCCCCTTGTGCCCAGTGACCATTGTGACACCGTGGGTACCACCCTTGTCCGCAGGGCCCATTGTGACATCCTGGAGACACCCCCTTGTGCCCAGGGCCCATTGTGACACCGTGGGTACCACTCTTGTCTGCAGGGCTCATTGTGACATCCCAGGTCCCCCCATTGTCCCCAGGGCCCATTGTGACATTCAGGGGACCCACCCTTTGTCCCCAGGGCCCATTGTGGCACCATAGGGACCCCCTTTGTCACTAGGGCCCATTGTGACATCCCAGGACCCCCCCTAGTCCCCAGAGCCCATTGTGACATCCTGGGGACACTCTTTGTCCCCAGGGCCCATTGTGACATCCTGCGGACCACCCATTGTCCCCAGGGCCCATTGTGACATCCTGGGGATCCCTCCTTCTCCCTAGGGCCCATTGTGACGTCCCAGGACCCCCCATTGTCCCCAGGGCCCATTGTGACATTCAGGGGCCCCCGTTTGTCACTGGGGCCCATTGTGACATCCCAGGACCCCACATTGTCCCCAGGGCCCATTTTGACTTTCAGGGGACCCCACTTGTCCCCAGGACCCATTGTGACACTATAGGGACCCCCCTTGTGCCCAGTGACCATTGTGACACCGTGGGTACCACCCTTGTCCGCAGGGCCCATTGTGACATCCTGGGGACACCCCCTTGTGCCCAGGGCCCATTGTGACACCGTGGGTACCACCCTTGTCTGCAGGGCTCATTGTGACATCCCAGGACCCCCCATTGTACCCAGGGCCCATTGTGACATTCAGGGGACCCCCCTTTGTCCCCAGGGCCCATTCTGATACCGTGGGGACCCCCTTTGTCCCCAGGGCCCATTGTGACATGCTGGGGACGCTCTTTGTCCTCAGGGCCCATTGTGACATCCTGGGGACCCTCCTTGTCCCCAGAGCCCATTGTGACATCCAGGGGACCCCCTTTGTCCCCAGGGCCCATTGTGGCACCATAGGGACCCCCTTTGTCACTAGGGCCCATTGTGACATCCCAGGACCCCCCCTAGTCCCCAGGGCCCATTGTGACATCCTGGGGACGCTCTTTGTCCCCAGGGCCCATTGTGACATCCTGGGGAACCTCCTTGTCCCCAGAGCCCATTGTGACATCCAGGGGACCCCCTTTGTCCCCAGGGCCCATTGTGGCACCATAGGGACCCCCTTTTTCACTGGGGCCCATTGTGACATCCCAGGACCCCCCCTGGTCCCCAGGCCCCATTGTGACATCCTGGGGACCCCCTTTGTCCCAAGACTTCATTGTGACATCCTGGGGACCCCCTTTGTCCTCAGGGTCCATTGTGACAGCCCAGGACCTTACATTGTCCCCAGGGCCTATTGTGATATCTGGGGGACCCCCTTGTTCCCAAGGCCCATTGTGACATCCTGGGGACCCACCCTTGTCCCCAGGGCCCATTGTGACATCCCAGGACCCCCCATTGTCCCCAGGGCCCATTGTGACATCCTCGGCACCCCCTTGTCCCCAGGGCCCATTGTGACATCCTGCGGACCCCCCCTTGTCCCCAGGGCCCATTGTGACGTCCCAGGACCCCCCATTGTCCCCAGGGCCCATTGTGACATCCTAGGGATCCCTCCTTGTCCCCAGGGCCCATTGTGACGTCCCAGGACCCCCCATTGTCCCCAGGGCCCATTGTGACATCCTCTGCACCCCCTTGTCCCCAGGGCCCGTTGTGACATTCAGTGGACCCTTCTTTGTCCCCAGGGCTCATTGTTACATCCTGGGGACCCCCCCTTTTCCCCAGGGCCAATTGTGACGTCCCAGGACCCCCCATTGTCCCCAGGGCCCATTGTGACATCCTGGGGATCCCTCCTTGTCCCCAGGGCCCATTGTGGCGTCCCAGGACCCCCCATTGTCCCCAGGACCTATTGTGACATTCAGGGGACCCCCTTTGTCACTGGGGCCCATTGTGACATCCTGGAGACCCCCGCTTGTCCTCACGGTCCATTGTGACATCCTGGGCACCCCCCATTTTCCCCAGGAACCATTGTGACATCCTGGCCACCCCCTTGCTCCCAGGGCCCGTTGTGGCACCATGGGGACACCCCCTTTGTCCCCAGGGCCCATTGTGACATCCCAGGACCCCCCTTTGTCCCCAGGGCCCGTTGTAGCACCATGGGGACCCCCTTTGACCCCAGGGCCCATTGTGGCACCGTGGCAACCCCTTTTGTCCCCAGGGCCCATTGTGACATTCTTGGACCCCACTTTGTCCCCAGGGCCTATTGTGACACCATGGGGACCCCTCTTTGTCGCTGGGGACCCATTGTGACACCATAGGGACCCCGCCTTGTCCTCAGGACTCATTCTGACATCCTGGACACCCCCCATTGTCCCCAGGGCCCATTGTGACATCCACTGCACCCCCTTGTCCCCAGGGCCCATTGTGACATTCAGGGGACCCCTCTTTGTCCCCAGGGCCCATTGTGACATCCTGGGGACCCCCCCTTGTCCCCAGGGCCCATTGTGACGTCCCAGGACCCCCCATTGTCCCCAGGGCCCATTGTGACGTCCCAGGACCCCCCATTGTCCCCAGGGCCCATTGTGATATGCTGGGGAGCCCTCTTTGTCCCCAGGACCCATTGTGAAATTAAGGGGACCCCAACTTGTCCCCAGGGCCCATTCTGACATCCTGGGGACACTCTTTGTCCCCAGGGCCCATTCTGACATCCGAGGACCCTCTTTGTCCCTGTCGAGGTTTAAGATTGCGGGGTGACAATCAAACCCTGCCAGATGTGTTGTCAACCTCCTCTCCCCCCCCAACTCCCCCTTTTTCCCCTCCCTCTCCCCCTTCCCACTCAGCACAGGCGATTGGGAGGGGAAGAAGCACAGAGGGAAGAGGGTTGGAAAAGTTAAAGATGTTTTACTGATGCTAATGATAAGAATAGAGAAAATAATACAAATATACAAAACCAATCTTGTAAGTCTGAGCAACTGCAGAGCCAGCACCCAAAGTCCTGGATTGGACTCTGTAGCCAACCGGAGCTGGATTCAGTCTCTCACTGGCCTCAGTTCGCAGGGACGACCAGCAAGGTCCTCTCCTAATGTCGGCCATGAGGAAAAAAGGGCCGAGATCCTCGTGATCTCCCGCTTTTATATGAAGTATTCACGTGAACGGAATGTTATACACAGTGGTCACCGGTTTCTCGTTGCCCCTCTCGTGAGATGTGCATCCGTGCTTATCAATAAGTTTTCATTCCATTGCTGGGTTTGCCAAAACATGTGTCCGGTTCTCCAGGAAAATGCAGCTGATATGAAGCTTGAGCTGACAGGCAAATTCACTAAAAGACAAACTTGTTTTTTAACAAAACCAGGACATTCCACCCCTTATAATATGACATTCACTGAATACTTAAACCTTATCAATACAATCTATCAATACAATCTAATTAATCACTACTATATATATATATATATATATATATATATATATGTACATATATACACAGGAGTAATTAATCAGTGGACCATCCTTTGAAAAGTTCATTGAGTTCATTTTGTCACCACAGTCTCCCAGGGCAGGAAAAATGGTCCAAGTGCATCTCATGACCCCTGTTGGTGGGTTAAGGACACCAACTTCCAAGAAGGTGTCGGGCGCCACTCGAAGAAGCCAGCGCTGGTTTCATCACCATTGTCTTGATCTGAAAGACACTTATTAAACATTGTTAGTGCGGCGATTCACATCGTACAGTTCAGCATTGCATATTTTCACCTAAAATCAAATCCCCTTGAGGTACACACCGAACTTCTCCATCCTTAAGCATCACCCACCAGGTGCTGCCAGGTCCCTGGGCAAAAACAATCCCACGAATAGGTTTGCTGTGCCTGAGGCAGGAGGAACCCAGACTGCCTATCCTAACATATTTTCCATGTGTACTACAGGGACTTTATCTCCTTCCACAGTCCGTAGAATTTCTGATTGGGCAGGCCCGGCTCGATTGGTTGATCCCCTAGTGTTGCCCAACCAAGTGGCTTTTGCTAAATGTGAATCCCAGTTTTTAAAGGTTCCACCACCCAGTGCCTTTAGTGTAGTTTTTAACAAACCATTGCACCTTTCAGTTTTCCCAGAGGCTGGTGCATGATATGGAATATGATATACCCACTCAATACCATGTTCTTTGGCCCAATTGTCTATAATACTGGTTTTGAAATGAGTACCATAGTCTGATTCAATTCTTTCTGGCGCACCGTGCCGCCAAAGGACTTGCTTCTCAAGGCCCAAGATGGTATTTCGGGCTGTAGCATGAGGTACAGCAGATGTTTCCAACCATCCGGTGGTTGCTTCCACCATTGTAAGTACATAACGCTTACCTTGACGTGTTTGTGGAAGTGTAATATAATCAATCTGCCAAGCTTCTCCATACTTATACTTTAACCATCGCCCCCCATACCATACAGGCTTTAACCGTTTTGCTTGTTTGATTTCGGCGCAAGTTTCACATTGATGAATAACCTGTGAAATAGTGTCCATAGTTAAATCCACCCCTCAATCACGAGCCCATTTGTATGTTGCATCTCTACCTTGATGCCCTGAAGCGTCATGGGCCCACCGAGCTAGGAAAAGTTCACCTTTATGTTGCCAGTCCAAGTCCACCTCTGCTACTTTAATCTTAGCAGCTTGATCCGCTTGTTGGTTGTTCAGATGTTCCTTGGTGGCTCGACTTTTAGGCACATGAGCATCTACATGACCAACTTTCACAGGCAGGCTCTCTAGCCGAGCAGCAATGTCTTGCCACAGTGTGGCAGCCCAAATGGTTTCACCTCTGCGCTGCCAGTTGCTTTTCTTCCATTGCTGTAGCCACCCCCACAAGGCATTTGCTACCATCCATGAGTCAGTATAGAGATAAAGTATTGGCCACTTCTCTCGTTCGGCAATGTCCAAAGCCAGCTGGATGGCTTTCACTGCTGCAAACTGACTGGATTCACCTTGTCCTTCAGTGGCTTCTGTAACTTGTCGTGTGGGACTCCACACAGCAGCTTTCACCTTCGATGTTTTCCTACAAGACGACAGGATCCACCTGTGAACAGTGCACACTGCTTATCAGTCTCTGAAAGCGTATTATATGGTGGTGCTTCTTCAGCACGTTTTACTTCCTCCTCATCTGGAGACATCCCAAAGTCTTTGCTTTCTGGCCAGTCTGTAATAACTTCTAATATCCCTGGACGGTTGGGACTTCCAATTCGAGCTCGTTGTGTGATCAGTGCAATCCATTTACTCCATGTAACTTCGGTTGCATGATGTGGAGAGGGAACCGTCCCTTTGAACATCCAGTTCAGCACTGGCAGTCGAGGTGCGGGAGGAGCTGTGCTTCAGTGCCCATCACTTCTGAAGCAGCTCGAACTCCTTCATATGCTGCTAGTATCTCCTTTTCAGTTGGAGTACAGTTGGCCTCAGATGCTTTGTATCCTCGACTCCAAAAACCTAGGGGTCGACCTTGGGTTTCTCCTGGTGCTTTCTGCCAGAGGCTCCAGGTAAGTCCATTATCTCCGGCTGCGGTGTAGAGCACATTTTTAACACCTAGTCCAGTTCGGACTGGTCCAAGGGCCACCGCATGAGTTATCTCACGCTTAATTTCTTCAAAGGCTTGGCGTTGTTCAGGGCCCCACTCAAATTGGTTCCTTTTACGAGTCACTCGATAGAGAGGCTCACAATGTGGCTGTAGTCAGGAATGTGCATTCTCCAAAAACCTACAACGCCCAAGAAAGTCTGTGTCTCCTTTTTATTAGTAGGTGGAGACATTGCTGCAATTTTGTTGATCACATCCATCGGGATCTGACGACGGCCATCTTGCCATTTTATTCCTAAAAACTGGATCTCTCGTGCAGGTCCCTTGACCTTGCTCCGTTTTATGGCAAAACCAGCATCCAAAAGAATATGAATTATTCTCTCACCTTTCTCGAAGACTTCTTTCGCTGTGTCGCCCCGTACGATGATGTCATCAATATATTGCAAGTGTTCTGGAGCTTCACCTTGCTCCAGCGTGGTCTGGATCAGCCCATGGCAGATGGTAGGACTGTGTTTCCACCCCTGGGGCAAGCGATTCCATGTATACTGGATGCCCCTCCAGGTGAAAGCAAACTGCGGCCTGCACTCTGCTGCTACAGGAATAGAGAAAAATGCATGAGCAATGTCAATTGTAGCATCGCACTTCACTGCCTTTGACTCCAGTTCAAATTGCAGTTCTAGCATGTCAGGCACAGCAGCACTCAGTGTGCTGTAACTTCATTCAGGCCACGATAGCCTACAGTTAGTCTCCACTCATCACTAGACTAACGCACTGGCCAGATTGGGCTGTTAAAAGGTGAGCGGGTCTTACTGATCACACCCTGGCTTTCCAATTGACGGATCAGCTTCTGTATAGGAATCAAAGAGTCTCGACTGGTGCGATATTGCCGGCGATGCACCGTCGTGGTAGCAATTGGCACCTGCTGATTGTCAGCCATCAGCAGTCCTACAACAGAGGGGTCATCTGAAAGACCAGGCAAATCAGACAGCTGTTCAATTTTCTCAGTGTCCACAGCTGCTATACCAAATGCCCACCTATACCCTTTTGGGTCCTTAATATACCCTCTCCTGAGGTGGTCTATGCCAAGGATGCACGGAGCATCTGGACCAGTCACAATGGGATGCTTTTGCCAGTTTTTTCCAGTTAGGCTCATTTCAGCCTCTACAACAGTCAGCTCCTGGGATCCCCCAGTCACTCCAACAATATTGATGGATTGCGTTCCTTTATAATTAGAAGGAATTATTGTGCACTGAGCACCAGTGTCCACTAAAGCTTTGTATTCCTGGGGTTGTGTTGTACCAGGCCATAGTATTTGTACAGTCCAATAAACTCTGTTATCCCTTTCCTCCACCTGGTTGGAGGCAGGGCACCTCTAATTCCTGTTTTGCACAGTCTCTGGGTGTGAATTAGAGGTTCCTTCAAGAGCATCAGAATCTCTTCTGCTCCTTTTGTAAACTGGAGCAGCCACCTTCCTAGGAGTTTTTCCTTTTATCTCACGTACTCGTTCTTGAAGTTCTGAGGTAGGCCTTCCATGCCACTTATTCATGTTTTCTCCCTGCTCATGTAGGAAGAACCACAGTGAACCTCTTCTTGTGGGCTGTCTCTGCCCTCTCTCTCGAGATTGGAAACGCCTTCTCCTAACAGCTGAAACATAGGTTTGTGCAGGTCGTGAACGGTACGAGTCTGCTCTGAGCTCTTGGATTTCTTGCAGCAGCTTTTCAAACCGGTCATCAGATTTTTCACACAGTTTCTCCACAGCGGAGACACAAGCCCGTAGAGAACCAGCAAGGCTGTCCTCAAAGTACTGGAGCTGCTCAATCACTTCATTAATTTCTTGTACACCTCTAGCTGACCAGACCATTCCTGCCAATGACTTAGCATATGCAGGTGGTGCACTTTGTACAAATCTGCGCCACATAGATTTTGTACAATTGATTCTATCTGGGTCTGTCCCCTCTTGGCTGTTTGGTCCTAGATAGATGATCTCTCGCACGGCTAATTCTCTCAGGAACTGGATACCTCTCTCCATAGTATTCCATTTCCCTAACGTGGATATACAATCTTCCTTGTAGGGAAATCTGACTTTCATAGCTGCAGGAGTCGGGTCCAGAGAGTAGCGGCATTAGACTCTCTTGAAATTACCCTATCAATGGCGGAATCTTTCGACAGAGATCCCAGCTGCCTGGCTTCACCACCTTCCAATTCAATTGTTTCTGCCCCATTGTCCCAGCATCGCAGCAGCCAGGTTAAAATATTCTCGCCTTCACGACGACTGAAGTCTTTTCGCAGATCTCTCAGCTCACCTGGAGAAAAGGACCGAGTGGTGGTCACTTCATCTCCACCCTGTCCTGATGATGATGCCCCTTGGGTTGATGTTGGCCCTGTGCCATCACCTGCTGCACGGGTGGTCTTTCTAGTGACTTTCTTACAACCAGCAACTGATGCTGATATGGGTTCACCATCATCTGATTCATTTTCAGAGTCTGAATGACTGTCACAGTGATTGCCGTGGTTACAGCAGCAACAGTGCCCAGTGTGTGAAGACGGGGGGGCTGCCTTGTCAGCCTTTGAGGCTGGAGAGGTAACGTTATCTGCAGCGACCTTGGCAGAGGAGCTCTGCGGAGGAGCTGTAGCTTCAGCCTGTGAAGCCGCGGTTGGGGGGGCAGTGGCTGCAGCAGCAGCTTTGGCTGTTTTGCCTTTTCTCGCGCGGCCAGGAGTGCTTTTTGCTAAAGCTTCCGAAGGCGCACCGCAAATCTCAGGACTAAAAAGAGACACAAACCTCCTATTGAACCTCATTTCTCTTAACAGTAACACAAACTGACACACATTCAGCAAACCAGATAACACCATCACAGTTCTATCAAAGCTCCAAGGGTATTCAAAGTTCTCTAAAACATTTGCAAACTGTCCTAGTGAAAACACAAAAGTATTGTTAGTCAGTCTTTCTAAAGATTCGCTTGACCAATTAGCAAATATAGAGCCATTCTGCTCTTTAATCGCTCCTGGAGGTTTTTCAAGGTAAAGCAGAAGCGAGTAGAAATTCATTAGCGGCTGCAGTATAATGAAATAAACCAGTGCCATACCACACAGAATCATCATGACCGCTGTCCAGTTTCTTGTTGTTATATAATGAATACTTCGATTCAGAAAGAAACACCAACACAGATATGGGATCAGTGAGCACAATGTAGAAAATAACTGATACAACTTATGCCACAACATCTTTAAGTCAATGTAATTCACTTTGCCTTAATATCACTAAAAAATATCCGAAGCAAACAGACGCGCGGGTATCACAACTCTGAGTTGGCACCATGCCAAGAAAATTGAAAGGTACGTCAGAGCAGTAGAAAAGCCAAAAATCTCCAAATTTACCCCCTTCTCTTGCCCCACGTTGGGCGCCAATTATCTGTCGAGGGTTAAGTTTGCGGGGTGACAATTAAACCCTGGCAGATGTATTGTCAACCTCCTCTCCCCCCCACTTCCCCCTTTTTCCCCTCCCTCTCCCCCCTTCCCACTCAGGACAGGCAATCGGGAGGGAAAGAAGGACAGAGAGAAGAGAGTTGGAAAAGTTAAAGATGTTTTGCTGATGCTACTAATAAGAATAGAGAAAATAATACAAAATATACAAAACCAATCTTGTAAGTCTCAGCAACTGCAGAGCCAGCACCCAAAGTCCTGGATTAGGCTCTGTAGCCAACCGGAGCTGGATTCAGTCTCTCACTGGCCTCAGTTCGCAGGGACGACCAGAAGGTCCTCTCCTAATGTCAGCCATGAGGAAAAAGGGAAAAAGGGCAAAGGGACGAGATCCTCGTGATCTCCCACTTTTATATGAAGTATTCACGTGAATGGAATGTTATACACCGTTGGTCAGTCTCTCGATCACCAGTTTCTCGTTGCCCCTCTCGCGAGATGTCCATCCGTGCTTATCAATAAGTTTGCATTCCCTTGCTAGGTTTAACCAAAACATGTGTCGGGTTCTCCAGGAAAATGCAGCTAATATGAAGACTTTAGCTGACAGGCAAAAATTCGCTAAAAGAGAAACTTGTTTTTGACAAAACCAGGACAGAAGTACAGGGGAAGACCGATATTTCTTCTTCTACCCTTAGTACACTTCCCCATAATTCACTTTTTGACCTTTTATTTTTTTTAATTAATATGTTAAAAAGAACAAACCACACTCAAACCCACACAAACAAACAAACAAAAAACAATAACTAAACAAAAATCTCCAATCAATCAATCAAAGAAAGAAAACAGGGAAACAAATACCCCACAAAACCAAAGCAAAACCAACCAACCAACCAACCAAACCCAACAAAACAAAAACCAAAATCAAAAACAAAACAGCAGGAACAACAACAACAAAACAAAGCAGAAACAAAACAACAACGCAAAGGTGCACCTTTCCAAGCAGACATCAGTCATCAGCTGTCTCATCATTAACAGCCAGTGCCAGTTTAGGGGCCCCAGTGTACCTGAGGTGCTGGCCTGGGATTGGCATCTATCACACAGGACCTGGGGAGACCAGAGCACCTTGCAATGCAGGTGGAGCCTGGGCAGGGGTTCCTGGGGCACCTACACTGGCACCAGGTGTTTGTGTCTCTGGAGCTGAAGACATCTGTGTCTTAAATCCATGCCCAGTTCTGGAAAACTCTTTCCTTTTCAAAGAAAAGAAAGCCCCCGTAAAGAAAAATAAAGAGAAGTATGTTGACACCTTCCTTTGCTTTGGATCTTTGCCTTCAGTTCTTCTTATTTTAATTTTCATTGACATTAACTGACATCTGATGGGCCTGCAGGCATGAAGCCAAGATCATTTTGTGTCTTACATAGCGCCCCATGCCCTCTCAACCTTCCCTGCCCAGGACTCCTCACACTTTGCCCAGAGCGAGTCACACTGAGGTGTTGGCTGGTTCCCTGGCTGAGATGTTGGTTTAGATGGTCACCTACAGCACAGGTGGATCCTGCCCCAGAATCGTCTGCTCTGCTCCAGTTAGAAACAGAGCCCAACATCACCATGGGATCATAAGAGAACTGAGGTTGAAGGGACCTCAGGAGTCTGCAGTCCAACCTGTCACAAACTGGGTCAGAACAAGGTGTTCAAGCCTTGATTCAATTCGAGTTTTAGCAGGACTAGAGGAGTGATCATCCCTTTGTACTGGGCACTGGTGAGGCTGCACCTTGAATCCTGGGGTCAGTTTTAGGCCCCTCAGGACAAGGAAGACATTGAGGTGCTGGAGAGAGTTCAGAGGAGCGTGACAAGGGTGGTGAAGGGTCTGGAGCACCAGTGTTATGAGGAACGGTTTAGGGAGCTGAGGCTGTTCAGCCTTGAGAAAAGGAGGCTTATTGCTGTCTACAGCTACCTGAAAGGAGGTTTTATCATGGTGGGTGTCAAAGGCTTTACTGCAGTCTAAGGACACAACACCCACAGCCTTTGTGGCGGATTCACTCCCCACGACAGACTTTCCCTCATCTGCTCAGCCGGTCACCTTGTCATAGAAGGAGATCAGGCTGGTCAAGCAGGACCTGCCTTTCACAAAGCCATGCTGACTGGGCCCGATTGCTCGTCTCGTATGGGTGACCTCACAGTCCTTTCCCAGCCATGTTCCTGCTGTTGGCCTGTCCCCTGCAGAGGCAGAAGTGACCTCACAGTGCCCTGCACAGCCATTGGCTTCCTACTGGACTACGAGCTCCTGAGACACAAGTGACCACATGGCATCGTACCCAGCCATCACCCTCCTTGTGCTCCAGTGTGTGAGCAGATCAAACTGAGCTGCTTTCATCAAATGTATCCAATAGATTTCCTATCAAGGGTTTGAGAAACGTTCCTCAGAGGAGCTGCTGTATTTACACTGCTTCTGACTCTGTTTTTTTCTTCATCTTCCTTTGTCTCTTCTGACGTGAAAGAGCTCTCCAAGGAAAAGATTAATGGAATCCTACAATAGCGCAGGTTGGAAGAGACCCCTGAACACCATCTCTGTCCCACTGACCTTTATGGCACCCCAAGGAATAGCTGACAGCATCAGTGCTCCCTTGGGTTCATCTCACCACATGCACACAGTGGACATGCACACGATGTGTATGGTTACATCTCATCTGTGCAATGAAAACATGGACTTTTGACCTATTATTTCATAGAATCACAGAATGTCCGGAGTTGGAAGGGACCCACAAAGATCATGGAGTCCAACTCCTGTCCCTGCACAGGACACCCCACAGGTCACACTGTGTGTCTGAGGACGTTGTCCAGTCTCTTCTTGAACACTGTCAGGTTGGGGCCGTGACACCTCCCTGGGACCCAGTTCAGTGTCCAGCACCTCTGGGTGAAGAACCTTTTCCTCATGTCCAACTGACTCTCCCCTGGCACGTCTTTCTTCCATTCCCTTGGGTTCTGTCATTGGTCACCACAGAGAAGAGATCAGTACCTTCCCTTCCTTCTCCCCTTGTGAGGAAGCTGTAGCCACTGTGAGGTCTCCTTTTAGTCTTCTCTTCAGCTCTGATGCTCAGAAACCCCTTGGTTTGCTTTCTGAAGCAGAAAGGAGAAGCCATGACCTGCAGGCAATGGGAAGGGGGATCCTGTCCCTCACACACGGCTCAGGGCTCTTCCTGGGACCATGGGATGTGGGTGTGCAAGGCCCAGGGAAGGACAACACTGGGACAACAACTTCCAGCTTCCCCATGGGGCTGCAAGGAGGCACCGAGGCCCCAGTGCCATGAGGACAACATGGCTTCTCCTGGGCCTCGGTGGCAGAGACAACTGCCATGGCCAAGGGGACAGAGACCTGGGTTCTGTGGGTCCCTTCCAGCCTTGCCAGCGCCCTTTGCCATCTCCACCACAGGCTGTTCTACACGGTCCTACCCCTGCCCCTCTTTCCCTGCAGGCTGCAGACACCCATCTCGCTTCCCCACCTGCTCTCACCCCAGCATTTCTGCACCTTCACTGCTGTGTCTGCACCCTCACTGGCTGCTCTTGGAACACAAACCATGGGCTGATCCAGCTCCCTCTGGGTGACCTCCAGCACCACAGCACTGCCCTTCCACTGACATTTCTTACTCCTCATATCCAGTCCTCACCTTCCAAGTTGCACATGTCCCTGCTGCTGTCCCATCATGTTCTCAGGCAGGATGGACATGACAACCCATCTCCAAGGCCTCTTCCTGGGTAGGGCCTGTGGGTACCTTGGTAGAGGTTCTTTCCCAGCCATGTCCCTGCTGCTGGGCTGTCACCTACAGAGACAGAACTGACCTCACTGTCCCATCACAGCCCCACGATTGTGACTGGATTATGAGTGTCTGAGACCTCATAATACCACACCCATCCATCCCCTCCTGAGGACCCAGGACCTGACCAAGATTGAATCGTGCTCTACATCATCATACACCTGCTCCTCTTTCCCTGCAGGCTGCAGACACCCATCTCACTCCCTCACCTTTGTCAAATTTGTCAAATATTTTTCCTACGAGCAATGTGAATGAAAAGCCTCCATCATCCTCAAAGGCACTGAAAGTGCACAGTGTTACATCCTGGAAGGGGAGAATAAAGATGTTCAACAGTGTTGGCCCAAGTGCTGGTCAATGAGAGATGACATCAGTAACTGGCTGCACAGAGGACCTTGCACCACTGCTGATATTTGGGCTTGATGGTTCAGCCAACTTCCCACCCGGCATCCACTTCTTGAGCCCCATCAGCATCGCTCTGGCCAGAAGGAGACCATGGCTGAACCTTGCAAACGCCCTGTACACAACATGCCTTTCTTTTCCCTGTCCATTTGGGTTCAGCAGTCCCTTCCTTGTCCTTCACATTCCTGGAAACGGCTGCAGGAGGACGCGTCCCATCCCCTTCCCAGGGAGGGAGGTAGGGTGCCCAGCCTGTTATTCTCCCCGTTCCTATTCCTGCTCCTCTTGAAGATGGGTTTGAGATCTGCATTTCCTTAGGACCCCAGAACCATTCTGGTTTCTATGGCACTTATGAAAGCACAATGTGGAATCACAGGCAAGGGTGATGTAGCAGATTGGAGAACGATCCTGCAATGATCCTGTCCAGTGCAGCTGAGATGAATCTCACTGATCCAGTGGGATCTGTTCCTGGAGTCACACAGAGAAATATCAGGGTTCTGTCTGGCATCCATATCTGAGTTGATCTCAGGACTCCTTATGCACCCAGGGATGCTCACAGACAGAGTCTGTCCCTTTTACACACAGAGGCAGGAGTCACAGTGTCCTTCTGGTTTCCTGTTGCCACTCCCAAAGGATGGGAGACACCTCACCCCTCTGCTGTGTCACCTGCTCTGGACTCATCTGAGATGTCCCACGTCATGGGGAATGGACACGGGGACCTCAGTCAAAGGAAGCACAACCCAGTTCTGCATTCAGGTGATTTCCCATAGGTTGTTCCTCCCAATATGAAGTGAGCTCAAGACCTCGTGTGTTCCACAGACCTTCACAGAATGGAAAAGGAGTAGTTGATGGTGTTTGTGCTCACTCACGTTCATGTCACCTCACATACATGATGTGGATACTCACATCTCATCTGTCCAAAGCAAACATGGACTGCTGAACCACTCATTGAGTGTCTACCCTTGGAGGGAAGAACAGCCTCTTTGGGTGAGAGCGCAGGGCTGGAAATGGTGGTTGTGAGTGGCCAGTGCATGGTGATTGACCTGAGGCACCTTCTGAAGGGGTGCACAGGGGCACAACCCAGCCCCTGTTCTGCTGGTCCTGCAGGTCTCTGGCAGGAGGCCTGGCTGTGAGAGGACACTGCTGTGTGCCAGCCCTGCACACACACACTGTTCAGCTGTACCCTGGTGTTGCATCTGTGGCCACTTTCTTGAAAATGTTATTGAGAAAAACATTGTAAGAAGATCTAAACCTTCATCCCTGCCCTGAGGAGATCACCTTTCTATCTGGAAAGGCTGTTCTGAGGCCAGCTCTGTCACAGCAGTGCCCATTGCCTGTCCCTGCTTTATTTTCTGGACGGGGACCAAGCTGCCAGAGCACTCAGGCCTTGCACCAACACAAGGGATGAGAAGGAGAGTGTGGGAGTGGAACCAGAACAGCTCTGGAAGACCAAGCGCTGGTGCTCCCTGGCAGGGCTGCCAGGCTGGACTCTGTTCCCCTCCACCAATGCAAACAGAAACTCCCTGTGTCTCCAAAAAGGACTTCAAAGAAGATCTCAGGAGAAAAACAAACCTAGACAGAACACTGTAGTTCCCTTTATTTATTTTTTAAACACAGGCACAATGGCTTCTCATTTACATAAAAATTGGTCAGAAAAAAAGGTAGACAGTGAATTAGGGAAGGGATGACAACATTATCACAAAACATGACAAGAACAACAAGAGAACAAGAATGGCTGAGCCTGCAGTGAGTTAAACTATAACTGCTATGGAGAAAATGAGAGTTTGTTGCTGTTTGTTATTGAAAACATCCAGTTATCAGTTTCCACATGGAACCCTGGAGTTCCTTGTTCCTCATGCTGTAGATGAGGGGGTTCACTGCTGGAGGTATCAGCGAGTACAGAACAGACACCACCAGGTCCAAGGATTGGGAAGAGATGGAGGGGGGCTTCAGATAGGCAAAAATGCCAGTGCTGGCAAACAGAGAGATGACAGCCAGGTGAGGGAGGCAGGTGGAAAAGGCTTTGTGCCGTCCCTGCTCAGAAGGGATCCTCAGCACAGCTCTGAAGATCTGCACATAGGACACCACAATGAACACAAAACATCCCACAAAAAAAGAAGCACAAAACATGAGAAGCCAAATTTCCCTGAGGTAGGAGTGTGAGCAGGAGAGCTTGAGGATCTGGGGGATTTCACAGAAGAACTGGCCCAGGGCATTGCCCTTGCACAGGGGCAGTGAAAATGTATTGGCCGTGTGCAGCAGAGCATTGAGAAACCCAGTGGCCCAGGCAGCTGCTGCCAGGTGGACACAAGCTCTGCTGCCCAGGAGGGTCCCGTAGTGCAGGGGTTTGCAGATGGCAACGTAGCGGTCGTAGGACATGATGGTGAGCATAGAGTACTCTGCTATTATCAGGAACACAAATGAAAAGAGCTGTGCAGCACATCCTAAAAAGGATATGGTCCTGGTGTCCCAGAGGGAATTGGCCATGGATTTGGGGACAGTGGTGGAGATGAAGTCCAGGTCGAGGAGGGCGAGGTTGAGCAGGAAGAAGTACATGGGGGTGTGGAGGTGCTGGTCCCAGGCGATGGTGGTGATGATGAGGCCGTTGCCCAGGAGGGCAGCCAGGTAGATGCCCAGGAAGAGCCAGAAGTGCAAGAGCTGCAGCTCCCGTGTGTCTGTGAACGGCAGGAGGAGGAACTGGGTGATGGAGCTGCTGTTGGACATTTGCTGCCTGTGGGCATGAGGACCTGTGCAAGGAGGAAAAGCAAGTGACAAGTTAGGGGAGACTTCTCTGAGGAAAATGAACAGACTGTTTCTCATGGAAAACCCCCTCCCTGATGGAGGGACGTTTCCGTTCATTCTCTCTTTCTACCAAGTGAGAAAAACAGCTCATCACAGTTTAAAATGCAGCTTGGGAATGCAGTTTCCATGAACACAGCTCTGGGACAATATCCACTGAATAGGTGTCAGGACAAAAACTGACCCACACTCCCACCCCAACCCCAGAGAGCAAGAGCTCCAGGAACAGGTGGAGAAACAGGAAAGAACACTGCAGTGCTTCTGAGAAATAAAGCAAGGACAGAAAGGCAGACAGGCATGCTGTGGAACCTTCTCCTTACCCGACTGTGCTGCTGCCACTCATGAAATGACACTGTAGAGCAAGTACTTTTAGCACCTTTTTTGTGCACCACGTTCCAGGAACCCTTCCCCTGGAGGTCCAGCTGCTGAGGTGGAGACTCGTGACCTGGACCCCATTGCTTCGGGGCAGAGGCTCTGATGGAGAGGAGAGGAGATCAGGGGTTGCACTAGGAAATGTGTCTGCACTGCAGGGGATGTGAGAGAGGTTCCTAAATCCTGTCCCCAGCATTTCTGGTAGCAGTTAACTCTTCCTGCCCATGTCTGTGCTCCTGCAGCTGTGTCTCTGTCCCTGGGTCTGCTCCCTGTCAGTGTCATGGACCCCGTCCCACCCGCTGTGTGCTCAGCTCTGTCCTGCTCACACCTCCTGGCACTGCCCAGGGGCAGCTCTGTGTGTGCAGGGGCTCAGGAGCAGCTCAGACAAGTCCTAACGAGAACTGGGGTCTCAGTGTCTTCTCCAAAGAGAGAAATAAATCCCCATCTCCCACTGCACACCCAGAGAACCAAGAGTGGAAAACTGAAAGCACAGACTCCTTCCCTTGCAGCTGTTCCTGTCTTGATGTCGTTGTTCAGAAGGACCCTCTGCCATGTCTGTGGAGTTGATCTGGAGCTCTGAGCAGCCCTGACCCACACAGCACCCTTCAACCCCACAAGCTCCCTGCCTGCCCTGCCGGGGGTCGCTCCTTCCACCCACAGCTGCTGCCATGGGATCTCCCCGGGCAGGCTGAGCGCTGACCCTGGCAGGCGGCACAGTCCCTGCCCCGGCACAGCCCTGGGGTGCAGGGACCCTGCTCTGCAGGACAGCCCTGGGCACCCCTGGGGGCTCACCCGGCTTCACAGCTGTTCAAAATTGAGGTGCAAGATCCCCCACCTTACAGATCCCACCAACTGTGCCTGTGCCAGTTTTAGGAGATGCCTCCAGGAGCTACAGCTGCATTGCCCTGCACCCAGAGACTTACCATGGCAAGGGCTGCAAAGGTTTCTCCTCCAGTGAGCTCTCAGTCATCCTCCCAGTCCTGACGACCTTTAATCTCTCTCTGCCTTGCTCGTCTCCCTGAGATCCCCAGGCAGAGCCCTCAGCCCTGCTGCGTGTGCAGAGGAGCTGCTCCTGGGCAGAGCTGTCTCTCTGCAGCGCTGCCGCTTGCCAGGAGCTCCCTCTGTCCCAGGAGCCCAGCCCAGCTCAGCAGCATAGGAGCAGCCCAAGGCAGTTTAATGACCCCTCTGGTGGCTTTGGTGTAGAGTCCATGAACATCAGACCTTGAGGGGAAGAAGAAGAAACTTCTCAAGAAATCGAAGTCAGATTCAAACTCCATAGTTTCTGGTATTGTTAATGGGTCTCACTGAGGGACACTACTGAGCAACGGTCTCCAGGATCTGGTTAGAGTAGAAAACCGGAGGCAGTGATGACAGTTCAGGAAAAGCAAAGTAAAGGTCTCTCTGATGCTGAGTAAACCTGGATGTCTTTCATTAACCAAAGGTCAAGCCCTGACCCCCAGCCCTGGGAAGGCAGATCCTGTCCCTCACACGTTGCCCAGGGCCCTTCCTGGACAGTGTGATGTGGGGCTGTGCAAGGCCAAGGGCAGGACTATGGTCCCACACGTCCCAGGTTCCTGGCTGGGGACAAGGAGGGTTTTGGAGCTCATTGACAACGTCTTCCTGACATGGGTGACTCAGGAGTCAGTGAGGTGAGGTGCCCAGCCACTCTCACCCCCAGTTCCAAGACTTAGCCGTGTACATCCAGTTGGATGTTACAAATTACTTGACCGTGGAGAAGAAATGGAAAACATCTTCTGTCAGCAACCTTAGGATGTCTCCAGTCAATGAGCAGGTTCCTATGGAGAACTGTAATGACCCTGACACTCACTGGCCAGGAGGTGATCTTGGGCCGACTTCTTAACATGTCTGCCTGGTGGGCCAATAGGGGTGATGTTCACCTGGATCTATTCCTGATCAAGAAGGAAGAGCTGGTGAGGGATGTGAACGTCAGTGTCCACCTTGGTTGTTGTGACCAGGAAACAGTGGGGTCCCAGGCACCAGAGGGGAGGGAGGAAGGCCAGCAGCAGAGCACAGGCTGGTGGGCTGCAGAGAAGACTTTGACGTACTGGAGGATGGCAGATGAGGTGGTTACGTGGAAGCAGGCCTGAAAGGTGAAGAAGCTCAGGAAACCTGAGCAGCCTTACAGGACAGGCTGCTCCAAGCACAAGAATGATTTCTTTGAGAACCCATGAAAAGAAGCATTTATCTTGTGAGGCTGCTCATCTGAACTGATGGAGCTCCAGGACAAAAAGGCAGCACAGAGGAGGTGGAAGCAGGGGAAGCTGCAGAGGAGGAATTCAGAAACCTTGTCCATCGATGTAAAGATGATGCCAAAGCTGATCTGAACTTCATAGCTGCAGGGGAGAATGAAGGCAGCAAGACGAGCTTACACAGTTTCCTTAAAATAAGAAACCGGGCATATGTGGGCCTCCTGCTGAACTTTGCAAGAGTAGAATCAGACAGGACTGAGGTTCTTCATGGCTTCTTTGCCCCCATCTTCACCAGCAAGGTCTCCTGGGAGTTCATTCCTAAACTCAGGAGTCTGGAGAAAACCCAGCAATGGATGGGGCTCAAGTCAGGGTGACCTGAGGCAACTCAGATACTCAGACACCATTACAGAAAATGAAAACTGAGCATGGAAGGAAATAGAAGAAATTTAGCTTTATTGCTATTTATTATGGAAATGCTCTCTGTTTGACTATTTCTGAAATCTCCCTAATCATCAACAACAGACTTGAAGCCTTTAGGAAAAAGATGCACAGAGCCTTGCCTTGTAAGAGCATTTCAGATGTTAATGAGCCCTCTGCTGCCATGATCCTGAACTGCAGATGCTGAAACAATGAACAAACCTCTAATGAAGTGAAAGGCAGAAGCAAACCCCAAGTTTCTGAGGGTGTGTGGGACCCCATGAAGGGCCATCACTGACACAGCTGTGAAGGAAACAACCAGTGCAGGTCCCTGTCCGTGAGGGCCAGTGAAGGAAAGACTTGGAGACACTGGTTAAAGGTGGTGAGGGCCATGGGGAAGTGGCTCTGATGCCATGTGAGCCCTTGATGCTTGTTCATCATCACAATGGGTGAGCCCTGACCCCTGGGACCTGGTAGATTTTTCTCAAATGTTTTACAAGGCTTCTCCTGTGGTCACTGTGAGTGTTTCATGCTTTGGGGGTGGGTTTTATGTCAAGTGCTGTCGCTTTAACTGCAAGGCTCTGGTTTTCTGTGGAGCTGCAAACGCCTGTGAGTTCTTCACAACTCACCCAGCTTCTTTCATACACCTGGCAATGGTCACCAATCACCTCAATGTCCCAGTCCCAAACTTGCTTGAATCCTCTATTTGGATCCATACCCATCACTCCAGGAGGTTCATGCATCCACCAGGCTCATGGATGATTCCTGAGGACCATCCAAGTGTGGGCAGTGTAAGAGAGGAGCAGAGCAGGGTCAGCTCATGGGCCATGACTGAGCACAAACACCCCAGCAGCAGCCATTCCCCATCTCCCAGGCACAGCCATGCCCACAGGATGGAAATGACACTGCCATACATGATTAGCCCAAGAGAGGCCTTTCTTCCTTCCATATTCCCAGGAAATTCTTCCTCCTGTTCCTCCTCCACCTGCAGACATCAACTGCTTTCCATTTCTGGGTTCAGACATGGCTGTAAGGGTTCACTGAAGCCATCAGCCATCTCATTGCTTCTCCCTGACATGCCTTGACCCTCTCCCACACCTACACATGGCCAATCACGGCTGCTCAGGCCTCCCACTCTTCAGAAGAGGCCTTAAGCTTCTTGGTTCTTCCTGGTGCTTATTATAAACTTCCTCGCTCTCTCCAGAGTTTATGGTGAGCTTTCTTGTCCATAACAGCCCCTTTATGGCCATGTCTTACTAAATGGTTGTCTCTTTATGATCATTTGTGCAGAAAGGGCAGTCCCAGGACAGCACCCAATGTGTCAAAACTGATGCCCAGTGAAATGCAGTAAAGACCTGATGAGTTCCCCCTGTGTCTGTGTCTCTCCTGGAAGGAGTCTGTCCCGAGAAGGGGATCCAGCTCCTGCCACTCTCTGCAGAGGCACATGAGCAGTGTCCGTGCACCTGGGGACAGAAAGGGTGACGTTTGCCAGACCACCCTTCATCTGAACCACTTAGATGTGTGCTTGTGGGTGGGGTATCATGCCTTATAGTGCAAATATCTATTTAATTGTCATTGCCAGAGGGGCTATCACGGATACAGAGTACTATTTTACAGATATTTAAATATTAGCCTGTTAAACTTTTATTTTTCTTTAAAAACTGACATTCCTAGACGTATTACACAAACACTTGAAGGATGCTTTTTAACATGATTATCCACAGAAGCCCACCAGCTGTGCAGCTCAAGGAATTGGATTTCAAGGGCAGGATGGTTTGGGCTCTGTCCTGGGATCTGGAAACTGAAACGTGCTCCCATCTCCCAGCCCCCTGCCCTCCTCAGTGGGGGCTGTGAGACATTCTGCCAGCAGGAAAGACAGGTCAGCCAGGCATGGTGGTGGAGCTGCTCTCTATGTGAGAGAGCAACTGCAATGTACTAAATTCTGCCCAGGAGCGGATGAGGAACGAGTTGAGAGTGTACGGGTCAGGATCAAGGGACAGGCTGGCAGGGGTGATACTGTTGTAGGTGTCTATTACAGGCCACCAGATCAGGCTGAGGAGGTTGATGAGGCCTTCTATGCGCAGCTGAGAGTGGCCTCACAGTCACAGGCCCTGGTTGTTGTGGGTGATTTTAACTTCCCTGATGTTTGCTGGAAGGACCATTCAGCCAGCCAGCCACAGTCCAGGAGGTTCCTCCAGTGCATTGATGATAACTTCCTCATGCAGATGGTGGAGGAGCCGACCAGGAGAGGTGCACTGCTGGATCTCAACCTCACTAACAAAGAGGGTCTGGTCGAAGCAGTAAAGGTTGAGGGCTGCCTGGGTTGCAGTGACCACGAGATGGTGGAGTTCAGCATCTTGTGTGGCAGGAACAGAATAGCAAGTAGAATTGCAACCCTGGACTTTAGCAGGGCTGACTTCGGCCTTTCCAAGCAATTGCTGGGGGAAATCCCATGGGCAAGACTGCTTGAAGGAAAAGGGGCCCAAGAGAGCTGGATTGCATTCAGAGATTGCTTCTTACACGCTCAGGATCAGAGCATCTCCATAAGTAGGAAGTCGAGGAAGGGAGCCAGGAGGCCTGCGTGGTTGAATAGGGATCTCTTGGGTATGCTCAAGCAGAAGAGGCGAGTTTACAGGTCATGGAAGCAGGGACTGGCCACTTGGGAGGAATACGAGGCTGCTGTTAGAGGATGTAGGAAGGCAGCTAGGGTAGCCAAGGCCTCCTTAGAATTACAGCTGGCGAGAGGGGTCAAGGACAGCAAAAAGAACTTTTTCAAATACATAGCAGATAAAACTAATATCAGAGGTAATGTAGGCCCACTGATGAATGGGGTGGGTGCTCTGGTGGCGGAAGACACAGAGAAGGCAGGGTTACTGAATGCCTTCTTTGTCTCTGTCTACTCTGTTGGAGGCTGTCCTGGGGAGCCCTGTACCCCTGAGACCCCAGATGAAGCCAGGTCAATGGAGGAGTTTGCTTTAGTCGATGAGGACTGGATTAGGGAGCAATTAAATAGTCTGGACATCCATAAATCCATGGGTCCAGATGGGATGCATCCGCGGGTGCTGAGGGAGCTGGCTGAAGTCATTGCGAGACTGCTCTCCATCATTTTTGCGAAGTCTTGGGAAACGGGAGAGGTGCCCAAGGATTGGAGGAAAGCAAATGTCACTCCAGTCTTCAAAAAGGGCAAGATGGAGGACCCGGGTAATTATAGACCCGTCAGTCTCACCTCCATCCCTGGGAAAGTAATGGAACAGCTTATCCTTGGTGTCATCTCAAGGCATGTCAAGGATAAAAGGGTCATTAGGGGCAGTCAGCATGGCTTTACCAAGGGTAAGTCATGCTTGACCAATCTCATAGCCTTTTATGAGAATGTAACAAGGTGGATGGATGATGGCAGAGCGGTGGATGTGGTCTACCTTGACTTCAGTAAAGCCTTTGACACAGTCTCCCACAGCATCCTCACCGCTAAGTTGAGGAGGTGTCATCTAGACAATAGTGAGGTGGTCAATGGTGCGGAGTCCACTTGGAGTCCTGAACCTAGTGCAGTGCCTCAGGGGTCAGTACTGGGGCCAATATTATTCAATATATTCATTAACGATTTGGATGAGGGAATTGAGTGTACTATCAGCAAGTTTGCTGATGACACTAAGCTGGGAGGAGTGGCTGACACGCCAGAAGGCTGTGCTGCCATCCAGCGGAACCTGGGCAGGCTGGAGAGTTGGGCGGGGGATAACCTGATGGAATTTAACAAGGGAAAGTGTAGAGTCCTGCATCTGCACAGGAACAACCCCAGGTTCCAGTTTAGGTTGGGAAATTACATATTAGAGAGCAGTGTAGGGGAAAGGGACCTGGGGGTCCTGGTGGACAACAGGGTGACCATGAGCCAGCACTGTGCCCTTGTGGCCAAGAAGGCCAATGGTATCCTCGGGTGTATAAGAAGAGGGGTGGTTAGTAGATCAAGAGAGGTCCTCCTTCCCCTCTACTCCGCCCTGGTGAGACGCCATCTGGAATATTGTGTCCAGTTCTGGGCCTCTCAGTTCCAGAAGGACAGGGAACTGCTGGAGAGGGCCCAGCATAGGGCAACAAAGATGATTAAGGGAGTGGAGCACCTCCCTTATGGAGAAAGGCTGAGGGAGTTGGGTCTCTTTAGTTTGGAGAAGAGGAGACTGAGGGGTGACCTTATTAATGTTTATAAATATATAAAGGGTGAGTGCCACGAGGATGGAGTCAGGCTCTTCTCAGTGGCAAACAATGATAGGACAAGGGGCAATGGGATCAAGCTGGAACACAAGAGGTTCCACTTAAACTTGAGAAAAAACTTCTTCTCAGTGAGGGTGACAGAGCCTGGACCAGGCTGCCCAGGGGGATTGTGGAGTCTCCTTCTCTGGAGACATTCAAAGCCCGCCTGGACATGTTCATGTGTGACCTCACCTAGGCGATCCTGCTCCAGCTCAGGGATTGGACTGGATGATCTTTCGACGTCCCTTCCAATCTCAAACATACTGTGATACTGTGATACTGCGAAATGCTTCTTTTCATGGGTAATTGGAGAGATGATTCCCTCCCTTCTGTTAAGCAGTTGGCCCAAGGTTCTCTGGATTGTTGGCAGCTGCTGTTTTGCCTGACCAGTGAATGGCAGGGTAATTACAGTTCCCCATAGGAACCTGCTCATTGACTGGAGACTTTCTTGAGTTACTGACAGAAGATCTTTTCCATTTCTTCTCCATGATCATATAGCTGGTAATATCCAACACATTGTCACTCTCTATTGGGTTTACATGGCAAAGTCTTGGAACTGGGGGTAGGTATTGATGTGCTACAGTTGTCACCTCTCTAAGACGACATCAGGAGTTTGACAGACAACAGACAGAGCTGATTTCAGCTGCTCCAAGATGGACCCACTCCTTGCCAAATCTGAGACACTCAGTGATGCTGGCAGCACCTCTGGGATATTGTATTTGAGAAAGTGTAAAAACGCTGCACAACAGCAGGTGGGAGAGAGGAGGGAGGAAATGTGAGAGAAAAGCACTGCAGACACCAAGGTCATGTCCCACAGAACCCAAGCAGGTCCCTCAGCAGGCCAAAGTTTGCTCTCCTGAAATCCTGCTCTTGGCCTTGTGATCATCTCCCAGGAGCCGCAGCTCCACTTTCCCATCCCTGACTGTTCCATCCTGACCAACTCTTTCTGGTTTGTAAGTGTGAAGTCCCACAGGGCACCTCACCTCACTGACTCCTCAGTCACCCGTGTCAGGAAGATGTTGTCAATGAGCTCCAACCCCTCCTGGATGGCTGGTTCCTTGCAGATATTGGGATATCTCAGGTCTGCCACAAGGACATGGCCCTGGAAACATGAGGCTTCTTTCATTTGTCTGAAGGAGGTCTCATCTAATTCCTCTGCCTGATCAGGGATCCTGTAGCTGATGTCCAGTCACCACAACATTGCCCATGTTGTTCTGCCCTCTCTTGCTGACTCCTCAACCTTCAGCTGACATTGTCTGTCCCCAGGCAGAGCTCCTCGCATCTGCTATTTACCCATCAGAAAACTCTGAATATTGACAAGATAAAGTGACCAGTTCTGTATCAGGGTGGGACAATAACCCGATCCATCAGGACAGAGCAGGACCTGACACGCTGAGCAGTGACCCTGAGGAGAAGGGCCTGGGCACTCCAAGGTCCCCACACCAGCCCGTGGTGCACGCTCACCATGAACAAGGCAGCTGCACACGGGGCTGCATGAGGAGGAGCATGGGGACCCAGACACCTGGAGTTCTCATCCCATTCGGTTCAGCACTGGTGTGACCCCACACACACGGGGGTGTGCCAGTGTGCGGCTTCCCAGTTTGGAGAAGCAGGGAGGAACTGGAGAGTGCAGGGCTCTGCCAAGGCAGGTTCAGCACCTTGTGCATATGGTGTGGGGTGCTGAGGGACCTGGGCTGCTTTGGCCCAGGAGTGCTTGGGAGGCTGCAGCAGTGCAGGAGTAGCCTGAGAGTGCTCGAAGGGTGGTTTCAGAGATATTGGAGGTTTTCTTCATAGTGGGAAAGAGCATGAGAAAGAAATAATGGCCCAAAGTGCAGCTGGGGAGGTCCAGACTGGACATGAGCAGGAAGGAATGTGACTGGAAGGGCAGTGCTGTGGTGGAGCAGGTCAGCAGAGGGAGTCTGCATCAGCCCAAGGCTTTGTGCTCCAAGGGACAGCTGGGGAGGATGCAGAGATCTCAGCAAAGGAAGGAAGATGCTCAGACAAGAGCAAGGTGGGGCAGCAGGGGGGATGTCTGCAGCCTGCAGGGAAAGAGGTGCAGGGGATGCCACAACACAGGACAGGCTGTGGTGGAGATGATCAAGGGATGTAAAGACGCTGAAAGACCCAGCAGACATGAGCTCCACTCCCCTTGGCTATGGCTGTTGTCTGCACCTCTGATGCCTGTGAGGAGACACCTTGTCCTTCCAGCACAGGGGCCTCATGGCCTCCTTGTCCCCAGCCAGGAACCTGGGAGGTGTGGGACTATAGTCCTGCCCTTGGCCTTGCACAGCCCCACATCACACTATCCCAGGAAGGGCCCTGGGCAACGTGGGAGGGACAGGATCTGCCTTCCCAGGGCTGGAGGTCAGGGCTTGGTCCTTTGGTTAATGAAACACATTCAGGTTTACTCAGCATCAGAGCCACCTTTCACTTGCTTACCCTTTGTTCTGCTTCAAGTTTTCTGTCCCAGTAGCCACTGGGGATGGTTTCTCAGTTGTGTCCCTCCGCTGGATTCATTAACGTTACAAGAAACTTTTAAGTTTTGATCTGAGTTTCACTTCTTCAACTTGCCCTCAAGGTCTGAGTTTCGTGGACTCAGCACCAAACCCACCAGAGGGGTCATTAAAGTGCCTTGGGCTGCTCCTGTGCTGCTGAGCTGGGCTGGGCTCCTGGGACAGAGGGAGCTCCTGGCAAGCGGCAGCGCTGCAGAGAGACAGCTCTGCCCAGGAGCAGCTCCTCTGCACAGCGCAGCAGGGCTGAGGGCTCTGCCTGGGGATCTCAGGGAGACGAGCAAGGCAGAGAGAGATTAAAGGTGGTCAGGACTGGGAGGATGACTGAGAGCTCACTGGAGGAGAAACCTTTGCAGCCCTTGCCATGGTAAGTCTCTGGGTGCAGGGCAATGCAGCTGTAGCTCCTGGAGCCATCTCCTAAACCTGGCACAGGCACAGCTGGTGGGATCTGTAAGGAGGGGGCTCTTGTCAGGCAATGTTGAACAGCTGTGAAGCCGGGTGAGCCCCCAGGGGTGCCCAGGGCTGTCCTGCAGAGCAGGGTCCCTGCACCCCAGGGCTGTGCCAGGGCAGGGACTGTGCCGCCTGCCAGGGTCAGCGCTCAGCCTGCCCGGGGAGATCCCGACAGTGCTATGGGGAGAAGGTTCTGGGGAAAGGAGCATCCCCCATAAGGACAGGCAAGGTGCTTCTGCTGTGGATAGGGTACTCTGTGGGTCAGGGCTGCTAAGAGTTTTAGATCACATCCAGAATTTTTCCAAGGGCAATATCAATGCAAGCATGACCAGACAGATTAGGGTCTTTCCTGAGCCTGTCTTTTCAGTTTCCTCTCCCAAAGGGTGGGAGGTGCAGGAAAGGATAAAATGAAAATGAGCTCTCATGCTTAAACAAGTCACTGAGACTACTGAACTGCAACTCTGAGTGATCAGCACATCTGCCAGAAGGCTCATAACATCCCTTCACCACCCCTCTGCCTGTGCACAGCACCTGCATCACCTTTGCTGGACTCATCAGCCTAGTCTGACCTGTCCTGTTTTCCAGCCTGCAAACAGGAAGATGCCCCCAGGCAGTGCCCTGTGAACAGGCAGGATCTGTAGGGCCGGGGGAGGGCACAGAGGCTGGGATGGGGTCTGTGAGCACTGACAGGGAAGAGACATGGACAGGGAAACACCTCCCAGGGGGAGAATCTCCAGGCACCAGGGAAATGATCAGAAATGGGAGGAAACTAAACCCGGAATTGCTATGGGAGGGAGAACAGAGAAAAGTCCCTGTGACCCCCTGCAGTGCAGATCCCTCCTGTGAGCAGCCCCCTGGCCTCCTGTCCCACCCAGCAAAGCTTCTGCCCTCAGGGCCGGGAGCTCCAAGGCATGAAGCAGCTCCTGTGCAGCCAGAGCTCCAGTTCCTCTGCAGAGCACAGGGGCTGAGAGCAGCTGCCCGGCAATGTTGGTGTCTGGGAGGTGGCTGCACAGCTGGGGAAGGGTGACGCTGTCTGAGTGCCCGGCTGCCTCTGCCCTGGCCTCTCTCACACCCACCCTCACCGCATTGTCCTTCTTGCTCCCCTGCTCTGGGTCACTGCTGTTGGGATCTTGTTCTTGCTCTCAGGCTCCCTGTGGATGGGAGTTTCAGCTGCAGAGTCACAGCCTGATCTTGTGGGTCCTTTCCTGCAGGTGTGTCCATGGGAACATGTGTCCCAGCTTTGCTCTGACCTGTGGGGTGTGGGCAATGCAGTCTGTGGGGCTGGGGAATGAGCTGAGTCTCCCTGAATCAAATGCCATCATTAGAATTCTTGTCTGTTTCATTGAGGTTTCCTTCCAAGAAGTGAGGTTCCATCCAGGATGGAAACCTGTCCTACAGCATCTGTGTGTTATCTGAAAGCCCCTCAGAGAAGTGCAGAGATGCTGCAACCAAGAAAATGCTTTTTAGGAAAGGATGAGACTTGTTTTGGTTCCATCTGACAAAGCTGAACCCCAGGACTGTCCCCTGCCCCCTGTTCCCATGCCTCCTGCTGCAGAGCAGGGCTGACTCCTCGACAGAGAGTGGGCACAGGCCCTGCTCCTCACGGCACCTCCAGCCAGCACCACCCAGGGCTCAGACACGGAGCTGGAGGAAGGTCTGGAAAAGGACAAGGGAGCGTGGAGCAGGGGAGGGTGTGTGAGAAATGGCTTTGACTTTGCTCAGAGAAATCTCCCCTAACTTGTCAGTGTCCTATGCCCAGAGGCTGCAGATGTCCAATAGCAGCTCCATCACCCAGTTCCTGCTCCTGCCGTTCACAGACACACGGGAGCTGCAGCTCTTGCACTTCTGGCTCTTCCTGGGCATCTACCTGGCTGCCCTCCTGGGCAACGGCCTCATCATCACCACCATAGCCTGGGACCAGCACCTCCACACCCCCATGTACTTCTTCCTGCTCAACCTCGCCCTCCTTGACCTGGGCTCCATCACCACCATTCTCCCCAAATCCATGGACAATTTCCTCCGGGACACCAGCACAATTTTATACCCAGGATGTGCTGCCCAACTCTTTTTTTATTCTTTATGTGCTTCAGCTGAATATTTTCTTCTCACCATCATGTCCTACGACCGCTACGTTGCCATCTGCAAACCCCTGCACTACGGGACCCTCCTGGGCAGCAGAGCTGTGTCCACATGGCAGCAGCTGCCTGGGCCACTGGGTTTCTCAATGCTCTGCTGCACACGGCCAATACATTTTCACTGCCACTGTGCAAGGGCAATGCCCTCGACCAGTTCTTCTGTGAAATCCCCCACATCCTCAAGCTCTCCTGCTCACACTCCTACCTCAGGGAATTTAGGCTGCTTTTGGTTAGTGCCTGTTTATTTTCTATGTGTTTCATTTTTGTTGTGCTGTCCTATGTGCAGATCTTCAGGGCCGTGCTGAGGATCCCCTCTGAGCAGGGACAGCACAAAGCCTTTTCCACCTGCCTCCCTCACCTGGCCGTGGTCTCCCTGTTTGTGAGCACTGCCATGTTTGCCTACCTGAAGCCCCCCTCCATCTCCTCCCCATCCCTGGATCTGGTGGTGTCTGTTCTGTACTCGGTGGTGCCTCCAGCAGTGAACCCCCTCATCTACAGCATGAGGAACCGGGAACTCAAGGATACTCTGTGGAAACTCATGCGGGATGCTTTTTCAAAAGAGAAAACTGGCTGTAATCCTCTCTTTAACAGATAACAGTTCTAATGTAACTCATTACACACCGAGAATTCTTAGTGTGTTGGTGGTGTTCATTTTTTAGTTAGTCATGATATTTTGTTCATCCCCTTTGTAATTCATTTTCTGGTTTTTGTTTGCAACCCACTGGCTGTATAAATATTTAGTCATGTTCTCTGTGTATTTAAACAAAATAAAGGGCTCTGCAGTGATTTTTTTCCTCTGAGATTCTTCCTGCAAGGCATATTTTTTGCTGCAGGGACAGTTTCTGTGTCCATGGGTGGAGGGGAAAAGAGTCCAGCCTGGCAGCCCTGCCAGGGAGCACCAGCGCTTGGTCTTCCAGAGCTGTTTTGGTTCCACTCCCACAGTCCCCTTCTCATCCCTTGTGTTGGTGCAAGGCCTGAGTGCTCTGGCAGCTTGGTCCCCGTCCTGCTGTGTGTCAGTGCTGTGAGCGCAGGCAGGGACAGGCAATGGGCACTTGTGTCACAGAGGTGGCCTCACAACAGCCTTTCCAGATAGAAAGGTGATCTCCTATGGGAAGGGCCAGAAGGTTTAGGTCTTCTTCTAAAGGTTATCTCGAGAACATGCCAACAAATGTGACCACAGATTCAAACACCATTGTACATCTGAACAGAGTGTGTGTGTAGGGCTGGCACACAGCAGTGTCCTCTCACAGCCAGGCCTCCTGCCAGAGACCTGCAGGACCAGCAGAGCAGGGGCTGGGCTGTGCCCCTGTGCACTGGACACCCCTCAGAAGCTGTCTCAGGGCATCGTCACGCCCCTCATAACCACCATTTCCAGCCCTGGCCTCTCTCCCCAGCTCACAGCTCTTCCCTCCATGGATGGACACTGAATGAGCAGGTCAGAAATCCACATTTGCATTGTACAGATGAGATGTGAGCACGCACATCATGTATGTGAGGTGTGATGAACCAAAGTGAGGACAAACATCAGCAGCTGTTCTTGGGGATTCCATGAATGCCTGTGGCACAAACAAGCTCTTGAGGTCACTTCATATTGGAAGAAACATCCTTTGAGAAACCACCTGGATGCAGCATTGGGTTGTGCATCCTCCAGCTGTGATCCCCGTGTCCATTCCCCATGACGTGGGACATCTCAGGTGAGTGCAGAGCAGCTGACACACGACAGGGCTGAGGTGCCTCCCATCCTTTGGGAGTGGCCACAGGAGGCCAGAGAGAAACTGAGACTACAGCCTCTATGTGTAAAAGGGACAGACACTGTCTCTGAGCACCCCTGGGTACAGAAGGAGTTCACGAGTCCAGGTCAGACATGGATGCTTGACAGAACCTGACATTTCTGTGTTTGACTCCAGGAACAAACCTCACTGCCCCAGTGAGATTGATCTCAGCTGCCCTGGACAGGATCATTGCAAGTGCTCCATTCTGCTCTGCCACCCTTGCCTGTGATTCTGGATTGTGCTCTCAAAAGTGACAAAACAGTCAGAAGGGTTCCGAGGTCCTCGGGAAAAGCAAATGTCAAACCCTTCTGCAAGAAAAGCATGAAGGAGAAGTAATGGCTGGACAGCCTGCCTCCATGCCTGGAATTTTACAAGGTCACAGACATGGTGTTCCAAGGTGTCCTAGTAGCCAGATCAGTGATCTCTGGGCTGGAGAACTGGAACCTGGGTGGGAGGTTGGCTGGACAATCGAGCCAAATGTCATCAGTGGTACAAAGCCCCCAGCGTAGCCGGTTACCAGTGCAATCCCTCAGGGACCAGCGCTTGGGCCAACACTGCTGAATGTCTTTATTCTCCCTCTGTATGATGTGACGAGTGCACTTTGAACCCTTGAACAACCTCACCTGGTTCACCCTGCCTGGAGCAGGACAGTGAGACAAGTGAGACAAGGGCTCTCTTCAAACCTCAAGTTATTCTGCGATTCAATGAATCTTTCCCTTGAAGAGGATTTTGAAGACAGAATAGGCAGAGGAAAAACAAAAAGAATAAGAGACAGAAAAGGAGTTCTAAAGGTGTCAACATAAATACAACGGTTCCTCAGAAGAGTATTTTTCCCCTCAAATTACTAGTAGAAAATATATTTGATAAATTTGATAAAACAATCATACTGTTTTCTGATAGGGTCCTGGACCAAACGGTGATGGATGATTATGATATTATGAAGTCAGTTGTGTCTCAGACACTCATAATCCAGACAGAAGCGTGTGGCTGTGAAGGGGCAGTGAGGTCAGTTCTGTCTCTGGAGGTGACAGCCCAGCAGCAGGGACATGGTTGGGAAAGAACCTCTGCCTAAGTGCTCACAGGCCCTACCCGGGAAGAGCCCTTGGAGATGGGTTGTCATGTCCATCCCACCTGAGAACACGACGGGACAGCAGCAGGGACATGGTCGTGTCTGTCAGAGAAACTGAAAGAACAGCAGCAGTCCTGGGATTTATAAGATCATGGTGAGGTTATTTGTCTTCTGTCAGGTAAAAGACCACAAGAAGCCTAATGGGTTGGGTTCCCTGCATGAAGGGCAGTTTCTGAGGTGGCTGAGTATTCCTTTGTAGTGGGAAAAAGCAGAAGAGGGAAACAAATATCACATAGTGCAGTTTGGAAAGTGAGGACTGGATATCAGAGGAAGAAATGTCAGTGGAAGGGCAGTGCTGTGGTGCAAGAGGTCACTCAGAGGGAGCTGGATCAGCCCATGGTTTGTGTTCCAAGAGCAGCCAGTGAGGGTGCAGACACAGCAGTGAAGGTGCAGAAATGCTGGGGTGAGAGCAGGTGCGGAAGCGAGATGGGTGTCTGCAGCCTGCAGGGAAAGAGGGGCAGGGGTAGGACCGTGTAGAACAGCCTGTGGTGATGGCAAAGGGTGCTGGTAAGGCTGGAAGGGACCCACAGAACCCAGGTCTCTGTCCCCTTGGCCATGGCAGCTGTCTCTGCCACTGAGGCCCAGGAGAAGCCATGTTGTCCTCATGGCACTGGGGTCTCGGTGCCTCCTTGCAGCCCCATGGGGAAGCTGGAAGTTGTTGTCCCAGTGTTGTCCTTCCCTGGGCCTTGAACACCCACATCCCACGGTCCCAGGAAGAGCCCTGAGCCGTGTCTGAGGGACAGGATCCCCGTTCCCATTGCCTGCAGGTCATGGCTTCTCCTTTCTGCTTCAGAAAGCAAACCAAGGGGTTTCTGAGCATCAGAGCTGAAGAGAAGACTAAAAGGAGACCTCGTGGTGGTTACAGCTTCCTCACAAGGGGAGAAGGAAGGGAAGGTACTGATCTCTTCTCTGTGGTGACCAATGACAGAACCCAAGGGAATGGCAGAAGATGTGCCAGGGAGGGTCAGTTGGACATGAGGAAAAGGTTCTTCACCCAGAGGTGCTGGACACTGAACAGGCTCCCAGGGAGGTGTCACGGCCCCAACCTGACAGTGTTCAAGAAGAGACTGGACAATGTCCTCAGACACACAGTGTGACCTGTGGGGTGTCCTGTGCAGGGACAGGAGTTGGATTCGATGATCCTCGTGGGTCCTTCCAGCTCTGGACATTCTATGATTCTATTAAATTACGAGTTCAAATGTCCTTTTTTAAATTGTACAAATGAGATGTAAACACACACATCATGTACATGTCAACTGTGTGCATGTGGTGAGATGAACCCAAGGGAGCACAAATGCTGTCAGCTATTCCTTGGGGTGCCATAAAGGTCAGTGGGACAGAGATGGTGTTCAGGGGTCTCTTCCAACCTGCGCTATTGTAGGATTCCATTAACCTTTTCCTTGGAGAGCTCTTTCAATACAGAATAGACAGAGGAAGAAGAAAAAAAGGCAGAAGCAGAGATGTAAAATGCCCCAGAGTAAATACAGCAGCTCCTCTGAGGAACGTTTATCCACTCAAACCCTTGATAGGAAATCTATTGGATACATTTGATGAAAGCAGCTCAGTTTGATCTGCTCACACACTGGAGCACAAGGAGGGTGATGGCTGGGTACGATGCCATGTGGTCACTTGTGTCTCAGGAACTCGTAGTCCAGTAGGAAGCCAATGGCTGTGGAGGGCACTGTGAGGTCACTTCTGCCTCTGCAGGGGACAGGCCAACAGCAGGAACATGGCTGGGAAAGGACTGTGAGGTCACTCATACCAGACGAGCAATCGGGCCCAATCAGCATGGCTTTGTGAAAGGCAGGTCCTGCTTGACCAGCCTGATCTCCTTCTATGACAAGGTGACCGGCTGAGCAGATGAGGGAAAGTCTGTCGTGGGGAGTGAATCCGCCACACAGGCTGTGGGTGTTGTGTCCTTAGACTGCAGTAAAGCCTTTGACACCGTATCCCACAGCATCTCCTGGAGAAGCTGCAGCTCATGGCCTGGATGGCGTATCTGCGATGGGTAAAGAACTGCCTGGAGGGCCAGGCCCAAAGAGTTGTGGTGAATGGAGCCAAATCCAGTTGGTGGCTGGTCATGAGTGGTGGTTTCTTGGGTTCAGTACTGGGGCCTGTTCTGTTTAATCTCTTTATCAATGATCTGGGTGAAGGGATTGAGTGCACCCTCATTAAGTTTGCAGATGACACCAAATTGGGTGGGAGTGTTGATCTGCTGGAGGGTAGGAAGGCTCTACAGAGGGATCTGGAGCTGCTGGTTCATTAAGCTGAGGACAGTTGTCTGAAGTTTAACATGCCCATGTGCCAGTTCCTGTACTGGGGTCATAACAACTCCCTGCAACCCTACAGGCTTGGAGAAGCGTGGCTCGAAAGCTGCCTGGCAGAAAAAGACCTGGGGGTGCTGATCGACAATGACTGAACATGAACCATTGTGTGCCCATGTGGCCAAAAAGGCCAATGGCCTCCTGGTGTGCATCAAGAATAGTGTAGTAAGCAGAACCAGGGCAGCGATCACCTCCTTGTACTCGACGATGGTGCAGCCACAACTTGAATACTCAGTTCAGTTTTGGGCCCCTCACTATCGGAAAGATCTCGGGGTGTTGGACTGAGTGCAGAAAAGGGGGACAAGGCTGTTGAGGGTCTGGAGCACAAGTCTTCTGAGGAGCAGCTGAGGGATCTGAGGGTTTTTAGCCTGGAGAAAAGGAGACTGAGGGGAGACCTTTTCGCCCTCTACAACTATCTGAAAACAGATTGTAGCATGGAGGGTGTTGGTCTCTCCTGAGTAGCAAGTGACAGGATGAGAGGAAATGGCGTCAGCTTGTGCCAGAGAAGGTTCAGAATTTCTATTAGGAAACATTTCTTCATGGAAAAGTTTGTGAAGCAGTGGAACAGGCTGCCCAGGGAAGTGGTTGAGTCACCATTCTTTGTTCCTTAGCACAGTTTCTAGGAGGATTTGTTCCATCATCTTCCCAGGCACAGGTAAGAGGCTGACAGGTCAGTAGCTTTCAGGGTCGTCCTTTCTACAGCAGAGAAAAACACTGTCACACAACTCATATTGGAACATGGAGACTGGGCATTAGGAGGAAGAAATGTCGTTCAAAGGGTGGTGCTGCGGCACAAGAAATCACCCAGAAGGAGCATGAGATCAGTCCATCTCCTTGTGTTTCCAGGAACAGAGCATGAGAGTGGAGACACACCAGTCAATGTATGGAAATACCAGGATGAGAGCAAGGGGAGGAAGCGACATGGGTGTCTACAGCCTGCAGGGAAACAGAAGCAGCTGTGGGACGCTGTAGGACAACCTGTGGTGGAGATGGCAAAGGGCACTGGCAAGGCTGGATGTCACCAAGAGAACCCAAGTCTTTGTCCCCTTGGCTATGGCCATCGCATCTGCCACCAAGGCCTATGAGGAGACATGTTGTCCTGCGGCACTGGAGCACCTCATGGCCTCCTTGCACACCCCCAGGAAGGCTGGGAACTGTCACACCATTGTCCTTCACTCAGCATCACACAGCCCACATCCCCCTGGCCCAGGAAGAGCCCTGACCAGTGTGTGAGGGACAGGATCTGCCTTCCCAGGGGCTGGGGGTCAGGCCTTGGCCTCTCTGCTTCACCCAACAAAACCAGGGTTTTCTCAGCACCTCAGCTGCCTGCACATTTCCCTTTGTTTATCTGCCACCATGGCCTCCAATCCTCTGCTCTAACGAGTCCCTGGGGAGGTTCTGCTGGTACTTGCCCTCAGTGGAACTCATTAATACTTCAAGGTACTTAGTACTTTTTTCTTCTGGCTTTGACTTCTGGAAAGGTTTGTGCAATCTCCTCCCAGCACATGAGTAATGTTCAAGGACTCAGCACCAAATGCACCATGGGGCTCATTACACTGAAGAAAGCTCTAACAAACCATGTCTCTTCTTATAATTGTCTTCCAGTCTTGTCTCGTTAATTAGAGAATTTTCTTGTTGTAATTATAAAGAAAGATTTCAAAAAACTTCTGACAAAAATGTCTTTCTATTGTAAAGGTTGTATTTTATTGCTTATCAGTGTGGAGAGGAGCTGATTGCAGCATTATCTGATGTTGATCCAGGGTCTCTCCTAAGGAGGTCTGGACTGGCTGGAGAAGCTGTCCCTTGAGCTCTCACACCGTGTGCACAACCTTGCTCCTCACCTCCCCAACCCCATCGTTTCTCTCATGGCCCCCTGGGCCTTGCATCCCTTTTCCTTACACCAGACTTCTCCACTGCAGTCTGCAGCTGGATGTGCCAGCTCCTTTGCACCAGCTCCCACCTGCTCTCCTTGCAGACCTGGCTGCACACAGCACACAGGGACTTTGCTTTACCTTTGAACAAACAAAATAACACTGATGAGGGTCATGATTAAAAGAAAACACACTCCTCAACTGTACACCAATGATAAACTGCCACCACTGAGGTTCACCTTCTCCAAGGCAGAACCACGCAAGTAATGTTGTAGAGAGAAAGGAAACTCTAAAATAAACACAATAAAAGTGTTGTGTAAAGACAGAATTAGACAGACTACTGAAAGACAAGGAAGCTTTTAACTCCTTGAAGCTGAAAGCAGCAACTGGGTTGTTGACAGGTGCCTGAGTGATCAAACAGTAAGAGGAAGGAAAACCCAGAGAGCAATCGCAAGTGCTTGTGTGCAGATAACAGAGAGAGTGCAGAGAAGGGAAATGTTGTCGAAGATCAGAAGTTCTCCTCTTGTTCTTAATGCACA
This sequence comes from Patagioenas fasciata, assembly GCF_037038585.1. Classification (NCBI taxonomy): domain Eukaryota; kingdom Metazoa; phylum Chordata; class Aves; order Columbiformes; family Columbidae; genus Patagioenas; species Patagioenas fasciata. The sequence continues at coordinate 1,331,142 of NC_092528.1, forward strand.
TCCTGAAAAGTCTCTGTTTTCTCTCTTTTGAAAACACTGGTATTTAAAGTATTCAAAACAAAGAAAGGAGAATTAAAACACCAACAACATTTCATACCTCATGTTGCAAGAATACATTCCCTTCACTCTACATCTTCCATTTGGTTTTTCTCTCATTTTTTTTTTTTAATGTTCTCTAGATTTCTCTCCTACCAAAGCCTCCAGCATTAAGAAAGACAATCCTTGTGTCTTGTACAGAGTCGAAGGCACCAAACAATCCACTGCCATTGACTGTCAGTGCCACTTTTTACCCTTGGCACACAGTGAGTCATGCTGGAAGCTGTGGACCACTCTGGCCTGATGGAGGAAAGAAGGAGAAAAAGGTTAATTGGAGTGTTCTCTTTTTAGATGGCCATATTGACGGTGATCTCAACAGATCTCTGTTATCTGTCTTTCTATGTGATCATAAGGAAAAATAAATATATATATGTGTTGGTAAATATATAGGAAAACACATAATTGTGTCCATTTACTCAGCAAAATACATTTCCTACCAGCACTCTCAAAGGAAGAATCTCTCTTCCGAGAAACTGCTGCCTCCCAAGCCTCTGTGACTGGAGACAGGAATCTGGAGAACAACCAGCAGTGGATGGGGATCAAGTCAGGGGTCAGTGGAACTAACACAACCCTCTCCAGTCTATGGGACAGCAGGGGCAGCATCCCAGGAGCTGAGACAGCAGGACGATGTCACAGGGAGGCCACTCTCCACCAACTTGGAAAGCTCATGGAGACTGGGGGGACTCCCTGACCACTGGCAGCTCTCACACAGTGTGTGCACTTTTCAAAATGGCCAATGGGTGAGCAGGGGAACTAAGGGCTGTGCCCCAGAACATGTCCACTGGGACCCCATTTCTGGGTGTCTGGAAGAGAAGGTGACGGGGTTTACCCAGGGCAGGTTGTGCCTGTCCATCCTCTTTGCTTTCTGTGAGGAAAGGACAGGGCTGTGGACGTGGGGAGAACACTGGTGATCTGTTACCTGGAAGTCAGCAAGGCATTCAGCATCATCCCCCACAATATTCTTGTGCCCAAGGCAGTATATTATGGTCTGTGTCAGTGTGTAAGTAGATGAGTAAAAAGCCATCTAGATGTTTGGGCTTGAAAAGCTGCTGTAGAAAGGGAGAAACTTTCCAGTCCTGAGGACAGTCAAGCACTGGAAGCTGTTTCCCAGGACTGCGCACTCACTCTGTTCCAGAAAGTGACCAAGATGTGTTTGGATAAAGCCCTGAGTAATCTGGTCTGACCCTGCTTTGAGCAGGAGGTTGGTCAAGACACCTCCTGAGGTCCCATCCAGCCTGAATGACGTTGTCCTTTCATCCTCTTCATGTTTTCCATTTAGGGACAGCTCTCAGGTTCTCTCTGACCGCAGGAATAACTCACATCATGTGCAGGGCTGCTTTTCAAGTAACAGTAAACTGGTCTGAACACAACTTTTGCATCCCTTTTCATTTGCCCTAATCCAGGGTCTTTTTTGCTGTCCTAATACCCTTTGAAAAAGAACAGCCCATGTTGTTTACCCTTTCAGAGCAGGTTGTTCAAGAGGTGTCAGCATCCATGTACAGAGTCTGGACACCAGCCAGGCAGCAAAGCCACTGTTACAGAAATGCAGACGAGGCTCTTGACCAGCTCCTTGAACCCAGATCTCAGCGTGACGTGTCTGCTGAGATTCCAGGGAACACCTGAACTTTAAGAACCGAGAAGTGTGAGTCCTCGCTGAGCATCCCAGTTCATCTTCTGACCCACGTGGTGCTCCAGGTTGTGAAGAGAATCAAAACCAACTTCTTGACTGGGCTAGTTCTGTTTTACATGCTGCCAAACAGGGCAAATGAAGGTAGGTCAGATCTCCAGACTCTGCTGCACAGTTGGGACTTCAGAGACTGGAAATGCAGGGAACGATGTTGTGTCAGTGCACACCACATTAAGTTTGTGGCTTCCTTTGTGCCTCTGCACTGACCTGGGATCTGTTCCTTGGCTTTCTATGGCTAAAAAGGAAAGAACTCCCCTATGTAACGTGCCCCTCACACCAGAAAAAGAACGGAGAAAATATATGGAAGAGGGATAATTTGGGAGCAATTCTGACCAAGAGTTGTACTCTTTCATTGATAAAAAAGGTAGAAATGAGAGAAAACACTGTTCTAAAAACTTCATACAAGAGACTAACTACTGAATCATAGTATCTGTTATGACAAGTGAGAATGACTGCTTGGAGGGACATTAAAGAGCTTTAGTTCATTAGCATAACCAAGAATAAGGAGTTCCCTGTTACTGTTATTAGTGACAATACCACTGTTCAAAAACATCCTTCAGAGCATCTCCGTTTTCCCTTGGCTCCAAAGCTCAGCCTGCTCAGAGTTTGACAGGATTGCTTCAAACCCCTGTGACCCAAATCTCTACAACTGTCTCTCCTCAACAGCCTTTTACCCCAGGAAGGGGAAAACTGCCAGTGCAGGCACCAAACCAGTGCCCAACCTGCCTGGAGAGCCAGGACAGCTGTGCCACACAACAACCGCCCTTGAAGAAAGCTGCAGGTAGTGGGAATTGAAATGGTTTCAAACCAAATCATGGAATCATAACATCATAGAATCATTTAGTTTGGAAAAGGGTGGTCTAGGAAAAGTCACCCTTTGTGTCCCCAGGCGCATGGACACTGCTCATGTGCCTCTGCAGAGAGTGGCAGGAGCTGGATCCCCTTCTCGGGACAGACTCCTTCCAGGAGAGACACAGACACAGACATCAGGTCTTTACAGCATTTCACTCGGCATCAGTTTGACATATTGGGTGCTGTCCTGTGACTGCCCTTTCTGCACAAATGATCATACAAAGACAACCATTTAGTAAGACATGGTCATAAAGGGGCTGTTATGGACAAGAAAGCTCACCACGAACTCTGGAGAGAGCGAGGAAGTTTATAATAAGCACCAGGAAGAACCAAGAAGTTCAAGGCCTCTTTTGAAAAGTGGGAGGCCCTGAGCAGCCATGATTGTCCATGTGTAGGTGTGGGAGAGGGTCAGGGCATGTCAGGGAGAAGCAATGAGATGGCTGATGGCTTTAGTGAACCCTTCCAGCCATGTCTGAGCCCAGAAATGGAAAGCAGTTGATGTCTGCAGGTGGAGGAGGAACAGGAGGAAGCATTTCCTGGGAAAATGGAAGGAAGAAAGGCCTCTCTTGGGCTACTCATGTATGGCAGTGACATTTCCATTTTGTGGGCATGGCTGTGCCTGGGAGATGGGGAATGGCTGCTACTGGGGTGTTTGTGCTCAGCCATGGCCCATGAGCTGACCCTGCTCTGCTCCTCTCTCACACTGCCCACACTTGGATGGTCCTCAGGAATCATCCATGAGCCTGGTGGATGCATGAACCTCCTGGAGTGATGGGGTGTGGATCCAAATAGAGGATTCAAGCAAGTTTGAGACGGGGACATTGAGGTGTTTGGTGACCATTGCCAGGTGTATGAAAGAAGCTGGATGAGTGGTGAGGAACTCACAGGCATTTTCAACTCCACAGAAAGCAGAGCCTTGCAGTTAAACCAACAGCAATTGACGTAAAACCCACCCCAAAACACAAAACACTCACAGTGACCACAGGAAAAGCCTTGAAAAACATTTGAGAAAAATCTGCCAGGTCCCAGGGGTCAGGGCTCAGCCATTCTGGAGATGAACAAGCGTCAAGGGCTGACATGGCATCAGAGCCATCTCCACATGGCCCTCACCACTTGTAACCAGTGTCTCCAAGTCTTTCCTTCACCAGCCTCCAGGGACAGGGACCTGCACTGGTTGTTTCCTTCACAGCTGTGTCAGCGATGGCCTCCATGGGGTCCTAAACAACCACAGAAACTTGGGGTTTCCTTCTGCCTTTCACTTCATGAGAGGTTTGTTCGTTGTTTCAGTAGCTGCAGTTCAGGATCATGGCAGCAGAGGGCTCATTAACATTGAAAATGCTCTTACAACCCAAGGCTCTGTGCAGCATTTTCCTAAAAGTTTCAAGTCTGGTCTGGATGATTAGAGAGATTTCAGGAATAGCCAAACAGAAAGCATTTCCATAATAAACAGCAAGAAATCAGTATTTCTTCTGTTTCCTTCCCTGCTCACCCTTCCCTTCCTTTCCAGAGCAGTTCATCTCAGCAGTTTTGTTTTCAAATTGTTCTGGAGTGTCTCCTGATAAAGACTGAATACAATGGAAAAGTGGGTGCCTAAATCACCATGTGAGTGAGGAGACAGGCCAGGACACCTCAAGAGGAGTCACACTCCTCTGGACCAGAAGGTGTTCCTGGGAATCTCAGGCAACAGAGCACAGTGATATTTGTGTTCAAGGACCTGGTCATACGACACATCTCCTGTTCTGTAATGGTGTCTGAGTTTGCTCAGGTCACCCCTGACTTGAGCCCCATCCACTCCTGGGTGTTCTCCTTTAGGATTAAAGTCCCAGGAAACCTTACTGGGAAAGATGGAGGCAAAGAAGCCATGAAGAACCTCAGTCCTGTCTGATTCTACTCTTACGAAGTTCAGCAGCAGACCCATGATCTAGACAGGCTGTCTGTTCTTTTACTGCAAATGAAGCAATGTCAGCTCGTCTTGCTGCCCTCAGACTCCCATTCAAGGATCAAGCCCAGGGCATCTTTGCCATCATCCCTACATCCATGGTATAAATGTCTTCTTTTGCAGCTTCCCCTGCTTCCACCTCCTGTGTGCTGCCTTTTTGCCCTGGAGCTCCATCAGTTCAGACAAGCACCCTCAATGAGATAAATGCTTCTGTTCATGGGTGCTTGGAGAGAAAATTCTTTGCTTGGAGCAGGCTGCCCTGTAAGGCTGATCAGATTTCCTGAGCTCCTTCACCCTTCAGACCTACTTCCTACTTTGCTCACCATCCCCCAGTATGTCCAAGTCTTCTCCTCTGGAGCCCACCAGGCTGTGCTCTGCTGCTGTCCTTCCTCCCTCCCCTCCGGGGTCTGGGACCCTATTGTTTCCTGGTCACAACAGCCAAGGTGGACACTCATGTTCACATCCCTCACCAGCTATTCCTTCTTCATCAGCACCAGATCCAGGTGAGCATCACCCTCATTGGCCCAACAGGCAGATATGTTAAGAAGTTGGCCCAAGATCGTTTGGACTGCTCGCACCTGCAGCTTTGCCTGGCCAGGTAATGTCAGGGCGATTACAGTTCCCCATAGGAACCTGCTCATTGACTGGAGACATCCTAAGGTTGCTGACAGAAGCTCTTTTCCATTTCTTCTCCATGATCAAGTAGTTTGTAACATCTAACTGGATTTACATGGCAAAGTCTTGGAACTGGGGGTGAGTGTGGCTGTGTTACAGTTGTCACCTCTCTGAGAAGACAACAGGAGTTTGACCAACGTCAGACCGAGCTGGTTTCAGCTGTTCCAAGATGGACCCACTCCTGCCAAATCTGAGCCACTCAGTGATGCTGGCAGCACCTCTGGGATATTGTATTTGAGAAAGGGTAAAAAACGCTGCACAACAGCAGGTGGGAGAGAGGAGGGAGGAGATGTGAGAGAAAAGCACTCTGCAGACACCAAGGTCATACCCATAGGACCCAAGCAGGTCCCTCAGCAGGCCAGAGCTTGCTCTCCTGAAATCCTGCTCTTTGCCTTGTGATCATCTCCCAGGAGCCTCAGCTCCACTTTCCCATCCCTGACTGTTCCATCCTGACCAACTCTTTGTGGTTTGTAAGTGTGAAGTCCCACAGGGCACCTCACCCCACTGACTCCTCAGTCACCCATGGCAGGAAGATGTTGTCAATGAGCTCCAGCCCCTCCTGAATGGCTGGTACCTTGAAGATATTGGGAGATTTTAGGTCTGCCACAAGGACACGGCCTGGAAACATGAGGCTTCTTTCATTTGTCTGAAGGAGGCCTCATCTAGTTCCTCTGCCTGACCAGTGAGCCAGTGATGTCCAGTCACCACAACATTGCCCATGTTGTTCTGCCCTCTCATGCTCACTCAACCGTAAGCTGATATTGTGGGTCCCCAGGCAGAGCTCCACCCATTCCTACTGCACAAAGGGAAACTTCAGAAACTCCAGACCTCAGGCACTATGATTATCAGATCCCCAAGACCCCACGTTTCTCCGGAAGATGGTATTTATACTGTCCCCTAACTCCTCATGCTGTTATGTTGGGAGAAACAGCCTTATCAGGATAAGCCATCTACATGCAAACATTAAGAGCTGATCAAATGGAGCCTCATTCAAGGGAGAATCCAGACCTGGAAAAACGTTTGTGGTCACCCCTCAGAAAGCTCTGAGAGACCTAGAGGTTGGGGCCCCTTATATTTTGTGGTACGAGGGACTCCCAAGGCGGGTTGTCTCTGCCCTTGTCACAAGTGGAGGAGCTGCAGCTGCAGTAGACAAAGGAGAGCCAGTCCTTGAGAAACTTTGGGTATCCACCATCATAGATCTCTGATGTTTCTCAAGATGAAGTGTCCATTTTTTTATCAGGGCAGGAAAACAACGTCATGCATCAGGACAGAGCAGGACCTGACACGCTGAGCAGTGACCCTGAGGAGAAGGGCCTGGGCACTCCAAGGTCCCCACACCAGCCCATGGTGCACGCTCACCATGAACAAGGCAGCTGCACACGGGGCTGCATGAAGTGGAGCGTGGGGACCCAGACACCTGGAGTTCTCATCCCATTCGGTTCAGCACTGGTGTGACCCCACACACACGGGGGTGTGCCAGTGTGCGGCTTCCCAGTTTGGAGAAGCAGGGAGGAACTGGAGAGTGCAGGGCTCTGCCAAGGCAGGTTCAGCACCTTGTGCACATGGTGCGGGATGCTGAGGGACCTGGGCTGCTTTGGCCCAGCAGCGCTGGGGAGGCTGCAGCAGCGCAGGAGTAGCCTGAGAGTGCTTGAAGGGTGGTTTCAGTGGTGGTAGAGGTTTTCTGCATAGTGGGAAAGAGCTTGAGAAAGAAATAATGGCTCAAAGTGCAGCTGGGGAGGTCCAGACTGGACATGAGCAGAAAGGAATGTGACTGGAAGGGCAGTGCTGTGGTGGAGCAGGTCAGCAGAGGGAGTCTACATCAGCCCAAGGCTTTGTGCTCCAAGGGACAGCTGGGGAGGATGCAGAGATCTCAGCAAAGGAAGGAAGATGCTCAGACAAGAGCAAGGTGGGGCAGCAGGGGGGATGTCTGCAGCCTGCAGGGAAAGAGGTGCAGGGGATGTCACAGCACAGGACAGGCTGTGGTGGAGATGATCAAGGGATGTAAAGAGGCTGAAAGCCCCACCAGACGTGAGTTCCTTCTCCCCTTGGCTATGGCTGTTGTCTGCACCTCTGATGCCTGTGAGGAGACACCTTGTCCTTCCAGCACAGGGGCCTCATGGCCTCCTTGTCCCCAGCCAGGAACCTGGGAGGTGTGGGACCATAGTCCTGCCCTTGGCCTTGCACAGCCCCACATCACACTGTCCAGGAAGGGCCCTGGGCAATGTGTGAGGGACAGGATCTGCCTTCCCAGGGCTGGGGGTCAGGGCTTGGCCCTTTGGTTAACGAAACACATACAGGTTTACTCAGCATCAGAGCCACCATTACTTCGCTTTTCCTGGCCTGTCATCACTGCCTCCAGTTTTCTTCTGCAACTGACCCTGGGGATGGTTTCTCAGTATATAACTCATTGGGACCCATTAACATTACAAGAACCTTTGGAGTTTGAATCTGACTTTGACTTCTTGAGAGGTTTCATCAGCTTCCTCCAGGAGCCTGAGATTCATGGACTCAGCACCAAAGCCACCAGAGGGGTCATTAAAGCGCCTTGGGCTGCTCCTGTGCTGCTGAGCTGGGCTGGGCTCCTGGGACAGAGGGAGCTCCTGGCAAGCGGCAGCGCTGCAGAGAGACAGCTCTGCCCAGGAGCAGCTCCTCTGCACACGCAGCAGGGCTGAGGGCTCTGCCTGGGGATCTCAGGGAGACGAGCAAGGCAGAGAGAGATGAAAGGTGGTCAGGACTGGGAGGATGACTGAGAGCTCACTGGAGGAGAAACCTTTGCAGCCCTTGCCATGGTAAGTCTCTGGGTGCAGGGTAATGCAGCTGTAGCTCCTGGAGGCATCTTCTAAAACTCGCACAGGCACAGCTTGTGGGATCTGTAAGGTGGGGGATCTTGCACCTCAATTTTGAAAAGCTGTGAAGCCGGGTGAGCCCCCAGGGGTGCCCAGGGCTGTCCTGCAGAGCAGGGTCCCTGCACCCCAGGGCTGTGCCGGGGCAGGGACTCTGCCGCCTGCCAGGGTCAGCGCTCAGCCTGCCCGGGGAGATCCCATGGCAGCAGCTGTGGGTGGAAGGAGCGACCCCCGGCAGGGCAGGCAGGGAGCTTGTGGGGTTGAAGGGTGCTGTGTGGGTCAGGGCTGCTCAGAGCTCCAGATCACCCCCACAGACATGGCAGAGGGTCGTTCTGAACAACGACATCAAAACAGCAACAGCTGCAAGGGAAGGAGTCTGTGCTTTCAGTTTTCCACTCTTGGTTGTCTGGTGTGCAGTGGGAGATGGGGATTTATTTCTCTCTTTGGAGAAGACACTGAGACCCCAGTTCTCGTTAGGACTTGTCTGAGCTGCTCCTGTGCCCCTGCACACACAGAGCTGCCCCTGGGCAGTGCCAGGAGGTGTGAGCAGGACAGAGCTGAGCACACAGCGGGTGGGACGGGGTCTGTGACACTGACAGGGAGCAGACCCAGGGACAGAGACACAGCTGCAGGAGCACAGACATGGGCAGGAAGAGTTAACTGCTACCAGAAATGCTGGGGACAGGATTTAGGAACCTCTCTCACATCCCCTGCAGTGCAGACACATTTCCCAGTGTAACCCCTGGTGTTCTCTCCTCCCCAGCAGAGCCTCTGCCCCAAAGCCATGGGGTCCAGGTCCTGAGTCTCCACCTCAGCAGCTGGACCTCCAGGTGAAGGGTTCCTGGAACATGGTACACAAAAGAGGTGCTAAAAGTACTTGATCTACAGTATCACTATGTGAATGGTAGCAGCACAGCCAGGTAAGGAGAAGGTTCCACAGCATGCCCGTCTGCCTTTCTGTTCTTGCTTTATTTTCTGATGGCACAGCAGTGTTCTTCCCTGTTTCTCTACCTCTCCCAGGGAGGGGGTTTTCCATGAGAAACAGCACGTTTAATTTCCAGAGAGAAGTCTCCTCTAACTCGTCACTGTCTTTTCCTCCTTGTACAGGTTCTCATGCCCACAGGCAGCAAATGTCCAACAGCAGCTCCATCACCCAGTTCCTCCTCCTGCCGTTCACAGACACACGGGAGCTGCAGCTCTTGCACTTCTGGCTCTTCCTGGGCATCTACCTGGCTGCCCTCCTGGGCAACGGCCTCATCATCACCACCATAGCCTGGGACCAGCACCTCCACACCCCCATGTACTTCTTCCTGCTCAACCTCGCCCTCCTCGATCTGGGCTCCATCTCCACCACTGTCCCCAAGTCCATGGCCAACTCTCTGTGGGATACCAGGGTCATTTCCTATGCAGGGTGTGCTGCACAACTCTTTCTGTTTGTCTTTTTAGCTTCAGCAGAGTTTTATCTTCTCACCATCATGTCCTACAACCGCTACGTTGCCATCTGCAAACCCCTGCACTACGGGACCCTCCTGGGCAGCAGAGCTTGTGTCCACATGGCAGCAGCTGCCTGGGCCACTGGGTTTCTCAATGCTCTGCTGCACACGGCCAATACATTTTCACTGCCACTGTGCAAGGGCAATGCCCTGGGCCAGTTCTTCTGTGAAATCCCCCAGATCCTCAAGCTGTCCTGTTCACACTCCTACCTCAGGGAAATTGGTCTTCTAATGTTTGGTGCTTTTTTTTTTTGAGGGATGTTTTGTGTTAATCGTGGTGTCCTATGTGCAGATCTTCAGGGCCGTGCTGAGGATCCCCTCTGAGCAGGGACGGCACAAAGCCTTTTCCACCTGCCTCCCTCACCTGGCCGTGGTCTCCCTGTTTGTCAGCACTGCCATGTTTGCCTACCTGAAGCCCCCCTCCATCTCATCCCCATCCCTGGATCTGGTGGTGTCTGTTCTGTACTCGGTGGTGCCTCCAGCAGTGAACCCCCTCATCTACAGCATGCGGAACCAGGAGCTCAAGGATGCCCTGAATAAACTAATGGCGGGATGCATTTAAAAAGTAATAAAGTGTCTGTCATCTGATCTTTAACAGATAACAGTTTTAATGTAACTCATTAGAGGCCCAGACTGTTGTGTGTTTGTGTGTTGGTGATGTTTCTTTTTTAATAAATCATGTTAAACAGGCAGGGACAGGCAATGGGCACTGCTGTGACAGAGCTGGCCTCACAACAGCCTTTCCAGAGAGAAAGGTGATCTCCTCAGGGCAGGACCTGAAGGTTTAGGTCTTCTTCCAAATATTACCTCAAGAGCATGACCACAAAAGTGACCACAGATGCAAACACCATTGTACAGTTGAATATTGTGTGTGTGCAGGGTTGGCACACAGCAGTGTCCTCTCACAGCCAGGCCTCCTGCCAGAGACCTGCAGGACCAGGAGAGCAGGGGCTGGGCTGTGCCCCTGTGCACTGGACACCCCATCAAATCTGCCCTAATCATTATGGACTAATCCCTCTTGCCCAGACCTCTCACCTCAGTTCAGAGAGGTACTTTGTCCCTATGGTACATACAGGCTGGGGCACAAGATGCTAGAGAGCAGCTCTGCAGAGAGGGATCTGGGAGTTCTGGTCGACAGGAAATTGAACAACAGCTACCAGTGTCCTTGGAGCCAAGACGGACCCACATCCTGGTGCATCCAGCACAGCATGGCCAGCCGGGCAGGGCAGCCGGGCAGGTGGGGGTGGATTGTCCCGCTCTGCTCTGCGCTGGGCTGACCTCAGGAGATAAAGCTACTGGAGAGTGTCCAGAAGAGGCTGCAAATTTGGTGAAGGGTTTGGTGAGGAAGCCGTATGAGGAGTGGCTGAAGTCCCTGGGTTTGCTTAGCTGGAGTAGAGGAGACTGAGGGCAGAGCTCATGGGGCTGCAGGTTCCTCAGCAAGGGAGCAGGAGGGGCAGGGCTGAGCTCTTCTCTCTATGACAGTGAGAGAAACCAAGGGAATGGCAGAAGATGTGCCACGTCTTCCTGCACCAGTCTCTAGGCACCTGAAGGGCAAGGAAGGGATTGTTGAACAGAAATGAGTGGAAAATCCAATGAGTCCCAAGAAATGCTCTGAACTCATTCGAGAGCTTTAGACCCCCAGGAAAGAGCTCAGTGACAGTGCAGCCCATCCAGCTGCATCTGTGTCCCTCACTGAGCAGCACAACCAGTCTGCAGTCACGCCATGGTTCTGCAGCCAACCTGTTCTGCAGAGCATCAGTGCCAGTTTGGGGTGCTGTGGGGAGCACAGGGAAGGGGCCAGGAGCACCAGAGAGAGAAAAATGCTCAGCTGCTCAAAGATAATATTCAGAGTTTAGGGTGCAGGGTCAGACGTCCTTGCTGTTCTGGTGCTTCACCAGATCTGGGAAGTAGCTGGAGAAGGATTGGTGTCCCCCACTTGCCATCTCTTAGTGCATCATCCCTTGTGAAGGGTGGCATGGAAAGCAAGTTTGGGACCCTGTGTCAGGATTTGCACTGAAGAAAGTATTCACCCAGGAACCACATCATTTTGCTCTGTTACTTCAGTCCTGGTGCTCATCACATGTCCTGAAGACAAACTTATGCACCCCTCTTGTCAACCTTACCCCAAAAGTCACCCCTAGACAAGGCTCCTGAACTGGTTCTGAGCAGGACAACTGGGGTCCAGCGGTGACCAGAGGAAGGACAAGGCCTGTCCTGGGTCCTCTAAAGGGCTGGCAGCCTCTGTGATCTCCACCAGAAAAGGAGCCATTCAGGAAACCGTAGACCATCCCCATGCCCTTTGGAGGCCCTTAGTAAGAGTTCCTCTCTCCAAATATCCAGCCCAACTTGTTACTGCATGAACAACCTGGAGAAACTGCCCCAGGACCCTCATTCCAGACTCCACCTCCTCCACCCCATACAGGCAGTGCTCTTCCCATTATCACTGTGATGGTTCCAGGGGACCCAAGAGTGCAGGAGATGTTGGGTAGGGATATGGTGTCCTTCAGTGCTCCTCATGGTAGCTCCTGCTGGGCTTTGTGCCACTGCTCACAACCCTCTGAGCCTGGATGTTCAGCCAGTTCTCAGTGGTGCTAAACAGGAATATGCCCATGAGCACTGGGAGGAGCGTGGCCACCCAGTCAAGGGCAGTTATTGCCCATCTTGACTCAGCACTGGTGTGGTCACATCTGGAGCGGTGTGTCCCAGTGTGAGGTTCCCCATTCTGGAGGAACGGGGAGGAGCTGCCATGTGGCCAGAGAAAGTCTGGGTCACATGTGGAGATGTTGAGAGACCCAAACTTCTTCAGCCTCATGAAGGGCAGGCTGAGGAAACGTGCTGTTTTTACTGAAATTGAGTTAATTTTCTTCATGCATTTTGAACCTCTCTCCTTCACATCCAGTACAGTCTTTTGTTTAGATTTACTATGAGAATAGTGAGATAACACTGTTTATTCCCTGGGATAGAGTTCATTTTTTTCTTTTAGCAGCTTCACAGTGTTTGCCATTTGCTATGAAATGAATGTCAGAACTCACTGAGATCTTTGTTGTTGTCAGGGAAACCAAGGACTTCTTTGGCCATCCAGCTGCAGATGCAGATTGGCAGGAGGGGACACAGACAGGACAGCACCTGGATTGACATGCAGGCTGATCAATGAAATATTCCCTATGGTTAGCGTCATGCTCAGTCTAAAGCTGGAGCCGGCTTTTAGGGCTTGTTACATCCGTTACTCTGGGTTTTCCAGCTGGTTTGGTTGTTCCATTCACAAGTTTCATTCTGTCAGGAGTTCGATGTCAGTTTGGCCTTTTGCCGTTCTGCCATTCTGCAGTTGGCCTTTGGGCCTTTCTGTCTGTTGCCCTTTTGCTCTCTCTTGCTGGGATGGGCTGCTCAGGACCAAGGTGCTCCCTTCTGCAGGACTGGCTGTTCCGTGTGACTGGAGTTACACGGGGGATAGCACTGAGTATATTTTCTTAATTTAATTTATCTATTTCTATTTAATTTACCTGGACTATTGTCAGTGAAACCAAGGACTTCTCTGGACTCCAGCTGCAGGTGCAAATTGGCAGGAGGGGGCACAGACAGGACAGCACCTGGACTGACATACAGCTATTCTTTACCAGTGGTGTCATGCTCACTGTACAGCTGGGGATGCCTTTTCCAGCCAGTTAGTTTTGGTTTGGCAGCTACTTTGGTTGGCTCTGTTTGGAAGTTCCACTCTATTGGGAGTTCAGTGTTAGTTCAGTTTTATGATGTTTTTCTGTTTTTCAGTTGGCCGTTGGGCCTCTCTGCCTTTTGCACTTGTACTTTCTCTTGCTGGGATCATCTGTTCAGGACCAGGGTGCTCTCTTCTTTTGGGCTGTCTGTTCAGCACAACTGGAGTTACATGGGGGATTGCACTGAGAATCATATATTTTACTTTATGTATATTTTAGTATATTATTAGTAGTAGTGTTTTCACTGTTTTCTTTCTTTTTTGTTTTTTTTTTTTCTAAACTCACAAGTTTCTCCCTTCTCTTTCAGTTCTCTTCCTTATCCCACTTGGGGACTGGGAGCAGGATGTGAGCAGCTCTCATGGTCTTGGTTGGTGGCTGTGGTAAAACCATGACAAGAAAGGGTAGTAGTAGCTTCAGAAATCTTGAAAATCTCTTTACAAGATGGTAGAGGAAAATAGCATGAGAAAGGAAAACCATCAGAAACTGCAGCTCTGGAGGCCCAGAGCGGAGCTCAGGATAAAGAAATGTCATTCTGAGCACAGTGCTGTGGTCATTCAGAAGGACTTTGGATCAGCCACGGCTTTGTGTTTCCAGGAACAGCTGGTGAGGATGGACAGACAGCAGCACAGGTGGGGACACAGTGGGGTGAGAACAAGGTGGGGAAGCACATGGGGTGTCTGCAGTCTGTGGGGAAACAGCCACAGGCCTGGGACAGTGTAGGATGGACTGTGGTGGACAGTTTCAAGGGCATTGGCAAGGCTGGATGTCCCTACAAGAGCCAAGGTCTTTGTCCTCTTAGCTGTGACTGATGTCCCTGCCAGTGAGGCCTAAGAGGAGACACATGGTTGTCATGGCCATGGCACCCATTGCCTCCTTGCACCCCCAGGTAGTGTCACACCATTGTCCTTCACTGGGCATCACACTCCCCACACCCCAAGAAGAGCCCTGAGCCACACGTGAGGGACAGGATCTCCCTTCCTAGGGGCAGGGGCTCAAGGCTTGGCCATTGTCCTTCATCAAACAAACCAAGGGGTTTCTCAGCATCAGAGCTGCTGCACTTTGCCTTTGCCTGATGCAATCACAGCCTCCAATTATCTGCTCTATACGAGTCCCTGGGAAGGCTTTGTCAGTAACAGCCCTCAGTGGGGCCCATTAATGCTTCAAGGTACTTTGGAGTTTGCTTCTGACTTGGACTTCTTGAGCAGATTCTTCAGTCTGTGCTTGGTATCTGAGGTTCACATGGACTCAGCACTAAATATGCCATGGGGCTCATTAAAACTCAGAAAGCCCTAACGAGTGATGTTTCTTTTGGTAATTTCATTCAAATCTTCAAGACTTGTAGAAATAACTGGAGAGATTTCAATGGGACACTTAGTGATGAAGATTTCAATAATTTCTTAAAGGAGGGTTTTTTCTTTCAAGGGTGTTTTCTGTCATTTTTCATTGTATAGAAGAAGTGACAGCAGCATTCTACACTGGACATTGATCCCAAGGCTCTCCTGAAGACATCTGGACAGGCAGGAGAACAGTCCCTTGAGGCTGGACACTGTATGGACAACCTCGCTCCTCACCCCCCACCCCCAGTCTGCCGGTTCCCTCATTGGCCACCAGAGACTGCATCACTTTTCCTCACATCAGACTTCTCCACTGAGCTCTGCAGGAGATGCTGCAGCTCCTGTGCACCAGCTCCACCTGCTCTCCTGTGCAAACACTGCACAGTTTAATAAACAGTAAAACACTTTCCTCAGCTGTGTGTGTAAGCTGGATCTGATGAGGTCCACCATCCACAAGGGACATCCACAGAAGAACTGTTTTAGACAGAAAGATAGGAAAGGATAGATATAAATACAATTAATGTCTTGACTACTATGTTAATTAGACCACTGAGTTAAGTTTATAACTCCCTGAAGCTCAAAGCAGAAACCAGACAGTTGAGAGGAACTGAATGACCAAAGAGCAAGTGGAGGAGAAACCTGAGAGCACTGGGAAGGGCAAAGGTCCAGACCGTCTGCTGGAAAGTTGTCCTTTGACAGGGACGTTGAATCAGGAGAGGGGGGAACTCCTGAATGACAAGGGAGATGAAATAATAGAATGTTGGTAATAGAAGTACAGGGGAAGACCAATATTTCTTTTCCTACCCTTAGTGCACTTGTAGACAAACATCAGTCATCAGCTGTCTCACCATAAACAGCCAGTGCCATTTTAGGGGCCCCAGTGTACCTGAGGTGCTGGCCTGGGATCTCCATCTATCACAGAGGACCTGGGGAGACCAGAGCACCTTGCAATGCAGGTGGAGCCTGGGCAGGGGTTCCCAGGGCACCTACACTGGTACAAGGTGTTTGTGTCCCTGGAGCTGAAGGCATTTGTGTCCTAGATCCATGCGCAGTTCTGGAAAACTCTTTCAAAGAAAAGTAACCCTCCTATAAAGGCTCTTAAATAAATGAATGAATGAATGAATGAATGAATGAATGAATGAATAAAAGAATAAATGAATAAATGAATAAATAAGAAGTATGTTGACACCTTCCTTTGCTTTGGATCTTTGTCTTCAGTTCTTCTTATTTTAATTTTCATTGACATTAGCTGACATACAATGAGCTTACAAGCAAGAAGCCAAGATCACTTTGTGTCTTGCGTAGCGCCCCATGCTCTCTGAACCTGCCCTGCCCAGGACTCCTCACATGTTGCCCAGAGTGAGTCACACTGAGGTGTTGGCTGGTTCCCTGGCTGAGATGTTGGTTTAGATGGTCACCTACAGCACAGGTGGATCCTGCCCCATCATCGTCTGCTCTGACCAGTTAGAAACAGAGCCCAACATCACCATGGGATCATAAGAGAACTGAGGTTGAAGGGACCTCAGGAGTCTGCAGTCCAACCTGTCAGAAACTGGGTCACACCAAGGTGTTCAAGCCTTGATCCAATCTGAGCTTTAGCAGGACTAGAGAAATGATCATCCCTTTGTACTCGGCACTGGTGAGGCCGCACCTTGAATCCTGGGGTCAGTTTTAGGCCCCTCATGGCAAGGAAGACATTGAGGTGCTGGAGAGAGTTCAGAGGAGGGTGACAAGGCTGGTGAAGGGTCTGGAGCACCAGTCTTATGAGGAGCGGTTGAGGGAGCCGGGGCTGTTCAGCCTGAAGAAAAGGAGGCTGAGGGGAGACCTTGTCGCTGTCCACAACTGCCTGAAAGGAGGTTCTGTCATGGTGGGTGTTGGTCTCTTCTCCCAAGTAGCAAGTGATAGGACAAGAGGAAATGGCCTCAAGTTGCACACGGGAAGGTTTAGATTGGATATCAGGAAAAAATTCTTTGGGGAAAACGGTTTAGAAGCAACAAAACAGACTGCCCAGTGAGTCTGTGGAGTCACCATCACTGAAGGTGTTTAAAAGACATACAGATGGTTTAGTGCCAGATTTAGGTTATGATTGGACTCGATGATCTTGAGGATCTCTTCAAACCACAATTATTCTCTGATTCTATGATAAGTCATTTTTGATATTTTCTTTCTCAGAGGACCATGCAACCTCCCTGAGAGCCAGGACTTTTCTGAGGTGCTTGAGAGATGTCTCACGGTCACACCAGCCAGTTCCACCAGCACCTGTCTGTCCCTTCCCAGACCAAACCTTTTCTCCATATCCCAACCTTCCAGGCAAATTTCTGGAACACAGCAAATCCTGTCCAGGTCCTCTGGGCCTGTTCAGAAGAGAGCAGCAGGCCAACATGTTGATGGGCTCCCTGTGCATTTCAAAGCTTTCCTGAACATTTTTGTCAATGCTCCACTTACACCCAAACTTTCTGGTCCTTAAGCTGTGGATGAGGGGATTGAGCAGGGATGTGGGGATGGTGCAGAAAAAAGGCTTTGTCAAACTCTCTCAGGGGGACTGTTCTGGACATCCCACAGTCAAGGATGAGGGTGCTGGAGAAGCCAGTGGCATTGGTTTGAGGTCCAGGTGGAGAAGGCCTTGTGCCTGTCTACACTGGAGGAGAGCAGTGATGCATTCATGGGATGCCCATAAGAACAGGAAGAGAACAAATGGCTCCAGGGGACAAAAGGCCTTCCAGCCAGTTCTTTACCCATTACAGATACACCATCCAGGCCATGAGCTACAGCTTCTCCAGGAGATGCTGTGGGATACGGTGTCAAAGGCTTTACTGCAGTCTAAGGACACAACACCCACAGCCTGTGTGGTGGATTCACTCCCCACCACAGACTTTCCCTCATCTGCTCAGCCGGTCACCTTGTCATAGAAGGAGATCAGGCTGGTCAAGCAGGACCTGCCTTTCACAAAGCCATGCTGACTGGGCCCGATTGCTCGTCTGGTGTGTGTGACCTCACAGTCCTTTCCCAGCCATGTTCCTGCTGTTGGCCTATCCCCTGCAGAGGCAGAAGTGGCCTCACAGTGCCCTCCACAGCCATTGGCTTCCTACTGGACTACGAGTTCCTGAGACACAAGTGACCACATGGCATCGTACCCAGCCATCACCCTCCTTGTGGTCCAGTGTGTGAGCAGATCAAACTGAGCTGCTTTCATCAAATGTATCCAATAGATTTCCTATCAAGGGTTTGAGTGCAGAAACGTTCCTCAGAGGACCTGCTGTATTTACTCTGGGGCATTATATATCTCTCTTGATAGATTTCTCCAAGGAAAAGATTCATGGAATCCTACAATACCACAGGTTGGAAGAGACTCCTGAACATCATCTCTGTCCCACTGACCTTCATGGCACCCCAAGGTTCATTTGTGCTCCCTTGGGTTCATCTCACCATGTGCACACATTGGACATGCACATGATGTGTATGGTTACAACTCATCTGTACAATGAAAACATGGAGTTTTGACCTAGTATTTTATAGAATTGTAGAATGTCCTGAGTTCGAAGAAACCCACAAGGATCATTGAATCCAACTCCTGTCCCTGCACAGGACACCCCACAGGTCACCCCGTGTGTCTCAGGACGTTGTCCAGTCTCTTCTTGAACACTGTCAGGTTGGGGCCGTGACACCTCCCTGGGAGCCTGTTCAGTGTCCAGCACCTCTGGGTGAAGAACCTTTTCCTCATGTCCAACTGACCCTCCCCTGGCACATCTTACTTCCATTCCCTTGGGTTCTGTCAATGGTCACCACAGAGATCAGTACCTTCCCTTCCTTCTCCCCTTCTGAGGAAGCTGTAGCCACCATGAGGTCTCCTTTTAGTCTTTTCCTCAGCTCTGATGTTGAGAAACCCCTTGGTTTGCTTTCTGAAGCACAAAGGAGAAGCCATGACCTCCAGGCAATGGGAAGGGGGATCCTGTCCCTCACACACGGCTCAGGGCTCTTCCTGGGACCATGGGATGTGGGTGTGCAAGGCCCAGGGAAGGACAACACTGGGACAACAACTTCCAGCTTCCCCATGGGGCTGCAAGGAGGCACCGAGGCCCCAGTGCCATGAGGACAACATGGCTTCTCCTGGGCCTCAGTGGCAGAGACAACTGCCATGGCCAAGGGGACAGAGACCTGGGTTCTGTGGGTCCCTTCCAGCCTTGCCAGCGCCCTTTGCCATCTCCACCACAGGCTGTTCTACACGGTCCTACCCCTGCCCCTCTTTCCCTGCAGGCTGCAGACACCCATCTCGCTTCCCCACCTGCTCTCACCCCAGCATTTCTGCACCTTCACTGCTGTGTCTGCACCCTCGCTGGCTGCTCCTTGGAACACAAACCATGGGCTGATCCAGCTCCCTCTGGGTGACCTCTTGCACCACAGCACTGCCCTTCCACTGACATTTCTTACTCCTCATATCCAATCCTCACCTTCCAAATTGCACTTTGCATTTTTTTTTTTTTCTCTCTTCTGCTTTTTCTAACTACCATGGAAAGCTCAGCCGCTTCAGAAACTGCCCTTCATGCAAGGAACCCAACCCATTAGGCTTCTTGTTGTCTTTTACCTGACCTCAACATGATTTTCTAAATCCCATGACTGCTACGGGCCGCTCAGCTTCTCTGACAGACACGACCATGTTCCTGCTGCTGTCCCGTCATGTTCTCAGGTGGGATGGACATGATAACACATCTCTAAGGCATCTCCTACCAATCTCCTGGGTAGGGCCTGTGGGTACCTTGGCAGAGGTTCTTTCCCAGCCACGTCCCTGCTGCTGGACTGTCACCTCCAGAGACAGAACTGACCTCACTGTCCCATTCACAGCCACAGGATTCTGATTGGATTATGAGTGTCTAAAACACAACTGACCTCATAATACCACACTCATCCATCTTCCTCCTTAGCACCCAGGACCTCCCAAGACTGAAGCGTGTTCTACTCAGTCCTATACCTGCCCCTCTTTCCCACAGGCTGCAGACACCCATCTCGCTTCCTCACCTTGTTCAAATTTGTCAAATATATTTCCCACTAACACTGTGAGTGAAAAGCACTCCTCACTGGAACTGCTGTTTTTATGTTAACACCTTCTAGATCTCCTCTACAGCCTTATTTTTCATATATTTATTTATTTTTATTATTATTATTCTACCTATTCCCTCTCCAGAAACCTCTCCAAGGCAAAAATTCTGTGAAATCACAGAATAACTCAGGTTTGCAGAGAACCCTTGTCTCACTCATCTTGTCTCACTCATCTTGTCTCACTCTCCTGCTCAGGGCAGAGTGAACCAGGTGAGGTTGCTCAAGGACTCCATCATCCTCAAAGGCACTGAAAGTTCACTCCGTTACATCATAGGAGGGGAGAATAAAGATGTTCAACAGTGTTGCCCAAGTGCTGGTCACTGAGAGATGACACCAGTAACTGGCTGCACGGAGCACTTTGTACTACTGATGATATTTGGGCTTGACGGTTCAGCCAACTTCCCACCCAGCATCCACTTCTTGAGCACCATCAGCACCACTCTGGCCAGAAGGAGACCATGGCTGAGCCTTGCAAACTCCCTGTACACAACATGCCTTTCTTTCCCCTGTCCATTTGGGTTCAGCAGTCCCTTCCTTGTCCTTCACATTCCTGGAAACGGCTGCAGGAGGACGTGTCCCATCCCCTTCCCAGGGACGGAGATAGATTGGCCAGCCTGTTATTCTCCCAGTTCCTACGCCTGCTCTTCTTGAAGATGGGTTTGAGGTCTGTGTTTTCTAAGGACCCAAGAACCATCTGGTTTCTATGGCACTTTTGACATAAATATCAGGGTTCTGTCAGCTGTCCACTGGTTTCATGGGCTCCTTATGCACCCAGGGATGCTCAGAGACCGAGTCTGTCCCTTTTACACACAGAGGCAGGAGTCACAGTGTCCTTCTGGCTTCCTGTTGCCACTCCCAAAGGATGGGAGACACCTCACCCCTCTGCTGTGTCACCTGCTCTGGACTCATCTGAGATGTCCCGCATCATGAGGAATGGACATGGGGACCTCAGTCAAAGGAAGCACAACCCAGTGCTGCTTTCAGGTGATTTCCCATAGGTTGTTCCTCCCAATATGAAGTGAGCTCAAGACCTCGTGTGTTCCACA
Organism: Patagioenas fasciata; assembly: GCF_037038585.1. Lineage (NCBI taxonomy): Eukaryota > Metazoa > Chordata > Aves > Columbiformes > Columbidae > Patagioenas > Patagioenas fasciata. Next base: position 1,351,911 of record NC_092528.1, read on the forward strand.
GACCTTCACAGAATGGAAAGGAGTAGTTGATGGTGTTTGTGCTCACTCACGTTCATGTCACCTCACGTACATGATGTGCATGCTCTCATCTCATCTGTCCAAAGCAAACATGGACTGCTGAACCAGTCATTGAGTGTCCATCCATGGAGGGAAGAACAGCCTCTTTCGGTGAGAGCGCAGGGCTGGAAATGGTGGTTGTGAGGGGCCAGTCCATGATGATGCCCTGTGGCTCCTTCTGAGGGGTGTCCAGTGCACAGGGGCACAGCGCAGCCCCTGCTCTGCTGCTCCTGCAGGTCTCTGGCAGGAGGCCTGGCTGTGAGAGGACACTGCTGTGTGCCAGCCCTGCGCACACACACTGTTCAGCTGTACACTGGGGTTTGCATCCATGGCCACTTTCATATGCATATTCTTTAGAGAATCTTTGGAGGAAGACCTAAACCATCATGCTCTACCCATAGGAGATCACCATTCTACCTGGAAAGGCTGTTGTGAGGCCACCTCTGTGACAGCAGTGCCCATTGCCTGTCCCTGCCTGCGCTCACAGCACTGACACACAGCAGGACGGGGACCAAGCTGCCAGAGCACTCAGGCCTTGCACCAACACAAGGGATGAGAAGGAGAGTGTGGCAGTGGAACCAGAACAGCTCTGGAAGAACAAGCGCTGCTGCTCCCTGGCAGTGCTGCCAGGCTGGACTCTTTTCCCCTCCTCCCATGATACACAGGAACTGTCCCTGCAGCTTCAAAAAGGCCTTGGTGAAAGGATCTCATGAAAATAAGTCACTACAGGGCTCTTTAATTTGTTTAAATACACAAAGGGCACAGTCAGTTGTTATAAGAACAGCAGACAGTGAATTTGAAAGGGGATGACAACATTATCACAATAGAAACACCACCAACAAAAAAAATAGAGATGACAGGCTAGGCCTAAAATTAGTTACATTAAAACTGCTATGCAGAAGGAGATGGGAAATTTGTTGTTTCACAAAATAATCCAGTCATCAGTTTCCACAGGGCATCCTTGAGCTCCTGGTTCCTCATGCTGTAAATGACGGGGTTCACTGCTGGAGGCACCACCGAGTACAGAACGGCCATCGTCAGGTCCAGGGATGGGGAGGAGATGGAGGGGGCCTTCAGGTAGGCAAACATGCCAGTGCTGACGTACAGGGAGACCACGGCCAGGTGAGGGAGGCAGGTGGAAAAGGCTTTGTACTGTCCCTGCTCAGAGGGGATCCTCAGCACGGCCCTGAAGATCTGCACATAGGACACCACGATGAACACAAAACACCCAAATGCTACTAAAAGACTAACCACAATAAGCCCAAGTTCCTTGATGTAGGTGTTGGAACATGAGAGCTTGAGGATCTGGGGGATTTCACAGAAGAACTGGCCCAGGGCATTGCCCTTGCACAGGGGCAGTGAAAATGTATTGGCCGTGTGCAGCAGAGCATAGAGAAACCCAGTGGCCCAGGCAGCTGCTGCCATGTGGACACAAGCTCTGCTGCCCAGGAGGGTCCCGTAATGCAGGGGTTTGCAGATGGCAACGTAGCGGTCGTAGGACATGACAGTGAGAAGATACAACTCTGCTGAAATGAAAAAGGAAAACAGAAAGACTTGGGAAGCACATCCCATATAAGAAATTGCCCTGGTGTCCCAGGGGGAGCTGGACATGGACTTGGGGAGAGTGGTGGAGATGCAACCCAGGTCAAGGAGGGCGAGGTTGAGCAGGAAGAAGTACATGGGGGTGTGGAGGTGCTGGTCCCAGGCTATGGTGGTGATGATGAGGCCGTTGCCCAGGAGGGCAGCCAGGTAGATGCCCAGGAAGAGCCAGAAGTGCAAGAGCTGCAGCTCCTGTGTGTCTGCGAATGGCAGGAGGAGGAACTGGGTGATGGAGCTGCTGTTGGACATTTGCTGTCTGTGGGCATGATGACCTGTGCAAGGAGGAAAAGACAGTGATGAGTTAGAGGAGACTTCTCTCTGGAAAACCAACATGCTATTTCTCACGGTAAACCCCCTCCCTGATGGAGGGACGTTTCAGCTCATTCTCTCTTTCTACCAGCTGAGAAAAACAGTTCATCCAAGTTTAAAATGCAGTTGGGCATGCAGTTTCCATGGACACAGCTGTAAGGTAAAATTCACTGAATTGGTGGCAGAACAAAAACTGACCCACACTCCCACCCCATACCCAGAGAATAAGAGCTCCAGGAACAGGTGGAGAAACAGGGAAGGACACTGCAGTGCTACCAGAAAATAAAGCAAGGACAGAAAGGCAGATGGGCATGCTGTGGAACCTTCTCCTTACCTGGCTGTGCTGCTGCCACTTACATAATGACACTGTAGAGCAAGTACTTTTAGCACCTTTTTGTGTTCCACATTCCAGGAACCCTTCACCTGGAGGTCCAGCTGCTAGAGGTGGAGACTCGTGACCTGGACCCCATGGCTTTGGGGCAGAGGCTCTGCTGGGGAGGAGAGGAGACCAGGGGTTGAACTGAGAAATGTGTCTGCACTGCAGGGAATGGCAGGGGGGTCCTGAATCCCCTCCCCAGCATTTCTGGTCTATCACCCTGTCCATGTCTGTGCTCCTGCAGCTGTGTCTCTGTCCGTGGGTCTGCTCCCTGTCAGTGTCACAGACCCCGTCCCACCCGCTGTGTGCTCAGCTCTGTCCTGCTCACACCTCCTGGCACTGCCCAGGGACAGCTCTGTGTGTGCAGGGGCTCAGGAGCAGCTCAGACAAGTCCTAATGAGAACTAGGGTCTCAGTGTCTTCTCCAAAGAGCGAAATAGATCCCCATCTCCCACTGCACACCCAGACAACCAAGAGTGGAAAACTGAAAGCACAGACTCCTTCCCTTGCAGCTGTTCCTGTCTTGATGTTGTGTTTCAGAAGGACTCTCTGCCATGTCTGTGTGGTGATCTGGAGCTCTGAGCAGCCCTGACCCACACAGCACCCTCTCCACAGCAGAAGCACCTTTGGGCGAACGCTCATTTCCCCAGCAGTTTCTGCGATGGGATCTTCCTGGGCAGGCTGAGCGCTGACCCTGGCAGGTGGCAGAGTCCCTGCCCCGGCACAGCCCTGGGGTGCAGGGACCCTGCTCTGCAGGACAGCCCTGGGCACCCCTGGGTGCTCACCCGGCTTCACAGCTGTTCAAAATTGAGGGGCAAGATCCCCCACCTTACAGATCCCACAAGCTGTGCCTGTGTCAGTTTTAGGAGATGCCTCCAGGAGCTACAGCTGCATTGCCCTGCACCCAGAGACTTACCATGGCAAGGGCTGCAAAGGGCTGCTGCGTGTGCAGAGGAGCTGCTCCTGGGCAGAGTTGTCTCTCTGCAGCGCTGCCGCTTGCCAGGAGCTCCCTCTGTCCCAGGAGCCCAGCCCAACCCAGCAGCACAGGAGCACCCCAAGGCGCTTTAATGACCCCTCTAGTGGGTTTGGTGCTGAGTCCATGGACCTCAGGCCCTGGAGGAAGATGATGAAACCTCTCAAGAAGTCAAACTCATATCTAAGCTTCAAAGTTTCTTTTAATGTTAATGGGTCCCACTGAGGGACACAACTGAGAAAGCATCCCCAGGGTCAGTTACAGAAGAAAACTGGAGGCACTGATAACAGATCAGGAAGAGCAAAGTAAAGATGGCTCTGATGCTGAGTAAACCTGGATGTGTTTCATTAATCAAAGGGCCAAGCCCTGACTTCGTACCATGGGAAGTCAGATCCTCTCCCTCCCCCGTTGCCCAGGGCCCTTCCTGGACAGTGTGATGTGGGGCTGTGCAAGGCCAAGGGCAAGACTATGGTCCCACAGCTCCCAGGCTCCTGGCTGGGGACAAGGAGGCCATGAGGCCCCTGTGCTGGGAGGACAAGGTGTCTCCTCACAGGCATCAGAGGTGCAGACAACAGCCATAGCCAAGGGGAGAAGGAGCTCATGTCTGGTGGGGCTTTCAGCCTCTTTACATCCTTTGATCATCTCCACCACAGCCTGTCCTGTGCTGTGGCATCCCCTGCACCTCTTTCCCTGCAGGCTGCAGACATCCCCCCTGCTGCCCCACCTTGCTCTTGTCTGAGCATCTTCCTTCCTTTGCTGAGATCTCTGCATCCTCCCCAGCTGTCCCTTGAAGCACAAAGCCTTGGGCTGATGCAGACTCCCTCTGCTGACCTGCTCCACCACAGCACTGCCCTTCCAGTCACATTACTTTCTGCTCATGTCCAGCCTGGACCTCCCCAGCTGCACTTTGTGCCATTATTTCTTCCTCATGCTCTTTCCCACTATGCAGAAAACCTCCACCATCTCTGAAACCACCCTTCAAGGACTCTCAGGCTACTCCTGCACTGCTGCAGCCTCCCCAGCGCTGCTGGGCCAAAGCAGCCCAGGTCCCTCAGCACCCCACACCATGTGCACAAGGTGCTGAACGTGCCTTGGCACAGCCCTGCACTCTCCAGTTCCTCCCTGCTTCTCCAAACTGGGAAGCCGCACACTGGCACACCCCCGTGTGTGTGGGGTCACACCAGTGCTGAACCGAATGGGATGAGAACTCCAGGTGTCTGGGTCCCCACGCTCCTCCTCATGCAGCCCCGTGTGCAGCTGCCTTGTTCATGGTGAGCATGCACCACGGGCTGGTGTGGGAACCTTGGAGTGCCCAGGCCCTTCTCCTCAGGGTCACTGATCAGCGTGTCAGGTCCTGCTCTGTCCTTATGGATGGGTTTGTTCTCCTGCCCCTGGATAGAACTGGTCACTTCCTCTTATCAAACCCGAACCTGAGTGAACACCAGGTTTTCTCAAAGTTGCTGCTCTCCCTGGACTGAAGCTCCATTTACTCAGCTATTGATGTTTTCATGCAGATGGTTTAACCTGATTAGGGTGTCTCTCCCAAGACAACAGGATAAGGAGCTGCAGGGCACTACAAACACCATCTCCTGGAGAAAGTATGGGGTATTGGGGGTCTGGTACTTATAATACCAGAGGTCTGGATTCCAAGGGGTAGTTTTTCTTCATGTGGAAAAGCAGCAGGAATGTGTGGAGCTCTGCCTGGGGACAGACAATGTCAGCTGAAGGTTGAGGGGTCAGCAAGAGAGGGCAGAACAACATGGGCAATGTTGTGGTGACTGGACATCAGCTACAGGCTCACTGGTCAGGCAGAGGAATTAGATGAGGCCTCCTTCAGACAAATGAAAGAAACCTCACGTTTCCAGGGCGGTGTCCTCGTGGCAGACCTGAGATATCCCAATATCTGCAAGGAACCAGCCATCCAGGAGGGGCTGGAGCTCATTGACAACATCTTCCTGACACGGGTGACAGAGAAGTCAGTGGGGTGAGGTGCCCTGTGGGACGTCACACTTACAAACCACAAAGAGTTGGTCAGGATGGAACAGTCAGGGATGGGAAAGTGGAGCTGAGGCTCCTAGGAGATGATAACAAGGCCAAGAGCAGGATTTCAGGAGAGGAAGCTTTGGCCTGCTGAGGGACCTGCTTGGGTCCTATGGGATATGACCTTGGTGTCTGCAGTGCTTTTCTCTCACATCTCCTCCCTCCTCTCTCCCACCTGCTCTTGTGCAGTGTTTTTTACCCTTTCTCAAATACAATATCCCAGAGGTGCTGCCAGCATCACTGAGTGGCTCAGATTTGGCAAGGAGTGGGTCCATTTGGAGCCAGCTGAAATCAGCTGTCTGATGTCAGTTGAACACCTGTTGTCTTCTCAGAGAGGTGACAACTGTAGCACAACCACACTCACCCCCAGTTCCAAGACTTTGCCATGTAAACCCAGTACAGGGTGACAGCGCGTTGGGTTTTGCAAACTGCTGGATCATGGAAAAGATCTTCTGTCAGCAACCTGAAGAAGTCACCAGTCAATGAGCAGTTTCCTATGGGGAACTGTAATTGCCCTGACATTCACTGGCCTGGCAAAGTGGCAGGTGCCAGCAGTCCAGAGGATCTTGTGACAACTTCTTAACATGTCTGCTTGGTGAGCAACAAAGGTGATTCGCACCTGGATCTGAAAGTGGGAAACAAAGAAGAGCTGGTGAGAGATGTGAACATCAGTGTCCACCTTGGCTGTTGCGACCAGGAAACAGTGGGGTGCCAGGCACCAGAGGGGAGGGAGGAAGGCCAGCAGCAGAGCTCAGGCTGGTGGACTCCAGACTTTCACATACCGGGGGACAGCGGCCGATAGAGGTGGGGACATAGAAGTAGGTCTGAAGTGTGAAGGAGCTCAGGAAATCTGATCAGCCTTACAGTACAGTCTGCTCCAAGCACAAGAATGATCTGAGTTCCCATGAAAAGAAGCATTTATCTCATGAGGCTGCCCATTTGAACTGTTGGAGCTCCAGAGCAAAAAGGCAGCACACAGGAGGTGGAAGCAGGGGAAGCTACAAAAGAAGAATTTAGAAACCTTGTCCATGGATGTGGGGATGATGCCAAAGCTGCCCTGGATTTGATACCTGCGGGGAGGCTGATGGCAGGAAGATGACCTGATATAGCTTCATTTGCAGTTAAATAGAGAGGGTGATTGTGGGCCTGCTGCTGAACTTCGTAAGAGTAGAATCAGACAGGGCTGAGGTTCTTCATGGCTTCTTTGCCTCCATCTTCACCACCAAGGTCTCCTGGGACTCTGTTCCTGAAGGCAGGAGTCTGGAGGACACCCAGCAGTGGATGGGGCTCAAGTCAGGGGTGACCTGAGCAAACTCAGACACCATTCCAGAACAGGAGATGGGTCACTTGACCAGCTCCCTGAACACAAGTATCGCTATGCTGTGGCATCTGAGATTCCCAAGAACTTCCACGTATTGGTCCAGAGTTGTGTGATTCCTCTTGAGGTGTCCTGGCCTATCTCCTCACTCACATGGTGATTTAGGCACCCACTTTTCCAATACATTCAGTCTTATCCTGAGACGCTCCACATCAATATGAACAGGAGGCTGTCGATGCCACCTGTTCTGGAAAGGGAGGGAAGGGCGAGCACGGAAGAAAACAGAAGAAATTTGGCTTTATTGCTGTTTCTTGTGGAAGTGCTCTCTGCTTGGCTGTTCCTGAAATCCCCCTAATCATCCACACCACACTCGAAGCCTTTAAGAAAATGATGCAAAGAGCCTTGCTTGTAAGAGGATTTTCAATGTTAATGAGCCCTCTGCTGCCATGATCCTGAACTGCAGATACTGAGAGAATGAACGAACCTCTGATGAAGTGAAAGGCAGAAGCAAACCCCAGGTTTCTGAGGGTGTTTAGGACCCCATGAAGGGCCATCACTGACACAGCTGTGAAGGAAACAACCAGTGCAGGTCCCTGTCCCTGGAGGCTGGTGAAGGAAAGACTTGGAGACACTGATTACAGGTGGTGAAGGAAATGTGGAGGTGGCTCTGATGCCATGTCAGCCCTTGATGCTTGTTTGTCACCAGAATGGTTGAGCCCTTCCCTAGTAATTTTTTCTCAAATGTTTTTCAAGGCTTTTCCTGTGGTCAGTGTGAGTGTTTTGTGTTTTCGGGTGGGTTTTATGTCAAGTGCTGTTGCTTTAACTGCAAGGCTCTGGTTTTCTGTGGAGTTGGAAATGCCTGTGAGTTCCTCACAACTCATCCACCTTCTTTCATACAGCTGGCAATGGTCACCAGTCACCTCAAGGTCCCAGTCCCAAACTTGCTTGAATCCTCTATTTGGATCCATACCCATCACTCCAAGAGGTCCATGCATCCACCAGGCTCATGGATGATTCCTGAGGACCATCCAAGTGTGGGCAGTGTAAGAGAGGAGCAGAGCAGGGTCATCTCATGGGCCATGACTGAGCACAAACACCCCAGCAGCAGCCATTCCCCATCTCCCAGGCACAGCCATGCCCACAGCATGCAAATGGCACTGCCATACATGAGTAGCCCAAGAGAGGCCTTTCTTCCTTCCATATTCCCAGGAAATTCTTCCTCCTGTTCCTCCTCCACCTGCAGACATCAACTGCTTTCCATTTCTGGGCTCAGACATGGCTGGAAGGGTTCACTGAAGCCATCAGCCATCTCACTGCTTCTCCCTGACATGCCCTGACCCTCTCCCACACCTACACATGGCCAATCACGGCTGCTCAGGGCCTCCCGCTCTTCAGAAGAGGCCTTGAGCTTCTTGGTTCTTCCTGGTGCTTATTATAAACTTCCTCGCTCTCTCCAGAGTTCATGGTGAGCTTTCTTGTCCATAACAGCCCCTTATGGCCATGTCTTACTAAATGGTTGTCTCTTTATGATCATTTGTGCAGAAAGGGCAGTCACAGGACAGCACCCAATGTGTCAAAACTGATGCCAAGTGAAATGCCGTAAAGACCTGATGAGTTCCCCCTGTGTCTGTGTCTCTCCTGGTAGGAGTCTGTCCCGAGAAGGGGATCCAGCTCCTGCCACTCTCTGCAGAGGCACATGAGCAGTGTCCGTGCACCTGGGGACACAAAGGTGACGTTTGCCAGACCACCCTTCATCTGATCCACTTAGATGTGTGCTTGTGAATGGTTTATGAAGCCTTATAGTGCAAATAATTATTTAATTGTCATTGCCAGAGGGGTTACCACAGTACTATTTTACAGATATTTAAATATAGCTACGGATTCTGAGACAAATTTCACAAACACTTGAAGGATTATTCATGTTTTTTAACATGATCATCCACACAAGGCCCACCAGCTTTGCATCTCAGGAAATGGGATGCCAGAGTTCAAGGGCGGGATGGTTTGGGCTCTGTGCTGGGATCTGGAAACTGAAACGTGCTCCCATCTCCCAACCCCCTGCCCTCCTCAGTGAGGGTGTGAGACATTCTGCCAGCGAGGGCTGAACTCACAGTCATGACCAGTATCTTATGTCCAACTGCAGCCAGTGGTGTCCTGCCAGCTCAGTGTTTGGGGTTCTATCCCTGGAGGTATTTAAAAGATGTGGAGATTTGGCACGTAGGGATCTGGTATAGTGATGGAGTTGACAGTGTTTGATTTACAGTTGGACTCCATGTTCTCAAGGGTCTCTTCCAACCTAAATGGTTCCATGATGCTATGATTCTATGATTTGGGTTGAACCATTTCAGTTCCATCACCTCCAGCTTCCCTCAGAGGCTGCTGTTGTGTGGCACAGCTGTCCTGGCTCTCCAGGCAGGTTGGGCACTGGTTTGGTATCTGCATTGGGAGTTTTCCCCTTCCTGGGATAAAAGGCTGTTGAGGAGAGACAGCTGTAGAGATTTGGGTCACAGGGGTTTGGAGCAATCCTTTCAAAATCTGAGCAGGCTGGGCTTTGATACAAAGGCACAAAGGAAGCCAGAATCTTTATGTGGTGTGCACTGACACACACTGTCACCTGCATTTCCAGTCTCTGCAGTCCCAGCTGTGCAGCAGAGTCTGGAGTTCTGAGCTCCCTTCATCTGCCCTGTGTGACACGTGGAAAATGGAACTACCCCAGTCAAATGCCTGGTTTTGATTCTTCTCACAGTCTGAAGCACCACACGGGTCAGCAGACAAGCCAGGATACCCAAAAAATCCTCAAATACCCTTCTCTTACAGTTTGGGTGTTTGCTGCTGTCTCAGCAGACATGGCATTCAGATTCCTGTGTGCAAGGAGCTGGTCAAGTGCCTTTTCAACATTTCTGTAATGGTGGCTTTGCTGCCTGGCTGATGTGCAGACTCTGTACCTGGATGCTGACACCTCTTGAACAACCTGCTCTGAAAGGATGAACAAGGTGGGCATGAGGACAGCAAAAAAGAAGAACGTGGTTGGGCGTAAAGGAAAAAGGATGCACAAGCTGTGGTCAGGGCTGTTTGGGGGCACTTGTAAAGCAGCCCTGGACCTTCTCTGAATTATTCCTGTGGTCAGAGAGAACCTGAAAGCTGTCTCTAAATTGAAAACATGAAGGGGATGAAAGGACATTGACACTCAGGCTGGATGGGACCTCAGTAGGTTTCTCGACCAACCTCCTGCTCAAAGCAGGGTCAGACCAGATTACTCAGGGCTTTACCCAAACACATCTTGGTCATTTTCTGGGGTAGAGTGGATGCACACACCTGGGACACAGCTTCCAGTGCTTGACTGTCCTCAGGACTGGGATGTTTCTCACTGTCTATATAAACTTTTCAAGCCCAAACATCCAGATTGCTTTTTCCTGTCTTGGTACACACTAACACAGACCATAATATACTGCCTTGGGCACAAGAATATTGTGGGGGATGATGCTGAATGCCTTACTGACTTCCAGGTAACAGACCATCAATGTTCTGCCCACGTCCACAACCCTGTCCTTTCCTCACAGAAAGCAAAGAGGATGGACAGACACAACCTGCCCTTGGTAAACCCCATCACCTTCTCTTCCAGACACCCAGAAATGGGGTCCCAGTGGACATGCTCTGGGGCACAGCCCTTAGTTCCCCTGCTCACCCATTGGCCATTTTGAAAAGTGCACACACTGTGTGAGAGCTGCCAGTGGTCAGGGAGTCCCCCCAGTCTCCATGAGCTTTCCAAGATGGTGGAGAGTGGCCTCCCTGTGACATCATCCTGCTGTCTCAGCTCCTGGGATGCTGCCCCTGCTGTCCCATAGACTGGAAAGGATTGTGTTAGTTCCAGTGACCCCTGACTTGATCCCCATCCACTGCGGGTTGTTCTGTTTCCAGTCACAGAGACCTGGGACACATTGCTGGTGAAGATGGAGGACAAGAGGACACAGGGATTCTCACCTCTTTCCCTTATTAAATTCATCAGTAGCCACACAGTGTCCCTGTTTCTTGTTATTTGTTCCTGCAGTAGTAACAGTTCATTATGGGGCCCTTGATTGCCTTAGAGTTCTGGACTGAGTTCTGGTCTGGACTGTTTCTGTGCTTGGAGGCTGCTGTCCTCGCAGACCAGATGAACTCACTTCTGCCACCCTGCCTGGCAGTTCATTCCACCCGTGTCACAGTTCTGTCTGCAGCACTGACAGCTCCAGCTCCCCAGTCAGGTCCCTGGCTGAGGCCATTGCCTCACATCTGGGCTGAACCACCCCAGCTGTGGCACCAGCCCAGCTCTGACCTGCCACAAGAAACCTGGTACCAAGTGTCCAAGAGCCCATGTGTGCAAAGGCTTTGCCTTAGAGCACAGACATGACATGGCCAAAGATTGATGAATGTCCCTTTGCACCTAAGAGTATAAAAGCAGAACAAAATGCCTAAGTTCATTCAACTGAAGATATTTCTCCCCCAGTTTGCAGAAATTAGATAATTTGCTGTAACATTCCTGGTGTCCTGCCTAATGATGGGACAAGAAAATATGATTCTCATACTGATTTATTTTTTAATACAGAGAAGAGAATGCTGGCAAGAAGTGTCTGTTTAGAAGAGAGAGAATCAACATCACTGATTACTTGAGGCTGTTTGAAAGGATGTGCCCTTGGAGCCCCAGGGACATGTGGAGGGAGCCCAGAGGGGACAGAGAAAGGGACATGAGGGGCTGCTCCTGTGCTGCTGAGCTGGGCTGGGCTCCTGGGACAGAGGGAGCTCCTGGCAAGCGGCAGCGCTGCAGAGAGACAGCTCTGCCCAGGAGCAGCTCCTCTGCACAGCGCAGCAGGGCTGAGGGCTCTGCCTGGAGATGCTGACAGGAGAGCAACCAGGCAGAGAGAGATTAAAGGCAATGTGGGGTGGTAGGTTGCTGAGGATTCAATGAGACAAATCTTCACAGTTCTAACATGGTAAGTCTCTGGCTGTAGGACAATGCAGCTCCATTTACTGGAGGGAGACCCTAAGCTGGTACATCCCACAATTTACAGAATCTGGCAGGTGTCTCTCACAGTATCCCTGTTGTAGAGGAGAAGAACACACTCCAGAGCAGGGCTTCCCTGCTGCACTGTCAGAGAGAAAGGGAATGACGACAACTTCTTCTGAGAGTGAGTGCAGGGGGAGCACCCAGGGGTGCCCAGGGCTGTCCTGCAGAGCAGGGTCCCGGCAGCCCAGGGCTGTGCTGGGGCAGGGACTCTGCCGCCTGCCAGGGTCAGCGCTCAGCCTGCCCGCGGAGATCCCCACGGTGCTCTGAGTAGAAGTGAGAGTGGAAGGAGTGACCCCCAAAATGCCAGGGTCCTTCTGCTGTGGAGAGGGTGCTGTGTGGGTCAGGGCTGCTCACAGCTCCTGATCACTCCCAGAATATTTACAACAAGAGGTTTCAAGAAGAAAATCAAGACAAGGAACTTTACTGAGTCTTTGTTTTCAGTCTCCCGCTCTTGGGGAATGGGTGGGAATAGATGCAGAACGAGTTCTACATTTTAAAAAAATATTTGCATACTGCAACTGTATAATCAGTAGGTCTTCAAGAGAATCCCGATACGCCTTCAGCCACAACTCTGCCTATGCAGCAACAGCATCACTTTTGCTGGACACATTACACTTAATCTAACCCGTCGTGTTTTCCAACCTGCAAACAGGAAGATGCCCCCAGGCAGTGCCCTGTGAACAGGCAGGATCTGTAGGGGCAGGGGGAGGGCACAGAGGCTGGGATGGGGTCTGTGAGCACTGACAGGGAAGAGACATGGACAGGGAAACACCTCCCAGCGGGAGAATCTCCGGGCAGCAGGGAAATGATCAGAAATGAGAGGAAACTAAACCCAGAATTGTTATGGGAGGGAGAACAGAGAAAAGTTCCTGTGATCCCCTGCAGTGCAGATCCCTCCTGTGAGCAGCCCCCTGGCCTCCTGTCCCACCCAGCAAAGCCTCTGCCCTCAGGGCCGGGGGCTCCAAGGCATGGAGCAGCTCCTGTGCAGCCAGAGCTCCAGTTCCTCTGCAGAGCACAGGGGCTGAGAGCAGCTGCCCGGCAATGTTGGTGTCTGGGAGGTGGCTGCACAGCTGGGGAAGCGTGACGCTGTCTGAGTGCCCGGCTGCCTCTGCCCTGGCCTCTCTCACACCCACCCTCACCGCATTGTCCTTCTTGCTCCCCTGCTCTGGGTCACTGCTGTTGGGATCTTGTTCTTGCTGTCAGGCTCTCTGGGGATGGCAGTTTCAGCTGCAGAGTCACAGCCTGATCTTGTGGGTCCTTTCCTGCAGGTGTGTCCATGGGAACATGTGTCCCAGCTTTGCTCTGCCCTGTGGGACTATGGGCAATGCAGTCTGTGGGGCAGGGTTTGAGCTGAGGCTCCCTGAATCAAATGCCTTCATTAGGACTATTGGCTGTCTGCTTGCGGTTTCGTTCCAAGCTTTGAGCTTCGCTCCAGGATGCAAACCTGTCCTACAGCATCTGTGTGTTCTCTGAAAGCATCATAATGAAGGCAGAGGTGCTGATCTCAGCAGTGTCTGCGGGCTTTTCAGGGTAACATGGGAGTGTGATCAGTCTCCATCTCAGAAAGGTGCCAGCCCAGGGCAGCTGGAGCAAGAGAGGGGGACAGAGCAGCTGCCCGCACTCTGCACTGACCCACAGGCATCCTCTGGTCTCGCAGGACGCGCTCTGTTCTCCGTGAGTGCAGCAGAAATGCTGAGGGTTTCTGACACCCAAGAAGACTCTCCAGGGTGGGAGGGCAGAAGGAGCTGTAGAAACCCCAAACCTCTCCAACTCAGTTTCTCAGGCCTGGGGATACAGATGCTGACAGTCCCTTCTGCACCAGGAGCGGTTCCAGCTGACACAGCTGAACCCCAGGACTGGCCCCTGCCCACCCAATCACACAGGGTCAGGCTGACTGCTCAAGAGCCCCTGGCCAGAGACCCTGTTCTTCACTGCACACTCATCAAGCACTGACGAGGGCTCCAGCCAGGACGTTCTCCTGGAAAAAGAAAAATGCCTCTTTGTGGGGGACGTCTGTGGGGAATGGCTTTGGTTTCCTCCAGAGAAGTCTCATCTAAACCATCAGTGTCCTTTCCTCCTTGCACAGGTCCTCATGCCCACAGGCAGCAAATGTCCAACAGCAGCTCCATCACCCAGTTCCTCCTCCTGCTGTTCACAGACACACGGGAGCTGCAGCTCTTGCACTTCTGGCTCTTCCTGGACATCTACCTGGCTGCCCTCCTGGGCAACGGCCTCATCATCACCACCATAGCCTGGGACCAGCACCTCCACACCCCCATGTACTTCTTCCTGCTCAACCTCGCCCTTCTCGATCTGGGCTCCATCTCCACCATTGTGCCCAAGTCCTTGGCCAGTTCTCTTTGGGAGACCAGGGCCATCTCATTTTCGGGATGTACTGCACAAATCCTTATGTTTCTCTTCTTTTTGACATCAGAATATACACTTCTCACAGTCATGTCCTACGACCGCTACGTTGCCATCTGCAAACCCCTGCACTACGGGACCCTCCTGGGCAGCAGAGCTTGTGTCCACATGGCAGCAGCTGCCTGGGCCACTGGGTTTCTCCATGCTCTGCTGCACACGGCCAATACATTTTCACTGCCCCTGTGCAAGGGCAATGCCCTGGGCCAGTTCTTTTGTGAAATCCCCCAGATCCTCAAGCTCTCCTGCTCACACTCCTACCTCAGGGAAACTGGGCTTCTTGTGGTTGGTGTCTGTTTGGCATTTGGGTGTTTTGTGTTCATCGTGGTGTCCTATGTGCAGATCTTCAGGGCCGTGCTGAGGATCCCCTCTGAGCAGGGACGGCACAAAGCCTTTTCCACGTGTCTCCCTCACCTGGCCGTGGTCTCCCTGTTTATCAGCACTGGCATGTTTGCCTACCTGAAGCCCCCCTCCATCTCCTCCCCATCCCTGGATCTGGTGGTGTCTGTTATGTACTCGGTGGTGCCTCCAGCACCGAACCCTCTCATCTACAGCATGAGGAACCGGGAGCTCAAGGATGCCCTGTGGAAACTCATAGTTTCCTGAAGCAATAAACTGCCCATTTGCTTCTACATAGGAGTTTAAATGTAGCTAATTACAAGTCCAGCCTGTCAGCTGGATTTTCTGTTCTTATTTTTGGGTTTTTTTATTTCGTTAATGTCATCAGCCCCTTTTTAATTCACTGTCTGCTTTTGTTTTACAACCACTGGCTGTGTGAGGAGCCGTGTTCTCCTTGTCTCTAAACAAAATAAATGGTCCTGTAGTGACTTGTTTTTCACTTTATCCTTCCTGCAAGGCCTTTTTAGTGCAGCAGGGACAGTTCCTGTGCATGAGTGGAGGGGAAATGAGTCCAGCCTGGCAGCCCTGCCAGGGAGCACCAGAGCTTGTTCTTCCAGAGCTGTTCTGGTTCCACTCCCACACTCTCCTTCTCATCCCTTGTGTTGGTGCAAGGCCTGAGTGCTCTGGCAGCTTGGTCCCCGTCCTGCTGTGTGTCAGT
Source organism: Patagioenas fasciata (assembly GCF_037038585.1). Classification (NCBI taxonomy): domain Eukaryota; kingdom Metazoa; phylum Chordata; class Aves; order Columbiformes; family Columbidae; genus Patagioenas; species Patagioenas fasciata. Next base: position 1,367,101 of record NC_092528.1, read on the forward strand.
GCTGTGAGCGCAGGCAGGGACAGGCAATGGGCACTGCTGTCACAGAGGTGGCCTCACAACAGCCTTTCCAGGTAGAAAGGTGATCTCCTATGGGTAGAGCATGATGGTTTAGGTCTTCTTCCAAAGATTCTCTAAAGAATATGCATATGAAAGTGGCCATGGATGCAAACCCCAGGGCATAGCTGTACAGTGTGTGTGTGCAGGGCTGGCACACAGCAGTGTCCTCTCACAGCCAGGCCTCCTGCCAGAGACCTGCAGGACCAGCAGAGCAGGGGCTGCGCTGTGCCCCTGTGCACTGGACACCCCTCAGAAGGAGCCACAGGGCATCATCATGGACTGGCCCCTCACAACCACCATTTCCAGCCCTGCGCTCTCACCGAAAGAGGCTATTCTTCCCTCCATGGATGGACACTCAATGAGTGTTTCAGCAGTCCATGTTTGCTTTGGACAGATGAGATGTGAGTATGCACATCGTGTACGTGAGGTGACATGAACGTGAGTGAGCACAAACACCATCAACTACTCCTTTCCATTCTGTGAAGGTCTGTGGAACACACGAGGTCTTGAGCTCACTTCATATTGGGAGGAACAACCTATGGGAAATCACCTGAATGCAGCACTGGGTTGTGCTTCCTTTGACTGAGGTCCCCGTGTCCATTCCTCATGATGTGGGACATCTCAGATGAGTCCAGAGCAGGTGACACAGCAGAGGGGTGAGGTGTCTCCCATCCTTTGGGAGTGGCAACAGGAAGCCAGAAGGACACTGTGACTCCTGCCTCTGTGTGTAAAAGGGACAGACTCTGTCTCTGAGCATCCCTGGGTGCATAAGGAGCCCCTGAAACCAGTGGACACCTGACAGACCCTGATATTTATGTCAAAAGTGCCATAGAAACCAGAATGGTTCTTGGGTCCTTAGAAAACACAGACCTCAAACCCATTTTCAAGAAGAGCAGGAGTAGGAACTGGGAGAATAACAGGCTGGCCACCCTATCTCCCTCCCTGGGAAGGGGATGGGACACGTCCTTCTGCAGCCCTTGCCAGGAATGTGAAGGACAAGGAAGGGACTGCTGAACCCAAATGGACAGGGGAAAGAAAGGCATGTTGTGTACAGGGAGTTTGCAAGGCTCAGCCATGGTCTCCTTCTGGCCAGAGTGGTGCTGATGGGGCTCAAGAAGTGGATGCTGGATGGGAAGTTGGGTGAACCGTCAAGCCCAAATATCATCAGTGGTGCAAAGTCCTCCATGCAGCCAGTTACTGGTGTCATCTCTCAGTGACCAGCACTTGGGGAACACTGTTGAACACCTTTATTCTCCCCTCCTATGATGTAACCGAGTGAACTTTCAGTGCCTTTGAGGATGATGGAGTCCTTGAGCAACCTCACCTGGTTCACCCTGCCCTGAGCAGGACAGTGAGACAAGATGAGTGAGACAAGGGCTCTCTGCAAACCTGAGTTATTCTGTGATTTGACAGAATTTTTGCCTTGGAGAGGTTGCTGGAGAGGGAATAGGTAGAATAATAATAATAAAAATAAATAAATATATGAAAAATAAGGCTGTAGAGGAGATCTAGAAGGTGTTAACATAAAAACAGCAGTTCCAGTGAGGAGTGCTTTTCACTCACAGTGTTAGTGGGAAATATATTTGACAAATTTGAACAAGGTGAGGAAGCGAGATGGGTGTCTGCAGCCTGTGGGAAAGAGGGGCAGGTATAGGACTGAGTAGAACACGCTTCAGTCTTGGGAGGTCCTGGGTGCTAAGGAGGAGGATGGATGAGTGTGGTATTATGAGGTCAGTTGTGTCTCAGACACTCATAATCCAATCAGAATCCTGTGGCTGTGAACGGGACAGTGAGGTCAGTTCTGTCTCTGGAGGTGACAGCCCAGCAGCAGGGACATGGCTGGGAAAGAACCTCTGCCTAGGTGCCCACAGGCCCTACCCAGGAGATGGGTAGGAGATGCCTTAGAGATGTGTTATCATGTCCATCCCACCTGAGAACATGACGGGACAGCAGCAGGAACATGGTCGTGTCTGTCAGAGAAGCTGAGCGGCCCGTAGCAGTCATGGGATTTAGAAAATCATGGTGAGGTCAGGTAAAAGACCACAAGAAGCCTAATGGGTTGGGTTCCCTGCATGAAGGGCAGTTTCTGAAGCGGCTGAGCTTTCCATGGTAGTTGGAAAAAGCAGAAGAGAGAAAAAAAAAATGCAAAGTGCAATTTGGAAGGTGAGGATTGGATATGAGGAGTAAGAAATGTCAGTGGAAGGGCAGTGCTGCGGTGCAAGAGGTCACCCAGAGGGAGTTGGATCAGCCCATGGTTTGTGTTCCAAGAGCAGCCAGTGAGGGTGCAGACACAGCAGTGAAGGTGCAGAAATGCTGGGGTGAGAGCAGGTGGGGAAGCGAGATGGGTGTCTGCAGCCTGCAGGGAAAGAGGGGCAGGGGTAGGACCGTGTAGAACAGCCTGTGGTGGAGATGGCAAAGGGCGCTGGCAAGGCTGGAAGTGACCCACAGAACCCAGGTCTCTGTCCCCTTGGCCATGGCAGTTGTCTCTGCCACTGAGGCCCAGGAGAAGCCATGTTGTCCTCATGGCACTGGGGCCTCGGTGCCTCCTTGCAGCCCCATGGGGAAGCTGGAAGTTGTTGTACCAGTGTTGTCCTTCCATTGGCCTTGCACACCCACATCCCACAGTCCAGGAAGAGCCCTGAGCCGTGTCTGAGGGACAGGATCCCCCTTCCCATTGCCTGCAGGTCATGGCTTCTCCTTTCTGCTTCAGAAAGCAAACCAAGGGGTTTCTGAGCATCAGAGCTGAAGAGAAGACTAAAAGGAGACCTCGTGGTGGTTACAGCTTCCTCACGAGGGGAGAAGGAAGGGTAGGTACTGATCTCTTCTCCCTGGTGACCAATGACAGAACCCAAGGGAATGGCAGAAGATGTGCCAGGGGAGGGTCAGTGGGACATGAGGAAAAGGTTCTTCACCCAGAGGTGCTGGACACTGAACAGGCTCCCAGGGAGGAGTCACGGCCCCAGCCTGACAGTGTTCAAGAAGAGACTGGACAACGTCCTGAGACACACGGGGTGACCTGTGGGGTGTCCTGTGCAGGGACAGGAGTTGGACTCCATGATCCTGTGGGTCCCTTCCAACTCAGGACGTGCTATGATTCTATGAAATACTAGGTCACAGTCCATGTTTTCATTGTACAGTGAGATGTAACCATACACATCATGTGCATGTCCACTGTGTGCATGTGGTGAGATGAACCCAAGGGAGCACAAATGCTGTCAGCTATTCCTTGGGGTGCCATAAAGGTCAGTGGGACAGAGATTGTGTTCAGGGGTCTCTTCCAACCTGCGGTATTGTAGGATTACATGAATCTTTTCCTTGGAGAGCTCTTTCACGTCAGAATCGAGAGAGGAAGAAAAAAAAATGAGGCAGAAGCAGAGATGTAAAATGCCCCAGTGTAAATACAGCAGCTCCTCTGAGGAACGTTTCTCCAGTCAAACCCCTGATAGGAAATCTATTGGATAAATTTGATGAAAGCAGCTCAGTTTGATCTGCTCACACGCTGGACCACAAGGAGGGTGATGGCTGGGTACGATGCCATGTGGTCACTTGTGTCTCAGGAACTCATAGTCCAGTAGGAAGCCAATGGCTGCGGAGGGGACTGTGAGGTCACTTCTGCCTCTACAGGGGATAGGCCAACAGCAGGAACATGGCTGGGAAGGGATTGTGAGGTCACTCATACCAGACGAGCAATTGGGCCCAATCAACATGGGTTTGTGAAAGGCAGGTTCTGCTTGACCAGCCTGATCTCCTTCTATGACAAGGTGACCGGCTGAGCAGATGAGGGAAAGTCTGTGGTGGGGAGTGAATCCGCCACACAGGCTGTGGGTGTTGTGTCCTTAGACTGCAGTAAAGCCTTTGACACCGTATCCCACAGCATCTCCTGGAGAAGCTGCAGCTCATGGCCTGGATGCTGTATCTGCAATGGGTAAGGAACTGGCTGGAGCGGAGATCTTTTTACTCTCTACAACTATCTGAAAAGAGGTTGTTGCATGGAGGGTGTTGGTCTTCTCCTGAGTAGCAAATGATAGGATGGGAGGAAATGGCCTCAGCTTCTGACAGAGAAGGTTCAGAATTGATATAAGGATATAGTCCATCTAGTCCAACCTCCCTGCCATGAACAGGGACATCAACCAGCTCAGGTTGTTTAGAGTCCCATCCAGCCTGGCCTGGGATGTCTCCAGCGACAGGGCATCCATCACTTCTCTGGGCAACCAGAGCTCGTGTCTTATCACCCACATTGTAAATAATGTCTTCCAAGTGTCTGGCCTGAATCTCCCCTTTTCTAGTTCAAAACCTTCACCCCTTGTCCTATCACAACAGGCCCTGCTATAAAGTCTGTCCCCATCGTTCATACCGGTCTCTATTAAGTACAGAAAAACTGCAATAAGGTGTCCCTGCAGCCTTCTCCAAGCTTAATAACCACAAGTCTCCCAGCCTGTCCTCCCAGCAGAGCTGTTCCATCCCTCTGATCATCTTGGTCACCCTGCTCTGGCCCCTCTCCAACAGGTCCACGTCTTCCCTGTACTGAGGGCTCCAGAGCTGGATGCAGGACTCCAGGTGGGGTCTCACCAGAGTGGGGCAGAATCCCCTCCCTTGACCTGCTTGTCATGCTCCTTTGGATGCACCCCAAGATATGTTTGGCCTTCTGGACTGCAAGTGCACATTGCCGGCTCCAGTCCAGTCTTTCACCCACCAGTATCCCCAAGTCTTTCTCGTCAGGGCTGCTCTCAATCCCTTCATCCCCCAGGCTGTACTGATACCGGGGGTTCCCCAACCCAGGTGCAGGACCTTGAGTTTGGCCTTGTTGAAACTCAGGAGATTCACATGTGTCCACATCTCGAGCTTATCCAGGTTCCTCTGGATGGTCTTCTGTCCCTCAGATGTGTCAGCAGCACCACTCAGTTTGGTGTCATCCGCAAACTTGCTGAGGATACACGTGATACCACTATGTCATTGGTGAAGATATCAAACAGTGCTGATCCCAGTATGGACCCCTGAGGGACACCACTTGTCACCAGTGTCCGTCCAGACATTGTGCCATTGAACACCACTCTCTGGGTGCAATCATTGAGGCAGTTCCTCACCCACAAAACAGTCCAGTCATCAAATCCATATCTCTCCAATGTAGAGAGAAGGATGTTGTGAGGGACCATGTCAAAGGCCTTGCAGAAATCCAGATAGATGACATCCATAACCCTTCCTTTGTCCACTGATGTAGTTACTCCATTGTAGAAGATCACTAGTTTAGTCAGACAGGATCTGCCCTTGGTGGAGCCGTGCTGGAGATCTCAAATCACCTGCCTGTCCTCCTTGTGCCTTAGCACAGCTTCTAGCAGGATCTGTGCCATGATCTTCCCAGGCACAGGTAAGAGGCTGACAGGTCAGTACTTTTCAGCGTCCTCCTTTCTACAGCAGAGGAGAGAAACACTGACACAGTTCTAGATTAGAAGGTGGAGACTGGACATGAGGAGGAAGAAATGTCACTCAAAGGGTAGTGCTGTGGTACGAGAAATCATCCAGAAGGAGCGTGAGATGAGTCGACCTCTTTGTGTTTCCAGGAACAGAGCATGAGAGTGGAGACACACCAGTCAATGCATGGAAATACCAGGGTGAGAGCAAGGGGAGGAAGCGACATGGGTGTCTACAGCCTGCAGGGAAACAGAAGCAGCTGTGGGACAGTGTAGGACAACCTGTGGTGGAGATGGCAAAGGGCACTGGCAAGGCTGGATGTCACCAAGAGAACCCAAGTCTTTGTCCCCTTGGCTATGGCAATGGCCTCTGCCACCAAGGCCTGTGAGGAGACATGTTGTCCTGCGGCACTGGGGCACCTCATGGCCTCCTTGCACACCCCCAGGAAGGCTGGGAGCTGTCACACCATTGTCCTTCACTCAGCACCACACAGCCCACATCCCCATGGCCCAGGAAGAGCCCTGAGCACTCTGTGAGGGACAGGATCTGCCTTCCCAGGGGCTGGGGGTCAGGCCTTGGCCTCTCTGCTTCACCCAACTAAACCAGGCTTTTCTCAGCACCTCAGCTGCCTGCACATTTCCCTTTGTTTATCTGCCACCATGGCCTCCAATCCTCTGCTCTAACGAGTCCCTGGGGAGGCTTTGCTGGTACTTGCCCTCAGTGGAACTCATTAATACTTCAAAGTACTTAGTACTTTTTCTTCTGGCTTTGACTTCTGGAAAGGTTTGTGCAATCTCCTCTCAGCCTCTGAGAAATGTTCAAGGACTCAGCATCAAATGCACCATGGGGTTCATTACACTGAAGAAACCCCTCAGAAACCATTTCTTTTCCTGTAATCATCTTCTAGTCCTGTACTGTGAATTAAAGAATGTTCTTTGTGTATATTATGGAGAAAGATTTCAAAAAGCTACTGATAAAAATGTCTTTCTGTTGAAAAGGGTGTATTTCATTACTGTTCAGTTTGGGGAAGTGCTGACTGCAGCATTATCTGATGTTGATCCAGGGTCTCTCCTAAGCAGGTCTGGACTGGATGGGGACGCTGTCCCTTGAGCTCTCGCACCGTGTGCACAACCTTGCTCCTCACCTCCCCAACCCCATCATTTCTCTCATGGCCCCCTGGGCCTTGCACCCCTTTTCCTTGCACCAGACTTCTCCACTGCAGTCTGCAGCTGGATGTGCCAGCTCCTTTGCACCAGCTCCCACCTGCTCTCCTTGGAGACCTGGCTGCACACAGCAGACAGGGACTTTGCTTTACCTTTGAACAAACAAAATACAACTGATGAGAGTCATGATTAAAACACATCCTCAACTGTACACCAAGGACAAACTGCCACCACTGAGGTTCACCTTCTCCAAGGCAGAACCGTGCAAGAAATGTTGTAGACAGGAAGGTAATTATAAAATAAACACAATGAAAGAGTTGGCTAAAGACAGAATTAGACAAACTACTGAAAGACAAGAAAACTTCTAACTCCTTGAAACTGAAAGCAGCAACTGGATTGTGGAAAAGTGTCTGAGTGATCAAACAGTAAGAGGAAGGGAAATCCAGAGAGCAATTGCAAGTGCTTGTGTGCAGATCAGCTGCTGGAAATGGGACTTCAGACATGGTCGTCTAGTTAGGGCAGGAGGAAATACCTGGAGGATGAGGGAGATCAGATGCGCAGCCTGATAGAGAGAGTGCTGAGAAGGCAAATCTAGTGGAAGATCAGTAGTTCTCCTGTTGCTCTTAATGCACATGCTGAATAGTCTCATTTTGATCTCATGGGAAAACACTGGTATTTAAAATATTCAAAACAAAGAAAGGAGAAATAAAACACCAACAATATGTGATGCTTAAAGTTGCAAGAAGACAGTTCCTTCACTCTACATCTTTCATTTGATTTCTTTTTCCCTTCAGTTTTTAAAATGTTCTCTAGATTTCTGTCCTGCCAAAGCATCCAGCATTAAAAAGATAATCGTTTTTCTTTTGTGGAGTCGAAGGCACCAAACAATCCACTGCCATGGACTGTCAGTGCCACTTTTTACCCTTGGCACAGAGTGAGTCCTGCTGGAAGCTGTTGGCCACTCTTGCCTGACGGAGGGAAGAAGGAGAAAAAGGTTAATTGAACTGTTCTCTTTTTAGATGGCCATATTGACATTCATCTTAAGACACCTGTGTTATATGTCTTTCTATGTGATCATGAGCTCCCTTTGAGTCTGAATGACACTGCCCTTCCTTCCCCTTCATGTTTTCAGTTTAGAGAAAGCTCTCAGATTCTCCCTGACCACAGGAATAATTCACATGAGGTGCAGGGCTGCTTTACAAGTACCCCTGAACAGTCCTGACCACATTCCTTTCCATTTTATCCAACCCACCTTCTTCTTTTTTGCTATACTAATGCTCTTCCAGAAAGCACTGCCCATTTTGTTAATCCTCTCAGAGCAGGTTGTTCAAGAGGTGTCAGCATCCATGTGCAGAGTGTGCATATCAGCCAGGCAGCAAAGCCACCACTGCAGAAATGGAGACAAGGAACTTGACCAGTTCCTTGAACCCAGATATCAGTGTGAGATGTCTGCTGAGACTGCAGTGAACATCTGAACTTGAAGAGCAGAGCATGTGAGTCCCCATTGGGTATCCTGGCTTGTCTCCTGACCCATGGAGTTCTTCAGGGTGTGAAGAGAACCAAAAAAGCCATTTGACTGGGGTAGTTCCATTTTACACGTGTCACACAGGGCAGGTGAAGGGAGCTCAGAACTCCAGACTCTGCTGCACAGTTGGGACTTGAGAGACTGGATACGCACGTAAAAGTGTTGTGTAAGTGTACATCACATAAACATTCTGGCTTCCTTTGTGCCTTTGCACTGACCTGGGATCTGTTCCTTGGTCTTCTTTGTCTCAAAAAGAAACTGTTCTCATATGCCACCTCCACATCACACCAGGGAAAATAAAAAAGGAGGAAAGTTATGAAAGAAGTATGATTTTGGGGTAATTCTGTCCAACAGGTGTAATCTTTAAATAATTAAAATAAAAGTGAGACAAAAAGCATTGCTCCAAGAACTTATTTCAGGACACAACTACTGAGGTGTAGTAGATGTTTTGAAAAGTAAAAATGACTGTTAGGAATGCAATTAAAGAGCTTTACTTTATAACCATCATCAGTGAGAATAAGGAGTTCCCTGTTGCTGTTTTTAAGTGATAGCACCACTGTCCAAAACCATCTTTCAGAGCATCTCTGTTTTCCCTTGGCTCCAAAGCTCAGCCTGCTCAGATTTTGAAGGGATTGCTTCAAACCCCTGTGACCCAAATCTCTACAACTGTCTCTCCTCAACAGCCCTTTACCCCTGGAAGGGGAAAACTGCCAATGCAGGCACCAAACCAGTGCCCAACCTGCCTGGAGAGCCAGGACAGCTGTGCCACACAACAGCAGCCGCTGAGGGAAGCTGGAGGAGATGGAACTGAAATGGTTTCAACCCAAATCATAGACATAGCACCCATCGGCTGGAAAAGACCCTTAAGAACATGGAGTCCAACTGTAAATCAAACAGTGCCAAGGCCACCACTAAACCATATCCCTAAACACCACATCTCCAGGCCTTTTCAACACCTCCAGCAATGGAAGCTCCAGCCCTGAGCTGGCAGGACAGCATTGGCTGCAGTTGGACATAAGATACTGGTCATGACTGTGAGTTCAGCCCTCGCTGGCAGAATGTCTCACACCCTCACTGAGGAGGGCAGGGGGCTGGGAGATGGGAGCACGTTTCAGTTTCCAGATCCCAGGACAGAGCCCAAACCATCCTGCCCTTGAAATCCCATTTCCTGAGATGCAAAACTGGTGGGATTTCTGTGGATAATCATATTAAAAGGCATCAATAATCCTTCCAGTGTTTGTGTATTTTTCTAGGAATGTGAGTTTTTAAAGAAAAAAAAAGTTTAATACGCTTATATTTAAATATCTGTAAAATAGCACTCTGCATCTGTGGTAGTCCCTCTGGCAATGATACCTAAATAGGTATTTGCACTATAAGGCTTCGTACCTCATCCACAAGCACACATCTAAGTGGTTCAGATGAAGGGTGGTCTGGCAAACGTCACCTTTGTGTCCCCAGGTGCACGGACACTGCTCATGTGCCTCTGCAGAGAGTGGCAGAAGCTGGATCCCCTTCTCGGGACAGACTCCTTCCAGGAGAGACACAGACACAGGGGTAACTCATCAGGTCTTTACTGCATTTCACTTGGCATCAGTTTTGACACATTGGGTGCTGTCCTGTGACTGCCCTTTCTGCACAAATGATCATACAAAGACAACCATTTAGTAAGACATGGCCATAAAGGGGCTGTTATGGACAAGAAAGCTCACCATGAACTCTGGAGAGAGCGAGGAAGTTTATAACAAGCACCAGGAAGAACCAAGAAGCTCGAGGCCTCTTCTGAAGAGTGGGAGGCCCTGAGCAGCCGTGATTGGCCATGTGTAGGTGTGGGAGAGGGTCAGGGCCTGTCAGGGAGAAGCAGTGAGATGGCTGATGGCTTCAGTGAACCCTTCCAGCCATGTCTGAGCCCAGAAATGGAAAGCAGTTGATGTCTGCAGGTGGAGGAGGAACAGGAGGAAGATTTTCCTGGGAATATGGAAGGAAGAAAGCCCTCTCTTGGGCTAATCATGTATGGCAGTGACATTTCCATCCTGTGGGCATGGCTGTGCCTGGGAGATGGGGAATGGCTGCTGCTGGGGTGTTTGTGCTCAGTCATGGCCCATGAGCTGGCCCTGCTCTGCTCCTCTCTCACACTGCCCACACTTGGATGGTCCTCAGGAATCATCCATGAGCCTGGTGGATGCATGAACCTCCTGGAGCGATGGGGTATAGATCCAAATAGAGGATTCAAGCAAGTGTGGGACTGGGACATTGAGGTGATTGGTGACCATTGCCAGGTGTATGAAAGAAGCTGGATGAGTTGTGAGGAACTCACAGGCATTTGCAGCTACACAGAAAACCAGAGCCTTGCAGTTAAAGCAACAGCACTTGACATAAAACCCACCCCCAAAGCACAAAACACACTGACCACAGGAAAAGCCTTGAAAAACATTGGAGAAAAATCTACCAGGTCCCAGGGGTCAGGGCTCAGCCATTCTGGTGATGAACAAGCATCAAGGGCTGACATGGCATCAGAGCCACCTCCACATGGCCCTCACCACCTGTAACCAGTGTCTCCAAGTGTTTCCTTCACCAGCCTCCAGGGACAGGGACCTGCACTGGTTGTTTCCTTCAGTGATGGCCCTTCATGGGGTCCCACACCCTCAGAAACCTGGGGTTTGCTTCTGCCTTTCACTTCATTAGAGGTTTGTTCATTGTTTCAGTAGCTGCAGTTCAGGATCATGGCAGCAGAGGGCTCATTAACATCGAAAATGCTCTTACAAGACAAGGCTCTGTGAGTCTTTTTCGTAAAGGCTTCAAGTCTGGTGTGGATGATTAGGGAGATTTCAGGAATAGTCAAACAGAGAGCATTTCCATAATAAATAGCAATAAAGCCAAATTTCTTCTTTTTCCTTCTCTTCTCAGTTTTCATTTTCTGTAATGGTGTCTGAGTGTCTGAGTTTGCTCAGGTCACACCTGACTTGAGTCCCATCCATTCCTGGGTGTTCTCCAGACTCCTGAGTTTAGGAATGAGCTCCCAGGAGACATTACTGGTGAAGATGGGGGCAAAGAAGCCATGAAGAACCTCAGTCCTGTGTGATTCTACTCTTGCAAAGTTCAGCAGGAGGCCCACATATGCCCGGTTTCTTATTTTAAGGAAACTGTGTAAGCTCATCTTGCTGCCTTCATTCTCCCCTGCAGCTATGAAGTCCAGATCAGCTTTGGCATCATCTTTACATCGATGGACAAGGTTTCTAAATTCCTCCTCTGCAGCTTCCCCTGCTTTCACCGCCTGAGTGGTGTCTTTTTGTCCTGGAGATCCATCAGTTCAGATGAGCAGCCTCACAAGATAAATGCTTCTTTTCATGGGTTCTCAGAGGAATCATTCTTGTGCTTGGAGCAGGCTCTCCTGTAAGGCTGCTCAGGTTTCCTGAGCTTCTTCACCTTTCAGGCCTTCTTCCATGTAACCAACTCGTCTGCCATCCTCCAGTATGTCAAAGCCTTCTCTGGAGCCCACCAGGCTGTGCTCTGCTGCTGTCCTTCCTCCCTCCCCTCTGGTGCCTGGGACCCCACTATTTCCTGGTCACAACAACCAAGGTGGACACTGATGTTCACATGCCTCACCAGCTTTTCCTTCTTCATTCAGTACCAGATCCAGGTGAACATCACCCTTTTTTCCCACCAGGCAGGCATGTTAATAAGTTGTCCCAAGATTCTTTGGACTGTTGGCAGCTGCAGCTTTGCCTGGCCAGTGAATATCAGGCAATTACAGTTACCCATAGGAACCTGCTCATTGACTGGAGACACCCTAAGGTTGCTGACAGAAGATCTTTTCCATTTCTTCTCCATAATCAAGTAGTTTGTAACATCTAACTGGATTTACATGGCAAAGTCTTGGAACTGGGGGTGAGTGTGGCTGTGTTACAGTTGTCACCTCTCTGAGAAGACAACAGGAGTTTGACCAACGTCAGACCGAGCTGGTTTCAGCTGTTCCAAGATGGACCCACTCCTGCCAAATCTGAGCCACTCAGTGATGCTGGCAGCACCTCTGGGATATTGTATTTGAGAAAGGGTAAAAAACGCTGCACAACAGCAGGTGGGAGAGAGGAGGGAGGTAAGGTGAGAGAAAAGCACTGCAGACACCAAGGTCATATCCCATAGGACCCAAGCAGGTCCCTCAGCAGGCCAAAGCTTGCTCTCCTGAAATCCTGCTCTTGGCCTTGTTATCATCTCCCAGGAGCCTCAGCTCTACTTTCTTATCCCTGACTGTTCCATCCTGACCAACTCTTTCTGGTTTGTAAGTTTGAAGTCCCACAGGGCACCTCACCTCACTGACTCCTCAGTCACCCGTGTCAGGAAGACGTTGTCAATGAGCTCGAAAACCCTCCTTGTCCCCAGCCAGGAACCTGGGAGGTGTGGGACCATAGTCCTGCCCTTGGCCTTGCACAGCCCCACATCACACTGTCTGAGGAAGAGCCGTGGGAAACTTGGGACGGACAGGATCTGCCTTCCCAGGGCTGGGGGTCAGAGCTTGGCCCTTTGGTTAATGAAACACATCCAGGTTTACTCAGCTTCAGAGACATAGTTACTTTGCTTTTCCTGACCTGTCATCATTGCCTCCAGTTTTCTGCTCTAACCAGACCCTGGGGACAGTTGCTCAATCGTGTCCCTCAGTGGGACCCATTAACATTACAAGAAACTTTGGAGTTTGTATCTGACTTTGATTTTTTGAGAAGTTTCTTCTTCGTCCCCTTAGGGCCTGATGTTCATGGACTCAGCACCAAACCCACAAGAGGGGTCATTAAAGCACCTTGGGTTGCTCCTGTGTTGCTGAGCTGGGCTGGGCTCCTGGGACAGAGGCAGCTCATGGCAAGCGGCAGCGCTGCAGAGAGACAGCTCTGCCCAGGAGCAGCTCCTCTGCACAGCGCAGCAGGGCTGAGGGCTCTGCCTGGGGATCTCAGGGAGACGAGCAAGGCAGAGAGAGATTAAAGGTGGTCAGAATTGGGAGGATGACTGAGAGCTCACTGGAGGAGAAACCTTTGCAGCCCTTGCCATGGTAAGTCTCTGGGTGCAGGGCAATACAGCTGTAGCTCCTGGAGGCATCTCCTAAAACTGGCACAGGCACAACTGGTGGGATATGTAAGGACAGGGATCTTTTTCAGCAACTTCGAAAAGCTGAGAAGCAAGTTGTGCACCCAGGGGTGCCCAGGGCTGTCCTGCAGAGCAGGGTCGCTGCACCCCAGGGCTGTGTCGGGGCAGGGACTCTGCCGCCTGCCAGGGTCAGTGCTCAGCCTGCCTGGGGAGATCCCATGGCAGCAGCTGTGGGTGGAAGGAGCGACCCCCGGCAGGGCAGGCAGGGAGCTTGTGGGCTTGAAGGGTGCTGTGTGGGTCAGGGCTGCTCAGAGCTCCAGATCAACCCTACAGACATGGCAGAGGGTCCTTCTGAACAAGGACATCAAAACAGCAACAGCTGCAAGGGAAGGAGTCTGTGCTTTCAGTGTTCTACTCTTGGTTGTCTGGTGTGCAGTGGGAGATGGGGATCTATTTCTCTCCTTGGAGAAGACACTGAGACCCCAGTTCTCATTAGGACTTGTCTGAGCTGCTCCTGAGCCCCTGCACACACAGAGCTGCCCCTGGGCAGTGCCAGGAGGTGTGAGCAGGACAGAGCTGAGCACACAGCGGGTGGGACGGGGTCTGTGACACTGACAGGGATCAGACCCAGGGACAGAGACACAACTACAGGCCACATAGACATGGGCAGGAGGAGTTAACTGCTACCAGAAATGCTGGGGATGGGATTTAGGAACCTCTCTCAAATCCTCTGCAGCAAAGACACATTTCCCAGTGCAACCCCTGGTCTCCTCTGTTCCCCAGCAGAGCCTCTGCCCCAAAGCCATGGGGTCCAGGTCATGAGTCTCCACCTCAGCAGCTGGACCTCCAGGGGAAGGGTTCCTGGAACGTGGTACACAAAAAAGGTGCTAAAAGTACTTGCTCTACAGTGTCATTATGTGAGTGGCAGCAGCACAGCCGGGTAAGGAGAAGGTTACACAGCATGCCCGTCTGCCTTTCTGTCCTTGCTTTATTTTCTGGTAGCACTGCAGTGTTCTTCCCTGTTTCTACACCTGTCCCTGGTGCTCTTGCTCTTTGGAGTTGGGGTGGGAGTTTTTGTTCTGACACCAACTCAGGCGGTTTTGCCCCAGAGCTGTGTTCATGGAAACGAGATGTCCAAGCTGCATTTTAAACTGTGATGAACTGTTTTTCTCACTTGGTAAAAAGAGAGAATGAGCAGAAACATCCCTCCATCAGGGAGGGGTTTTTCCATGAGAAACAGCCTGTTCATTTTCTTCAGAGAAGTCTCCCCTAACTTGTCACTGTCTTTTCCTCCTTGCACAGGTCCTCATACCCACAGACAGCAAATATCCAACAGCAGCTCCATCACCCAGTTCCTCCTCCTGCCATTCACAGACACACGGGAGCTGCAGCTCTTGCACTTCTGGCTCTTCCTGGGCACCTACCTGGCTGCCCTCCTGGGCAACGGCCTCATCATCACCACCATAGCCTGGGAGCAGCACCTCCACAGCCCCATGTACTTCTTCCTCCTCAACCTCGCCCTCCTCTACCTGGGATCCATCTCCACCATTGTCCCCAAGTCCATGGCAAACTCCCTCTGGGACACCAGGGCCATCTCATACTCAGGATGTGCTGCACAGCTCTTTTCATTTGCCATCTTGATCACAGCAGAGTATTCCATGCTCACCATCATGTCCTACGACCGCTACGTTGCCATCTGCAAACCCCTGCACTACGGGACCCTCCTGGGCAGCAGAGCTTGTGTCCACATGGCAGCAGCTGCCTGGGCCACTGGGTTTCTCAGTGCTCTGCTGCACACGGCCAATACATTTTCACTGCCCCTGTGCAAGGGCAATGCCCTGGGCCAGTTCTTCTGTGAAATCCCCCAGATCCTCAAGCTCTCCTGCTCACACTCCTACCTCAGGGAAGTCTGGCTTATTGTGGTCAGCTCTTGTTTAGCATTTGTTTGTTTTATTTTCATTCTTTTCTCCTATGTGCAGATCTTCAGGGCCGTGCTGAGGATCCCCTCTGAGCAGGGACGGCACAAAGCCTTTTCCACCTGCCTCCCTCACCTGGCCGTGGTCTCCCTGTTTGTCACCACTGCCATGTTTGCCTACCTGAAGCCCCCCTCATTCTCCTCCCCATCCCTGGATCTGGTGGTGTCTGTTCTGTACTCGGTGGTGCCTCCAGCAGTGAACCCCCTCATCTACAGCATGAGGAACCAGGAGCTCAAGGATGCCCTGTGGAAACTGATGACGGGATTAATTCCTGAAGCAGCAAACTGCCCATCTCCTTCTGCATAGCAGTTTTAATGTAACTAATTTCAGGCCTGGCCTATCATCTCTATTTTTTGTTGTTGGTGGTGTTTCTATTGTGATAATGTTGTCATCTCCTTTCAAATTCTCTGTCTGCTGTTCTTTTATAACCACTGACTGTTCCCTTTGTGTATTTAAACAAATTAAAGAGCCCTGTAGTGACTCTTTTTCATGGGATCCTTTCTCCAAGACCTGTTTGGAGCTGCAGGGACAGTTCCTGTGCATGGGAGGAGGGGAAATGAGTCCAGCTTGGCAGCAGAGCCAGGGAGCACCAGCGCTTGTTCTTCCAGAGCTGTTCTGGTTCCACTGCCACACTCTCCTTCTCATCCCTTGTGTTGGTGCAAGGTCTGAGTGCTCTGGCAGCTTGGTCCACGTCCTGCTGTGTGTCAGTGCTGTGAGCGCAGGCAGGGACAGGCAATGGGCACTGCTGTGACAGAGCTGGCCTCACAACAGCCTTTCCAGATAGAAAGGTGATCTCCTATGGGTACAGCATGATGGTTTAGGTCTTCTTCCAAAGATTCTCTAAAGAATATGCATATGAAAGTGGCCATGTACAGCTGTACAGTGTATGTGTGCAGGGCTGGCACACAGCAGTATCCTCTCACAGCCAGGCCTCCTGCCAGAGACCTGCAGGAGCAGCAGAGCAGGGGCTGCGCTGTGCCCCTGTGCACTGGACACCCCTCAGAAGGAGCCACAGGGCATCATCATGGACTGGCCCCTCACAACCACCATTTCCAGCCCTGCGCTCTCACCAAAAGAGGCTGTTCTTCCCTCCATGGATGGACACTCAATGAGTGGTTCAGCAGTCCATGTTTGCTTTGGACAGATGAGATGTGAGTATGCACATCGTGTACGTGAGGTGACATGAACCCGAGTGAGCGCAAACACCATCAACTACTCCTTTCCATTCTGTGAAGGCCTGTGGAACACACGAGGTCTTGAGCTCATTTCATACTGGGAGGAACAACCTATGGGAAATCACCTGAATGCAGCACTGGGGTGTGTTTCCTTTGACTGAGGTCCCCGTGTCCATTCCTCATGATGTGGGACATCTCAGATGAGTCCAGAGCAGGTGACACAGCACAGGGGTGAGGTGTCTCCCATCCTTTGGGAGCGGCAACAGGAAGTCAGAAGGACACTGTGACTCCTGCTCTGTGTGTAAAAGGGACATACTCTGTCTGTGAGCATCCCTGAGTGCATAAGGAGCCCGTGAAACCAGTGGACACCTGACAGAACCCTGATATTTATGTCAAAAGTGCCATAGAAACCAGAATGGTTCTTGGGTCCTTAGAAAACACAGACCTCAAACCCATCTTCAAGAAGAGCAGGAGTAGGAACTGGGAGAATAACAGGCTGGCCACCCTACCTCCCTCCCTGGGAAGGGGATGGGACACGTCCTCCTGCAGCCGTTTCCAGGAATGTGAAGGACAAGGAAGGGACTGCTGAACCCAAATGGACAGGGGAAAGAAAGGCATGTTGTGTACAGGGTGTTTGCAAGGCTCAGCCATGGTCTCCTTCTGGCCAGAGTGGTGCTGATGGGGCTCAAGAAGTGGATGCTGGGTGGGAAGTTGGGTGAACCGTCAAGCCCAAATATCATCAGTGGTGCAAAGTCCTCCATGCAGCCAGTTACTGGTGTCATCTCTCAGTGACCAGCACTTGGGGAACACTGTTGAACATCTTTATTCTCCCCTCCTATGATGTAACCGAGTGAACTTTCAGTGCCTTTGAGGATGATGGAGTCCTTGAGCAACCTCACCTGGTTCACCCTGCCCTAAGCAGGAGAGTGAGACAAGATGAGTGAGGCAAGATGAGTGAGACAAGGGTTCTCTGTAAACCTGAGTTATTCTGTGATTTGACAGAATTTTTGCCTTGGAGAGGTTTCTGGAGAGGGAATAGGTAGAATAATAATAATAAAAATAAATAAATAAATGAAAAATAAGGCTGTAGAGGAGATCTAGAAGGTGTTAACATAAAAACAGCAGTTCCAGCGAGGAGTGCTTTTCACTCACAGTGTTAGTGGGAAATATATTTGACAAATTTGAACAAGGTGAGGAAGCGAGATGGGTGTCTGCAGCCTGTGGGAAGGAGGGGCAGGTATAGGACTGAGTAGAACACGCTTCAGTCTTCGGAGGTCCTGGGTGCTAAGGAGGAGGATGGATGAGTGTGGTATTTTGAGGTCAGTTGTGTTTCAGACACTCATAATCCAAACAGAATCCTGTGGCTGTGAACGGGACAGTGAGGTCAGTTCTGTCTCTGGAGGTGACAGCCCAGCAGCAGGGACATGGCTGGGAAAGAACCTCTGCCTAGGTGCCCACAGGCCCTACCCAGGAGATGGGTAGGAGATGCCTTAGAGATGTGTTACCATGTCCATCCCACCTGAGAACATGACGGGACAGCAGCAGGAACATGGTCGTGTCTGTCAGAGAAGCTGAGCGGCCCGTAGCAGTCATGGGATTTAGAAAATCATGGTGAGGTCAGGTAAAAGACCACAAGAAGCCTAATGGGTTGGGTTCCCTGCATGAAGGGCAGTTTCTGAAGCGGCTGAGCTTTCCATGGTATTTGGAAAAAGCAGAAGAGAGAAAAAAAAAAATGCAAAGTGCAATTTGGAAGGTGAGGATTGGATATGAGGAGTAAGAAATGTCAGTGGAAGGGCAGTGCTGCGGTGCAAGAGGTCACCCAGAGGGAGTTGGATCAGCCCATGGTTTGTGTTCCAAGAGCAGCCAGTGAGGGTGCAGACACAGCAGTGAAGGTGCAGAAATGCTGGGGTGAGAGCAGGTGGGGAAGCGAGATGGGTGTCTGCAGCCTGCAGGGAAAGAGGGGCAGGGGTAGGACCGTGTAGAACAGCCTGTGGTGGAGATGGCAAAGGGTGCTGGCAAGGCTGGAAGGGACCCACAGAACCCAGGTGTCTGTCCCCTTGGCCATGGCAGTTGTCTCTGCCACTGAGGCCCAGGAGAAGCCATGTTGTCCTCATGGCACTGGGGCCTCGGTGCCTCCTTGCAGCCCCATGGGGAAGCTGGAAGTTGTTGTCCCAGTGTTGTCCTTCCCTGGGCCTTGCACACCCACATCCCATGGTCCCAGGAAGAGCCCTGAGCCGTGTGTGAGGGACAGGATCCCCCTTCCCATTGCCTGAAGGTCATGGCTTCTCCTTTCTGCTTCAGAAAGCAATCCAAGGGGTTTCTCAGCATCAGAGCTGAAGAAAAGACTAAAAGGAGACCTCATGGTGGCTACAGCTTCCTCACAAGGGGAGAAGGAAGGGAAGGTACTGATCTCTTCTCTGTGGTGACCAATGACAGAACCCAAGGGAATGGAAGAAAGATGTGCCAGGGGAGGGTCACTTGGACATGAGGAAAAGGTTCTTCACCCAGAGGTGCTGGACACTGAACTGGCTCCCAGGGAGGTGTCACAGCCCCAACCTGACCGTGTTCAAGAAGAGACTGGACAATGTCCTCAGACACACGGGGTGACCTGTGGGGTGTCCTTTGCAGGGACAGGAGTTGGATTCAATGATCCTTGTGGGTCCCTTCCAACTCAGGACATTCTACAATTCTATGAAATACTAGGTCAAAAGTCCATGTTTTCATTGTACAGATGAGTTGTAACCATACACATCATGTGCATGTCCAATGTGTGCACATGGTGAGATGAGCCCAAGGGAGCACAAATGAACCTTGGGGTGCCATAAAGGTCAGTGGGACAGAGATGATGTTCAGGGGTCTCTTCCAACCTGCAGTATTGTAGGATTCCATGAATCTTTTCCTTGGAGAGCTCTATCAAGAGACATATATAATGCCCCAGAGTAAATACAGCAGCTCCTCTGAGGAACGTTTCTGCACTCAAACCCTTGATAGGAAATCTGTTGGATACATTTGATGAAAGCAGCTCAGTTCTATCTGCTCACACACTGGACCACAAGGAGGGTGATGGCTGGGTACGATGCCATGTGGTCACTTGTGTCTCAGGAGCTCATGGTCCAGTAGGAAGCCAATGGCTGTGCAGGGCACTGTGAGGTCACTTCTGCCTCTGCAGGGGATAGGCCAACAGCAGGAACATGGCTGGGAAAGGACTGTGAGGTCACACATACCAGACGAGCAATCGGGTCCAATCAGCATGGCTTTGTGAAAGGCAGGTCCTGCTTGACCACCCTGATCTCCTTCTATGACAAGGTGACCGGCTGAGCAGATGAGGGAAAGTCTGTCGTGGGGAGTGAATCCGCCACAAAGGCTGTGGGTGTTGTGTCCTTAGACTGCAGTAAAGCCTTTGACACTGTATCCCACAGCATCTCCTGGAGAAGCTGCAGCTCATGGCCTGGATGGTGTATCTGTGATGGGTAAAGAACTGGCTGGAGGGCCGGGCCCAAAGAGTTGTGGTGAACGGAGCGAAATCCACTTGGCCTCCAGTCCCAAGTGGTGTCCCCAGGGCTCAGTATTTGGCTCAGTTCTATTTAACCTTTATCAATAATCTTGATGAGGGGATATAGTGCAGCGTCAGTAAGTTTGCAAATGACACCAGGTTGGGTGGGAGTGTTGATTTGCTGGTGGGTGGGAAGGCCACACAGAGAGATCTGGACCAGCTGGATTGTTGTGCTGAGGCCAATTGCCTGAGGGCACTGGGTCCTGGATAGGGTCACAACAACCCCAGGCAGCGCTACTAGGCTTGGGGAAGAGAGGCTGGAAAACTGCCTGATAGAAAGGGATCTGGGGGTGTTGATCAACAGCGGCTGAACATGAACCTGCATGTGCCCAGGTGGCCAAAAAGGCCACCAGCATCCTGCCTTGTATCACTAAGGGGAGACCTCGCTGTCCACAACTGCCTGAAGGGAGGTTGGAATACGGAGGGTGTTGGTCTCTTCTATGAAGTAGCAAGTGACTGGACAAGAGGAAATGGCCTCAAATTGTGCCAGGGGAGGTTTAGATTGGATATTAGGAAAAAATTCTTCCTGGAAAGGGTTGTCAGGCAATGGAACAGTCTGCCCAGGGCAGTGGTGGAGTTGCCATACCTGGAAGGGTTTAAAAGGTGTTTAGATGAGGTTCTTAGGGACATGGTTTAGTGCTAGATTTATTTTATGGTTGGACTCAATTATACTGAGAGTCTCTTTGAACTGAAATAGTGCTATGATTCTCTGTTACCAACTGGAAAATTCTTCTATCTCTTCTTCAAAGTGCTCTTCACACACCTGCCTCTTTACCTATAGTCCTGAAACTTCTCTAAATAAGCACACAATCTTGAATAGCAGATGTAAATGATGAAAGCACCATGGCTCTATCAGTCTGGTCTGATCCCTGCCAGTCCCAGGCAAACACCTCAGGTACATGGGGGCCTCTCGAGGTTTGCACTGGGTGCTTATAGTGAGACCATGGAGCTCAGCCCGAAAACCTGAGAACTCCCCTCAAAACTGAAAAACAAAACCAACAACAACAAAAAGAACAAAAAGCCCCACACTCTTTTTTTCATCAGATTAAATAATTCAATATTTCCATTAAAATATCCATGGAAGTTCTGTTCTGTCAAACTATGAATTTTCAGAATGTGTATGAACTGTGGGAGATGAAACATTGACCTTTCCCTGTGCTTGCATTACCAGAATTCTGTCCATCACAATGTGTATTTAATCCCCTGAACATCCAGGAGTTTCTCCCTGTCCTTATCCAGCTCACCATGTCTGAACTCATCTCTTCAGAAGCCTGTCTGGACATTTGCACTTTCCATGGCTCCCCAGAGGTTCTTCACCTCTCACTCTTTGCTCATTCAGAGCCTCTCAGCTCTCACTCTGCTTTGAGCTTCAGGCAGGTAAAGTCTTTCAGAAGTTGCTCTCATAGGCAACTCTTCAATTAGGGCAATGGACCTCGCTGGAAACTGCTTAATTTAACCATAGAACTGAGAAACATCATTAATTTCTATTGTGTTTTCTTTTTTTTTTTTTCTCCTTTTTTGTTTCCTCTAATTAAAAATTCCCCGGTGCCTGTTTACATCCAGTCCTCTAAGGAAACATGAAGTGATTCCTGCGAAGAAGCTGTAACAATTAGTGAAAACTTCAGTGCAGAATCTGATGTAAAGAAATGTGCTGTAAATCCCAGGGGCCAATGAGCAGAACAGGGAGTCTGGGGAGCTGATTGTAGATTTCCTGCTATCAATTTGAGTAGAGAAACATTCTTCTCAGGAACTGCTCTGTTTATTTGACAGCTTTTAGGTCTCCTCCTCTGCCTATATTTTTTTTTTCTTGTTCCTCCACCTATTCCTTCTCCCAAAACCTTTCCAAGGGAAAGATTCCTTGAATCACAGAGTAACTCAGGTTGAACATCATCTTGTCTCAGTGTGCTGCTCAAGGCAGGGTGAACCAGGTGAGGTTGTCCAAGGCCTCTGCCCAGCTTTGCACCATCCACAAAGGAGCTGAAGGTTCACTGCGTCACATCATACAGGGGAGAATAAAGACGTTCAACAGTGTTGGCCCAAGTGCTGGTCCCTGAGGGATTCCACTGGTAACTGGCTGCAGGGGGCACTTTGTACCACTGGTGACATTTGGATTCTATGGGGGACTACAGATGCTATATAAAACGCCATATAAAAGGATGTGCTCATGTTTTTGTGACAGTAGTGTGTTGAAAAATTAAAATGTCTTGAGTTTGCCGGTTTGAGAGTTGGAGTGTTCAGCTGGAGAAGAGAGGCTCCTGGGAGACCTTATTGCAGCCTTTCTGGACTGAAAAGGGGTCGATAAGAACGATGGGGACAGACTTTTGAGCAGGGCCTGTTGCGATAGGACAAAGGGCGATGGTTTAAACTAGAAGAGGGGAGAGTCAGGGAATGAAATGAGAAGAGATGTTTTACACTGAGGGTGGTAAAACACTGGGACAGGTTTCCCAGAGAGATGGTGGATGAACCATCCCTGGAGACATCCCAGGCCAGGCTGGACGGGGCTCTGAGCAACCTGAGCTGGTGAAGATGTCCCTGATCACCGAAGGGAGTTGGACCACATGGGCTGTGAATGTCACTTCCAACTCAAACTACTTTGTGATTCTAGGATTCAGTGGCAGGAAAGACTGGATGCATCAATGCTTGATAACCAGAAAAGGTCTTGTCTGGCAGCTTCACCCAGCAGCTCTCCCCACCCGAGTGGAGAGCTGACCCACTTCTGTACAACCAACCCTGCCCCTGCCCCACAGTGCCCAGAGAATGCTGCCCAGGGCCCCCAGGATGGGGATGCTGTGAAGGGGATCCCCCATCAGAAAGTCAGGGAGAGTTGCAGGGCACAAAGATGATGAAGGGAGTGGAGCATGTCCCATGTGAGGAGGTGATTCTGGTGCCATTTTGAGCCCTGAGGTGATTCTGGCACCACTATTTTGAGTCAGTTTGGGGGTCACTCCCTTGTTCTCCTCTCTGCCCTGGGGAGACCACACCTGGAATATTGTGTCCAGTTGTGGCTCCTCAGCTCCAGAAGGACAGGGAACTGCTGGAGAGAGTCCAGTGCAGCCACCAAGATGCTGGAGGGAGTGGAGCATCTCCCGTGTGAGGAAAGGCTGAGGGAGCTGGGGCTCGGGAGCTGGGGCTCTGGAGCTGGAGAAGAGGAGACTGAGGGCTGACTCATTCCTGGGGATCAATAAGGAAAGGGGCAGTGTCAGGAGGATGGAGCCAGGCTCTTCTGGGTGACAACCAGTGACAGGACAATGGGCAATGGGTGCAAACGCAAACTGGAACACAGGAAGTTCCACTGAGAAAGGAGAAGAAACTTGTTCCTGGTGAGGGTGGCAGAGCCTGGCCCAGGCTGCCCAGGGAGGTTGTGGAGTCTCCTTCTCTGCAGACATTCAAACCCGCCTGGACACCTTCCTGTGGAACCTCAGCTGGGTGTTCCTGCTCCATGGGGGGATTGCACTGGATGAGCTTTCCAGGGCCCTTCCAACCCCTCACATTCTGGGATTCTGGGATTAGTGAGGGGTTACTGGGAACACTGGTGGGGTTGCTGGAATCACTGGGGGGTTGCTGGGATGGTTACTGGCAACACTAAGAGGATTTGTAGAGGATTTGTATTGGGAACACTGGGAGGTTTACTGGGAGCACTGGGAGGTTTTCTGGGAACACTGTGGGTTTTCTTGCAGGCTTACTGGGAACAATGGGGGTTGCTGGGATCACTGGAGAGGTTAGTGAGGGGTTCCTGGGAGCACTGGGAGGGTTACTGGGAACATTGGGGGTTGCTGGGAGTATAGTGGGAGCACTAGGTGGTTACTGGGAGCACTGGGGGGGGTTTGCTGGGAGCACTGGTAGAGTTATTGGGAATGTTATGGGAACACTAGAGGGATTAGTAGGAGTTTATTGGGATCACTGAGAGGGCTACTGGGAGCAATGGGGGTTGTTGGGTGGTTACTGGCAGCACTGGGAGGGTTACTGGGAACACTAGGAGGATTAGTGCAGGGTTATTGGGATGACTGGGAGGGGTACTGGGAACACTCAAAGTATTAGTGGGGGGTCACTTGAAACACTGTGAGGGCTACTAGGAGCCCTGTGGGGCCTTGCTGGGAACACTGAGGGGGTTGCTGGGGGCACTGGGAGGGTTACTGGGAACACTGGGGTTTGCTGGGGAGTTACTGGGAGCAGTAGGTGGTTACTGGGAGCACTGGTAAGGTTACAGGGAGGGTTACTGGGAACACCAGGAGAACTAGAGGGTGGTTTCTGGGACTAGTGGGAGGGTTACTGGGAGCACTGGGGGTTTACTGGGAGTTCTTGCAGGATTACTGGGAACAATGGGGGTTTCTGGGAGCACGGGGTGAGTTACTGGGAACACAGGCAGTTGGTGGGGCCTTACTGGGAGCACTAGGTTGTTACTGGGAGCACTGTGGGGGCTTGATGGGAGCACTGGGTGGGTTATTGGGAGCATTTGGGTTCATTGGCAGTTATTGGAGGATTACTGGGAAAGATATTGGGAGCACTGGGGGGTTGCTGGGAGTTATTGAAGGATTAGTGGGAACAATGGGGGTTGCTGGGAGCACTGGAGGGGTTTTTGGGGGGTTACTGGGAGCACTGGGACTGGTTACTGGGAACAGTCGGAGTTGCTGAGGGCTGACATGAAAGCAGTAGGTGGTTACTGGGATCAGTGGGAGGGCTAGCGGGGAATTACTGGGAGCAATGAGGGGTTCCTGGGGTTCACTGCGAGCACTGGGGGGGCTGGTGGGAGCACTGGGACTTTTAATGGGAGGATTACTGGAAACAGTAGGATGGTTAGTGGGGGGTTAATGGGAACACTACATGGTTACTGGGAGCACTGTGGGGGCTTGCTGAACATTCCCTCTGTCACATCATTCAGGGGCCCAGGCTTGGGGCCGTGACACCTCCCTGGGAGCCTGTTCAGTGTCCAGCACCTCTGGGTGAAGAACCTTTTCCTCATGTCCCACTGACCCTCCCTGGCACATCTTCTGCCATTCCCTGGGTTCTGTCACTGTCACAGAGCAGAGCTCAGCCCTGCCCCTCCTGCTCCTGCTGAGGAACCTGCAGCCCCATGAGCTCTGCCCTCAGTCTGCTCTGCTCCAGCTGAACAAACCCAGGGACTTCAGCCGCTCGTCATACGGCATCCCCTCCAAACCCTTCACCGAATTTGTAGCCTCTTCTGGACACTCTCCAGTAGCTTTATCTCCTTTTCTCCTCTGTCCCCAGCCCTGCACACAGTGAAGGCTGCAGGTGAGACCGCCCCAGTGCAGAGCAGAGCGGGACAATCCCCTCCCTGCCCGGCTGGCCGTGCTGTGCTGGATGCACCAGGGCACGGGTCCCTCTTGGCTCCAGGGACACTGATGGCTCTTGTTCAATTTCCTGTTGACCAGAACTCCCAGATCCCTCTCTGCAGAGCTGCTCTCCAGCATCTTGTTCCACAGTCTGTATGGACAGACAGGGTTGACGTGTCCCAGGTACAAAATGGCATGAGGAATACCTGACAGCATTGGGGCTCACTTGGGTTCATCTCACCTCATGTACATGATGTTCATGCTCACATCTCATCTGTACAAGGCACACATAGATTTCTGACCTACTCATTTAGGGTCTTTCCAAGGAGGGAAAAAGAACCGCTCTGAACTGGGGCGAGAGGTCTGGGCTGGAAGTGAAGGTTGTGACGGATTAGTCCATGATGATTGGGGCAGATTCCATGAGTGTCCAGCACCCACAAGCACAGCCCAGCCCCTGCTCTGCTGGTCCTGCAGGTCTCTGGCAGGAGGCCTGGCTGTGAGAGGACACTGCTGTGTGCCAGCCCTGCACACACACACTGTTCAGCTGTACAATGGTGTTTCATATGTGGGTCACTTTCTTGGGCATGTTCTTGAGAGAACCTTTGTAAGAAGAAATAAACCCTCTGTCCCTGCCCATTAGAGATCATCTTTCTATCTGGAAAGGCTGTTGTGAGCCCAGCTCCGTCACAGCAGTGCCCATTGCCTGTCCCTGCCTGCGCTCACAGCACTGACACACAGCAGGACGGGGACCAAGCTGCCAGAGCACTCAGGCCTTGCACCAACACAAGGGATGAGAAGGAGAGTGTGGGAGTGGAACCAGAACAGCTCTGGAAGAACAAGCGCTGCTGCTCCCTGGCAGTGCTGCCATGATGGACTCCTTTCCTCTCCACCCACCGCAGGAACTGTCCCTGCAGCTCCAAACAGGACTTGGTGAAAGGATCTCAGGAAAAAATAGATACTGCAAGGCCTTTTAATTTGTTGAAACACCCATAGAGCACAACTTCTCATTCACACAGCCCCTCAGTAAGCAAAGAAGACAGTGAATTGGAAAGGGGATGACAATATTACCACATGTGAAAAACCACAAGCAGCAACAAAAAATACAGAAGGCAGGACGGGCCTACAACAATTTACACTATAACTGTTATGCAGAAGATGATGGGCAGTTTATAGCTATAAGGAAATAATCCAGTCATCAGATTCCTCAGGGCATCCTTGAGCTCCGTGTTCCTCATGCTGTAGATGAGGGGGTTCACTGCTGGAGGCACCACTGAGTACAGAACAGACACCACCAGATCCAGGGATGGGGAAAAGATGGAGGGGGGCTTCAGGTAGGCAAACATGGCAGTGCTGACAAACAGGCAGACCACAGCCAAGTGAGGGAGGCAGGTGGAAAAGGCTTTGTGCCGTCCCTGCTCAGAGGGGATCCTCAGCACGGCCCTGAAGGTCTGCACATAGGACACCACAATGAACACAAAACACATAAAAGCTAAACAGGAACTCACTGCAAGTAGTCCAAGTTCCCTTAGATAGGAGTGTAAGCAGGAGAACTTGAGGATCTGGGGGATTTCACAGAAGAAGTGGTCCAGGGCATTGCCCTTGCACAGGGGCAGTGAAAATGTATTGGCCGTGTGCAGCAGAGCATTGAGAAACCCAGTGGCCCAGGCAGCTGCTGCCATGTGGACACAAGCTCTGCTGCCCAGGAGGGTCCCGTAGTGCAGGGGTTTGCAGATGGCAACGTAGCGGTCGTAGGACATGATGGTGAGAAGTGAATATTCTGCTGTAACACAGAACAAGAAAAAAAAGAGCTGGGTAGCACATCCAGGGTAGGAGATGGCCCTGGTGTCCCAAACGGAATTGGCCATGGACTTGGGGACAACGCTGGAGATGGAGCCCAGGTCGAGGAGGGCGAGGTTGAGCAGGAAGAAGTACATGGGGGTGTGGAGATGCTGGTCCCAGGCTATGGTGGTGATGATGAGGCCGTTGCCCAGGAGGGCAGCCAGGTAGATGCCCAGGAAGAGCCAGAAGTGCAAGAGCTGCAGCTCCCGTGTGTCTGTGAACGGCAGGAGGAGGAACTGGGTGATGGAGCTGCTGTTGGACATTTGCTGCCTGTGGGCATGAGGAACTGCGAAAGGAGGAAAGACAGTTTTGTGTTAGGGGCAACTTCTCTGTGGAAAATAAACGTGCTGTTTCTCATGGAAAACCTCTTCCCTGATGGAAGGATGTTTCAGCCAATTCTGTTTCTATAAATTGAAAAAAAAACAGTTAATCACAGCTTAACATAAAGCTTGGGCATCTAGATTCCATGAACACACTTCTGGGGCAAGACTCCTGAGTTACTGTCAGATGAAAAATTGACCCACACTTGCACCCCAACCCCAGAGAGCAAGAGCTCCAGGGACAGGTGGAGAAACAGGGAAGAACACTGCAGTGCTACCAGAAAATAGAGCAAGGACAAAGAGGCAGATGAGCATGCTGTGGAACCTTCTCCTTACCCGGCTGTGCTGCTGCCGCTCACATAATGACACTGTAGAGCAAGTACTTTTAGCACCTCTTTTGTGTACCACGTTCCAGGAACCTTTCACGTGGAGGTCCAGCTGCTGAGGTGGAGACTCAGGACCTGGACCCCACGGCTTTGGGGCAGAGGCTCTGCTGGGGAGGAGAGGAGACCAGGGGTTGCACTGGGAAATGTGTCTGCACTGCAGGGGATGGCAGGGGGGTCCTGAATCCCCTCCCCAGCATTTCTGGTCCATCTCCCTCTCCCTGCCCATACCTGTGCTGCCTGCAGCTGTGACTCTGTCCCTGGGTCTGCTCCCTGTCAGTGTCACAGACCCCGTCCCACTGCTGTATGCTCAGCTCTGTCCTGCTCACACCTCCTGGCACTGCCCAGGGGCAGCTCTGTGTGTGCAGGGGCTCAGGAGCAGCTCAGACAAGTCCTAACGAGAACTGGGGTCTCAGTGTCTTCTCCAAGGAGAGAAATAAATCCCCATCTCCCACTGCACACCCAGACAACCAAGAGCGGAAAACTGAAAGCACAGACTCACTCCCTTGCAGCTGTTCCTGTCTTGATGTCCTTGTTCAGAAGGAGCCTCTGCCATGTCTGTGTGGGTGATCTGGAGCTCTGAGCAGCCCTGACCCACACAGCACCCTTCAACCCCACAAGCTCCTTGCCTACCCTGCCGGGGGTCGCTCCTTCTACCCACAGCTGCTGCCACGGGATCTCCCCGGGCAGGCTGAGCGCTGACCCTGGCAGGCGGCAGAGTCCCGGCCCCAGCACAGCCCTGGGGTGCAGGGACCCTGCTCTGCAGGACAGCCCTGGGCACACCTGGGTGCTCACCCGGCTTCACAGCTGTTCCACATTGCCTCACAAGAGCCCCCTCCTTACAGATCCCACCAGCTGTGCCTGTACCAGTTTTAGGAGATGCCTCCAGGAGCTACAGCTCCGTTGCCCTGCACCCAGAGACTTACCATGGCAAGGGCTGCAAAGGCTTCTCCTCCAGTGAGCTCTCAGTCATCCTCCCAATCCTGACCACCTTTAATCTCTCTCTGCCTTGCTCGTCTCCCTGAGATCCCCAGGCAGAGCCCTCAGCCCTGCTGCGCTGTGCAGAGGAGCTGCTCCTGGGCAGAGCTGTCTCTCTGCAGCGCTGCCGCTTGCCAGGAGCTCCCTCTGTCCCAGGAGTCCAGCCCAACCCAGCAGCACAGGAACAGCCCAAGGCGCTTTAATGACCCCTCAGGTGGGTTTGGTGCTGAGTCCATGATCCTCAGGCCCTGGAGGAAGATGATGAAACCTCTCAAGAAGTCAAACTCAGATCTAAGCTTCAAAGTTTCTTGTAATGTTAATGGGTGCCACTGAGGGACACAACTGAGAAAGCATCCCCACGGTCAGTTACAGAAGAAAACTGGAGGCAGTGATAACAGATCAGGAAGAGCAAAGTAAAGATGGCTCTGATGCTGAGTAAACCTGAATGTGTTTCATTAATCAAAGGGCCAAGCCCTGACTTCGTACCATGGGAAGTCAGATCCTCTCCCTCCCACGTTGCCCAGGCCCCTTCCTGGGACAGTGTGATGTGGGGCTGTGCAAGGCCAAGGGCAGGACTATGGTCCCACAGCTCCCAGGCTCCTGTCTGGGACAAGGAGGCCATGAGGCCCCTGTGCTGGAAGGACAAGGTGTCTCCTCACAGGCATCAGAGGTGCAGACAACAGCCATAGCCAAGGGGAGAAGGAGCTCAAGTCTGCTGGGGCTTTCAGCCTCCTTTACATCCCTTGATCATCTCCAGGACAGCCTGTCCTGTGCTGTGGCATCCCCTGCACCTCTTTCCCTGCAGGCTGGAGACATCCCCCCTGCTGCCCCACCTTGCTCTTGTCTGAGCATCTTCCTTCCTTTGCTGAGATCTCTGCATCCTCCCCAGCTGTTCCTTGAAGCACAAAGCCTTGGGCTGATGCAGACTCCCTCTGCTGACCTGCTCCACCACAGCACTGCCCTTCCAGTCACATTCCTTCCTGCTCATATCCAGCCTGGACCTTCCCAGCTGCACTTTGGGCCATTATTTCTTTCTCATGCTCTTTCCCACTACGAAGAAAACCTCCACCACCTCTGAAACCACTCTTCAAGCTACTCCTACAGTGCTGCAGCCTCACCAGCACTACTGGCCCAAAGCAGCCCAGGTCCCTCAGCATCCCACACCATGTGCACAAGGTGCTGAACCTGCCTTGGCAGAGCCCTGCACTCTCCAGTTCCTCCCTGCTTCTCCAAACTGGGAAGCCGCACACTGGCACACCCCCGTGTGTGTGGGGTCACACCAGTGCTGAACCGAATGGGATGAGAACTGCAGGTGTCTGGGTCCCCACGCTCCTCCTCATGCAGCCCCGTGTGCAGCTGCCTTGTTCATGGTGAGCGTGCACCACGGGCTGGTGTGGGGACCTTGGAGTGCCCAGGCCCTTCTCCTCAGGGTCACTGCTCAGCGTGTTGTGTCCTTCTCTGTCCTGATGGACGGGGTTATTTTCCCACCCTGGTACATCACAGCTTATTTTTCCATGTACAAAGGAATAGTTTTCTGTTGGGCATATCATAGATTTTCTCAAGGTCTGGACTCTCCCTTGACTGAAGCTCCATTTGCTCAGCTTTTAATGTTTGTACACAGGTGGTTTATCCTGATAAGGGTGTCTCTCACATCTTAACAGCATGAGGAGTTACAGGACACTACAAATACCACCTCCTAGAGAAACTCTGGGGGCTTGGGTGTCTGGTGTTCATAATGGCAGCGGTCTGGAGTCAAAGGGATAGTTTCTCTTCATGTGGGAGAGCAGCAGAAATGTGTGGAGCTCTGCCTGGGGACAGACAATGTCAGCTGAAGGGTGAGGAGTCAGCCTGAGCGGGCAGAACAACATGGGCAGGGTTGTGGCTACTGGACCTCAAGTACAGGCTCACTGATCAGGAAGAGGAATTAGATGAGGCCTCCTTCAGACAAATGAAAGAAGCCTCATGTTTCCAGGGCAGTGTCCTCATGGCTGACCTAAGATATCCCAATATCTGCAAGGTACCAGCCATCCAGGAGGGGCTGGAGCTCATTGACAACATCTTCTTGACATGGGTGACTGAGGAGTCAGTCACGTGAGGTGCCCTGTGGGACTTCACACTTACAAACCAGAAAGAGTTGGTCAGGATGGAACAGTCAGGGTTGGGACAGTGGAGCTGAGGCTCCTGGGAGATGATAACAAGGCAAAGAGCAGGATTTCAGGAGAGCAAGCTTTGGCCTGCTGAGGGACCTGCTTGGGTCCTATGGGATATGACCTTGGTGTCTGCAGTTCTTTTCTCTCACTTTTCCTCCCTCCTCTCTCCCACCTGCTGTTGTGCAGTGTTTTTTACCCTTTCTCAAATACAATATCCCAGAGGTGCTGCCAGCATCACTGAGTGGCTCAGATTTGGCAAGGAGTGGGTCCATTTGGAGCCAGCTGAAATCGACTCTGTCTGACGTTGGTCAAACTCCTGTTGTCTTCTCAGAGAGGTGACAACTGTACCACAACCACACCCACCCCCCATTCCAAGATTTTGCCATAAACCCAGCACAGGGTGACAGTGCGTTGGATGTTACAAAATAATTGATTGTGAAGAAGAAATTGTAAAGATCTTCTTTCAGCAACGCATGAAAGTCTCCAGTCAATGAGCAGGTTCCTATGGGGCACTGTAATTGCCGTGACAGTCACTGGCCAGGCAAAGCTGCAGGTGCCAACAGTCCAAAGGATCTTGAGCCAAATGCTTAAGAGAGCTGCCTGATGGGCCATCAAGGGTGATGCTCACCTGGATCTGGTACCAACGAAGCAGGAAGAGATGGTGAGGGATGTGAACATGAGTGTCCACCTTGGCTGTTGTGACCAGGAAACAGTGGGGTCCCAGGCACCAGAGGGGAGGGAGGAAGGCCAGCAGCAGAGCACAGGCTGGTGGGCTCCAGAGGAGAAGACTTTGACATACTAGGGGATGGCAGGTAGAGCTGGTGATGTGGTAAAGTCATGGAGGGTGAAGGAGCTCAGGAAATCTGATCAGCCTTATAGGACAGGCTGCTCCAAGCACAAGAATGATCCCTCCGAGTACACATAAAAAGAAGCATTTATCTTGTGAGGCTGCTTCTCTGAACTGATGGAGCTGCAGAGCAAAAGGGCAGCACACAGGAGGTGGAAGCAGGGGAAGCTGCAAAGGAGGAATTTAGAAACCTTGGCCACGGATGCAGAGATGATTCCAAAGTTGCCCTGGACTTGATACCTAAAGGGGAGGCTGAGGGCAGCAAGATGAGCTGATACAGCTTCCTTACAAAAAAAAAAAAAAAGGAATAGACAGGGAGAACATGGGCTTGCTGCTGAACTTTATAGGGGCAGAATCAGACAGGACTGAGGTTCTTCATGGCTTCTTTGCCTCCATCTTCACCAGCAAGGTCTCCTGGGACTTTGTTCCTGAAGGCAGGAGTCTGGAGAACACCCAGCGGTGGATGGGGCTCAAGTCAGGGGTGACCTGAGCAAACTCAGACACCATTACAGAACAGGAGATGAGTCACATGAACAGCTCCCTGAACACAAGTATCACTGTGCTGTGGCATCTGAGATTCCCAGGAACACCCACCTCTTGGTACAGAGGAGTGTGACTCCTCTTGAGGTGTCCTGGCCTGTCTCCTCGGTCAAGTGATCCTTTAGGCACCCACTTCTCTGACACATTCAGTCGTTCTCAGGAGATTCTCTAGATCAATATTCATTGGAGATTGTTGATACCAGCTGTTGTGGAAATAAGGGTTTTGGGAGGGTGATGGAAATATTAGAGATTTGGTTTTATTACTCTTTATTATGGAAATGCTCACTGTTTGGCTACAATTCTGAAATCTCTGAAATCATCCACACCAGACCTGAAGCCTTTAGGAAAGTGCTGCAGAGAGCATTGTCTTGAAAGGGCGTTTTGGATGTTACTGAGCCCTCTGCTGCCACGATCCTGAACTGCAGGTACTGAAAGAATGAACAAACCCGTCATGACCTGAAGGGCAGAAACAAACCCCAAGTTTCTGAGGGTGTTTGGGACCCCACGAAGGACCATTGCTGACACAAGCAGTCCCTGTCCCTGGAGACAACGGTCAGCAGTCGTAAAGGTGATGTGGAGGTGGCTCTGGTGCCACGTCAGCCCTTGACGTTTGTTCATCACCAGAATGGCCAAGCCCTGACCCCAGTACCAGACAAAGGAGACCCTTTCAGTCAAAGGTTTCTCAGGCTCTGCCTGTGGTCACTGTGAGTGTTTTGTGTTTTGGGGGTGGGTTTGGTGCCACGTGCTGTTGCTTTAACCACAAGGCTCTGGTTTTCTGAGGACTTGGCAATGCCTGTGAGGTCCCCCAAACCCACTCAACTTCTTTCATACACCTGGCAATGGTCACCAATCACCTGAGCTGTCCCAGTCCCAAACTTGCTTGAATCCTCTATTTGGATCCATACCCATCCCTCCAGGAGGTCCATGCATCCACCAGGTTCATGGATGATTCCTGAGGTCCATCCAAGTGTGGGCAGTGTAAGAGAGGAGCAGAGCAGGGTCAGCTCATGGGCCATGACTGAGCACAAACACCCGAGCAACAGCCATTCCCCATCTCCCAGGCATAGCCAAGGCCACAGCATGCAGATGGCACTGCCATATATCCTTAGTCCAAAAAAGCCTGCCTTCTTTCCAAAATCAACAACAATCTTTCTACTATTCCTCTTCGACACCCAGATATCAGCCACATTCGTCTTGTGGCTCAGACATGGTTGTAAGGATTTGCTGAAGTCATCAGCCATCACCGTTTTCTACCCCACATCTCCTGACCCTCTCCCACATCACACATGGCCGGTCACTGTTGCTCAGGGTTTCGCACTCTACAGAAGAGGCCTTGAGCTTCTTGGCTCTTCCTGGTGCTTGTTATAATCTTCCTCACTCCCTCCAGATCTCACGGTGAGATTTCTTGTTCATGACAGGGCCTTTGTAACCAACTCTTATGAAATGGTTGTCCTTCTGTGATCATCTGTGCAGAAGAAGTGATCACAGAAAAGCACCAAATATGTCAAATCTGATGCCGAGTGAAATGCAATAAAACCTTGTTCAGCCAGCCCCGTAGCTGTGTCTTTCCAGCAAGGAGTTTCTCCTGAGAAAGGGATCCAACCTCTGCCACTCTCTGCAGAGGCACATGAGCAGCGTCTATGCACCTGGGGACACAAAGGGTGACTTTGGCAAGATAACCCTCTATCTGGACCATTTAGATATCATAGTATCACAGTATCACAGTATGTTTGGGATTGGAAGGGACCTCAAAAGATCATCCAGTCCAATCCCCCTGCTGGAGCAGGAACGCCTAGGTGAGGTCGCACAGGAATGTGTCCAGGCGGGTTTGAATGTCTCCAGGGAAGGAGACTCCACAACCTCCCTGGGCAGCCTGTTCCAGTGCTCTGTTACCCTCACTGAGAAGAAGTTCTTTCTCAAATTTAAGTGGAACCTCTTGTGTTCCAGCTTGATCCCATTGCCCCTTGTCCTATCATTGTTTGCCACTGAGAAGAGCCTGGCTCCATCCTCATGGCACTCACCCTTTATATATTTATAAACATTAATAAGGTCACCCCTCAGTCTCCTCTTCTCCAAACTAAAGAGCCCCAGCTCCCTCAGCCTTTCTTCATAAGGGAGATGCTCCACTCCCTTAGTCATCTTTGTTGCCCTACGCTGGACCCTCTCCAGCAGTTCCCTGTCCTTCTTGAACTGAGGGGCCCAGAACTGGACACAATATTCCAGATGGGGTCTCACCAGGGCGGAGTAGAGGGGAAGGAGGACCTCTCTCGATCTACTGACCACCCCCCTTGTAATACACCCAAGGATGCCATTGGCCTTCCTGGTCACAAGGGCACAGTGCTGGCTCATGGTCACCCTGTTGTCCACCCTGACCCCCAAGTCCCTTTCCCCTACACTGCTCTCTAATAGGTCATTCCCCAACCTATACTGGAACCTGGGCTTGTTCCTGCCCAGATGCAGAACTCTACACTTCCCCTTGTTAAATTTCATCAGGATATCCCCCACCCAACTCTCCAGCCTGTCCAGGTCCCGGTGGATGGCAGCACAGCCTTCTGGCGTGTCAGCCACTCCTCCCAGCTTAGTGTCCTCAGCAAACTTGCTGATAGTACACTCAATTCCCTCGTCTAAATCGTTAATGAATATATTGAATAATATTGGCCCCAGTACTGACCACTGAGGCACTCCACTAGATACTGGCCTCCAACTGGACTCCGCACCATTGACCACCACTCTCTGGCTTCTCTCTTTAAGCCAGTTTGCAACCCACCTCACTACTCTCTTGTCTAGACCACACCTCCTCAATTTAGCTGTGAGGATGCTGTGAGGGACTGTGGATGGGGTATCAAGCCTTATAGTAGAGCAGAGACTGGAGTTTTGAGCTCCCTTCAACTCCCTGTGTGACAGTCTGTAAATTAATTAACCCAGTGAAAAAGTTGGTTTTGATTCTCTTCACAGCCTGAAGCACCACATGGCTCAGGAGATAATCCAGGATACCCAACCAGCACTCACGTGCTCAGGTGTTCCCGGGAATCTCAGCAGACACATCACGCTGATATCTGGGTTCAAGGAGCTGGTCAAGAGCCTCGTCTGTATTTCTGTAATGGTGGCTTTGCTGCCTGGCTGATGTGCAGACTCTGTACATGGATGCTGACACCTCTTGAGCAACCTGCTCTGAAAGGATGAACAAGGTGGTGTTTTCTTTCTGGAAGGGTATTAGGACAGCAAACAAGAGGAAGCTGGATTAGAGGAAATGAAAAAGGATACAAAGGTTGTGATCAGGGTTGTTTATGGTTACTTGTAAGGCAGTCTTGCGCCTCATGTGAATTATTTCTGTGATCAGAGGGAACCTGAGAGCTTTCTCCAAATCAGAAACATGAAGGGGAAGGAAGGAAGGAAGGAAGGAAGGAAGGAAGGAAGGAAGGAAGGAAGGAAGGAAGGAAGGAAGGAAGGAAGGAAGGAAGGAAGGAAGGAAGGAAGGAAGGAAGGAAGGAAGGAAGGAAGGAAGGAAGGAAGGAAGGAAGGAAGGAAGGAAGGAAGGAAGGAAGGAAGGAAGGAAGGAAGGAAGGAAGGAAGGAAGTACAGTGTCATTCAGTCTCTAAGGCACCTCAAGAGGTGTCTTGACCAACCTCCTCCTAAAAGCAGGGTCAGACCAGATTAGTGAGGGGTCTATACAAACACATTGTGGTAACATTCTGATGTAGAGTGGATGCACACTGCTGGGAAACAGCTTCCAGTGCTTGACTGTCCTCAGGATTGGAAAGTTCCTCCCTTTATCTACTGTCCTTCTAAGCCAAACCATCCAGATTGCCTTTTACCCATCTACTTGCACACTGACACAGACCATAATATCCTACCTTGGGCACAAGAATATTGTGGGGGACGACGCTGAATGCCTTGCTGACTTCCAGGTAACAGACCACCACTGCTACGCCCACATCCAAACCCTGTCCTTTCCTCACAGAAAGCAAAGAGGATGGACAGGC
Source organism: Patagioenas fasciata (assembly GCF_037038585.1). Taxonomy (NCBI): domain Eukaryota; kingdom Metazoa; phylum Chordata; class Aves; order Columbiformes; family Columbidae; genus Patagioenas; species Patagioenas fasciata. The sequence goes on from NC_092528.1 coordinate 1,403,360, forward strand.
ACAACCTGCCCTGGGTAACCCCCGTCACCTTCTCTTCCAGACACCCAGAAATGGGGTCCCAGTGGACATGTTCTGGGGCACAGCCCTTAGTTCCCCTGCTCACCCATTGGCCATTTTGAAAAGTGCAAACACTGCATGGGAGCTGCCAGTGGTCATGGAGTCCCCTCAGTCTCCATGAACTTTCCAAGATGGTGGAGAGTGGCCTCACTGTGACACTGTCCTGCTGTCTCAGCTCCTGGGATGCTGCCCCTGCTGTCCCATAGACTGGAAAGGGTTGTGTTAGTTCCAGTGACCCCTGACTTGATCCCCATCCACTGCTGGTTGTTCTCCACATTCCTGTCTCAAGTCACAGAGGCCTGGACACATTGCTGGTGAAGATACAGGACAACAGGACACAGAGATTCTCACCTCTTTCCCTTATTGAAATTCATCAGTGGCCACACACTGTCTTTGTTTCTCCTTTAAGTGTTCTTGCAGTAGCAACAGATCATTATGGGCCCTTGAATTGCCTTACAGGTCTGGACTGAGTTCTGATCTGGCCTGTTGCTGTGCTTGGAGGCTGCTGTCCTTGCAGACCAGATGAACTCACTTCTGCCACCCTGCCTGGCAGTTCATTCCACCCGTGTCACAGCTCTGTCTGCAGCACTGACAGCTCCAGCTCCCCAGTCAGGTCCCTGGCTGAGGCCATTGCCTCACATCTGGGCTGGACCACCCCAGCTGTGGCACCAGCCCAGCTCTGACCTGCCACAAGAAACCTGGTACCAAGTGCCCAGGAGTCCATGTGTGCAAAGGCTTTGCTTCAGAGCACAGACATGAGATGGCCAAAGACTGAGGAATGTCTCTCTAGACCTGGGAGTATAAAACCAGAACAAAATACCTACATTCCTTCAACTGAAGATATTCCTCCCTCAGCTTGGAGAAATCAAATCATTTGCTGTAACCTTCCTGGTGCCCTGTCTAATGATGGGAAAATAAAAGATGATTCTCATACCAATTTATTTTTTAATACAAAGAACACAATGCTGGAAAGAAGTGTTGCTGCAGAGGAGACAGAATCAACATCACTTATTACTTGAGGTTGTTTCAAAGGATGTGTCCCTGGAGACCCAGGGACACCTGGATGGAGCCCAGAGGGGACAAAGAAAGGGACATCATGGGCTGCTCCTGTGCTGCTGAGCGGGGCTGGGCTCCTGGGACAGAGGGAGCTCCTGGCAAGCGGCAGCGCTGCAGAGAGACAGCTCTGCCCAGGAGCAGCTCCACTGCACAGCGCAGCAGGGCTGAGGGCTCTGCCTGCAACACCGAGGGCACAGGAGCCAGGCAGAGAGAGGGAAATGCAGTCTGGGGTGGGAGGATGCTGAGAGATCACTGGAAATGAAATCTACTCAGACATGAAGCCTGTGGCTGCAGGGCACTGTATCTGCAAATCTTGGTAGGATCTCAGAAAGCTGTCACATTGCAGACCCTGCAAGACACGTAAGTACAACTTTCAGAGATTCTCTGACGCAGAGGAGAGGATGTGCTGCGAGCAGGGATTGCCTTCTGCACTGTCAGAGTGACAAGACGTGAATGCTGTGTTCTCCCAAGGGTGGCTGTGGGGTGTAGATGTAAATGTGCAGGCAGGGGTGCCCAGGGCTGTCCTGCAGAGCAGGGTCCCTGCACCCCAGGGCTGTGCCAGGGCAGGGACTCTGCCACCTGCCAGGGTCAGCGCTCAGCCTGCCCGGGGAGATCCCAAAAACACCAAGGAAAGAAGATCTGGTGGAAAGAGCAAGATCTGGCATGGCAGGGTCCTTCTGCCATTGAGAGGGAACTGCGTGGATCAGGGACACTGAGGAAGTATTTATCTCATAGGGATGATTTTGAGTTTTGAGTTCTTTCCACTGTTGGTTGGCTGGGTAGGCAGTGGGAGACGGGAATTTATTTCTCTGCCCCAAAGAAGGTGCTAAGACCCCACTTCTCGTTAGGACTTGTCTGAGCTGCTCCTGAGCCCCTGCACACACAGAGCTGCCCCTGGGCAGTGCCAGGAGGTGTGAGCAGGACAGAGCTGAGCACACAGCGGGTGGGATGGGGTCTGTGGCACTGACAGGGAGCAGACCCAGGGACAGAGACACAGCTGCAGGCTGCACAGACATGGACAGGGAGAGTTAACTGCTACCAGAAATGCTGGAGATGGGATTTAGGAACCTCTCTCACATCCTCTCGATTGCAGACACATTTCCCAGTGCAATCCCCTTGTCTGCTCTCTTCCCCAGAAGAGCCTCTACCCCAAAGCAATGGGGCTCAGGTCACAAGTCTCCACCTCAGCACCTGGACCTCCAGGTGAAGGGTTCCTGGAATGAGGTACACAAAAAAAAAAGATGCTAAAAGCACTTGCCCTGCAGTGACATCATGTGAGCGGCAGTGAGCACAGCTGCGTAGGGAGAAGGCTTCCTAGCATCCCTGTCTACCTTTCTGTCCTTCCTTTAATTTCGGGAGTACTGCAGTGTTCTTCACTGTTTCTCCACCTGTCCTTGGTTCTCTTACTGTCTAGTATTGGGATGGGGAGGGGAAGGGGGCCACTTTTTGTTTGAACACCAACACTGGGAGTCCTGTCCCAGAAGTATTCTCAGGGAAACCAGATGCTAAAGCTACGTTTTAAACTGTGATGAACGATATCATTCAGATGGTAGTCATGGAGAATGAGAGGAATCATTGCTCATTCAGAGACGGGATGTTCAAGGAGAAATGACATGTTGTTTTTCCTCAGAGAAGTCTCACCTAAACTGTCACTGTCTTTTCCTCTTTGGACAGGTCCCCAGCAGAGGCAGCAAATGTCCAACAGCAGCTCCATCACCCAGTTCCTCCTCCTGCCATTCACAGACACACGGGAGCTGCAGCTCTTGCACTTCTGGCTCTTCCTGGGCATCTACCTGGCTGCCCTCCTGGGCAACGGCCTCATCATCACCACCATAGCCTGGGACCAGCACCTCCACACCCCCATGTACTTCTTCCTGCTCAGCCTCGCCCTCCTCGACCTGGGCTCCATCTCCACCATTGTTCCCAAATCCATGGCCAATTCCCTCTGGAACACCAGGAACATCTCCTATGCAGGGTGTGCTGCCCAGCTTTTTTTTTCTTTTTCTGTGCTACAGCAGAATATTTCCTTCTCACTGTCATGTCCTACGACCGCTACGTTGCCATCTGCAAACCCCTGCACTACGGGACCCTCCTGGGCAGCAGAGCTTGTGTCCACATGGCAGCAGCTGCCTGGGCCACTGGGTTTCTCAGTGCTCTGCTGCACACGGCCAATACATTTTCACTGCCCCTGTGCAAGGGCAATGCCCTGGGCCAGTTCTTCTGTGAAATCCCCCAGATCCTCAAGCTCTCCTGCTCACACTCCTACCTCAGGGAAGTCTGGCTTATTGTGGTCAGCTCTTGTTTAGCATTTGTTTGTTTTATTTTCATTCTTTTCTCCTATGTGCAGATCTTCAGGGCCGTGCTGAGGATCCCCTCTGAGCAGGGACGGCACAAAGCCTTTTCCACCTGCCTCCCTCACCTGGCCGTGGTCTCCCTGTTCCTCAGCACTGGTGCATTTTCGTACCTGAAGTCCACCTCCATCTCCTCACCTTCCGGGGACCTGCTGGTGGCAATTCTGTACTCGATGGTGCCTCCAGTTATTAATCCCCTCATCTACAGCATGAAGAACCAGGAGCTCAAGGATGCCCTGTGGAAACAGATATCTGGGTGTTTACCAAACCAATAAACTTATTCTATATAGCAGTTTTAATGTAACTAATTACAGGCCCAGCCTGTAATCTGTATTTTCTGTTGTTACCGGTGTTTTTTTCGGTTGTGAAAACATTGTCATCCCCTTTCTAATTCACTCTGTTCTTTTATAATCACTGGCTGGGCAAATGAGGAACCATGATCTCTGTGTATTTAAACAAAATAAAAGGTTCTGTAGTGACTCTTCTTTCACTGTATCTTTCCTGAAAGGCCTGTTTGGAGCTGCAGGGACAGTTCCTGTGCATGGGTGGAGGGACAAGAGTCCAGCATGGCAGCACTGCCAGGCAGCACAAGCGCTTGGTCTTCCAGAGCTGTTCTGGTTTCACTCCCACACTCTCCTTCTCATCCCTTGTGTTGGTGCAAGGCCTGAGTGCTCTGGCAGCTTGGTCCCCGTCCTGCTGTGTGTCAGTGCTGTGAGCGCAGACAGGGACAGGCAATGTGCACTTGTGTCACAGAGGTGGCCTCACAACAGCCTTTCCAGATAGAAAGGTGATCTCCTATGGGAAGGGCCAGAAGGTTTAGGTCTTCTTCTAAAGGTTATCTCAAGAACATGCCCACAAATGTGGCCACAGATTCAAACACCATTGTACACATGAACAGTGTGTGTGTGCAGGGCTGGCACACTGCAGCGTCCTCTGAGAGCCAGCCCTCCTGCCAGAGACCTGCAGGACCAGCAGAGCAGGGGCTGGGCTGTGCCCCTGTGCACTGGACACACCACAGCATCTGCCCCAGGGCATCGTCACGCCCCTCATAACCACCATTTCCAGCCTTGGCCTCTCTCCCCAGCTCACAGCTCTTCCCTCTGTGGATGGACACTGAATGAGCAGGTCGGAAATCCATGTTTGCATTGTACAGATGAGATGTGAGCACGCACATCATGTATGTGAGGTGAGATAAAGCCAAGTGAGGACAAACGTCATCAGCTGTTCTTGGGGATTCCATGAAGGCCTGTGGCACAAACAAGCTCTTGAGGTCACTTCATACTGGAAGAAACATCCTTTGGGAAACCACCTGAATGCAGCACCGGGTTGTGCATCCTCCAGCTGTGATCCCCGTGTCCATTCCTCATGATGGGGGACATCTCAGATGAGTGCAGAGCAGCTGACACACCACAGGGCTGAGGTGCCTCCTGTACTCTGGGAGTGGCAACAGGAGGCCAGAGAGAAACTGAGACTACAGCCTCTATGTGTAAAAGGGACAGACACTGTATCTGAGCACCCTTGGGTACAGAAGGAGTTCACGAGTCCAGGTCAGACATGGATGCTTGACAGAACCTGACATTTCTGTGTGTGACTCCAGGAACAAACCTCACTGCCCCAGTGAGATTCGTCTCAGCTGCCCTGGACAGGATCATTGCAAGTGCTCCAGTCTGCTCTGCCACCCTTGCCTGTGATTCTGGATTGTGCTCTCAAAAGTGACAAAACAGTCAGAAGGGTTCCGAGGCCCTCAGGAAAAGCAAATGTCAAACCCATCTGCAAGAAAAGCATGAAGGAGAATTAATGACTGGTCAGCCTGCCTCCATGCCTGGAATTTTGCAAGGTCACAGACATGGTGTTCCAAGGTGTCCTAGTAGCCAGATCAGTGATCTCTGGGCTGGAGAACTGGAAGCTGGGTGGGAGGTTGGCTGGACAATCGAGCCAAATGTCATCAGTGGTACAAAGCCCTCAGTGTAGCCGGTTACCAGTGCAATCCCTCAGGGACCAGCGCTTGGGCCAATACTGCTGAATGTCTTTATTCTCCCTCTGTATGATGTGACGAGTGCACTTTGAACCCTTGAACAACCTCACCTGGTTCACCCTGCCTGGAGCAGGACAGTGAGACAAGTGAGGCAAGGGCTCTCTTCAAACCTCAAGATATTCTGCGATTCAATGAATCTTTCCCTTGAAGAGGATTTTGAAGACAGAATAGGCAGAGGAAAAACAAAAAGAATAAGAGACAGAAAAGGAGTTCTAAAGGTGTCAACATAAATACAACGGTTCCTCAGAAGAGTGTTTTTACCCTCAAATTACTAGTAGAGAATATATTTGATAAATTTGATAAAACAATCATACTGTTTTCTGATAGGGTCCTGGACCAAACAGTGATGGATGGTTATGGTATTATGAGGTCAATTGTGTCTCAGACACTCATAATCCAGACAGAAGCGTGTGGCTGTGAAGGGGCAGTGAGGTCAGTTCTGTCTCTGGAGGTGACAGCCCCGCAGCAGGGACATGGCTGGGAAAGAACCTCTGCCTAAGTGCCCAGAGTCCCTACCCAGGAAGAGGCCTTGGAGACGGGTTGTCATGTCCATCCCACCTGAGAACATGACGGGACAGCAGCAGGGACATGGTCGTGTCTGTCAGAGAAACTGAAAGAACAGCAGCAGTCCTGGGATTTATAAGATCATGGTGAGGTTACTTGTCTTCTGTCAGGTAAAAGACCACAAGAAGCCTAATGGGTTGGGTTCCCTGCATGAAGGGCAGTTCCTGAGGTGGCTGAGTATTCCTTTGTAGTGGGAAAAAGCAGAAGAGGGAAAAAAATATCACATAGGACAGTTTGGAAAGTGAGGACTGGATATCAGAGGAAGAAATGTCAGTGGAAGGGCAGTGCTGTGGTGCAAGAGGTCACCCAGAGGGAGCTGGATCAGCCCATGGTTTGTGTTCCAAGAGCAGCCAGTGAGGGTGCAGACACATCAGTGAAGGTGCAGAAATGCTGGGGTGAGAGCAGGTGGGGAAGCGAGATGGGTGTCTGCAGCCTGCAGGGAAAGAGGGGCAGGGGTAGGACCGTGTAGAACAGCCTGTGGTGGAGATGGCAAAGGGCGCTGGCAAGGCTGGAAGGGACCCACAGAACCCAGGTCTCTGTCCCCTTGGCCGTGGCAGTTGTCTCTGCCACTGAGGCCCAGGAGAAGCCATGTTGTCCTCATGGCACTGGGGCCTCGCTGCCTCCTTGCAGCCCCATGGGGAAGCTGGAAGTTGTTGTCCCAGTGTTGTCCTTCCCTGGGCCTTGCACACCCACATCCCACGGACCCAGGAAGAGCCCTGAGCCGTGTGTGAGGGACAGGATCCCCCTTCCCATTGCCTACAGGTCATGGCTTCTCCTTTCTGCTTCAGAAAGGAAACCAAGGGGTTTCTCAGCATCAGAGCTGAAGAAAAGACTGAAAGGAGACCTCATGGTGGCTACACCTTTCTCACAAGGGGAGAAGGAAGGGAAGGTACTGATCTCTTCTCTGTGGTGACCAATGACAGAACCCAAGGGAATGGAAGAAGGGTGTGCCAGGGGAAGTTCAGGTTGGACATGAGGAAAAGGTTCTTCACCCAGAGGTGCTGCACACTGAACAGGCTCCCAGGGAGGTGTCACGGCCCCAACCTGACAGTGTTCAAGAAGAGACTGGACAATGTCCTCAGACACACGGGGTGACCTGTGGGGTGTCCTGTGCAGGGACAGGAGTTGGACTCCATGAACCTGTGGGTCCTTCCAACTCAAGACATTCTATGATTCTATGAAATACAAGGTCAAAAGTCCATGTTTTCATTGTTCAGATGAGATGTAACCATACACATCATGTGCATGTCCAATGTGTGCACATGGTGAGATGAACCCAAGGGAGCACAAATGAACCTTGGGGTGCCATAAAGGTCAGTGGGACAGAGATGATGTTCAGGAGTCTCTTCCAACCTGCGCTATTGTAGGATTCCATGAATCTTTTCCTTGGAGAAATCTATCAAGAGAGATATATAATGCCCCAGAGTAAATACAGCAGGTCCTCTGAGGAACGTTTCTGCACTCAAACCCTTGATAGGAAATCTATTGGATACATTTGATGAAAGCAGCTCAGTTTGATCTGCTCACACACTGGACCACAAGGAGGGTGATGGCTGGTACGATGCCATGTGGTCACTTGTGTCTCAGGAACTCATAGTCCAGTAGGAAGCCAATGGCTGTGGAGGGGACTGTGAGGTCACTTCTGCCTCTGCAGTGGATAGACCAACAGCAGGAACATGGCTGGGAAAGGACTGTGAGGTCACTCATACCAGACGAGCAATCGGACCCAGTCAGCATGGCTTTGTGAAAGGCAGGTCCTGCTTGACCAGCCTGATCTCCTTCTATGACAAGGTGACTGGCTGAGCAGATGAGGGAAAGTCTGTCGTGGGGAGTGAATCCGCCACACAGGCTGTGGGTGTTGTGTCCTTAGGCTGCAGTAAAGCCTTTGATACCGTATCCCACAACATCTCCTGGAGAAGCTGCAGCTCATGGCCTGAATGGTGCATCTGTGATGGATAAAGAACTGGCTGGAAGGCCTTTTGTCCGCTGGAGCCATTTGTTCCCTTCCTGTTCGCATGGGCATCCCATGAATGCATCACTGCTCTCCTCCAGTGTAGACAGGCACAAGGCCTTCTCCACCTATACCTCTCACCAGTGCCACTGGTTTCTCCAGCAACCTCATCCTTGACTGTGGGATGTCCAGAACAGCCCTCCCCAGACAGTTTGACAAAGCCTTTTTTTTGCACCATCCCCACATCCCTGCTCAATCCCCTCATCCACAGCTTAAGGACCAGAAAGTTTGGATGCAAGTGGGGCATTGAGAAAAATGGTCAGGAAAGCTTTGAAGTGCACAGGGAGCCCATCAACATGTTGGCCTGCTGCTCTCTTCTGAACAGGCCCAGAAGACCTGGGCAGCATTTGCTGTGTCCCAGAAATTTGCCTGGAAGGTTGGGATATGGAGAAAAGGTTTGGTCTGGGAAGGGACAGACAGGTGCTGGTGGAACTGGCTGGTGTGACCGTGAGACATCTCTCCAACACCTCAGAAAAGTCCTGGCTCTCAGGGAGGTTGCATGGTCCTCTGAGAAAGAAAATATCAAAAATGAGTTATCATAGAATCAGAGAATAATTGTGGTTGGAAGGGACCCTTAAGATCATCAAGTCCAACCCTAACCTAATCTGGCACTAAAACATATCCCTAAGTGCATCATTTATATGTCTTTTAAACACCTTCAGTGATGGTGACTCCACAAACTCACTGGGCAGTCTGTTCTGTTGCTTCTAAACCCTTTCCCCAAATAATTTTTTCCTAATATCCAATCTAAACCTCCCCGTGTGCAGCTTGAGGCCATTTCCTCTTGTCTTATCACTTGCTACTTGGGAGAAGAGACCAACACCCACCATGATCAAACCTCCTTTCAGGCAGTTGTGGACAGTGACAAGGTCTCCCCTCAGCCTCCTTTACTCAAGGCTGAACACCCCCAGCTCCCTCCACCGCTCCTCATAAGACTGGTGCTCCAGACCCTTCACCAGCCTTGTCACCCTCCTGTGAACTGTCTCCAGCACCTCAATGTCTTCCTTGCCATGAGGGGCCTAAAACTGACCCCAGGATTCAAGGTGCATCCTCACCAGTGCCCACTACAAAGGGATGATCACTTCTCTAGTCCTGCTAAAGCTCGGATTGGATCAAGGCTTGAACACCTTGGTGTAACCCAGTTGGTGACAGGTTGGACTGCAGACTCCTGAGGTCCCTTCAACCTCAGTTCTCTTATGATCCCATGGTGATGTTGGGCTCTGTTTCTAACTGGTCAGAGCAGACGATGATGGGGCAGGATCCACCTGTGCTGTAGGTGACCATCTAAACCAACATCTCAGCCAGGGAACCAGCCAACACCTCAGTGTGACTTGCTCTGGGCAAAGTGTGAGGAGTCCAGGGCAAGGAAGGTTCAGAGAGCATGGGGCGCTATGCAAGACACAAAATGATCTTGGCTTCTTGCTTGTAAACTCATTGTATGTCAGCTAATGTCAATGAAAATTAAAATAAGAAGAACTGAAGACAAAGATGCAAAGCAAAGGAAGGTGTCAACATACTTCTCATTTATTTATTTATTTATTTATTTATTTATTTATTTATTTGAGAGTCTTTCTAGGAGGGGTACATTTCTTTGAAAGAGTTTTCCAGAACTGGGCATGGATTTAGGACACAAATGTCTTCAGCTCCAGGGACACAAACACCTGGTGCCAATGCAGGTGCCCCAGGAACCCCTACCCAGGCTCCACCTGCATTACAAGGTGCTCTGGTCTCCCCAGGTCCTGTGCGACAGATGCCAATTCCAGGCAGGCACCTCAGGTACATTGGGGCCCCTAAAACAGCACTGGCTGTTTATGGTGGGACAACTGATGACTGATGTCTGCCTTGAAAGGTGCATGTCTTTGTTGTTCTTTTTTGGTTTTCAATGGTTTTTTTGGGGGTTGGTTTGTTTGTGTGGGTTCGGTTTTTTTTTTCTGGTTTTTTTTTTTTTTTTATGTTTTTTGTGTTTGCTTTTTGTGTGTGTTTTTTTGGTGTGATTTTTGGTTTTGGTTTTGGATTTTTTTACATATTAAAACAAACAAAGAAAAAAAAAAGCCAAAATCTGAATTAATGGGAAGTGTACTAAGAGCAGAAGAGATATCGGTCTTCCCCTGTACTTCTATTACCAACACTCTATTATTTCATCTCCCTCGTCATTCTGGAGTTCCCACCTCTCCTGATTCAATGTCCCTGTCAAAGGACAACTTTCCAGCACTGTCTGGACATTTGCCCTTCCCTGTGCTCTCAGGTTTCTCCTCCACTTGCTCTTTGGTCATTCAGTTCCTCTCAACTGTCTGGTTTCCGCTTTGAGCTTCAGGGAGTTACGAACTTGCCCCATTCTTTAGAGCTCTAATTAACATGGTAGACAACATGTTCATTGTGTTTATTTCTATCCTCTCCTATCTCTCTGTGTAAACCAGTTCTTGTGTGGATGTCCCTTGTGGGTGGTGGACCTCATCAGATCCAGCTTACACACACAGCTGAGGAAAGTGTTTTACTGTTTGTTAAACTGTGCAGTGTTTGCACAGGAGAGCAGGTGGAGCTGGTGCACAGGAGCTGCAGCATCTCCTGCAGAGCTCAGTGGAGAAGTCTGATGTGAGGAAAAGTGATGAAAGTCTCTGGTGGCCAATGAGGGAACCGGCAGACTGGGGGTGGGGGGTGAGGAGCGAGGTTGTCCATAGTGTCCAGCCTCAAGGGACTGTTCTCCTGCCTGTGCAGATGTCTTCAGGAGACCCCCTGGATCAATGTCCATTGTAGAATGCTGCTGTCACTTCTTCTATACACTGAAAAATGACAGAAAATACCCTGGAAAGAAAAAACCCTCCTCTATGAAATCTTTGAAATCTTCATCAGCAAGTGTCCCATTGAAACCTCTCCAGTTAGTTCTACAAGTCTTGAAGATTGGAATGAAATTACTGAAAGAAACACAGCTCGTTAGGGCTTTCTGTGTTTTAATGAGCCCCATGGTGTATTTGGTGCTGAGTCCATGAACCTCAGATACCAAGCACAGACTGAAGAATCTGCTCAAGAAGTCCAAGTCAGAGAAAACTCCAAAGTACCTTGAAGCATTAATGGGCCCCACCGAGGGCTGTTACTGACAAAGCTTCCCCAGGGACTCGTATAGAGCAGATAATTGGAGGCTGTGATTGCTTCAGGCAAAGGCAAAGTGCAGCAGCTCTGATGCTGAGAAAACCCTTGGTTTGTTTGATGAAGGACAATGGCCAAGCCTTGAGCCCCTGCCCCTAGGAAGGGAGATCCTGTCCCTCACATGTGGCTCAGGGCTCTTGGTGGGGATGTGGGGAGTGCGATGCCCAGTGCAGGACAATGGTGTGACACTCCCTGGGGGTGCAAGAAGGCAATGGGTGCCATGGCCATGACAACCATGTGTCTCCTCTTAGGCCTCGCTGTCAGGGACATCAGCCACAGCCAAGGGAACAAAGACCATGGCTCTTGCAGGGACATCCAGCCTTGCCAGCACCCTCGGCCATGTCCACCACAGTCCATCCTGCACTGTCCCAGGCCTGTGGCTGTTTCCGCATAGGCTGCAGACATCCCATGCACTTCCCCACCTTGTTGTCACCCCAGTGTGTCCCCACCTCTGCTGCTGTCTCTCCATCCTCACCAGCTGTTTCTCGAAACACAAAGCCATGGCTGATCCAGGGTTCCTCTGAATGATTTTCAAGAGATTTTGAGCTACTGCTGTTCTTCCCTGTCGATGTTTTACCTCAACCAGAAACTAAGACCACAGCAGCTGCTCATATAGTCCCCCAACCTATGAAGTGCAATACGGAAGAGAACTGAAGAGAAGAGAGAAATCCATGGGTTCAGAAAAAGCATTTTAATAAGACAATAAAAATAGTGTTTTGGAATATACTACTAACATGCTAATACTACTATGTATATAATAAAATTAAATTAAAATACTAAATGAAATACAAACAAATCAAACTAAATTAAACTAAGAAAATAACTCAGTGCATTCCCTCATGTAACTCCAGTGACACGGAACAGCCAGTCCTGGAGAAGGGAGCACCTTGGTCCCAAACAACCAATCCCAGCAAGACAGAGCAATAAGTCCCAAGGGCCAATTGCAAAATGGCAGAACAGCAAAAGGCTGAACTCCCTCAAAACTCTCAACAGAACAGAACTTCCACACAAAACTAACCAAAGTAGCTGGAAGACCTGAACTAATGGAAGTACCTATCCAGCTCCAGCTTTATACTGAGCATGACACTAATTGTAGGTGTGAGAATATAAGGGGAGATTGGCAAGGAGGAGATTTGTAAATACACTTAAGTGACTGTACCTGGGTGTAGAAAAACACAAATCACACTGATATTTGTTTAGCCTTGTGTGCTTGCTTCACAAGTGGAGCCTGTGTCTTTAGAGAACATAGACTTGTGAAATCTTAAAGACATCTTCTCAAACATCCTTGAAATTCCTGCTCTATCGCAGGTAAATATGAAAGCCGTGTGGTAAACTGTGCATGCATGAATCCCTGATGTACAGGTGAAACCAGCAGGTCCTGGGATCCAGCCAGAACTGAGCTCTGCAGCACTTGTGCTCTTGCTTGTGTCACCTCTGCCCAGGTGCTTAGGTGCTTTTTTGGGGATCCCCCAGTTAGTGAGGTAAAGAAAATAATTTACACTTTGCATTTCATCTGCGGTTTGTGGTTGTTCCTGTGACCTGCCTGTGTCAGCTCACACATTCGGCATGTTCAGCACCACCAGAAACAGCCATGCCATGATTTGCAAAAAGGTCAGGGACTGGGGTGGCCGTGCTGCTGACTCCCTGTGTTCAGGGATGGCCCAGTACTGAACACTGGGCCCCTGTGACCACTTTCCTGGATCAAGTGGCTCCACCAGAGACATGGTCAGAGATTGATAATGGGGCAGTGGTTACCCCCCAGACAACTGAAACATCTCTGCGTGTGTTGCCATGGGAAGCAGCACTGGCTTCTTCTCACAAGTCAGCCAGCAGATGGGTTTGGTAATTATTTACCCATCTTAGAGCTCCTGATCGTGAAGCTGTCACATTACAACATATCAAAGGTTGTGTGCAAAAGTTTTGTCACTGTATGCTGAACCTGTCAAATCAGTGTCATTCCTCAGAACCTGGTGTGCGAAGCAAAAAGGTATTAATGTGATGTGGCAGATGGGGATGGCTCATGCATTGCTTTTAGGATCCAGTCTGGACAGAGTAGCAGTAATGAGTGTCAAAACGCAGTTTTTGAGAGGATTGCCTGCCTCACTCAAACCCTTGACTACAGCAGCAGTGACAACTGCTACAGGTATGGGAGGTGCTCTAGTAAATTCCTTGGGGGAAATTTTGGCTGTAATTTTGGGACCCTCTGTTTGGGTGGTAAATCAAGGAAAGGCAGCAAAACAAAATGGAATTACTGCATGGGTTACGAGGACACAGATGTAGAATGATCTTGTACAAGCTGGTATCCCACAGTCAGAAATAGATGGGATCAGAACATCAGAAAAGTTTTGCTGATGGCAAAAGTTAATGCTTATGCAAAAAAGCCAACTGTGCCTGGCCCCATCACCTGCACTGTGCCCACCCCACCTGTCAGCTCAATACCAGACCAGTTTGCCTTTACCTGGCAACAAAAGCAATGTACTGTCCAAGTATTGCCTCAGGGATACACAGAATCTGAGAACGTCTTGCTTTGGAAGGACCCACAGGGATCATGCAGTCCAACTCCTGTCCCTGCAAAGGACACCCCACAGGTCACCCCGTGTGTCTGAGGATGTTGTCCAGTCTCTTCTTGAACACTGTCAGGTTGGGGCCGTGACAGCTCCCTGGGAGCCTGTTCAGTGTCCGGCACCTCTGGGTGAAGAACCTTTTCCTCACGTCCAGCCTGACCATGCCCTGGCACATCTTTCTGCCATTCCATTGGGTTCTGTCATGACATCCCCAACTCTTTAAGCAGTCTCGGGTGAATCCCATCAGACTTCATCGACTTGCAGGGTTCCAGCTGGAGTGGCAGACCCAGTACAATTCCGGATCGTTTTGGAGTTTACCGTTCTCACAACTGTGGTTTTCCAGTCCAGGGTGGTGTGGGCCCACAAGACCATCATCAGTGTTGAAGACCAAGGTGAAGAAAGCACTAAACATCTCAGCTTTGCCTATGTTCCTGTTAATAAGGTGACCATGCTCATCAAGTAATGAGCCAAAGTTATTTCTAGTTTATTTCTAGTTTGCTTTTATTCATATATTTAAAAAGCTCTTTTGATTGCCCTTCACAGTATTGAACAGCTTCAATTCTAATGGAGCTTTGGCAGCATGAATTTCCTCCTACAATAGCGAGCAGCATCTCTGCAGTCCCCCCATGTTGCCTGACAAACACAGTCCCTCCATTTGCCACCAAATGATAGCAGCTAATGTTGCACTCTGGTCAGGTACCATTTCTGTTTGCCATTATATTGATGATCATGGCAGTGTCACAATAAGAAACTGAAGTAGCTGGCAAATCCTGAAATTTCATTTACAGGACCAAGACCGGGCAACTAATCCAATGAAAACACAGGGCCCTAGTGCTACTGCACTATTTTTAGGAATAGTTTGGCATGGACAGCTTAGAGAAATACCAAACAGTCCGGCAGTTTTCCGTACCAGCCACAGTAACACAATTGCATGCCTTTGGGGGATTTTTAGGGCATTGCAAAACTTTCATCCCTTTCATTTTTCTGTGGAGGTGGATTCCCCTTGTGAAGGGTTAATAGAAGAGCACAATAAAGTTGATACATTTAAGTCACAAAACAACAGGGAAGTAAATAATATGGCCTCTGCCAAGCTGCATGCTCAAGATCTAAACGTGCATATAGATTGTGGACATCAATCGGCTTATACTTCACGTGCACGGAACGTGGCTCACAATCAAAGCCCTTTGCTATTTTAGACTTGTAAAACATGCGCAGATCTTTGTGCTACTTGTACTCGGGTACATTTAAGGGCATTATGTAGGCCATGGGAAAAGATAAAACACGGTCAGTGGGCCTTGCATACCTGTCAGGTTGATTTTAACGGCCCCCTAACGCATCTAGGGGGTGGCAATATGCACACACTGCTGTGGATACAGTGTCAGGACTAATTACATGGGAGGGCGACAGTCACGGACTCCACACAATCCAATGTGAATTCAAGCAAAGCCGTTTATTGTTACAATTCTCTTTGAGTATCTTTTTGACCTGTCCACGTGCCATCCACGCATCTAAAGGCTGCTTGTAATTGGTCAGTAGCTACTGTTCACGTGCCGCAAACTAACAAATAATTGTATTTTACAAATCTGCACGAGCTCTAGTGCTAAGCAAAAAGTATCTACTAAATTGCTGACTTGCTGACTCTTTTTCACGTGCTCAAGGCTGCACAAAGTCACTTAAGGCATGGAGGCTGCTCAACTCTTGCTCTCTTGCTCGATACAAAGGCCTCAGATGCCTATTCACTGCAGTTCCACACAATGTCCATTAACTTCAAGGAAATCCCTCAAATCTCCCACGATTTCGATCAATATATCAGCAAGAAGAGGAGGGCCAAGGAGAATCTCCATCCCCTGGTGAATACAGTAGGAAACATAGTGACAGAAAATGAGGGAAAGCCTGAGGTGCTAAATGCCTTCTTTGTCTTTGTTCTGTCTTTAACAGTTAGAACAGTTGTGCTCCAGGTCCCCATCCCCCTGAGCCAGAAGACAGGGATGGGGAGCAGAATGAAACCCAAATCATCCAAAGAGAAATGGTTGGTGACCTGCTACACCACTTGGACACCCATGAGTCTATGGGGCCAGATGGGATACACCCAAGGGTGCTGAGGGAGCTGGTGGAGGTGATCACCGAGCCACTTTCCATTATCTACCAGCAATCCTGGCTAAGTGGGGAGGTCCCGGTTGACTGGATGTTGGCCATGATGACACCCATCTACAAGAAGAGCTGGAAGGATGACCTGGTGAACTACAGACCCGTCAGTCTGCCCTTGGTGCTGGGCAAGGTTATGGAGTAGATGATCTTGAGTGATATCACAGGATTCATATAAGAGAACCATATGATCAGGCCCAGTCAACATGGGTTTATGAAAGGCAGGTCCTGTTTGACCAACCTGATCCCCTTCTATGACAAAGTGATCAACAAGATAAGAGAAAGGCTGTGGATGCTGTGTCCTTAGACTTCAGCAAGGCCTTCGACACCCTATCGCACAGCATCTCCTGGAGAAGTTGCAGCTCATTGCCTGGATGGGTGTATCTACAATGGGTAAAGAAGTGGCTGGAGCTGTGGTGGATGGAACCAAATCCATTTAGGGACCGGTGATGAGTGGTGTCCCCAGGGCTCAGAATTAGGCCATTTCTATTTAATCTCTTTATCCATGATCTGGATGAGGAGATCAAGTGCACCCTCAATAAGTTTGCAGATGACACCAAATTGGGTGGGAGTGTTCATTTGCTGGCAGGTAGGAAGGCTCTACAGAGGGATCTGGACTGGCTGGATCAGTGGGCTGAGGCCAATTTTATGAGATTCAACAAGGACAGGTGCTGGGTTCTGCACTTGCATCATAACAACCCCATGAACGCTACAGGATCATGGAAGAGTGGTTGGAAAGCTACTTGGTGGAAAAAGATCTGGGCGTGTCGATGGGCAGTGGCTGAACATGAGCCAGTGTGTGCCCAGGTGACCAAAAAAGCCACCAGCGTCCTGCCTTGTATCAGGAATAGTGTGACCAGCAGGACCAGGGAAGAGATCGCCCCCTGTACAGGGCACTGGTGAGGCCGAACCTTGAATCCTGGGTTCAGTTTTGGGCCCTTCACTATAAGAAAGACCATGAGGAGCTGGAGTGAATTCAGAGAAGGGATCAGAGCTGGTGAAGGGTCTGGGGCGCAAGTCTGATGAGGAGCGGCTGAGGGAGCTGAAGCAGTTTAGCCTGGACAAAAGAAGGCTGAGGGGAGACCTTCTCACTCTGCACAGCTCTCTGAAAGCAAATTGTAGCATAGAGGTTCTTGGTTTCTTCTCCCATGTATCAAGTGATATGATGAGATAAAATGGCCTTAAGTTGTGCCGGGGAAGGTTCAGGTCGGACATTAGGAAACATTTCTTCATGGGAAGGGTTGTGAGGCAGTGGAACAGGCTGCCCAGGGCCGTGGTGGAGTCACCACCCCTGGAGGGGTTTAAAAGACTTTAAGATGAGCTTCTCAGGGACATGGTTTAATGCTAGAGTTGGGTTATGGTTGGACTCGAAGATCTTGAGGGTATCTTCCATGAAAAATGATTCTATGATTCGATGTTTCTAATACAAGTTCCCATGTGTGCAAAAGTTTCCTTCATAGAAGAGAAAGAGTGACTGGTAGAGAAAAACATAAAGCTGAAACTGAATGTCAAGAGAGTGAGCAAACCCTGCTGTCCCCAAGGTCAGAGGGAAACAGGGCTGGGAAGTGCAGACCTGGCAGTGGTGTCTCTGCTGCCCCAGAGGGCCTTGATGGACATGAAGGTGATCGCCTGACTGACAAGGTGCTCCTGACAGGCCCACTGTGAAAAGTGTTGGTCCGTTCCTCAGCTGTATCATCAAGGGGGGTGAGTGAAGGCTGGTGGAGAGAAAAAACAGAACTTTCAATGTGTAGACACATACGTGGAGACTCCAGTGCAGTGTGCTTCCTATTTATGGACCGCGTTACGTCTACTGGATAGAGAAATGATGGACATGCCACACTCCTGTGGTGGCAACCAGTTTGTTTCACAAAGACACCGAATCTGTCTGCAGTGCTGTCTGGGGTGTTGGTCACACATCAGTGTGAACGGGGATGGCTGCCCCGTACAGGACCATCACTGTCCCTGCCCAATGCATGAGGGGTGTGCGAGAGCCTTGGCACCTCACGTAACACTGCAGGTCTGTTACTGGCAATAGAAGGAACAACTTCCCTGAGTGTGATCAGACAATGTGGGGATGTTCATGACACCGCTGCCATTACAGTCAAAGGAGCTGGAGTCAACCCAGCTGATGGAAAAGACAGAGAGAAACTTAGCTCTCTTTGTGGTTGCAGACTCCATTCATCAACTAAATCCCTGCATAGGCTGCCCAAACATAAGAAATATAGATTCTCTCATCCTAAAAGTGTCTATCTGATGTCAGTTCTATTGGCCAAAGTGATTCCCCATTGACCTACAAGAAGTTGCCCCCAGATGCGGCCTCTCCTCTTGGCATCGCTCCACTCAGCTTGCAGCCAGCTCCGTGTATTGTGCATCACCTCTGGCACTTCACATGTCACCTCGTCTTTGCATCTCAGCACATCAGTCTTGGCCTCTGCCTCCATTCATTAGCACGGGACCTGAGACAAGGAGCTCACAAGTCAGTGTCTATTGCGTGTGCACCTGAACTGAGGCCAGAGGAATCCATCTCCTGTGGGTTTGTGTTGTGCGTGGGGGTAGCTGAGGACTACAGACATGGAATGGGGGTAGAATTTCTTCCCTCCCCTCAGAAAAGGCAAATTAGATCATTTCGTGCCCCTGTCTGGTCGTCATGTCCAAAGACGGGAAGTAAAAAGCTGATTCCTGGACCATAATATTTTTCAAATGAGAGAAATGACTCTGCAGGAAAAAAGTGTCTCTCCTCAGCTGAGACAAGGAAATCAGTGCTGACTTGAGCCTGTTTCACAGCAGGTTCCCCTAGAGCTCCAGGGACACCACAAGGGAGCCCAGAGAGGACAGAGAAAGGGACATCATGGGCTGCTCCTCTGTTGCTAAGCTGGGACCAAGGGAGTTCCTGGCAAGCGGCAGCGCTGCAGAGAGACAGCTCTGCCCAGGAGCAGCTCCTCTGCACAGCGCAGCAGGGCTGAGGGCTCTGCCTGCAGCACCGAGGGCACAGGAGCCAGGCAGAGAGAGGGGAAAGGCAATGTAGGGTTGTAGGTTGCTGAGGGCTCACTGAGAGACAAATCTTCTCAGTCCTAACATGGTAAGTCTTTGGCTGTAGGAGAATGCTGCTGCATGTCCTGGTGGTATCTCCTCAAGTTGGCACATCCCACAGTATTACAGGATCTGCCAGGTCTCCCACACAGTATTTCTCATGTAGAGGAGAAGAACATGGTCCAGAGCAGGGCTTCCCTGCTGCACCATCAATGGGAAAGGGCATGACGGCAACTTCTCCTGAAGATGACTGCAAGGGGGAGCACCCAGGGATTCCCAGGGCTGTCCTGCAGAGCAGGATGCATGCCCCCGAGGGCTGTGCCGGGGCAGGGACTCTGCCGTGTGCCACGGTCAGCACTCAGCCTGCCCCGGGAGATCCCAACAACAAGGAGGGGAGAAGATATCAGTGGAAGGAGCAAACCCTATCAGGGCAGAAAAGATGCTTCTGCTGTAGAGAGAGTGTTGTGTGGTTCAGGGCTGTTCACAGCTCCAGATCACCCCCAGGATTTTTCCAAGGGGATGCCTCAAGGACAAGATCAATGCAAGGATTACCAGACAGATAAGGAGCTTTCCTGAGCCTGTCTTTTCAGTTTCCTCTCCCAAGGGGTTGGGGGTGCAGGAAAGGATAAAATGAAAATGAGCTCTCATGATTAAACAAGTCACTGAGACTCTTGAACTGCAACTCTGAGTGATCAGCACATCTGCCAGAAGGCTCATAACATCCCTTCACTGCCCCTCTGCCTGTGCACAGCACCTACATCACCTTTGCTGGACCCGTCAGCCTAGTCTGACCTGTCCTGTTTTCCAACCTGCAAACAGGAAGATGCCCCCAGGCAGTGCCCTGTGAATAGGCAGGATCTGTAGGGCCAGGGGGAGGGCACAGAGGGTGGGATGGGGTCTGTGAGCACTGACAGGGAAGAGACATGGACAGGGAAACACCTCCCAGGGGGAGAATCTCCAGGCAGCAGGGAAATGATCAGAAATGGGAGGAAACTGAACCCAGAATTGTTATGGGTGGGAGAACAGAGAAAAGTCCCTGTGATCCCCTGCAGTGCAGATCCCTCCTGTGAGCAGCCCCCTGGCCTCCTCTCCCACCCAGCAAAGCCTCTGCCCTCAGGGCCGGGGGCTCCAAGGCATGAAGCAGCTCCTGTGCAGCCAGAGCTCCAGTTCCTCTGCAGAGCACAGGGGCTGAGAGCAGCTGCCCGGCAATGTTTGTGTCTGGGAGGTGGCTGCGCAGCTGGGGAAGGGTGACGCTGTCTGAGTGCCCGGCTGCCTCTGCCCTGGCCTCTCTCACACCCACCCTCACCGCATTGTCCTTCTTGCTCCCCTGCTCTGGGTCACTGCTGTTGGGATCTTGTTCTTGCTGTCAGGCTCTCTGGGGATGGGAGTTTCAGCTGCAGAGTCACAGCCTGATCTTGTGGGTCCTTTCCTGCAGGTGTGTCCATGGGAACACGTGTCCCAGCTTTGCTCTGACATGTGGGGTGTGGGCAATGCAGTCTGTGGGGCTGGGGAATGAACTGAGTCTCCTTGAATCAAATGCCATCATTAGGACCCTTGGCTGTCTCACTAAGGTTTCCTTCCAAGCTGTGAGCTTCCATCCAGGATGCAAACCTGTCCTACAGCATCTGTGTGTTATCTGAATCGCCATGTAGAAGCACAGAGATGAAGCATCAGAGAAAATGCTGTTTGCTTTGTGAAAAGAAGTCGTGCGTGTCCTGGGCTAAATGTGGGGTGCTGAGACCTTAGGAAAGGGTGAGGCATGTCATGCTCTGAGGTGGGTCCTTCTATTCTTAGCAGTGCCTGGTGGCTTTTCAGGGTAACATGGGAGTGTGATCAGGCTCCATCTCAGAAAGGTGCCAGCCCAGGGTAGCTGGAGCCAGACAGAGGGACAGAGCAGCTGCCCTCACTCTGCACTGACCCACAGGCATCCTCACAGGACTTGCTCTAATTTCCCGGAGTGCAGCAGAAATGCTGAGGGTTTCTGACGCCCAACAATACTCTGCAGTGAATATGTGGGGAGATGTAAAGAATCCTGGAACTCTTAAACTGCCTTCACCATCTCTGTTCCTTATCACTGGAAAGCAAGTGCTGACAGCCCTTCTGTATTAGCAGAACCAGGACAGTCCCCACTGTTCCCGTGGCCCCATTTCTGCAGAGCTGGGCTGAATTATTGAGAGCCCATGGGCAGAGTCCCTGCTCTCGGTTGCACATTTTCCAGCGCCAAGCAGGGTTCCAGCCACAGTGCTGGAGAAAGTTCTCCTACAAAAAGAAAAGGGTATCTGTGTGTGACAGGGGAGGGTCTAGGGGAGTTGGTTTTATTTTTTGGAGAACTCTCCCCTGGCTTTTCACTGCGTTTTTTTTTCTCATGACAGCGCCCCAATGCTCAGGAAAAGCAAATGTCCAACAGCAGCTCCATCACCCAGTTCCTCCTCCTGCCGTTCACAGACACACGGGAGCTGCAGCTCTTGCACTTCTGGCTCTTCCTGGGCATCTACCTGGCTGCCCTCCTGGGCAACGGCCTCATTATCACCACCATAGCCTGGGACCAGCACCTCCCCACCCCCATGTACTTCTTCCTGCTCAACCTCGCCCTCCTTGACCTGGGCTCCATCTCCACCACTCTCCCCAAGTCCTTGGCCAATTCCCTTTGGGACACCAGCGCTATTTCCTACATAGGATGTGCTGCCCAGCTCTTTTTTTTCTTGTTCTGTGCTACTGCAGAATATTCACTTCTAGCCATCATGTCCTACGACCGCTACGTTGCCATCTGCAAACCCCTGCACTACGGGACCCTCCTGGGCAGCAGAGCTTGTGTCCACATGGCAGCAGCTGCCTGGGCCACTGGGTTTCTCAATGCTCTGCTGCACACGGCCAATACATTTTCACTGCCACTGTGCAAGGGCAATACCCTGGGCCAGTTCTTCTGTGAAATCCCCCACATCCTCAAGCTCTCCTGCTCACACCTCAGGGAATCTGGCCTTATTGTCTTTAGTGCCTGTTTAGTTTTCATGTGTTTTGTGTTCATTGTGGTGTCCTATGTGCAGATCTTCAGGGCCATGCTGAGGATCCCCTCTGAGCAGGGACGGCACAAAGCCTTTTCCACCTGCCTCCCTCACCTGGCCGTGGTCTCCCTGTTTGTCAGCACTGCCACGTTTGCCAACCTGAAGCCCCACTCCATCTCTTCTCCATCCCTGGACCTGGTGGTGTCTGTTCTGTACTCGGTGGTGCCTCCAGCAGTGAACCCCCTCATCTACTAGCATGAGGAACACGGAGCTCAAGGATGCCCTGAGGAAACTGATGACTGGATTATTTCCTTATAGCTATAAACTGCCCATCATCTTCTGTTTAACAGTTATAGTGTAAATTGTTGTAGGTCCAGCCTGTCTTCTGTATTTTTTGTTGCTGCTTATGGCTTTTCACATATGGTAATATTGTCATCCCCTTTCCAATTCACTGTCTTCTTTGCTTACTGAGGGGCTGTGTGAATGAGAAGTTGTGCTCTATGGGTGTTTCAACAAATTAAAAGGCCTTGCAGCATCTATTTTTTCCTGAGATCCTTTCCCCAGGGCCTGTTTGGAGCTGCAGGGACAGTTCCTGCGGTGGGTGGAGAGGAAAAGAGTCCATCATGGCAGCACTGCCAGGGAGCAGCAGCGCTTGTTCTTCCAGAGCTGTTCTGGTTCCACTCCCACACTCTCCTTCTCATCCCTTGTGTTGGTGCAAGGCCTGAGTGCTCTGGCAGCTTGGTCCCCGTCCTGCTGTGTGTCAGTGCTGTGAGCGCAGGCAGGGACAGGCAATGGGCACTGCTGTGACAGAGCTGGCCTCACAACAGCCTTTCCGGATAGAAAGGTGATCTCCTATGGGCAGGGCTTCAAGGTTTAGGTCTTCTTACAAAGGTTCTCTCAAGAACATGCCCAAGAAAGTGACCCGCATATGAAACACCACTGTTCAGCTGAACAGTGTGTGTGTGCAGGGCTGGCACACAGCAGTGTCCTCTCACAGCCAGGTCTCCTGCCAGAGACCTGCAGGACCAGCAGAGCAGGGGCTGGGCTGTGCCCCTGTGCACTGGACACACCACAGCATCTGCCCCAGGGCATCGTCATGGTCTGGCCCCGCACTACCAGCCCTGGCCTCTCTCCCCAGCTCACAGACATTGCTCTTCCCTCCATGGATGGACACTGAATGAGTAGGTCAGAAATCCATGTCTGCATTGTAGAGATGAGATGTGAGCATGCACATCATGTACGAGAGGTGAGATGAATCCAGGTGAACACTAACGACAGCAGCTCTTCCTGGGGGTTCCATGAAGGCCTGTGGCACAGACAGTGTCTCAAGGTCACTTCACATTGGGAGTAACAGCCCAGGGGAAACAACCCACTGGGATCTTCTTCCTTGAACTGATTTCCCCGTGTCCATTCCTCATGATGTAGGACACCTCAGATGAGTGCAGAGCAGGAGGCACAGCACAGGGCTGAGGTTTCTCCCATCCCTTTGGTGTGGCAACAGGAGGCCAGAAAGAAACTGAGACTACGACCTCTATGTGCAAAAGGGTCAGACTCTGTCTGTGAGCATCCCTGGGTGCAGAAGGAGTCCTGAGACCAACTCAGATATGGATGCCTGTTGGAACCGTGGCATTTCTGTGTGTGATTCCAGGAACAAACCTCAGTGGCCCAGTGAGATTCATCTCAGCTGCTGGGACAGGCTAATTTCAAGTGCTCTGTCGCCCTTGCCCATGATTCTGGATTGTGCTACCGAGATTGACAGCAGAATCAGAGAAGTTCTGAGGTCCTCAGGAAAGGAAGATGTCAAATCCATCTGTCCCTGGAAAGGGGATAGACCATGTCTTCCTGCACCAGTTTACAGGAACCTGAAGGACAAGGAAGGGATTGCTGAACAGAAATGAGCGGAAAACCCAATGAGTCCCAAAAAATGCTCTGGACCCATTCCAGAGCTTGAGACCCCCAGGAAAGAGCTCAGTGACAGTGCAGCCCATCCAGCTGCATCTGTGTCCCTCACTGAGCAGCACAACCAGTGTGCAGTTACCCCATGGTTCTGCAGCCAACCTGCTCTGCAGAGCATCAGTGCCGGTTTTGGGCCCTGTGGGGAGAACAGGATGGGACCAGGAGCACCAGAGCAGATCAGAGGAGGGATGGGGGAGATCACACAGGAGCTGACCTGGGCTGGAAATTGCCTTGGAGAGAAAAATGCTGGTGTTCACCTGCCCCAGATTATACCCAGAGTTTAGGGTGCAGGGCCAGAAGTTCTTGCTGTCCTGGTGCTTCACCAGGCTTGGGAAGTAGCTGGAGAAGGATTGGTGTCCCCCACTTGCCATCTCTTAGTGCATCATCCCTCATGAAGGGTGGCATGGAAAGCAAGTCTGAGACCCTGTGTCAGGACTTGCACTGAAGAAAGTATTCACCCAGAAGCCACATCATTTTGCTCTGGTACTTCAGTCCTGGTGCTCATCACATGTCCTTAAGACAAACTTATGCACCCCTCTTATCAACCTTACCCCAAAAGCCACCCCTAGACACGGCTCCTGAGCTGGGGCCGAGCTGGAGAACTGTGGTTCAGCTGTGACCAGAGGAAGGACAAGGCCTGTCCTGGGTCCTCCAAAGGGCTGGCAGCCTCTGTGATCTCCACCAGAAAAGGCAGCATGCAGGAAACTGTACAACATCCCCATGCCCATTGGAGGCCCTTAGGAAGTGTTCCTCTCTCCAAATATCTAGTCCAACTTGTTGCTGCATGAACAACGAGGAGAAACTGCCCCAGGACCCTCATTCCAGACCCCATCTCTTCCAACCCATACAGGCAGTGCTCTCCCCCTTGGCACTGAGGTGGTTCCAGGGACTCAAGACACACCTGTAGGAGGAGATGTTGGGTAGGGATATGGTGTCCTTCAGTGCTCCTCATGGTACCTCCTGCTGGGCTTCGTGCCACTGGTCACCACCCTCTGAGCCTGGATGTTCAGCCAGTTCTCAGTGGTGCTAAATATGAATATGCCCATGAGCACATTGGGCTGCACTGGGAGGAGCGTGGCCACCCAGACAAGGGCAGTTATTGCCCATCTTGACTCAGCACTGATGTGGTCACATCTGGAGCGGTGTGTCCCAGTGTGAGGTTCCCCATTCTGGAGGAACGGGGAGGAGCTGCCATGTGGCCAGAGAAAGTCTGGGTCACATGTGGAGATGCTGAGAGACCCAAACTTCTTCAGCCTGGTGAAGAGGAGGCTGAGGAAATGTGCTGTTTTTACTGAAACTGAGTTAATATTATTCATGCATTTTCCTTCACATCCAGTACAGTCTTTTGTTTAGATTTACTATGAGAATAGTGAGATAATGCTGTTTCTTCCCTGGGATAGAGTTCATTTTTCATTTTAGCAGCTTCACAGTGTTTGGCATTTGCTATGAAAGGAATGTCAGAACTCACTGATATCTTGGTTGTTGTCAGGGAAACCAAGGACTTCTTTGGCCATCCAGCTGCAGATGCAGATTGGCAGGAGGGGACACAGACAGGACAGCACCTGGATTGACATGCAGGCTTAACGATTAAATATCATCTATGATTAGCGTCATGCTCAGTCTAAAGCTGGAGCCGGCTTTTAGGGCTTGTTACATCCGTTACTCTGGGTTTTCCAGCTGGTTTGGTTGTTCCATTCACAAGTTTCATTCTGTCAGGAGTTCGATGTCAGTTCGGCCTTTTGCGGTTCTACCATTCTGCAGTTGGCCTTTGGGCCTTTCTGTCTGTTGCCCTTCTGCTCTCTCTTGCTGGGATGGGCTGCTCAGGACCAAGGTGCTCCCTTCTGCAGGACTGGCTGTTCCGTGTGACTGGAGTTACACGGGGGATAGCACTGAGTATATTTTCTTAATTTAATTTATCTATTTCTATTTAATTTTCCTTGACTATTGTCAGTGAAACCAAGGGGTTCTCTGCTGTCCAGCTGCAGGATCAAATTGGTAGGAGGGGGCACAGATAGAACAGCACCTTGACTGACATCCAGGTCAATCAACAAGCTATTCTCTACCATTAGCGTCATTCTCGGTATAAAGCTGGAGATGCCTTTTCCAGCCAGTTAGTTTTGGTTTTCTGGCTACTTTGGTTGGCTCTGTTCAGAAGTTCCATTCTATTGGGAGTCCAGTGTTATTTCATTTTTTTGATGTTTTGCTGTTTTTCAGTTGGCCTTGGGCCTCCCTGCCTTTTTCACTTCTAATTTCTGTTGCTGGGACCAGCTCTTCAGGACCAGGGTGCTCTCTTCTTTTGGGCTGTCTGTTCAGCACAACTGGAGTTATGTAGGGGATTGTACTGAATATCATATATTTTACTTTATGTATAGCTTAGTATGTATATTTTAGTATATTAGTAGTAGTAGTGCATTATTTTTATTGTCTTATTCTTTTTATTTTATAAACCCACAAGTTTCTCCCTTCCCTTTCAGTTCTCTCCCTTGTCCCACCTGGGGACTGCGAGCAGGATGTGAGCAGCTGTCATGGTCTTAGTTGGTGGTTGTGGTAAAATCATGAAAAGAAAGGGCAGTAGTAGCTTCAGAAATCTTGAAAATCACTTTCTAAGATGATGGCAATTTCTTTTTTTTTTTTTTTTTTTTTTGTTGG
The DNA here is from genome assembly GCF_037038585.1 of Patagioenas fasciata. NCBI lineage: Eukaryota > Metazoa > Chordata > Aves > Columbiformes > Columbidae > Patagioenas > Patagioenas fasciata. The sequence goes on from NC_092528.1 coordinate 1,429,924, forward strand.
TAGAGGGAACAGCATGAGAAAGGAAAAGCGTCAGAAACTGCAGCTCTGGATGTCCAGAGTGGACAGCAGGATGAAGAAATGTCATTCTGAGTACAGTGCTGTGGTCATTCAGAAGGACTCTGGATCAGCAATGACTTTGTGATTCCAGGAACAGCTGGTGAGGATGGAGAGATAGCAGCACAGGTGGGGACACACTGGGGTGACAACAAGGTGGGGAAGCGCATGGGGTGTCTACAGCCTGTAGGGAAACAGCCACAGGCCTGGGACAGTGTAGGATGGACTGTGGTGGACATGGCCAAGGACACTGGCAAGGCTGAAGGTCCCTGAAAGAGCCAAGGTCTTTGTCCCCTTGGCTATGGCTGATGTCCCTGACAGCGAGGCCTAAGAGGAGACACATGGTTGTCATGGCCATGGCACCCATTGCCTCCTTGCACCCCCAGGGAGTGTCACACCATTGTCCTGCACTGGGCATCACACTCCCCACATCCCCAGGAAGAGCCCTGAGCCACACGTGAGGGATAGGATCTCCCTTCCTAGGGGCAGGGGCTCAAGGCTTGGCCATTGTCCTTCATCAAACAAACCAAGGGTTTTCTCAGCACCAGAGCTGCTGCACTTTGCCTTTGCCTGATGCAATCACTGTCTCCAATTCTCTGCACTAACGAGTCCCCGGGGAGCCTTTGTCAGTAACAGCCCTCAGTGGGACCCATTAATGCTTCAAGGTACTTTGGAGTTTTCTCTGACTTGGACTTCTTGAGCAGATTCTTCAGTCCGTGCTTGGTATCTGAGGTTCATGGACTCAGCACCAAATACACCATGGAGCTCATTAAAACACAGAAAACCCTAAGGAGCAATGCTTCTTTCTGTAATCTCATTCAAATCTGTAAGACTTGTAGAATTACCTGGAGAGGTTTCAATGGGACACTTGCTGATGAAGATTTCAAAGAAGATTTCATGAAGGAGGGTTTTTTCTTTCAAGGGTGTTTTCTGTCATTTTTCATTGTATAGAAGAAGTGACAGCAGCATTCTACACTGGACATTGATCCAGAGGGTCTCCTGAAGACATCTGCACAGGCAGGAGAACAGTCCCTTGAGGCTGGACACTGTATGGACACCCTCGCTCCTCACCCTCCACCCCCAGTCTGCCGGTTCCCTCATTGGCCACCAGAGACTTTCATCACTTTTCCTCACATCAGACTTCTCCACTGAGCTCTGCAGGAGATGCTGCAGCTCCTGTGCACCAGCTCCTCCTGCTCTCCTGTGCAAACACTGCACAGTTTAATAAACAGTAAAACACTTTCCTCAGCTGTGTGTGCAAGCTGGATCTGATGAGGTCCACCATCCACAAGGCACATCCACACAAGAACTACTTTTAGACAGAGAGATAGGAAAGGATAGATATAAACACAATTAACTTGCTGTGTACCATGTTGATTAGACCTCTGAAGCCTGGGGTAATTTGTAACTGCCTGAGGCTCAAAGCAGAAACCAGACAGTGGAGAGGCAACTGAATGACCAAAGAGCAAGTGGAGGAGGAAACCTGAGAGCACTGGGAAGGGCGAACATCCAGACAGACTGTTGGAAAGATGTCCTTTGACATGGACATTTAGTCAGGAGAGGTGGAAACTCCTAAATGACAAGGGAGATGAAATAATAGCGTGTTGGTAATAGAAGTACAGGGGAAGACCGATATTTCTTCTCCTGCCTTTAGTACACGGCCTGGTGATTCACTTTTTGTCCTTTTATTTTTTTAGTTAATATGTTAAACAAACCACCACCAAGCCCACACAAACAAACAAAAAACACCCTCAAAAACAAACAAACAAAAAACAAACAAACAAACAAAAAACACAACAAAAATATAAACACGTCCACGTTTCCAACAGACATCAGTCATTAGTTGTCTCACCATAAACAGCCAGTGCCATTTTAGGGGACCCATTTTATCCGAGGTGCTGGCCTGGGATTGGCATCTATCACAGAGGACCTGGGGAGACCAGAGCACCTTGCAATGCAGTGGAAGTTAGGCAAGGGTTCCCAGGGCATCTACACTGGCACCAGGTGTTTGTGTCCCTGGAGCTGAAGACATTTGTGTCCTAAATCCATGCCCAGTTCTGGAAAACTCTTAGTTTTTCAAAGAAACAAATCCACCAAAATACTTAAAAAGAAAATAAAAAATGTTTAATATGTAAGAATGTAATGTGTGCCATAGGAAAAATCAATATGTAAAAAGCTATCCATGTAGCTGAGGACATGTGTGTCTTATATCCATTTCTAGTTGTGGAAAACACTTTCCTTTTTGAAGAAAATAACTCCCCAAAGACTTAAAAAAAAGGAAAAGTACGTTGAAACCTTCCTTGGCTTTGAAACTTTGTCTTCAGTTCATATTTTAACTTTCATTGACATTAACTGACATCGGATGGGCCTGCAGGCATGAAGCCAAGACCATTTTGTGTCATGCATAGAGCCCCATGCCCTCTAAACCTTCCCTACCCAGGACTCCTCACACTTGGCTTAGAGCGAGTCACACTGAGGTGTTGGCTGGGTTTAGATGTTGGTTTAGATGGTCACCTACAGCACAGGCGCATTCATGCCGCTTAATCATCTCCTCTGCTCCCGTTAGAAACAGAGCCCAACATCCCAATGGGATCATAAGAGAACTGAGGTTGAAGGGACCTCAGGAGTCTGCAGTCCAACCTGTCAGAAACTGGGTCAGAACAAGGTGTTCAAGCCTTCATTCAATCAGAGATTGAAAACCCGCAAGGACAGAGGCTGCTCAGCCTCTCTGGGTGACCTGCGACAGCACTTGGCTGAGCTCCCAGGGCAGGGGTGTCAAATTCATTTTCACCGGGGGTCACATCAGCCTCACGGTTGCCTTAAAGGGCCGAATGTATAAATGTAGGAGTAGTTAAATTTATACAGTCCTTTAAAATGATGTTCTGCCATTTGAGGGTAACCATGAGGCTGATGTGATCCCTGGTGAAAATGAAGTTGACACTCACCTCCTAGGGAAAAAGCTTTTCCTTATGTCCTGGCTGAACCTCTCCTCTTTCACCTGCCACCCGTTCTCTTTTGTTCTTCTGCCACACACCATGGTGAAGAGCCTGGCTGTGTGTTCTCCATGATCTCCTTGTTGGTATTGACAGGCTGTGATGAGGTCCCTGTCTGCCTTCCCTTCTCTGGGCTGGACGAGCCCAGCTCCCTCAGCCTCTCCCCACAGGCCAAGTGCTCCAGTTTCTGGCTGTCCTGAGGCCCTTTGCTCAACCCACTTCTGCTTGCCAATATCTTTCCTGAACTGGGATCTGAGATCTGGATGGACTATTCCAGAGAATCCCTTCCCTCCACCTCCTGGCCGTGCTCCTGGTGGCACAGCCCAGGGTGCTCCTGGCCTCCCTTGCACCAGGGCACACGCTGCCTCCTGTCCAGCTCCCTGCCCACACAGACCTTTCCCACAGAGCTGCTCCCAACCAGACATCCCCAGCCTGTGCCATTGCCAGGTGAGTCCCCTGCAGGGGCAGACACTGGTGTTTGTCCTGCTGGGGTTTCCTGAGGGTCCTCCAAAGACTTGCTCTCCTCCTTGAACCCCTTCATTGAGCATAGAGGCCTGGGAGATGGTTTCAGTAAAGACCCAGGTACAGAAGTCATTGAGCCCCTCAGTGTCAGTGTCTGCTGTTACTAAATTTCCCTCTTCACTCAGTAGCAGCTCTGTGTTCCCTTTCTTCAGCCATGGTCTCTAACACAGCTGTTGAAGCTCTTAGTTTGCTCTTGACTTTTCTTGCAGCCGCCAACTCCAGGTGAGCTTTGCCTTTCCCGAAGCCATCCCTGCACAGTAAAGCCAATGTACATGTACTCTTGTCTTTACTGTCCTTGCTGTCACCCCTGGCAGCTGCTTTGTGGCCCCTGTCTGCACCTTGTGCTGTGACAGCACAGCCCTGCTGCCCCACATGTGGTCCCATAGCCCCATGGTGCAGGTTCAGCACAGGACAGGGTGCGTTCGGGGTGGGGAACGGTCTCCTGACTTGATAGCCAGAGCAGTCCTTGGTGCTTTGTCACCCCATGGCCTTCCTGTTGTGCAGCCTCTCCAAGCTCCTGGAGAGGCCGTGTCACCTGTAGGGTCACAGGCAGCCCTGCTCCAGGGTCTGCCAGGGTCTGGGCCAGGAGAGAGTCTGGGCAGGGCTGGCCATTCCCTGAGACAGGCCCTGAGCCCAGCAGGAGGATGGACATGGCCTCACAGGGAACCTTACCTGTAAACCTGGGGTGCGCGGCCAGTGCTGGAAATGGCCCATGAGAGATGGCCAGTGACTGGGGGGTGATGAAGGCTCTGGGCCACCTTCCTGGTCTGTCCATGTCACCAAGGGCATAGAGCAGTCTCCTCTCTCCTGCACCTGCATGTCTTTGATCCCTTCCAGAAGCCCTGGCTCTGCACCACAACCCCTGGTGTGAGTCTTCACCCTGCATGGTCATGCACCACGAGATACACGCTGATGTTTTTCACTCCCAGGTACTTTCCAGCCCAGTCCAGTTCTCTCAAGGTTCTGCCACCTCCCCTGCCCTCTCTCCACCACCAGCACCCTCTCCCCAGCGAAGCTCAGTCAGGGCTGGTCCCACAGCAGTGCCCATTGCGGGTGCTCTGGGCAGTCACCCCACAGCCTCTGCCACTCTGAAGGGCAAAGCAGCTCCTGCAGCTCAGAGAGGAGTCACCCCAGAGGTGGGCGAACACACATGGCAAAAGGAAAAGGAGGCACCTGTGTCATTTGCTCTCCTCTCCAGCACATCCTGAGAGGTCTGCAGCCCCTCCATGCCATCCCCTCTCCTCAGGCCAGCAGAAAAGCCCTGACCCTTGAGGACCTCAAGAGCTCTTACTGCTCCAGGCACAGAGCAGCCTTCCCAAAGCTGGTGCAGTCAGGAAGGTGTTTTCATTTCACATTTGTTCTAACTATGCTGAGGATGGATCTCGGACTGAAAACAAACAAAAAAAGCTGTTGTAGGTTCATTTATTTCACTTAAATACAATGAGAAACTCCCCATTTACACAAAGTGCCTCAGTCACACAAAATGTGAGGATACTTAATGGGATGAATAGTGACATAACTTTGAAGATAACATCATGTGTGGAAAAGGGAAGTAGAGAAAGAAAAACAAACTTAGCCTGTCATGATGTACACTGGAGCCCACTGCAGAGAAAGTAGGCCGTCTATGGCTGCTGAAAACATCCAGTAATCAGCTTCCTCAGAGCATTCTTGAGCTCCTGGTTCCTCATGCTGTAAACGAGGGGGTTCAATGTCGGAGGTACCAGCGAGTACAGAACAGACATCAGTAGGTCCAGGAATGGGGAGGAGACAGAGTGGGGCTTCAGGTAGGCAAATGCACCAATGCTGATAAACAAGGAGACCATGACCAGGTGAGGGAGGCAGGTGGAAAAGGCTTTGTGCCATCCCTGCTCAGAGGGGATCCTCAGCACGGCCCTGAAGATCTGCACATAGGACACCACAATGAACACAAAACATCCCAAAACCAGAAAAACACTGAAAGCGAGAAGCCAAATTTCCCTGAGGTAGGAGTGTGAGCAGGAGAGCTTGAGGATCTGGGGGATTTCACAGAAGAACTGGCCCAGGGCATTGCCCTTGCACAGGGGCAGTGAAAATGTATTGGCCGTGTGCAGCAGAGCATAGAGAAACCCAGTGGCCCAGGCAGCTGCTGCCATGTGGACACAAGCTCTGCTGCCCAGGAGGGTCCCGTAGTGCAGGGGTTTGCAGATGGCAACGTAGCGGTCGTAGGACATGATGGTGAGAAGAGAATACTCTGCTGAAAGGAAAAAGACAAAGAGAAAGAGCTGGGCAGCACATCCCATATAAGAAATGGCTGTGGTGTTCCAGAGGGAGTTTGCCATGGACTTGGGGACAATGGTGGAGATGGAACCCAGGTCGAGGAGAGCGAGGTTGAGCAGGAAGAAGTACATGGGGGTGTGGAGCTGCTGGTCCCAGGCTATGGTGGTGATGATGAGGCCGTTGCCCAGGAGGGCAGCCAGGTAGGTGCCCAGGAAGAGCCAGAAGTGCAAGAGCTGCAGCTCCCGTGTGTCTGTGAACACCAGGAGGAGGAACTGGGTGATGGAGCTGCTGTTGGACATTTGCTGTTTCTGGACATGGGGCACTGACTCAAGAAGTAAAGACAGTGACAAGTTAGGGGAGACTTCTCTGGGGAAAATCAAAGCCATTTCTCACACACCCTCCCCTGCTCCAGACCCTCTTGTCCTTTTCAGACCTTCTTCCAGCTCCGTGTCTGAGCCCTGGCTGGTGCTGGCTGGAGGTGCTGTGAGAAGAAGGGCCTGTGTCCACTGGCTGTTGGGAAGCCAGCCCTGCTCTGCAGCAGGGGTCATGGGAACGGGGGGCAGGAGACAGACCTGGGGCTCGAAGTTGTCATCTGAAACTGCTGCTGGTGCAGAAGGGCCTGTCAGCATCTGCACTCTCAGAAAGAATGACAAAGGATGGCAGAATGAAGCTTGAGACATTTGGGTCTTTTACAGCTTTCTGCATATTCCCAGGAGAGTGTTCTTATATCCCAGAAACCCTCAGCATTTCTGACTCATTCACCGTGAACAGAGCGAGACCTGTGAGACCAGAGGATGCCTGTGGGTCAGTGCAGAGTGAGGGCAGCTGCTCTGTCCCTCTGTCTTGCTCCAACTGCCCTGGGTTGGCACCTTTCTGAGATGGAGCCTGATCACACTCCCATGTTACCCTGAAAAGCCACCAGGCACTGCTGAGAGCAGAGGGATCCACCTCACACCATGACTTGTCTCAGCCTTTCCCAAGGTCTCAGCACCCCACGTTTAACCCAAGAAACACACCGCTCATTCCTCAGCCCCACAGACTGAATTGCCCACACCCCACAGGTCAGAGCAAAGCTGGACACGTGTTCGCATGGACACACCTGCAGGAAAGGACCCGCAAGATCAGGCTGTGACTCTGCAGCTGAAACTCCCATCCCCTGAGAGCCTGACAGCAAGAACAAGATCCCAACAGCAGTGACCCAGAGCACGGGAGCAAGAAGGACAATGCGGTGAGGGTGGGTGTGAGAGAGGCCAGGGCAGAGGCAGCCGGGCACTCAGACAGCGTCACCCTTCCCCAGCTCTGCAGCCACCTCCCAGACACCAACATTGCCGGGCAGCTGCTCTCAGCCCCTGTGCTCTGCAGAGGAACTGGAGCTCTGGCTGCACAGGAGCTGCTTCATGCCTTGGAGCCCCCGGCCCTGAGGGCAGAGGCTTTGCTGGGTGGGACAGGAGGCCAGGGGGCTGCTCACAGGAGGGATCTGCACTGCAGGGGATCACAGGGACTTTTCTCTGTTCTCCCTTTCATAACAATTCCGGGTTTAGTTTCCTCTCATTTCTGATCATTTCCCTGCTGCATGGAGATTCTCCCCCTGGGAGGTGTTTCCCTGTCCATGTCTCTTCCCTGTCAGTGCTCACAGACCCCTTCCCACCCTCTGTGCCCTCCTCCTGGCCCTACAGATCCTGCCTGTTCACAGGGCACTGCCTGGGGGCATCTTCCTGTTTGCAGGCTGGAAAACAGGACAGGTCAGACTAGGCTGAGGGGTCCAGCCAAGGTGATGCAGGTGCTGTGCACAGGCAGAGGGGTGGTGAAGGGATGTTATGAGCCTTCTGGCAGATGTGCTGATCACTCAGAGTTGCAGTTCAGGAGTCTCAGTGACTTGTTTAAGCATGAGAGCTCATTTTCATTTTATCCTTTCCTGCACCCCTCACCCCTTGGGAGAGGAAACTGAAAAGACAGGCTCAGGAAAGTTCCTTATCTGTCTGGTAATCCTTGTATTGATCTTCTTCTTGAGGCATCCCCCTGGAAAAGTCCTGGGGGTGATCTGGAGCTGTGAGCAGCACTGACTCATACAGCACCCTCTCCACAGCAGAAGCACCTTTACTGCCCTAATAGGGTTTGCTCCTTCTACCTACATCTTCTCCCCTCGGTGTTGTTGGGATCTCCCTGGTCAGGCTGAGCGCTGACCCTGGCAGGCGGCAGAGTCCCTTCCCTGGCACAGCCCTGGGGTGCAGGGACCCTGCTCTGCAGGACAGCCCTGGGCACCCCTTGGTGCTCACCCGGCTTCACAGCCGTTCAACATTGCCTGAGAGAGCCCCCTCCTTACAGATCCCACCAGCTGTGCCTGTACCAGTTTTAGGAGATGGCTCCAGGAGCTACAGCTGCATTGCCCTGCACCCAGAGACTTACCATGGCAAGGGCTGCAAAGGTTTCTCCTCCAGTGAGCTCTCAGTCATCCTCCCAGTCCTGACCACCTTTAATCTCTCTCTGCCTTGCTCGTCTCCCTGAGATCCCCAGGCAGAGCCCTCAGCCCTGCTGCGCTGTGCAGAGGAGCTGCTCCTGGGCAGAGCTGTCTCTCTGCAGCGCTGCCGCTTGCCAGGAGCTCCCTCTGTCCCAGGAGCCCAGCCCAGCTCAGCAGCACAGGAGCAGCCCAAGGCCCTTTAATGACCCCTCTGGTGGCTTTGGTGCTGAGTCCATGGACCTCAAGACCTGGAGGAAGATGATGAAACCTCTCAAGAAGTCAAAGTCAGATTCAAACTCCAAAGTCAATGGATCCCATTGGGGAACACTACTGAGGAAATGTCCCCAGGGTTGGTTAGAGCAGAAAAATGGAGGTAGTGATGACTAGTCAGGAAAAGCAAAGTAAAGGTGGCTCTGATGCTGAGTAAACCTGGTTGTCTTTCATTAACCAAAGGGCCAAGCCCTGACCCCAGCCCTGGGAAGTCAGATCCTGTCCCTCCCACGTTGCCGAGGGCCCTTCCTGGACAATGTGATGTGGGGCTGTGCAAGGCCAAGGACAGGACTATGGTCCCACACCTCCCATGGTCCTGGCTGGGGACAAGGAGGCCATGAGGCCCCTGTTCTGGAAGGACAAGGTGTCTCCTCACAGGCATCAGAGGTGCAGACAACAGCCATAGCCAAGGGGAGAAGGAGCTCATGTCTGGTGGGGGCTTTCAGCCTCTTTACATCCCATGATCATCTCCACCACAGCCTGTCCTGTGCTGTGGCATCCCCTGCACCTCTTTCCCTGCAGGCTGCAGACATCCCCCCTGCTGCCCCACCTTGCTCTTGTCTGAGCACCTTCTTCCCCTTGCTGAGATCTCTGCATCCTCCCCAGCTGTTCCTTGAAGCACAAAGCCTTGGGCTGATGCAGACTCCCTCTGCTGACCTGCTCCACCACAGCACTGCCCTTCCAGTCACATTGCTTTCTGCTCATGTCCAGCCTGGACCTCCCCAGCTGCACTTTGGGCCATTATTTATTTCTCATACTCTTTCCCACTATGCAGAAAACCTCCACCACCTCTGAGACCACCCTTCAAGCACTCTCTGGCTACCCCTGCACTGCTGCTGCCTCCCCAGCGCTGCTGGGCCAAATCAGCCCAGGTCCCTCAGCATCCCACACCACGTGCACAAGGTGCTGAACCTGCCTTGGCAGAGCCCTGCACTCTCCAGTTCCTCCCTGCTTCTCCAAACTGGGAAGCCGCACACTGGCACACCCCCGTGTGTGTGGGGTCACACCAGTGCTGAACCGAATGGGATGAGAACTCCAGGTGTCTGGGTCCCCACGCTCCTCCTCATGCAGCCCCGTGTGCAGCTGCCTTGTTCATGGTGAGCGTGCACCACGGGCTGGAGTGGGGAACTTGGAGTGCCCAGGCCCTTCTCAGGGTCACTGCTCAGCGTGTTGGGTCCTTCTCTGTCCTGATGGACGGGGTTATTGTCCCACTCTGATACAGCACTGGTCACTTCATCTTGTCAATATTCAGAGTTATCTGATGGGTAAATAACAGATGCATGGAGCTCTGCCTGGGGACAGACAACGTCAGCTGAACATTGAGGAGGGCAATGCTGTGATCACTGGACATCAGGTACAGACTCACTGATCAGGAAGAGGAATTAGATGAGGCCTCCTTCAGACAAATGAAAGAAACCTCATGTTTCCAGGGCAGTGTCCTCATGACAGACCTGAGATATCCCAATATCTGCAAGGTACCAGCCATCCAGGAGGGGTTGGAGCTCATTGACAACATCTTCCTGACATGGGTGACTGAGGAGTCAGTGAGGTGAGGTGCCCTGTGGGACTTCACACTTACAAACCAGAAAGAGTTGGTCAGGATGGAACAGTCAGGGATGGGAAAGTGGAGCTGAGGCTCCTGGGAGATGATAACAAGGCCAAGAGCAGGATTTCAGGAGAGCAAGCTTTGGCCTGCTGAGGGACCTGCTTGGGTCCTATGGGATATGACCTTGGTGTCTGCAGTGCTTTTCTCTCACATTTCCTCTCTCCTCTCTCCCACCTGCTGTTGTGCAGCGTTTTTTACCCTTTCTCAAATAAAACATCACAGAGGTGCTGCCAATATCACTGAGTGGCTCGGATGTGGCAAGGTGTGAGTCCATCTTTGAGCAGCTGAAATGGGCTCTGTCTGATGTCAGTCGAACACCTGTTGGCTTCTCAGAGAGGTGACAGCTGTAGCACATCCACACTCACCCCCATTTCCAAGACTTTACCACATAAATCCATTAGATGTTACAAACTACTTTATCATGAAGAAGAAATGGAAAAGATCTTCTGTCAGCAACCTTAGAATGTCTCCAGTCAACGAGCAGGTTCCTATGGGGAACTGTAGTTGCCTGATATTCACTGGCCACGCAAAGCTTCAGGTGCCAACAGTTCAAAGGATCTTGGGCCAACTTATTAACATGCCTGCCTGATGGGCAACAAGGGTGATGCTCACCTGGATCTGGTACTGACAAAGAAGGAAGAGCTGGTGAGGGATGTGAGCATCTGTTTCCACCTTGGCTGTCGTGACCAGGAAGTAGTGGGGTCCCGGGCACCAGAGAGGAGGGAGGAAGACCAGCAGACAAAGGCAGCACACAGGAGGTGGAATCAGGGGAAGCTGCAAAGCAGGAATTCAGAAACCTTGGCCATGGATGCAGAGATGATTCCAAAACTGCCCTGGACTAGATACCTAAAGGGGAGGCTGAGGGCAGCAAGATGAGCTGACACTGCTTCCTTACAAAAAAAAAGAATAGACAGGGCGATCATGGGCCTGCTGCTGAATTTCATACGAGTAGAATCAGACAGGACTGAGGTTCTCCATGGCTTCTTTGCCTCCATCTTCACCAGCAAGGTGTCCTGGAACTTTGTTCCTGAAGGCAGGAGTCTGGAGAACACCCAGCAGTGGATGGGGCTCAAGTCAGGGGTGACCTGAGCAAACTCAGACACCATTACAGAACAGGAGTTGGGTCACTTGACCAGCTCCCTGAACACAAGTATCACTGTGCTGTGGCACCTGAGATTCCCAAGAACGTCCACGTATTGGTCCAGAGTTGTGTGATTCCTCTTGAGGTGTCCTGGCCTATCTCCTCACTCACATGGTGATTTAGGCACCCACTTTTCCAATACATTCAGTCTTATCCTGAGACGCTCCACATCAATATGAACAGGAGGCTGTTGATGCCACCTGTTCTGGAAAGGGAGGGAAGGGCGAGCAGGGAAGGAAACAGAAGAAATTTGGCTTTATTGCTGTTTCTTGTGGAAATGCTCTCTGCTTGGCTGTTCCTGAAATCCCCCTAATCATCCACACCACACTCGAAGCCTTTAAGAAAATGACGCACAGAGCCTTGGCTTGTAAGAGGATTTTCAATGTTAATGAGCCCTCTGCTGCCCTGATCCTGAATGGCAGCTACTGAAAGAATGAACAAACCTCTGATGAAGTGAAAGGCAGAAGCAAACCCCAAGTTTCTGAGAGTGTTTAAGGTCCCATGAAGGGCCATCACTGACACAGCTGTGAAGGAAACAACCAGTGCAGGTCCCTGTCCCTGGAGGCTGGTGAAGGAAAGACTTGGAGACACTGGTTACAGGTGGTGAGGGCTATGTGGAGGTGGCTCTGATGCCACGTCAGCCCTTGATGATTTTATTACCGGAATGGCTGAGCTGGGGCCTGGTAAATTATTCGCAAATAGTTTTCAAGGCTTTTCTTGTGATCAGTGTGAGTGTTTTGTGTTTTGAGGATGGGTTTTATGTAAAGTGCTGTTGCTTTAACTGCAAGGCTCGGTTTTCTGTAGAGTTAGAAATGTCTGTGAGTTCTTCACAACTCATCCAGCTTCTTTCACGCACCTGGCAATGGTCACCAATCACCTCAATGTCCCAGTCCCAAACTTGCTTGAATTCTCTGTTTGGATCCGTATCCCATTGCTCCAGGAGGTTCATGCATCCACCAGGCTCATGGATGATTCCTGAGGACCATCCAAGTGTGGGCAGTGAAAGAGAGGAGCAGAGCAGGGTCAGCTCATGGGCCATGACCGAGCACAAACACGCCAGCAGCAGCCATTCCCCATCTCCCAGGCACAGCCATGCCCACAGGATGGAAATGTCACTGCCATACATGAGTAGCCCAAGAGAGGCCTTTCTTCCTTCCATATTGCCAGGAAAATCTTCCTCCTATTCCTCCTCCACCTGCAGACATCAACTGCTTTCCATTTCTGGGCTCAGACATGGCTGGAAGGGTTCACTGAAGCCATCAGCCATCTCATTGCTTCTCCCTGACATGTCCTGACCCTCTCCCACACCTACACATGGCCAAGCACGGCTGCTCAGGGCTTCCCACTCTTCAGAAGAGGCCTTGAGCTTCTTGGTTCTTCATGGTGATAATAATAAACTTCTTTGCTCTCTGCAGAGTTCATGGTGAGCTTTCTTGTCCATAACAGCCCCTTTATGGCCATGTCTTACTAAATGGTTGTCTTTGTATGATCATTTGTGCAGAAAGGGCAGTCACAGGACAGCACCCAATGTGTCAAAACTGATGCCAAGTGAAATGCAGTAAAGCCCTGATGAGTTCCCCCTGTGTCTGTCTCTCTCCTGGAAGGAGTCTGTCCCAAGAAGGGGATCCAGCTCCTGCCACTCTCTGCAGAGACACATGAGCAGTGTCCGTGCACCTGGGGACACAAAGGGTGACGTTTGCCAGACCACCCTTCATCTGATCCACGTAGATGTGTTCTTGTGGATGGGGTATCATGCCTTATCGTGCAAATATCTATTTAATTGTCATTGCCAGAGGGGCTATCACGGATAGAGAGTACTATTTTACAGATATTTAAATATAAGCATGCTAAACTTTTATTTTTCTTTAAAAACTGACATTCCTAGACGTATTACACAAACACTTGAAGGATGCTTTTTAACATGATTGTCCACAGAAGCCCACCAGCTGTGCAGCTCAAGGAATTGGATGCCAGAGTTCAAGGGCAGGATGGTTTGGGCTCTGTCCTGGGATCTGGAAACTGAAACGTGCTCCCATCTCCCAACCCCCTGCCCTCCTCAGTGGGGGCTGTGAGACATTCTGCCAGCAGGAAAGACAGGCCAGCCAGGCGTGGTGGTGGAGCTGCTCTCTATGTGAGAGAGCAACTGCAATGTACTAAATTCTGCCCAGGAGCGGATGAGGAACGAGTTGAGAGTGTATGGGTCAGGATCAAGGGACAGGCTGGCAGGGGTGATACGGTTGTAGGTGTCTATTACAGGCCACCAGATCAGGCTGAGGAGGTTGATGAGGCCTTCTATGCGCAGCTGAGAGTGGCCTCACCGTCTCAGGCCCTGGTTGTTGTGGGTGATTTTAACTTCCCTGATGTTTGCTGGAAGGACCATTCAGCCAGCCAGCCACAGTCCAAGAGGTTCCTCCAGTGCATTGATGATAACTTCCTCGTGCAGATGGTGGAGGAGCCGACCAGGAGAGGTGCACTGCTGGATCTCATCCTCACTAACAAAGAGGGTCTGGTCGAAGCAGTAAAGGTCGAGGGCTGCCTGGGTTGCAGTGACCACGAGATGGTGGAGTTCAGCATCTCGTGTGGCAGGAACAGAATAGCAAGTAGAATTGCAACCCTGAACTTTGGCAGGGCTAATTTCGGCCTTTTCAAGCAATTGCTGGGGGAAATCCCATGGGCAAGACTGCTTGAAGGAAAAGGGGCCCAAGAGAGCTGGATTGCATTCAGAGATTGCTTCTTCCATGCTCAGGATCAGAGCATCCCCACACGTAGGAAGTCGAGGAAGGGAGCCAGGAGGCCTGTGTGGTTGAATAGGGATCTGTTGGGTATGCTCAAGCAGAAGAGGAGAGTTTACAGGTCATGGAAGCAGGGGCTGGCCACTTGGGAGGAATACGAGGCTGTTGTTAGAGGATGTAGGAAGGCAGCTAGGGTAGCCAAGGCCTCCTTAGAATTACAGCTGGCGAGAGGGGTCAAGGACAGCAAGAAGAACTTTTTCAAATACATAGCAGATAAAACTAATATCAGAGGTAATGTAGGCCCACTGATGAATGGGGTGGGTGCTCTGGTGGCGGAAGACACAGAGAAGGCAGGGTTACTGAATGCCTTCTTTGTCTCTGTCTACTCTGTTGGAGGCTGTCCTGGGGAGCCCTGTACCCCTGAGACCCCAGATGAAGCCAGGTCAATGGAGGAGTTTGCTTTAGTCGATGAGGACTGGATTAGGGAGCAATTAAATAGTCTGGACATCCATAAATCCATGGGTCCAGATGGGATGCATCCGCGGGTGCTGAGGGAGCTGGCTGAAGTCATTGCGAGACTGCTCTCCATCATTTTTGCCAAGTCTTGGGAAATGGGAGAGGTGCCCAAGGATTGGAGGAAAGCAAATGTCACTCCAGTCTTCAAAAAGGGCAAGATGGAGGACCCGGGTAATTATAGACCCGTCAGCCTCACCTCCATCCCTGGGAAAGTAATGGAACAGCTTATCCTTGGTGTCATCTCAAGGCATGTCAAGGATAAAAGGGTCATTAGGGGTAGTCAGCATGGCTTTACCAAGGGTAAGTCATGCTTGACCAATCTCATAGCCTTTTATGAGAATGTAACAAGGTGGATGGATGATTGCAGAGCGGTGGATGTGGTCTACCTTGACTTCAGTAAAGCCTTTGACACAGTCTCCCACAGCATCCTCACCGCTAAGTTGAGGAGGTGTCATCTAGACAATAGTAAGGTGGTCAATGGTGCGGAGTCCACTTGGAGGCCTGAACCTAGTGCAGTGCCTCAGGGGTCAGTACTGGGGCCAATATTATTCAATATATTCATTAACGATTTGGATGAGGGAATTGAGTGTACTATCAGCAAGTTTGCTGATGACACTAAGCTGGGAGGAGTGGCTGACACGCCAGAAGGCTGTGCTGCCATCCAGCGGGACCTGGGCAGGCTGGAGAGTTGGGCGGGGGATAACCTGATGGAATTTAACAAGGGAAAGTGTAGAGTCCTGCATCTGCGCAGGAACAACCCCAGGTTCCAGTATAGGTTGGGAAATTACATATTAGAGAGCAGTGTAGGGGAAAGGGACCTGGGGGTCCTGGTGGACAACAGGATGACCATGAGCCAGCACTGTGCCCTTGTGGCCAAGAAGGCCAATGGTATCCTCGGGTGTATAAGAAGAGGGGTGGTTAGTAGATCAAGAGAGGTCCTCCTTCCCCTCTACTCCGCCCTGGTGAGACGCCATCTGGAATATTGTGTCCAGTTCTGGGCCTCTCAGTTCCAGAAGGACAGGGAACTGCTGGAGAGGGCCCAGCATAGGGCAACAAAGATGATTAAGGGAGTGGAGCACCTCCCTTATGGAGAAAGGCTGAGGGAGTTGGGTCTCTTTAGTTTGGAGAAGAGGAGACTGAGGGGTGACCTTATTAATGTTTATAAATATATAAAGGGTGAGTGCCACGAGGATGGAGCCAGGCTCTTCTCAGTGGCAAACAATGATAGGACAAGGGGCAATGGGATCAAGCTGGAACACAAGAGGTTCCACTTAAACTTGAGAAAAAACTTCTTCTCAGTGAGGGTGACAGAGCCTGGACCAGGCTGCCCAGGGGGATTGTGGAGTCTCCTTCTCTGGAGACATTCAAAGCCCGCCTGGACATGTTCACGTGTGACCTCACCTAGGCGATCCTGCTCCAGCTCGGGGATTGGACTGGATGATCTTTCGACGTCCCTTCCAATCTCAAACATACTGTGATACTGTGATACTGCGAAATGCTTCTTTTCATGGGTACTTGGAGAGATGATTCCCTCCCTTCTGTTAAGCAGTTGGCCCAAGGTTCTCTGGATTGTTGGCAGCTGCTGTTTTGCCTACCAGTGAATGGCAGGGTAATTAGAGTTCCCCATAGGAACCTGCTCATTGACTGGAGGCTTGCTTGAGTTACTGACAGAAGATCTTTTCCATTTCTTCTCCATGATCATGTAGCTGGTAATATCCAACACATTGTCACTCTCTATTGGGTTTACATGGCAAAGTCTTGGAACTGGGGGTAGGTATTGATGTGCTACAGTTGTCACCTCTCTAAGACGACATCAGGAGTTTGACAGACAACAGACAGAGCTGATTTCAGACGCTCCAAGACGGACCCACTCCTTGCCAAATGTGAGCCACTCAGTGATGCTGGCAGCACCTCTGGGATATTGTATTTGAGAAAGTGTAAAACCGCTGCACAACAGCAGGTGGGAGAGAGGAGAGAGGAAATGTGAGAGAAAAGCACTGCAGACACCAAGGTCATGTCCCATAGCACCCAAGCAGGTCCCTCAGCAGGCCAAAGCTTGCTCTCCTGAAATCCTGCTCTTTGCCTTGTTATCATCTCCCAGGAGCCTCAGCTCCACTTTCCCATCCCTGACTGTTCCATCCCTGACCAACTCTTTGTGGTTTGTAAGTGTGAAATCCCACAAGACACCTCACCCAATTGACTCCTCAACCACCCGTGTCAGGAAGATGTTGTTAATGAGCTCCATACCCTCCTGGATGGTTGGTACCTTGCAGACATTGGGATATCTCAGGTCTGCCGCAAGGACACGGACCTGGAAACGTGAGGCTTCTTTCATTTGTCTGAAGAAGGCCTCATCTCATTCCTCTTCCTCATCAGTGGGTCAGTAGCTGACGTTCAGTCACCACAACATTGCCCATGTTGTTCTGCCCTCTCATGCTGAATCCTCAGCCTTCAGCTGACATTGTCTGTCCCCAGGCAGAGTTCCTCGCATCTGGTATTTACCCATCAGAAAACTCTGAATATTGACAAGATAAAGTGAGCAGTGCTGTATCAGGGTGGGACAATAACCCCATCCATCAGGACAGAGCAGGACCTGACACACTGAGCAGTAACCCTAGGGAGAAGGGCCTGGGCACTCCAAGGTCCCCACACCAGCCCGTGGTGCACGCTCACCATGAACAAGGCAGCTGCACACGGGGCTGCATGAGGAGGAGCGTGGGGACCCAGACACCTGGAGTTCTCATCCCATTTGGTTCAGCACTGGTGTGACCCCACACACACGGGGGTGTGCCAGTGTGCGGCTTCCCAGTTTGGAGAAGCAGGGAGGAACTGGAGAGTGCAGGGCTGTGCCAAGGCACGTTCAGCACCTTGTGCACATGGTGTGGGGTGCTGAGGGACCTGGGCTGCTTTGGCCCAGCAGCGCTGGGGAGGCTGCAGCAGTGCAGGAGTAGCCTGAGAGTCCTTGAAGGGTGGTTTCAGAGATGGTGGAGGTTTTCTGCATAGTGGGAAAGAGCATGAGAAAGAAATAATGGCACAAAGTGCAGCTGGGGAGGTCCAGGCTGGACATGAGCAGAAAGTAATGTGACTGGAAGGGCAGTGCTGTGGTGGAGCAGGTCAGCAGAGGGAGTCTGCATCAGCCCAAGGCTTTGTGCTTCAAGGGACAGCTGGGGAGGATGCAGAGATCTCAGCAAAGGAAGGAAGATGCTCAGACAAGAGCAAGGTGGGGCAGCAGGGGGGATGTCTGCAGCCTGCAGGGAAAGAGGTGCAGGGGATGCCACAGCACAGGACAGGCTGTGGTGGAGATGATCAAAGGATGTAAAGAGGCTGAAAGCCCCACCAGACATGAGCTCCTTCTCCCCTTGGCTATGGCTGTTGTCTGCACCTCTGATGCCTGTGAGGAGACACCTTGTCCTTCCAGCCCAGGGGCCTCATGGCCTCCTTGTCCCCAGCCAGGAACCTGGGAGCTGTGGGACCGTAGTCCTGTCCTTGGACTTGCACAGCCCCACATCACACTGTCCAGGAAGGGCCCTGGGCAACGTGGGAGGGAGAGGATCTGACTTCCCATGGTACGAAGTCAGGGCTTGGCCCTTTGGTTAATGAAACACATCCAGGTTTACTCAGCATCAGAGCCATCTTTACTTTGCTCTTCCTGATCTGTTATCACTGCCTCCAGTTTTCTTCTGTAACTGACCCTGGGGATGGTTTCTCAGTTGTGTCCCTCAGTGGGACCCATTAACATTACAAGAAACTTTGAAGCTTAGATCTGAGTTTGACTTCTTGAGAGGTTTCATCATCTTCTTCCAGGGCCTGAGGTCCATGGACTCTGCACCAAAGCCACCAGAGGGGTCATTAAAGTGCCTTGGGCTGCTCCTGTGCTGCTGAGCTGGGCTGGGCTCCTGGGACAGAGGGAGCTCCTGGCAAGCGGCAGCGCTGCAGAGAGACAGCTCTGCCCAGGAGCAGCTCCTCTGCACAGCGCAGCAGGGCTGAGGGCTCTGCCTGGGGATCTCAGGGAGACGAGCAAGGCAGAGAGAGATTAAAGGTGGTCAGGACTGGGAGGATGACTGAGAGCTCACTGGAGGAGAAACCTTTGCAGCCCTTGCCATGGTAAGTCTCTGGGTGCAGGGCAATGCAGCTGTAGCTCCTGGAGGCATCTCCTAAAACTGGCACGGGCACAGCTTATGGGATCTGTAAGGAGGGGGCTCTTGTCTGGCAATGTTGAACAGCTGTGAAGAAGGGTGAGCACCCAGGGGTGCCCAGGGCTGTCCTGCAGAGCAGGGTCCCTGCACCCCAGGGCTGTGCCAGGGCAGGGACTGTGCCGCCTGCCAGGGTCAGCGCTCAGCCTGCCCAGGGAGATCCCATGGCAGCAGCTGTGGGTGGAAGGAGTGACCCCCGGCAGGGCAGACAGGGAGCTTGTGGGGTTGAAGGGTGCTGTGTGGGTCAGGGCTGCCAGAGCTCCAGATCAACCCCACAGACATTGCAAAGGGTCTTTCTGAACAACAACATCAAGGCAGTAAAAGCTGCAAGGGAAGGAGTCTGTGCTTTCAGTTTTCCACTCTTGGTTGTCTGGGTGTGCAGTGGGAGATGGGGATTTCTTTCTCTCTTTGGAGAAGACACTGAGACTCGAGTTCTCATTAGGACTTGTCTGAGCTGCTCCTGAGCCCCTGCCCACACAGAGCTGCCCCTGGGCAGTACCAGGAGGTGTGAGCAGGACAGAGCTGAGCAGACAGCAGTGGGACGGGGTCTGTGACACTGACAGGGAGCAGATCCAGGGACAGAGACACAACTAGAGGCAACACAGACATGGACAGGGAAAGGGAGATGGACCAGAAATGCTGGGGAGGCGGGATTCAGGACCCCCCCTGCCATCCCCTGCAGTGCAGAGACCTTTCCCAGTGCAACCCCTGGTCTCCTCTCCTCCACAGCAGAGCCTCTGCCCCAAAGCCATGGGGTCCATGTCACGAATCTCCACCTCAGCAGCTGCTCCTCCAGGTGAAGGGTTCCTGGAACGTGGTACACAAAACATTCTGAAAGTACTTGCTCTACAGTGTCATTAAGTGAGTGGCAGCAGCACAGCCGGGTAAGGAGGAGGTTCCACAGCCTGCCGGTCTGCCTTTTTGTTATTGCTTTAATTTCCAGGAACACTTCAGTGTCCTTCCCTGTTTCTCCACCTCTCCCTAGTGCTCTTGCTGTATGGGATTGGCGTGGGAGTGTGGTTCCATTCTTGTTCTGACACCAACACTGGGGGTCTTGCCCCAGAGATGATTCATGGAAACCAGGTGCCTAAGCTGTATTTTAAGTTGTGATGAAACATGTTTCTCATTTTGTAGAAACAAAATAAACTGACATATCCCTCTTTCAGGGAGGAGGTTTTAATGAGAAACAGCATGTTTATTTTGCTCAGAGAAGTCTCCCCTAATTTGTCACTGTCTTTTTCTCCTATGGCAGGTCCCCATGTTCACAGGCAGCAAATGTCCAACAGCAGCTCAGTGACCCAGTTCCTCCTCCTGGCGTTCACAGACACACGGGAGCTGCAGCTCGTGCACTTCTGGCTCTTCCTGGGCATCTACCTGGCTGCCCTCCTGGGCAACGGCCTCATCATCATCACCATAGCCTGGGACCAGCAGCTCCACACCCCCATGTACTTCTTCCTGCTCAACCTCGCCCTCCTTGACCTGGGCTCCATCTCCACCACTGTCCCCAAATCCATGGCCAACTCTCTGTGGGATACCAGGGTCATTTCCTATGCAGGGTGTGCTACACAACTCTTTCTGGTTTTCTTTTTAGCTTCAGCAGAATTTTGTCTTCTGACTATCATGTCCTACGACTGCTACGTTGCCATCTGCAAACCCCTGCACTACGGGACCCTCCTGGGCAGCAGAGCTTGTGTCCACATGGCAGCTGCCTGGGCCACTGGGTTTCTCTATTCCCTGGTGCACATTGCCAATACGTTTTCACTGCCACTGTGCAAGGGCAATGCCCTGGACCAGTTTTTCTGTGAGATCCCCCAGATCCTCAAGCTCTCCTGCTCACACTCCTACCTCAGGGAAATTGGGCTTCTTGCGGTTTGTATATTAGTAATATTTGGGTGTTTTGTGTTCATCGTGGTGTCCTATGTGCAGATCTTCAGAGCTGTGCTGAGGATCCCCTTTGAGCAGGGACGGCACAAAGCCTTTTCCACCTGCCTCCCTCACCTGGCCGTGGTCTCCCTGTTTCTCAGCGCTGCCATGTTTGCCTACCTGAAGCCCCCCTCCGTCTCTTCCCCACCCCTGGATCTGGTGGTGTCTGTTCTGTATTCAGTGGTGCCTGAAGCAGTGAACCCCCTCATCTACAGCATGAGGAACCAGGAGCTCAAGGATGCCCTTAGGAAACTCATTTCCTAGAGTTTTCTGAAGCAATAAACTGGCCATCAACTTCTATATAGGAGTTTTAATGTAGCTAATTACAGGCCCAGCCTGTCAACTGGATTGTCTGGTGTTGTTGGTTGTTTTCTTATTGTGATAATGTTGTCATTCCCTTTCTAATTCCATGTTGGCTTTTCTTTTATAACTGTTGGCTTTTTAAATGAGCAGCAGTGCTCTTCTTGTCTCTAAGCAGAATAAAGGGCTGTTTAGTGACTTGTTTTTCACTATATCTATCCTGCAAGGGCTTTTTAGAGCTGCAGAGATAGTTCCTGTGGGTGGGTGAAGGGGAAAAGAGCTCTCGCATGGGAGCACTGCCAGGGAGCACCAGCGCTTGGTCTTCCAGAGCTGTTCTGGTTCCACTCCCACACTCTCCTTCTCATCCCTTGTGTTGGTGCAAGGCCTGAGTGCTCTGGCAGCTTGGTCCCCGTCCTGCTTTGTGTCACTCCTGTCAGCGCAGGCAGGGACAGGCAATGGGCACTTGTGTCACAGAACTGGCCTCAGTAACAGTACTTCCACAAGGAAAAGTGATCTTCTTTGGGCAGTGCATGATGGTTTCTATCTTCTTGCAATGTTTCTCTCAAGCTTATTCCTACAAAAGTGTCCCACAGATGAAACACCATTGTATATCTGAACAGTGTGTGTGTGCAGGGCTGGCACTCAGCAGTGTCCTCTCACAGCCAGGCCTCCTGCCAGAGACCTGCAGGACCAGCAGAGCAGGGTCTGGACTGTGCCCCTGTGCACTGGACACCCCACAGAAAGAGCCTCTGGTCAATCACCATCGACTGGCCCTTCACAACCACCATGTCCAGCACTGACCTCTCACCCCAGCTCAGAGCTCTTTGCCCCTCCATGCAATTACACTGAATGAGTAGGTCAGAGGTTCATGTTTGCCTTGTACAGATGAGATGTGAGCATGCATATCATGTACGTGAGTTGACATGAACTCGAGCCAGCAAAAACACCATCAGCTATTTCTTGTGGTTCCATGAAGGCCTGTGTGACAGACAGTTTGTTGAGGTGACATCATGTTGGGACTGATATCCCATAAGGAACCACCAGAAAACAGCACTGGGATGTGTTTCCTAGAACCAATTTCCATTCCTAATGATGAGGGACATCAAAGATGAATGCAGAACATGGGGACACACCATGGGCCTGAGGTGCCTCCCAGCCTTTGGGAATAGGAACAGGAGCCCAGAGAGACACTGTGACTCCTGACTCTGTGTGTAAAAGGGAAAGTGTCTGACCCTGAATATCTCAATGTGTTTTAAGAGTCCATGAGGCCAGCTCAGATGTGGATGTCTGACAGAACCCTGATATTTCTGTGTGTGACTCCAGGGACAAATCCCAGTGGCACAGTGAGATTCATCTCAGCTCCCTTGGACAGGCTCATTGCAAGTGTCCCTGTTTGCTGTATCACCTTTGCCATTTTCATCCCATGCTGTTTTACACAGTCCTGCATCTGCCCCTCTTTCTCTGTGGGAAATTCCGGATTGTGGTCTCAGAAGTGCCAGAGTGATCAGAGAGGTTCAGAGGTCCCTCAGAAAGGCAGATGTCAAACCCATCTTCAGGAACAGCAGGAAGGAGAACTGGAAGAATGACAGGCTGGCCAGCCTACGTCTGTCCCTGGGAGGGTGACGAGTCACATTCTCCTGCAGCCATCTCCAGGCAGTTGTAGGACAAGGAAGGGATTGCTGAACCCAGAAGGGCAAGGGAAAGGCATGTTGTGTACATGGAGTTTTGCAAGGCCCCAGATACGGTCTCCTGTGGTGGCCTTAGAGCAGATTGGTGAGATCTGGGATGCAGATGTGGATGTTGTGATGGGTGGGAAGTTGGCTGGATGACCAAGCCCAAATATCATCAGTGGTACAAAGTCCTGTGTTTAGCCAGTTTCTAGCAGCATCCCTCAGTGATGAGTACTGGGGCCAACACTGTTGAATGGCTTTATTCTGCCCCTTCATTGTATAGTGGAGCACATTTTCAGCTCCTTTTTGGATGATGCAAAGCTGAGCAGAGGCCTAGAACAACCTCACCTGTCTGACCCTGCCTTGAGCAGGAGAGTGAAACAAGATGATGTTCAGGGCTCTCTTCAAACCTGAGTTATTCTATGAGTCAATGAATCTTTACCTTGGAGAGGTGTTTGAAGACAGAAGATGTAGTCCTTACCAGTTAAAAGAACAAATCCTGCCTGTAATTGCTAAACTAAAATATGTAAATCCTCTCCGTTTTGGTCGGTCTGCCCTGCTACCAAAGATAAAAGTGACTTTTAAAACACCAAAACAGAACCTGCAAAGAATTCTGTCCTTGCAGCGCAGACACTCTGGAGCCTGCACAGTTGGTTGAGTCTTGTTTTAATATCTGTCTCAAGACTGTTACATAAAGTGTCCTTTAGCTGAACTTTGCTCCTTATACACTCATATGCATCCCTAGGATAGGAGACCGGGGTCAGCCCGGGACCCTTTCTCAACAAGCTTGCGTGGTGATAAAATGATTATGTAACCAATATGCCAATGTGTAAACACTTGGCTCTTTAGGACTGCAGTGAGGGTCTGAATGTAGGGATAAGATTTTGGATATAATAGATGTTCCTTCTCTACCTGTTGTGCTGGTTTTATTCCAGCATCCAGACTTGCACAGCTCTGGAATAAACAAAATCTCATCTCTGGGTGTGGGATTGGCTTTGCACTTCAGTTAGTGAATTTGCAATTAGCAACCAGGAAGAAGGTAAAAAATCAAAAAATAAAAGAGGCAGGAGAGGACATAGAAAGGATGTCAACATTTCACATTCCCTTAAATAATACTTCTCCACTCAGGTTTTTAGTAGGAAAAAAATTTGATCAATTTGATAAAACAAGCATGCTTTATCTAGTCAGGTCCTGGCTCATAAGGAGGCTGATGGATGGGTGTGGGATTACGAGGTCACTTGTGTCTCAGAAACTCATAATTGAGTTCAAAGACTTTGGCTGTGAAGGGGACTGTGAGGTCAGTTCTGTCTCTGGAGGTGGCAGGCCAGAAACAGGAACAGAGCTGGGAAGGAACTTCTGCCTAAGAACCTACAGGCCCTACCCAGGAAGAGGCCTTGAAGACTTGTTGTCATGTCCATCCCACCTGAGTACATGACGGGACAGCAGCAGGGACATGGTCGTGTCTGTCAGAGAAGCTGAAAGGCCAGCAGCAGCCATGGGGTTCAGAAGATCATGGTGAGGTTACTTCTCTCCTGTCAGGCAAAAGACCACAAGAAATGCTGGGGTGAGAGCAGGTGGGGAAGTGAGATGGGTGTCTGCAGCCTGCAGGGAAAGAGGGGCAGGGGTAGGACCGTGTAGAACAGCCTGTGGTGGAGATGGCAAAGGGTGCTGGCAAGGCTGGAAGGGACTCACAGAACCCAGGTCTCTGTCCCCTTGGCCATGGCAGCTGTCTCTGCCACTGAGGCCCAGGAGAAGCCATGTTGTCCTCATGGCACTGGGGTCTTGTTGCCTCCTTGCAGCCTCTTGGGGAAGCTGGAAGTTGTTGTACCAGTGTTATCCTTCCCTCGGCCTTGCACACCTACATCCCACGGTCCCAGGAAGAGCCCTGAACCGTGTGTGAGGGACAAGATCCCCCTTCCCAGTGCCTGGAGGTCATGACGACTTCTTCTTTCTGATTCAGAAAGAAAATCAAGGGGTTTCTGAGCATCAGAGTTGAAGAAAAGACTAAAAGGAGACCTCATGGTGGCTACAGCTTCTTCACAAGGGGAGAAGGGAAGGTACTTATCTCTACTCTGTAGTGACCAATGACAGAACCCAAAGGAAAGGAAGAAAGATGTCTCAGGTGAGTTTAAAGTTGGACATGCAGAAAAGGTTCTTCACCCAGAGGTGCAGGACACTGAACAGGCTCCCAGGGAGGTGTCACGGCCCCAACCTGACAGTGTTCAAGAAGAGACTGGACAATGTCCTCAGACACACAGTGTGAACTGTCGGGTGTCCTGTGCAGGGACAGGAGTTGGACTCCATGATCCTTGTGGGTCCTTCCAACTCAGGACATTCTATGATTCTATGAAATACTGTGAAGGGGACTGTAAGGTCACTTCTGCCTCTGCAGGGGATAGGCCAACAGCAGGAACATGGCTGGGAAAGGACTGTGAGGTCACCCATACGAGACGAGCAATTGGGCCCAATCAGCATGGCTTTGTGAAAGGCAGGTCCTGCTTGACCACCCTGATCTCCTTCTATGACAAGGTGACCAGCTGAGCAGATGAGGGAAAGTCTGTGGTGGGGAGTGAATCCGCCACACAGGCTGTGGGTGTTGTGTCCTTAGATTGCAGTAAAGCCTTTGACACCGTATCGCACAGCATCTCCGGGAGAAGCTGCAGCTCATGGCCTGGATGGTGCATCTGCGATGGGTAAAGAACTGGCTGGAAGGACGGACCCAGAGAGTTGTGGTGAATGGAGCCAAATCCAGTTGGTGGCCGGTCATGAGTGGTGTCCCCAGGGCTCAGTACTGGGGCCAGTTCTGTTAAATCTCTTTATCAGTCATCTGGATGAGGGGATTGAGTGCACCCTTGGTAAGTTTGCAGGTGAAACCAAATTGTGTGGGAGTGTTGATCTGCTGGAGGGTGGGAAGGCCATACAGAGGCATCTTGGATGACTGAGACCATTTGTCTGAGGTTCAACGAGGCCAAGTGCTGGGTCAGGCACATGGGTCATAACAACCTCCTGCAACACTACAGGCTTGGGGAAGAGCGGCTGGAAAGCTGCTGTTGGAAAAAGACCTGGGGGTGTTGATTGACAACAGCTGAACATGAGCCAGCATGTGCCCAGGTGGCCAAAAAGGCCACCAACATCCTGGCTTGTATCAGGAATAGTGTTGCCAGCGGGACGAGGGAAGTGATTGTGCCACTGTACTTGGAACTGGTGGGGCCGCACCTTGACTCCTGTGTTCAGTTTTGGGCCCCTCATCGTAAGATGGACATTGAGGCACTAGAGAGAGTGCAGAGGAGGTGATGAAGCCGCTGAGGGGCTGGAGCACAAGTGTGATGAGGAGCAGTTGACGGAACTGGGACTGTTCAGCCTGGAGAACAGGAACTGAGGGGAGACCTTCTCGTTCTCTGCACTGCCTGGGAGGAGGATGGGGCATGGGAGATGTTGTTCTCTTCTCCCAAGTAGCAAGTGATCGGAGAAGAGGAAATGGTCCCAAATTGCACCAGAGGAGGTACAGATAGGATATTAGGAAAAAATAATTCACAAAAATGGTTTTCAGGCATTGGAACAGGCTGCCCAGGGCAGTGGTGGAGTCGCCATGCCTGCAGGGGTTTAAAAGGAGTTTGGATGAGGTTCTTAGGGACATGGTTTAGGGATAGAGTAAGGTTATTTTTGGACTCACTGATTCTGAGAGTCTTTTCCAACTGAAATGTTTCTATGATTCTATGATATAAACTGGAAAATTCTTCTATCACTTCTTCACACACCTGCCTCCTTACCCATACTCCTGAAACTTCTCTAATTAAGTACACAATTCTTGAACACTAGATGTAAATGACAAAACTGATGTGGCTCCTTCAGTCTGGTCTGATCCCTGCCAGTCCCAGGCAAACACCTCAGGTACACGGGGGCCTCTCGAGGTTTGCACTGGGTGCTTATAGTGAGACCATGGAGCTCAGCCTGAAATCCTGAGAGCTCCCCTCAAAACTGAAAAACAAAACCAAACCAACAATGACAACAACAACAAAAAACTACCCACTCTTATTTTTTTATCAGGTGAAATAATTCAGTATTTCCAATAAAATGTCTGTGGAATTTCTGTCCTGCCAAAATATGAATTTTCAGAAGCCTGTCTGGACATTTGCACTTTCCATCACTCCCCAGAGGTTCTTCACCTCTCACTCTTTGCTCATTCAGAGCCTCTCAGCTCTCACTCTGCTTTGAGCTTCAGGCAGGTAAAGTCTTTCAGAAGTTGCTCTCATACTCCCGATAGGCAACTCTTCAATTATGGCAATGGACCTCGATGGAAACTACTTAATTTAACCATACTACTGGTAAACATCATTAAGTTCTATTGTGTTTTTTTTTTTTTTTTTCCTCCTTTTTTGTTTCCTCTAATTAAAAATTCCCCGGTGCCTGTTTACGTCCAGTTCTCTAAGGAAAGATGAAGCAATTCCTGCGAAGAAGCTGTAACAATCAGTGCAAACTTCAGTGCAGAATCTGATGTAAAGAAATGTGCTGTAAATCCCAGGGGCCAATGAGCAGAACAGGGAGTTTGGGGAGCTGATTATAGATTTCCTGCTAACAATCTGAGTAGAGAAACATTCTTCACAGGAACTGCTCTGTTTATTTTTTATTTTCTTGTTCCTCCACCTATTCCTTCTCCCAAAACCTTTCCAAGGGAAAGATTCCTTGAATCACAGAGTAACTCAGGTTGAACATCATCTTGTCTCAGTGTCCTGCTCAGGGCAGCGTGAAACAGCTGAGGTTGTCCAAGGCCTCTGCCCAGCTTTGCACCATCCACAAAGGAGCTGAAGGTTCACTCTGTCACATCATTCAGGGGCCCAGGCTTGGGGCCGTGACACCTCCCTGGGAGCCTGTTCCAGCGTCCAGCACCTCTGGGTGAAGAACCTTTTCCTCATGTCCCACTGACCCTCCCTGGCACATCTTCTGCCATTCCCTGGGTTCTGTCACTGTCACAGAGAGAAGAGCTCAGCCCTGCCCCTCCTGCTCCCCTGCTGAGGAACCTGCAGCCCCATGAGCTCTGCCTTCAGTCTCCTCTGCTCCAGCTGAACAAACCCAGGGACTTCAGCCGCTCCTCATATGGCTTTTCCTCCAAACCCTTCACCAAATTCGTAGTCTCTCCTGGACGCTCTTCAATAGCTTTATCTCATTTTTACCCTGTGTCCCCAGCCCTGCACACAGCGAATGCTCCAGGTGAGGCCGCCCCAGCGCAGAGCAGAGCGGGACAATCCCCTCCCTGCTTGGCTGGCTGTGCTGTGCTGGATGCACCAGGACATGGGTCCCTCTTGGCTCCAGGAACACTGTTGACTCATGTTCAACTTGCTTTTGACCAGACCCCCAGATCCCTCTCTGCAGAGCTGCTCTCCAGCATCTTGTCCCCCAGTCTCTCTGTACAACCAGGGTTGACGTGTCCCAGGTGCAAAATGGCAGCCCAGAATATCTGACAGCATTGGTGCTCACTTGGGTTCATCCCACCTCTCGTACATGATATTCACGCTCACATCTGTACAATGCACATGTGGACTTCTGATCTACTCATTCAGGGTCTTTTCAGGTAGGGACAAAGAACCTCTCTGAACTGGGGTGAGAGGTCTGGGCTGGAAATGAAGATTGCAAGGGATTAGTCCATGATGATTGGGGCAGATTCCATGGAGTGTCCAGCACCCACAAGCACAGCCCAGACCCTGCTCTGCTGGTCCTGCAGGTGTATCATGAAATTGTTTCATGAAATTGTTCCCTGCCCAGCTCTCCAGCCTGTCCAGGTCTCTGATGGCAGCACACCTTCCAGTGTCAGCCACTCCTCCCAGCTTGGTGTCACCAGCAAACTTGCTGACAGTCACTCTATTCCCTCATCCAAATCATTAATGAAGATATAGAATAATACAGGCCCCAGTACTGACCCCTGGGGCACTGCACTGGATCCAGGCCTCAAGTGGACTCTGCCCCATTGACCACGACTCTCCGGCTTCTTCCCTTCAGCCAGTTCCCAGTCCACCTCACTACCCGCTCATCCAGACCGCACTCCCTCAGTTTAGCTGTGAGGATGCTGTGGGAGACTGTGTCAAATGCCTTACTCAAGTCAATGTAGACCACATCCACTGCTTTGTCATCATCTATCCACCTTGTTTTGTCTTCATATAAGTCTATGAGGTTGATCAAGCACGACTTCCCCTTGGTGAAGCCATGCTGACAGCCCCTAATGACCCTCTTCTCCCTGATATGCAAAGATGATGGAGAGCAGTCCAGCAATGACCTCAGCCAGCTCCCTCAGCACCTGTGGGTGCATCCCATCCAGACCCATGGATTTATGGATGTCCAGGTTGCCCAACTGCTCCCTAACCCAGTCCTCATCAACCCAGGCAAACTCCTCCATTGTCCTGCCTTCCTCTGGGGCCTCAGCGATGCGGGGCTCCTCAGGACAGCCACGGCAGAGCAGACAGAGACAAAGAAGGCATTCAGTAACTCTGCCTTCTCTGTGTCTTCTGTCACAAGGGCATCCACCTCGTTCATCAGTGGACCTACATTGCCTCTGGTGTTAGTTTTATCTGCCACGTATTGGAAAAAGCTCTTCCTGTTGTCCTTGACCCCTCTCGCCAGGTTTAATTCTAAGGAGGCCTTAGCTTTCCTAGTTGCCTCCCTACACCCTCTGACAACAGCCTTATATCCTCCCCAAGTGGTCAGCCCCTCCTTCCATGATCTATAAGCTCTCCTTTTCCACTTGAGCACACCCAGTAGTTCCCTGTTTAACCACGCAGGTCTCCTGGCTCCCTTCCTTGACTTCCTACGTGTCGGGATGCTCTGATCTTGTGCCCGGCAGAAACAGTCCCTGAACACCAACCAACTATCTTGGGCCCCTTTACCTTCAAGCAGCCTTGTCCATGGGATTTCTCCCAGCAATTGCATGAAAAGGCCAAAGTTTGTTCTGCTGAAGTCCACGGTTGCAATTCTGCTTGTTATTCTGTTCCTGCCACATGAGATCCTGAACTCCACCATCTCATGGCTGCTGTAGCCAAGGCAGCCCTCAACCTTTACCGCTTCAACCAGCCCCTCCTTGTTAGTGAGGGTGAGGTCCAGCAGTTCCTCTCCTAGTTGGCTCCTCCACTTTTTGCATCAGGAAGTTCTCATGGATGCACTTGGTGAACCTCCTGGACTGTGTCTGGCTGAGTCGTCCTTCCAGAAACACAGGGGAGTTCAAACCCCCACGGCAACCAGGGCCTGTGACTGAGGCTGCTCTCAGCTGCTGGAGAGGCCTTGGCAATGTGCTCACCCTGAACTGGTGGATTGTGATAGACACCCACAGCAGTATCACCCTCATGCTCCCAGTGCTCCCAGAAACCCTCCCACTGACCCCTCCAGTGCTCCCAGTAACCCCCACAGTGCTCCCAGTAACCCTTCCATTAACCCCTCCAGTGTTCCCAGTAACCCCCAACTAACCTTTCCAGTGATCCCAGCAGCCCCCATTGTTCCCAGTAATCCTCCAAGAACACCCAGTTAAACCTCAGTGCTTCCAGTAACCCTCCCCATGCTCCCAGCAAGCCCCCACAGTGCTCCCAGTAACCATGTAGTGTTTCCATTAAGCCCCACTAACCATCCTACTGTTTCCAGTAATCCTGCCATTAAAAATCCCAGTGCTCCCAGCAACCTCCCCAGTGCTCACAGTGAGCCCCAGCAACCTCTCATTGCTCCCAGTAATCCCCTGCTAGCCCTCCCACTGATCCCAGTAACCACCTAGTGCTTTCATGTGAGCCCCCAGCAACCCTCAGTGTTCCCAGTAACCCCTCCCAGTGCTCCCAGTAACCCTGCCACAAACCCTTCCAGTGCTCCCAGCAACCCCCATTGTTCCCACTAACCCTTCAATAACTCCCAGCAACCCCGCGGTGCTCCCAGTATCTTTCCCAGTAATCCTCCAATAACTGCCAAGGAACCCAAATGCTCCCAGTAACTCGCCCAGTGCTCCCATCAAGCCCCCACAGTGCTCCCAGTAACAACCTAGTGCTCCCAATAAGGCCCCACCAACTACCTATGTTCCCAGTAACTCTCCCCGTGCTCCCAGAATCCCACATTTTTCCCAGTAATCCTGCCATCCAGAGACCTGGACAGGCTGGAGAGTTGGGCAGGGAAAAACCTAATGAAATATAACAAGGGCAAATGTAGAGTCTTGAATCTGGGCAGAAACAACCCCAGGTTCCAGTAGAAGTTTGGAAACAGCCTGCTAGAGAGCAGTGCAGGGGAAAGGGACCTGGGGGCCTGGGGACAGCAGGGTGACCATGAGCCAGCACTGGGCCCTTGTGACCAGGAAGGCCAATGGTACCTGGGGTGGATTAGAAGGGGGTGGTCAGTGGGTCAGAGAGGTTCTCCTGCCCCTCTGCTCTGCCCTGGGGAGACCACACCTGGAATATTGTGTCCAGTTGTGGTCCCTCAGTTCCAGAAGGACAGGGAACTGCTGGAGAGAGTCCAGCGCAGCCACCAAGATGCTGAAGGGAGTGGAGCATCTCCTGTGTGAGGAAAGGCTGAGGGAGCTGGGGCTCTGGAGCTGGAGAAGAGGAGACTGAGGGGTGACCCCATGAATGTTTACAGATACATAAAGGGTGAGTGTCAGGAGGATGGAACCAGGCTCTTCTCAGTGACAGCCAATGGTAAGACAAGGGGTAGTGGATACAAACTGTAACACAAGAGTTTCCACTTAACTATGAGAAGAAACTTCTTCATGGTGAGGGTGTCAGAGCCTGGTCCAGGCTGCCCAGGGAGGTTGAGGAGTCTCCTTCTCTGCAGACATTCAAACCCGCCTGGACCCCTTCCTGTGGAACCTCATCTGGGTGTTCCTGCTCCAGCAGGGGGACTGGACTGGATGAGCTTTCCAGGTCCCTTCCAATCCCTGACATTCTGTGATTCTCTGATTCTGTGAAACAAGTGACCAAGAAACCGACCAATGGAGCATAACATTCCGTTCATGTGAATACTTCATATAAAAGTGGGAAATCACAAGGATCTCGTCCCTTTTGCTGATGGCCAACATTAGGAGAGGACCTTGCTAGTAGTCCGTGTGAACTGAGGCCTAGTGACAGACTGAATCCAGCTCCGGTCAGCTGCACAGTCCAGGCCAGGATGTCGGCTGTCAGCCCCTCATCTGCCTGAGCAGTTGCTGGGACTTTAAAGATTGGTTTTGTATATTTTGTATTTTCTCTATTTTTATTAATAAAACATTTATAATTTTTCCATCTCTCTTTTCTCTGTCCTCCTTTCTCTCCTGATCACCTGTCCTTAGTGGGAATGGGGGAGAGGAAAGAGCTGAAAAAGGAAGGGGGAGGAGAGTGGGATAACACTACATCTGCCACAGTTGCCATCCCACAATCAAAACCTCAACACCTGTACAAAGCAAACATGGACTGCTGAACTACTCATTCAGAGTCCCTCTGTGGACGGAAGAAAAACCTTTGTGGGTGAGAGGCCAGTGCTGGGAATGGTGGTTGTGAGGGGCCAGTCCATGATGATTGACAAGAGGCTCCATCCATGGGGTATCCAGTGCACAGGGGCACAGCCCAGCCCCTGCTCTGCTGGTCCTGCAGGTCTCTGGCAGGAGGCCTGGCTGTGAGAGGACACTGCTGTGTGCCAGCCCTGCACACACACACTGTTCAGATGTACACTCGTGTCTCATCTGTGGCCACTTTCTTGGGCATGTTCTTGACAGAAACTTCAGGAAGACCTAAGTCTTCTGACACCACCCTAAGAAGAAAATCTGTCTTTATAAAAGTACTTTTACAAAGACCAGCTCTGTCACAGCAGTGCCCATTGCCTGTCCCTGCCTGCGCTCACAAAACTGACACACGGCAGGGCGGGGACCAAGCTGCCAGAGCACTCAGGCCTTGCACCAACACAAGGGATGAGAAGGAGAGTGTGGCAGTGGAACCAGAACAGCTCTGGAAGAACAAGCATTGGTGCTCCCTGGCAGGGCTGCCAGGCTGGACTCATTTCCCCTCCTCCCGTGCACAGGAACTCTCCCTGCAGCTCCAAACAGGCCTTGGTGAAAGGATCTCATGAAAAAAAGTCACTACAGGGCTCTTTATTTTCTTTAAATACACAAAGGGCACAGTCAGTGGTTATAAGAACAGCAGACAGTGAATTTGAAAGGGGATGACAACATTATCACAATAGAAACACCACCAACAACAAAAAATAGAGATGACAGGCCAGGCCTAAAATTAGTTACATTAAAACTGCTATGCAGAAGGAGATGGGAAATTTGTTGTTTCACAAAAAAATCCAGTCATCAGTTTCCACAGGGCATCCTTGAGCTCCTGGTTCCTCATGCTGTAAATGACGGGGTTCACTGCTGGAGGCACCACCGAGTACAGAACGGCCATCATCACGTCCAGGGATGGGGAGGAGATGGAGGGGGGCTTCAGGTAGGCAAACATGGCAGTGCTGACAAACAGGGAGACCACGGCCAGGTGAGGGAGGCAGGTGGAAAAGGCTTTGTGCCGTCCCTGCTCAGAGGGGATCCTCAGCACGGCCCTGAAGATCTGCACATAGGACAGCACAATGAACACAAAACACCCAAATGCTACTAAAAGACTAACCACAATAAGCCCAAGTTCCTTGATGTAGGTGTTGGAGCATGAGAGCTTGAAGATCTGGGGGATTTCACAGAAGAACTGGTCCAGGGCATTGCCCTTGCACAGTGGCAGTGAAAATGTATTGGCTGTGTGCAGCAGAGCATAGAGAAACCCAGTGGCCCAGGCAGCTGCTGCCATGTGGACACAAGCTCTGCTGCCCAGGAGGGTCCCGTAGTGCAGGGGTTTGCAGATGGCAACGTAGCGGTCGTAGGACATGATGGTGAGAAGAGAATACTCTGCACCAAACAAGAAACAAAAAAAGAAGACCTGTGCAGCACATCCTGCGTAGGAAATGACCTTGGTATCCCACAGAGAGTTGACCATGGATTTGGGGACAATGGTAGAGATGGAGCCCAGGTCGAGGAGGGAGAGGTTGAGCAGGAAGAAGTACATGGGGGTGTGGAGATGCTGGTCCCAGGCTATGGTGGTGATGATGAGGCCGTTGCCCAGGAGGGCAGCCAGGTAGATGCCCAGGAAGAGCCAGAAGTGCAAGAGCTGCAGCTCCCGGGTGTCTGTGAACGCCAGGAGGAGGAACTGGGTGATGGAGCTGCTGTTGGACATTTGCTGCCTGTGGGTATGAGGACCTGTTCAAGGAGGAAAAGACAGTGACAAGTTAGGGGAGACTTCTCTGAAGAAAATGAACAGGCTGTTTCTCATGGAAAAACCCCTCCCTGATGGAGGGATGTTTCTGCTCATTCTCTCTTTCTACCAAGTGAGAAAAACAGCTCATCACAGTTTAAAATGCAGCTTGGACATCTCGTTTCCATGAACACAGCTCTGGGGCAAAACCGCCTGAGTTGATGTCAGAACAAAAACTCCCACCCCAACTCCAGAGAGCAAGAGTACCAGGGACAGGTGTAGAAACAGGGAAGGACACTGTAGTGCTACCAGAAAATAGAGCAAGGACAGAAAGGCAGACGGGCATGCTCTGGAACCTTCTCCTTACCCGACTGTGCTGCTCCCACTCACTTAATGACACTGTAGAGCAAGTACTTTTAGCACCTTTTTTGTGTACCACGTTCCAGGAACCCTTCACCTGGAGGTCCAGCTGCTGAGGTGGAGACTCGTGACCTGGACCCCATGGCTTTGGGATAGAGGCTCTGCTGGGGAGAAGACAAGGGGGTTGCACTGGGAAATGTGTCTGCAGTCGAGAGGATGTGAAAGAGGTTCCTAAATCACATCTCCAGCATTTCTGGTAGCAGTTAACTCTTCCTGCCCATACCTGTGCTGCCTGCAGCTGTGTCTCTGTCCCTGGGTCTGCTCCCTGTCAGTGTCACAGACCCCGTCCCACCCGCTGTGTGCTCAGCTCTGTCCTGCTCACACCTCCTGGCACTGCCCAGGGGCAGCTCTGTGTGTGCAGGGCTCAGGAGCAGCTCAGACAACTCCTAACAAGTACTGGGGTCTCAGTGTCTTCTCCAAAGAGAGAAATAAATCCCCATCTCCCACTGCACACCAGACAACCAAGAGTGGAAAACTGAAAGCACAGACTCCTTCCCTTGCAGCTGTTCCTGTCTTGATGTCGTTGTTCAGAAGGACCCTCTGCCATGTCTGTGGGGTTGATCTGGAGCTCTGAGCAGCCCTGACCCACACAGCACCCTTCAACCCCACAAGCTCCCTGCCTGCCCGGCTGGGGGTCGCTCCTTCCACTCACAGCTGCTGCCATGGGATTTCCCCGGGCAGGCTGAGCGCTGACCCTGGCAGGCGGCAGAGTCCCTGCCCTGGCACAGCCCTGGGGTGCAGGGACCCTGCTCTGCAGGACAGCCCTGGGCACCCCTGGGTGCACAACTTGCTTCTCAGATTTTGTAAGTTGCTGAAAAAGATCCCTGTCCTTACAGATACCATCAGCTGTGCCTGTGCCAGTGTTAGGAGAAGCCACAGATACATTGCCCTGCACCCAGAGACTTACCATGGCAAGGGCTGCAAAGGTTTCTCCTCCAGTGAGCTCTCAGTCATCCTCCCAGTCCTGACCATCTTTAATCTCTCTCTGCCTTGCTCCTCTCCCTGAGATCCCCAGGCAGAGCCCTCAGCCCTGCTGCGTGTGCAGAGGAGCTGCTCCTGGGCAGAGCTGTCTCTCTGCAGCGCTGCCGCTTGCCAGGAGCTCCCTCTGTCCCAGGAGCCCAGCCCAGCTCAGCAGCACAGGAGCAGCCCAAGGCGCTTTAATGACCCCTCTGGTGGCTTTGGTGCAGAGTCCATGAATCTCAGACCCTGAGGGCAAGTTGAAGAAGTCAAACTCAGATCTAAACTTCAAAGTTTCTTGTAATGTTAATGAATCCCACTGAGGGACACAACTGAGAAACCATCCCCAGGGCAGCTGGGACAGATAACTTGAAGCAGAACAAAGGGTAAGCAAGTGAAAGGTGGCTCTGATGCTGAGTAAACCTGAATGCGTTTCATTAACCAAAGGGCCAAGCCCTAACCCCCGCCCTGGGAAGTCAGATCCTGTCCCTCCCACGTTGCCCAGGCCCCTTCCTGGACAGTGTGATGTGGGGCTCTGCAAGGCCAAGGGCAAGATTATGGTCCCACAGCTCCCAGGTTCCTGGCTGGGGACAAGGAGGCCATGAGGCCCCTGGGCTGGAAGGACACGGTGTCTCCTCACAGGCATAAGAGGTGGAGACAACAACCATAGCCAAGGGGAGAAGGAGCTCATGTCTGGTGGGGGCTTTCCGCCTCTTTACATCCCTTGGTCATCTCCACGAAAGCCTGTCCTGTGCTGTGGCATCCCCTGCACCTCTTTCCCTGCAGGCTGCAGACATCCCCCCTGCTGCCCCACCTTGCTCTTGTCTGAGCATCTTCCTTCCTTTGCTGAGATCTCTGCATCCTCCCCAGCTGTTCCTTGAAGCACAAAGCCCTGGGCTGATGCAGACTCCCTCTGCTGACCTGCTCCACCACAGCACTGCCCTTCCAGTCACATTCCTTTCTGTTGCACTTTGGGCCATTATTTCTTTCTCACGCTCTTTCCCACTAGGAAGAAAACCTCCACCACCTCTGAAACCACCCTTCAAGCACTCTCAGGCTACTCCTGCAGTGCTGCAGCCTCCCCAGCGCTGCTGGGCCAAAGCAGCCCAGGTCCCTCAGCATCCCACACCATGTGCACAAGGTGCTGAACCTGCCTTGGCAGAGCCCTGCACTCTCCAGTTCCTCCCTGCTTCTCCAAACTGGGAAGCCGCACACTGGCACACCCCCGTGTGTGTGGGGTCACACCAGTGCTGAACCGAATGGGATGAGAACTCCAGGTGTCTGGGTCCCCACGCTCCTCCTCATGCAGCCCCGTGTGCAGCTGCCTTGTTCATGGTGAGCGTGCACCACGGGCTGGTGTCGGGACCTTGGCGTGTCCAGGCCCTTCTCCTCGGGGTCACTGCTCAGCGTGTCAGGTCCTGCTCTGTCCTGATGCATGATGTTTTTTTCCTGCCCTGTGCATCTGTGATGGTGGAACCCCAAATTTTCTCAAGGTCTGGACTCTCCGTTTGCTGCAGCTGTAGCTCCTCCACTTGTTACCAGGGCAGAGACCACTCGCCTTGGGAGTCCCTTGTGCCACAAAATATAAGGGGCCCCAACCTCCAGGACTCTCAGAGCTTTCTGAGGGGTGACCGCAAACGTTTTTCAAGGTCTGGACTCTCCCTTGAATGAAGCTCCATTTGATCAGCTCTTAATGTTTGCCTGTAGATGGCTTATCCTGATGAGGCTGTTTCTCCCAACATAACACCATGAGGAGTTTAGGGACAGTATAAATACCATCCCCTAAAGAAACTGTTTGGTCTTGGCGGTCTGATACTCATAATGCCTGAGGTCTGGAGTTTCTGAAGTTTCCCTTTGTGCAGTAGGAATGGGTGGAGCTCTGCCTGGGGACAGACAATATCAGCTGAAGGTTGAGTCAGCATGAGAGGGCAGAACAACATGGGCGATGTTGTGGTGACTGGACATCAGCTACAGACTCACTGATGAGGGAGAGGAATGAGATGAGGCCTCCTTCAGACAAATGAAAGAAGCCTCATGTTTTCAGGGCCCTGTACTTGTGGCAGGCCTGAGATATCCCAGTATCTGCAAGGTACCAGCCATCCAGGAGGGGCTGGAGCTCATTGACAACATCTTCCTGACACGGGTGACTGAGGAGTCAGTGGGGTGAGGTGCCCTGTGAGACTTCACACTTACAAACCACAAAGAGTTTGTCAGGATGGAACAGTCAGGGATGGGAAAGTGGAGCTGAGGCTCCTGGGAGATGATCACAAGGCAAAGAGCACAGCTGTTGTGCAGCATTTTTTACCCTTTCTCAAATACAATATCACAAAGATGCTGCCAGCAGCACTGAGTGGCTCAGATTTGGCAAGGAGTGGGATCAGCTGAAATCGACTCTTTCTGAGATTGCTCAAACTCCTGTTGTCCTCTTAGAGAGGCGACAACTGTAGCACAGCCACACTCACCCCCTGTTCCAAGACTATGTAAATCCAGTACAGGGTGGCAACGTGTCAGATGTTACAAACTACTTGATCATGGAGAAGAAATGGAAAAGATCTTCTGTCAGCAACCTGACAAAGTCTTCTGTCAGTGAGCAGGTTCCTGTGGGGAACTGTAATTGCCCTGACTTTCACTGGCCAGGCAAAGCAGTGGGTGACAACAGTCCAGGATGTTGAGTCATCTTCTTGACATGGCTGCTCACCTGGTTCTGAAACTGGGAAACAAGAAAGAGCTGGTGAGGGATGTGAACATCAGTGTCCAGCTTGGCTGTTGTGACCAGGACACAGTGGGGTCCCAGGCACCAGAGAGGAGGGAAGAAGGCCAGTAGCAGAGCACAGGCTGGTGGAATCCAGAGAAGTCTTGTACATAACTGAAGAACACCCAGGAGTGGATGAGGCTCAAGTCAAGTGTTACTTCAGAAACTCAGACAAAATTATAGAACAGGAGATGGGTCATTTGACCAGGTCCCTGAACACAAGTATCACTGTGCACAGCACCTGAGATTCCCAGGAACACCCACCTCTCAGTCCAGAGGTGTGTGACTCCTCTTGAGGTGTCTTGGCCTGTCTCCTCACCCACGTGGTGATTTAGGTACCCGCTTTTCCGATATATTCAGTCTTTATCAGGAGACACTCCAGATCAATATGAACATCAGACTGCTGAAACCACCCGTTCTGGGAAGGGAGGGAAGGGTGAGCAGGGAATGAAATAGAGGAAATACTGCTTTGTTGCTGTTTATTATGGAAATGCTCACTCTTTGGCTGTTTCTGAAATCCCCCTAATCATCCGCACCAGACTTGAAGCCTTTAGGAAAGTGATCACAGAGCCTTGGCTTGTAAGAGCATTTTAGATGTTAGTGAGCCCTCTGCTGCCGTGATCCCGAACTGCAGACGCTGAAAGAATGAAGAAACCTCTGATGAAGTGAAAGGCAGAAGCAAAACCCAAGTTCTGTGGGTGTTTGGGACCCCACGAAGGGCCATCACTGACACAGCTGTGAAGGAAACAACCAGTGCAGGTCCCTGTCCCTGGAGGCTGGTGAAGCAAAAGCCTTGAGACACTGGTTACGGGTGGGGAAGTTGATGTGGAAGTGGCTCTGATGCCATGTCAGCCCTTCATGTCTATTTACCATCAGGATGGCTGAGCCCTGACCCCAGAACCAGACCAAGGAGACCCTTTCTGTCTTATATTTCTCAGGCTCTACCAGTGCTCACTGTGAGGGTATTTGTGTTTTGGGGGTGTGTTTGGTGCCAAGTGCTGTTGCTTTAACCACAAGGCTCTGGTTTTCTGACGATTTGGCAATGACTGTGAGATACTGAAAACCCATTCAGCTTCTTTCATACACCTGGCAATGGTCATCAATCACCTAAGCTGTCCCAGTCCCAAACTTGCTCGAATCCTCAATTTGGGTCCATGCTCCAGCACTGAAATGCACACGTTCCTTCTGCTGTTGCCCTAAAATCAAAAAGAAAAATCAGTCTATTCCACATTAGTATGACCAGCCCATGCTCTTCAGGTCTTCTTCTTTAACACACTTACAGCTACATATGGACCACTCTCTTCCTGCACTCCCATGTGTCTCACAAAGCTTTCACTCTTGTCGTTCAGTAATGGGTCAACGCTCCAGGAGGCTCCATCCAAGTGTGGGCAGTGTAAGAGAGGAGCAGAGCAGGGTCAGCTCATGGGCCGTGGCTGAGCACAAACACCCCAGCAGCAGCCATTCCCCACCTCCCAGGCACAGCCATGCCCGCAGTATGCAAATGGCACTGCCATATATCATTAGTCCAAAAAAGCCTGCCTTCTTTCCAAAATCAACAACAATCTTTCTACCATTCCCCTTCGACCCCCAGATATCAGCTGCATTTGACTTGTGGCTCAGACATGGTTGTAAGGATTTGCTGAAGTCATCAGCCGTCACCCTTTACTACCCCACATCTCCTGACCCTCTGCCACACCACACATGGCCGGTCACTGCTGCTCAGGGCCTCACGCTCTACAGAAGAGGCCTTGAGCTTCTTGGCTCTTCCTGGTGCTTGTTATAATCTTCCTCACTCCCTCCAGATCTCAGGGTGAGATTTCTTGTTCATGACAGGGCCTTTGTAACCAACTCTTACAAAATGGTTGTCCTTCTGTGATCATCTGTGCAGAAGAAGTGATCACAGAAAAGCACCAAATATGTCAAATCTGATGCCGAGTGAAATGCAATAAAACCTTGTTGAGCCAGCCCTGTAGCTGTGTCTTTCCAGCAAGGAGTTTCTCCTGAGAAAGGGATCCAACCTCTGCCACTCTCTGCAGAGGCACATGAGCAGCGTCCATGCACCTGGGGACACAAAGGGTGACTTTTGCAAGATCACCCTCTATCTGGACCATTTAAAAATGTACCTGTGGATGGGGTATCAAGCCTTACAGTACAGCAGAGACTGGAGTTCTGAGCTCCCTTCAACTCCCTGTGTGACAGTCTGTAAAATTAATTAACCCAGTGAAAAAGTTGCTTTTGATTCTCTTCATAGCCTGAAGCACCACATGGCTCAGGAAACAATCCAGGATACCCAACCAGCACTCACATGCTCTGCACTTAAAGTTCAGGTGTTCCCTGGAATCTCAGCAGACACGTCACACTGATATCTGGGTTCAAGGAGCTAGTCTAAGCCTCATCTCCAGTTCTGTAACGGTGGCTTTGCTGCCTGGCTGATGTGCAGACTCTGTACATGGATGCTGACACCTCTTGAACAACCTGCTCTGAAAGGATGAACAAGGTGGTGTGTTCCTTCTGGAAGGGTATTAGAACAGCAAACAAGAGGAAGCTGGGTTGGAGGAAATTAAAAAGGATACAAAGGTTGTGATCAGGGCTGTTTATGGTTACTTGTAAAGCAGCCTTGCGCCTCATGTGAATTATTTCTGCAATCAGAAGGAACCTGAGAGCTTTCTCCAAATGAGAAACATGAAGGGGAAGGAAGGAAGGAAGGAAGGACAGTGTCATTCAGTCTCTAAGGCACCTCAAGAGGTGTCTTGACCAACCTCCTCCTAAAAGCAGGGTCAGACCAGATTAGTGAGGGGTCTATACAAACACATGGTGTTAACTTTCTGAGGTAGAGTGGATGCACACTGCTGGGAAACAGCTTCCAGTGCTTGACTTTCATCAGGAATTGAAAGTTTTTCCCTTTATGTACTGTCCTTCTAAGCCAAACCATCCAAATTACCTTTTACCCATCTACTTGCACACTGACAGAGACCATAATATCCTAAATTGGGCACAAGCACATTGTGGGGGATGACGCTGAATGCCTTGCTGACTTCCAGGTAACAGACCACCACTGCTCTGCCCACATCCAAACCCTATCCTTTAATCACAGAAAACAAAGAGCATGGACAGGCACAGCCTGCCCTGGGTAAACCCCGTCACCTTCTCTTCCAGACACCCAGAAATGGAGTCCCAGTGGACACGTTCTGGGGCACAGCCCTTAGTTCCCCTGCTC
The DNA here is from genome assembly GCF_037038585.1 of Patagioenas fasciata. Lineage (NCBI taxonomy): Eukaryota > Metazoa > Chordata > Aves > Columbiformes > Columbidae > Patagioenas > Patagioenas fasciata. Next base: position 1,471,111 of record NC_092528.1, read on the forward strand.
ACCCATTGGCCATTTTGAGAAGTGCACACACTGAGTGAGAGCTGCCAGTGGTCAGGGAGTCCCCCCAGTCTCCATGAGCTTTCCAAGATGGTGGAGAGTGGCCTCCCTGTGACATCGTCCTGCTGTCTCAGCTCCTGGGATGCTGCCCCTGCTGTCCCATAGACTGGAAAGGGTTGTGTTAGTTCCAGTGATCCCTGACTTGATCCCATCCACGGCTGGTTGTTCTGCCTCCAGTCACAGAGGCCTGGGAGACCTTGTTGGTGAAGATGGAGGACAAGAGACACAGAGAATATCACTTGTTTCCATTATTAAATTCATTAGTGGCTACAAAGTGTCTTTATTTCTTCTTTAACTGCTCTTGCAGTAGTAAGAGCTCATTATGTGGCCCTTGAATTGCTTTACAGGTCTGGACTGAGCTCTGATCTGGACCGTTGCTGTGCTTGGAGGCTGCTGTCCTTGCACACCAGATGAACTGACTTCTGCTACCCTGCCTGGGAGTTTATTCCACCCGTGTCACAGCTCTGTCTGCAGCACTGACAGCTCCAGCTCCCCAGTCAGGCCCCTGGCTGAGGCCATTGCCTCACATCTGGGCTGAACCACCCCAGCTGTGGCACCAGCCCAGCTCTGACCTGCCACAAGAAACCTGGTACCAAGTGTCCAAGAGCCCATGTGTGCAAAGGCTATGCTTCAGAGCACAGACATGACATGGCCAAAGATTGATGAAGGTCTCTCTAGGCCTAGGAGTGTAAAACCAGAATAAAATACCTAAAGTCATTCAACTGAAGAAATTCCCATCCACAGTTTACAGAAATTAGATAATTTGCTGTAGCATTCCTGGTGTCCTATGTAAGGATGGGACCAGAAAATATGATTCTCATACTGATTTATTTTTTAAAACTAAAAAGACAATGCTAGAAAAAAGTGTCTCTGAAGAGGAGAGAGAATCAACATCACTGATTATTTGAGGCTGTTTGAAAGGATGTGCCTCAACAGCTCCAGGGACATGTGGAGGGAGCCCAGAGGTGACAGAGAAACGGACATCATGGGCTGCTCCTGTGCTGCTGAGCTGGGCTGGGCTTCTGGGACAGAGGGAGCTCATGGCAAGCGGCAGCGCTGCAGAGAGACAGCTCTGCCCAGGAGCAGCTCCTCTGCACACGCAGCAGGGCTGAGGGCTCTGCCTGCAGCACCGAGGACACAGGAGCCAGGCACAGAGAGGGGAAAGGCAATGTAGGTGGTTCGTTGCTGAGGGCTCACTGAGAGACAAATCTTCACAGTTCTAACATGGTAAGTCTCTGGCTGTAGGACAATGCAGCTGCATTTCCTGGAGGGAGACCCTAAAGATGATCCATCCCACAATTTACAGGATCTGTCAGGTCTCTCTCACAGTATCTCTGTTGTAGAGAAGAACACACTCCAGAGCAGGGCTTCCGTGCAGCACCATCAACGGGAAAGGGCATCATGGCACCTTTTGCTGAGAGTGACTGCAGGGGGAGTTCCCAGGGGGCCCAGGGCTGTCCTGCAGAGCAGGGTCCCTGCAGCCCAGGGCTGTGCCGGGGCAGGGACTCTGCCGCCTGCCAGGGTCAGTGCTCAGCCTGCCCAGGAAGATCTCAACAACACTGAAGGGAGAAGCTGTCGCATGAAGGAGCAAACCCTATAGGGCAGGAAATGTGTTTCTGCTGTGGAGAGGGTGCTGTGTGGGTCAGCACTGCTCACAGCTCCAGATCACCCCCAGCATTTTTCCAAGGGGATGCCTCAAGGACAAGATCAGTGCAAGGATTACCAGACAGATAAGGAGCTTTCCTGAGCCTGTCTTTTCAGTTTCCTCTCCCAAGGGGTGTGGGGTGCAGGAAAGGATAAAATGAAAATGAGCTCTCATGCTTAAACAAGTCACTGAGACTCCTGAACTGCAACTCTGAGTGATCAGCACATCTGCCAGAAGGCTCATAACATCCCTTCACCACCCCTCTGCCTGTGCACAGCACCTGCATCACCTTTGCTGGACCCCTCAGCCTAGTCTGACCTGTCCTGTTTTCCAGTCTGCAAACAGGAAGATGCCCCCAGGCAGTGCCCTGTGAACAGGCAGGATCTGTAGGGCCAGGGGGAGGGCACAGAGGGTGGGATGGGGTCTGTGAACACTGACAGGGAAGAGACATGGACAGGGAAACACCTCCCAGGGGGAGAATCTCCATGCAGCAGGGAAATGATCAGAAATGAGAGGAAACTAAACCCAGAATTGTTATGAGAGGGAGAACAGAGAAAAGTCCCCGTGATCCCCTGCAGTGCAGATCCCTCCTGTGAGCAGCCCCCTGGCCTCCTGTCCCACCCAGCAAAGCCTCTGCCCTCAGGGCCGGGGGCTCCAAGGCATGAAGCAGCTCCTGTGCAGCCAGAGCTCCAGTTCCTCTGCAGAGCACAGGGGCTGAGAGCAGCTGCCCGGCAATGTTGGTGTCTGGGAGGTGGCTGCACAGCTGGGGAAGGGTGACGCTCTCTGAGTGCCCGGCTGCCTCTGCCCTGGCCTCTCTCACACCCACCCTCACTGCATTGTCCTTCTTGCTCCCCTGCTCTGGGTCACTGCTGTTGGGATCTTGTTCTTGCTGTCAGGCTCTCTGGGGATGGCAGTTTCAGCTGCAGAGTCACAGCCTCCTCTTGTGGGTCCTTTCCTGCAGGTGTGTCCATAGGAACACGTGTCCCAGCTTTGCTCTGCCCTGTGGGGCTGTGGGCAATGCAGTCTGTGGGACTGGGGAATGAGCTGAGTCTCCTTCAATCAAATGCCATCATTAGGATTCTTGGCTGTTTCCTTCCAAGCTCTGAGATTTCCTCCAGGATGCAAACCTGTCCTATAGCACTTCAGCATTATCTGAATTCACCACAGAGAAGTGCAGAAATTCTATGATGTAGGAAATGCTGTTGGGTTTGTGAAATCTGCCGTGTGTGTCCTGGGCTAAATGTGGGGAGCTGAGACCTTAAGAAAGGGTGAGACATGTTGTGGTCTGAGGTAGATCCCTCTTCTCCGTAGCTCCCAGTGGCTTTTCAGGGTAACATGGGAGTGTGATCAGGCTCCATCTCAGAAAGGTGCCAGCCCAGGGCAGCTGGAGCAAGACAGAGGGACAGAGCAGCTGCCCTCACTCTGCACTGACCCACAGGCATCCTCTGGTCTCGCAGGACTCGCTCTGTTCTCCCTGAGTGCCGCAGAAATGCTGAGGGTTTCTGACACCCAACAACACTCTGCACTGAATATGGTGGGAGACGTAAAAATCCTGGAACTCCTAAACTGCCTTCACCACCTCTGTTCCTTGTGAATGGGAAACCAAGTGCTGACAGCTCTTCTGTGTTAGCAGAACCAGGGCAGTTCCCACCGTTCCCGTGGCCCCACTTCTGCAGAGCTGGGCTGAGTTACCGAGAGCCCATGGGCACAGGCCCTGCTCTTGGTTGCACATTTGGGAAGCACCAAGCAGGGCTCCAGCCATAGTGCTGGAGAAAGTTCTCATAGAAAAACAAAAGGGTGTCTGTGTGTGACTGGAGAGTGTCTATAGGAGTTGGTTTGATTTTTGTCAGAGAACTCTTCCCTGGAGTCTCTTTTTTTTTTCTCATGACAGCGCCCCATGTCCAGGAAAAGCAAATGTCCAACAGCAGCTCCATCACCCAGTTCCTCCTCCTGCTGTTCACAGACACACGGAAGCTGCAGCTCCTGCACTTCTGGTTCTTCCTGGGCATCTACCTGGCTGCCCTCCTGGGCAACAGCCTCATCATCACCACCATAGCTTGTGACCAGCACCTCCACACCCCCATGTACTTCTTTCTCCTCAACCTCTCCCTCCTCGACCTGGGCTTCATCTCCACCACTGTCCCCAAATCCATGGACAATTCCCTCTGGGACACCAGGGCCATCTCCTACCCAGGATGTGCTGCCCAGTTCTTTTTTTTCATGTTCTGTGCTACAGCAGAGTATTCTCTTCTCACCGTCATGTCCTACGACCGCTACGTTGCCATCTGCAAACCCCTGCACTACGGGACCCTCCTGGGCAGCAGAGCTTGTGTCCATATGGCAGCAGCTGCCTGGGCCACTGGGTTTCTCAATGCTCTGCTGCACACGGCCAACACATTTTCACTGCCACTCTGCAAGGGCAATGCCCTGGACCAGTTCTTCTGTGAAATCCCCCACATCCTCAAGCTCTCCTGCTCAGACACCTATCTCAGGGAAGCTGGGCCTATTGTGGTTAGTGCCTGTTTGGCTTCTATGTGCTTCATTTTCATCATGCTGTCCTATGTGCAGATCTTCAGAGCTGTGCTGAGGATCCCCTCTGAGCAGGGACAGCACAAAGCCTTTTCCACCTGCCTCCCTCACCTGGCTGTGGTCTCTCTGTTTGCCAGCACCTCTTTTTTTGCCTACCTGAAACCCCCCTCCATCTCCTCCCCATCCTTGGACCTGCTGGTGTCTGTTCTATACTCGCTGATACCTCCAACATTGAACCCCCTCATCTACAGCATGAGGAACACGAAGCTCAAGGACGCCCTGAGGAAACTAATAGCGGGATGCATTTCAAAACTAATAAAGAGTTCATCATCTTCTCTTTAATAGATAACAGTTTTAATGTAACTTATTAGAGGCCCAGACTTGTGTGTGTGTGTGATGGTGGTGGTTATTCTTTAATAAATCCTTTTATGTTTGTCATCCCCTTTCTAATTCACTGTCTGCTTTTCATTTTCAACCGGCTGGCTGCATAAATATGGAGCCATCCTCTCTGTGTATTTAAATGAAATAAAGGGCTCTGCAGTGATGTTTTCCTCTGAGCTTCTTCCTCGAAGGCTTTTCTGGAGCTGCAGGGACAGTTACTATGTGTGGGAGAAGGGCGAAAAATGTCCAACATGGCAGCACTGCCAGGGAGCACCGGCGCTTGGTCTTCCAGACCTGTTCTGGTTCCACTCCCACACTCTCCTTCTCATCCCTTGTGTTGGTGCAAGGCCTGAGTGCTCTGGCAGCTTGGTCCCTGTCCTGCTGTGTGTCAGTGCTGTGAGCGCAGGCAGGGACAGGCAATGGGCACTGCTGTGACAGAGCTGGCCTCACAACAGGGCTCTCCTCAGGGCAGTGCACAATGTTTTATATCTTCTTGCAAATTTTTTTCTCAAGCATGTTCCTACAAAAGTGGCCACAGATGAAAACACCGTTGTACAGCTGAACAGTGTGTGTGTGCAGTGCTGGCACTCAGCAGTGTCCTCTCACAGCCAGGCCTCCTGCCAGAGACCTGCAGGACCAGCAGAGCAGGGGCTGGACTGTGCCCCTATGCACTGGACACCCCACAGAAGCTGCCCCAGGGCATCGTCATGGACTGACCCCTCACAACCACCATATTCAGCACTGGCCTCAAACAACAGTTCATAGAAGTTCTTTGTGCCTCCATGGAGAGACACTAAATGAGTAGGTCAGAAATCCATGTTGCATTGTACAGATGAGACGTGAGCACGCACATCATGTACGAGAGGTGACATGAACCTAAGTGAGCACAAACAACATCAGCTATTCCTGGGGGTTCCATCAAGGCCTGTGGGACAGACAGTGTGTCGAGGTCACTTCATGTTGGGAGTAACATCCCATGGGAAACCACCCACTGGGCTCTTCTTCCTTGAACTGAGGTCCCCGTGTCCATTCCTCATGACGTGGGACATCTCAGCTCAGTGCAGAGCAGGGTGACACACCACAGGGCTGAGGTGTCTCCCGTCCCTTTGGAGTGGCAACAGGAGGCCAGAGGGACACTGTGACTCCTGCCTGTGTGTGTAAAAGGGACAGACTCTGTCTCTGAGCACCCCTGGGTGCATAAGAATTCCTGAGACTGGCTCTGATGTAACCCTGGCGTTTCTGTGTGTGACTCCAGGAACAATCCCCAGTGGCCCAGTGAGATTCATCTCAGCTGCTGGGACAGGCTCATTGCAAGTGCTCCTGTCTGCTACATCACCCTTGTCCATGATTCTGGATTGTGCTTTCAAAAATGACTGCAGAATCAGAGAAGTTCTGATGACCTTGGGAAAGGACGATGTCAAACTCACTTTCAAGAAGGGCAGGAAGGAGAATCTGAAGAATTACGGGCTGGTCAGCCTACCTCCATCCCTGGGAAGTGGATAGTCTGCATCTTCCTGTACCGATCTCCAGGCACCTGAAGGACAAGGAAGGGATTGCTGAACCAAAATGAGTGGAAACCCCAGGGAGTCACAAGAAATGCTCTGAGCCCATTCTAGAGCTTTAGACCCCGGGGAATGAGCTCAGTGACATTGCAGCCCATCCAGTTGCATCTGTGTCCCTCACTGAGCAGCACAACCAGCGTGCAGTCACCCCATGGTTCTGCAGCCAACCTGCTCTGCAGAGCACCAGTACCAGGTTGGGGTCCTGTGGGGGGCACAGGGAAGGGGCCAGGAGCACCAGAGCAGATCAGAGGAGGAATGGGGGAGGTCATACCGGAGCTGACCTGGGCTGGAAATTGCCCTGGAGAGAAAAATGCTGGTGTTCAGCTGCCCCAAGATAACACCCAGAGTTGAGGGTACAGGGCCAGAAGTCCTTGCTGTCCTGCTGCTTCACCAGGCCTGGGAAGTAGCTGGAGAAGGACTGGTGTCCCCCACTTGCCATCTCTTAGTGCATCATCCCTCATGAAGGGTGGCATGGAAAGCAAGTCTGGGACCCTGTGTCAGGACTTGCACTGCAGAAAGTATTCACCCAGAACCCACATCTATTACTTCAGTCCTGGTGCTCATCACATGTCCTTAAGACAAACTTATGCACCCCTCTTGTCAACCTTACCCCAAAAGCCACCCCTAGACACGGCTCCTGAGCTGGGGTCGAGCTGGAGAACTGTGGTTCAGCTGTGACCAGAGGAAGGACAAGGCCTGTCCTGGGTCCTCCAAAGGGCTGGCAGCCTCTGTGATCTCCACCAGAAAAGGTAGCATGCAGGAAACTGTAGAACATCCCCATGCCCATTGGAGGCCCTTAGGAAGTGTTCCTCTCTCCAAATATCTAGTCCAACTTGTTGCTGCATGAACAACGAGGAGAAACTGCCCCAGGACCCTCATTCCAGACCCCATCTCTTCCAACCCATACAGGCAGTGCTCTCCCCCTTGGCACTGAGGTGGTTCCAGGGACTCAAGACACACCTGTAGGAGGAGATGTTGGATAGGGATATGGTGTCCTTCAGTGCTCCTCATGGTACCTCCTGCTGGGCTTCGTGCCACTGGTCACCACCCTCTGAGCCTGGATGTTCAACCAGTTCTCAGTGGTGCTAAACAGGAATATGCCCAGGAGCACATTGGGCTGCACTGGGAGGAGCGTGGCCACCCAGACAAGGGCACTTATTGTCCATCGTGACTCAGCACTGGTGTGGTCACATCTGGAGCGGTGTGTCCCAGTGTGAGGTTCCCCATTCTGGAGGAACAGGGAGGAGCTGCCATGTGGCCAGAGAAAGTCTGGGTCACATGTGGAGATGTTGAGAGACCCAAACTTCTTCAGCCTGGTGAAGAGGAGGCTGAGGAAATGTGCTGTTTTTACTGAAACTGAGTTAATATTATTCATGCATTTTCCTTCACATCCAGTACAGTCTTTTGTTTAGATTTACTATGAGAATAGTGAGATAATGCTGTTTCTTCCCTGGGATAGAGTTCATTTTTCATTTTAGCAGCTTCACAGTGTTTGGCATTTGCTATGAAAGGAATGTCAGAACTCACTGAGATCTTGGTTGTTGTCAGGGAAACCAAGGACTTCTTTGGCCATCCAGCTGCAGATGCAGATTGGCAGGAGGGGACACAGACAGGACAGCACCTGGATTGACATGCAGGCTTAACGATTAAATATTATCTATGATTAGCGTCATGCTCAGTCTAAAGCTGGAGCCGGCTTTTAGGGCTTGTTACATCCGTTACTCTGGGTTTTCCAGCTGGTTTGGTTGTTCCATTCACAAGTTTCATTCTGTCAGGAGTTCGATGTCAGTTCGGCCTTTTGCGGTTCTACCATTCTGCAGTTGGCCTTTGGGCCTTTCTGTCTGTTGCCCTTTTGCTCTCTCTTGCTGGGATGGGCTGCTCAGGACCAAGGTGCTCCCTTCTGCAGGACTGGCTGTTCCGTGTGACTGGAGTTACACGGGGGATAGCACTGAGTATATTTTCTTAATTTAATTTATCTATTTCTATTTAATTTTCCTTGACTATTGTCAGTGAAACCAAGGGCTTCTCTGGTGTCCAGCTGCAGGATCAAATTGGTAGGAGGGGGCACAGATAGGACAGCACCTTGACTGACATCCAGGTCAATCAACAAGCTATTCTCTACCATTAGCGTCATTCTCGGTATAAAGCTGGAGATGCCTTTTCCAGCCAGTTAGTTTTGGTTTTCTGGCTACTTTGGTTGGCTCTGTTCAGAAGTTCCATTCTATTGGGAGTCCAGTGTTATTTCATTTTTTTGATGTTTTGCTGTTTTTCAGTTGGCCTTGGGCCTCCCTGCCTTTTTCACTTCTAATTTCTGTTGCTGGGACCAGCTCTTCAGGACCAGGGTGCTCTCTTCTTTTGGGCTGTCTGTTCAGCACAACTGGAGTTATGTGGGGGATTGTACTGAATATCATATATTTTACTTTATGTATAGCTTAGTATGTATATTTTAGTATATTAGTAGTAGTAGTGCATTATTTTTATTGTCTTATTTTTTTTATTTTATAAACCCACAAGTTTCTCCCTTCCCTTTCAGTTCTCTCCCTTGTCCCACCTGGGGACTGCGAGCAGGATGTGAGCAGCTGTCATGGTCTTAGTTGGTGGTTGTGGTAAAATCATGAAAAGAAAGGGCAGTAGTAGCTTCAGAAAACTTGAAAATCACTTTCTAAGATGATGGCAATTTCTTTTTTTTTTTTTTTTTTTTTGTTGGTAGAGGGAACAGCATGAAAAAGGAAAACCGTCAGAAACTGCAGCTCTGGATGTTCAGAGTGGACCGCGGGATGAAGAAATGTCATTCTGAGTACAGTGCTGTGGTCATTCAGAAGGACTCTGGATCAGCAATGACTTTGTGATTCCAGGAACAGCTGGTGAGGATGGAGAGATAGCAGCACAGGTGGGGACACACTGGGGTGACAACAAGGTGGGAAAGCGCATGGGGTGTCTACAGCCTGTAGGGAAACAGCCACAGGCCTGGGACAGTGTAGGATGGACTGTGGTGGACATGGCCAAGGACACTGGCAAGGCTGAAGGTCCCTGAAAGAGCCAAGGTCTTTGTCCCCTTGGCTATGGCTGATGTCCCTGACAGCGAGGCCTAAGAGGAGACACATGGTTGTCATGGCCATGGCACCCATTGCCTCCTTGCACCCCCAGGGAGTGTCACACCATTGTCCTGCACTGGGCATCACACTCCCCACATCCCCAGGAAGAGCCCTGAGCCACACATGAGGGACAGGATCTCCCTTCCTAGGGGCAGGGGCTCAAGGCTTGGCCATTGTCCCTCATCAAACAAACCAAGGGTTTTCTCAGCATCAGAGCTGCTGCACTTTGCCTTTGCCTGATGCAATCACTGTCTCCAATTCTCTGCACTAACGAGTCCCCGGGGAGCCTTTGTCAGTAACAGCCCTCAGTGGGACCCATTAATGCTTCAAGGTACTTTGGAGTTTTCTCTGACTTGGACTTCTTGAGCAGATTCTTCAGTCTGTGCTTGGTATCTGAGGTTCATGGACTCAGCACCAAATACACCATAAGGCTCATTAAAACACAGAAAACCCTAAGGAGCAATGCTTCTTTCTGTAATCTCATTCAAATCTTTAAGACTTGTAGAATTACCTGGAGAGGTTTCAAGGGAACACTTGCTGATGAAGATTTCAAAGAAGATTTCATAAAGGAGGGTTTTTTCTTTCAAGGGTATTTTCTGTCATTTTTCAGTGTATAGGAGAAGTGACAGCAGCATTCGACACTGGACATTGATCCCGAGGGTCTCCTGAAGACATCTGGACAGGCACGAGAACAGTCCCTTGAGGCTGGACACTGTATGGACAACCTCGCTCCTCACCCCAAACACCCAGTCTGCTGGTTCCCTCATCGGCCACCAGAGACTTGCACCACTTTTCCTCACATCAGACTTCTCCACTGAGCTCTGCAGGAGATGCTGCAGCTCCTGTGCACCAGCTCCACCTGCTCTCCTGTGCAAACACTGCACAGTTTAACAAACAGTAAAACACTTTCCTCAGCTGTGTGTGTAAGCTGCATCTGATGAGGTCCATCATCCACTAGGGACATCCACACAAGAACTGGTTTACACAGAGAGATAGGAGAGGATAGAAATAAACACAATGAACGTGTTGACTGTCATGTTAATTAGAGCTCTGAAGAATGGGGCAAGTTCGTAACTCCCTGAAGCTCAAAGCAAGAACCAGACAGTTGAGAGGAACTGAATGACCAAAGAGCAAGTGGAGGAGAAACCTGAGAGCACTGGGAAGGGCAAACGTCCAGACAGTGCTGGAAAGTTGTCCTTTGACATGGACATTAGATCAGGAGAGGTGGGAACTCCTGAATGACAAGGGAGGTGAAATAATAGAGTGTTGGTAATAGAAGTACAGGGGAAGACCGTTATCTCTTCTCCTGCTCTTAGTACACTTCCCATTAATTCACTTTTTGGCTCTTTTTTTTCTTTCTTTGTTTTAATATGTAAAACATCCAAAACCAAAACCAAAAATCACACCAAAAAAACACACACAAAAAGCCAACACAAAAAACATAAAAAAAAAAAAAGAGAAACAAAAACCGAACCCACACAAACAAACAAACCCCCTAAAAAACCATTGAAAACCAAAAAAGAACAACAAAGAAGTGCACCTTTCAATGCAGACATCAGTCATCAGTTGTCCCACCATAAACAGCCAGTGCTGTTTTAGGGGTCCCAATGTACCTGAGGTGCCTCCCTGGAATTGGCATCTGTCACACAGGACCTGGGGAGACCAGAGCACCTTGTAATGCAGGTGGAGCCTGGGCAGGGGTTCCTGGGGCACCTGCACTGGCACCAGGTGTTTGTGTCCCTGTAGCTGAAGACATTTGTGTCCTAAATCCATGCCCAGTTCTGGAAAACTCTTTCAAAGAAAAGTAACCCTCCTAGAAAGACTCTCAAATGAATGAATGAATGAATGAATGAATGAATGAATGAATGACTAAATAAATAAATAGAAAGAAAGAAAGAAAGAAAGAAAGAAAGAAAGAAAGAAAGAAATGAATGAGAAGTATGTTGACACCTTCCTTTGCTTTGGATCTTTGTCTTCAGTTCTTCGTATTTTAATTTTCATTGACATTAGCTGACATACAATGAGTTTACAAGCAAGAAGCCAAGATCATTTTGTGTCTTGCATAGTGCCCCATGCCCTCTAAACCTTTCCTGCCCAGGACTCCCCACACTTTGCCCAGAGCGAGTCACACTGAGGTGTTGGCTGGTTCACTGGCTGAGATGTTGGTTTAGATGGTCACCTACAGCACAGGTGGATCCTGCCCCATCATCATCTGCTCTGCTCCAGTTAGAAACAGAGCCCAACATCACAATGGGACCATAAGAGAACTGAGGTTGAAGGGACCTCAGGAGTCTGCAGTCCAACCTGTCACCAACTGGGTCACACCAAGGTGTTCAAGCCTTGATCCAATTAGAGCTTTAGCAGGACTAGAGAAGTGATCATCCCTTTGTACTCAGCACTGGTGAGACTGCACCTTCAATCCTGGGGTTTGTTTTAAGCCCCTCATGGCAAGGAAGACATTGAGGTGCTGGAGAGAGTTCAGAGGAGGGCGACGAGGGTGGTGAAGGATCTGGAGCACCAGTGTTATGAGGAGCGGTTGAGGGAGCTGGGGCTGTTCAGCCTTGAGAAAAGGAGGCTCAGGGGAGACCTTGTCACTGTCCACAACTGCCTGGAAGGAGGTTTGATCATGGTGGGTGTTGGTCTCTTCTCCCAAGTAGCAAGTGATAGGACAGGAGGAAATGGCCTCAAGCTGCACACGGGGAGATTTAGATTGGATATTAGGAAAAAAATTCTTTCGGGAAAGGGTTTAGAAGCAACAGAACAGACTGCCCAGCAAGGTTGTGGAGTCACCATCACCGAAGGTGTTTAAAAGACATATAAATGATGCACTTAGGGATATGTTTTAGTGCCAGATTTAGGTTAGGGTTGGACTTGGTGATCTTAAGGGCCCCTTCCAACCACAATTATTCTCTGATTCTATGAAACGTCATTTTTGATATTTTCTTTCTCAGAGGACCTTGCAACCTCCCTGAGAGCCAGGACTTTTCTGAGGTGTTGGAGAGATGTCTCACGGTCACACCAGCCAGTTCCACCAGCACCTGTCTGTCCTTTCCCAGACCAAACCTTTTCTCCATAACCCAACCTTCCAGGCGAATTTCTGGGACACAGCACATGCTGTCCAGGTCTTCTGGGCCTGTTCAGAAGAGAGCAGCAGGCCAACATGTTGATGGGTTCCCTGTGCACTTCAAAGCTTTCCTGTCCATTTCTTTCAATGCTCCACTTACACCCAACCTTTCTGGTCCTTAAGCTGTGGATGAGGGGATTGAGCAGGGATGTGGGGATGGTGCAGAAAAAAGGCTTTGTCAAACTCTCTCAGGAGGGCTGTTCTGGACATCCCGCAGTCAAGGATGAGGTTGCTGGAGAAACCAGTGGCATTGATTTGAGGTCCAGGTGGAGAAGGCCTTGTGCCTGTCTACAGTGGAGGAGAGCAGTGATGCATTCATGGGATGCCCATGTGAACAGAAACGGAACAAATGGCTCCAGGGGACAAAAGGCCCTCCAGCCAGTTCTTTACCCATTACAGATACACCATCCAGGCCATGAGCTGCAGCTTCTCCCGGAGATGCTGTGCGATACGGTGTCAAAGGCTTTACTGCAGTCTAAGGACACAACACCCACAGCCTGTGTGGTGGATTCACTCCCCACGACAGACTTTGCCTCATCTGCTCAGCCGGTCACCTTGTCATAGAAGGAGATCAGGCTGGTCAAGCAGGACCTGCCTTTCACAAAGCCATGCTGATTGGGCCCGATTGCTCGTCTCGTATGTGTGACCTCACAGTCCTTTCCCAGCCATGTTCCTGCTGTTGGCCTATCCCCTGCAGAGGCAGAAGTGTCCAGCACCTCTGGGTGAAGAACCTTTTCCTCATGTCCAACTGACCCTCCCCTGGCACATCTTACTTCCATTCCCTTGGATTCTGTCAATGGTCACCACAGAGAAGAGATCAGTACCTTCCCTTCCTTCTCCCCTTGTGAGGAAACTGTAGCCACCATGAGGTCTACTTTTAGTCTTCTCTTCAGTTCTGATGCTCAGAAACCCCTTGGTTTGCTTTCTGAAGCAGAAAGGAGAAGCCATGACCTCCAGGCAATGGGAAGGGGCATCCTGTCCCTCACACACGGCTCAGGGCTGTTCCTGGGACCATGGGATGTGGGTGTGCAAGGCCCAGGGAAGGACAACACTGGGACAACAACTTCCAGCTTCCCCACGGGGCTGCAAGGAGGCAGCGAGGCCCCAGTGCCATGAGGACAACATGGCTTCTCCTGGGCCTCAGTGGCAGAGACAACTGCCATGACCAAGGGGACAGACACCTGGGTTCTGTGGGTCCCTTCCAGCCTTGCCAGCACCCTTTGCCATCACCACAGGCTGTTCTACACGGTCCTACCCCTGCCCCTCTTTCCCTGCAGGCTGCAGACACCCATCTGGCTTCCTCACCTGCTCTCAGCCCAGCATTTCTGCACCTTCACTGCTGTGTCTGCACCCTCACTGGCTGCTCTTTGGAACACAAACCATGGGCTGATCCAGCTCCCTCTGGGTGACCTCTTGCACCACAGCACTGCCCTTCCACTGACATTTCTTCCTCCTCATATCCAGTCCTCACCTTCCAAGTTGCACATGTCCCTGCTGCTGTCCCGTCATGTTCTCAGGCGGGATGGATATGAAAACCCATCTCCAAGGCCTCTTCCTGGGTAGGGCCTGTGGGCACTTTGGCAGACGCTCTTTCCCAGCCATGTCCCTGCTGCTGGGCTGTCACCTCCAGAGACAGAACTGACCTCACTGCCCCTTCACAGCCACAGGATTCTGACTGGATTATGAGTGTCTGAGACACAACTGACCTCATAATACCACACCCATCCATCCCCCTCCTTATGGCCCAGGACCTGACCAAGACTGAAGCATGTCCTACACAGTCCTACACCTGCCCCTCTTTCCCACAGGCTGCAGACACCCATCTCGTTTCCTCACCTTCTTCAAATTTGTCAAATATATTTCCTACTAACACTGTGGGTGAAAAGCACTCCTCACTGGAACTCCTGTGCTTCCGGTAACACCTTCTGTATCTCCTCTTCTACCCTTCCTTATTTTTTTTTTTTTACTATACTTCCACCTATTCTCTCTCCAGAAACCTCTCCAAGGCAAAAATTCTGTCAAATCACAGAGTAACTCAGGTTTACAGAGAGCTCTTGTCTCACTCGTCTTGTCTCACTCTCCTGCTCAAGGCAGGGTGAACCTTGTCTCACTCTCCTGCTCAAGGCCTCCACCCAGGTTTGCATCACCCTCAAGGCACTTAGAGGGCTCTCTGTTATATCTTAGAAAGGGAGAATAAAGATGTTGAACAGTGTTGTTCAAGTGCTGGTCACTGAGAGATGACACCAGTAACTGGCTGCACGGAGGACTTTGCACCACTGATGATATTTGGGCTTGACGGTTCAGCCAACTTCCCACCCAGCATCCACTTCTTGAGCCCCATCAGCACCACTCTGGCCAGAAGGAGACCATGGCTGAGCCTTGCAAACACCCTGTACACAACATGCCTTTCTTTCCCCTGTCCATTTGGGTTCAGCAATCCCTTCCTTGTCCTTCACATTCCTGGAAATGGCTGCAGGAGGAGTGTCCCATCCCCTTCCCAGGATGGGATGAAGGGTGGCCAGCCTGTAGTTATCCCAGTTCTTGTTTGTGCTCTTCTTGAAGATGGGTTTGAGATGCGTTTTCGAAGGACCCCAGAACCATTCTGGTTTCTATGGCACTTTTGAGAGCATAATCCGGAGTCATGGGCAAGGGTGACATAGCAGACTGGAGCACTTGCAATGAGCCTGTCCAAGGCAGCTGAGATCAATCTCACTGAGCCAGTGGGGTTTGTTGCTGGAGTCACACACAGAAATGTCAGGGTCTGTCAGGTGTCCACATCTGAGCTGACCTCTTGGACTCCTTGTGCACCCAGGGATGTTCAGAGACAGAGTCTGTCCCTTTTACACACTGAGGCAGGAGTCACAGTGTCCCTCTGGCCTCCCGTTGCCACTCACAAAGGACAGGAGACATCTCAGCCCTGTGATGTGTCACCCTGCTCTGCACTGAGCTGAGATGTCCCACGTCATGAGGAATGGACACGGGGACCTTGGTTAAAGGAAGCACAACCCAGTGCTGCATTCAGGTGATTTCCCATGGGGTGTTCCTCCCAATATGAAGTGACCTCAAGACCTTGTCTGTGGCACTGGCCTTCATGGAAGCCCAAAGAACAGTTGATGGTGTTTGTGTTCGCTTGCGTTCATGTCACCTCACGTACATGATGTGCGTGCTCACATCTCATCTGCACAAAGTTGCACACATCTCATCTGCACATTGACTGCTGACCTACTCATTGAGTGTCCATCCATGGAAGGAAGAACAACCTCTGTGGGTGAGAGGCCAGTGCTGGAAATGATGGTTTTGAGGGGCCAGTCGATGGTGATTGACCTGAAACTCCTTCCAAAGGGGTGTCCAGTGCACAGGGGCACAGCCCAGCCCCTGCTCTGCTGGTCCTGCAGGTCTCTGGCAGGAGGCCTGGCTGTGAGAGGACACTGCTGTGTGCCAGCCCTGCACACACACACTGTTCAGCTGTGCCCTGGGGTTTGAGTTTGTGGGACATTTTTTTAGACATATCCTTGAAGATATAAACCATCATGTACTGCGCTGGGGAGATCACCTTTCTATCTGGAAAGGTTGTTGTGAGGCCAGCTCTGTCACAGCAGTGCCCATTGCCTGTCCCTGCCTGCGCTCACAGCACTGACACACAGCAGGACGGGGACCAAGCTGCCAGAGCACTCAGGCCTTGCACCAACACAAGGGATGAGAAGGAGAGTGTGGGAGTGGAACCAGAACAGCTCTGGAAGAACAAGCGCTGGAGCTGCCTGGCAGTGCTGCCATATTGGACGCATTTCCCCTCCTTCCATGAACACAGGAACCATCGCTGCAGTTCTAAAAAGGGCTTGCAGGAAGGATATAGTGAAAAACAAGTCACTAAAGAGTCCTTTATTTTGTTTAGAGATAAGGAGAGCCCGGCTCCTCATTTACACAGCCAACAGTTATAAAAGAAAAGCCAACAGTGAATTAGAAAGGGGATGACAACATTATCACAATAAGAAAACAACTAATAACAACAAAAAATCCAGATGACAGGTTGGACCTCTAATTAGCTACATTAAAACACCTATGGAGAACCAGATGGGTAGTTTCTTGCTTGAGAACACACTAGGATACGAGTTTGCACAAGGCATCCTTGAGCTCCTGGTTCCTCATGCTGTAGACAAGGGGGTTCACTGCTGGAGGCACCACTGAGTACAGAACAGACACCACCAGATCCAGGGATGGGGAGGAGATGGAGGGGGGCTTCAGGTAGGCAAACATGGCAGTGCTGACAAACAGGGAGACCACGGCCAGGTGAGGGAGGCAGGTGGAAAAGGCTTTGTGCCGTCCCCGCTCAGAGGGGATCCTCAGCACGGCCCTGAAGATCTGCACGTAGGACACCACAATGAACACAAAACTCCCAAATCCTAACCAGACACTGACCGCCATAAGCCCAAGTTCCCTGAGGTAGGAGTGTGAGCAGGAGAGCTTGAGGATCTGGGGGATTTCACAGAAGAACTGGCCCAGGGCATTGCCCTCGCACAGGGGCAGTGAAAACGTATTGGCCGTGTGCAGCAGAGCATTGAGAAACCCAGTGGCCCAGGCAGCTGCTGCCATGTGGACACAAGCTCTGCTGCCCAGGAGAGTCCCGTAGTGCAGGGGTTTGCAGATGGCAATGTAGCGGTCGTAGGACATTATGGTGAGCAGAGAATACTCTGCAGCAAACAAGAAACAAAAAACGAAGACCTGTGCAGCACATCCTGCATAGGAAATGACCTTGGTATCCCACAGAGAGTTGACCATGGATTTAGGGAAAATGGTAGAGATGGAGCCCAGGTCGAGGAGGGAGAGGTTGAGCAGGAAGAAGTACATAGGGGTGTGGAGGTGCTGGTCCCAGGCTATGGTGGTGATGATGAGGCCGTTGCCCAGGAGGGCAGCCAGGTAGATGCCCAGGAAGAGCCAGAAGTGCAAGAGCTGCAGCTCCCATGTGTCTGTGAACGGCAGGAGGAGGAACTGGGTGGTGGAGCTGCTGTTGGACATTTGCTGCCTGTGGGTATGAGGACCTGTGCAAGGAGGAAAAGACAGTGACGAGTTAGAGGAGACTTCTCAGTGGAAAATCAACATGCTATTTCTCACGGTAAACCCCCTCCCTGATGGAGGGATGTTTCAGCTCATTCTCTCTTTCTACCAGCTGAGAAAAACAATTCATCAAAGTTTAAAATGCAGTTGGGCATGCAGTTTCCATGGACACAGCTGTAAGGTAAAATTCACTGAATTGGTGGTAGAACAACAACTGACCCACACTCCCACCCCAACCCCAGAGAGCAAGAGCTCCAGGGACAGGTGGAGAAACAGGGAAGGACACTGTAGTGCTACCAGAAAATAAAGCAAGGACAGAAAGGCAGACGGGCATGCTGTGGAACCTCCTCCTTACCCGACTGTGCTGCTCCCACTCACTTAATGACACTGTAGAGCAAAGACTTTTAGCACCTTTTTTGTGTACCACGTTCCAGGAACCCTTCACCTGGAGGTCCAGCTGCTGAGGTGGAGACTCGTGACCTGGACCCCATGGCTTTGGGGCAGAGGCTCTGCTGGGGAGGAGAGGACACCAGGGGTTGCACTGGGCAACGTCTCTGCACTGCAGGGGATGGCACGGGGGGTACTGAATCCCGCCTCCCCAGCATTTCTGGTCCATCTCCCTTTCCCTGTCCATGCCTGTGCTGCCTGCAGCTGTGTCTCTGTCCCTGGGTCTGCTCCCTGTCAGTGTCACAGACCCCGTCCCACCCGCTGTGTGCTCAGCTTTGTCCTGCTCACACCTCCTGGCACTGCCCAGGGGCAGCTCTGTGTGTGCAGGGGCTCAGGAGCAGCTCAGACAAGTCCTAACAAGAACTGGGGTCTCAGTGTCTTCTCCAAAGAGAGAAATAAATCCCCATCACCCACTGCACACCCAGACAACCAAGAGTGGAAATTGAAAGCACAGACTCCTTCCCTTGCAGCTGTTGCTGTCTTGATGTCCTTGTTCAGAAGGACCCTCTGCCGTGTCTGTGGGGTTGATCTGGAGCTGTGAGCAGCCCTGACCCACACAGCACCCTTCAACCTCACAAGCTCCCTGCCTGCCCTGCCGGGGGTTGCTCCTTCCACCCACAGCTGCTGCCATGGGATCTCCCCGGGCAGGCTGAGCGCTGACCCTGGCAGGCGACAGAGTCCCTGCCCCGGCACAGCCCTGGGGTGCAGGGACCCTGCTCTGCAGGACAGCCCTGGGCACCCCTGGGTGCACAACTTGCTTCTCAGATTTTCGAAGTTGCTGAAAAAGATCCCCGTCCTTACAGATCCCACCAGCTGTGCCTGTGCCAGTTTTAGGAGATGCCTCCAGGAGCTACAGCTGCATTGCCCTGCACCCAGAGACTTACCATGGCAAGGGCTGCAAAGGTTTCTCCTCCAGCGAGCTCTCAGTCATCCTCCCAATCCTGACCACCTTTAATCTCTCTCTGCCTTGCTCGTCTCCCTGAGATCCCCAGGCAGAGCCCTCAGCCCTGCTGCGTGTGCAGAGGAGCTGCTCCTGGGCAGAGCTGTCTCTCTGCAGCGCTGCCGCTTGCCAGGAGCTCCCTCTGTCCCAGGAGCCCAGCCCAGCTCAGCAGCACAGGAGCAGCCCAAGGAGCTTTAATGACCCCTCTGGTGGCTTTGGACCTCAGTCTCTGGAGGAATTTGAGGATGAGAAACTCACACCTAAACTTCAAAGTTTCTTGTAATGTTAATGAATCCACTGAGGGACACAACTGAGAAACCATCCCCAGGGTCTGTTTGGACAGAAAACTTGAAGCAGAACAAAGGGTAAGTAAGTGAAAGGTGGTTCTGATGCTGAATAAACCTCAATGTGTTTCATTAACCAAAGAACCAAGCCCTGACCCCCAGCCTGGGAAGTCAGATCCTGTTCCTCCCACGTTGCTCAGGGCCCTTCCTGGACAGTGTGATGTGGGGCTGTGCAAGGCCAAGGGCAGGACTATGGTCCCACAGCTCCCAGGCTCCTGGCTGGGGACAAGGAGGCCATGAGGCCCCTGTGCTGGAAGGACAAGGTGTCTCCTCACAGGCATCAGAGGTGCAGACAACAGCCATAGCCAAGGGGAGAAGGAGCTCATGTCTGTTGGGGCTTTCAGCCTCTTTACATCCCTTGATCATCTCCACCACAGCCTGTCCTGGTCTGTGGCATCCCCTGCACCTCTTTCCCTGCAGGCTGCAGACATCCCCCCTGCTGCCCCACCTTGCTCTTGTCTGACCATCTTCCTTCCTTTGCTGAGATCTCTCCATCCTCCCCAGCTGTTCCTTGGAGCACAAAGCCTTGGGCTGATGCAGACTCCCTCTGCTGACCTGCTCCACCACAGCACTGCCCTTCCAGTCACATTCCTTCCTGCTCATGTCCAGCCTGGACCTCCCCAGCTGCACTTTGGGCCATTATTTCTTTCTCAAGCTCTTTTCCACTATGAAGAAACCTCCACCACCTCTGAAACCACCCTTCAAGCACTCTCAGGCTACTCCTGCACTGCTGCAGCCTCCCCAGCGCTGCTGGGCCAAAGCAGCCCAGGTCCCTCAGCATCCCACACCATGTGCACAAGGTGCTGAACCTGCCTTGGCACAGCCCTGCACTCTCCAGTTCCTCCCTGCTTCTCCAGACTGGGAAGCCGCACACTGGCACACCCCCGTGTGTGTGGGGTCACAGCAGTGCTGAACCGAATGGGATGAGAACTCCAGGTGTCTGGGTCCCCACGCTGCTCCTCATGCAGCCCCGTGTGCAGCTGCCTTGTTCATGGTGAGCGTGCACCACGGGCTGGTGTGGGGACCTTGGAGTGCCCAGGCCCTTCTCCTCAGGGTCACTGCTCAGCATGTTGGGTCCTTCTCTGTCCTGATGGACGGGGTTATTGTCCCACCCTGATACATCACAGCTTATTTTTCCTTGTACAAAGGAATAGTTTTCTGTTGGGCATATCATAGATTTTCTCAAGGTCTGGACTCTCCCTTGACTGAAGCTCTATTTGCTCAGCTTTTAATGTTTGTACACAGGTGGTTTATCCTGATAAGGGTGTCTCTCACAACTGAACAGCATGAGGAGTTACAGGACACTACGAATACCACCTCCTAGAGAAACTCTGGGGGCTTGGGGGTCTGGTGTTCATAATGGCAGCGGTCTGGAGTCAAAGGGATAGTTTCCCTTCATGTGGGAGAGCAGCAGGAATGTGTGGAGCTCTGCCTGGGGACAGACAATGTCAGCTGAAGGTTGCGGAGTCAGCAGGAGAGGGCAGAACAACATGGGCAGGGTTGTGGCTACTGGACATCAAGTACAGGTTCACTGATCAGGAAGAGGAATTAGATGAGGCCTCCTTCAGACAAATTAAAGAAGCCTCATGTTTCCAGGGCAGTGTCCTCATGGCTGACCTAAGATATCCCAATATCTGCAAGGTACCAGCCATCCAGGAGGGGTTGGAGCTCATTGACAACATCTTCCTGACACGGGTGACTGAGGAGTCAGTGGGGTGAGGTGCCCTGTGGGACTTCACACTTGCAAACCAGAAAGAGTTGGTCAGGATGGAACAGTCAGGGATGGGAAAGTGGAGCTGAGGCTCCTGGGAGATGATCACAAGGCCAAGAGCAGGATTTCAGGAGAGCAAGCTCTGGCCTCCTGAGGGACCTGCTTGGGTCCTATGGGATATGACCTTGGTGTCTGCAGTGCTTTTCTCTCACATCTCCTCCCTCCTCTCTCCCACCTGCTGTTGTGCAGCGTTTTTTACCCTTTCTCAAATACAATATCCCAGAGGTGCTGCCAACATCACTGAGAGGCTCAGATTTGGCAGGAGTGTGTTCATCTTGGAGCAGCTGAAATCCTCTCTTTCTGATGTTGTCTTCTCTGAGAGACAGCAACTGTAGCACAGACACACTCACCCCCAGTTCCAAGAGTTTTCCATCTAAACCCAATATTGGGTGATAACGTGTTGTGTGTTACAAACTACTTGATCATAGAGAAGAAATGGAAAAGATCTTCTGTTAGTAACCTGAGGAAGTCACCAGTCAATGAGCAGGTTCCTATGGGGAACTGTAATTGCACTGGTATTCACTGACCAGGGTAAGTGGCAGCTGCCAACAGTCCAGAGGATCTTGGGCCAACTTCTTACCATGTCTGCTTGGTGGGCAACAAGGGTGATTCTCACCTGGATCTGGAGCAGGGACACGAGGAAGAGCTGGTGAGGGATGTGAACATCAGTGTCCACCTTTGCTGTTGTGACCAGGACACAGTGGGGTCCCAGGCACCAGAGGGGAGGGAGGAAGGACAGCAGCAGAGCACAGCCTGGTGGGCTCCAGACTTCACATACCGGGGGACAGCGGCCAGTAGAGGTGGTGACATAGAAGTAGGTCTGAAGTGTGAAAGAGCTCAGGAAATCTGAGAAGCCTTACAGGACAGGCTGCTCCAAGCACAAGAATGATCTCTCTGAGTTCCCGTGAAAAGAAGCATTTATCTTGTGAGGCTGCCCATTTGAACTGTTGGAGCTCCAGAGCAAAAAGGCAGCAGACAGGAGGTGGAAGCAGGGGAAGCTACAAAGGAGGAATTTAGAAACCCTGTCCATGGATGTGGGGATGATGCCAAAGCTGCGCTGGACTTGATACCTGAAGTGGAGTCTGAGGGCAGGAAGATGACCTGATATAGCTTCATTTGCAGATAAAGAATAGTCAGGGTGATTGTGGGCCTGCTGCTGAACTTCATAAGAGTAGAATCAGACAGGACTGGGGTTCTTCATGGCTTCTTTGCCTGTTCTCCATGGCTTCTTTGCCTCCATCTTCACCACCAAGGTCTCCTGGGACTTTGTTCCTGAAGGCAGGAGTCTGAAGAACACCCAACAGTGGATGGGGCTCACGTCAGGGGTGACCTGAGCAAACTCAGATGCCATTACAGAACAGGAGATGGGTCACTTGACCAGCTCCCTGAACTGTCACTGTGCTGTGGCACCTGAGATTCCCAGGAACACCCACTTCTTGGTCCAGAGCTGTGTGATTCCTCTTGAGGTGTCCTGGACTGAAAGCTCTCTAATCATCCACACCAGACTTGAAGCTTTTAGGAAAATGTTGCACAGTGGCTTGGCTTGTAAGAGCATTTTCGATGTTCAAGAGCCCTCTGCTGCCATGATCCTGAACTGCAGCTACTGAAACAATGAACAAACCTCTGATGAAGTGAAAGGCAGAAGCAAACCCCAGGTTTCTGAGGGTGTTTGGGACCCCATGAAGGGCCATGACTGACACAGCTGTGAAGGAAACAACCAGTGCAGGTCCCTGTCCCTGGAGACCGGTGAAGGAAAGACTTGGAGACACTGGTTACAGGTGGTGAGGGCCATGTGGAGGTGGCTCTGATGCCATGTCAGCCCTTGATGCTTGTTCATCTCCAGAATGGCTGAGCCCTGACCCCTGGGACCTGGTAGATTTTTCTCCAGTGTTTTTCAAGTCTTTTCCTATGGTCAGTGTGAGTGTTTTGTGTTTTGGGGTGGGTTTTCTGTGCTGTTGTTTTAAGTGCAAGGCTCTGGTTTTCTGTGGAGCTGCAAATGCCTGTGAGTTCCTCACAACTCATCCAGCTTCTTTCATACATCTGGCAATGGTCACCAATCACCTCAATGTCCCAGTCCCACACTTGCTTGAATCCTCTATTTGGATCCATACCCATCACTCCAGGAGGTTCATGCGTCCACCAGGCTCATGGATGATTCCTGAGGCCCATCCAAGTGTGGGCAGTGTGAGAGAGGAGCAGAGCAGGGTCAGCTCATGGGCCATGACTGAGCACAAACACCCCAGCAGCAGCCATTCCCCATCTCCCAGGCACAGCCATGCCCACAGCATGCAAATGGCACTGTCATACATGAGTAGCCCCAGAGAGGCCTTTCTTCCTTCCACATTCCCAGGAAAATCTTCCTCCTGTTCCTCCTCCACCTGCAGACATCAACTGCTTTCCGTTTCTGGGCTCAGACATGGCTGGAAGGGTTCACTGAAGCCATCAGCCATCTCACTGCTTCTCCCTGACATGCCCTGACCCTCTCCCACACCCACACATGGCCAATCACGGCTGCTCAGGGCCTCCCGCTCTTCAGAAGAGGCCTCAAGCTTCTTGGTTCTTCATGGTGCTTGTTATAAACTTCCTCTCTCTCTCCAGAGTTCGTGGTGAACTTTCTTGTCCATAACAGCCCCTTTATGACCGTGTCTTACTAAATGGTTGTCTCTTTATGATCATTTGTGCAGAAAGGGCAGTCACAGGACAGCACCCAATGTGTCAAAACTGATGCCAAGTGAAATGCAGTAAAGACCTGGTGAGTTCCCCCTGTGTCTGTGTCTCTCCTGGAAGGAGTCTGTCCCGAGAAGGGGATCCAGCTCCTGCCACTCTCTGCAGAGGCGCATGAGCAGTGTCCGTGCACCTGGGGACACAAAGGTGACGTTTGCCAGACCACCCTTCATCTGAACCACTTAGATGTGTGCTTGTGGATGAGGTACAAAGCCTTATAGTGCAAATACCTATTTAGGTATCATTGCCAGAGGGACTACCACTGATGCAGACTGCTATTTTACGGATATTTAAATATAAGCGTATTAAACTTTTTTTTTTCTTTAAAAACTCACATTCCTAGACAAATACACAAACACTTGAAGGATTATTGATGCCTTTTAACATGATTATCCACAGAAATCCCACCAGCTTTGCATCTCAGGAAGTGGGATGCCAGAGTTCAAGGGCAGGATGGTTTGGGCTCTGTGCTGGGATCTGGAAACTGAAATGTGCTCCCATCTCCCACCCCCTGCCCTCCTCAGTGAGGGTGTGAGACATTCTGCCAGCGAGGGCTGAACTCACAGTCATGGCCAGTATCTTATGTCCAACTGCAGCCAATGGTGTCCTGTCAGCTCAGGGCTGGAGCTTCCATTGCTGGAGGTGTTGAAAAGGCCTGGAGATGTGATGTTTAGGGATTTGGTTTAGTGGTGGCCTTGGCACTGTTTGATTTACAGTTGGACTCCATGTTCTTAAGGGTCTTTTCCAGCCGATGGGTGCTATGTCTATGATTTGGGTTGAAACCATTTCAGTTCCATCACCTCCAGCTTCCCTCAGCGGCTGCTGTTGTGTGGCACAGCTGTCCTGGCTCTCCAGGCAGGTTGGGCACTGGTTTGGTGCCTGCATTGGCAGTTTTCCCCTTCCAGGGGTAAAGGGCTGTTGAGGAGAGACTGTTGTAGAGATTTGGGTCACAGGGGTTTGAAGCAATCCCTTCAAAATCTGAGCAGGCTGAGCTTTAGAGCCGAGGGGCAACAGAGATGCTCTGAAAGATGGTTTTGAACAGTGGTGCTATCACTAAAAACAGTAACAGGGAACTCCTCATTCTCACTGATGATGGTTATGAAGTAAAGCTCTTTAATTGCGTTCCTAACAGTCATTCTTACTTTTCAAAACATCTACTACGCCTCAGTAGTTGTGTCCTGAAATAAGTTCTTGGAGCAATGTTTTTTGTCTCACCTTTATTTTAATCATTTAAAGATTACACCTGTTGGAAAGAATTACCCCAAAATCATGCTTCTTTCATAACTTTCCTCCTTTTTTATTTTCCCTGGTGTGATGTGGAGGTGGCATATGAGAACAGTTTCTTTTTGAGGCAAAGAAGGCCAAGGAACAGATCCCAGGTCAGTGCAAAGGCACAAAGGAAGTCAGAATGTTTATGTGATGTACACTTACACAACACTTTTACGTGCGTATCCAGTCTCTCAAGTCCCAACTGTGCAGCAGAGTCTGGAGTTCTGAGCTCCCTTCACCTGCCCAGTGTGACACCTGTAAAATGGAACTACCCCAGTCAAATGGTTTTTTTGATTCTCTTCACACCCTGAAGCACCCATGGGTCAGGAGACAAGCCAGGATACCCAATGGGGACTCACATGCTCTGCTCTTCAAGTTCAGATGTTCACTGCAGTCTCAGCAGACACCTCACGCTGATATCTGGGTGCAAGGAGCTGGTCAAGTTCCTTGTCTCCATTTCTGAAGTGGTGGCTTTGCTGCCTGGCTGATGTGCAGACTCTGCACATGGATGCTGACACCTCTTGAACAACCTGCTCTGACAGGATTAACAAAATGGGCAGTGCTTTCTGGAAGAGCATTAGTATAGCAAAAAAGAACAAGTTGGGTTGGGTCAAACGAAAAGGAATGTGGTCAGGACTGTTCAGTGGTCAGGACTGTTCAGGGGTACTTGTAAAGCAGCCCTGCACCTCATGTGAATTATTCCTGTGGTCAGGGAGAATCTGAGAGCTTTCTCTAAACTGAAAACATGAAGGGGAAGGAAGGGCAGTGTCATTCAGGCTCAAAGGGAGCTCATGACCACATAGAAAGACATATAACACAGGTGTCTTAAGATGACTGTCAATATGGCCATCTAAAAAGAGAACAGTTCAATTAACCTTTTTCTCCTTCTTCCCTCCGTCAGGCAAGAGTGGCCAACAGCTTCCAGCAGGACTCACTCTGTGCCAAGGGTAAAAAGTGGCGCTGACAGTCCATGGCAGTGGATTGTTTGGTGCCTTCGACTCCACGAAAGAAAAAGGATTATCTTTTTAATGCTGGATGCTTTGGCAGGACAGAAATCTAGAGAACATTTTTAAAAACTGAAGGGAAAAAGAAATCAAATGAAAGATGTAGAGTGAAGGAACTGTCTTCTTGCAACTTTAAGCATCACATATTGTTGGTGTTTTATTTCTCCTTTCTTTGTTTTGAATATTTTAAATACCAGTGTTTTCCCATGAGATCAAAATGAGACTATTCAGCATGTGCATTAAGAGCAACAGGAGAACTACTGATCTTCCACTAGATTTGCCTTCTCAGCACTCTCTCTATCAGGCTGCGCATCTGATCTCCCTCATCCTCCAGGTATTTCCTCCTGCCCTAACTAAACCGACCATGTCTGAAGTCCCGTTTCCAGCAGCTGATCTGCACACAAGCACTTGCCATTGCTCTCTGGGGTTCCCTTCCTCTTACTGTTTGATCACTCAGACACTTTTCCACAATCCAGTTGCTGCTTTCAGTTTCAAGGAGTTAGAAGTTTTCTTGTCTTTCAGTACTCTGTCTAATTCTGTCTTTAGCCAACTCTTTCATTGTGTTTATTTTATAATTACCTTCCTGTCTACAACATTTCTTGCACGGTTCTGCCTTGGAGAAGGTGAACCTCAGTGGTGGCAGTTTGTCCATGGTGTACAGTTGAGGATGTGTTTTCTTTTAATCATGACTCTCATCAGTTGTATTTTGTTTGTTCAAAGGTAAAGCAAAGTCCCTCTTTGCTGTGTGCAGCCAGGTCTGCAAGGAGAGCAGGTGGGAGCTGGTGCAAAGGAGCTGGCACATCCAGCTGCAGACTGCAGTGGAGAAGTCTGGTGTAAGGAAAAGGGATGCAAGGCCCAGGGGGCCATGAGAGAAACGAGGGGGCTGGGGAGGTGAGGAGCAAGGTTGTGCACACGGTGTGAGACCTCAAGGGACAGCGTCCCCATCCAGTCCAGACCTGCTTAGGAGAGACCCTGGATCAACATCAGACAATGCTGCAGTCAGCACTTCTCCAAACTGAACAGTAATAAAATACACCCTTTTCAATAGAAAGACATTTTTATCAGTAGCTTTTTGAAATCTTTCTCCATAATTACACAAAGAACACTCTT
Source organism: Patagioenas fasciata (assembly GCF_037038585.1). Taxonomy (NCBI): domain Eukaryota; kingdom Metazoa; phylum Chordata; class Aves; order Columbiformes; family Columbidae; genus Patagioenas; species Patagioenas fasciata. The sequence goes on from NC_092528.1 coordinate 1,498,165, forward strand.
TAATTCACTGTACAAGACTAGAAGATGATTGCAGGAAAATACATGGTTTGTTGGAGCTTTCTTCTGTGTAATGAGCCCCATGGTGCATTTGGTGCTGAGTCCTTGAACATTTCTCAGGGGCTGAGAGGAGATTGCACAAACCTTTCCAGAAGTCAAAGCCAGAAGAGAACAGTACTAAGTACCTTGAAGTATTAATGAGTTCCACTGAGGGCAAGTACCAGCAAAGCCTCCCCAGGGACTCGTTAGAGCAGAGAATTGGAGGCCATGGTGGCAGAAAAACAAAGGGAAATGTGCAGGCAGCTGAGGTGCTGAGAAAAGCCTGGTTTAGTTGGGTGAAGCAGAGAGGCCAAGGCCTGACCCCCAGCCCCTGGGAAGGCAGATCCTGTCCCTCACACATTGCTCAGGGCTCTTCCTGGGCCAGGGGGATGTGGGCTGTGTGGTGCTGAGTGAAGGACAATGGTGTGACAGTTCCCAGCCTTCTTGGGGGTGTGCAAGGAGGCCATGAGGTGCCCCAGTGCCTGAGGACAACGTCTCCTCACAGGCCTTGGTGGCAGAGGCCACGGCCATAGCCAAGGGGACAAAGACTTGGGTTCTCTTGGTGACATCCAGCCTTGCCAGTGCCCTTTGCCATCTCCACCACAGGTTGTCCTACACTGTCCCACAGCTGCTTCTGTTTCCCTGCAGGCTGTAGACACCCATCTCGCTTCCTCCCCTTGCTCTCACCCTGGTATTTCCACACATTGACTGATGTGTCTCCACTCTCATGCTCTGTTTCTTGAAACACAAGGACATGGACTGATCTCATGCTCCTTCTGGATGATTTCTCGTACCACAGCATCACCCTTTGAGTGACATTTCTTCCTCCTCATGTCCAGTCTCCACGTTCCAAGCTGCGCTGTGTGGCAGTGTTTCTCCCTGAAAACTACTGACCTGTCAGCCTCTTAGCTGTGCCTGGGAAGATCATGGCACAGATCCTCCTAGAAGCTGTGCTAAGGAACAAGGAATCGTGACTCTACCACTTCCCTGGGCAGCCTGTTCCACTGCTTCACAACCTTTTCCATGAGGAAATGTTTCCTAATATCAACTCTGAACCTTCTCTGACACAAGCTGATGCCATTTCCTCTCATCCTGGCAGTTGCTACGCAGGAGAGACCAACACCCTCCATGCTACAACCTCTTTTCAGAGAATTGTAGAGAGCAAAATGGTCTCCTCTGAGCATCCTTTTTTTCCAGGATAAACACCCTCAGAACCCCCAACTTCTCCTCAGCTGACTTGTGCTCCAGACCCTCAACAGCCTTCTCCCCCTCCTCTGCACTCACTCCAGCACCTCAGGGTCTTTCCTATAGTGAGGGGCCCAAAACTGAACCAAGTATTCGAGTTGTGGCCTCACCCACATCGAGTACAAGGGAATGATCGCTGCCCCGGTTCTGCCTACTACACTATTCTTGATGCACACCAGGAGGCCATTGGCCTTTTTGGCCACCTGGGCACATGCTGGCTCATGTTCAGCTGCTGTTAATCAACACCCCCAGGTCTTTTTCCAACAAGCAGATTTCCAGCCACTCTTCCCCAAGCCTGCAGTGTTGCAGGGGGTTGTTATGATTCAAATGCAGGACCTGACACTTGGCCTTGTTAAACTTCAGACAATTGGCATCAGCCTAATGAACCAGCGGCTCCAGATCCCTCTGTAGAGACTTAATACCCTTCAGCAGATCAACAATCTCACCCAAATTGGTGTCATCTGAAAACATATCCAGGGTGCACCCGACCCCCTCGTCCAGATCATTTGATAAAGAGATTAAACACAACTGGCACCAATACTGAGCCCTGCGGACACCACTTGTGACCGGCCACCAACTGGATTTGGCTCCATTCCCCACAACTCTTTGGGCCAGGCCCTCCAGCCAGTTCTTTACCCATCGCAGATACATCATCCAGGCCATGAGCTGCAGCTTCTCCAGGAGATGCTGTGGGATACGGTGTTAAAGGCTTTAGTGCAGTCTAAGGACACAGCACCCACAGCCTGTGTGGCGGATTCACTCCCCACGACAGACTTTCCCTCATCTGCTCAGCCGGTCACCTTGTCATAGAAGGAGATCAGGCTGGTCAAGCAGGACCTGCCTTTCACAAAGCCACGCTGATTGGGCCCGATTGCTCGTCTGGTGTGTGTGACCTCACAGTCCTTTCCCAGCCATGTTCCTGCTGCTGGCCTGTCCCCTGCAGAGGCAGAAGTGACCTCACAGCCCCCTCCACAGCCATTGGCTTCCTACTGGACCATGAGTTCCTGAGACACAAGTGACCACATGGCATCGTACCCAGCCATCACCCTCCTTGTGCTCCAGTGTGTGAGCAGATCAAACTGAGCTGCTTTCATCAAATGTATCCAATAGATTTCATATCAAGGGTTTGAGTGGAGAAACGTTCCTCAGAGGAGCTGCTGTATTTACACTGGGCCATTTATACCTCTGCTTCTGCCTCATTTCTTTCTCTTTCCTCTGTCTATTCTGACTTGAAAGAGCTCTCCAGGGAAAAGATTCATGGAATCCTACAGTAACACACGCTGGAAGAGACCCCTGAACACCATCTCTGTCCCACTGATCTTTATGGCACCCCAAGGAATAACTGACAGCATTTGTGCTCCCTTGGGTTCATCTCACCACATGCACACAGTGAACATGCACATGATGTGTATGTTTGCAACTCATCCATACAGTGAAAACATGGACGTTTGACCTAGTATTTAATACAATCATAAAATCTTTTCGGTTGGGAGAGGCGCACGAGGATCATGGAGCCCACTGTCAGGTTGGGGCCATGACAGCTCCCTGGGAGCCTGTTCAGTGTCCAGCACCTCTGGGTGAAGAACCTTTTCCTCATGTCCAACCTAAACCTCCTGGCACATCTTACTTCCATTCCCTTGGGTTCTGTCATTGGTCACCAAAGAGAAGAGATCAGTACCTTCCCTTCCTTCTCCCCTCATGAGGAAGCTGTAGCCACCGTGAGGTCTCCTTTTAGTCTTTTCTTCAGCTCTGATGCTCAGAAACCCCTTGGATTGCTTTCTCAAGCAGAAAGGAGAAGCCATGACCTCCAGGCAATGGGAAGGGGGATCCTGTCCCTCACAAACGGCTCAGGGCTCTTCCTGGGACCGTGGGATGTGGGTGTGCAAGGCCCAGGGAAGGACAACACTGGTCCAACAACTTCCAGCTTCCCCATGGGGCTGCAAGCAGGCAACGAGGCCCCAGTGCCATGAGGACAACATGGTTTCTCCTGGGCCTCAGTGGCAGAGACAACTGCCATGGCCAAGGGGACAGAGACCTGGGTTCTGTGGGTCCCTTCCAGCCTTGCCAGCGCCCTTTGCCATCTCCACCACAGGCTGTTCTACACGGTCCTACCCCTGCCCCTCTTTCCCTGCAGGCTGCAGACACCCGTCTCGCTTCCCCACCTGCTCTCAGCCCAGCATTTCTGCACCTTCACTGCTGTGTCTGCACCCTCACTGGCTGCTCTTTGGAACACAAACGATGGGCTGATCCAGCTCCCTCTGTTTGACCTCTTGCACTGCAGCACTGCCCTTCCACTGACATTTCTTCCTCTGATAATCAGTCCTCACTTTCCAAGCTGCACTTTGTGCTATTTTTTTCCTTTTCTGCTTTTTCCCACTACAAAGGAAAGCTCAGCCACCTCAGGAACTGCCCTACGTGCAGGGAACCCAACCCATTAGGCTTCTGGTGGTCTTTTACCTGACAGGAGTTAAATAACCTCACCATGATCTCCTGAATCCCGTGACTGCTGCTGTTCTTTCAGCTTCCCTGACAGACACGACCATGTCCCTGCTGCTGTCCCGTCGTGTTCTCAGGTGGGATGGACATGACAACCCATCTCCAAGGCCTCTTCCCGGGTAGGGCCTGTGGGCACTTTGGCAGAGGTTCTTTCCCAGCCATGTCCCTGCTGCCTGGCTGTCACCTCCACAGACAGAACTGACCTCACTGCCCCTTCACAGCCACACGCTTCTGACTGGATTTTGAGTGTCTGAGACACAACTGACTTCATAATACCATAACCATCCATCACCGTTTGGTCCAGGACCCTATCAGATAACAGTATGATTGTTTTATCAAATTTATCAAATATATTCTCTACTGGTGATTTGAGTGGAAAAACACTCTTCTGAGGAACTGCTGTATTTATGTTGACACCTTTAGAACTCCTTTTCTGTCTCTTATTCTTTTTGATTTTCCTCTGCCTATTTTGTCTTCAAAATCCTCTTCAAGGGAAAGATTCATTGAATCGCAGAATAACTTGAGGTTTGAAGGGAGCCCTTGTCTCACTTGTCTCACTGTCCTGCTCAGGCAGGGTGAACCAGGTGAGGTTGTTCAAGGGTTCAAAGTGCACTCGTCACATCATACAGAGGGAGAATAAAGACATTGAGCAGTGTTGGCCCAAGCGCTGGTCCCTGAGGGATTGCACTGGTAACCGGCTACACTGAGGGCTTTGTACCACTGATGACATTTGGCTCGATTGTCCAACCAACCTCCCACCCAGCTCCCAGTTCTCCAGCCCAGAGATCACTGATCTGTCTACTAGGACACCTTGGAACACCATGTCTGTGACCTTGCAAAATTCCAGGCATGGAGGCAGGCTGACCAGCCACTAATTCTCCTTCATGCTTTTCTTGCAGATGGGTTTGACATTTGCTTTTTCCGAGGACCTCGCAACCCTTCTGACTGTTTTGTCACTTTTGAGAGCACAATCCAGAATCACAGGCAAGGGTGGCAGAGCAGACTGGAGCACTTGCAATGATCCTGTCCAGGGCAGCTGAGACGAATCTCACTGGGGCAGTGAGGTTTGTTCCTGGAGTCACACACAGAAATGTCAGGTTCTGTCAAGCATCCATGTCTGACCTGGACTCGTGAACTCCTTCTGTACCCAGGGGTGCTCAGAGACAGTGTCTGTCCCTTTTACACATAGAGGTTGTAGTCTCAGTTTCTCTCTGGCCTCCTGTGGCCACTCCCAAAGAAGGGGAGGCACCTCAGCCCTGTAGTGTGTCAGCTGCTCTGCAGTCATCTGAGATGTCCCGCGTCATGAGGAATGGACACGGGGATCACAGCTGGAGGATGCACAACCCAGTGCTGCATTCAGATGGTTTCCCAAAAGATGTTTATTCCAATATGAAGTGACCTCAAGAGCTTGTTAGTGCCACAGGCATTCAGGGAATCCCCAGGAACAGCTGATGACGTTTGTCCTCACTTGGGTTCATCACACCTCACATACATGATGTGCGTGCTCACATCTCATCTGTACAACGCAAACATGGATTTCTGACCTGCTCATTCAGTGTCCATCCACGGAGGGAAGAGCTGTGAGCTGGGGAGAGAGGCCAGGGCTGGAAATGGTGGTTATGAGGGGCGTGACGATGCCCTGGGACAGCTTCTGAGGGGTGTCCAGTGCACAGGGGCACAGCCCAGCCCCTGCTCTGCTGGTCCTGCAGGTCTCTGGCAGGAGGCCTGGCTGTGAGAGGACACTGCTGTGTGCCAGCCTGCACACACACGCTGTTCAGCTGTACAACAGTGTTTGAATCTGCGGCCACATTTGTGGGCATGTTCTTGAGATAACCTTTAGAAAAAGACTTAAACCCTCAGGCCCTACCCATAGGAGATCACTTTTCTTTATACAAGAACTGTTCCAGAGTCCAGCTCTGTCACAGCAGTGCCCATTGCCTGCCCCTGCCTGCGCTCACAGCACTGACACACAGCAGGACGGGGACCAAGCTGCCAGAGCACTCAGGCCTTGCACCAGCACAAGGGATGAGAAGGAGAGTGTGAGAGCGGAATGAGAATATTTATAATATTTATAGAGCCAGTGGGATGAAAACAAAAAGTAGAAAATGAATTACAAAGGGGATGAACAAAATATCATGACTGACTGAAAAATGAACAACACCAACACACTAAGAATTCTTGGCGTCTAATGAGTTACATTAAAACTGTTATCTGTTAAAGAGAAGATTACGGGCAGTTTTCTCTTTTGGAAAAGCATCCCGCATTAGTTTCCACAGAGCATCCCTGAGCTCCCGGTTCCTCATGCTATAAATGAGGGGGTTCAATGTTGGAGGTACCAGCGAGTAAAGAACAGACACCACCAGGTCCAAGGATGGGGAGGAGATGGAGGCGGGCTTCAGGTGGGCAAATATGGCAGTGCTGACAAACAGGGAGACCACGGCCAGGTGAGGGAGGCAGGTGGAAAAGGCTTTGTGCCGTCCCTGCTCAGAGGGGATCCTCAGCACGGCCCTGAAGATCTGCACATAGGACACCACAACGAAAATGAAACACATAGAAAATAAACAGGCACTACCCAAAAGCAGCCTAAGTTCCCTGAGGAAGGAGTGTGAGCAGGAGAGCTTGAGGATCTGGGGGATTTCACAGAAGAACTGGCCCAGGGCATTGCCCTTGCACAGGGGCAGTGAAAATGTATTGGCCGTGTGCAGCAGAGCATTGAGAAACCCAGTGGCCCAGGCAGCTGCTGCCATGTGGACACAAGCTCTGCTGCCCAGGAGGGTCCCGTAGTGCAGGGGTTTGCAGATGGCAACGTAGCGGTCGTAGGACATGACTGTGAGGAGAAAATACTCTGCTGTAGCACAGAACAAGAGAAAAAAGAGCTGGGCAGAACATCCTGTGTGGGAAATGGCCCTGGTGTCCCAGAGGGAATTGGCCATGGACTTGGGTACAGTGGTGGAGATGTAGCCCAGGTCAATGAGGGCGAGGTTGAGGAGGAAGAAGTACATGGGGGTGTGGAGGTGCTGGTCCCAGGCTATGGTGGTGATGATGAGGCCGTTGCCCAGGAGGGCAGCCAGGTAGATGCCCAGGAAGAGCCAGAAGTGCAAGAGCTGCAGCTCCCGTGTGTCTGTGAGCGGCAGGAGGAAGAACTGGGTGATGGAGCTGCTGTTGGACATTTGCTGCCTGTGGGCGTGAGGACCTGTGCAAGGAGCAAAAGACTGTGACAAGTTAGGGGAGACTTCTCTGAAGAAAATAAATAAATAAGAAAATAAATGGGCTGTTTCTCATTGAAAACCCCGTCCACAATGGAGGGATGTTTCTGCTCATTCTCTCTTTCTACCAAGTGAGAAAAACAGTTCATCACAGTTTAAAATGCAGTTGGGCATGCAGTTTCCATGAACACACCTCGGGGGCAAGACCCCTTGAGTTGGTGTCAGAACAAAAACTGACCCACTTTCCCACCCCACCTCCAGAGAGCAAGAGCACCAGGGACAGGCGGAGAAACAGGGAAGGACACTGCAGTGCTACCAGAAAATAAAGCAAGGACAGAAAGGCAGACGGGCATGCTGTGGAACCTTCTCCTTACCCGGTTGTGCTGCTGCCACTCACTTAATGACACTGTAGAGCAAGTGCTTTTAGCACCTTTTTTGTGTACCACGTTCCAGTTAACTCTTCCTGCCCATGCCTGTGCTCCTGCAGCTGTGTCTCTGTCCCTGGGTCTGCTCCCTGTCAGTGTCACAGACCCCGTCCCACCCGCTGTGTGCTCAGCTCTGTCCTGCTCACACCTCCTGGCACTGCCCAGGGGCAGCTCTGCATGTGCAGGGGCTCAGGAGCAGCTCAGACAAGTCCTAACGAGAACTGGGGTCTCAGTGTCTTCTCCAAAGTAGAGAAATAAATCCCCATCTCCCACTGCACACCCAGACAACCAAGAGTGGAAAACTGAAAGCAGAGACTCCTTCCCTTGCAGCTGTTGCTGTCTTGATGTCATTATTCAGAAGGACCCTCTGCCATGTCTGTGGGGTTGATCTGGAGCTCTGAGCAGCCCTGACCCACACAGCACCCTTCAACCCCACAAGCTCCCTGCCTGCCCTGCCGGGGGTCGCTCCTTCCACCCACAGCTGCTGCCATGGGATCTCCCCGGGCAGGCTGAGCACTGACCCTGGCAGGCGGCAGAGTACCTGCCCCGGCACAGCCCTGGGGTGCAGGGACCCTGCTCTGCAGGACAGCCCTGGGCACCCCTGGGTGCACAACTTGCTTCTCAGATTTTCAAAGCTGCTGAAAAAGATCCCTGCCCTGACAGATCCCACCAGCTTTGCCTGTGCCAGTTTTAGGAGATGCCTCCAGGAGCTACAGCTGCATTGCCCTGCACCCAGAGACTTACCATGGCAAGGGCTGCAAAGGTTTCTCCTCCAGTGAGCTCTCAGTCATCCTCCCAATCCTGACCACCTTTAATCTCTCTCTGCCTTGCTCGTCTCCCTGAGATCCCCAGGCAGAGCCCTCAGCCCTGCTGCGTGTGCAGAGGAGCAGCTCCTGGGCAGAGCTGTCTCTCTGCAGCGCTGCCGCTTGCCAGGAGCTCCCTTTGTCCCAGGAGCCCAGCCCAGCTCAGCAGCACAGGAGCAGCCCAAGGCACTTTAATGATGGCTTTGGTGCTGAGTCCATGAACCTCAGATCCTGAGGGCAAATTGAAGAAGTCAAACTCAGATCTAAACTTCAAAGTTTCTTGTAACGTTAATGAATCCCACTGAGGGACACAGCTGAGAAACCATCCCCAGGGTAGCTGGGATAGAAAACTTGAAGCAGAACAAAGGGTAAGTAAGTGAAAGGTGGCTCTGATGCTGAGTAAACCTGAATGTGTTTCATTAACCAAAGGGCCAAGCCCTGAGCCCCAGCCCTGGGAAGGCAGATCCTTTTCCTCCCACGTTGCCCAGGGCCCTTCCTGGACAGTGTGATGTGGGGCTGTGCAAGGCCAAGGGCAGGACTATGGTCCCACACCTCCCAGGCTCCTGGCTGGGGACAAGGAGGCCATGAGGCCCCTGTGCTGGAAGGACAAGGTGTCTCCTCACAGGCATCAGAGGTGCAGACAACAGCCATAGCCAAGGGGAGAAGGAGATCATGTCTGGTGGGGCTTTCAGCCTCTTTACATCCCTTGATCATCTCCACCACAGCCTGTCCTGTGCTGTGGCATCCCCTGCACCTCTTTCCCTGCAGGCTGCAGACATCCCCCCTGCTGCCCCACCTTGCTCTTGTCTGAGCATCTTCCTTCCTTTGCTGAGAACTCTGCATCCTCCCCAGCTGTTCCTTGGAGCACAAAGCCTTGGGCTGATGCAGACTCCCTCTGCTGACCTGCTCCACCACAGCACTGCCCTTCCAGTCACATTCCTTGCTGCTCATGTCCAGCCTGGACCTCCCCAGCTGCACTTTGGTCCATTATTTCTTTCTCATGCTCTTTCCCACTATTTAGAAAACCTCCACCACCTCTGAAACCACCCTTCAAGCACTCTCAGGCTACTCCTGCACTGCTGCAGCCTCCCCAGCGCTGCTGGGCCAAAGCAGCCCAGGTCCCTCAGCATCCCACCCCATGTGCACAAGGTGCTGAACCTGCCTTGGCAGAGCCCTGCACTCTCCAGTTCCTCCCTGCTTCTCCAAACTGGGAAGCCGCACACTGGCACACCCCCGTGTGTGTGGGGTCACAGCAGTGCTGAACCGAATGGGATGAGAACTCCAGGTGTCTGGGTCCCCACGCTCCTCCTCATGCAGCCCCGTGTGCAGCTGCCTTGTTCATGGTGAGTGTGCACCACGGGCTGGTGTGGGGACCTTGGAGTGCCCAGGCCCTTCTCCTCAGGGTCACTGCTCAGCGTGTCAGGTCCTGCTCTGTCCTGATGCAGGACGTTGTTTTCCTGCCCTGGTAAAAAAATGGACACTTCATCTTGAGAAACTTCAGAAATCTGTAATGGTGGAACCTCAAATTTTCTCAAGGTCTGGACTCTCCATTTGCTGCAGCTGCAGCCCCTCCACTTAGGGGTCAGTATAAATACCATCTCCCAGAGATACTGTGGGGTCTTGGGGGTCTGATACTCATAATGCCTGGGGTCTGGAGTTTCTGAAGTTTCCCTTTGTGCAGTAGGAATGGGTGGAACTCTGCCTGGGGACAGACAATATCAGCCTAAGGTTTTGTCAGCATGAGAGGGCAGAACAGCATGGGCAGTGTTGTGGTGCCTGGACATCAGCTACAGACTCACTGATCAGGTAGAAGAATTAGATGAGGCCTCCTTCAGACAAATGAAAGAAGCCTCCTGTTTCCAGGGCAGTGTCCTCATGGCAGACCTGAGATATCCCAATATCTGCAAGGTACCAGCCATCCAGGAGGGGTTGGAGCTCATTGACAACATCTTCCTGACACGGGTGACTGAGGAGTCAGTGGGGTGAGGTGCCCTGTGGGACTTCACGCTTACAAACCACAAAGAGTTGGTCAGGATGGGACAGTCAGGGATGGGAAAGTGGAGCTGAGGCTCCTGGGAGATGATCACAAGGCCAAGAGCAGGATTTCAGGAGAGCAAGCTCTGGCCTGCTGAGGGACCTGCTTGGGTCCTATGGGTTATGACCTTGGTGTCTGCAGTGCTTCTCTCTCACATTTCCTCCCTCCTCTCTCCCACCTGCTGTTGTGCAGATTTTTTTACCCTTTCTCAAATACAATATCCCAGAGGTGCTGCCGGCATCACTGAGTGGTTCAGATTTGGAAGGAGTGGGTCCATCTTGGAGCAGCTGAAATCGGCTCTGTCTGATGTTGGTCAAGCTCCTGTTGTCTTCTCAGAGAGGTGACAACTGTAGCACACTCACACTCACCCCCAGTTCCAAGATTTTGCCATGTAAACCCATTAGAGGGTCACAACGTGTTGGGTGTTGTGAACTACTTGATACTGGAGAAGAAATGGAAAACAACTTCTTTCAGCAAGGCAAGTAAGTCGCCAGTCAATGAGCAGATTCCTGTGGGGAACTGTAATTGCCCTGACATTCATTTGCCAGACAAAGTGGCAGGTGCTAACAGTCCAGAGGATCTTGGGCCAACTGCTTAAGAGAGATGCCTGATGGGCCAAAAAGGGTGATGCTCACCTGGATCTGGAACTGGCAAAAAACGAAAGGCTGGTGGGGGATGTGAACATCAGTGTCCACCTTGGCTGTTGTGACCAGGAAATAGTGGGGTCCCAGGCACCAGAGGGGAGGGAGGGAGGCCAGCAGCAGAGCACAGGCTGGTGGGCTCCAGAGGAGAAGACTTTGACATACTGGGGGATGGTGGGCGATGTGGTGACATGGAAGTCGGTCTGAAGGGTGAAGGAGCTCAGGAAATCTGAGAAGCCTTACAGGACAGGCTGCTCCAAGCACAAGAATGATCTCTCCAAGTACCCATGAAAAGAAGCATTTATCTCATGAGGCTGCTTGTCTGAACTGATGGAGCTTCAGGGCAAAAAGGCAGCACCCAGGAGGTGGAAGCAGGGGAAGCTGCAAAGGAGGAATTTAGAAACCTTTTCCATGGATGTGGGGATGATGACAAAGCTGCCTCGGACTTGATCCCAGAAGGGGAGGCTGAGGGCAGCAAGATGAGCTGACACTGCTTCATTTCCAGTAAAAGAACAGACAGGGTGAATGTGGAACTGCTGGTGAACTTCCTAAGAGTAGAATCAGACAGGACTGAGGTTCTCCATGGCTTCTTTGCCTCCATCTTCAGCAGCAAGGTCTCCTGGGCCTTTGTACCTGAAGGCAGGAGTCTGGAGAACACCCAGCAGTGGATGGGGCTCAAGTCAGGGGTGACCTGAGCAAACTCAGATGCCATTACAGAACAGGAGATGGGTCACTTGACCAGCTCCCTGAACACAAATATCACTGTGCTGTGGCACCTGAGATTCCCAGGAACACCCACCTCTTGGTCCAGAGCTGTGTGATTCCTCTTGAGGTGTCCTGGACTGAAAGCTCTCTAATCATCCACACCAGACTTGAAGCTTTTAGGAAAATGTTGCACAGAGCCTTGGCTTGTAAGGGCATTTTCGATGTTCAAGAGCCCTCTGCTGCCATGATCCTGAACTGCAGCTACTGAAACAATGAACAAACCTCTGATGAAGTGAAAGGCAGAAGCAAACCCCAGGTTTCTGAGGGTGTTTGGGACCCCATGAAGGGCCATGACTGACACAGCTGTGAAGGAAACAACCAGTGCAGGTCCCTGTCCCTGGAGACCGGTGAAGGAAAGACTTGGAGACACTGATTACAGGTGGTGAGGGCCATGTGGAGGTGGCTCTGATGCCATGTCAGCCCTTGATGCTTGTTCATCTCCAGAATGGCTGAGCCCTGACCCCTGGGACCTGGTAGATTTTTCTCCAGTGTTTTTCAAGTCTTTTCCTGTGGTCAGTGTGAGTGTTTTGTGTTTTGGGGTGGGTTTTCTGTGCTGTTGTTTTAAGTGCAAGGCTCTGGTTTTCTGTGGAGCTGCAAATGCCTGTGAGTTCCTCACAACTCATCCAGCTTCTTTCATACATCTGGCAATGGTCACCAATCACCTCAATGTCCCAGTCCCACACTTGCTTGAATCCTCTATTTGGATCTATACCCCATCGCTCCAGGAGGTTCATGGATCCACCAGGCTCATGGATGATTCCTGAGGACTATCCAAGTGTGGGCAGTGTAAGAGAGGAGCAGAGCAGGGTCAGCTCATGGGCCATGACTGAGCACAAACACCCCATCAGCAGCCATTCCCCATCTCCCAGGCACAGCCATGCCCACAGTATGCAAATGGCACTGCCATACATGAGTAGCCCCAGAGAGGCCTTTCTTCCTTCCACATTCCCAGGAAAATCTTCCTCCTGTTCCTCCTCCACCTGCAGACCTCAACTGCTTTCCATTTCTGGGCTCAGACATGGCTGGAAGGGTTCACTGAAGCCATCAGCCATCTCATTGCTTCTCCCTGACATGCCCTGACCCTCTCCCACACCCACACGTGGCCAATCACGGCTGCTCAGGGCCTCCCGCACTTCAGAAGAGGCCTCAAGCTTCTTGGTTCTTCATGGTGCTTGTTATAAACTTCCTTGCTCTCTCCAGAGTTCATGGTGAGCTCTCTTGTCTGTAACAGCCCCTTTATGACCGTGTCTTACTAAATTGTTGTCTCTTTATGATCATTTGTGCAGAAAGAGCAGTCACAGGACACCACCCAATGTGTCAAAACTGATGCCAAGTGAAATGCCCTAAAGACCTGATGAGTTCCCCCTGTGTCTGTGTCTCTCCTGGAAGGAGTCTGTCCCGAGAAGGGGATCCAGCGTCTGCCACTCTCTGCAGAGGCACATGAGCAGTGTCCGTGCACCTGGGGACACAAAGGTGACGTTTGCCAGACCACCCTTCATCTGAACCACTTAGATGTCTGCTTGTGGATGAGGTACGAAGCCTTATAGTGCAAATACCTATTTAGGTATCATTGCCGGAGGGACTACCACTGATGCAGAGTGCTATTTTACGGATATTTAAATATAAGCGTATTAAACTTTTTTTTTTTTCTTTAAAAACTCACATTCCTAGACAAATACACAAACACTTGAAGGATTATTGATGCCTTTTAACATGATTATCCACAGAAGGCCCACCAGCTTTGCATCTCAGGAAACGGGATGCCAGAGTTCAAGGGCAGGATGGTTTGGGCTCTGTCCTGGGATCTGGAAACTGAAACGTACTCCCATCTCCCATCCCCTGCCCTCCTCAGTGAGGGTGTGAGACATTCTACTAGCGAGGGCTGAACTCTCAGTCATGACCAGTATCTTATGTCCAACTGCAGCCAATGGTGTCCTGCCAGCTCAGGGCTGGAGCTTCCATTGCTGGAGGTGTTGAAAAGGCCTGGAGATGTGGTGTTTAGGGATGTGGTTTAGTGGTGGCCTTGGCACTGTTTGATTTACAGTTGGACTCCATGTTCTTAAGGGTCTTTTCCAGCCGATGGGTGCTATGTCTATGATTTGGGTTGAAATCATTTCAGTCCCATCACCTCCAGCTTCCCTCAGCGGCTGCTGTTGTGTGGCACAGCTGTCCTGGCTCTCCAGGCAGGTTGGGCACTGGTTTGGTGCCTGCACTGGGAGTTTTCCCCTTCCAGGGGTAAAGGGCTGTTGAGGAGAGACAGTTGTAGAGATTTGGGTCACAGGGGTTTGAAGCAATCCCTTCAAAATCTGAGCAGGCTGAGCTTTGGAGCCGAGGGGCAACAGAGATGCTCTGAAAGATGGTTTTGAACAGTGGTGCTATCACTAAAAACAGTAACAGGGAACTCCTCATTCTCACTGATGATGGTTATGAAGTAAAGCTCTTTAATTGCATTCCTAACAGTCATTCTTACTTTTCAAAACATCTACTACGCCTCAGTAGTTGTGTCCTGAAATAAGTTCTTGGAGCAATGTTTTTTGTCTCACCTTTATTTTAATCATTTAAAGATTACACCTGTTGGAAAGAATTACCCCAAAATCATGCTTCTTTCATAACTTTCCTCCTTTTTTATTTTCCCTGGTGTGATGTGGAGGTGGCATATGAGAACAGTTTCTTTTTGAGGCAAAGAAGGCCAAGGAACAGATCCCAGGTCAGTGCAAAGGCACAAAGGAAGTCAGAATGTTTATGTGATGTACACTTACACAACACTTTTACGTGCGTATCCAGTCTTTCAAGTCCCAACTGTGCAGCAGAGTCTGGAGTTCTGAGCTCCCTTCACCTGCCCAGTGTGACACCTGTAAAATGGAACTACCCCAGTCAAATGGCTTTTTTGGTTCTCTTCACACCCTGAAGCACCCCATGGGTCAGGAGACAAGCCAGGATACCCAATGGGGACTCACATGCTCTGCTCTTCAAGTTCAGATGTTCACTGCAGTCTCAGCAGACACCTCACGCTGATATCTGGGTGCAAGGAGCTGGTCAAGTTCCTTGTCTCCATTTCTGCAGTGGTGGCTTTGCTGCCTGGCTGATGTGCAGACTCTGCACATGGATGCTGACACCTCTTGAACAACCTGCTCTGAGAGGATTAGCAAAATGGGCAGTGCTTTCTGGAAGAGCATTAGTATAGCAAAAAAGAACAAGTTGGGTTGGGTCAAACGAAAAGGAATGTGGTCAGGACTGTTCAGTGGTCAGGACTGTTCAGGGGTACTTGTAAAGCAGCCCTGCACTTCATGTGAATTATTCCTGTGGTCAGGGAGAATCTGAGAGCTTTCTCTAAACTGAAAACATGAAGGGGAAGGAAGGGCAGTGTCATTCAGGCTCAAAGGGAGCTCATGACCACATAGAAAGACATATAACACAGGTGTCTTAAGATGACTGTCAATATGGCCATCTAAAAAGAGAACAGTTCAATTAACCTTTTTCTCCTTCTTCCCTCCGTCAGGCAAGAGTGGCCAACAGCTTCCAGCAGGACTCACTCTGTGCCAAGGGTAAAAAGTGGCACTGACAGTCCATGGCAGTGGATTGTTTGGTGCCTTCGATCCACGAAAGAAAAAGGATTATCTTTTTAATGCTGGATGCTTTGGCAGGACAGAAATCTAGAGAACATTTTTAAAAACTGAAGGGAAAAAGAAATCAAATGAAAGATGTAGAGTGAAGGAACTGTCTTCTTGCAACTTTAAGCATCACATATTGTTGGTGTTTTATTTCTCCTTTCTTTGTTTTGAATATTTTAAATACCAGTGTTTTCCCATGAGATCAAAATGAGACTATTCAGCATGTGCATTAAGAGCAACAGGAGAACTACTGATCTTCCACTAGATTTGCCTTTTCAGCACTCTCTCTATCAGGCTGTGCATCTGATCTCCCTCATCCTCCAGGTATTTCCTCCTGCCCTAACTAAACCGACCATGTCTGAAGTCCCGTTTCCAGCAGCTGATCTGCACACAAGCACTTGCCATTGCTCTCTGGGGTTCCCTTCCTCTTACTGTTTGATCACTCAGACACTTTTCCACAATCCAGTTGCTGCTTTCAGTTTCAAGGAGTTAGAAGTTTTCTTGTCTTTCAGTACTCTGTCTAATTCTGTCTTTAGCCAACTCTTTCATTGTGTTTATTTTATAATTACCTTCCTGTCTACAACATTTCTTGCACGGTTCTGCCTTGGAGAAGGTGGACCTCAGTGGTGGCAGTTTGTCCATGGTGTACAGTTGAGGATGTGTTTTCTTTTAATCATGACTCTCATCAGTTGTATTTTGTTTGTTCAAAGGTAAAGCAAAGTCCCTCTTTGCTGTGTGCAGCCAGGTCTGCAAGGAGAGCAGGTGGGAGCTGGTGCAAAGGAGCTGGCACATCCAGCTGCAGACTGCAGGGGAGACGTCTGGTGTAAGGAAAAGGGATGCAAGGCCCAGGGGGGCATGAGAGAAACGAGGGGGCTGGGGAGGTGAGGAGCAAGGTTGTGCACACGGTGTGAGACCTCAAGGGACAGCGTCCCCATCCAGTCCAGACCTGCTTAGGAGAGACCCTGGATCAACATCAGACAATGCTGCAGTCAGCACTTCTCCAAACTGAACAGTAATAAAATACACCCTTTTCAATAGAAAGACATTTTTATCAGTAGCTTTTTGAAATCTTTCTCCATAATTACACAAAGAACACTCTTTAATTCACTGTACAAGACTAGAAGATGATTGCAGGAAAATACATGGTTTGTTGGAGCTTTCTTCTGTGTAATGAGCCCCATGGTGCATTTGGTGCTGAGTCCTTGAACATTTCTCAGGGGCTGAGAGGAGATTGCACAAACCTTTCCAGAAGTCAAAGCCAGAAGAGAACAGTACTAAGTACCTTGAAGTATTAATGAGTTCCACTGAGGACAAGTACCAGCAAAGCCTCCCCAGGGACTCGTTAGAGCAGAGAATTGGAGGCCATGGTGGCAGATAAACAAAGGGAAATGTGCAGGCAGCTGAGGTGCTGAGAAAAGCCTGGTTTAGTTGGGTGAAGCAGAGAGGCCAAGGCCTGACCCCCAGCCCCTGGGAAGGCAGATCCTGTCCCTCACACATTGCTCAGGGCTCTTCCTGGGCCAGGGGGATGTGGGCTGTGTGGTGCTGAGTGAAGGACAATGGTGTGACAGCTCCCAGCCTTCCTGGGGGTGTGCAAGGAGGCCATGAGGTGCCCCAGTGCCTCAGGACAACGTCTCCTCACAGGCCTTGGTGGCAGAGGCGATGGCCATAGCCAAGGGGACAAAGACTTGGGTCCTCTTGGTGACATCCAGCCTTGCCAGTGCCCTTTGCCATCTCCACCACAGGTTGTCCTACGCTGTCCCACAGCTGCTTCTGTTTCCCTGCAGGCTGTAGACACCCATCCTGCTTCCTCCCCTTGCTCTCACCCTAGTATTTCCATACATTGACTGGTGTGTCTTCACTCTCATGCTCTGTTCCTGGAAACACAAGAACATGGACTGAACTCATACTCCTTCTGGATGATTTCTTGTGCCACAGCACCGCCCTTTGGGTGACATTTCTTCCTCCAAATGTCCAGCCTCCATGTTCCAAGCTGTGCTGTGTGGCAGTGTTTCTCTGCTGTAGAAATTAGGACCATGAAAGCTACTGACCTGTCAGCCTCTTACCTGGGCCTGGGAAGATCATGGCACAGATTCTCCTAGAAGCTGTGTTAAGGCACAGGGAGGACAGGGAGGTGATTTGAGACAGCCAGCTTGGCTTCACCAAGGACAAGTCCTGCCTGACTAACCTAGTGGTCTTCTACAATGGAGTAACTACATCAGTGGACAAAGGGCGGGCTATGGATGTCATGTATCTGGACTTTTGTAAAGCCTTTGACATGGTCCCTCACAACATCCTTCTCTTTAATTTGGAGAGGTATGGGTTTGATGACTGGACTGTTCTGTGGGTGAGGAACTGTCTCAGTGTTTGCACCCACAGAGTGGTGGTCAGTAGCACAATTTCTGGATGAGCACGGGTGACAAGTGGTGTCCCTCAGGGGTCCATACTGGGGTCGGTACTGTTTAATATCTTCGTCAACGGCATAGTGGGATCAAGTGCACCTTCAACAAGTTTATATGACACCAAACTGAGTGGTGTTGCTGACACACCTGAGGGACAGAGACCATCCAGAGGGACCTGGATAAGTTCAAAAAGTGGGTTCATGTGAGTCTCCTGAGCTTCAACAAGGTCAAACTCAAGGTCCTGCACCTGGGTTGGGGCAAGCCCGGGTATCTGTACAGGCTGGGGATGAAGGGATGGAGAGCAGCCCTGACGAGAAGGACTTGGGGGGACTGGTGGGTGAAAGACTGGACTGTAGCTGTGAATGTGCACTTGCATCCCAGAAGGTCAAACGTATCTTGGGCTGCATCCAAAGGAGCATGACCAGCAGGTCAAGGGAGGGGATTCTGCCCCACTCTGGTGAGACCCCACCTGGAGTCCTGCATCCAGCTCTGGAGCCCTCAGTACAGGAAAGACATGGATGTGTTGGAGAGGGTCCAGAGCAGGATCACCAAGATGATCAGAGGGATGGAACAGCTCTGCTGGGAGGACAGGCTGGGAGAGCTGGGAAGAGAATGCTCTAGGAAGACCTTATTGTGACTTTTCTGTACTTAAAGGAGACTGATAACAATGATGGAGACACTTTTTAACAGGGCCTGTTGTGGTAGGACAAGGGGTTATGGTTCTGAACTAGAAGAGGGGAAATTCAGTCCAGACATGGGAAGACGTTTTTTACAATGCGGGTGATGAAACACGACCATTGGCTGCCCAGAGAGGTGGTGGATGCCACCCCACTGGAGACATCCCTGGCCAGGCTGGATGAGACTCTGAGCAACATGATCTGGTCGAAGGTGTCCCTGCTCATGGCAGGGAGGTTGGACTGGATGACCGCTGAAGCCCCCTTCCAAGAATCTCTATGATTCCTGCCTCCAAGGAAAGCTCCACAGCCTGGGAAATATCCCTTCAAGCATGGAATCATAGAATCATTTGAGTTGGAAGTGACCATTAAGATCACCGAGTCCAACCATAACCTAACTCTAGCATTAAAACACATCCCTAAAACCTCATTAATACATCTTTTAGACACCTCCAGGAATGGTGACTCAACCACTTCCCTGAGCAGCCTGTTCACTGCTTCACAACCTTTTCCATAAAGAAATATTTCCTAATATCAATTCTGAACCTTCTCTGGCACAAGCTGAGACCATTTCCTCTCATCCTGTCCCTTGATACTCAGGAGAAAAACAACACCCTCCATGCTACAACCTCTTTTCCGATAGTTGTAGAGAGCTAAAAGGTCTCCCCTCAGCCTCCTTTTCTCCAGGCTAAACACCTCCGGGTCCCTCAGCTGCTCCTCAGAAGACTTGTGCTGCAGATCCTCAACACCCTTGTCCCCCTCCTTTACACTCTGTCCCTCACAGACGGCTCAGGGCTCTTCCTGGGACCGTGGGATGTGGGTGTGCAAGGCCAAGGGAAGGACAACACAGGTGCAACAACTTCCAGCTTCCCCAAGGGGCTGTGAGGAGGCAGCGAGGTCCCAGTGCCATGAGGACAACGTCTTCTCCTGGGCCTCAGTGGCAGAAACAACTGCCATGACCAAGGGGACAGACACCTGGGTTCTGTGGGTCCCTTCCAGCCTTGCCAGCGCCCTTTGCCATCTCCACCACAGGCTGTTCTACACGGTCCTACCCCTGCCCCTCTTTCCCTGCAGGCTGCAGACACCCATCTCGCTTCCCCACCTGCTCTCAGCCCAGCATTTCTGCACCATCACTGCTGTGTCTGCACCCTCACTGGCTGCTCTTGGAACACAAACCATGGGCTGATCCAGCTCCCTCTGGGTGACCTCTTGCACCACAGCACTGCCCTTCCAGAGATATTTCTTCCTCTGAAAATCAGTCCTCACTTTCCAAACTGCACTTTGTGCTATTTTTTTCACTTTTCTACTTTTTCCTACTACAAAGGAATACTCAGCCACCTCAGAAACTGCCCTTCATGCAGGGAACCCAACCCATTAGGCTTCTTGGGGTCTTTTACCTGACAGGAGTTAAATAACCTCACCACGATTTCCTGAATCCCATGACTGCTGCTGTTCTTTCAGCTTCTCTGACAGACACGACCATGTCCCTGCTGCTGTCCTGTCATGTTCTCAGGTGGGATGGACATGACAACCCGTCTCCAAGGCCTCTTCCCGGGTAGGGCCTTTGGGCACTTTGATAGAGGTTCTTTCCCAGCCATGTCCCTGCGGCTGGGCTGTCACCTCCACAGACAGAACTGACCTCACTGCCCCTTCACAGCCATACGCTTCTGACTGGATTTTGAGTGTCTGAGACACAACTGACTTCATAATACCATAACCATCCATTACCGTTTGGTCCAGGACCCTATCAGATAACAGTATGATTGTTTTATCAAATTTATCAAATATATTCTCTACTGGTGATTTGAGTGGAAAAACACTCTTCTGAGGAACTGCTGTATTTATGTTGACACCTTTAGAACTCCTTTTCTGTCTCTTATTCTTTTTGTTTTTCCTCTGCCTATTCTGTCTTCAAAATCCTCTTTAAGGGAAAGATTCATTGAATCGCAGAATAACTTGAGGTTTGAAGGGAGCCCTTGTCTCACTTGTCTCACTGTCCTGCTCAGGCAGAGTGAACCAGGTGAGGTTGTTCAAGGGTTCAAAGTGCACTCGTCACATCATACAGAGGGAGAATAAAGACATTGAGCAGTGTTGGCCCAAGCGCTGGTCCCTGAGGGATTACACTGGTAACCGGCTACGCTGAGGGCTTTGTACCACTGATGACA
Organism: Patagioenas fasciata; assembly: GCF_037038585.1. NCBI lineage: Eukaryota > Metazoa > Chordata > Aves > Columbiformes > Columbidae > Patagioenas > Patagioenas fasciata. The sequence goes on from NC_092528.1 coordinate 1,518,666, forward strand.
TTTGGCTCGATTGTCCAGCCAACCTCCCACCCAGCTCCCAGTTCTCCAGCCCAGAGATCACTGATCTGTCTACTAGGACACCTTGGAACACCATGTCTGTGACCTTGCAAAATTCCAGGCATGGAGGCAGGCTGACCAGCCATTAATTCTCCTTCATGCTTTTCTTGCAGATGGGTTTGACATTTGCTTTTCCCGAGGACCTTGGAACCCTTCTGACTGTTTTGTCACTTTTGAGAGCACAATCCAGAATCACAGGCAAGGGTGGCAGAGCAGACTGGAGCACTTGCAATGATCCTGTCCAGGGCAGCTGAGACGAATCTCACTGGGGCAGTGAGGTTTGTTCCTGGAGTCACACACAGAAATGCCAGCGTTCCGTCAGGCATCCATGTCTGAACTGGTCTCAGGCCTCCTTATGCACCCAGGGGTGCTCAGAGACAGAGTCTGTCCCTTTTACACACAGAGGCAGGAGTCACAGTGTCCCTCTGGCCTCCTGTTGCCACTCCCAAAGTGATAGGAGGCACCTCAGCGCTGTGGTGTGTCACCCTGATCTGCACTCATCTGAGATGTCCCACATCATGAGGAATGGACCTGAGGAGCTCAGCTAAGGAAGCACAACCCAGTGCTGCATTCAGGTGATTTCCCATGGGGTGTTACTTCGAACATGAAGTCACCACAGGACCTTGTGTGTGCCACAGGTCCTCATGGATCCCCAAGGAATAGCTGATAGTGTTTGTGCTCACTTGTGTTCATGTCACCTCACGTATATGATGTGCATGATCGCATCTCATCTGTACAAAGCAAACACAGACTGTTGAATATTCATTCAGTGTCCATACATGGAGGGAAGAACAGATTCTCTGGGTGAGAGGCCAGGGCTGGAAATGGTGGTTGTGAGTGGCCAGTCCATGATGACTGACCTGAGGCTCCTTCCATGGGGTGTCCAGTGCAGAGGGGCACAGCCCAGCCCCTGCTCTGCTGGTCCTGCAGGTCTCTGGCAGGAGGCCTGGCTGTGAGAGGACACTGCTGTGTGCCAGCCCTGCACACACACACTGTTCAGACGTACACTCGTGTCTCATCTGTGGCCACTTTCTTGGGCATGTTCTTGACAGAAACTTCAGGAAGACCTAAGTCTTCTGACACTGGCCTAGGAAGATGACCTGTCTTTATAGAAGTACTTTTACAAAGGCCGGCTCTGTCACAGCAGTGCCCATTGCCTGTCCCTGCCTGCGCTCACAGCACTGACACACAGCAGGACGGGGACCAAGCTGCCAGAGCACTCAGGCCTTGCACCGACACAAGGGATGAGAAGGAGAGTGTGGGAGTGGAACCAGAACAGCTCTGGAAGACCAAGCGCTGGTGCTCCCTGGCAGGGCTGCCATGCTGGCTATTTTTCACCCTTCTCCCATACACAGTAACTGTCCCTGCAGCCCAGAAAAGCCTTGGAGGAAGAATATCAGAGAAAAACATCACTGCAGAGCCCTTTATTTTGTTTAAATACACAGAGAGTATGGTTCCATATTTATACAGCCAGTGGGTTGAAAAGGAAAAGCAGACAGTGAATTACAAAGGGGATGACAAAAATAAAAGGATTTATGAAAATATAACCACTACCACCACCACACACACACACAGGTCTGGGCCTCTAATAAGTTCCATTTAAAGTGTTATCCATTAAAGAGAAGATCCTGAACACTTTATTATTTTTTAAATACATCCTGCCATTAGTTTCCTCAGGGCATCCTTGAGCTCCGTGTTCCTCATGCTGTAGATGAGGGGGTCCAATGTTGGAGGTATCAGCGAGTACAGAACAGACATCACCAGATCCAGGATGGGGGAGGAGATGGAGGGGGGCTTCAGGTAGGTGAATATGCCAGTGCTGAGGAACAGGGAGACCACGGCCAGGTGAGGGAGGCAGGTGGAAAAGGCTTTGTGCCGTCCCTGCTCAGAGGGGATCCTCAGCACGGCCCTGAAGATCTGCACATAGGAGAGTAGGATGAAAACAAAACATCCAAATATTACTAATACACTAACCACAATAAGCCCCAGTTCCCTGAGGTAGGAGTGTGAGCAGGAGAGCTTGAGGATATGGGGGATTTCACAGAAGAACTGGCCCAGGGCATTGCCCTTGCACAGGGGCAGTGAAAATGTATTGGCCGTGTGCAGCAGAGCATTGAGAAACCCAGTGGCCCAGGCAGCTGCTGCCATGTGGACACAAGCTCTGCTGCCCAGGAGGGTCCCGTAGTGCAGGGGTTTGCAGATGGCAACGTAGCGGTCATAGGACAGGATGGTGAGAAGAGAATATTCTGCTGAAGCACAGAAAAAATAAAAAAAGAGTTGGGCAGCACATCCTGTGTATGAAATTGTGCTGGAGTCCCGGAGGGAATTGTCCATTGATTTGGGGAGAACGGCGGTGATGGATCCCAGGTCAAGGAGGGCGAGGTTGAGCAGGAAGAAGTACATGGGGGTCTGGAGGTGCTGGTCCCAGGCTATGGTGGTGATGATGAGGCCGTTGCCCAGGAGGGCAGCCAGGTAGATGCCCAGGAAGAGCCAGAAGTGCAAGAGCTGCAGCTCCCGTGTGTCTGTGAACGCCAGGAGGAGGAACTGGGTGATGGAGCTGCTGTTGGACATTTGCTGCCTGTGAGCATGAGGACCTGTCATAGGAGGAAAAGATAGTGAAGGTTTAGATGAGACTCACAGACCCTCAAACCCCATCACGCAAGGAGACACTTGTAGTTTTCAGGAGAACGTTCTGGCTGGAGCCCTCGTCGGTGCTTGATGAGTGTGCAATGAAGAGCAGGGTCTCTGCACAGGGGCTCTTGAGCAGTCAGCCTGACCCTGTGTGACTGGGTGGGCAGGGGCCAGTCCTGGGATTCAGCTGTGTCAGCTGGAACCGCTCCTGGTGCAGAAGGGACTCTCAGCATCTGCACCCCCAGGCCTGAGAAACTGCGTTTAAGAGGTTTGGTGTTTCTACAGCTCCTTCTGCCCTCCCACCCTGGGGAGTGTTCTTGGGTGTCAGAAACCCTCAGCATTTCTGCTGCACTCAGGGGGAAAAGAGCGAGTCCTGCGAGACCAGAGGATGCCTGTGGGTCAGTGCAGAGTGAGGGCAGCTGCTCTGTCCCTCTGTCTTGCTCCAGCTGCCCTGGGCTGGCACCTGAGATGGAGCCTGATCACACTCCCATGTTACCCTGAAAAGCCACTGGGAGCTACAGAGAAGAGGGATCCCCCTCAGACCACAACATGTCTCACCATTTCTTAAAGTCTCAGCTCCCCAGATTTAGCCCAGGACACACACGGCAGATTTCACAAACCCAACAGCATTTCCTCCATCATAGAATTTCTGCACTTCTCCGTGGTGAATTCAGATAATGCTGAAGTGCTATAGGACAGGTTTGCATCCTGGAGGAAATCTCAGAGCTTGGAAGGAAGCAGCCAAGAATTCTAATGATGGCATTTGATTCAGGGAGACTCAGCTCACTCCCCAGCCCCACAGACTGCATTGCCCACACCCCACAGGTCAGAGCAAAGCTGGGACACGTGTTCCCATGGACACACCTGCAGGAAAGGACCCACAAGATCAGGCTGTGACTCTGCAGCTGAAACTGCCATCCCCAGTGAGCCTGACAGCAAGAACAAGATGCCAACAGCAGTGACCCAGAGCAGGGGAGCAAGAAGGACAATGCAGTGAGGGTGGGTGTGAGAGAGGCCAGGGCAGAGGCAGCCGGGCACTCAGACAGCGTCACCCTTCCCCAGCTGTGCAGCCACCTCCCAGACACCAACATTGCCGGGCAGCTGCTCTCAGCCCCTGTGCTCTGCAGAGGAACTGGAGCTCTGGCTGCACAGGAGCTGCTCCATGCCTTGGAGCCCCCGGCCCTGAGGGCAGAGGCTTTGCTGGGGGGGAGAGGAGGCCAGGGGGCTGCTCACAAGAGGGATCTGCACTGCAGGGGATCACAGGGACTTTTCTCTGTTTTCCCTCCCACAACAATTCCGGGTTTAGTTTCCTCTCATTTCTGATCATTTCCCTGCTGCCTGGAGATTCTCCCCCTGGCAGGTGTTTCCCTGTCCATGTCTCTTCCCTGTCAGTGTTCACAGACCCCATCCCACCCTCTGTGCCCTCCCCCTGGCCCTACAGATCCTGCCTGTTCCCAGGGCACTGCCTGGGGGCATCTTCCTGTTTGCAGGTTGGAAAACAGGACAGGTCAGACTAGGCTGATGGGTCCAGCAAAGGTGATGCAGGTGCTGTGCACAGGCAGAGGGGTGGTGAAGGGATGTTAGGAGCCTTCTGGCAGATGTGCTGATCACTCAGAGTTGCAGTTCAAGAGTCTCAGTGACTTGTTTAAGCATGAGAGCTCATTTTGAATTTATCCTTTCCTGCATCCCCCACCCCTTGGGATAGGAAACTGAAAAGACAGGCGCAGGAAAGATCCTTATCTGTCTGGTAATTCTCGCATTGACCTTGTCCTTGAGACATTTCCTTGGAAAAATGTTGGGGGTCATCTGGACCTGTGAGCAGTGCTGACCCACACCGCACCCTCTCCACAGCAGAAGCACCTTTCCTGCCCTGATAGGGTTTGCTTCTTCCACCCACAGCTTCTCCCCACAGCACCGTGGGGGAGATCCCAGGTAGGCTGAGTGCTGACCCTGGCAGGTGGCAGAGTCCCTGACCAAGCACAGCCCTGGGGTGCAGGGACCCTGCTCTGCAGGACAGCCCTGGGCACCCCTGCCTGCACATTTACAATTACACCCCACAAGCACCCTTGGGAGAACACAGCATTCACGTCTTGTCCCTCTGACAGTGAAGAAGGCAACCCCTGCTCTGCAGCACATCCTCTCCTCTGCATCAGAGAATCTCTGAGAGTTCTACTCACATCTCTCGCAGGCTCTGCGATGAGACAGCTTTCTGATGTCCTAACATGATTTGCAGATGCAATGCCCTGCAGCCACAGGCTTCAGATCTGAGAGGATTTCATTTCCAGTGATCTCTCAGCATCCTCTCACCCAGACTGCATTTCCCTCTCTGTGCCTGGCTCCTGTGCCCTCGGTGCTGCAGGCAGAGCCCTCAGCCCTGCTGCGTGTGCAGAGGAGCTGCTCCTGGGCAGAGCTGTCTCTCTGCAGCACTGCCGCTTGCCAGGAGCTCCCTCTGTCCCTGGAGTCCAGCCCAGCTCAGCAGCATAGGAGCAGCCCATGATGTCCCTTTCTCTGTCCCCTCTGGGCTCCCTCGTGGTGTGCTTGGGGCTCTAGGGGCACATCCTTTGAAAGAACCTCAAGTAATCAGTGATGTTAGTTGTGCCTGCTTTGCAGAAATACTTCTTGCCAGCATTGTATTCTTGCTAGTAAAAAATAAACTGGTATGAGAATCATCTTTTCTCGTCCATTCATTGAGGTCACCCCTCAGTCTCCTCTTCTCCAGCTCCAGAGCCCCAACTCCCTCAGTCTTTCCTCACACGGGAGATGCTCCACTCCCTCCAGCATCTTGGTGGCTGCGCTGGACTCTCTCCAGCAGTTCCCTGTCCTTCTGGAACTGAGGAGCCACAACTGGACACAATATTCCAGGTGTGGTCTCACCAGGGCAGAGTAGAGGGGCAAGAGAACCTCTCTGACCTACTGACCACCCCCTTCTAATCCTCCCCAGGTACCATTGGCGTTCCTGGTCACAAGGGCCCAGTGCTGGCTCATGGTCACCCTGCTGGCCCCAGGACCCCCAGGTCCCTTTCCCCTACACTGCTCTCCAACAGCTCGTTCTCAGCTTACACTGGAACCTGGTGTTGTTCTTGCCCAGATTAAAGGCTCTACCCTTGCCCTTGTTCTATTTCATTAAATTTTTCCGTGCCCAACTCTCCAGCCTGTCCAGGTCTCTGGATGGCAGCACAGCTTCCAGTGTCAGCCACTCCTCCCAGCTTGGTGTCACCAGCAAACTTGCTGACAGTCACTCTATTCCCTCGTCCAAATCATTGATGAATATATTGAATAATCCCGGCCCCAGCACTGCCCCCTGAGGCTCTGCACTGGATCCAGGCCTCAACTGGATTCTGCCCATTGACCACGACTCTCTGGCTTCTCCCCTTCAGCCAGTTCACAGTCCACCTCACTACCCGCTCATCCAGACCGCACTCCCTCAGTTCAGCTGTGAGGATGCTGTGGGAGACGGTGTCAAATGCCTTACTCAAGTCAAGGTAGACCACATCCACTGCTTTGTCATCATCCATCCACCTCGTTATGTCCTCATAAAAGACCATGAGGTTGGTCAAGCACGACTTCCCCTTGGTGAAGCCATGCTGACTGCCCCTAATGACCCTCTTATCCTTGATATGATTTGAGATGGCACCAAGGGTAAGTTGTTCCATCACCTTCCCAGGGATGGAGGTGAGGCTGACCAGTCTATAGTTACCCAGGTTCTCCTTCTTGCCCTTTTTGAAGACTGGAGTGACATTTGCTTTCCTCAAGTCCTCAGGCACCTCTCCCATTTCCCAAGACGCGGCAAAGATGATAGAGAACGGTCCAGCAATGACCTCAGCAAGCTCCCTCAGCACCCGCGGATGCATCCCATCTGGACCCATGGATTTATGGATGTCCAGATCATTTAACTGCTCCCTAAACCAGTCCTCATCAACCCAGGCAAACTCCTCCATTGTCCTGCTTTCCCCATGGGTCTCAGTGGTACAGGGCTCCTCAGGACAGCCCCCGGCAGAGCAGACAGAGACAAAGAAGCATGCAGTAACTCTGCCTTCTCTGGATCTTCTGTCACCAGGGCACCCACCTCGTTCATCAGTGGGCCTACATTGCCTCTGCTGTTAGTTTTATCTGCCACGTATTGGAAAAAGCTCTTCCTGTTGTCCTTGACCCCTCTCGCCAGGTTTCATTCTAAGGAGGCCTTAGCTTTCCCAGTTCCCTCCCTACACCCTCTGACAACAGCCTGATGTTCTCCCCAAGTGGCCAGCCCCTCCTTCCATGATCTGTAAACTCTCCTCTTCCACTTGAGCTTACCCAGCAGTTCCCTATTTAACTACACAGGTCTCCTGACTCCCTTCCTTCACTTCCTACGTGTGGGGATGCTCTGATCTTGTGCCCGGTAGAAACAGTCCCTGAACACTGACCAACTATCTTGGGCCCCTTTACCTTCAAGCAGCCTTGCCCAGGGGATTTCCCCCTGTAATTGCCTGAAAAGGCCAAAGTTTGCCCTGCTCAAGTCCAGGGTTGCAGTTCTGCTTGCTATCCTGCTCCTGCCACAGGAGATCCTGAACTCCACCATCTCATGGTCGCTGCAACCAGGGCAGCCCTCAACCTTTACCGCTTCAACCAGACCCTCTTGTTAGTGAGGGTGAGGTCCAGCAGCTCCTCTCCCAGTCGGCTCCTCTGCCCTTTGCATCAGGAAGTTCTCATGGATGCACTTGGTGAACCTCCTGGACTGTGTCTGGCTGAGTCGGCCCTCCAGAAACACCAGGGGAGCTCAAACCCCCACGGCAACCAGGGCCTGTGACTGAGGCCGCTCTCAGCTGCTAGAGAGGCCTCGGCAACGTCCTCGCCCTGAGCTGGTGGATTGTGATAGACACCCACAGCAGTATCACCCTCATGCTCCCAGTGCTCCCAGTAAACCCTCCCACTGACCACTCCAGTGCTCCCAGTTACCCCCAACTAACCTTTCCAGTGATCCCAGCAGCCCCAATTGTTCCCAGTAGTCCTCCAAGAACTCCCACTAAACCCCCAGTGCTCCCAGTAACCCTCCCCATGCTCCCAGCAAGCCCCCACAGTGCTCCCAGTAACCACGTAGTGTTCCCATTAACCCCCCACTAATCATCCTACTGTTCCCAGTAACCCTCCCAGGAAACCTCCCAGTGCTCCCAGCAACACCCCCAGTACTCGCAGTCAGCCCCAGCAACACCCATTGCTCCCAGTAATCCCCCACTAGCCCTCCCAGTGATCCCAGTAACCACCTAGTGCTTTCATGTGAGCCCCAGCAATGCCCAATGGTCTGAGTAACCCTCCCACTCTTCCCAGCAAAACCCCCAGTAACCCTCCCAGTGCTCCCAGTAATCATCCGCTAATCCTCTTAGTACTCCCAGTAACCCTCCCAGTAACCCACCCACTGTTCCCAGCACCACCCCAGTGCTCCCGGTAACTTTCCCAGTAATCCTCCAATAACTCCCAATGAACCCAAATGCTCCCAGTAGCCCTCCCAGTGCTCCCATCAAGCCTCCCACAGTGTTCCCAGTAACAACCTAGTGCTCCCAGTAAGGCCCCACCAACTGCCCATGTTCCCAGTAATCCTCCCCATACTCCCAGCAACCCCCATTGTTTCCAGTAACCCTGCAAGAACTCCCAGTAAACCCCCAGTGCTCCCAGTAACCCTCCCACTGTTCCCAGAACCCCCCCTCTAATTCTTCTGGTGTTCCCAGTAACCCTCCCTGTAACCTTACCAGTGCTCCCAGTAGCAACCTAGTGCTCCCAGTAAGGCCCCACCAACTGCCCATGTTCCCAGTAATCCTCCCCATACTCCCAGCAACCCCCATTGTTTCCAGTAACCCTGCAAGAACTCCCAGTAAACCCCCAGTGCTCCCAGTAACCCTCCCACTGTTCCCAGAACCCCCCCTCTAATTCTTCTGGTGTTCCCAGTAACCCTCCCTGTAACCTTACCAGTGCTCCCAGTAGCCACCTAGTGCTCCCAGTAACTCCCCAGCAAACCCCAGTGTTCCCAGTAACCCTCCCAGTGCTCCCAGCAACCCACTCAGTGCAGCTGGTGACTCCAAGAAACCCACCCATTGCTCCCAGTAATCCCCCACTAACACTCCCAGTGCTCCCAGTAACCACCATCCTTCCCAGTAATCCTCCAGTAAATCCCAGTAAACCCCCAGTGCTCCCAGTAATGACCCCAGAGACTGCCCCAGTGGTTCCAGTAACCCACCCAGTGTTACCAGCAACCCCCTAGTAATCCTTGTAGCGTTCCCAGTAAGCCTCCCAGTAACCCTCCCAGTAACCACCTAGTGCTATAAGTACTTCCCAGTAATACCCAGTATTCCCAGCAACCCTCCCAGTGCTCCCAGTAACACCCACTAATCCTCCTAGTGCTCCCAGTACCCCTTCCAGCAACCCCCAAAGTTCCCACTAACCCCTCCCAGTGCTCCCAGTAACCCCTCACTAACCGCTCCTGCGATCCCAGCAACCCCCATTGTTCCCAGTAATCCTGCAAGAAGTCCCAGTAAAACCCCAGTGCTCCCAGTAACACCCCATTAATCCTCCTGGTGTTCCCAGTAATACTCCCCAGCCACCCCCCCAGTGCTCCCAGCAACCCCCTCAGTGTTCCCAGCAAGGCCCCACAGTTCTCCCAGTAACCCTCACAGTGTTTCAAGTAACCCCCCACTAATACTCCACGTGTTCCCAGTACTCCTCCCAGTAACCCTCCCAGTGCTCCTACTAACCCTCCCAGTCATCCCAGTAACCCTGCACTAATCCTCCTAGTGTTCCCAGTAACACTCCCAGTGCTCCCAGCATTCATCGAGTGCTTCCGGTACAACCCAGCAAGACTCCAGTGCTTCCAATTACCCTCCCAGTGTTCCCAGCAACTCCCACTAACCTACCTAGTGTTCCCAGTAACATTCCCAGTGCTCCCAGTATCCCTCTCAGTATTCCCAGTTATCCCACACTAATCTTCCTAGTGTTCCCAATAAACCTCCCAGTGCTCCCAGTAACCACCTAGTGCTCTCGGTATAGCCCCAGCAACCCCCAATGTTCCCAGTAACCCTCCCAGTGCTCCCAGTAACCCCTCACTAACCTCTCCAGTGATCCCAGGAACCCCCAGTGTTCCCAGTAATCCTTCAAGAAGTCCCAGTAAACCCCCAGTGTTCCCTATATTCCCCCACAAATCCTCTTAGTGTTCCCAGTAACCATCCCAGCTGCCCCCACAGTGATACCAGCAACCCTACCAGTGTTCCCAGTAACCCCTCACTAATCACAGAATCACCGAATGTGAGGGGTTGAAGGGCCCTGGAAAGCTCATCCAGTGCAATCCCCCCATGGAGCAGGAACACCCAGCTGAGGTTCCACAGGAAGGGGTCCAGGCGGGTTTGAATGTCTGCAGAGAAGGAGACTCCACAACCTCCCTGGGCAGCCTGGGCCAGGCTCTGACACCCTCACTGGGAAGAAGTTTCTTCTCATCTTTCAGTGGAACCTCCTGTGTTCCAGTTGGCACCCATTGCCCCTTGTCCTGTCACTGGTTGTCACCGAGAAGAGCCTGGCTACATCCTCCTGACACTGCACCTTTCCACATTGATCCCCATGAATGAGTCACCCCTCAGTGTCCTCTTCTCCAGCTCCAGAGCCCCAGCTCCCTCAGCCTTTCCTCACACGGGAGATGCTCCACTCCCTCCAGCATCTTGGTGGCTGCGCTGGACTCTCTGCAGCAGTTCCCTGTCCTTCGGGACCTGAGGGGCCACAACTGGACACAATATTCCAGGTGTGGTCTCCCCAGGGCAGAGAGGAGAACAAGGGAGTGACCCCCAAGCTGACTCATAATAGTGGTGCCAGAATCACCTCAGGGCATCTGATGGCATCAGCATCACCTCAGGGCTCAAAATGGCACCAGAATCACCTCATCACATGGGACATGCTCCACTCCCTTCATCCTCTTTGTGCCGTGCAGCTCTCCCCAGCTTTCAGAGCAGGGATCCCCTTCACAGCATCGCCATCCTGGGGCCTGGGCAGCATCCTCTGGGCACTGTGGGGCAGGGGCAGGGTCGGTTGTACAGAAGTGGGTCAGCTCTCCACTCGGGTGGGGAGAGCTGCTGGGTGAAGCTGCCGGCCCGGCTTGCACAAGCCAGACAAGGCCTTTTCCAGCAATCAAGCATCGATGCATCCAGTCTTTCCTGTCACTGAATCCTAGAATCACAAAACAGTTTGAGTTGGAAGTGACATTCACAGCCCATCTGGTCCAACTCCCTTCGGTGATCAGGGACATCTTCACCAGCTCAGGTTGCTCAGAGCCCCGTCCAGCCTGGCCTGGGATGTCTCCAGGGATGGTTCATCCACCACCTCTCTGGGAAACCTGTCCCAGTGTTTTACCACCCTCAGTGTAAAACATCTCTTCCTCATTTCATTCCTTGACTCTCTCCTATTCTAGTTTAAACCATCACCCTTTGTCCTACACAACAGGCCCTGCTCGAAAGTCTGTCCCCATCGTTCTTATCGGCCCCTTTTCAATCCAGAAAGGCTGCAATAAGGTCTCCCAGGAGCCTCTCTTCTCCAGATGAACACCCCAACTCTTAAACCGGCAAACTCGTGACATTTTAATTTTTCAATACACTGCTGTCACAAAAACATGAGCACATCCTTTTATACAGCATTTTCTATAGCATCTGTAGACCCCATAGAGCCCAAATGTCACCAGTGGTAAAAGTGCCCCATAGACCAGTTACCAGAGGAATCCCTCAGGGACCAGCACTTGGGCCAACACTGTTGAACATCTTTATTCTCCCCTGTATGATGTGACGCAGTGAACCTTCAGCTCCTTTGTGGATGGTGCAAAGCTGGGCAGAGACCTTGGACAACCTCACCTGGATCACCCTGCCCTGAGCAGGACAGTGAGACAAGATGATGTTCAACCTGAGTTACTCTGTGATTCAAGGAATCTTTCCCTTGGAAAGGTTTTGGGAGAAGGAACAGGTGGAGGAACAAGAAAATTAAAAAAAAAAAAAAAAAAAAGATAAATAATAATAATAAAGAAAAGAGAGGCAGCATAGGAGACATAAAAGCTGTCAAATAAACAGAGCAGTTCCTGTGAAGAATGTTTCTCTACTCAAATTGTTAGCAGGAAATCTATAATCAGCTCCCCAAACTCCCTGTTCTGCTCATTGGCCCTGGGATTTACAGCCCATTTCTTTACATCAGACTCTGCACTGAAGTTTGCACTGATTGTTACAGCTTCTTTGCAGGAATTGCTCCATGTTTCCTTAGAGGACTGGATTCAAACAGGCACCAGGGAATTTTTAATTAGAGGAAACAAAAAAGGAGAAAAAAAAAGAAAACACAGTAGAAATTAATAGTCTTTCTCAGTTCTATGGTTAAATCAAGCAGTGTACAGCGAGGTCCATTGCCATAATTGAAGAGTTGCCTACAGGGAGTACGAGAGCAACTGCTGAAAGACTTTACCTGCCTGAAGCTCAGAGCAGAGTGAGAGCTGAGAGGCTCTGAATGAGCAAAGAGTGAGAGGTGAAGAACCTCTGGGGAGCCATGGAAAGTGCAAATGTCCAGACAGGCTTCTGAAGAGATGAGTTCAGACATGGTGAGCTGGATAAGGACAGGGAGAAGCTCCTGGATGTTCAGGGGATTAAATACACATCGTGATAGACAGAGTTCCGGCAATGCAAGCACAGGGAAAGGCCAATGTTTCATCTCCCACAGTATATACATGTTCTGAAAATTCATATTTTGGCAGGATAGAAATTCCACAGACATTTTATTGGAAATATTGAATTATTTCACCTGATTAAAAAAGTGTGGGTCTTTTTATTCTTGTTGTTGCTTCAGTTTAGTTTGGTTGGCTTTGGTTTTCAGTTTTGAGGGGAGTTCTCAGGTTTTTGGGCTGAGCTCCATGGTCTCGCTATAAGCACCCAGTGCAAACCTCGAGCGGTCCCCATGTACCTGAGGTGTTTGCCTGGGACTGGCAGGGATCAGACCAGACTGATAGAGCCATGGTGCTTCCATCATTTACATCTGGTATTCAAGACTCCTGCGCTTCATTAGAAACCTTTCAGGACTGTAGGGAGAGAGGCAGGTACATGAAGAACACTTAGAAGATGTGATAGAAGAATTATGCAGTGGATACCACAGAATCATAGAATCGTTTCAGTTGAAAGAGACCCTCAGGATCATTGAGTCCAACCATAACCTGACTCAAGCACTAAACCATCTTCCTTAAGAACCTTGTTCAAACGCCTTTTAAACGCCTGCAGGGATGGCGACTTCGCCGTTTCCCTGGGGAACCTGTCCCAGTGCCCAACAACCCTTTCCAAGAAGAATTTTTTCCTAATATCCAATCTAAACCTTCCCAGGTGCAACTTGTGGCCTTTTCCTCTTGTCCAGTCAGTTGCTACTCATGAGAAGAGACCAACAAACACCCTCCATGCTCCAACCTCCTCTCAGGCAGTTGTGGACAGCGAGAAGATCTCCCCTCAGCTCCTGTTCTCCAGGCTGAACCCCCCAGGTCCCTCAGCTGCTCCCATCACACTTGTGCTCCAGCCCCTCACCAGCTCTGTTCTCTCCTCTGCACTCTCTCTAGTGCCTCAATGTCCTTGTGAAGAGGGACCCAAAAGTGAACACGGGATTCAAGCTGCGGCCTCAGCAGTGATGAGTACAGTGCCACACTGACACTTCTGACACTTATCTAGTCCTGCTGGCCACACTAATCCTTATACAAGCCAGGATGCTGATGGCCTTTTTGGCCACATGGGCACACGCTGGCTCATGTTCAGCCGCTGTCAACAACAGGTCCTGTAGCATTCATGGGGGTTGTTATGACCCAAGTGCAGGAGCTGGTACTTGGCCTTGTTAATCCTCGGACAATTGGCCTCAGTCCAATGATGCAGCCTGGTCAGATCCCTCTGTATGGCCTTCCCACCCTCCAGTGGATCAACATGCCCACCCAATTTGGTGTCATCTGCAAACTTACTAAGGGTGCCCTTGATCCCCTCATCCACATCATTGATAGAGATTAAATCGAATTGAGCCAAATACTGAGCCCTGGAGACACCACTCGTGACCGGTCACCCACTGCGTTTTCCTCCATTCACCACAACTCTTTGGGCTCGGCCCTCCAGCCAGTTCTTTACCCATTGCAGATACACCATCCAGGCCAGGAGCTGCAGCTTCTCCAGGAGATGCTGTGGGTTACAGTGTCAAAGGCTTTACTGCAGTCTAAGGACACAACATCCACAGCCTTTCCCTCATCTACTAGCTGGGTCACCTTGTCATGAAAGGAGATCAGGTTGGTCAAACAGTACCTGCTTTTCTTAAACTCATATTGACTGGGTCTGTTCACATGACTCTCTTGTAAGTGCTGTGTGATGTTACTCGAGATCATCTGCTCCATGACCTTGCCCAGAACAGAAGTTAGACTGACAGTAGTTCCCCAGATCCTCCTTCTGGCCATTCCTGTAGATGAGCATCATGTTTGCGAACTGCAGAAAAGCTGTAACAACCAGGTGCAAACTTCAGTGGAGAATCTGATGTAAAGAAAAGTGATGTAACTCCCAGGGGGAGTTTGCTTGGTTTGCTTTCTGAAGCAGAAAGGAGAAGCCATGACCTCCAGAAAATGGGAAGGGGGATCCTGTCCCTCACATACGGCTCAGGGCTCTTCCTGGGACCGTGGGATGTGGGTGTGCAAGGCCCAGGGAAGGACAACACTGGTCCAACAACTTCCAGCTTCCCCAAGGGGCTGCAAGGAGGCAACGAGGCCCCAGTGCCATGAGGACAACGTCTTCTCCTGGGCCTCAGTGGCAGAGACAACTGCCATGGCCAAGGGGACAGAGACCTGGGTTCTGTGGGTCCCTTCCAGCCTCTCCAATGCCCTTTGCCATCTCCACCACAGGCTGTTCTAAACAATCCTACCCCTGCCCCTCTTTCCCTGCAGGCTGCAGACACCCATCTCACTTCCCCACCTCCTCTCACCCCAGCATTTCTTGTGGTCTTTTACCTGACAGAAGACAAGTAACCATACCATGATCTTCTAAATCCCATGAGTGATGCTGGCCTTTCACCTTCTCTGACAGACAAAATCATGTTCCTGCTGCTGTCCCGACATGTTCTCAGGTGGGATGGACATGACAACCCGTCTCCAAGGCCTCTTCCTGAGTAGGACCTGTGGGTAATTCGGCAGAGGTTCTTTCCCAGCCATGTCCCTGCTCCTGGGCTGTCACCTCCACAGACAGAACTGACCTCACTGTCCCCTTCACAGTCCCATGCTGCTTACTGGTTTATGAGTTTCTGAGGCTCAGCTGACCTCATAATACCACACCCATCCATCCCCCTACTTAGCACCCAGGACCTGACCAAGGCTGAAGCGTGTTCTACACAGTCCTGCACCTGCCCCCTCTTTCCCACAGGCTGCAGACACCCATCTCGCTTCCTCATCTTGTTCAAATTTGTCAAATATATTTCCTGCTAACACTGTGAGTGAAAAGCACTGCTCACTGGAACTCCTGTACTTCCGGTAACACCTTCTGTATCTCCTCTTCTGCCCTTCTTTTTTTTTTTTTTTTTCCTATTTTCTACCTATTCACTCTCCAGAAACCTCTCCAAGGCAAAAATTCTGTCAAATCACAGAATAACTCAGGTTTGCAGAGAGCCCTTGTCTCACTCATCTTGTCTCACTCTCCTGCTCTGGGCAGGTGAACCACGTCAGGTTGCTCGAGACCTCCACCCAGGTTTGCATCATCCTCAAAGGCACTGAACGTTCACTCTGTTACATCTTGGAAGAGGAGAATAAAGATGTTCAACAGTGTTCCCCAAGTGCTGGTCACTGAGAGATGACACCAGTAACTGGCTGCATGAAGGACTTTGTACCACTGTTGATATTTGGGCTTGACGGTTCAGCCAACTTCCCACTCAGCATCCACTTCTTGAGCACCATCAGCACCACTCTGGCCAGAAGGAGACCATGGCTGAGCCTTGCCATGCCTTTCTTTCCCTGTCCTTTTGGGTTCAGCAGTCCCTTCCTTGTCCTTCACATTCCTGGAAACGGCTGCAGGAGGACGTGTCCCACCCCTTTCCCAGGGAGGGAGGTAGGGTGGCCAGCCTGTTATATTCCTGGTTTCTATTCCTGCTCTTCTTGAAGATGGGTTTGAGATCTGCATTTTTCTAAGGACCCAAGAAGAACCATTCTGGATTCTATGGCACTTTTGACATAAATATCAGGGTTCTGTCAGGTGTCCACATCTGAGCTGGTCTCATGGACTCCTTCTGCACCCAGGGATGCTCAGAGACAGAGTCTGTCCCTTTTATACACAAAGGCAGGAGACACAGTGTCCCTCTGGCTTCCTGTTGCCACTCTTAAAGGATGGGTGTCCAGTGCACAGGGGCACAGCCCAGCCCCTGCTGTGCTGGTCCTGCAGGTCTCTGGCAGGAGGCCTGGCTGTGAGAGGACACTGCTGTGTGCCAGCCCTGCACACACACACTGTTCAGCTGTACGACGGTGTTTCATCTGTGGGCCAGTTTCTTGGGCATATCCTTGAGAGAGGGTTTGGAAGAAGACCTAAACATTCAGGCCCTGCCCATAGGAGATCACCTTTCTATCCGGAAAGGCTGTTGTGAGGCCAGCTCTGTCACAGCAGTGCCCATTGCCTGTCCCTGCTTGCGCTCACAGCACTGACACACAGCAGGACGTGGACCAAGCTGCCAGAGCACTCAGGCCTTGCACCAACACAAGGGATGAGAAGGAGAGTGTGGGAGTGGAACCAGAACAGCTCTGGAAGAACAAGCACTGGTGCTCCCTGGCAGTGCTGCCATGAGACAGCTCTTTTCCCTTTGACCCATGCACATGGGAACTATCACTGCAGCTCCAGAAAGGTCTTGGAGAAAGAATGTCAGTAAAAATATTGGTGAAGGACCCTTTATTTTGCTTAAACACAGAGAACACGATTCCACATTGACACAGTCACTCACTGAGAAGTGAAAAGCATGCAGTGAATTACAAAGGGAACAAAAATATTATCATTAAAAAAAAAAATCACAACTAGAGACAAAAAATACTACACAATATGAACCTGCAATGAGAATGTCTTCTTATGTAGAAGAAGACAGAGACAGTTCATAGGTTCAGATGAAATCCAGTCATCAGTTTCCACAGGGCATCCTTGAGCTCCTGGTTCCTCATGCTGTAGATGAAGGGATTCACTGCTGGAGGCAGCGCCGAGTACAGAACAGACACCACCAGACCCAGGGATGGGGAGGAGATGGAGGGGGGCTTCAGGTAGGCAAACACACCAGTGCTGACAAACAGGGAGACCACGCCCAGGTGAGGGAGGCAGGTGGAAAAGGCTTTGTGCCGTCCCTGCTCAGAGGGGATCCTCAGCACGGCCCTGAAGATCTGCACATAGGACAACACAATGAACACAAAACAGCCGGAAGTTAAACAGACACTGACTACTAGAAGCCAAACTTCCCTAAGATAGGAGTGTGAGCACGAGAGCTTGAGGATCTGGGGGATTTCACAGAAGAATTGGCCCAGGGCATTGCCCTTGCACAGGGGCAGTGAAAATGTATTGGCCGTGTGCAGCAACGCAGTGAGAAACCCAGCAGCCCAGGCAGCTGCTGCCATGTGGACACAAGCTCTGCTGCCCAGGAGGGTCCCGTAGTGCAGGGGTTTGCAGATGGCAACGTAGCGGTCGTAGGACATGATGGTGAGAAGAGAATACTCTGCTGTAGCACAGAAAAAGAAAAAAAAAACCTGTGCAGCACATCCTGTGTAGGAGATGGCCCTGGTGTCGCAGAGGGAATTGTCCATGGATTTGGGGACAGTGGTGGAGATGGAGCCCAGGTCGAGGAGGGCAAGGTTGAGCAGGAAGAAGTACATGGGGGTGTGGAGGTGCTAGTCCCAGGCTATGGTGGTGATGATGAGGCCGTTGCCCAGGAGGGCAGCCAGGTAGATGCCCAGGAAGAGCCAGAAGTGCAAGAGCTGCAGCTCCCGTGTGTCTGTGAACGGCAGGAGGAAGGACTGGGTGATGGAGCTGCTGTTGGACATTTGCTGCCTGTGGGCGTGAGGACCTGTGCAAGGAGGAAAGGACAGTGACAAGTTAGGGGAGACTTCTCTGAAGAAAATAAATGGGCTGTTTCTCATGGAAAACCCCGTCCACAATGGAGGGATGTTTCTGCTCATTCTCTCTTTCTACCAAGTGAGAAAAACAGTTCATCACCGTTTAAAATGCAGTTGGGCATGCAGTTTCCATGAACACACTTCGGGGGCAAGACCCCTTGAGTTGGTGTCAGAACAAAAACTGACCCACTCTCCCACCCCACCTCCAGAGAGCAAGAGCACCAGGGACAGGCGGAGAAACAGGGAAGGACACTGCAGTGCTACCAGAAAATAAAGCAAGGACAGAAAGGCAGACGGGCATGCTGTGGAACCTTCTCCTTACCCGGTTGTGCTGCTGCCACTCACTTAATGACACTGTAGAGCAAGTGCTTTTAGCACCTTTTTTGTGTACCACGTTCCAGGAACCTTTCCCCTGGAGATCCAGCTGCTGAGGTGGACTCGTGACCTGGACCCCATGGCTTCGGGGCAGAGGTTCTGCTGGAGAGGAGAGGAGGTCAGGGGTTTGCACTGGGAAATGTGTCTGCACTGCAGGGGATGTGACAGAAGTTCCTAAATCCTGCCCCCAGCATTTCTGGTAGCAGTTAACTCTTCCTGCCCATGCCTGTGCTCCTGCAGCTGTGTCTCTGTCCCTGGGACTGCTCCCTGTCAGTGTCACAGACCCCGTCCCACCCGCTGTGTGCTCAGCTCTGTCCTGCTCACACCTCCTGGCACTGCCCAGGGGCAGCTCTGTGTGTGCAGGGGCTCAGGAGTAGCTCAGACAAGTCCTAACGAGAACTGGGGTCTTAGTGTCTTCTCCAAAGAGAGAAATAAATCCCCATCTCCCACTGCACACCCAGACAACCAACAGTGGAAAATTGAAGTGCAGGCTCCTTCCCTTGCAGCTGTTGCTGTGTTGATGTCATTGTTCAGAAGGACCCTCTGCCATGTCTGTGGGGTTGATCTGGAGCTCTGAGCAGCCCTGACCCACACAGCACCCTCCAACCCCACAAGCTCCCTGCCTGCCCTGCCGGGGGTCGCTCCTTCCACCCACAGCTGCTGCCATGGGATCTCCCCAGGCAGGCTGAGCGCTGACCCTGGCAGGCGGCAGAGTCCCTGCCCTGGTACAGCCCTGGGGTGCAGGGACCCTGCTCTGCAGGACAGCCCTGGGCACCCCTGGGTACTCACCCGGCTTCACAGCTGTTCAACATTGCCTGACAAGAGTCCCCTCCTTACAGATCCCACCAGCTGTGCCTGTGCCAGTTTTAGGAGATGCCTCCAGGAGCTACAGCTGCATTGCCCTGCACCCAGAGACTTACCATGGCAAGGGCTGCAAAGGTTTCTCCTCCAGTGAGCTCTCAGTCATCCTCCCAGTCCTGACCACCTTTAATCTCTCTCTGCCTTGCTCGTCTCCCTGAGATCCCCAGGCAGAGCCCTCAGCCCTGCTGCGTGTGCAGAGGAGCTGCTCCTGGGCAGAGCTGTCTCTCTGCAGCGCTGCCGCTTGCCAGGAGCTCCATCTGTCCCAGGAGCCCAGCCCAGCTCAGCAGCACAGGAGCAGCCCAAGGCACTTTAATGATGGCTTTGGTGCTGAGTCCATGAACCTCAGATCCTGAGGGCAAATTGAAGAAGTCAAACTCAGATCTAAATTTCAAAGTTTCTTGTAACGTTAATGAATCCCACTGAGGGACACAGCTGAGAAACCATCCCCAGGGCAGCTGGGACAGAAAACTTGAAGCAGAACAAAGGGTAACGAAGTGAAAGGTGGCTCTGATGCTGAGTAAGCCTGAATGTGTTTCATTAACCAAAGGGCCAAGCCCTGAGCCCCAGCGGTGGGAAGACAGATCCTGTCCCTCCCACGTTGCCCAGGGCCCTTCCTGGACAGTGTGATGTGGGGCTGTGCAAGGCCAAGGGCAGGACTATGGTCCCACACCTCCCAGGCTCCTGGCTGGGGACAAGGAGGCCATGAGGCCCCTGGGCTGGAAGGACAAGGTGTCTCCTCACAGGCATCAGAGGTGCAGACAGCAGCCATAGCCAAGGGGAGAAGGAGCTCATGTCTGGTGGGGGCTTTCAGGCTCTTTACATCCCTTGATCACCTCCACCACAGCCTGTCCTGTGCTGTGGCATCCCCTGCACCTCTTTCCCTGCAGGCTGCAGACATCCCCCCTGCTGCCCCACCTTGCTCTTGTCTGAGCATCTTCCTTCCTTTGCTGAGATCTCTGCATCCTGCCCAGCTGTTCCTTGGAGCACAAAGCCTTGGGCTGATGCAGACTCCCTCTGCTGACCTGCTCCACCACAGCACTGCCCTTCCAGTCACATTCCTTTCTGCTCATGTCCAGCCTGGACCTCCCCAGCTGCACTTTGGGCCGTTATTTCTTTCTCATGCTCTTTCCCGCTATGAAGAAAACCTCCACCACCTCTGAAACCACCCTTCAAGCACTCTCAGGCTACTCCTGCACTGCTGCAGCCTCCCCAGCGCTGCTGGGCCAAAGCAGCCCAGGTCCCTCAGCATCCCACACCATGTGCACAAGGTGCTGAACCTGCCTTGGCAGAGCCCTGCACTCTCCAGTTCCTCCCTGCTTCTCCAAACTGGGAAGCCGCACACTGGCACACATCCTGTGTGTGGGGTCACAGCAGTGCTGAACCGAATGGGATGAGAACTCCAGGTGTCTGGGTCCCCACGCTGCTCCTCATGCAGCCCCGTGTGTAGCTGCCTTGTTCATGGTGAGCGTGCACCACGGGCTGGTGTGGGGACCTTGGAGTGACCAGGCCCTTCTCCTCAGGGTCACTGCTCAGCGTGTCAGGTCCTGCTCTGTCCTGATGCAGGACGTTGTTTTCCTGCCCTGATAAAAAAATGGACACTTCATCTTGAGAAACTTCAGAAATCTGTAATGGTGGAACCCCAAATTTTCTCAAGGTCTGGACTCTCCATTTGCTGCAGCTGCAGCCCCTCCACTTAGGGGTCAGTATAAATACCATCTCCCAGAGATACTGTGGGGTCTTGGGGGTCTGATACTCATAATGCCTGGGGTCTGGAGTTTCTGAAGTTTCCCTTTGTGCAGTAGGAATGTGTGGAGCTCTGCCTGGGGACAGACAATATCAGCCTAAGGTTTTGTCAGCATGAGAGGGCAGAACAGCATGGGCAGGGTTGTGGTGCCTGGACATCAGCTACAGACTCACTGATCAGGTAGAAGAATTAGATGAGGCCTCCTTCAGACAAATGAATGAAGTCTCCTGTTTCCAGGGCAGTGTCCTCATGGCAGACCTGAGATCTCCCAATATCTGCAAGGTACCAGCCATCCAGGAGGGGTTGGAGCTCATTGACAACATCTTCCTGACACGGGTGACTGAGGAGTCAGTGGGGTGAGGTGCCCCGTGAGACTTCACACTTACAAACCACAAAGAGTTGGTCAGGATGGGACAGTCAGGGATGGGAAAGTGGAGCTGAGGCTCCTGGGAGATGATAACAAGGCAAGGAGCAGGATTTCAGGAGAGTAAGCTCTGGCCTGCTGAGGGACCTGCTTGGGTGGTATGGGACATGACCTTGGTGTCTGCAGTGCTTTTCTCTCACATTTCCTCCCTCCTCTCTCCCACCTGCTGTTGTGCAGCGTTTTTTACCCTTTCTCAAATACAATATCCCAGAGGTGCTGCCGGCATCACTGAGTGTCTCAGATTTGGAAGGAGTGGGTCCATCTTGGAGCAGCTGAAATCGGCTCTGTCTGATGTTGGTCAGACTCCTGTTGTCTTCTCAGAGAGGTGACAACTGTAGCACACTCACACCCACCCCCAGTTCCAAGATTTTGCCATGTAAACGCATTAGAGGGTCACAACGTGTTGGGTGTTGTGAACTACTTGATACTGGAGAAGAAATGGAAAACAACTTCTGTCAGCAAGGCAAGTAAGTCGCCAGTCAATGAGCAGATTCCTGTGGGGAACTGTAATTGCCCTGACATTCATTTGCCAGACAAAGTGGCAGGTGCTAACAGTCCAGAGGATCTTGGGCCAACTGCTTAAGAGAGATGCCTGATGGGCCAACAAGGGTGGTGCTCACCTGGATCTGGAACTGGCAAAAAAAGAAAGGCTGGTGAGGGATGCGAACATCAGTGTCCACCTTGGCTGTTGTGACCAGGAAACAGTGGGGTCCCAGGCACCAGAGGGGAGGGAGGGAGGCCAGCAGCAGAGCACAGGCTGGTGGGCTCCAGAGGAGAAGACTTTGACATACTGGGGGATGGAGGGCGATGTGGTGACATGGAAGTCGGTCTGAAGGGTGAAGGAGCTCAGGAAATCTGAGAAGCCTTACAGGACAGGCTGCTCCAAGCACAAGAATGATCTCTCCAAGTACCCATGAAAAGAAGCATTTATCTCATGAGGCTGCTTGTCTGAACTGATGGAACTTCAGGGCAAAAAGGCAGCACACAGGAGGTGGAAGCAGGGGAAGCTGCAAAGGAGGAATTTAGAAACCTTTTCCATGGATGTGGGGATGATGACAAAGCTGCCTCGGACTTGATCCCAGAAGGGGAGGCTGAGGGCAGCAAGATGAGCTGACACTGCTTCATTTCCAGTAAAAGAACAGACAGGGTGAATGTGGAACTGCTGGTGAACTTCCTAAGAGTAGAATCAGACAGGACTGAAGTTTTTCATGGCTTCTTTGCCTCCATCTTCAGCAGCAAGGTCTCTTGGGACTTTGTACCTGAAGGCAGGAGTCTGAAGAACACCCAACAGTGGATGGGGCTCAAGTCAGGGGTGACCTGAGCAAACTCAGATGCCATTACAGAACAGGAGATGGGTCACTTGACCAGCTCCCTGAACTGTCACTGTGCTGTGGCACCTGAGATTCCCAGGAACACCCACCTCTTGGTCCAGAGCTGTGTGATTCCTCTTGAGGTGTCCTGGACTGAAAGCTCTCTAATCATCCACACCAGACTTGAAGCTTTTAGGAAAATGTTGCACAGTGGCGTGGCTTGTAAGAGCATTTTCGATGTTCATGAGCCCTCTGCTGCCATGATCCTGAACTGCAGCTACTGAAACAATGAACAAACCTCTGATGAAGTGAAAGGCAGAAGCAAACCCCAGGTTTCTGAGGGTGTTTGGGACCCCATGAAGGGCCATGACTGACACAGCTGTGAAGGAAACAACCAGTGCAGGTCCCTGTCCCTGGAGACCGGTGAAGGAAAGACTTGGAGACACTGGTTACAGGTGGTGAGGGCCATGTGGAGGTGGCTCTGATGCCATGTCAGCCCTTGATGCTTGTTCATCTCCAGAATGGCTGAGCCCTGACCCCTGGGACCTGGTAGATTTTTCTCCAGTGTTTTTCAAGTCTTTTCCTGTGGTCAGTGTGAGTGTTTTGTGTTTTGGGGTGGGTTTTCTGTGCTGTTGTTTTAAGTGCAAGGCTCTGGTTTTCTGTGGAGCTGCAAATGCCTGTGAGTTCCTCACAACTCATCCAGCTTCTTTCATACATCTGGCAATGGTCACCAATCACCTCAATGTCCCAGTCCCACACTTGCTTGAATCCTCTATTTGGATCTATACCCCATCGCTCCAGGAGGTTCATGGATCCACCAGGCTCATGGATGATTCCTGAGGACCATCCAAGTGTGGGCAGTGTAAGAGAGGAGCAGAGCAGGGTCAGCTCATGGGCCATGACTGAGCACAAACACCCCAGCAGCAGCCATTCCCCATCTCCCAGGCACAGCCATGCCCACAGCATGCAAATGGCACTGCCATACATGAGTAGCCCAAGAGAGGCCTTTCTTCCTTCCACATTCCCAGGAAAATCTTCCTCCTGTTCCTCCTCCACCTGCAGACATCAACTGCTTTCCGTTTCTGGGCTCAGACATGGCTGGAAGGGTTCACTGAAGCCATCAGCCATCTCATTGCTTCTCCCTGACATCCCCTGACCCTCTCCCACACCCACACATGGCCAATCACGGCTGCTCAGGGCCTCCCGCTCTTCAGAAGAGGCCTCAAGCTTCTTGGTTCTTCATGGTGCTTGTTATAAACTTCCTCTCTCTCTCCAGAGTTCATGGTGAGCTTTCTTGTCCATAACAGCCCTTTTATGGCCATGTCTTACTAAATGGTTGTCTCTTTATGATCATTTGTGCAGAAAGGGCAGTCACAGGACAGCACCCAATGTGTCAAAACTGATGCCAAGTGAAATGCAGTAAAGACCTGATGAGTTACCCCTGTGTTGTGTCTCTCCTGGAAGGAATCTGTCCCGAGAAGGGGATCCAGCTCCTGCCACTCTCTGCAGAGGCACATGAGCAGTGTCCGTGCACCTGGGGACACAAAGGGTGACGTTTGCCAGACCACCCTTCATCTGAACCACTTAGATGTGTGCTTGTGGATGAGGTACAAAGCCTTATAGCCAGTGGTGTCCTGCCAGCTCAGGGCTGGAGCTTCCATTGCTGGAGGTGTTGAAAAGGCCTGGAGATGTGGTGTTTAGGGATATGGTTTAGTGGTGGTCTTGGCACTGTTTGATTTACAGTTGGACTCCATGTTCTTAAGGGTCTTTTCCAGCCGATGGGTGCTATGTCTATGATTTGGGTTGGAACCATTTCAGTTCCATCACCTCCAGCTTCCCTCAGCGGCTGCTGTTGTGTGGCACAGCTGTCCTGGCTCTCCAGGCAGGTTGGGCACTGGTTTGTTGCCTGCATTGGCAGTTTTCCCCTTCCTGGAGTAAAAGACTGTTGAGGAGAGACAGTTGTAGAGATTTGAATCACAGGGGTTTGAAGCGATCCTGTCAAAATCTGAGAAGGCTGAGCTTTGGAGCCCAGGATGAATGGAGATGCTCTGACGGATGTTTTTGAACAGTGGTACTGTCACTAGTAACAGTAACAGAAAACTCCTTATTCTTGGTTATGCTAATGAACTAAAGCTCTTTAATGTCCTTCCCAACAGTCATTCTCAATTCTCAGAACAGATACTACATTTCAGTAGTTAGCCTCTTGTATGAAGTTCTTAGAACAGTGCTTTCTTTCACTTCTACCTTTTTTATCATTGAAAGAATACAACTCTTGAACAAAATTGCTCCCATTTCATCCGTATTCCATACATTTTCTCCTTTGTTTTTTCTGGTGGGAGGGGCAGGTGGCATAAGGGGGTTGTTTCCTTTTTAGCCGTAGAAAGCCAAACAGATCGCGGGGTAGTGAAAAGGCACAAAGTAAGCCACAAACTTTATGTAGTGTGCACTGACAGAACATTTTATCCTACATTTCCAATCTCTGAAGTCCCAGTCGTACAGCAGAGATTGGAGTTCTGACCTCCCTTCATCTGCCCTCTGTGACACACGTAAAATGGAACTACCCCAGTCAAGGAGTTGGTTTTGATTCTCTTCACAGCCTGAAGCACCACATGGGTCAGGAGATTGTTGCAGCCACAAGG
Organism: Patagioenas fasciata; assembly: GCF_037038585.1. NCBI lineage: Eukaryota > Metazoa > Chordata > Aves > Columbiformes > Columbidae > Patagioenas > Patagioenas fasciata. The sequence continues at coordinate 1,543,813 of NC_092528.1, forward strand.
TGGCACTAGCGGCCTGGTTCAGTAACAGCACGGCGACCACCCTCTGGCCACTCGATCGATCAGCTCGCAGACACCAATGTGGTGGATGGCAAATGGCGTTTATTGATAGGTAACACAGCAATATATTCCTTGAGTTTTACAACGTCACATCCATCTGCTTAGATCACACACTACACACTACACCTATCAAGGGAGGGGCTACTATCTTTCCGTACAGCGCGAGATCTTCCGGCCGCCAGACCCTAACTACCAACAGGAGATGAACCAGGATGCTCAGATAGGACTAAAAATTCTCCGGTCCTAAACTTCAGGGCTTCCCTGTAATCTCAGCAGACCTCTCACACTCATATCTGGGTTTAAGGTGCTGGTCAGGAGCCTCGTCTCCATTTCTTTACTGGTGGCTTTGCTGCCTGGCTGATGTGCAGACTCTGCACATGGATGCTGACACCTCCTGAGCAACCTGCTCTGAGACGCTTAACAACATGGGCAGTTCTTTTCGGAAGAGTATTAGGACAGCAAAAAAGACCCTGGATTGAAGCAAATGAAAAGGGACGAAGAAGTTGTCGTCAGGCCTGTTTACTGTTACTTGAAAAGCAGCTCTGCATGTGAGGTGAGTTATTCCTGTGGTCAGAGAGAACCTGAGAACTGTCCCTAAATGGAAAACATGAAGGCGATGAAAGGACAGTGTCATTCAGGCTGGATGGGACCTCAGGAGGTGTCTTGACCAACCTTCTGCTCAAATCAGGGTCAGACCAGATTACTCAGGGCTTTATCCAACACATCTTGGTCACTTTCTGGGACAGAGTGAGTGCGCACTCCTGGGAAACAGCTTCCAGTGCTTGACTGTCCTCGTGATTGGAAAGTTTCTCCCTTTATACAGCACTTTCCAAGCCCAACCATCCAGATTGCTTTTTACCCATCTACTTACACACTGACACAGACCATAATGTCCTATCTTGGACACAAGAATATTGTGGGGGATGATGCTGAATGCCTTGCTGACTTCCAGGTAACAAACCATCAATGTTCTCCCCACGTCCACAACCCTGTCCTTTCCTCACAGAAAGCAAAGAGGATGGACAGGCACAGCCTGCCCTGGGTAAACCCCATCACCTTCTCTTCCAGACACCCAGAAATGGGGTCCCAGTGGACATGTTCTGGGGCACAGCCCTTAGTTCCCCTGCTCAACCATTGGCCATTTTGAAAAGTGCACACACTGTGTGGGAGCTGCCAGTGGTCAGGGAGTCCCCCCAGTGTCCATGAGCTTTCCAGGATGGTGGAGAGTGGCCTCCCTGTGACACCGTCCTGCTGTCTCAGCTCCTGGGATGCTGCCCGTGCTGTCCCATAGACTGGAAAGGATTGTGTTAGTTCCAGTGACCCCTGACTTGATCCCCATCCACTGCTGGTTGTTCTCCACATTCCTGTCTCAAGTCACAGAGTCCTGGGACACATTGCAGGTGAAGATGGAGGACAAGAGACACAGGGATTCTCACCTCTTTCCCTTATTAAATTCATCAATGGCCACACACTGTCTTTGTTTCTCCTTTAACTGTTCCTACAGTAGTAACAACTCATTATGGGCCCTTGAATTGCCTTACAGGTCTGGACTGAAATCTGATCTGGACTGTTCTGTGCTTGGAGGCTCCTGTCCTTGCAGACCAGATGGACTCACTTCTGCCACCCTGCCTGGCAGTTCATTCCACCCGTGTCACAGCTCTGTCTGCAGCACTGACAGCTCCAGCTGCCCAGTCAGGTCCCTGGCTGAGGACATTGCCTCACATCTGGGCTGAACCACCCCAGCTGTGGCACCAGCCCAGCTCTGACCTGCCACAAGAAACCTGGTACCAAGTGTCCAAGAGCCCATGTGTGCAAAGGCTTTGCCTCAGAGCACAGACAGGACATGGCCAAAGATTGGTGAATGTCCCTTTGCACCTTAGAGTATGAAACCAGAACAAAATGCCTAAGTTCATTCAGCTGAAGATATTTCTCCCCCAGTTTGCAGAAATTAGATAATTTGCTGTAGCATTCCTCGTGTCCTATGTAAGGATGTGACAAGAAAATATGATTCTCATGGTGATTTATTTTTTAAAACTAAATATACGGTGCTGTAAAGAAGTGTCTCTGAAGAGGAGAGAGAATCAACATCACTGATTACTTCAACTTTGAAGATGTGCCCCTGGAGCCCCAGGGGCACCTGGAGGGAGCCCAGAGGGGACAGAGAAAGGGACATGAGGGGCTGCTCCTGTGCTACTGAGCTGGGCTGGGCTCCTGGGACAGAGGGAGCTCCTGGCAAGCGGCAGCGCTGCAGAGAGACAGCTCTGCCCAGGAGCAGCTCCTCTGCACACACAGCAGGGCTGAGGGCTCTGCCTGGAGATGCTGATGGGAGAGCAGCCAGGCAGAGGGAGATTAAAGGCAATGTGGGGTGGTAGGTTGCTGAGGATTCAATGAGACAAATCACAGTGCTAACACGGTAAGTCTCTGGCTGTAGGACAATGCAGCTCCATTTCCTGGAGGGAGACCCTAAGCTGGTACATCCCACAATTTACAGGATCTGTCAGGTGTCTCTCACAGTATCTCTGTTGAGAAGAAGAACACACTCCGGAGCAGGGCTCCCCTGCTGCACTGTCAGAGGGACAGGGAATGACGACAACCTCTGCTGAGAGTGAGTGCAGTGGGAGCACCCAGGGTGCCCAGGGCTGTCCTGCAGAGCAGGGTCCCTGCAGCCCAGGGCTGTGCTGGGGCAGGGACTCTGCCGCCTGCCAGGGTCAGCGCTCAGCCTGCCCGGGGAGATCCCCATGGTGCTGTGGGGAGAAGTGTGGGTGGAAGGAGTGACCCCCACAATGACAGGGTTCTTGTGTTGTGGAGAGGGTGCTGTGTGGGTCCGGGCTGCTCACAGCTCCAGATCACCCCTGAAATATTTACAACAAGAGGTTTCAAGGAGAAAATCGATACAAGGAGTATTATAAAGTCAAGGAACATCCCTGAGTCTTTGTTTTCAGTCTCCTCCTCTTGGGGAATGGGTGGGGATAAATGCAAAAGGAGTCCTTAATGTATGACAAATATTTGAGAATTGCAACTGTATGATCAGTAGGTCTTCCAGAGAATCCTGTCATGCCTTCAGCCACTCCTCTGCCTATGCAGCAACAGCATCACCATTGCTGGACATCTTACACTTAATCTGACCCGTCCTGTTTTCCAGCCTGCAAACAGGAAGATGCCCCAGGCAGTGCCCTGGGAACAGGCAGGATCTGTAGGGCCAGGGGGAGGGCACAGAGGGTGGGATGGGGTCTGTGAGCGCTGACAGGGAAGAGACATGGACAGGGAAACACCTCCCAGGGGGAGAATCTCCAGGCAGCAGGGAAATGATCAGAAATGAGAGGAAACTGAACCCAGAATTGTTATGGGAGGGAGAACAGAGAAAAGTCCCTGTGATCCCCTGCAGTGCAGATCCCTCCTGTGAGCAGCCCCCTGGCCTCCTGTCCCACCCAGCAAAGCCTCTGCCCTCAGGGCCGGGGGCTCCAAGGCATGGAGCAGCTCCTGTGCAGCCAGAGCTCCAGTTCCTCTGCAGAGCACAGGGGCTGAGAGCAGCTGCCCGGCAATGTTGGTGTCTGGGAGGTGGCTGCACAGCTGGGGAAGGGTGACGCTGTCTGAGTGCCCGGCTGCCTCTGCCCTGGCCTCTCTCACACCCACCCTCACCGCATTGTCCTTCTTGCTCCCCTGCTCTGGGTCACTGCTGTTGGGATCTTGTTCTTGCTGTCAGGCTCTCTGGGGATGGCAGTTTCAGCTGCAGAGTCACAGCCTGATCTTGTGGGTCCTTTCCTGCAGGTGTGTCCATGGGAACACGTGTCCCAGCTTTGCTCTGCCCTGTGGGGTGTTGGCAATGCAGGCTGTGGGACTGGGGACTGAGCCATATGTGTCCTGGGCTAAATGTGGGGTGCTGAGACCTCAGGAAAGGGTGAAACATGTCATGGTCTGAGTTGGATCCCTCTGCTCTCAGCAGTGCCTGGTGGCTTTTCAGGGTAACATGGGAGTGTGATCAGCCTCCATCTCAGACAGATGCCAGCCCAGGGCAGCTGGAGCAAGACAGGGGAACAGAGCAGCTGCCCTCACTCTGCACTGACCCACAGGCATCCTCTGGTCTCGCAGGACTCACTCTTTTCCCCCTGAGTGCAGCAGAAATGCTGAAGGTTTCTGACACCCAACAACACTCCCCAGGGTGGGAGGGGGGAAAGAGCTGGAGAAACCCCAAACCTCTCAAACTGGCTTGTGTTGTCCCGGTTCCTCATCACTGGGAGAACAAATGCTGACAGTCCCTTCTGCACTAGGAGTGGTTCCATTGGACACAGCTGAACCCCAGGACTGGCCACGGCCCCACCCAAGCACACAGGGTCAGGCTGACTCCTCAAGAGCCCCTGGGCAGAGACCCTGCTCTTCATTGCACACTCATCAAGCACTGACGAGGGCTCCAGCCAGGACCTTCTCCTGGAAAAAGAAAAGTGTCTCTGTGTGATGGGGTCAGAGGGTCCGCGGGAAATGGCTTTGGATTTTCCATGAGATGTCTAATCTAAACCATCACTATATTTTCCTCCTTGCACAGATCCTCATGCCCACAGGCAGCAAATGTACAATAGCAGCTCCATCACCCCATTCCTCCTTTTACCGTTCGCAGACACATGGGAGCTGCAGCTCTTGCACTTCTGGCTCTTCCTGGGCATCTACCTGGCTGCCCTCCTGGGCAACAGCCTCATCATCACCACCATAGCCTGGGACCAGCACCTCCACACCCCCATGTACTTCTTCCTGCTCAACCTCGCCCTCCTCGACCTGGGCTGCATCTCTACCATCGTCCCCAAGTCCATGGCCAATTCCCTCTGGGACACCAGGGCCATTTCCTATGCAGGATGTGTTATCCAGGTCTTTCTCTTTATCTTTGCAATGTCAACAGAGTATTGTCTTCTCACCATCATGTCCTACAACTGCTACATTGCCATCTGCAAACCCCTGCACTACGGGACCCTCCTGGGCAGCAGAGCTTGTGTCCACATGGCAGCAGCTGCCTGGGCCACTGGGTTTCTCAATGCTCTGCTGCACACGGCCAATACATTTTCACTGCCCCTGTGCAAGGGCAATGCCCTGGACCAGTTCTTCTGTGAAATCCCCCAGATCCTCAAACTCTCCTGCTCAGGCACCTTCCTAAGGGAAGCTGGGCTTCTTGTGGTTGGTGGCTGTTTATTTTTTATCTGTTTTATTTTTATTGTGCTGTCCTATGTGCAGATCTTCAGGGCTGTGTTGATGATCCCCTCTGAGCAGGGGCAGCACAAAGCCTTTTCCACCTGCCTCCCTCACCTGGTCGTGGTTACTCTGTTTGCCAGCACCTCTTTTTTTGCCTATCTGAAGCCCCCCTCCATCTCCTTCCTGTCCTTGGACCTGGTGATGTCTGTTCTATACTCACTGATACCTCCAACATTGAACCCCCTCATTTACAGCCTGAGGAACAAGGAGGTCAAGGATGCCCTGAGGAAGCTAATCACTGGAGGCGTTTCAAAAATAATAAAGTGTCCGTTATCCACTCTCTAACTGGTAACAGCTTTAATGTAACTCATTGGAGTCTCAGATTCTGTGTCTGTGTGTTGGTGGTATTTATTTTTTAATAAATCATGATATTTTTGTCATCCCCTTTCTAATTCATTGTCTGCTTTTCTTTTCAAACCCACTGGCTGTATAAATATGCAGCTTGTTGCAGCCACAAGGTGGCAACAGCGACCTGGTTCAGGAACAGCACGACGGCCACCCCCAGGCCGCTCGGGTCATCAGCCCGCAGACACCAATGTGGTGGGCGGCAAATGGCGTTTATTGGCAGGTAACACAGCAATCTATATCTTGAGTTTACAACGTCACTTCCGTCTGCTTGGATCACACACCACACAATACTACCTATCAAGGGAGGGGCTACTACCTTTCCGTACAGCGCGAGATCTTCCGGCCGCCAGACCCTAACTACCAACACCCCATCCACTGCTGGTTGTTCTCCAGATTCCTGTCTCCAGTCACAGAGGCTTGGGAGACAGCAATTTCTCAGAAGAAAGATTTCTCCTTTGAGAGTGCGGGTAGGAAGTGCATTTTGCTGAGTAACCGGACACAAATATATATTTTTGCTATATACTTACCAACACAATAAATACATTTTTTCCTTATGATCTTGTAGAAAGACGGATAACACAGATCTGTTGAGATGACTGTCAACATGGCCATCTAAAAAGAGAACAGTTCAATTAACCTGTTTATCCTTCTTCCCTCCGTCAGGCAAGAGTGGCCAACAGCTTCCAGCAGGACTCACTCTGTGCCAGGGATAAAAAGTGGCACTGACAGTCCATGGCAGTGGATTGTTTGGTGCCTTCGACGCTGTGCAAGACACAAGGATTATCTTTCTTAATGCTGTGGGCTTTGGTAGGAGAGAAATCTAGAGAACATTTTTTAAAAATGGAGAGAATAACAGACCAAAAGAATGATGTAGAGTGAAGGAAATATCTTCTTGCAACTCTACGTATCAAACATTGTTGGTGTTTTAATTCTCCTTTCTTTGTTTTGAATATTTTAAATACAAGTGTTTTCCCATGAGATCAAAATGAGACTTTTCAGGACATGGAATAAGAGCAAAAGGAGAACTTCCGATCCTCCACTAGATTTGCCCTCTCAGCACTCTCTCTGTTACCTGTGCATCTGATCTCCCTCATCCTCCAGGTATTTCCTCCTGCCCCAACTAAACCGACCATGTCTGAAGTCCCATTTCCAGCAGCTGATCTGCACACAAGCACTTGCCATTGCTCTCTGGGTTTCCCTTCCTCTTACTGTTTGATCACTCAGGCACTTTTCCACAATCCAGTTGCTGCTTTCAGTTTCAAGGAGTTAGAAGTTTTCTTGTCTTTCAGTACTCTGTCTAATTCTGTCTTTAGCCAACTCTTTTATTGTGTTTATTTTATAATTACCTTCCTGTCTACAACATTTCTTGCCTTGGAGAAGGTGAACCTCAGTGGTGGCAGTTTGTCCTTGGTGTACAGTTGAGGATGTGTTTTCTTTTAATCATGACTCTCATCGGTTGTATTTTGTTTGTTCAAAGGTAAAGCAAAGTCCTGTTTGCTGTGTGCAGCCAGGTCTGCAAGGAGAGCAGGTGGGAGCTGGTGCAAAGGAGCTGGCACATCCAGCTGCAGACTGCAGTGGAGAAGTCTGGTGTAAGGAAAAGGGGTGCAAGGCCCAGGGGGCCATGAGAGACACGAGGGGGTTGGGGAGGTGAGGAGCAAGGTTGTCCACACGGTGTGAGACCTCAAGGGACAGTGTCCCCATCCAGTCCAGACCTGCTTAGGAGAGACCCTGGATCAACATCAGATAACGCTACAATCAGCTCTTCTCCAAACTGAACAGTAATGAAATACACCCGTTACAATAGAAAGACATTTTTATCAGTAGCTTTTTGAAATCTTTCTCCATAATTACACAAAGAACACTCTTTAATTCACTGTACAAGACTAGAAGATGATTGCAGGAAAATACATGGATTGTTAGAGCTTTCTTCTGTGTAATGAGCCCCATGGTGCATTTGGTGCTGAGTCCTTGAACATTTCTCAGGGGCTGAGAGGAGATTGCACAAACCTTTCCAGAAGTCAAAGCCAGAAGAAAAAAGTACTAAGTACCTTGAGGTATTAATGAGTTCCACTGAGGACAAGTACCAGCAAAGCCTCCCCAGGGACTCGTTAGAGCAGAGAATTGGAGGCCATGGTGGCAGAAAAACAAAGGGAAATGTGCAGGCAGCTGAGGTGCTGAGAAAAGCCTGGTTTAGTTGGGTGAAGCAGAGAGGCCAAGGCCTGACCCCCAGCCCCTGGGAAGGCAGATCCTGTCCCTCACACATTGCTCAGGGCTCTTCCGGGGCCAGGGGGATGTGGGCTGTGTGGTGCTGAGTGAAGGACAATGGTGTGACAGCTCCCAGCCTTCCTGGGGGTGTGCAAGGAGGCCATGAGGTGCCCCAGTGCCTCAGGACAACGTCTCCTCACAGGCCTTGGTGGCAGAGGCGATGGCAAAAGCCAAGGGGACAAAGACTTGGGTCCTCTTGGTGATATCCAGCCTTGCCAGTGCCCTTTGCCATCTCCACCACAGGTTGTCCTACACTGTCCCACAGCTGCTTCTGTTTCCCTGCAGGCTGTAGACACCCATCTCGCTTCCTCCCCTTGCTCTCACCCTGGTATTTCCACACATTGACTGATGTGTCTCCATTCTCATGCTCTGTTCCTTGAAACACAAGGACATGGACTGATCTCATGCTCCTTCTGGATGATTTTTCGTAACACAGCATCTTCCTTTGAGTGACATTTCTTCCTCCTCATGTCCAGTCTCCACGTTCCAAGCTGCGCTGTGTGGCAGTGTTTCTCCCTGAAAACTACTGACCTGTCAGCCTCTTAGCTGTGCCTGGGAAGATCATGGCACAGATCCTCCTAGAAGCTGTGCTAAGGAACAAGGAATCGTGACTCAACCACTTCCCTGGGCAGCCTGTTCCACTGCTTCACAACCTTTTCCATGAGGAAATGTTTCCTAATATCAACTCTGAACCTTCTCTGACACAAGCTGAGGCCATTTCCTCTCATCCTGGCAGTTGCTACACAGGAGAGACCAACACCCTCCATGCTACAACCTCTTTTCAGAGAATTGTAGAGAGCAAAATGGTCTCCTCTGAGCATCCTTTTTTTCCAGGATAAACACCCTCAGAACCCCCAACTTCTCCTCAGCTGACTTGTGTTCCAGACCCTCAACAGCCTTCTCCCCCTCCTCTGCACTCACTCCAGCACCTCAGGGTCTTTCCTATAGTGAGGGGCCCAAAACTGAACCAAGTATTCGAGTTGTGGCCTCACCCACATCGAGTACAAGGGAATGATCGCTGCCCCGTTCTGCCTACTACACTATTCTTGATGCACACCAGAAGGCCATTGGCCTTTTTGGCCACCTGGGCACATGCTGGCTCATGTTCAGCTGCTGTTAATCAACACCCCCAGGTCTTTTTCCAACAAGCAGATTTCCAGCCACTCTTCCCCAAGCCTGCAGTGTTGCAGGGGGTTGTTATGACTCAAGTGCAGGACCTGACACTTGGCCTTGTTAAACTTCAGACAATTGGCATCAGCCTAATGAACCAGTGGCTCCAGATCCCTCTGTAGAGACTTAATACCCTCCAGCAGATCAACAATCTCACCCAAATTGGTGTCATCTGAAAACATATCCAGGGTGCACCCGACCCCCTCGTCCAGATCATTTGATAAAGAGATTAAACACAACTGGCACCAATACTGAGCCCTGCAGACACCACTTGTGACCGGCCACCAACTGGATTTGCCTCCATTCACCACAACTCTTTGGGCCAGGCCTTCCAGACAGTTCTTTATTCATCGCATATACACCATCCAGGCCAGGAGCTGCAGCTTCTCCAGGAGTTGCTGTGGGATACGGTGTCAAGGGCTTTACTGCAGTCTAAGGACACAACACCCACAGCCTGTGTGGCGGATTCACTCCCCACGACAGACTTTCCCTCATCTGCTCAGCCGGTCACCTTGTCATAGAAGGAGATCAGGGTGGTCAAGCAGGACCTGCCTTTCACAAACCCACGCTGACTGGGCCCGATTGCTCGTCTGGTGTGTGTGACCTCACAGTCCTTTCCCAGCCATGTTCCTGCTGCTGGCCTATCCCCTGCAGAGGCAGAAGTGACCTCACAGTGCCCTGCACAGCCATTGGCTTCTACTGGACTATGAGCTCCTGAGACACAAGTGACCACATGGCATCGTACCCAGCCATCACCCTCCTTGTGCTCCAGTGTGTGAGCAGATCAAACTGAGCTGCTTTCATCAAATGTATCCAATAGATTTCCTATCAAGGGTTTGAGTGGAGAAACGTTCCTCAGAGGAGCTGCTGTATTTACTCTGGGCCATTTATACCTCTGCTTCTGCCTCATTTTTTTCTCTTTCCTCTGTCTATTCTGACTTGAAAGAGCTCTCCAGGGAAAAGATTCATGGAATCCTACAGTAACACACGCTGGAAGAGACCCCTGAACACCATCTCTGTCCCACTGCCCTTCATGGCACCCGAAGGAATAGCTGACAGCATTTGTGCTCGCTTGGGTTCATCTCACCACTGGGGTTCTGCCACTGGTCACTAAAGAGAAGAGATCAGTACCTTCCCTTCCTTCTCCCCTTGTGAGGAAGCTGTAGCCACCATGAGGTCTCCTTTTAGACTTTTGTTCAGCTCTGATGGTGAAAAACCCTTGGCTTGCTTTCTGAAGCAGAAAGGAGAAGCCATGACCTCCAGAAAATGGGAAGGGGGATCCTGTCCCTCACACACGGCTCAGGGCTCCTCCTGGGACCGTGGGATGTGGGTGTGCAAGGCCCAGGGAAGGACAACACTGGTACAACAACTTCCAGCTTCCCCATGGGGCTGCAGGGAGGCAGTGAGGCCCCAGTGCCATGAGGACAACATGGCTTCTCCTGGGCCTCAGTGGCAGAGACAACTGCCATGGCCAAGGGGACAGAGACCTGGGTTCTGTGGGTCCCTTCCAGCCTTGCCAGCGCCCTTTGCCATCTCCACCACAGGCTGTTCTACACGGTCCTACCCCTGCCCCTCTTTCCCCGCAGGCTGCAGACACCCATCTCGCTTCCCCACCTGTTCTCAGCCCAGCATTTCTTGTTATCTTTTACCTGACAGGTGAGATGTAACCTCATCATGATCTTCTGAACCCCATGGCTGCTGTTGGCGTTTCAGCTTCTCTGACAGACACGACCATGTCCCTGCTGCTGTCCCTTCGTCTTCTCAAGTGGAAAGGACGTGACAACCCGTCTCCAAGGCCTCTTCCTAGGTAGGGCCTGTGGGTGCTTAGGCAGAGATACCTTCCCAGTTCTATTCCTGCTGCTGGGCTGTCACCTCCAGAGACAGAACTAGCGTCACAGTCCCCTTCACAGCCATAGTCTTCCAACTCATTATGAGTTTCTGAGCCAAAAGTGACCTCATAATCCCATACCCATCCGTCACCCTCCTTATGGGCCAGGACCTGACTAGATAAAACTATGCTTGTTTTATCAAATTGTTCAAATTTATTTCCTACTAAAAACCTGAGTGGAGAAGCGTTCTGTAAGGGAATGTGAAATGTTGACATCTTTTCTACATCCTCTCCTGCCTCATTTATTTTTTTATTTTTTTCCTTCTTCCTGGTTGCTAATTGCATGTTCACTAACTGAAATGAAAAGCCAATCTCACACCTGGAGATGAGATATTGTTTATTCCAGAGTTGTGCAAGTCTGGATGCTGGAATAAAGACAGCACAACAGATAGAGAAGGAACATCTATTATATCCAAAATCTTATCCCTACATTCAGACCCTCCCGGCAGCCCTAAAGAGCCAGGAGTTTACACATTGGCATATGGGTTACATAATGATTTTATCACTACACATGCTTGTTGAGAAAGGGTCCCGGGCTGATCCCAGTCTCCCATCCTGAGGATGTGTATTTTAGTATTATATATTTTAGGTTACCAACTGCAGGCAGGATTCATTCTTTTCACTGGTAAGGACTACATCTTCTGTCTTCAAACACCTCTCCAAGGTAAAGATTCATTGAATCCTAGAGTAACTCAGGTTTAAAGAGAGCCCTGAACATCATCTTGTCTCACTCTCCTGCTCAAGGCAGGGTCCACCAGGTGAGGTTGTTCTAGGCCTCTGCCCAGCTTTCCAGCATCCACAAAGGAGCTGAAACTGTGCTCCATGACACGATGAAGTGGCAGAATAAAGACATTCAACAGTGTTGGCCCCAGTACTCATCACTGAGGGATGCCACTAGAAGAAACCGACTAAACACAGGACTTTGCACCACTGATGATCTTTGGGCTTGGTCATCCAGCAAACTTCCCACCCATCACAACATCCACATCTTTATCCCAGATCTTCCCAAGCTGCTCTAAGACCACCACAGGAGACCGTGTCTGGGGCCTTGCAAAACTCCATGTACACAACGTGCCTTTCTTTCCCCTGCCCATTTGGGTTCAGCAATCCCTTCCTTGTCCTACAACTGCCTGGAGATGGCTGCAGGAGAATGTGACTCGTCACCCTCCCAGGGACAGCTGTAGGCTGACCAGCCTGTCATTCTCCCAGTTCTCCTTCCTGGCCTTCTTGAAGATGGGTTTGACGTCTGCCTTTCTGAGGGAACCTCTGATCCTCTCTGATTACTCTGGCACTTTTGAGACCACAATCCAGAATTTCCCACAGAGAAAGAGGGGCAGGTGTAGGACTGTGTAGAACAGCATGGGATGGAGATGGCAAAGGTGATATAGCAAACAGGGACACTTGCAATGAGCCTGTCCAAGTGAGCGTAGATGAATCTCACTGTGCCACTGGAGTTTGTCCCTGGAGTCACACACAGAAATATCAGGGTTCTGTCAGGTGTCCACATCTGAGCTGGCCCCATGGATTCTTAAAACACATTGAGATATTCAGGGACAGACACTTTCGCTTTAACCACAGAGGCAGGAGTCACAGTGTCCCTATGCGCTTCAGTTCCTATACCCAAAGGATGGGAGGCACCTCAGCCCTATGTCACCATGTTCTACATTTATCTTTGATGTCCCTCATCATCAGGAATGGACATTGGCTCAAGGAAGCACATCCAAGTGCTGCATTCTGGTGGTTTCCTATGGGATATTAGTCCCAACATGATGTGACCTCAATAAACACTGTCTCACAGGCCTTCATGGAACCACAAGGAACAGGTGATAGTGTTTGTACTGACTTGGGTTCATATCGCCTCACGTACATGACGTGCATGCTCACATCTCATCTGAACAATGCAAACATGGACCTCTGACCTATTCATTCAGCGTAAATCCATGGAGGGACAAAGAACTCTGAGCTGGGGTGAGAGGCCAGTGCTGGAAATGGTGGTTGTGAGGGGCCAGCCCATGACGATTGCCCTGGGAGTCCAGTGCACAGGGGCACAGCCCAGCCCCTGCTCTGCTGGTCCTGCAGGTCTCTGGCAGGAGGCCTGGCTGTGAGAGGACACTGCTGTGTGCCAGCCTGCACAGACACACTGTTCACCTGTACAATGGGGTTTGCATCTGTGGCCACTTTTGTGGGCATGTTCTTGAGAGAAGGTTTATAACAAGACCTAAACCTACAGGTCCTGCCCATAGGAGATCACCTTTCTATCTGGAAAGGCTGTTGTGAGCCCAGCTCTGTCACAGCAGTGCCCATTACCTGTCCCTGCCTGCGCTCACAGCACTGACACACAGCAGGACGGGGACCAAGCTGCCAGAGCACTCAGGCCTTGCACCAACACAAGGGATGAGAAGGAGAGTGTGGGAGTGGAGCCAGAACAGCTCTGGAAGAACAAGCGCTGGTGCTTCCTGGCAGTGCTGCCATGCTGGACTCTTTTCCCTTCTACCCATGCACACAGGAACTGTCCCTGCAGCTCCAAAATAGCCCTGCAGGAGGGACACAGTGAAAAACAAGTCACTATACGAACCTTTATTTTGTTTAAACAAAAGGAGAGCACGGCTCCTCATTTATACAGCCAGTGGTTATAAAAGAAAAGCAGACCGAGAAATCGAAAGGGGCTGAAAACATTATAACAATAAAAAACCAACACACCAAAACAGAAAATCCAGATGACAGGCTGAGCCTCTAATAAGTCACTTTAAAACTCCTATGCAGAAGCAGAGAGGCAGTTTATTGCTCCAGAAAACACTTATATACGAGTTTGCACAGGGCATCCTTGAGCTCCTGGTTCCTCATGCTGTAGATGAGGGGGTTCACTGCTGGAGGTAACACTGAGTACAGAACACACACCACCAGGTCCAGGGATGAGGAGGAGACAGAGGGGGGCTTCAGGTGAGCAAATATGCCAGTGCTGACAAACAAGGAGACCACGGCCAGGTGAGGGAGGCAGGTGGAAAAGGTTTTGTGCCGCCCCTGCTCAGAGGGGATCCTCAGCACGGCCATGAAGATCTGCACATAGGACACGACAACGAAAATGAAACACATAGAAAATAAACAGGCACTACCCAAAAGCAGCCTAAGTTCCCTGAGGAAGGAGTGTGAGCAGGAGAGCTTGAGGATCTGTGGGATTTCACAGAAGAACTGGCCCAGGGCATTGCCCTTGCACAGGGGCAGTGAAAATGTATTGGCCGTGTGCAGCAGAGCATTGAGAAACCCAGTGGCCCAGGCAGCTGCTGCCATGTGGACACAAGCTCTGCTGCCCAGGAGGGTCCCGTAGTGCAGGGGTTTGCAGATGGCAACGTAGCGGTCGTAGGACATGATGGTGAGAAGAAAATATTCTGCTGAAGCACAGAAAGAATAAAAAAAGAGTTGGGCAGCACATCCTGTGTATGAAATTGTGCTGGAGTCTCGGAGGGAATTGTCCATGGATTTGGGGAGAACGGCGGTGATGGATCCCAGGTCAAGGAGGGCGAGGTTGAGCAGGAAGAAGTACATGGGGGTGTGGAGGTGCTGGTCCCAGGCTATGGTGGTGATGATGAGGCCGTTGCCCAGGAGGGCAGCCAGGTAGATGCCCAGGAAGAGCCAGAAGTGCAAGAGCTGCAGCTCCCGTGTGTCTGTGAACGCCAGGAGGAGGAACTGGGTGATGGAGCTGCTGTTGGACATTTGCTGCCTGTGAGCATGAGGACCTGTCATAGGAGGAAAAGATAGTGAAGGTTTAGATGAGACTCACAGACCCTCAAACCCCGTCACGCAAGGAGACACTTTTTGTTTTTCAAGAGAACGTCCTGGCTGGAGCCCTCGTCGGTGCTTGATGAGTGTGCAATGAAGAGCAGGGTCTCTGCACAGGGGCTCTTGAGCAGTCAGCCTGACCCTGTGTGATTGGGTGGGCAGGGGCCAGTCCTGGGGTTCAGCTGTGTCAGCTGGAACCGCTCCTGGTGCAGAAGGGACTCTCAGCATCTGCACCCCCAGGCCTGAGAAACTGAGTTTAAGAGGTCTGGTGTTTCTGCAGCTCCTTCTGCCCTCCCACCCTGGGGAGTGTTCTTGGGTGTCAGAAACCCTCAGCATTTCTGCTGCACTCAGGGGGAGAAGAGCGAGTCCTGCGAGACCAGAGGATGCCTGTGGGTCAGTGCAGAGTGAGGGCAGCTGCTCTGTCCCTCTGTCTTGCTCCAGCTGCCCTGGGATGGCACCTGAGATGGAGGCTGATCACACTCCCATCTTACCCTGAAAAGCCACCAGGCACTGCTGAGAGCAGAGGGATCCAACTCAGACCATGACATGTTTCACCCTTTCCTGAGGTCTCAGCACCCCACATTTAGCCCAGGACACATATGGCTCAGTCCCCAGTCCCACAGCCTGCATTGCCCACACCGCACAGGTCAGAGCAAAGCTGGGACACGTGTTCCCATGGACACACCTGCAGGAAAGGACCCACAAGATCAGGCTGTGACTCTGCAGCTGAAACTGCCATCCCCAGAGAGCCTGACAGCAAGAACAAGATCCCAACAGCAGTGACCCAGAGCAGGGGAGCAAGAAGGACAATGCGGTGAGGGTGGGTGTGAGAGAGGCCAGGGCAGAGGCAGCCGGGCACTCAGACAGCGTCACCCTTCCCCAGCTGTGCAGCCACCTCCCAGACACCAACATTGCCGGGCAGCTGCTCTCAGCCCCTGTGCTCTGCAGAGGAACTGGAGCTCTGGCTGCACAGGAGCTGCTCCATGCCTTGGAGCCCCCAGCCCTGAGGGCAGAAGCTTTGCTGGGTGGCAGAGGAGGCCAGGGGGCTGCTCACAGGTGGGATCTGCACTGCAGGGGATCACAGGGACTTTTCTCTGTTCTCCCTCCCATAACAATTCTGGGTTTAGTTTCCTCCCATTTCTGATCCTGTCCCTGCTGCCTGGAGATTCTCCCCCTGGGAGGTGTTTCCCTGTCCATGTCTCTTCCCTGTCAGTGCTCACAGACCCCATCCCACCCTCTGTGCCCTCCCCCTGGCCCTACAGGTCCTGCCTGTTCACAGGGCACTGCCTGGGGGCATCTTCCTGTTTGCAGGCTGGAAAACAGGACAGGTCAGACTGAGGCTGAGGGGTCCAGCCAAGGTGATGCAGGTGCTGTGCACAGACAGAGGGGTGGTGAAGGGATGTTATGAGCCTTCTGGCAGATGTGCTGATCACTCAGAGTTGCAGTTCAGGAGTCTCAGTGACTTGTTTAAGCATGAGAACCCATTGTTATTTTATCCTTTCCTGCATGCCCCACCCACTGGGATGGGAAACTGAAAAGACAGGCTCAGGAAAGCTCCTTTTCTGTCTGGTAATCCTTGCATTGATGTTGTCCTTGAGTCGACCCCTTGGAAAAATTCTGGGGTTGATCTCGATCTGTGAGCAGCCCTGACCTACACAGCACCACAGCAGAAAAACATTTCCTGCCCTATAGGGTTTGCTCCTTTCACCCACATTTTCTCCCCTCAGTATTGTTGTTATCTCCCCGGGCAGGCTGAGCGCTGACCCTGGCAGGCGGCAGAGTCCCTGCCCTTGCACAGCCCTGGGGTGCAGGGACCCTGCTCTGCAGGACAGCCCTGGGCACCCCTGGGTGCTCACCCGACTTCACAGATGTTCAACATTGCCAGACAAGAGCCCCCTCCTTACAGATCCCATAAGCTGTGCCTGTGCCAGTTTTAGGAGATGCCTCCAGGAGCTACAGCTGCATTGCCCTGCACCCAGAGACTTACCATGGCAAGGGCTGCAAAGGTTTCTCCTCCAGTGAGCTCTCAGTCATCCTCCCAATCCTGACCACCTTTAATCTCTCTCTGCCTTGCTCGTCTCCCTGAGATCCCCAGGCAGAGCCCTCAGCCCTGCTGCGTGTGCAGAGGAGCTGCTCCTGGGCAGAGCTGTCTCTCTGCAGCGCTGCCGCTTGCCAGGAGCTCCCTCTGAACCAGGAGCCCAGCCCAGCTCAGCAGCACAGGAGCAGCCCAAGGCACTTTAATGACCCCTCTGGTGGGTTTGTTGCTGAGTCCATGGACATCAGACCCTGAGGGGAAGGTGAAGAAACCTCTCAAGAAGTCAAAGTCAGATTCAAACTCCAAAGTTTCTTGTACTGTTAATGGGTCCCACTGAGGGAACCTATTGAGAAACAATACCAGGTTAGGTTACAGAAGAAAACGGGAGGTCAGGAAAAGCAAAGTAAAGATGTCTCTGATGCTGAGTAAACCTGGATGTGTTTCATTAACCAAAGGGCCAAGCCCTGAGCCCCAGCCCTGGGAAGACAGATCCTGTCCCTCCCACGTTGCCCAGGGCCCTTCCTGGACAGTGTGATGTGGGGCTGTGCAAGGCCAAGGGCAGGACTATGGTCCCACACCTCCCAGGCTCCTGGCTGGGGACAAGGAGGCCATGAGGCCCATGTGCTGGAAGGACAAGGTGTCTCCTCACAGGCATCAGAGGTGCAGACAACAGCCATAGCCAAGGGGAGAAGGACCTCATGTCTGGTGGGGCTTTCAGCCTCTCTACATCCCTTGCTCATCTCCACCACAGCCTGTCCTGTGCTGTGGCATCCCCTGCACCTCTTTCCCTGCAGGCTGCAGACATCCCCCCTGCTGCCCCACCTTGCTCTTGTCTGAGCATCTTCCTTCCTTTGCTGAGATCTCTGCATCCTCCCCAGCTGTTCCTTGGAGCACAAAGCCTTGGGCTGATGCAGACTCCCTCTGCTGACCTGCTCCACCACAGCACTGCCCTTCCAGTCACATTCCTTTCTGCTCATGTCCAGCCTGGACCTCCCCAGCTGCACTTTGGGCCATTATTTCTTTCTCAAGCTCTTTCCCACTATTTACAAAACCTCCACCACCTCTGAAACCACCCTTCAAGCACTCTCAGGCTACTCCTGCAGTGCTGCAGCCTCCCCAGCGCTGCTGGGCCAGAGCAGCCCAGGTCCCTCAGCATCCCACACCATGTGCACAAGGTGCTGAACCTGCCTTGGCAGAGCCCTGCACTCTCCAGTTCCTCCCTGCTTCTCCAAACTGGGAAGCTGCACACTGGCACACCCCCGTGTGTGTGGGGTCACAGCAGTGCTGAACCGAATGGGATGAGAACTCCAGGTGTCTGGGTCCCCACGCTGCTCCTCATGCAGCCCCGTGTGCAGCTGCCTTGTTCATGGTGAGCGTGCACCACGGGCTGGTGTGGGGACCTTGGAGTGCCCAGGCCCTTCTCCTCAGGGTCACTGCTCAGCGTGTCAGGTCCTGCTCTGTCCTGATGCAGGACGTTGTTTTCCTGCCCTGATAAATAAATGGACACTTCATCTTGAGAAACTTCAGAAATCTGTAATGGTGGAACCCCTAATTTTCTCAAGGTCTGGACTCTCCATTTGCTGCAGCTGCAGCCCCTCCACTTAGGGGTCAGTATAAATACCATCTCCCAGAGATACTGTGGGGTCTTGAGGGTCTGATACTCATAATGCCTGGGGTCTGGAGTTTCTGAAGTTTCCCTTTGTGCAGTAGGAATGGGTGGAGCTCTGCCTGGGGACAGACAATATCAGCCTAAGGTTTTGTCAGCATGAGAGGGCAGAACAACATGGGCAGTGTTGTGGTGCCTGGACATCAGCTACAGACTCACTGATCAGGTAGAAGAATTAGATGAGGCCTCCTTCAGACAAATGAATGAAGCCTCCTGTTTCCAGGGCAGTGTCCTCATGGCAGACCTGAGATATCCCAATATCTGCAAGGTACCAGCCATCCAGGAGGGGTTGGAGCTCATTGACAACATCTTCCTGACACGGGTGACTGAGGAGTCAGTGGGGTGAGGTGCCCCGTGAGACTTCACACTTACAAACCACAAAGAGTTGGTCAGGATGGGACAGTCAGGGATGGGAAAGTGGAGCTGAGGCTCCTGGGAGATGATCACAAGGCCAAGAGCAGGATTTCAGGAGAGCAAGCTTTGGCCTGCTGAGGGACCTGCTTGGGTCCTATGGGTTATGACCTTGGTGTCTGCAGTGCTTCTCTCTCACATTTCCTCCCTCCTCTCTCCCACCTGCTGTTGTGCAGCGTTTTTTACCCTTTCTCAAATACAATATCCCAGAGGTGCTGCCAGCATCACTGAGTGGCTCAGATTTGGAAGGAGTGGGTCCATCTTGGAGCCAGCTGAAATCGGCTCTGTCTGACGTTGGTCAAACTCCTGTTGTCTTCTCAGAGAGGTGACAACTGTAGCACACTCACACTCACCCCCAGTTCCAAGATTTTGCCATGTAAACCCATTAGAGGGTCACAACGTGTTGGGTGTTGTGAACTACTTGATACTGGAGAAGAAATGGAAAACAACTTCTGTCAGCAAGGCAAGTAAGTCACCAGTCAATGAGCAGATTCCTGTGGGGAACTGTAATTGCCCTGACATTCATTTGCCAGACAAAGTGGCAGGTGCTAACAGTGCAGAGGATCTTGAGCCAACTGCTTAAGAGAGCTGCCTGATGGGCCAACAAGGGTGATGCTCACCTGGATCTGGAACTGGCAAAAAAAGAAAGGCTGGTGAGGGATGTGAACATCAGTGTCCACCTTGGCTGTTGTGACCAGGAAACAGTGGGGTCCCAGGCACCAGAGGGGAGGGAGGGAGGCCAGCAGCAGAGCACAGGCTGGTGGGCTCCAGAGGAGAAGACTTTGACATACTGGGGGATGGTGGGTGAGGTGGTGACATGGAAGTCGATCTGAAGGGTGAAGGAGCTCAGGAAATCTGAGAAGCCTTGCAGGACAGCCTACTCCAAGCACAGGAATGATCTCCCCAAGCACACATGAAAAGAAGCATTTATCTCATGAAGGTGTTTGCCTGAACTGATGGAGTTCCAGGACAAAAAGGCAGCACACAGGAGGTGGAAGCAGGGGAAGCTGCAAAGGAGGAATTTAGAAACCTTGTCCTTGGATGCAGAGATGATGCCAAATTCCCCTGGACTTGATCCCTGCAGGGGAGGCTGAGGGCAGCGAGATGAGCTAACACTGCTCCATTTGCAGTTAAAGAATAGACAGGGTGAACGTAGGCCTGCTGCTCAGATTCGTAAGAGGAGAATCAGACAGGACCGAGGTTCTTCATGGCTTCTTTGCCTCCATCTTCACCAGCAAGGTTTCCTGGGACTTTGTTCCTGAAGGCAGGAGTCTGGAGAACTCCCAGCAGTGGATGGGGCTCAAGTCAGGGGTGACCTGAGCAAACTCAAACACCATTACAGAACAGGAGATGGGTCATTTGACCAGCTCCCTGAACACAACTGTGGTTATGCTGTGACACCTGAGATGCCCTTTTGGTCCAAAGGAGAGTGTGGTTCCTCTTGAGCTGTCCTGGTCTTTCCCCTCACTCACACGGTGATTTGGGCACCCACTTTTCTGACAAATTAAATCTTTTTCAAGAGACGCTCCACATCGATATGAACTGGAGGCTGCTGATACCACCTGTTCTGGAAAGGGAGGGAAGGGCAAGCAGGGAAGGAAATAGATGAAATTTGGCTCTATTGCTATTTATTATGGAAATGTTCAGTGTTTGCCTGTTCCTGAAATCTCTCTAATCATCCACACCAGACTTGAAGCCTTTGGGTAAATGATGCACAGAGCATTGGCTTGTAAGGGCATTTTCGATGTTAATGAGCCCTCTGCTGCCATGATCCTGAACTGCAGATACTGAGACAATGAACAAACCTCTGATGAAGTGAAAGGCAGAAGCAAACCCCAAGTTTCTGAGGGTGTGAAGGAAACAACCAGTGCAGGTCCCTGTCCCTGTGGGCTGGTGAAGGAAAGACTTGGAGACACTGGTTACAGGTGGTGAGGGCCATGTGGAGGTGGCTCTGATGCCATGTCAGCCCTTGATGCTTGTTCATCACCAGAATGGCTGAGCCCTGACCCCTGGGACCTGGTAGATTTTTCTTCAATGTTTTTCAAGGCTTTTCCTGTGGTCACTGTGAGTGTTTTGTGTTTTGGAGTGGGTTTTATGTCAAGTGCTGTTGCTTTAACTGCAAGGCTCTGGTTTTCTGTGGAGTTGGAAATGCCTGTGAGTTCCTCACCACTCATCCAGCTTCTTTCATACACCTGGCAATGGTCACCAATCTCCTCAATGTCCCAGTCCCACACTTGCTTGAATCCTCTCTTTGGATCCATACCCATCACTCCAGGAGGTTCATGGATCCACCAGGTTCATGGATGATTCCTGAGGCCCATCCAAGTGTGGGCAGTGTGAGAGAGGAGCAGAGTAGAGCAGGGTCAGCCCTGACCCTCTCTCACACCTACACATGTCCAATCACCGCTGCTCAGGCCTCCTGCTCTTCAGAAGAGGCTCTGTCAATCAACACCCCCACGTCTTTTTCTGACAGCAGCTTTCCAGCCGCTCTTCCCCAAGCCTGTAGTGTTGCAGGAGGTTGTTATGACCCATCTGCCTGACCTAGCACTTCGCCTCATAGAAACTCAGACAACT
The DNA here is from genome assembly GCF_037038585.1 of Patagioenas fasciata. Taxonomy (NCBI): domain Eukaryota; kingdom Metazoa; phylum Chordata; class Aves; order Columbiformes; family Columbidae; genus Patagioenas; species Patagioenas fasciata. Next base: position 1,565,239 of record NC_092528.1, read on the forward strand.
GGCCTCAGTCAGCCAAGATCCCTCTGTATGACCTTCCCAACCTCCAGCAGATTAACATTCCAACCCAACTTGGTGTCATCTACAAACTTACTGAGATTGCCCTTGATCACCTCATCCAGATCATTGATAAAGAGATTAAACAGAACTGTCCCCAATACTGAGTCCTGGGGATACGACTCCTGACCGGTCACTAACTCGGTTTGGCTCCATTCACCACAACTCTTTGGGCCCAGCCCTCCAGCCAGTTCTTCACCCATCACAGCTACACCATCCAGGCCATGAGCTGCAGCTTCTCCAGGAGATGCTGTGGGATACGGTGTCAAAGGCTTTACTGCAGTCTAAGGACACAACACCCACAGCCTGTGTGGCGGATTCACTCCCCACCACAGACTTTCCCTCATCTGCTCAGCCGGTCACCTTGTCATAGAAGGAGATCAGGCTGGTCAAGCAGGACCTGCCTTTCACAAAGCCATGCTGATTGGGCCCGATTGCTCGTCTGGTGTGTGTGACCTCACAGTCCTTCCCCAGCCATGTTCCTGCTGTTGGCCTATCCCCTGCAGAGGCAGAAGTGACCTCACAGTGCCCTCCACAGCCATTGGCTTCCTGCTGGACTATGAGCTCCTGAGACACAAGTGACCACATGGCATCGTACCCAGCCATCACCCTCCTTGTGGTCCAGTGTGTGAGCAGATCAAACTGAGCTGCTTTCATCAAATGTATCCAATAGATTTCCTATCAAGGGTTTGAGTGGAGAAACGTTCCTCAGAGGAGCTGCTGTATTTACTCTGGGGCATTTTACATCTCTGCTTCTGACTCTTATTATTTTTCTCTTCTTCCTCTGTTTATTCTGATGTGAAAGAGCTCTCCAAGGAAAAGATTCATGGAATCCTACAATATCGCAGGTTGGAAGAGACCCCTGAACACCATCTCTGTCCCACTGACCTGTATGGCACCCCAAGGAATAACTGATAGCATTTGTGCTCCCTTGGGTTCATCTCACCACATGCACACAGTGGACATGCACATGATGTGTATGTTTGCAACTCATCCATACAGTGAAAACATGGACTTTTGACCTAGTATTTAATAGAATCATAAAATCTTTTCGGTTGGGAGGGGCGCACGAGGATCATGGAGCCCACTGTCAGGTTGGGGCCGTGACACCTCCCTGGGAGCCTGTTCAGTGTCCAGCACCTCTGGGTGAAGAAGCTTTTCCTCATGTCCAACCTGAACCTCCTGGCACATCTTCTGCCATTCCCTTGGGTTCTGTCATTGGTCACTAGAGAGAAGAGATAAGTACCTTCCCTTCCTTCTCCCCTCATGAGGAAGCTGTAGCCACCATGAGGTCTCCTTTTAGTCTTTTCTTCAGCTCTGATGCTGAGAAACCCCTTGGATTGCTTTCTGAAGCAGAAAGGAGAAGCCATGACCTCCAGGCAATTGGAACGGGGATCCTGTCCCTCACACACGGCTCAGGGCTCTTCCTGGGACCATGGGATGTGGGTGTGCAAGGTCCAGGGAAGGACAACACTGGTACGACAACTTCCAGCTTCCCCAAGGGGCTGCAAGGAGGCACTGAGGCCCCAGTGCCATGAGGACAACGTCTTCTCCTGGGCCTCAGTGGCAGAGACAACTGCCATGGCCAAGGGGACAGAGACCTGGGTTCTGTGGGTCCCTTCCAGCCTTGCCAGCGCCCTTTGCATTTCTGCACCTTCACTGCTGTGTCTGCACCCTCACTGGCTGCTCTTGGAACACAAACCATGGGCTGATCCAGCTCCCTCTGGGTGAGCTCTTGCACCGCAGCACTGCCCTTCCACTGACATTTCTTCCTCTGATATCCAGTCCTCACTTTCCAAACTGCACTATGTGATATTTTTTTCCCTCTTCTGCTTTTTCACACTACAAAGGAATACTCAGCCACCTCAGGAACTGCCCTTCATGCAGGGAACCCAACCCATTAGGCTTCTGGTGGTCTTTTACCTGACAGAAGACAAGTAACCTCACCATGATCTCCTGAATCCCATGACTGCTGCTGGCCTTTCAGCTTCTCTGACAGACACGACCATGTTCCTGCTGCTGTCCTGTCGTGTTCTCAGGTGGGGTGGACATGACAACCCGTCTCCAAGGCCTCTTCCTGGGTAGGACCTGTGGGTAATTCGGCAGAGGTTCTTTCCCAGCCATGTCCCTGCGGCTGGGCTGTCACCTCCACAGACAGAACTGACCTCACTGCCCCTTCACAGCCACACGCTTCTGACTGGATTTTGAGTGTCTGAGACACAACTGACTTCATAATACCATAACCATCCATCACCGTTTGGTCCAGGACCCTATCAGATAACAGTATGATTGTTTTATCAAATTTATCAAATATATTCTCTACTGGTGATTTGAGTGGAAAAACACTCTTCTGAGGAACTGCTGTATTTATGTTGACACCTTTAGAACTCCTTTTCTGTCTCCTATTCTTTTTGATTTTCCTCTGCCTATTTTGTCTTCAAAATCCTCTTCAAGGGAAAGATTCATTGAATCGTAGAATAACTTGAGGTTTGAAGGGAGCCCTTGCCTCACTTGTCTCGCTGTCCTGCTCAGGCAGGGTGAACCAGGTGAGGTTTTTCAAGGGTTCAAAGTGCACTCGTCACATCATACAGAGGGAGAATAAAGACATTCAGCAGTATTGGCCCAAGCGCTGGTCCCTGAGGGATTGCACTGGTAACCGGCTACACTGAGGGCTTTGTACCACTGATGACATTTGGCTCGATTGTCCAGCCAACCTCCCACCCAGCTCCCAGTTCTTCAGCCCAGAGATCACTGATCTGGCTACTAGGACACCTTGGAACACCATGTCTGTGACCTTGCAAAATTCCAGGCATGGAGGCAGGCTGACCAGCCATTAATTCTCCTTCATGCTTTTCTTGCAGATGGGTTTGACATTTGCTTTTCCCGAGGGCCTCGGAACCCTTCTGACTGTTTTGTCACTTTTGAGAGCACAATCCAGAATCACAGGCAAGGGTGGCAGAGCAGATTGGAGCACTTGCAATGATCCTGTCCAGGGCAGCTGAGACGAATCTCACTGGGGCAGTGAGGTTTGTTCCTGGAGTCACACACAGAAATGTCAGGTTCTGTCAAGCATCCATGTTTGACCTGGACTCGTGAACTCCTTCTGTACCCAGGGGTGCTCAGAGAGAGAGTCTGTCCCTTTTACACACAGAGGCTGTAGTCTCAGTTTCTCTCTGGCCTCCTGTGGCCACTCCCAAAGAAGGGGAGGCACCTCAGCCCTGTGGTGTGTCAGCTGCTCTGCACTCATCTGAGATGTCCCGCGTCATGAGGAATGGACACGGGGATCACAGCTGGAGGATGCACAACCCAGTGCTGCATTCAGATGGTTTCCCAAAAGATGTTTATTCCAATATGAAGTGACCTCAAGAGCTTGTTAGTGCCACAGGCCTTCACAGAATCCCCAGGAACAGCTGATGACGTTTGTCCTCACTTGGGTTCATCACACCTCACATACATGATGTGCGTGCTCACATCTCATCTGTACAATGCAAACATGGATTTCTGACCTGCTCATTCAGTGTCCATCCACAGAGGGAAGAGCTGTGAGCTGGGGAGAGAGGCCAGGGCTGGAAATGGTGGTTATGAGGGGCGTGACGATGCCCTGGGACAGCTTCTGAGGGGTGTCCAGTGCACAGGGGCACAGCCCAGCCCCTGCTCTGCTGGTCCTGCAGGTCTCTGGCAGGAGGCCTGGCTGTGAGAGGACACTGCTGTGTGCCAGCCCTGCACACACACACTGTTCAGCTGTACACTGGGGTCTGCATCTGTGGCCACTTCTGTGGGCATGTTCTTGAGATAACCTTTAGAAGAAGACCTAAACCTTCTGGCCCTGCCCTGAGGAGATCACCTTTCTATCTGGAAAGGCTGTTGTGAGCCCAGCTCTGTCACAGCAGTGCCCATTGCCTGTCCCTGCCTGCGCTCACAGCACTGACACACAGCAGGACGGGGACCAAGCTGCCAGAGCACTCAGGCCTTGCACCAACACAAGGGATGAGAAGGAGAGTGGGGGAGTGGAACCAGAACAGCTCTGGAAGAACAAGCACTGGTGCTCCCTGGCAGGGCTACCAGGATGGACTCTTTTCCCCTCCTCCGATGCACAGGAACTGTCCCTGCAGCTCCAAACAGGTCTTGGAGAAAGGATCCCATGAAAAAGAGTCACTACAGGTCTCTTTAATTTGTTTAAATACACAAAGGGCACAGTCAGTGGTTATAAAAGAACAGCAGACAGTGAATTTGAAAGGAGATGACAACATTATCACAACAGAAACACCACCACCAACAACAAATAGAGATGACAGGGCAGGCCTGAAATTAGTTACATTAAAACTGCTATGCAGAAGGAGATGGGCAGTTTGCTGCTTCAGGAATTAATCCAGTCATCAGTTTCCACAGGGCATCCTTGAGCTCCTGGTTCCTCATGCTGTAGATGAGGGGGTTCACTGCTGGAGGCACCACCGAGTACAAAACGGCCATCGTCAGGTCCAGGGATAGGGAGGAGAATGAGGGGGGCTTCAGGTAGGCAAACATGGCAGTGCTGACATACAGGGAGACCACGGCCAGGTGAGGGAGACAGGTGGAAAAGGCTTTGTGCCGTCCCTGCTCAGAGGGGATCCTCAGCACGGCCCTGAAGATCTGCACATAGGACAACACAATGAACACAAAACATCCAAAAACAATTAACAGACTAAACACAAGAAGCCAAACTTCTCTGAGGTAGGAGTGTGAGCAGGAGAGCTTGAGGATCTGGGGGATTTCACAGAAGAACTGGCCCAGGGCATTGCCCTTGCACAGGGGCAGTGAAAATGTATTGGCCGTGTGCAGCAGAGCATAGAGAAACCCAGTGGCCCAGGCAGCTGCTGCCATGTGGACACAAGCTCTGCTGCCCAGGAGGGTCCCGTAGTGCAGGGGTTTGCAGATGGCAACGTAGCGGTCGTAGGACATCATGGTGAGAAGAGGAAATTCTGCTGAAGCACAGAAAAAATAAAAAAAGAGTTGGGCAGCACATCCTGTGTATGAAATTGTGCTGGAGTCCCGGAGGGAATTGTCCATTGATTTGGGGAGAATGGTGCTGATGGAGCCCATGTCGAGGAGGGAGAGGCTGAGGAGGAAGAAGTACATGGGGGTGTGGAGGTTCTGGTCCCAGGCTATGGTGGTGATGATGAGGCCGTTGCCCAGCAGGGCGGCCAGGTAGATGCCCAGGAAGAGCCAGAAGTGCAAGAGCTGCAGCTCCCGTGTGTCTGTGAACGCCAGGAGGAGGAACTGGGTGATGGAGCTGCTGTTGGACATTTGCTGCCTGTGAGCATGAGGACCTGTCATAGGAAGAAAAGATAGTGAAGGTTTAGATGAGACTCACAGACCCTCAAACCCCGTCACGCAAGGAGACACTTTTAGTTTTCAGGAGAACGTTCTGGCTGGAGCCCTCATCGGTGCTTGATGAGTGTGCAATGAAGAGCAGGGTCTCTGCACAGGGGCTCTTGAGCAGTCAGCCTGACCCTGTGTGATTGGGTGGGGCAGGGGCCAGTCCTGGGGTTCAGCTGTGTCAGCTGGAACCATGCCTTGGAGCCCCCGGCCCTGAGGGCAGAGGCTTTGCTGGGTGGCAGAGGAGGCCAGGGGGCTGCTCACAGGTGGGATCTGCACTGCAGGGGATCACAGGGACTTTTCTCTGTTCTCCCTCCCATAACAATTCCGGGTTTAGTTTCCTCTCATTTTTGATCATTTCCCTGCTGCCTGGAGATTCTCCCCCTGGCAGGTGTTTCCCTGTCCATGTCTCTTCCCTGTCAGTGCTCACAGACCCCATCCCACCCTCTGTGCCCTCCCCCTGGCCCTACAGATCCTGCCTGTTCCCAGGGCACTGCCTGGGGGCATCTTCCTGTTTGCAGGCTGGAAAACAGGACAGGTCAGACTAGGCTGAGGGGTCCAGCCAAGGTGATGCAGGTGCTGTGCACAGGCAGAGGGGTGGTGAAGGGATGTTAGGAGCCTTCTGGCAGATGTACTGATCACTCAGAGTTGCAGTTCAGGACTCTCAGTGACTTGTTTAAGCATGAGAGCTCGTTTTCATTTTATCCTTTCCTGCACCCCCCACCCCTTGGGATAGGAAACTGAAAAGACAGGCGCAGGAAAGCTCCTTATCTGTCTGGTAATCCTTGCATTGGTCTTGTCCTTGAGTCATTCCCTTGGAAAAATGCTGGGGCTGATCTCGATCTGTGAGCAGCCCTGACCCACACAGCACCCTCTCCACAGCAGAAACACATTTCCTGCCCTATAGGGTTTGCTCCTTTCACCCACATTTTCTCCCCTCAGTGTTGTTGGATCTCCCCAGGGAGGCTGAGCGCTGACCCTGGCAGGCGGCAGAGTCCCTGCCCTGGCACAGCCCTGGGGTGCAGGGACCCTGCTCTGCAGGACAGCCCTGTGCACCCCTGGGTGCTCACCCGGCTTCACAGCTGTTCAACATTGCCTGACAAGAGCCCCCTCCTTACAGATCCCACCAGCTGTGCCTGTGCCAGTTTTAGGAGATGCCTCCAGGAGCTACAGCTGCATTGCCCTGCACCCAGAGACTTACCATGGCAAGGGCTGCAAAGGTTTCTCCTCCAGTGAGCTCTCAGTCATCCTCCCAATCCTGACCACCTTTAATCTCTCTCTGCCTTGCTCGTCTCCCTGAGATCCCCAGGCAGAGCCCTCAGCCCTGCTGCGCTGTGCAGAGGAGCTGCTCCTGGGCAGAGCTGTCTCTCTGCAGCGCTGCCGCTTGCCAGGAGCTCCCTCTGTCCCAGGAGCCCAGCCCAGCTCAGCAGCACAGGAGCAGCCCAAGGCACTTTAATGATGGCTTTGGTGCTGAGTCCATGAACCTCAGATCCTGAGGGCAAATTGAAGAAGTCAAACTCAGATCTAAACTTCAAAGTTTCTTGTAACGTTAATGAATCCCACTGAGGGACACAGCTGAGAAACCATCCCCAGGGCAGCTGGGACAGAAAACTTGAAGCAGAACAAAGGGTAACGAAGTGAAAGGTGGCTCTGATGCTGAGTAAGCCTGAATGTGTTTCATTAACCAAAGGGCCAAGCCCTGAGCCCCAGCCCTGGGAAGTCAGATCCTGTCCCTCCCACGTTGCCCAGGGCTCTTCCTGGACAGTGTGATGTGGGGCTGTGCAAGGCCAAGGGCAGGACTGTGGTCCCACAGCTCCCAGGCTCCTGGCTGGGGACAAGGAGGCCATGAGGCCCCTGTGCTCGAAGGACAAGGTGTCTCCTCACAGGCATCAGAGGTGCAGACAACAGCCATAGCCAAGGGGAGAAGGAGCTCATGTCTGGTGGGGCTTTTCAGCCCTCTTGGTCCAGAGTTCTGTGACTCCTCTTGAGGTGTCCTGGCCCGTCTCCTCGCTCAAGTGGTGATTTAGGCACCCACTTCTCTGACATATTCAGTCGTTCTCAGGAGATTCTCTAGATCAATATTCATTGGAGATTGTTGATACCAGCTGTTGTGGAAATAAGGGTTTTGGGAGGGTGACGGAAATATTAGAGATTTGGTTTTATTACTCTTTATTATGGAAATGCTCACTGTTTGGCTACAATTCTGTAATCTCTGAAATCATCCACACCAGACTTGAAGCCTTTAGGAAAGTGCTGCAGAGAGCATCGTCTTGTAAGGGCATTTTGGATGATACTGAGCCCTCTGCTGCCACGATCCTGAACTGCAGGTACTGAAAGAATGAACAAACCTGTCATGAACTGAAGGGCAGAAACAAACCCCAGGTTTCTGAGGGTGTTTGGTGTCGCGGTTGAGACGGAAAAACGACATGGACCAAGTTCCTCCAAGATGAAAGTAGTAGATGCCATTTATTGCCACAAGTGCATTTTTATTCAGTTTTACCAATTCATGTGTCTCTTCACTATTGGTTACAAGTTACAGCAGTAACATCTCATTGGCTAATTTTGCTACCATCAGTGTTACTCTTCTACTCCCTTCTCTCTCACGGGTACATCCTTAACATCTCTGGATACTCCTTTACTCCCATCTTTCTCATGGGTAGGCCTTCATATCTTCAAGGCTAATTTCTGTTCCCATGCCCTCCGTCAGGGAATCCACGGACCCACCGTAGTCCCCCACAGTTTGGGACCCCACAAAGGGCCATTGCTGACACAAGCAGTCCCTCTCCCTGGAGGCTTCTCAAGAAAAAGCCTGGAGACAATGGTCAGCTGTGGTAAAGGCGATGTGGAGGTGGCTCTGGTGCCACGTCAGCCCTTGACGTTTGTTCATCATCAGAATGGCCAAGCCCTGAACCCAGGGCCTGACAAAGGACACCTTTTCAGTCAAATGTTTCTCAGGCTCTGCCTGTGGTCACTGTGAGTGTTTTGTGTTTTGGGGGTGGGTTTGGTGCCAACTGCTGTTGCTTTAACCACAAGGCTCTGGTTTTCTGAGGACTTGGCAATGCCTGTGAGGTCCCCCAAACCCATTCAATTTCTTTCATACACCTGGCAATGGTCACCAATCACCTGAGCTGTCCCAGTCCCAAACTTGCTTGAATCCTCTATTTGGATCCATACCCATCACTCCAGGAGGTTCATGCATCCACCAGGCTCATGGACGATTCCTGAGGTCCATCCAAGTGTGGGCAGTGTAAGAGAGGAGCAGAGCAGGGTCAGCTCATGGGCCGTGACTGAGCACAAACACCCCAGCAGCAGCCATTCCCCATCTCCCAGGCACAGCCAAGCCCACAGCATGCAAATGGCGCTGCCATATATCATTAGTCCAAAAAAGCCTGCCTTCTTTCCAGAATCAACAACAATCTTTCTACCATTCCCCTTCGACGCTCAGATATCAGCCACATTCCACTTGTGGCTCAGACATGGTTGTAAGGATTTGCAGAAGTCATCAGCCATCACCCTTTTCTACCCCACATCCCCTGACCCTCTCCCACACCACACATGGCCGGTCACTGCTGCTCAGGGCCTCGCACTCTACAGAAGAGGCCTTGAGCTTCTTGGCTCTTCCTGGTGCTTGTTATAATCTTCCTCACTCCCTCCAGATCTCACGGTGAGATTTCTTGTTCATGACAGGGCCTTTGTAACCAACTCTTATGAAATGGTTGTCCTTCTGTGATCATCTGTGCAGAAGAAGTGATCAAAGCACCAAATATGTCAAATCTGATGCCGAGTGAAATGCAATAAAACCTTGTTGAGCCAGCCCCGTAGCTGTGTCTTTGCAGCAAGGAGTTTCTCCTGAGAAAGGGATCCAACCTCTGCCACTCTCTGCAGAGGCACATGAGCAGTGTCCATGCACCTGGGGACACAAAGAGTGACTTTTGCAAGATCACCCTCTATCTGGACCATTTAGAAATGTACCTGTGGATGGGGTATCAAGCCTTATAGTACAGCAGAGACTGGAGTTCTGAGCTCCCTTCAACTCCCTGTGTGACAGTCTGTAAAATTAATTAACCCAGTGAAAAAGTTGGTTTTGATTCCCTTCACAGCCTGAAGCACCACATGGCTCAGGAGACAATCCAGGATACCCAACCAGCACTCACATGCCCTGAACTTAAAGTTCAGGTGTTCCCTGGAATCTCAGCAGACACGTCACGCTGATATCGGGGTTCAAGGAGCTGGTCAAGAGCCTCGTCTGCATTTCTGTAACGGTGACTTTGCTGCCTGACTGATGTGCGGACTCTGTACGTGGATGCTGACACCTCTTGAACAACCTGTTCTGCAAGGATGAACAAGGTGGTGTTTTCTTTCTGGAAGGGTATTAGGACAGCAAACAAGAGGAAGCTGTGTTAGAGAAATGAAAAAGGATACAAAGGTTGTGATTAGGGCTGTTTATGGTTACTTGTAAAGCAGCCTTCCGCCTCATGTGAATTATTTCTGTGATCAGAGAGAACCTGAGAGCTTTCTCCAAATCAGAAACATGAAGGGGAAGGAAGGAAGGACAGTGTCATTCAGTCTCTAAGGCACCTCAAGAGGTGTCTTGACCAGCCTCCTCCTCAAAGCAGGGTCAGACCAGATTAGTGAGGGGTCTATACAAACACATCGTGTTAACTTTCTGAGGTAGAGTGGATGCGCACTGCTGGGAAACAGCTTCCAGTGCTTGACTGTCATCAGGAATGGAAAGTTTCTCCCTTTATCTATTGTCCTTCTAAGCCAAACCATCCAGATTGCCTTTTACCCATCTACTTACACACTGACACAGACCATAATATCCTAACTTGGGCACAAGCATATTGTGGGGGATGACGCTGAATGCCTTGCTGACTTCCAGGTAACAGACCACCCCTGCTCTGCCCACATCCAAACCCTGTCCTTTCCTCACAGAAAATAAAGAGGATGGACAGGCAGAACCTGCCCTGGGTAAACCCCGTCACCTTCTCTTCCAGACACCCAGAAATGGGGTCCCAGTGGACATGTTCTGGGGCACAGCTCTTAGTTCCCCTGCTCACCCATTGGCTATTCTGAAAAGTGCACACACTGTGTGAGAGCTGCCAGTGGTCAGGGAGTCCCCCCAGTGTCCATGAGCTTTCCAGGATGGTGGAGAGTGGCCTCCCTGTGACACCGTCCTGCTGTCTCAGCTCCTGGGATGCTGCCCCTGCTGTCCCGTAGACTGGAAAGGATTGTGTTAATTCCAGTGACCCCTGACTTGATCCCCATCTTCAGCTGATTGTTTTCCAGATTCCTGTCTCCAGTCACACAGTCCTGAGACACATTGCAGGTGAAGATGTAGGACAATAGGACACAGGGATTCTCACCTCTTTCCCTTATTAAATTCATCAATGGCCACACAGTGTCTTTGTTTCTCCTTTAACTGTTCCTACAGTAGTAACAGCTCAGTATGGGCCCTTGAATTGCCTTACAGGTCTGGACTGAGTTCTGATCTGGGCTGTTCTGTGCTTGGAGGCTGCTGTCCTTGCAGACCAGATGGACTGACTTCTGCCACCCTGCCTGGCAGTTCATTCCACCCGTGTCCCAGCTCTGTCTGCAGCACTGACAGCTCCAGCTGCCCAGTCAGGTCCCTGGCTGAGGCCGTTGCCTCACATCTGGGCTGGACCACCCCAGCTGTGGCACCAGCCCAGCTCTGACCTGCCACAAGAAACCTGGTACCAAGTGTCCAAGAGCCCATGTGTGCAAAGGCTTTGCCTCAGAGCACAGACATGAGATGGCCAAAGATTGATGAATGTCTCTCTAGACCTAGGAGTATAAAACCAGAATAAAATGCCTAAATTCATTCAACTGAAGATATTCCTCCCTCAGATTGCAGGAAGTAGATCCTTTGCTGTAACATTCCCAGTGCCATGTCTAATGACGGGGCAAGAAAATATGATTTTCATACCGATTCATTTTCTAATAGGAAAAATACAACGCTGGCAACAACTGTCTCTACAGAGGAGGGAGAATCAGCATCACTGATTACTTCAGGTTGTTTCAAAGGACATGCCCCTGGAGCCCCAGGGACACCTGGAGGGAGCCCAGAGGGGACAGAGAAAGGGACATCATGGGCTGCTCCTGTGCTGCTAAGCTGGCCTGGGCTTCTGGTTCAGAGGGAGCTCACGGCAAGCGGCAGCGCTGCAGAGAGGCAGCTCTGCCCAGGAGCAGCTCCTCTGCACACGCAGCAGGGCTGAGGGCTCTGCCTGCAGCACCGAAGGCACCGGAGCCAGGCACAGAGAGGGGAAAGGCAATGTAGGTTGTTGGTTGCTGAGCACTCACTGAGAGACAAATCTTCACAGGCCTAACACGGTGAGTCTCAGGCTGTAGGACAATACAGCTGCATTTCCTGGAGGGAGACCCTGAAGATGATACATCCCACAATTTACAGGATCTGTCAGGTCTCTCTCACAGTATCTCTGTTGTAGAGAAGAACACACTCCAGAGCAGGCCTTCCCTGCGGCACCATCAATGGGAAAGGGCATCATGACATCTTCTGCTGAGGGTGACTGCAGGGGGAGCTCCCAGGGGTGCCCAGGGCACAGAGGGTGGGATGGGGTCTGTGAGCACTGACAGGGAAGAGACATGGACAGGGAAACACCTCCCAGGGGGAGAATCTCCAGGCAGCAGGGAAATGATCAGAAATGAGAGGAAACTGAACCCGGAATTGTTATGGGAGGGAGAACAGAGAAAAGTCCACGTGATCCCCTGCAGTGCAGATCCCTCCTGTGAGCAGCCCCCTGGCCTCCTCTCCCCCCCAGCAAAGCCTCTGCCCTCAGGGCTGGGGGCTCCAAGGCATGGAGCAGCTCCTGTGCAGCCAGAGCTCCAGTTCCTCTGCAGAGCACAGGGGCTGAGAGCAGCTGCCCGGCAATGTTGGTGTCTGGGAGGTGGCTGCACAGCGGGGGAAGGGTGACGCTGTCTGAGTGCCCGGCTGCCTCTGCCCTGGCCTCTCTCACACCCACCCTCACCGCATTGTCCTTCTTGCTCCCCTGCTCTGGGTCACTGCTGTTGGGATCTTGTTCTTGCTGTCAGGCTCTCTGGGGATGGCAGTTTCAGCTGCAGAGTCACAGCCTGATTTTGTTGGTCCTTTCCTGCAGGTGTGTCCATGGGAACACGTGTCCCAGCTTTGCTCTGACCTGTGGGGTGTGGGCAATGCAGTCTGTGGGGCTGGGGAATGAGCTGAGTCTCCCTGAATCAAGTGCCGTCATCAGGACACTTGGCTGTCTCATTGAGGTGTCCTTCGATGCTGAGTGATTCCCTCTAAGTGCAGACATGTTCTATAGCATCTTTGTGTTGGTAGTGGTTTGATATGACCAAACTGATCCCTAGAACTTGTCTCTACCCCCTACTGCCAAGTTGGACTGACTTATCAAGACCCCATGGGTAGAGGCCCTGCTCTTCATTGTATCATAGAATCATAAAATCATTTCAGTTGTAAGATCATTGAGTCCAACCATAACCTTACCGAAGACTAGCACTAAACCATGTCCCTAAGAACTTCATCTAAATGCCTTTTAAACCCTTCCAGGGATGGTGACTCCAATACTGCCCTGGGCAACCTGTCCCAACACCTGACAATCCTTTCCAGGAAGAATTTTTCCTAATAACCACTCTAAATCTCCTGTGGCACAACTTGAAGCCATTTCCTCTTGTCCTATCACTTGCTACTTGGGAGAAGAGACAAACACCCTCCGTGCTCCAACCTCCTTTCAGGTAGTTGTAGACAGCAATAACGTCTCCCCTCAACCTCCTGTTCTCCAGGTTAAACCGCACCGGTTCCCTCAACTGCTCCTCATAGAGAGCTCCAGCCACGGAGCTGAAGGAACGTCTCCTGAAAAATGAAAGAGTGCTTGTAGCTTGTGGAGGGTCTATGAAAAATGGATTTGATTTTGTTCAGAGGTATCTCCTCTAACTTGTTAGTGTTTTTCCCTCCTGTGACAGGTCACATGCCCACAGGCAGCAAATGTCCAACAGCAGCTCCATCACCCATTTCCTCCTCCTGCCGTTCGCAGACACACGGGAGCTGCAGCTCTTGCACTTCTGGCTCTTCCTGGGCATCTACCTGGCTGCCCTCCTGGGCAACGGCCTCATCATCACCACCATAGCCTGGGACCAGCACCTCCACACCCCCATGTACTTCTTCCTGCTCAACCTCGCCCTCCTTGACCTGGGCTGCATCACCACCACTGTCCCCAAGTCCATGGCCAACTCTCTGTGGGATACCAGCGTCATTTCCTATGCAGGGTGTGCTGCACAACTCTTCCTGTTTTTCTTTTTAGCTTCAGCAGAATTTTATCTTCTCACCATCATGTCCTACGACCGCTACATTGCCATCTGCAAACCCCTGCACTATGGGACCCTCCTGGGCAGCAGAGCTTGTGTCCACATGGCAGCAGCTGCCTGGGCCACTGGGTTTCTCAATGCTCTGCTGCACACGGCCAATACATTTTCACTGCCCCTGTGCAAGGGCAATGCCCTGGGCCAGTTCTTCTGTGAAATCCCCCAGATCCTCAAGCTCTCCTGCTCGAACTCCTACGTCAGGGAACTTGAACTTCTTGTGGTTGGTGTTTCTTATGCATTTGGCTGTTTTGTGTTAATCGTGGTGTCCTATGTGCAGATCTTCAGGGCCGTGCTGAGGATCCCCTCTGAGCAGGGACGGCACAAAGCCTTTTCCACCTGCCTCCCTCACCTGGCCGTGGTCTCCCTGTTTGTCAGCGCTGCCATATTTGCCTACCTGAAGCCCCCCTCCATCTCCTCCCCATCCCTGGACCTGCTGGTGTCTGTTCTGTACTCTTTGGTTCCTCCAGCAGTGAACCCCCTCATCTACAGCATGAGGAACCAGGAGCTCAAGGATGCCCTGTGGAAACGGATGACTGGATTTCTTCTGAAGCTATAAACTGTCTCTGTCTTCTTCTATATAAGAGTTGTAATCTAAGTCCTTGCAGGATCATCATGTGTGCAGCATTTTCTGTCTCTAGTTGTGGTTTTGTTATTATGACTTTTTTTAATTCCCTTTGTAATTCTCTGCCTCCTTTTCACACTGAGTGGCTCTGTCAATGTGGAATTGTTTTCTCTGTGTTTAAGCAAAATAAAGGGTCCTTCACCAAACTTTTTTAGCTGACATCCTTTCTCTAAGACCTTTCTGGAGCTGCAGGGATAGTTCCTGTGTGCATGGGTGGAAGGGAAAAGAACTCTCACATGGAAGCACTGCCAGGGAGTATCAGTTCTTGTTCTTCCAGAGCTGTTCTGGTTTCACTCCCGCACTCTCCTTCTCATCCCTTGTGTTGGTGCAACGCCTGAGTGCTCTGGCAGCCTGGTCCCCGTCCTGCTGTGTGTCAGTACTGTGAGTGCAGGCAGGGACAGGCAATGGGCACTTGTGTCACAGAACTGACCTCACAACTGCCTTTCAACATAGAAAGGTGATCTCCTATGGGCAGGGCCTGAAGGTTTAGGTCTTCTTCCAAACCTTCTCTCAAAAATATGCCCAAGAAACTGGCCCACAGATGCAAACACGATTGTACATCTGAACAGTGTGTGTGTGCAGGGCTGGCACACAGCAGTGTCCTCTCACAGCCAGGCCTCCTGCCAGAGACCTGCAGGACCAGCAGAGCAGGGGCTGGGCTGTGCCCCTGTGCACTGGACACCCCTCAGAAGGAGCCTCAGGTCAATCGTCATGGACTGACCCCTTACAACCACCATTTCCAAAACTGGTCTCCTGTTCCAATTCACAGTGGTTGTTCTTCTGTAAATAGATGGACACTCAATGAATAGTTCAGCAGTGAATGTTTTCTTTGTACAGATGAGATGCAAGCAAGCACATCATGTACGTGAGGTGACATGAACAAGAGTGAGCACAAACCCCATCAACTATTCCTTGGGTTTCCATGAAGGCATGTGGCACACACAAGATGTTGAGGTCACTTCATGTTGGAAGTAACACTCCATGGGAAATCACCTGAATGAAGCACTGGGTTGTGTTTTCTTGAACTGAGGTCCCTGTGACCATTCCTCGTGTCATGGAACATCTCAGAGGAGTGAAAAGCAGAATGACACAGTGCAGTGCTAACGTGTCTCCCATTCTTTGTGAGTGGCAACAGGAGGCCAGAGGGACACGGTGACTCCTGCCTCTGTGTGTAAAACGGACAGACTCTGTCTCTGAGCATCCCTGGGAGCATAAGGAGTCCAGGAGGCCAGCTCAGATGTGAACACCTGACAGAACCCTGATATTTCTGTGTGTGACTCCAGGAACAGACCCCACTGTATCAGTGAGATTCATCTCAGTGTCCTTGGACAGGCTCATTGCAAGTGCTCCTGTCTGCTACGTCACCCTTGCCCATGATTCGAGATTATGCTCTCAAAAGTGTCATAGAAACCTGAATAATTCCAGGGTCCTTAGAAAACGCAGACCTCAAACCCATCTTCAAGCAGACCACGAGTAGGAACTAGAATAATAACAGGCTGGCCACCCTACCTCCTTTCCTGGGAAGGGGATGGGACACGTCCTCCTGCAGCCATTTCCAGGAATGTGAAGGACAAGGAAGGAACTGCTCAACCCAAATGGACAGGGGAAAGAAAGGCATGTTGTGTACAGGGCATTTGCAAGGCCTCATCCATGGTCTCCTTCTGGCCAGAGTGGTGCTGATGGGGCTCAAGAAGTGGATGCTGGGTGGGAAGTTGGCTGAACCATCAAGCCCCAATATCACCAGTGGTACAAAGTCCTCTGTGCAGTCAGTTACTGGTGTCATCTCTCAGTGACCAGCACTTGGGCCAACGCTGTTGAACGTCTTTATTCTCCCCTCCTATGATGTAACAGAGTGAACTTTCAGTGCCGTTGAGGATGATGCAAACCTGAGTGGAGGCCTTGAGCAACCTCACCTGGTTCACCCTGCTCTGAGCAGGAGAGTGAAAGAGGATGAGTGAGACAAGGGCTCTCTGCAAACCTGAGTTATTCTGTGATTTGACAGAATTTTTGCCTTGAAGAGGTTTCTGGAGAGAAAATAGGTAGAGGAATAGGGAAAAAAAAAAAAAAAAAAAAAAAGACAAAGGCAGAAGAGGAGATACAGAAGGTGTTAACATAAATACAGCAGTTCCAGTGAGGAGTGCTTTTCACTCACAGTGTTAGCAGGAAATATATTTGACAAATTTGAACAAGGTGAGGAAGTGAGATGGGTGTCTGCAGCCTGTGGGAAAGAGGGGCAGGGGTAGGACTGTGTAGAACAGCCTGTGGTGGCATTGGCAAAGGGCACTGGCAAGGCTGGAAGGGACTCACAGAACCCAGGTCTCTGTCCCCTTGGCCATGGCAGTTGTCTCTGCCACTGAGGCCCAGGAGAAGACGTTGTCCTCATGGCACTGGGGACTCGGTGCCTCCTTGCAGCCCCATGGGGAAGCTGGAAGTTGTTGCACCAGTGTTGTCCTTCCCTGGGCCTTGCACACCCACATCCCACGGTCCCAGGAAGAGCCCTGAGCCGTGTGTGAGGGACAGGATCCCTCTTCCCATTGCCTGCAAGTCATGGCTTCTCCTTTCTGCTTCAGAAAGCAAACCAAGGGGTTTCTCAGCATCAGAGCTGAAGAAAAGACTGAAAGGAGACCTCATGGTGGCTACAGCTTCCTCACAAGGGGAGAAGGAAGGGCAGGTACTGATCTCTTCTCTCTGGTGACCAGTGACAGAACATGAGGGAATGGAAGAGAGATGTGTCAGATGAAGTCTAGGTTGGACATGAGGAAAAGGTTCTGTACCCAGAGGGTGCTGGACACTGAACAGGGTCCCCAGGGAGGTGCCACGGCCCTAAGCCCAGGAGTTGGAATTGATGATCCTTGTGTTCCATTCCCAACACAAGAGATTCTATGATTCTATGAAATACTAGGTCAAAAGTTCATGTGTCATTGTACAGATGGGTTGTAAACATACACAACATGTTCAAGTCCACTGTGTGCATGTGGTGAGATGAACCCAAGGGAGCACAAATGCTGTCAGCTATTCCTTGGGGTGCCATAAAGGTCAGCGGGACAGAGATGGTGTTCAGGGGTCTCTTCCAAACTGTGTTATTGTAGGATTCCATGAATCTTTTCCTTGGAGAGCTCTTTCACGTCAGAATAGACAGAGGAAGAAGAAGGAAAAAAAAAAAAAACGAGGCAGAAGCAGAGGTATAAATGGCCCAGAGTAAATACAGCAGCTCCTCTGAGGAACGTTTCTCCACTCAAACCCTTGATAGGAAATCTATTGGATACATTTGATGAAAGCAGCTCAGTTTGATCTGCTCACACACTGGACCACAAGGAGGGTGATGGCTGGGTACGATGCCATGTGGTCACTTGTGTCTCAGGAGCTCATAGTCCAGTAGGAAGCCAATGGCTGTGGAGGGCACTGTGAGGTCACTTCTGCCTCTGCAGGGGACAGGCCAACAGCAGGAACATGGCTGGGGAAGGACTGTGAGGTCACACACAGCAGACGAGCAATCGGGCCCAATCAGCGTGGGTTTGTGAAAGGCAGGTCCTGCTTGACCAGCCTGATCTCCTTCTATGACAAGGTGACCGGCTGAGCAGATGAGGGAAAGTCTGTGGTGGGGAGTGAATCCGCCACACAGGCTGTGGGTGTTGTGTCCTTAGACTGCAGTAAAGCCTATGACACCGTATCCCACAGCATCTCCTGGAGAAGCTGCAGCTCCTGGCCTGGATGGTGTATCTGCGATGGGTAAAGTACTGGCTGGAGGGCCTGGCCCAAAGAGTTGTGGTGAACGGAGCCCAATCCACTTGGCCTCCGGTCCCAAGTGGTGACCCAGGGCTCAGTATTTGGCTCAGTTCTATTTAACTTTTATCAGTAATCTTGATGAGGGGATGGAGTGCAGCCTCAGTAAGTTTGCAAATGACACCAGGTTGGGTGGGAGTGTTGATCTGCTGGTGGGTGGGAAGGCCACACAGAGAGATCTGAACCAGCTGGATTGTTGTGCTGAGGCCAATTGCCTGAGGGCACTGGGTCCTGCACGTGGGTCACAACAGCCCCAGGCAGCGGTACAGGCCTGGGGAAGAGAGGCTGGAAAATTGCCTGATGGGAAGGGATCTGGGGGTGTTGATTGACAGCAGCTGAACATGAACCTGCATGTGCCCAGGTGGCCAAAAAGGCCACCAGCATCCTGGCTTGTATCACTAAGGGGAGACCTCGCTGTCCACAACTGCCTGAAGGGAGGTTGGAATATGGAGGGTGTTGGTCTCTTCTACGAAGTAGCAAGTGACTGGACAAGAGGAAATGGCCTCAAATTGTGCCGGGGGAGGTTTAGATTGGATATTAGGAAAAAATTCTTCCTGGAAAGGGTTGTCAGGCATTGGAACAGTCTGCCCAGGGCAGTGGTGGAGTTGCCATACCTGGAAGGGTTTAAAAGGTGTTTAGATGAGGTTCTTAGGGACATGGTTTAGTGCTAGATTTATTTTATGGTTGGACTCAATTACACTGAGGGTCTCTTCCAACTGAAATAGTTCTATGATTCTCTGTTACCAACTGGAAAATTCCATCTCTTCTTCAAAGTGCTCTTCACACACCTGCCTCTTTATCTACAGTCCTGAAACTTCTCTAAATAAGCACACAATCTTGAATCCCAGATGTAAATGATGGAAGCACCATGGCTCTATCAGTCTGGTCTGATACCTGCCAGTCCCAGGCAAACACCTCAGCTACACGGGGACCTCTCGAGGTTTGCACTGGGTGCTTATAGTGAGACCATGGAGCTCAGCCCGAAAACCTGAGAACTCCCCTCAAAACTTAAAAACCAAACCAATAACAACAACAAACGCCGCACTCTTTTTTTATCAGATGAAATAGCTCATATTTCCATTAAAATATCCATTGAAGTTCTGTCCTGTCAAAATATGAATTTTCAGAATGTGTATGAACTGTGGGAGATAAAACATTGACCTTTCCCTGTGCTTGCATTGCCAGAATTCTGTCCATCACGATGTGTATTTAATCCCCTGCACATCCAGGAGTTTCTTCCTGTCCTTATCCAGCTCACCATGTCTGAATTCATCTCTTCAGAAGCCTGTCTGGACATTTGCACTTTCCATGGCTCCCCAGAGGTTCTTCACCTCTTACTCTTTGCTCATTCAGAGCCTCTCAGCTCTCACTCTGCTCTGAGCTTCAGGCAGGTGAAGTCTTTCAGCAGTTGCTCTCGTACTCCCTGTAGGCAACTCTTCAATTAGGGCAATGGACCTCGTTGGAAGCTACTTAATTTAACCATAGAACTGAGAAACATCAATCAGTTCTATAGTGCTTTCTTTATTTTTTTTTTTCTCCTTTTTTGTTTCCTCTAATTAAAAATTCCCCGGTGCCTGTTTACATCCCGTTCTCTAAGGAAACATGGAGCAATTCCTGCAAAGAAGCTGTAACAGTCAGTGCAAACTTCAGTGCAGAATCTGATGTAAAGAAATGTGCTGTAAATCCCAGGGGCCAATGAGCAGAACAGGGAGTTTGGGGAGCTGATTATAGATTTCCTGCTAACAATTTGAGTAGAGAAACATTCTTCTCAGGAACTGCTCTGTTTATTTGACACCTTTTAGGTCTCCTACGCTACCTCCTTTCTTTATTTTATTTGTATTTTTTTTTAAATTTTATTTTCTTGTTCCTCCACCTATTCCATCTTCCAAATCCTTTCCAAGGGAAAGATTCCTTGAATCACAGAGTAACTCAGGTTGAACATCATCTTGTCTCAGTGTCCTGCTCAGGGCAGGGTGAACCAGGTGAGGTTGTCCAAGGCCTCTGCCCAGCTTTGCACCATCCACAAAGGAGCTGAAGGTTCACTCTGTCACATCATTCAGAGGGAGAATAAAGACGTTCAACAGTGTTGGCCCAAGTGCTGGTCCCTGAGGTAACTGGCTGCATGGGGGACTTTGTACCACTGGTGACGTTTGGGCTTCATCATCCATCCAGCTTCCTACCAGCATCCACTTCTATAGCCCAGAGAGCACCAGTCACATTCTAAGGACACAACGGGAAACCATGTCTGACACGTTTCAAATTTCCATGTGCACAACATCCCTTTCTTTCCCTGCCCATTTGGTTTCCACAATCCCTTCCTTGTTTTCCAAGTGTCTGGACATGGCCGCAGGAAGACTTGTGCCATTCCCTTCCCAGGGATGGAGCTGGGCTGACCAGCCTGTAATTCTCACAGTTCTCATTCCTGCCCTTCTTGAAGACAGGTTTGACAACTGGCTTTTCCAAGGACCTCAGAACCTCTCTGATTGGTCTGGCACATATGAGACCACAATCCAGAATCATGGGTAAGGATGGTGTAGCAAACAGGAGCATGTGAGATTGACCTGCTGGACCAGTGGGCTTTGTTCCTGGAGTCACACACCGAAATGTCAGGGTCTGTCAGGTGTCCACATCTGAGCTGGCCTCATGGACTCCTTGTGCACCCAGGGATGCTCAGGGACAGAGTCTGTTCCTTTTACACACAGAGGCAGGAGTCACAGTGTCCCTCTCTGGCCTCCTGAGGGAGGCACCTCAGCCCTGTGGTGTGTCACCCTGCTCTGCACTCACCTGAGATGTCTCACATTTTGGGGAATGGACATGGGGACATTGGTTAAAGGAAGCACAACCCAGTGCCGCATTTAGTTTCCATGGGATGTTTCACCCAATGTAAAATGACCTTGAGACCTTGTCTGTGCCACAGACCTTCCCAGAATCATACAACATCCTGAGCTGGAAGGGACCCATACGGATCATGGAGTCCAACTCCTGTCCCTACACAGGACACCCCACATGTCACACCGTGTGTCTGAGGATGTTGTCCAGTCTCTTCTTGAACACTGTCAGGTTGGGGCTGTGACACCTCCCTGAAGAGCCTGTTCAGTGTCCAGCACCTCTGGGTGAAGAACCTTTCCCTCATGCCCAACGTGACCCTCCCCAGGCACATCTTCTGCCATTCCCTTGGTTTCTATCAGTGTCATAGAGAGAAGAGCTCAGCCCTGCCCCTCCTGCTCCCCTGCTGAGGAACCTGCAGCCCCATGAGCTCTGCCCTCAGTCTCCTCTGCTCCAGCTAAGCAAACCCAGGGACTTCAGCCACTCCTCATACGGCTTCCCCTACAAACCCTTCACCAAATTTGTAGCCTCTTCTGGACACTCTCCAGTAGCTTTATCTCCTGAGGTCAGCCCAGCGCAGAGCAGAGCGGGACAATCCCCTCTTTACCTGGCTGGCTGTGCTGTGCTGGATGCACCAGGACACGGATCCCTCTTGGCTCCAGGGACACTGGTAGCTCTTGTTCAATTTCCTGTCGACCAGAACTCCCAGATCCCTCTCTGCAGAGCTGCTCTCCAGCATCTTGTCCCCCAGCCTGTATGTACCGTAGGGACAAAGTACCTCTCGAACTGGGGTGAGATGTCTGGGCTAGAGGGATTAGTCCATGATGATTAGGGTAGATTTGATGGGGTGTCCAGTGCACAGGGGCACAGCCCAGCCCCTGCTCTGCTGGTCCTGCAGGTCTCTGGCAGGAGGCCTGGCTGTGAGAGGACACTGCTGTGTGCCAGCCTGCACACACACACTGATCAGCTGAACAATGGGGTTTGCATCTGTGGCCACTTTTGTGGGCATGTTCTTGAGATAAATTTTGTAAGAAGACCTAAACCTTTACTCCCTGCCCCTAGGAGATCACCTTTCTATCTGCAAACGCTGTTGTGAGGCCAGCTCTGTCACAGCAGTGCCCATAGCCTGTCCCTGCCTGCGCTCACAGCACTGACACACAGCAGGACGGGGACCAAGCTGCCAGAGCACTCAGGCCTTGCACCAACACAAGGGATGAGAAGGAGAGTGTGGGAGTGGAACCAGAACAGCTCTGGAAGAACAAGCGCTGGTGCTCCCTGGCAGTGCTGCCATGCTGGACTCTTTTCCCTTCTACCCATGCACACAGGAACTGTCCCTGCAGCTCCAAAATAGTGCTGCAGGAGGGATACAGTGAAAAACAAGTCACTATACGAACCTTTATTTTGTTTAATCAAAAGGAGAGCACGGCTCCTCATTTATACAGCCAGTGGTTATAAAAGAAAAGCAGACAGAGAAATGGAAAGGGGCTGAAAATATTATAACAATAAAAAACCAACACACCAAAACAGAAAATCCAGATGACAGGCTGAGCCTGTAATAAGTCGCTTTAAAACTCCTAGGCAGAAGCAGAGAGGCAGTTTATTGCTCCAGAAAACACTTATATACGAGTTTGCACAGGGCATCCTTGAGCTCCTGGTTCCTCATGCTGTAGATGAGGGGGTTCACTGCTGGAGGTAACACTGAGTACAGAACAGACACCATCAGATCCAGGGATGAGGAGGAGACAGAGGGGGGCTTCAGGTGAGCAAATATGCCAGTGCTGACAAACAGGGAGACCACGGCCAGGTGAGGGAGGCAGGTGGAAAAGGCTTTGTGCCGCCCCTCCTCAGAGGGGATCCTCAGCACGGCCCTGAAGATCTGCACATAGGACACGACAACGAAAATGAAACACATAGAAAATAAACAGGCACTACCCAAAAGCAGCCTAAGTTCCCTGAGGAAGGAGTGTGAGCAGGAGAGCTTGAGGATCTGTGCGATTTCACAGAAGAACTGGCCCAGGGCATTGCCCTTGCACAGGGGCAGTGAAAATGTATTGGCCGTGTGCAGCAGAGCATTGAGAAACCCAGTGGCCCAGGCAGCTGCTGCCATGTGGACACAAGCTCTGCTGCCCAGGAGGGTCCCGTAGTGCAGGGGTTTGCAGATGGCAACGTAGCGGTCATAGGACATGATGGTGAGATTAAAATATTCTGCTGAAGCACAGAAAAAATAAAAAAAGAGTTGGGCAGCACATCCTGTGTATGAAATTGTGCTGGAGTCCCGGAGGGAATTGTCCATGGATTTGGGGAGAACGGCGGTGATGGATCCCAGGTCAAGGAGGGCGAGGTTGAGCAGGAAGAAGTACATGGGGGTGTGGAGGTGCTGGTCCCAGGCTATGGTGGTGATGATGAGGCTGTTGCCCAGCAGGGCAGCCAGGTAGATGCCCAGGAAGAGCCAGAAGTGCAAGAGCTGCAGCTCCCGTGTGTCTGTGAGCGGCAGGAGGAGGAACTGGGTGATGGAGCTGCTGTTGGACATTTGCTGCCTGTGAGCATGAGGACCTGTCATAGGAGGAAAAGATAGTGAAGGTTTAGATGAGACTCACAGACCCTCAAACCCCGTCACGCAAGGAGACACTTTTAGTTTTCAGGAGAACGTTCTGGCTGGAGCCCTCGTCGGTGCTTGATGAGTGTGCAATGAAGAGCAGGGTCTCTGCACAGGGGCTCTTGAGCAGTCAGCCTGACCCTGTGTGATTGGGTGGGCAGGGGCCAGTCCTGGGGTTCAGCTGTGTCGGCTGGAACCGCTCCTGGTGCAGAAGGGACTGTCAGCATCTGTACCCCCAGGCCTGAGAAACTGCGTTTAAGAGGTCTGGTGTTTCTACAGCTCCTTCTCCCCTCCCACCCTGGGGAGTGTTCTTGGGTGTCAGAAACCCTCAACATTTCTGGTGCACTCAGGTTGACCAGAGCGAGTCCTGGGAGACCAGAGGATGCCTGTGGGTCAGTGCAGAGTGAGGGCAGCTGCTCTGTCCCTCTGTCTTGCTCCAGCTGCCCTGGGCTGGCACCTTTCTGAGATGGAGCCTGATCACACTCCCATGTTACCCTGAAAAGCCAGCAGACACTGCTGAGAGCAGCATCTCTGTGCTTTTCTATGGTGCTTTCATACATACACAGATGCTGTGGGACAGGTCTGCATCATGAAGAGAAGCTCACAGCTTGGAACGAAAACCTCAATGGGACAGACAAGATGGCATTTGATTCAGGGAGACTCAGCTCATTCCCCAGCCCCACAGACTGCATTGCCCACACCCCACAGGTCAGAGCAAATCTGGGACACGTGTTCCCATGGACACACCTGCAGGAAAGAACCCACAAGATCAGGCTGTGACTCTGCAGCTGAAACTGCCATCCCCAGAGAGCCTGACAGCAAGAACAAGATGCCAACAGCAGTGACCCAGAGCAGGGGAGCAAGAAGGACAATGCGGTGAGGGTGGGTGTGAGAGAGGCCAGGGCAGAGGCAGCCGGGCACTCAGACAGCGTCACCCTTCCCCAGCTGTGCAGCCACCTCCCAGACACCAACATTGCCGGGCAGCTGCTCTCAGCCCCTGTGCTCTGCAGAGGAACTGGAGCTCTGGCTGCACAGGAGCTGCTCCATGCCTTGGAGCCCCCGGCCCTGAGGGCAGAGGCTTTGCTGGGTGGGACAGGAGGCCAGGGGGCTGCTCACTGGAGGGGTCATAGGGAGTTTTCTCTGTTCTCCCTCCCATAATAATTCCAGGTTCAGTTTCCTCCCCTTTTTGATTATTTCCCTGCTGCCTGGAGATTCTCCCCCTGGGAGGTGTTTCCCTGTCCATGTCTCTTCCCTGTCAGTGCTCACAGACCCCATCCCACCCCCTGTGCCCTCCCCCTGGCCCTACAGATCCTGCCTGTTCCCAGGGCACTGCCTGGGGGCATCTTCCTGTTTGCAGGTTGGAAAACAGGACAGGTCAGACTAGGCTGATGGGTCCAGCCAAGGTGATGCAGGTGCTGTGCACAGGCAGAGGGGTGGTGAAGGGATGTTATGAGCCTTCTGGCAGATGTGCTGATCACTCAGAGTTGCAGTTCAGGAGTCTCAGTGACTTGTTTAAGCATGAGAGCTCATTTTCATTTTATCCTTTCCTGCACCCCCCACCCCTTGGGAGAGGAAACTGAAAAGACAGGCTCAGGAAAGCTCCTTTTCTGTCTGGTAATCCTTGCACTGATCTTGTCCTTGAGGCATCCGATTGGAAAAATGCTGGGGGTGATCTGGATCTGTGAGCAGAAAGACATTTCCTGCCGTATAGGGTTTGCTCCTTCATGCGACAGCTTCTCCCTTCAGTGTTGTTGGGATCTCCCTGGGCAGGCTGAGCGCTGACCCTGGCAGGTGGCAGAGTCCCTGCCCCAGCACAGCCCTGGGCTGCAGGGACCCTGCTCTGCAGGACAGCCCTGGGCACCCCTGGGAGCTCCTCCTGCAGTCACCCTCAGCAGAAGATGCCATGATGCCCTTTCCCATTGATGATGCCGCAGGGAAGCCCTGCTCTGGAGTGTGTTCTTCTCTACAGCAGAGATACTGTGAGAGAGACCTGACAGATCCTGTAAATTGTGGGATGTATCATCTTCAGGGTCTCCCTCCAGGAAATGCAGCTGTATTGTCCTACAGCCAGAGACTCACCGTGTTAGACCTGTGAAGATTTGTCTCTCAGTGAGTGCTCAGCCACCAACCACCTACATTGCCTTTCCCTTCTCTGTGCCTGGCTCTGGTGCCTTCGGTGCTGCAGGCAGAGCCCTCAGCCCTGCTGTGCTGTGCAGAGGAGCTGCTCCTGGGCAGAGCTGTCTCTCTGCAGCGCTGCCGCTTGCCAGGAGCTCCCTCTGTCCCAGGAGCCCAGGCCAGCTCAGCAGCACAGGAGCAGCCCATGATGTCCCTTTCTCTGTCCCCTCTGGGCTCCCTCCAGGTGTCCTTGGGGCTCCAGGGCCACATCCTTTGAAACAACCTGAAGTAATCAGTGATGCTGATTCTCCCTCCTCTGTAGAGACAGTTGTTGCCAGCGTTGTATTTTCCCTATTAGAAAATGAATCGGTATGAAAATCATATTTTCTTGCCCCGTCATTAGACATGACACTGGGAATGTTACAGCAAAGGATCTACTTCCTGCATACTGAGGGAGGAATATCTTCAGTTGAATGAATTTAGGCATTTTATTCTGGTTTTATACTCCTAGGTCTAGAGAGACATTCATCAATCTTTGGCAATGTCATGTCTGTGCTCTGAGGCAAAGCCTTTGCACACATGGGCTCTTGGGCACTTGGTACAAGGTTTCTTGTGGCAGGTCAGAGCTGGGCTGGTGCCACAGCTGGGGTGGTCCAGCCCAGATGTGAGGCAATGGCCTCAGCCAGGGACCTGACTGGGCAGCTGGAGCTGTCAGTGCTGCAGACCGAGCTGGGACACGGGTGGAATGAACTGCCAGGCATGGTGGCAGAAGTGAGTTCATCTGGTCTACAAGGACAGCAGCCTCCAAGCACAGAACAGCCCAGATCAGAACTCAGTCCAGACCTGTAAGGTGATTCAAGGGCCCATAATGAACTGTTACTACTGCAGGAACAAATAACAAGAAACAGGGACACTGTGTGGCTACTGATGAATTTAATAACGGAAAGAGGTGAGAATCCCTGTGTCCTCTTGTCCTCCATCTTCACCTGCAATGTGTCCCAGGACTGTGTGACTGGAGACAGGAATCTGGAAAACAATCAGCTGAGGATGGGGATCAAGTCAGGGGTCACTGGAAGTAACACAATCCTTTCCAGTCTATGGGACAGCAGGGGCAGCATCCCAGGAGCTGAGACAGCAGGACGATGTCACATTGAGGCCACTCTCCACCATCCTGGAAAGCTCATGGACACCGGGGGGACTCCCTGACCACTGGCAGCTCTCACACAGTGTGTGCACTTTTCAGAATGGCCAATGGGTGAGCAGGGGAACTAAGGGCTGTGCCCCAGAACATGTCCACTGGGACCCCATTTCTGGGTGTCTGGAAGAGAAGGTGACGGGGTTTACCCAGGGCAGGTTGTGCCTGTTCATCCTCTTTATTTTCTGTTAGGAAAGGACAGGGTCTGGATGTGGGCAGAGCAGGGGTGGTCTGTTACCTGGAAGTCAGCAAGGCATTCAGCGTCATCCCCCACAATGTGCTTGTGCCCAAGTTAGGATATTATGGTCTGTGTCAGTGTGTAAGTAGATGGGTAAAAGGCAATCTGGATGGTTTGGCTTAGAAGGACAATAGATAAAGGGAGAAACTTTCCATTCCTGACGACAGTCAAGCACTGGAAGCTGTTTCCCAGCAGTGCGCATCCACTCTACCTCAGAAAGTTAACACGATGTGTTTGTATAGACCCCTCACTAATCTGGTCTGACCCTGGGGATCGAAGGGGAATGGTAGAAAGATTGTTGTTGATTTTGGAAAGAAGGCAGGCTTTTTTGGACTAATCCTATATGGCAGTGCCATTTGCATGCTGTGGGCATGGCTGTGCCTGGGAGGTGGGGAATGGCTGCTGCTGGGGTGTTTGTGCTCAGTCATGGCCCATGAGCTGGCCCTGCTCTGCTCCTCTCTTACACTGCCCACACTTGGATGGTCCTCAGGAATCATCCATGAGCCTGGTGGATGCATGAACCTCCTGGAGTGATGGGTATGGATCCAAATAGAGGATTCAAGCAAGTTTGGGACTGGGGCAGCTCAGGTGATTGGTGACCATTGCCAGGTTTATGAAAGAAGTTGAACGGGTTTGGGGGACCTCACAGGCATTGCCAAGTCCTCAGAAAACCAGAGCCTTGTGGTTAAAGCAACAGCACTTGGCACCAAACCCACCCCCAAAACACAAAACACTCACAGTGACCACAGGCAGAGCCTGAGAAATATTTGACTGAAGGGGTCTCCTTTGTCAGGTCCTGGGGTCAGGGCTTGGCCATTCTCATGATGAACAAACGTCAAGGGCTGACCTGGCACCAGAGCCACCTCTACATCCCCTTTACCACCGCTGACCATTGTCTCCAGGCTTTTTCTTGAGAAGCCTCCAGGGAGAGGGACTGCTTGTGTCAGCAATGGCCCTTTGTGGGGTCCCAAACTGTCGGAGACTACGGTGGGTCCGTGGATTCCCTGACGGAGGGCATGGGAACAGAAATTAGCCTTGAAGATATGAAGGCCTACCCATGAGAAAGATGGGAGTAAAGGAGTATCCAGAGATGTTAAGGATGTACCCGTGAGAGAGAAGGGAGTAGAAGAGTAACACTGATGGTAGCAAAATTAGCCAATGAGATGTTACTGCTGTAACTTGTAACCAATAGTGAAGAGACACATGAATTGGTAAAACTGAATAAAAATGCACTTGTGGCAATAAATGGCATCTACTACTTTCATCTTGGAGGAACTTGGTCCATGTCGTTTTTCCGTCTCAACCGCGACACCAAACACCCTCAGAAACCTGGGGTTTGTTTCTGCCCTTCAGTTCATGACAGGTTTGTTCATTCTTTCAGTACCTGCAGTTCAGGATCGTGGCAGCAGAGGGCTCAGTATCATCCAAAATGCCCTTACAAGACGATGCTCTCTGCAGCACTTTCCTAAAGGCTTCAAGTCTGGTGTGGATGATTTCAGAGATTACAGAATTGTAGCCAAACAGTGAGCATTTCCATAATAAAGAGTAATAAAACCAAATCTCTAATATTTCCGTCACCCTCCCAAAACCCTTATTTCCACAACAGCTGGTATCAACAATCTCCAATGAATATTGATCTAGAGAATCTCCTGAGAACGACTGAATATGTCAGAGAAGTGGGTGCCTAAATCACCACTTGAGCAAGGAGACGGGCCAGGACACCTCAAGAGGAGTCACAGAACTCTGGACCAAGAGGTGGGTGTTCCTGGGAATCTCAGGTGCAACAGCACAGTGATATTTGTGTTCAGGGAGCTGGTCAAGTGACCCATCTCCTGTTCTGTAATGGTGTCTGAGTTTGCTCAGGTCACCCCTGACTTGAACCCCATCCACGGCTGGGTATTCTCCAGACTCCCGCCTTCAGGAACAAAGTCCCAGGAGACCTTGCTGGTGAAGATGGAGGCAGAGAAGACATGAAGAACCTCAGTCCTGTCTGATTCTACTCTTAGAATGTTCAGCAGCAGTTCCACATTCACGCTGTCCTTTTACTGGAAATGAAACCGTGTCAGCTAATTTCAGCTGGCTCCAAGATGGACCCACTCCTTGCCAAATCTGAACCACTCAGTGATGTTGGCACCACCTCTGGGATATTGTATTTGAGAAAGGGTAAAAAACGCTGCACAACAGCAGGTAGGAGAGAGGAGGGAGGAAATGTGAGAGAAAAGCACTGCAGACACCACGGTCATATCCCATAGGACCCAAGCAGGTCCCTCAGCAGGCCAGAGCTTGCTCTCCTGAAATCCTGCTCTTGGCCTTGTGATCATCTCCCAGGAGCCTCAGCTCCACTTTCCCATCCCTGACTGTTCCATCCTGACCAACCCTTTCTGGTTTGTAAGTGTGAAGTCCCA
Source organism: Patagioenas fasciata (assembly GCF_037038585.1). NCBI lineage: Eukaryota > Metazoa > Chordata > Aves > Columbiformes > Columbidae > Patagioenas > Patagioenas fasciata. The sequence continues at coordinate 1,594,807 of NC_092528.1, forward strand.
CAGGGCACCTCACCCCACTGACTCCTCAGTCACCCGTGTCAGGAAGATGTTGTCAATGAGCTCCAAACACTCCTGGATGGCTGGTACCTTGCAGATACTGGGATATCTCAGGTCTGACACGAGGACACCGCCCTGAAAACATGATGCTTCTTTCATTTGTCTTGAAGGAGGCCTCATATAATTTATCTTCCTCATCAGTGAGTCTGTAGCTGATGTCCCATCACCACAACATTGTCCATGTTGTTCTGCCTTTTCCTGATGACTCCTCAACCTTCAGCTGACATTGTCTGTCCACAGGCTGAATTTCATGCATTCCTGCTGTTCTCTCACAAGAGGGGAATCTACCCCTGTGAGTCCAGATCTCTGACAGTATGAGTAACAGACCCCCAAGATCCCACGGTTTCTCCAGGAGATGGTATTTGTAGTGTCCTGTAACTCCTTATCCTTTTATTTTGGGAGAGAAACCCTTATCAGGATAAACCATCTGCATGAAAACATTAACAGCTGAGCAAATGGAGCTTCAGTCCAGGGAGAGTCCAGACCTTGTGAATATCTGGTATTCGACCAGCAGAAAGCTCTGAAGTTGTACAAAGAGAAGTGACCAGTGCTGTATCAGTGTGGGACAATAACCCCATCCATCAGGACAGAGCAGGACCTGACACGCTGAGCACTGACCCTGAGGAGAAGGGCCTGGGCACTCCAAGGTCCCCACACCAGCCCGTGGTGCACGCTCACCATGAACAAGGCAGCTGCACACGGGGCTGCATGAGGAGCAGCGTGGGGACCCAGACACCTGGAATTCTCATCCCATTCGGTTCAGCACTGGTGTGACCCCACACACACGGGGGTGTGCCAGTGTGCAGCTTCCCAGTTTGGAGAAGCAGGGAGGAACTGGAGAGTGCAGGGCTGTGCCAAGGCAGGTTCAGCACCTTGTGCACATGGTGTGGGATGCTGAGGGACCTGGGCTGCTTTGGCCCAGCAGCGCTGGGGAGGCTGCAGCAGTGCAGGAGTAGCCTGAGAGTGCTTGAAGGGTGGTTTCAGGGGTGGTGGAGGTTTCTTCATAGTGGGAAAGAGCATGGGAAAGAAATAACGGCCCAAAGTGCAGCTGGGGAGGTCCAGGCTGGACATGAGCAGAAAGGAATGTGACTGGAAGGGCAGTGCTGTGGTGGAGCAGGTCAGCAGAGGGAGTCTGCATCAGCCCAAGGCTTTGTGCTTCAAGGAACAGCTGGGGAGGATGCAGAGATCTCAGCAAATGAAGGAAGATGCTCAGACAAGAGCAAGGTGGGGCAGCAGGGGGGATGTCTGCATCCTGCAGGGAAAGAGGTGCAGGGGATGCCACAGCACAGGACAGGCTGTGGTGGAGAGGATCAAGGGATGTAAAGAGGCTGAAAGCCCCACCAGACATGAGCTCCTTCTCTCCTTGGCTATGGCTGTTGTCTGCACCTCTGATGCCTGTGAGGAGACACCTTGTCCTTCCAGCACAGGGGCCTCATGGCCTCCTTGTCCCCAGCCAGGAGCCTGGGAGCTGTGGGACCATAGTCCTGCCCTTGGCCTTGCACAGCCCCACATCACACTGTCCAGGAAGGGCCCTGGGCAACGTGGGAGGGACAAGATCTGTCTTCCCAGGGCTGGGGGTCAGGGCTTGGCCCTTTGGTTAATGAAACACATCCAGCTTTATTCAGCATCAGAGAGACATTTACTTTGCTTTTCCTGACCAGTCATCACTGCCTCCAGTTTTCTGCTCTAACCAACCCTGGGGTCAGTTCCTTAATAGTGTCCCTCAGTGGGACCCATTAACATTACAAGAAACTTTGCAGTTTGAATCTGACTTTGACTTCTTCAGAAGTTTCTTCAACTTCCCCTCAGGGTCTGAGGTTCATGGACTCAGCACCACACCCACCAGAGGGGTCATTAAAGCAGCTTGGGCTGCTCCTGTGCTGCTGAACTGGGCTGGGCTCCTGGGACAGAGGGAGCTCCTGGCAAGCGGCAGCGCTGCAGAGAGACAGCTCTGCCCAGGAGCAGCTCCTCTGCACACGCAGCAGGGCTGAGGGCTCTGCCTGCAACGGGAGACGAGCAAGGCAGAGAGAGGGGAAATGCAGTCTGGGTGGGAGTTTTGCTGTGAGTTCACAAGGAGAGAAATCTTCACACACATTAAGTCTGTGACTGCACATCATTGCATCTGCAAATCATGGTGGGATTTCCTGACGCTGGTACAAGAAACGAGATAGGTAAGTAAAACTATCAGAAACTTTCTTCTATAGCTAAGGGGGACATGCAGCAGAGCAGGGAATTCATCCATAAACCATCAGAGGCAGCTGCGTCCTGCTGAGGTTGAGTCCAGGGGTGTGAAGCTGTTTCTGCACCCAGGGTTGCCCAGGGCTGTCCTGCAGAGCAGGGTCCCTGCCAAGGAGATCCCTACATGTCTGTGTAGAGAAGCTGTGGGGGAAAGTAGTGACCCCTATCAGGGCAGGAAAGGCGCTTCTGCTGTGGAGAGGGTGCTGTATGGGTCAGAGTTGCTCACAGATCCAGATCACCCACAGCATTTTTCCAAGGGGTTGCCTCAAGGACAAACTGGGAAAGAGCTTGAGAAACAAATAATGACATGAAGTGCAGCTGAGGAGGTCCAGGCTGGACATGAGCAGCAAGGAATGTGACTGGAAGGGCAGTGCTGTGGGGGAGCAGGTCAGCAGAGGGAGTCTGCATCAGCCCAAGGCTTTGTGCTCCAAGGAACAGCTGGGGAGGATGGAGAGATCTCAGCCAAGGAAGGAAGATGCTCAGACAAGAGCAAAGTGGGGCAGCAGGGGGGATGTCTGCAGCCTGCAGGGAAAGAGGTGCAGGGGATGCCACAGCACAGGACAGGCTGTGGTGGAGATGATCAAGGGATGTAAAGAGGCTGAAAGTCCTACCAGACATGAGCTCCTTCTCCCCTTGGCTATGGATTACCAGACAGTTAAGGAGTTTTCCTGATGCTGTCTGAAAAGTTTCCTCTCCCAAGGGGTGGGGGGTGCAGGAAAGGATAAAATGAAAATGAGCTCTCATGCTTAAACAAGTCACTGAGACTCCTGAACTGGAACTCTGAGTGATCAGCACATCTGCCAGAAGGCTCATAACATCCCTTCACCACCCCTCTGCCTGTGCACAGCACCTGCATCACCTTGGCTGGACCCATCAGCCTTAGCCTGACCTGTCCTGTTTTCCAACCTGCAAACAGGAAGATGCCCCCAGGCAGTGCCCTGGGAACAGGCAGGACCTGTAGGGCCAGGGGGAGGGCACAGAGGGTGGGATGGGGTCTGTGAGCACTGACAGGGAAGAGACATGGACAGGGAAACACCTCCCAGGGGGAGAATCTCCAGGCAGCAGGGAAATGATCAGAAATGAGAGGAAACTAAACCCGGAATTGTTATGGGAGGGAAAACAGAGAAAAGTCCCTGTGATCCCCTGCAGTGCAGATCCCTCCTGTGAGCAGCCCCCTGGCCTCCTCTCCCCCCCAGCAAAGCCTCTGCCCTCAGGGCCGGGGGCTCCAAGGCATGAAGCAGCTCCTGTGCAGCCAGAGCTCCAGTTCCTCTGCAGAGCACAGGGGCTGAGAGCAGCTGCCCGGCAACGTTGGTGTCTGGGAGGTGGCTGCACAGCTGGGGAAGGGTGACGCTGTCTGAGTGCCCGGCTGCCTCTGCCCTGGCCTCTCTCACACCCACCCTCACCGCATTGTCCTTCTTGCTCCCCTGCTCTGGGTCACTGCTGTTGGCATCTTGTTCTTGCTGTCAGGCTCTCTGGGGATGGCAGTTTCAGCTGCAGAGTCACAGCCTGATCTTGTGGGTCCTTTCCTGCAGGTGTGTCCATGGGAACACGTGTCCCAGCTTTGCTCTGACCTGTGGGGTGTGGGCAATGCAGTCTGTGGGGCTGGGGAGTGAGCTGAGTGTCCCCCAGTCAAATGCCATCATTAGGACCCTTGTCTGTCTCGTTGAGGTTTTCTTCCCAGCTGCGAGCTTCCCTCCAGGATGGAAACCTGTCCTATAGCCTCTGTGTGTTATCTGAAAGCCCCTCGGAGAAGTGCAGAGATGCTGCAACCAAGAAAAAGCATTTTAGGAAAGGATGAGACTTGTTTTGGTTCCATCTGACAAAGCTGAACCCCAGGACTGTCCCCTGTCCCCCGTTCCCATGCCCCCTGGTGCAGAGCAGGGCTGACTCCTCGGCAGCCAGCGGGCACAGGCCCTGCTCCTCACGGCACCTCCAGCCAGCACCACCCAGGGCTCAGACACGGAGCTGGAGGAAGGCCTGGGAAAGGACAAGGGGGTGTGGACGGGGGAGAGGGTGTATGAGAAATGGCTTTGACTTTGCTCAGAGAAGTCTCCCGTAACTTGTCACTGCCTTTTCTTCTTTGGTCAGCGTCCTATGTCGAGAGGCAGCAAATGTCCAACAGCAGCTCCATCACCCAGTTCCTCCTCCTGCCGTTCGCAGACACACGGGAGCTGCAGCTCTTGCACTTCTGGCTCTTCCTGGGCATCTACCTGGCTGCCCTCCTGGGCAACGGCCTCATCATCACCACCATAGCCTGGGACCAGCACCTCCACACCCCCATGTACTTCTTCCTGCTCAACCTCGCCCTCCTGGACCTTGGCTTCATCTCCACCACTGTCCCCAAGTCCATGGCCATTTCCCTCTACGACACCAGGGCCATCTCCTACACAGGATGTGCTGCACAGGTCTTTTTTTTCTTTTTCTATGCTACAGGAGAATTTTCTCTCCTCACCATCATGTCCTACGACCGCTACGTTGCCATCTGCAAACCCCTGCACTACGGGACCTTCCTGGGCAGCAGAGCTTGTGTCCACATGGCAGCAGGTGCCTGGGCCACTGGGTTTCTCAATGCTCTGCTGCACACGGCCAATACATTTTCACTGCCCCTGTGCAAGGGCAATGCCCTGGACCAGTTCTTCTGTGAAATCCCCCAGATCCTCAAGCTCTCCTGCTCGAACTCCTACGTCAGGGAACTTGAACTTCTTGTGGTTGGTGTTTCTTATGCATTTGGCTGTTTTGTGTTAATCGTGGTGTCCTATGTGCAGATCTTCAGGGCCGTGCTGAGGATCCCCTCTGAGCAGGGACGGCACAAAGCCTTTTCCACCTGCCTCCCTCACCTGGCCGTGGTCTCCCTGTTTGTCAGCGCTGCCATATTTGCCTACCTGAAGCCCCCCTCCATCTCCTCCCCATCCCTGGACCTGCTTGTGTCTGTTCTGTACTCTTTGGTTCCTCCAGCAGTGAACCCCCTCATCTACAGCATGAGGAACCAGGAGCTCAAGGATGCCCTGTGGAAACGGATGACTGGATTTCTTCTGAAGCTATAAACTGTCTCTGTCTTCTTCTATATAAGAGTTGTAATCTAAGTCCTTGCAGGATCATCATGTGTGCAGCATTTTCTGTCTCTAGTTGTGGTTTTGTTATTATGACTTTTTTTAATTCCCTTTGTAATTCTCTGCCTCCTTTTCACACTGAGTGGCTCTGTCAATGTGGAATTGTTTTCTCTGTGTTTAAGCAAAATAAAGGGTCCTTCACCAAACTTTTTTAGCTGACATCCTTTCTCTAAGACCTTTCTGGAGCTGCAGGGATAGTTCCTGTGTGCATGGGTGGAAGGGAAAAGAACTCTCACATGGAAGCACTGCCAGGGAGTATCAGTTCTTGTTCTTCCAGAGCTGTTCTGGTTTCACTCCCACACTCTCCTTCTCATCCCTTGTGTTGGTGCAACGCCTGAGTGCTCTGGCAGCCTGGTCCCCGTCCTGCTGTGTGTCAGTACTGTGAGTGCAGGCAGGGACAGGCAATGGGCACTTTTGTCACAGAACTGACCTCACAACTGCCTTTCCAGATAGAAAGGTGATCTCCTATGGGCAGGGCCTGAAGGTTTAGGTCTTCTTCCGAACCTTCTCTTCAAAAATATGCCCAAGAAACTGGCCCACAGATGCAAACACGATTGTACATCTGAACAGTGTGTGTGTGCAGGGCTGGCACACAGCAGTGTCCTGTCACAGCCAGGCCTCCTGCCAGAAACCTGCAGGACCAACAGAGCAGGGGCTGGGCTGTGCCCCTGTGCACTGGACACCCCTCAGAAGGAGCCTCAGGTCAATCATCATGGACTGACCCCTTACAACCACCATTTCCAAAACTGGTCTCCTGTTCCAATTCACAGTGGTTGTTCTTCTGTAAATAGATGGACACTCAATGAATAGTTCAGCAGTGAATGTTTGCTTTGTACAGATGAGATGCAAGCAAGCATATCATGTACGTGAGGTGACATGAACAAGAGTGAGCACAAACCCCATCAACTATTCCTTGGGTTTCCATGAAGGCCTGTGGCACACACAAGATGTTGAGGTCACTTCATGTTGGAAGTAACACTCCATGGGAAATCACCTGAATGAAGCACTGGGTTGTGTTTTCTTGAACTGAGGTCCCTGTGACCATTCCTCGTGTCATGGAACATCTCAGAGGACTGAAAAGCAGAATGACACAGTGCAGTGCTAACGTGTCTCCCATCCTTTGTGAGTGGCAACAGGAGGCCAGAGGGACACGGTGACTCCTGCCTCTGTGTGTAAAACGGACAGACTCTGTCTCTGAGCATCCCTGGGAGCATAAGGAGTCCAGGAGGCCAGCTCAGATGTGAACACCTGACAGAACCCTGATATTTCTGTGTGTGACTCCAGGAACAGACCCCACTGTATCAGTGAGATTCATCTCAGTGTCCTTGGACAGGCTCATTGCAAGTGCTCCTGTCTGCTACGTCACCCTTGCCCATGATTCGAGATTATGCTCTCAAAAGTGTCATAGAAACCTGAATAATTCCAGGGTCCTTAGAAAACGCAGACCTCAAACCCATCTTCAAGCAGACCACGAGTAGGAACTAGAATAATAACAGGCTGGCCACCCTACCTCCTTTCCTGGGAAGGGGATGGGACACGTCCTCCTGCAGCCATTTCCAGGAATGTGAAGGACAAGGAAGGAACTGCTCAACCCAAATGGACAGGGGAAAGAAAGGCATGTTGTGTACAGGGCATTTGCAAGGCCTCATCCATGGTCTCCTTCTGGCCAGAGTGGTGCTGATGGGGCTCAAGAAGTGGATGCTGGGTGGGAAGTTGGCTGAACCATCAAGCCCCAATATCACCAGTGGTACAAAGTCCTCTGTGCAGTCAGTTACTGGTGTCATCTCTCAGTGACCAGCACTTGGGCCAACGCTGTTGAACGTCTTTATTCTCCCCTCCTATGATGTAACAGAGTGAACTTTCAGTGCCGTTGAGGATGATGCAAACCTGAGTGGAGGCCTTGAGCAACCTCACCTGGTTCACCCTGCTCTGAGCAGGAGAGTGAAAGAGGATGAGTGAGACAAGGGCTCTCTGCAAACCTGAGTTATTCTGTGATTTGACAGAATTTTTGCCTTGAAGAGGTTTCTGGAGAGAAAATAGGTAGAGGAATAGGGAAAAAAAAAAAAAAAAAAAAAAAAGACAAAGGCAGAAGAGGAGATACAGAAGGTGTTAACATAAATACAGCAGTTCCAGTGAGGAGTGCTTTTCACTCACAGTGTTAGCAGGAAATATATTTGACAAATTTGAACAAGGTGAGGAAGTGAGATGGGTGTCTGCAGCCTGTGGGAAAGAGGGGCAGGGGTAGGACTGTGTAGAACAGCCTGTGGTGGCATTGGCAAAGGGCACTGGCAAGGCTGGAAGGGACTCACAGAACCCAGGTCTCTGTCCCCTTGGCCATGGCAGTTGTCTCTGCCACTGAGGCCCAGGAGAAGACGTTGTCCTCATGGCACTGGGGCCTCGGTGCCTCCTTGCAGCCCCATGGGGAAGCTGGAAGTTGTTGCACCAGTGTTGTCCTTCCCTGGGCCTTGCACACCCACATCCCACGGTCCCAGGAAGAGCCCTGAGCCGTGTGTGAGGGACAGGATCCCTCTTCCCATTGCCTGCAAGTCATGGCTTCTCCTTTCTGCTTCAGAAAGCAAACCAAGGGGTTTCTCAGCATCAGAGCTGAAGAAAAGACTGAAAGGAGACCTCATGGTGGCTACAGCTTCCTCACAAGGGGAGAAGGAAGGGCAGGTACTGATCTCTTCTCTCTGGTGACCAGTGACAGAACATGAGGGAATGGAAGAGAGATGTGTCAGATGAAGTCTAGGTTGGACATGAGGAAAAGGTTCTGTACCCAGAGGGTGCTGGACACTGAACAGGGTCCCCAGGGAGGTGCCACGGCCCTAAGCCCAGGAGTTGGAATTGATGATCCTTGTGTTCCATTCCCAACACAAGAGATTCTATGATTCTATGAAATACTAGGTCAAAAGTTCATGTGTCATTGTACAGATGGGTTGTAAACATACACAACATGTTCAAGTCCACTGTGTGCATGTGGTGAGATGAACCCAAGGGAGCACAAATGCTGTCAGCTATTCCTTGGGGTGCCATAAAGGTCAGCGGGACAGAGATGGTGTTCAGGGGTCTCTTCCAAACTGTGTTATTGTAGGATTCCATGAATCTTTTCCTTGGAGAGCTCTTTCACGTCAGAATAGACAGAGGAAGAAGAAGGAAAAAAAAAAACAAATGAGGCAGAAGCAGAGGTATAAATGGCCCAGAGTAAATACAGCAGCTCCTCTGAGGAACGTTTCTCCACTCAAACCCTTGATAGGAAATCTATTGGATACATTTGATGAAAGCAGCTCAGTTTGATCTGCTCACACACTGGACCACAAGGAGGGTGATGGCTGGGTACGATGCCATGTGGTCACTTGTGTCTCAGGAGCTCATAGTCCAGTAGGAAGCCAATGGCTGTGGAGGGCACTGTGAGGTCACTTCTGCCTCTGCAGGGGACAGGCCAACAGCAGGAACATGGCTGGGGAAGGACTGTGAGGTCACACACAGCAGACGAGCAATCGGGCCCAATCAGCGTGGGTTTGTGAAAGGCAGGTCCTGCTTGACCAGCCTGATCTCCTTCTATGACAAGGTGACCGGCTGAGCAGATGAGGGAAAGTCTGTGGTGGGGAGTGAATCCGCCACACAGGCTGTGGGTGTTGTGTCCTTAGACTGCAGTAAAGCCTTTGACACCGTATCCCACAGCATCTCCTGGAGAAGCTGCAGCTCCTGGCCTGGATGGTGTATCTGCGATGGGTAAAGTACTGGCTGGAGGGCCTGGCCCAAAGAGTTGTGGTGAACGGAGCGAAATCCACTTGGCCTCCAGTTCCAAGTGGTGTCCCCAGGGCTCAGTATTTGGCTCAGTTCTATTTAACCTTTATCAATAATCTTGATGAGGGGATGGATTGCAGCCTCAGTAAGTTTGCAAATGACACCAGGTTGGGTGGGAGTGTTGATTTGCTGGTGGGTGGGAAGGCCACACAGAGAGATCTGGACCAGCTGGATTGTTGTGCTGAGGCCAATTGCCTGAGGGCACTGGGTCCTGGATAGGGTCACAACAACCCCAGGCAGCGCTACAGGCTTGGGGAAGAGAGGCTGGAAAACTGCCTGATAGAAAGGGATCTGGGGGTGTTGATCAACAGCGGCTGAACATGAACCTGCATGTGCCCAGGTGGCCAAAAAGGCCACCAGCATCCTGTCTTGTATCACTAAGGGGAGACCTCGCTGTCCACAACTGCCTGAAGGGAGGTTGGAATACGGAGGGTGTTGGTCTCTTCTATGAAGTAGCAAGTGACTGGACAAGAGGAAATGGCCTCAAATTGTGCCAGGGGAGGTTTAGATTGGATATTAGGAAAAAATTCTTCCTGGAAAGGGTTGTCAGGCATTGGAACAGTCTGCCCAGGGCAGTGGTGGAGTTGCCATACCTGGAAGGGTTTAAAAGGTGTTTAGATGAGGTTCTTAGGGACATGGTTTAGTGCTAGATTTATTTTATGGTTGGACTCAATTATACTGAGAGTCTCTTCCAACTGAAATAGTGCTATGATTCTCTGTTACCAACTGGAAAATTCTTCTATCTCTTCTTCAAAGTGCTCTTCACACACCTGCCTCTTTACCTATAGTCCTGAAATTTCTCTAAATAAGCACACAATCTTGAATAGCAGATGTAAATGATGAAAGCACCACGGCTCTATCAGTCTGGTCTGATCCCTGCCAGTCCCAGGCAAACACCTCAGGTACACAGGGGCCTCTCGAGGTTTGCACAGGGTGCTTATAGTGAGACCATGGAGCTCAGCCCGAAAACCTGAGAACTCCCCTCAAAACTGAAAAACAAAACCAACAACAACAAAAAGAACAAAAAGCCCCACACTCTTTTTTTCATCAGATTAAATAATTCAATATTTCCATTAAAATATCCATGGAAGTTCTGTTCTGTCAAACTATGAATTTTCAGTATGTGTATGAACTGTGGGAGATGAAACATTGACCTTTCCTTGTGCTTGCATTGCCAGAGTTCTGTCCATCACAATGTGTATTTAATCCCCTGAACATCCAGGAGTTTCTGCCTGTCCTTATCCAGCTCACCATGTCTGAACTCATCTCTTCAGAAGCCTGTCTGGACATTTGCACTTTGCATCGCTCCCCAGAGGTTCTTCACCTCTCACTCATTGCTCATTCAGAACCTCTCAGCTCTCACTCTGCTTTGAGCTTCAGTCAGGTAAAGTCGTTCAGCAGTTGCTCTCGTACTCCCTACAGGCAACTCTTCAATTATGGCAACGGACCTCGCTGGAAACTGCTTAATTTAACCATAGAACTGAGAAACATCACTAAGTTCTATTGTGTTTTTTGTTTTGTTTCCTCTAATTAAAAATTCCCCTGGTGCCTGTTTACTTGTAGTTCTCTGAGGAAATATGAAATAATTCCTGCAAAGAAGCTGTAACAATGAGGTGCAAACTTCAGTGCGGAATCTGATGTAAAGAAATGTGCTGTAAATCCCAGGAGGGCCAATGAGCAGAACAGTGAGTTTGGGGAGCTGAATATAGATTTCCTGCTAACAATCTGAGTAGAGAAACATTCTTCACAGGAACTGCTCTGTTTATTTAACACCTTTTAGGTCTCCTCCTCTGCCTGTATTTTTTATTTTCTTGTTCCTCCACCTGTTCCTTCTTCCAAAACCTTTCCAAGGGAAAGGTTCCTTGAATCACACAGTAACTCAGGTTGAACATCATCTTGTCTCAGTGTCCTGCTCAGGGCAGGGTGAACCAGGTGAGGTTCTCCAAGGCCTCTGCCCAGCTTTGCACCATCCACAAAGGAGCTGAAGGTTCACTGCGTCACATCATACAGGGGAGAATAAAGACGTTCAACAGTGTTGGCCCAAGTGCCGGTCCCTGAGGGATTCCTCTGGTAACTGGTCTATGGGGCACTTTTACCACTGGTGACATTTGGGCTCTATGGGGTCTACAGATGCTATATAAAATGCTGTGTAAAAGGATGTGCTCATGTTTTTGTGGCAGTAGTGTATTGAAAAATTAAAATGTCATGAGTTTGCCAGTTTAAGAGTTGGGGTGTTCAGCTGGAGAAGAGAGGCTCCTGGGAGACGTTATTGCAGCCTTTCTGGACCGAAAAGGGGCCGATAAGAACGATGGGGACAGACTTTTGAGCAGGGCCTGTTGTGTAGGACAAAGGGTGATGGTTTAAACTAGAATAGGAGAGAGTCAAGGAGTGAAATGAGGAAGAGATGTTTTACACTGAGGGTGGTAAAACACTGGGACAGGTTTTCCAGAGAGGTGGTGGATGAACCATCCCTGGAGACATCCCAGGCCAGGTTGGATGGGGCTCTGAGCAACCTGAGCTGGTGAAGATGTCCCTGATCACCGAAGGGAGTTGGACCAGATGGGCTGTGAATGTCACTTCCAACTCAAACTACTTTGTGATTCTAGGATTCAGTGACAGGAAAGACTGGATGTATCAATGCCTGATTGCTGGAAAAGGTCTTGTCTGGCTTGCGTGAACCAAGTTGGCAGCTTCACCCAGCAGCTCTCCACGCCTGAGTGGAGAGCTGAACCACTTCTGTACAACCAACCCTGCCCCTGCCCCACAGTGCCCAGAGGATACTGCCCAGAGCCCCCAGGATGGGGATGCTGTGAAGTGGATGCCCCCTCAGAAAGCCAGGGAGAGCTGCATGTCATGAAGATGATGGAGTGGAGCATGTCCCATGTGAGGAGGTGATTCTGGTGCCATTTTGAGCCCTGAGATGATTCTGGCACCACTACTTTAAGGCAGCTTGGGGGTCACTCCCTTGTTCTCCTTTCTTCCCTGGTAAGACCACACCTGGAATATTGTGTCCAGTTGTGGCCCCTTAGCTCCAGAAGGACAGGGAACTGCTGGAGAGAACCCAGTGCAACCACCAAGATGCTGAAGGGAGTGGAGCATCTCCCGTGTGAGGAAAGGCTGAGGGAGCTGGGACTCTGAAGCTGGAGGAGACTGAGGGGGGACTCATTCCTGGGGATCAATATGGAAAGGGGCAGTGTCAGGAGGATGGAGCCAGGCTCTTCTGGGTGACAACTAGTGACAGGACAAGGAGCAATGGGTACAAACTGGAACACAAAAGGTTCCGCTTAAATTTGAGAAGAAATTTCTTCTCAGTGAGGATGATAAAACACTGGCCCAGGCTGCCCAGGGAGGTTGTGGAGTCTCCATCTCTGCAGACATTCAAACCCGCCTGGACACCTTCCTGTGGAACCTCAGCTGGGTGTTCCTGCTCCATGGGGAGATTGCACTGGATGAGCTTTCCAGGGCCCTTCAACCCCTGACATCCTGGGATTCTGTGATTAGTGAGGGGTTGCTGGGAACACTGGTGGGGTTGCTGGAATCACTGGGGGGGGCAGCTGGGATGGTTACTGGGAACACTAAGAGGATTTGTGAGGGAATATTGGGAACCCTGGGAGGTTTACTGGGAGCACTGGGGGTTTACTGGGACTTCTTGCAGGATTACTGGGAACAATAGGGGTTGCTGGGATCACTGGAGGGGTTAGTGGGGGGTTACTGGGAGCACTGGGAGGGGTTAGTGGGAACTTTGGGGATTGCTGAGAGGGGTACTGGGAGCACTAGGAGGATTAGTGGGTGTTACTGGGAGCACTGGAAGGATTGCTGGGAATACTGGGTATTGCTGGGAGGGTACTGGGAGCACTAGGAGGATTAGTGGGTGTTACTGGGAGAACTGGGAGGGTTGCTGGAAATACTGGGAATTGCTGAGGAGTACTTATATCACTAGGTGGTTACTGGGAGGGTTACTGAGAGGGTTACTGGGAGGGTTACTGGGAGGCTCACTGGGAACACTACAAGGATTACTGGGTAACACTGGGTGGGTTATTGGAACCACTGGGTCAGTCTCTGGGGTCATTACTGGGAGCACTGGGGGTTTACTGGGAGTTACTGGAGGATTACTGGGAACAATGGTGGTTACTGGGAGCACTGGGAGTGTTAGTGGGGGATTACTGGGAGCAATGGGGGGGCTTCTGGGAGTCACTGGCTGCACTGGGGGGGTTGCTGGGAACACTGGGAGGGTTATTGGGAACACTGGGGTTTGCTGGGGAGTTACTGGGAGCACTAGGTGGTTACTGGGAGCACTGGTAAGGTTACAGGGAGGGTTACTGGGAACACCAGGAGAATTAGAGGAGGGTTTCTGGGAACAGTGAGAGGGTCACTGGGAGCACTGGGGGTTTACTGGGAGTACTTGCAGGATTACTGGGAACAATGGGGGTTGCTGGGAGTATGGGGAGGATTACTGGGAACATGGGCAGTTGGTGGGGCCTTACTGGGAGCACTAGGTTGTTACTGGAAGCACTGTGGGGGCTTGATGGGAGCACTGGGAGGGCTACTGGGAGCATTTGGGTTCATTAGGAGTTACTGGAGGATTACTGGGAAAGTTACTGGGAACACTGGGAGGGTACTGGGAACAGTGGGTGGGTTACTGGGAGCACTAAGAGGATTTTTGGGAGCACTGGGAGGGTTACTGGGATGACTGGGAGGGTTACTGGGGGTTTTGCTGGGAGCAGTGGCAGGGTTACTCAGAACACTGGGCATTGCTGGGGCTCACATGAAAGCACTAGGTGGTTACTGGGATCACTGGGAGGGCTAGTGGGGGATCACTGGGAGCAATGGGGCGTTGCTGAGGCTCACTGTGAGCAGTGAGAAGAGGTTGGTGGGAGCACTGGGAGGTTTACTGGGAGGGTTACTGGGAACAGTAGGATGATTAGTGGGGGGTTAATGGGAACACTACGTGGTTACTGGGAGCATGGGGAGGGATACTGGGAGTACTGGGGGTTTACTGGGAGCTCTTGGAGGATTACTGGGAACAATGGAGGCTGCTGGGATCACTGGAAAGGTTAGTTGGGGGTTACTGGGAACACTGGAGGGGTTACTGGGGGTTATTGGGTGCACTGGAGTGGTTAGTGGGAGGGTTACTGGGAGCACTGGGAGCATTAGGGTGATACTGCTGTGGGTGTCTATCACAATCCACCAGCTCAGGGTGAGCACGTTGCCGAGGCCTCTCCAGCAGCTGAGAGCGGCCTCAGTCACAGGCCCTGGTTGCCGTGGGGGTTTGAACTCCCCTGTGTTTCTGGAAGGACGACTCAGCCAGACACAGTCCAGGAGGTTCACCAAGTGCATCCATGAGAACTTCCTGATGCACAGGGTGGAGGAGCCGACTGGGAGAGGAGCTGCTGGACCTCATCCTCACTAACAAGGAGGGGCTGGTTGAAGCGGTAAAGGTTGAGAGCTGCCTTGTTTGCAGCGACCATGAGATGGTGCAGTTCAGGATCTTCTGTGGCAGGAGCAGGATAGCAAGCAGAATTGCGACCCTGGACTTGAGCAGGGCAAACTTTGGCCTTTTCAGGCAATTGCAGGGGGAAATCCCCTGGGCAAGGCTGCTTGAAGGTAAAGGGGCCCAAGATAGTTGGTCAGTGTTCAGGGACTGTTTGTACCGGGCACAAGATCAGAGCATCCCGACACGTAGGAAGTGAAGGAAGGGAGCCAGGAGACCTGCGTGGTTAAACAGGGAGATGCTGGGGATGCTCAAGTGGAAGAGGAGAGTTTATAGATCATGGAAGGAGGGTCTGGCCACTTGGGGAGAATATCAGGCTGTTGTCAGAGGGTGTAGGGAGGCAACTAGGAAAGCTAAGGCCTCCTTAGAATTAAACCTGGCGAGAGGGGTCAAGGACAACAGGAAGAGCTTTTTCCAATAGGTGGCAGATAAAACTAACAGCAGAGGCAATGTAGGCCCACTGATGAACGAGGTGGGTGCCCTGGTGACAGAAGATCCAGAGAAGGCAGAGTTACTGAATGCTTCTTTGTCTCTGTCTGCTCTGCCAGGGGCTGTCCTGAGGAGCCCCGTACCAGTGAGGCCCATGGGGAAGGCAGGACAATGGAGGAGTTTGCCTGGGTTGATGAGGCCTGGGTTAGGGAGCAGTTGGGCAATCTGGACATCCATAAATCCATGGGTCCGGATGGGATGCACCCGCGGGTGCTGAGGGAGCTGGCTGAGGTTATTGCTGGACCATTCTCCATCATCTTTGCCAAGTCTTTGGAAACAGGAGAGGTGCCTGAGGAGTGGAGGAAAGCGAATGTCACTCCAGTCTGCAAAAAGGGCAAGAAGGAGGACCCGGGTAACTATAGACCGGTCAGCCTCACCTCCATCCCTGGGAAACTGATGGAACGACTTCTCCTTGGTGCCATCTCAAGGCATATCAGGGATGAGAGGGTCATTAGGGGCAGTCAGCATGGCTTCACCAAGGGGAAGTCGTGCTTGCCCAACCTCATAGACTTATATGAAGACAAAACAAGATGGATAGATGATGACAAAGCAGTGGATGTGGTCTACATTGACTTGAGTAAGATATTTGGCACAGTTTCCCACAGCATCCTCACAGCTAAACTGAGGGAGTGCGGTCTGGATGAGCGGGTAGTGAGGTGGACTGTGAACTGGCTGAAGGGAAGAAGCCAGAGAGTCGTGGTCAATGGGCAGAGTCCAGTTGAGGCCTGGATCCAGTGCAGTGCCTCAGGGGTCAGTACTGGGGCCGGTATTATTCAATATATTCATCAGTGATTTGGACGAGGGAATAGAGTGACTGTCAGCAAGTTTGCTGGTGACACCAAGCTGGTAGGAGTGGCTGACACTGGAAGCTGTCCATCCAGAGACCTGGACAGGCTGGAGAGTTGAGCAGGGGAAAATTTAATAAAATATAACAAGGGCAAGTGTAGAGTCTTGAATCTGGGCAGGAACAACCCCAGGTTCCAGCATAAGTTGGGGAACAGCCTGCTAGAGAGTAGTGTAGGGGAAAGGGCTTTGGGGGTGCTGGGGACAGCAGGGTAACCATGAGCCAGCACTGGGCCCTTGTGGCCAGGAAGGCCAATGGTACCTGGGGTGAGTTAGAAGGGGGTGGTCAGTAGATCAGAGAGGTTCTCCTGCCCCTCTACTCTGCCCTGGGGAGACCACACCTGGAATATTGTGTCCAGTTGTGGCCCCTCAGTTCCAGAAGGACAGGGAACTGCTGGAGAGAGTCCAGCGCAGGACAACCAAGATGCTGAAGGGAGTGGAGCATCTCCCGTGTGAGGAAAGGCTGAGGGAGCTGGGGCTCTGGAGCTGGAGAAGAGGAGACTGAGGGGTGACCTCAATGAATGGACGAGAAAAGATGATTCTCATACCAGTTTATTTTTTACTAGCAAGAATACAATGCTGGCAAGAAGTATTTCTGCAAAGCAGGCACAACTAACATCACTGATTACTTGAGCTTCTTTCAAAGGATGTGCCCCTAGAGCCCCAAGCACACCACGAGGGAACCCAGAGGGGACAGAGAAAGGGACATCATGGGCTGTTCCTATGCTGCTGAGCTGGGTTGGGCTCCTGGGACAGAGGGAGCTCATGGCAAGCGGCAGCGCTGCAGAGAGACAGCTCTGCCCAGGAGCAGCTCCTCTGCACAGCGCAGCAGGGCTGAGGGCTCTGCCTGCAGCACCGAGGGCACAGGAGCCAGGCAGAGAGAGGGAAATGCAGTCTGCGTGGGAGGATGCTGAGAGATCGCTGGAAATGATATCCTCTCAGATCTGAAGCCTGTGGCTGCAGGGCATTGCATCTGCAAATCATGTTAGGACGTCAGAAAGCTGTCACATCGCAGAGCCTGCGAGAGATGTGAGTAGAACTCTCAGAGATTCTCTGATGCAGAGGAGAGGATGTACTGCAGAGTAGGGATTGCCTTCTGCACTGTCAGAGCGACAAGACGTGAATGCTGTGTTCTCCCAAGGATGGTTGTGGGGTGTAAATGTAAATGTGCAGGCAGGGGTGCCCAGGGCTGTCCTGTAGAGCAGGGTCCCTGCACCCCAGGGCTGTGCCAGGGCAGGGACTCTGCCGCCTGCCAGGGTCAGCGCTCAGCCTACCTGGGATCTCCCCCACGATGCTGTGGGGAGAAGCTGTGGGTGGAAGAAGCAAACCCTATCAGGGCAGGAAAGGTGCTTCTGCTGTGGAGAGGGTGCGGTGTGGGTCAGCACTACTCACAGGTCCAGATCACCCCCAACATTTTTCCAAGGGGATGCCTCAAGGACAAGATCAATGCGAGAATTACCAGACAGATAAGAACTTTCCTGCGCCTGTCTTTTCAGTTTCCTATCCCAAGGGGTGGGGGATGCAGGAAAGGATAAAATGAAAATGTGCTCTCAGGCTTAAACAAGTCACTGAGACTCCTGAACTGCAACTCTGAGTGATCAGTACATCTGCCAGAAGGCTCATAACATCCCTTCACCACCCCTCTGCCTGTGCACAGCACCTGCATCACCTTGGCTGGACCCCTCAGCCTTAGTCTGACCTGTCCTGTTTTCCAGCCTGCAAACAGGAATATGCCCCCAGGCAGTGCCCTGTGAACAGGCAGGATCTGTAGGGCCAGGCGGAGGGCACAGAGGGTGGGATGGGGTCTGTGAGCACTGACAGGGAAGAGACATGGACAGGGAAACACCTCCCAGGGGGAGAATCTCCAGGCAGCAGGGAAATGATCAGAAATGAGAGGAAACTAAACCCAGAATTGTTATGGGAGGGAGAAGAGAGAAAAGCCCCTGTGATCCCCTGCAGTGCAGATCCCTCCTGTGAGCAGCCCCCTGGCCTCCTGTCCCACCCAGCAAAGCCTCTGCCCTCAGGGCCGGGGGCTCCAAGGCATGAAGCAGCTCCTGTGCAGCCAGAGCTCCAGTTCCTCTGCAGAGCACAGGGGCTGAGAGCAGCTGCCCGGCAATGTTGGTGTCTGGGAGGTGGCTGCACAGCTGGGGAAGGGTGACGCTGTCTGAGTGCCCAGCTGCCTCTGCCCTGGCCTCTCTCACACCCACCCTCACCGCATTGTCCTTCTTGCTCCCCTGCTCTGGGTCACTGCTGTTGGGATCTTGTTCTTGCTGTTAGGCTCTCTGGGGATGGCAGTTTCAGCTTCAGAGTCACAGCCTGATCTTGTGGGTCCTTTCCTGCAGGTGTGTCCATGGGAACACGTGTCCCAGCTTTGCTCTGACCTGTGGGGCTGTGTGCACTGCAGTCTGTGGGGCTGGGGAATGAGCTGAGTCTCCCTTAATCAAATGTCATCATTAGGACACTTGGATATCTCCTGAGGGTTTCCTTTCAAGCTCTGAACTCCCCTCCAGGATGCAAACCTGTCCTACAGCATCTGTGTGTTATCTGAAAGTCCCATGGAGAAGTGCAGAGATGCTGTGACAGATAAAACTGCTGTTGGGTTTGTGAAACAAGCTGTGTGTGTCCTGGGCTAAACGTGGGGTGCTGAGACCTTAGGAAAGGCTATGACATGTCCTTGTTCTATATGAGAAAGCTGAACCCCAGGACTGTCCCCTGTCTCCTGTTCCATTGATCTCCTGCTGCAGAGCAGGGCTGACTCCTCGGCAGCCAGCGAGCACAGGCCCTGCTCCTCACGGCACCTCCAGCCAGCACCACCCAGGGCTCAGACACGGAGCTGGAGGAAGGTCTGGAAAAGAACAAGGGGTTGTGGAACAGTAGGAGTCTATGTAATGGTTTTGATATTACTCAGACAAATCTCCCCTATTTTGTCACTGTCTTTAGTTCTTGTGACAGTGCCCTATGTCCAGTGTGCAAACAGCAGCTCCATCACCCAGTTCCTTCTCCTGCCGTTCACAGACACACGGGAGCTGCAGCTCTTGCATTTCTGGCTCTTCCTGGGCATCTACCTGGCTGCCCTCCTGGGCAACGGCCTCATCATCACCACCATAGCCTGGGACCAGCACCTCCACACCCCCATGTACTTCTTCCTGCTCAACCTCTCCCTCCTTGACCTGGGCTCCATCTCCACTACTGTACCCAAGTCCATGGCCAATTCTCTCTGGGACACCAGGGCCATTTCCTACACAGGATGTGCTGCCCAACTCTTTTTTCTCTTGTTCTGTGCTGCAGCAGAATTTTTTCTCCTCACTGCCATGTCCTACGACCGCTACGTTGCCATCTGCAAACCCCTGCACTACGGGACCCTCCTGGGCAGCAGAGCTTGTGTCCACATGGCTGCAGCTGCCTGGGCCACTGGGTTTCTCAGTGCTCTGCTGCACACGGTCAATACATTTTCAGTGCCACTGTGCAAGGGCAATGCCCTGGGCCAGTTCTTCTGTGAAATCCCCCAGATCCTCAAGCTCTCCTGCTCACAGTCCTACCTCAGGGAACTTGGACTTCTCATGTTTAGTTGTTTTTTTTTTGAGGGATGTTTTGTGTTCATTGTGGTGTCCTATGTGCAGATCTTCAGGGCCGTGCTGAGGATCCCCTCTGAGCAGGGACGGCACAAAGCCTTTTCCACCTGCCTCCCTCACCTGGCCGTGGTCTCCCTATTTGTCAGCACTGCCATGTTTGCCCACCTGAAACTCCCCTCCATCTCCTCCCCCATTCTGGATCTGCTGGTGTCTGCTCTATACTCGTTGATACCTCCAACATTGAACCCTCTCATCTACAGCATGAGGAACAAGGAGCTCAAGGATGCCCTGAGGAAACTAATGGCGGGATGCATTTAAAAAATAATAAAGTTTTCATCATCTTCTCTTTAATGGATAACAGTTTTAATGGACCTTATTAGAGGCCCAGATCTGTGTGTGTGTGTGGTGTTAGTGTTTATTTTTTAATAAATCCTTTTATATTTTTCATCCCCCTTTCTAACTCACTGTCTGCTTTTCCTTCTCAACCCACTGGCTGTATAAATATGGAGCCATGCTCTCTGTGTATTTAAATGAAATAAAGGTCTCTGCAGTGATATTTTTCTCTGATATTGTTCCTCCAAGGCTTTTCTGGAGCTGCAGGGACAGTTACTGTGCGTGGGAGAAGGGTGAAAAATGTCCATCACGGCAGCCCTGCCAGGGATCACCAGAGGATGGTCTTCCAGAGCTGTTCTGGTTTCACTTCCATACTCTCCTTCTCATCCCTTGTGTTGGTGCAAGGCCTGAGTGCTCTGGCAGCTTGGTCCCCGTCCTGCTGTGTGTCAGTGCTGTGAGCGCAGGCAGGGACAGGCAATGGGCACTGTTGTGACAGAGCTGGTCTTTGTAGAAGTACTTCTATAAAGAACAGTGATCTTCTTAGGGCAGTGTCAGAAGACTTAAGTCTTCCTGAAGTTTCTGTCAAGAACATGCCCACAAAAGTGGCCACAGATGAAACACCAGTGTACACCTGAACAGTGTGTGTGTGCAGTGCTGGCACACAGCAGTGTCCTCTCACAGCCAGGCCTCCTGCCAGAGACCTGCAGGACCAGCAGAGCAGGGGCTGGGCTGTGCCCCTGTGCACTGGACACCCAGGGCAATCGTCATGGGCTGGCCCCTCCCAACCATCATTTGCATCACTGGCCTCTCACCCCTGGTCAGAGTTCTTTGTCCCTCCATGGAAGTACACTGAATGAACAGGTCTAAGGTCCATGTTTGCATCGTACAGATGAGATCTGAGCATGCACACCATGTACGTGAGGCGATATGAACCCAAATCAGTACAAACACCATCAGCTATTCCTTGTGGTTCCATGAAAGTCTGTGAGACAGAGTTTGTTGAGGTCACATCATGTTGGGTTTCCCATAGGAAATCACCAGAATGCAGCACCTGGATGTGCTTCCTTGAGCCAATGTCCATTCCTGATGATGAGGGACATCAAAGATAAATGTAGAACATGGTGACACACTGTAGGGCTGAGGTGCCTTCCATCCTTTGGGAATAGGAACAGGAGCGTAGAGAGACACTGTGACTCCTGCCTCTGTGTGTAAAAGGGAAAGTGTCTGTTCCTGAATATCTCAATGTGTTTTAAGAATCCATGAGGCCAGCTCAGATGTGGACACCTGACAGAACCCTGATATTTCTGTGTGTGACTCCAGGGACAAACCCCAGTGGCACAGTGAGATTCCTCTCAGCTGCCTTGGACAGGCTCATTGCAAGTGTCCCTGTTTGCTGGATCACCTTTGCCATCCTCATCCCATGCTGTTTTACACAGTCCTACACCTGCCCCTCTTTCTCTCTGGGAAATTATGGATTGTGGTCTCAAAAGTGCCAGAGTAATCAGAGAGATTCAGTGGTCCCTCAGAAGGGCAGATGTCAAACCCATCTTCAAGAATGGCAGGAAGGAGAACTGGGAGAATGACAGGCTGGTCAGCCTATGTCTATCGCTGGGAGGGTGACGAGTCATATTTTCCTGCAGCCATCTCCAGGCAGTTGAAGGACAAGGAAGGGATTGCTGAACCCAGATGGGCAGGGGAAAGAAAGGCACGTTGTGTGCATGGAGTTTTGCAGGCCCCAGACATGGTCTCCTGTGGTGGCCTTAGAGCAGCTTGGGGAGATCTGGGATAAAGATGCGGATGTTGTGATGGGTGGGAAGTTGGCTGGATGACCAAGCCCAAAGATCATCAGTGGTACAATGTCCTGTGTTTAGTCGGTTTCTAGTGGCATCCCTCAGTGATGAGTACTGGGGCCAACACTGTTGAATGTCTTTATTCTGCCCCTGCATCGTGTCATGGAGCACAGTTTCAGCTCCTTTGTGGATGATGCAAAACTGGGCAGAGGCCTAAAACAACCTCACCTGGTGGACCCTGCCTTGAGCAGGAGAGTGAGACAAGATGATGTTCAGGGCTCTCTTCAAACCTGAGTTATTCTAGGATTCAATGAATCTTTACCTTGGAGAGGCATTTGAAGACAGAAGATGTAGTCCTTACCAGTTAAAAGAATGAATCCTGCCTGTAGTTGCTAACCTAAAATATGTAAATCCTCTCAGTTGTGGTAAGTCTGCTCTGCTAACAGAGATAAAAGTGACTTTTAAAACACCTAATCAGAACCTGCAAAGAATTCTGTCCTTGCAGTGCAGACACTCTGGAACCTGCACAATTAGTTGAGCCTTGTTTTAACATCTGTCTCAAGACTGTTACATAAAGTGTCCTTTAGCTGAACTTTGCTCCTTATACACTCATTATAATACTAAAATACACATCCCCAGGATGAGAGACTGGGGTCAGCCTGGGATCCTTCCTCAACAAGCATGTGTAGTGGTAAAATGATTATGTAACCCATATGCCAGTGTGTAAACACTTGGCTCTTTAGGGCTGCCGTGAGGGTCTGAATGTAGGGATAAGATTTTGGATATAATAGATATTCTTTTTCTATCTATTGTGCTGGTTTTATTCCAGCATCCAGACTTCCACAACTCTGGAATAAACAAAATCTCATCTCCAGGTGTGGGATTGGCTTTGCACTTCGGATACTGAGGTCGCAATTAGAGACCAGGAAAAAGGAAAAAAAATAAAATAAAAGAGGCAGGAGAGGACATAGAAAAGGTGTCAACATTTCAAATTCCCATAAAGAATGCTTCTCCACTCAGATCTCTACTAGGAAATAGATTTGATCAATTTGATAAAACAAGCATGGTTTTATCTAGTAACGTCCTGGTCCATAATGAGGGTGATGGATGGGTATGGGATTATGAGGTCACTTGTGTCTCAGAAATTCATAATTGAGTTGGAAGACCATGGCTGTGAAGGGGACAGTGAGATTAGTTCTGTCTGGGGAGGTGACAGCCCAGTAGCAGGAATAGAGCTGGGAAGGTATCTCTGCCAAAGTACCCACAGGCCCTGCTCAGGAAGAGGTCTTGGAGATGGGTTGTCATGCCCGTTCCACCTGAGAACTTTATGGGACAGCATTAGAGATATGGTTGTGTCTGTCAGAGAAGCTGAAAGGCCAGCAGCACTCATGGGATTTAGAAGATCATGGTGAGGTTACTTTTCTCTGATCAGGTAAAAGACCACAAGACGCCTGTTGGACATGAGGAAAAGGTTCTTCACCCAGAGGTGCTGGACACTGGAACAGGCTCCCCACGAAGGTGTCACGGCCCCAAACCTGGGCCCCTGAATGATGTGACAGAGTGAACCTTCAGCTCCTTTGTGGATGGTGCAAAGCCGGGCAGAGGCCTTGGACAACCTCACCGGGTTCACCCTGCCCTGAGCAGGACACTGAGACAAGATGATGTTCAACCTGAGTTACTCTGTGATTCAAGGAATCTTTCCCTTGGAAAGGTTTTGGAAGACAGAATAGGTGGAGGAACAAGAAAAAAACAAAACAAAACAAAAAAAGAGGTAGAGTAGGAGACCTGAAAGTTGTCAAATAGACAGAGCAGTTCCTGAGAAGAATGTTTCTCTACTCAAATTGTTAGCAGGAAATCTATAATCAGCTCCCCAAACTCCCTGTTCTGCTCATTGGCCCCTGGGATTTACAGCACATTTCTTTACATCAGACTCTGCACTGAAGTTTGCACTGATTGTTACAGCTTCTTCGCAGGAATCGCTTCATGGTTCCTTAGAGGACTGGACGTAAACAGGCATTGGGGAATTTTTAATTAGAGGAAACAAAAAAGGAGGAAAAAAAAAAAAACCACAATAGAACTTAATGATGTTTACCAGTTCTATGGTTAAATTAAGCAGTGTACAGCGAGGTCCGTTGCCATAATTGAAGAGTTGCCTGTAGGGAGTACGAGAGCAACTGCTGAGAGACTTTACCTGCCTGAAGCTCAAAGCAGAGTGAGAGCTGAGAGGCTCTGAATGAGCAAAGAGTGAGAGGTGAAGAACCTCTGGGGAGCGATGAAAAGTGCCAATGTCCAGACCGGCTTCTGAAGAGATGAGTTCAGACATGGTGAGCTGGATAAGGACAGGGAGAAACTCCTGGATGTTTGGGGATTAAATACACATCGTGATAGACAGAGTTCTGGCAATGCAAGCACAGGGAAAGGCCAATGTTTCATCTCCCACAGTCCATACACATTCTGAAAATTCATATTTGAGCAGGATAGAAATTCCACAGACATTTCATTGGAAATATTGTATTATTTCACCTGATGAAAAAATGAGTGGGGTTTTTCTGGATGCTGTTGTTATTGTTGGTTTGGTTTTTCAGTTTTGAGGAGAGTTCTCAGGTTTTCAGGCTGAGCTCCATGGTCTCACTATAAGCACCCAGTGCAAACCTCGAGAGGCCCCTGCGTACCTGAGGTGTTTGCCTGGGACTGGCAGGTATCAGACCCCACTGATAGAGCCACGTCGCTTTTGTCATTTACATCTAGTGTTCAAGATTTGTGTACTTAATTAGGTAAGTTTCAGGAGTATGGGTAAAGAGGCAGGTATGTGAAGAAGTGATAGAAGAATTTTCTATTTGATATTGTAGAATCAGAAACATTTCAGTTGGAAGGGACTCTCAGGATCATTGAGTCCAAACATAACTTTACTCTATCCCTAAACCATGTCCCTAAGAACCTTGTCTAAACTTATTTTAAAGCACTCCAGCACTGCCCTGGGCAGCCTATTCCAATGCCTGAAAACGTTTTTTGTCAATTAATTTTTCCTAATATCCAATCTTAACCTCCTCTGGTGCAATTTAGGACCATTTTGTCTTCTCCAATCACTTGCTACTTGGGAGAAGAGAACAACATCTCCCATGCCCCATCCTCCTTTCAGGTAGTGCAGAGAACAAGGAGGTCTCCCCTCAGCCTCCTGTTCTCCAGGCTGAACAGCCCCAGCTCCCTCAACTGCTCCTCATCACATGTATGCTCCGACCCCTCAGCAGCTTCATCACCTCCTCTGCACTCTCTCTAGTGCCTCACTGTCCTTATGATGAGGGGCCCAAAAAGTAAACACAGGATTCAGGCTGTGGCCTCACCAGCACCAAGAACAGTGGCACAATCACTGGTGGCCACACTAGTCTTGATACAAGCCAGGATGCTGGTGGCCTTTTTGGCCACCTGGGCACACACTGGCTCATGTTCAGTTGCTGTCAGTCTACACCCCCAGATACCTTTCCTCCAGGCAGCTTTCCAACCACTCTTCCCCAAGGCTGTAGCATTCATGGGGTTGTGGAGACCCAAGTGCAGGACCCAGAACTTACGTACATGATATGCATGCTCATAACTCATCTGTACAATGGAAACACTGGATTCTGACTTCGTGTCCTTGTGTTGAGGGATGAACAACCTCTCTCAGCTGGGGTGAAGGGCCAGTGCAGGAAATGGTGGTTTTGAGGGGCTGGTCTGTGATGACTGGGGAAGCTGCCCCAGGACAGTCCCATGAACATGGGCACACACCAGACCCTGCTCTGCTGGTCCTTCAGGGCTCTCCCAGGAGGCCTGGCTGGGAGAGGACACTGCTGTGTGCCAGCCCTGCACACTCACACACTTCAGCTGTTCACTGGTGTTTTCTTCTCTGGGGCATTTGCCAGTTTAGCCCTCCCACCCCCTCCTGAATTGTGCCAGCCCCCTGCCCTCTCCCCAGCCCAGCCCAGCAGAGCAGCCACACTGGAACTGGTCCCACAGCAGTGAGGACCAGTGAGAATGAAGGACAGTGAGAATGTTCATCCAGCCAGCACGCTGAGAGGATCTCCAGCCCAGGCAGCTTGCAGACCCAGCTCCAGACTTGCCCCCCAGGACAGCATGAGATGTTTGGCCTAGGGGATCCTCAGGAAGGTCCTGCTGCCACAGTGCCAGGGCCACCTGCCCCAAGCTGCCACCTGCAGCAAAGGGTTTCTCTTTCTGTGTCTTTTCTGCACACATACAGTGCTCCACTCTTCTCCTGGAACATCCCATCTCCCCACAGAGGCCTTTCCCAAGAGAGCTGATCTGTGATGACCTGGCCAGCTGTTCCTGCACCCCCTTCCCATGCTCCATACATCCCCAAACTGGTGGTGCTGCTCAGCAGAGCAAGTGGGCTGTGGTGCCCAGGGCCATGGGGCGAGTCTGCAGACTCATACTGGTCAGGATGGGAGGAAGAACCAGCTCAGGGTGGCTCCTGCTCACTGAGCACACAGACATGGCTCTTGAAGCTCCAGATATCTCAGAGAGAACAAACAAGTCAGTGCAGGGTCCTTTATTTCATTTAAACACACAGAAAGTACGGCTCTTTATTCACACAAACACTATGGGACACACCAGACAGGTAGATATGGACACAGCCATAAGAAGACAATGTTTGAACTAGTAATGTGTGATATTACAAGTGACATGCAGAAGGAGAAGGTCAGTTCATTACTACTTTAGAGAATCGAACAGTCATCAGTTTCCTTATAGACTCCTTGAGTTCCCTGTTCCGCATGCTGTAGATGAGGGGGTTCACTGCCGGAGGCACCACCGAGTACAGAACAGACACCACCAGATCCAGGGATGGGGAGGAGATGGACGGGGGCTTCAGGTGGGCAAACACGCCAGTGCTGACAAACAGGGAGACCATGGCCAGGTGAGGGAGGCAGGTGGAAAAGGCTTTGTGCCGTCCCTGCTCAGAGGGGATCCTCAGCACGGCCCTCAAGATCTGCACATAGGACACCACGATGAACACAAAACACCCAAATCCTAAACAGATACTAACCACAAGAAGCCCAGTTTCCCTGAGATAGGAATGTGAGCAGGAGAGCTTGAGGATCTGGGGGATTTCACAGAAGAACTGGTCCAGGGCATTGCCGTTGCACAGGGGCAGTGAAAATGTATTGGCCGTGTGCAGCAGAGCATTGAGAAACCCAGTGGCCCAGGCAGCTGCTGCCATGTGGACACAAGCTCTGCTGCCCGGGAGGGTCCCGTAGTGCAGGGGTTTGCAGATGGCAACGTAGTGGTCGTAGGACATACCCTTTCTCAAATACAATATCCCAGAGGTGCTGCCAGCATCACTGAGTGGCTCAGATTTGGCAAGGAGTGGGTCCATCTTGGAGCAGCTGAAATTGGCTCTGTCTGATG
This sequence comes from Patagioenas fasciata, assembly GCF_037038585.1. Classification (NCBI taxonomy): domain Eukaryota; kingdom Metazoa; phylum Chordata; class Aves; order Columbiformes; family Columbidae; genus Patagioenas; species Patagioenas fasciata. The sequence goes on from NC_092528.1 coordinate 1,621,934, forward strand.
TTGGTCAGACTCCTGTTGTGTTCTCAGAGAGGTGACAACTGTAGCACACCCACACTCACCCCCAGTTCCAAGACTTTGCCATGTAAGTCCAGTACAGGGTGACAATGTGTTGGGTGTTACAAACTACTTATCATGGAGAAGAAATGGACCTTCTGTCGGCAACTCGAGCAAGTCACCACTTAATGACCAGGTTCCTATGGGGAACTGTAATTGTCCTGACATTCACTGACCAGGCAAAGTTGCAGGTGCTGACAGTCCAGAGGATCTTGGGCCCCTGCTTAACATGGCTGCCTGTTGGGACAACAAGGGTGATGTTCACCTGGTTCTGGAACTGAGAAACAAGAAAGAGCTGGTGAGGGATGTGAACATCAGTGTCCACCTTGGTTGTTGTGACACCGACACAGTGGGGTTCCAGTCAGCAGAGGGGAAGGAGGAAGGCCATCAGCAGAGCACAGGCTGGTGGGCTCCAGAGGAGAAGACTTTGACATACTGGGGATGGCGGCCAATAAAGGTGGTGACATGGAAGTGGGTGTGAAGGGTGAAGGAGCTCAGGAAATCTGATCAGCCTTACAGGACAGCCTGCTCCAAGCACAAGCATGATCTCTCCAAGTACCCATGAACAGAAGCATTGATCTTGTGAGGCTGCTCGTCTGAACTGATGGAGCTGCAGGGAGGAGATGCAGCTCCTCACTCTCCTGTTACTCAATTTCAGCCCTAACTTTCCATCTGTCAACCACTGTAACAATACTCTGCTGCTTTGGCCCAGCAGCGCTGGGGAGGTTGCAGCAGTGCAGGAGTAGCCTGAGAGTGCTTGAAGGGTGGTTTCAGAGGTGGTGGAGGTTTTCTGCGTAGTGGGAAACAGCATGCGAAAGAAATAATGGCCCAAAGTGCAGCTGGGGAGGTCCAGGCTGGACATGAGCAGAAAGGAAGGTGACTGGAAGGGCAGTGGAGCAGGTCAGCAGAGGGAGTCTGCATCAGCCCAAGGCTTTGTGCTCCAAGGAACAGCTGGGGAGGATGGAGAGATCTCAGCAAAGGGAGGAAGATGCTCAGCCAAGAGCAAGGTGGGGCAGCAGGAGGGATGTCTCCAGCCTGCAGGGGAAGAGGTGCAGGGGATGCCACAGCACAGGACAGGCTGTCGTGGAGATGATCAAGGGATGTAAAGAGGCTGAAAGCCCCACCAGACATGAGATCCTTCTCCCCTTGGCTATAGCTGTTGTCTGCACCTCTGATGCCTGTGAGGAGACACCTTGTCCTTCCAGCACAGGGGCCTCATGGCCTCCATGTCCCCAGCCAGGAACCTGGGAGGTGTGGGACCATAGTCCTGCCCTTGGCCTTGCACAGCCCCACATCACACTGTACAGGAAGGGCCCTGGGCAACATGGGAGGGACAGGATCTGACTTCCCAGGGCTGGGTGTAAGGGCTTGTCCCTTTGGTTAATGAAACACATCCAGGTTAACTGACCATCAGAGAGACATTTACTTTGCTTTTTCTGACCAGTCATCGTGGCCTCCAGTTTTCTGCTCTGAACAACCCTGGGGAAAATTTCTCAGTTGTGTCCCTCAGTCAGACCCATTAACATTACAAGTAACCTGGATGTTTGAATCTGACATTCACTTCTTGAGAGGTTTCATCACCTTTCCCTCAGCTTCTGAGGTCCATGGACACAGCACAAAATGCACCAAAGGTGTCATTAAAGTGCCTTTGGCTGCTCCTGTGCTGCTGAGCTGGGCTGGGCTCCTGGGACAGAGGGAGCTCCTGGCAAGCGGCAGCGCTGCAGAGAGACAGCTCTGCCCAGGAGCAGCTCCTCTGCACAGCGCAGCAGGGCTGAGGGCTCTGCCTGCAGCACCGAGGGCACAGGAACCAGGCAGAGAGAGGGGAAAGGCAATGTAGGTTGTTTGTTGCTGAGGGCTCACTGAGAGACAAATCTTCACAGTTGTAACACGGTAGGTCACTTGCTGTATGTCAATACAGCTGAATTTCCTGAAGGGATCTCCTAAAGCTGGCACATGACACAGTTTGCAGGATCTGCCACGTCTCCACAGTATCTCATTTGTAGAGAAGAACACTCTCCAGAGCAGGGCTTCCCTGCTGCACTGTCAGTGGGGAAGGGCATGACGGCAAATTCTGCTGAGGGTGACTGCAGGGGGAGCACCCAGGGGTGCCCAGAGCTCTCCTGCAGAGCAGGGTCCCTGCACCCCAGGGCTGTGCCAGGGCAGGGACTCGGCCTCCTGCCAGAGTCACCGCTCAGCCTGCCCGGGGAGATCCCAAAACAAGGAGGGGGGAAGCTGTCGCATGATGAGCAAACCCTATTGGGCAGGAAAGGTGTTTCTGCTGTGGAGAGGGTGCTGTGTTGGTCAGAGCTGCTCACAGCTCCAGATCACCCCCAGAATTTTTCCAAGGGGATGCCTCAAGGACGAGATCAATGCAAGGATTAGCAGACAGATAAGGAGCTTTCCAGTCTTTTCAGTTTCCTATCCCAAGGGGTGGAGGGTGCAGGAAAGGATAAACTGAAAATGAGCTCTCCTGCTTAACCAAGTCACTGAGACTCCTGAACTGCAACTCTGAGTGATCAGCACATCTGCCAGAAGGCTCATAACATTACTTCACCACCCCTCTGCCTGTGCACAGCACCTGCATCACCTTTGCTGGACCCGTCAGCCTCAGTCTGACCTGTCCTGTTTTCCAGCCTGCAAACAGGAAGATGCCCCCAGGCAGTGCCCTGGGAACAGGCAGGAACTGTAGGGGCAGGGGGAGGGTACAGAGGGTGGGATGGGGTCTGTGAGCACTGACAGGGAAGAGACATGGACAGGGAAACACCTCCCAGGGGGAGAATGATCAGAAATGAGAGGAAATTAGACCTCGAATTCTATGGGAGGGAGAACAGAGAGAAGTCCCTGTGATCCCCTGCAGTGCAGATCCCTCCTGTGAGCAGCCCCCTGGCCTCCTGTCCCACCCAGCAAAGCCTCTGCCCTCAGGGCCGGGGGCTCCAAGGCATGAAGCAGCTCCTGTGCAGCCAGAGCTCCAGTTCCTCTGCAGAGCACAGGGGCTGAGAGCAGCTGCCCGGCAATGTTGGTGTCTGGGAGGTGGCTGCACAGCTGGGGAAGGGTGACGCTGTCTGAGTGCCCGGCTGCCTCTGCCCTGGCCTCTCTCACACCCACCCTCACCGCATTGTCCTTCTTGCTCCCCTGCTCTGGGTCACTGCTGTTGGGATCTTGTTCTTGCTCTCAGGCTCTCTGGGGATGGCAGTTTCAGCTGCAGAGGCACAGCCTGACCTTGTGGGTCCTTTCCTGCAGGTGTGTCCATGGGAACACGTGTCCAGCTTTGCTCTGCTCTGTGGGATGTGGGCAATGCAGTCTGTGGGGCTGGGGAATGAGCTGAGTCTCCCTGAATCAAACGCTATCATTAGGACTCTTGATTGTCTCCTTAAGGTTTTGTTCCAAGCTGTGAGCTTCCATCCAGGATGCAAACCTGTCCTACAGCATCTGTGTGTTATCTGAATCCCCATGTAGAAGCACAGAAATGAAGCAACAGAGAAAATGTTGTTTGGTTTGTGAAAAAAAGTCGTGTGTGTCCTGGGCTGAATGTGGGGTGCTGAGACCTTAGGAAAGGGTGAGACATGGCATGGTCTGAGGTGGATCCCTGTACTCTAAACAGTGCCTGGTGGCTTTTCAGGGTAACATGGGAGTGTGATCAGTCTCCATCTCAGAAAGGTGCCAGCCCAGGGCAGCTGGAGCAGGACAGAGGGACAGAGCAGCTGCCCTCACTCTGCACTGACCCACAGGCATCCTCTGGTCTCACAGGACTCGCTCTGTTCTCCCTGAGTGCAGCAGAAATGCTGAGGGTTTCTGACACCCAAGAACACTGCCCAGGGTGGGAGGGCAGAAGGAGCTGTAGGAACCCCAAACCTCTCCAACTCAGTTTCTCAGGCCTGGGGGTACAGATGCTGACAGTCCCTTCTGCACCAGGAGCAGTTCCAGCTGACACAGCTGAACCCCAGGACTGGCCCATGCCCACCCAATCACACAGGGTCAGGCTGACTGATCAAGAGCCCCTGGCCAGAGACCCTGTTCTTCATTGCACACTCACCAAGCACTGACCAGGGCTCCAGCCAGGACGTTCTCCTGGAAAAATAAAAATGCCTCTTTGTTGGGGACGTCTGTGGGGAATGGCTTTGGTTTCCTCCAGAGAAGTCTCATCTAAACCATCAGTGTCCTTTCCTCCTTGCACAGGTCCTCATGCCCACAGGCAGCAAATGTCCAACAGCAGCTCCATCACCCAGTTCCTCCTCCTGCCGTTCACAGACACACGGAAGCTGCAGCTCTTGCACTTGTGGCTCTTCCTGGGCATCTACCTGGCTGCCCTCCTGGGCAACGGCCTCATCATCACCACCATAGCCTGGGACCAGCACCTCCACACCCCCATGTACTTCTTCCTGCTCAACCTCGCCCTCCTCGACCTGGGCTGCATCTCCACCATTGTGCCCAAGTCCTTGGCCAGTTCTCTTTGGGAGACCAGGGCCATCTCATTTTTGGGATGTGCTGCACAAATCTTTATGTTTCTCTTCTTTTTGACATCAGAATATACACTTCTCACAGTCATGTCCTACGACCGCTACATTGCCATCTGCAAACCCCTGCACTACGGGACCCTCCTGGGCAGCAGAGCTTGTGTCCACATGGCAGCAGCTGCCTGGGCCACTGGGTTTCTCTATGCTCTGCTGCACACGGCCAATACATTTTCACTGCCACTGTGCAAGGCCAATGCCCTGGGCCAGTTCTTCTGTGAAATCCCCCAGATCCTCAAGCTCTCCTGCTCACACTCCTACCTCAGGGAACTTGGGCTTCTTGTGGTCAGTGCCTGTTTAGCATTTTCGTGTTTTGTGTTCATTGTGGTGTCCTATGTGCAGATCTTCAGGGCTGTGCTGAGGATCCCCTCTGAGCAGGGACGGCACAAAGCCTTTTCCACCTGCCTCCCTCACCTGGCCGTGGTCTCCCTGTATGTCAGCACTGCCATGTTTGCCTACCTGAAGCCCCCCTCCATCTCCTCCCCATCCCTGGACCTGATGATGGCCATTTTGTACTCGGTGTTGCCTCCAGCAGTGAACCCCCTCATCTACAGCATGAGGAACCAGGAGATCAAGGATGCCCTGTGGAAACTGATGACTGGACTAATTCCTGAAGCAGCAAACTGCCCATCTCCTTCTGCATAGCAGTTTTAATGTAACTAATTTCAGGCCTGCCCTGTCATCTCTATTTGTTGTTGGTGGTGGTGTTTCTATTGTGATAATGTTGTCATCCCCTTTCAAATTCACTGTCTGCTGTTCTTTTATAACCACTGACTGTGCCCTTTGCGTATTTAAACAAATTAAAGAGCCCTGTAGTGACTCTTTTTCATGGGATCCTTTCTCCAAGACCTGTTTGGAGCTGCAGGGACAGTTCCTGTGCATGGCAGGAGGGGAAATGTGTCCAGCCTGGCAGCCCTGCCAGGGAGCACCAGCGCTTGTTCTTCCAGAGCTGTTCTGGTTCCACTCCCACACTCTCCTTCTCATCCCTTTTGTTGGTGCAAGACCTGAGTGCTCTGGCAGCTTGGTCCCCGTCCTGCTGTGTGTCAGTGCTGTGAGCGCAGGCAGGGACAGCCAATGGGCACTGCTGTGACAGAGCTGGCCTCACAACAGCCTTTCCAGATAGAAAGGTGATCTCCTCGGGGCAGGGCCTGAACGTTTAGGTCTTCTTCCAAGCCTTACCTCAAGAACATGTCCGCAAAAGTGGCCACAGATTGAAACACCTGTGTATAGATAGGGTTAGATAAACAGTGTGTGTTTGCAGGGCTGGCACACAGCAGTGTCCTCTCACAGCCAGGCCTCCTGCCAGAGACCTGCAGGACCAGCAGAGCAGGGGCTGGGCTGTGCCCCTGTGCACTGGATACCCCTCGGAAGCTGTCCCAGGGCATCATCATGGATTGGCCCCTCACAACCTCCATTTTCAGCCCTGGCCTCTCTCCCCAGCTCACAAAGGTTGCTCTTCCATCCACGGAGGGACACTGAATGAGCAGGTCAAAAATCCATGTTTGCATTGTACAGATGAGATGTTTGCACGCACATGTGAGGTGAGATGAACCCAAGTGAGCACAAACAATATCAGCTATTCCTGAGAGTTCCATGAAGAGAGTTCTGTGGAACAGACAGTGTCTTGAGGTCACTTCATGTTGGGAGAAACATCCTATGGGAAACCACCTGAATGCAGCACTGGGTTGTGCATCCTTCAGCTGTGATCCCCGTGTCCATTCCTCATGATGCAGGACATCTCAGATGAGTGCACAGCAGCTGACTCACCACAGGGCTGAGGCGCCTCCTGTACTCTGGGAGTGGCAACAGGAGGCCAGAGAGAAACTAAGACTACGGCCTCTGTGTGTAAAAAAGACAGAGTCTGTCTCTGAACACCCCTGAGTGCAGAAGGAGCCCACAAGACCAGCTCAGACATGGATGCCAGACAGACCCTGACATTTCTGTGTGTGACTCCAGAAACAAACCTCACCGCCCCAGTGAGATTGATCTCAGATGCCTTGGACAGGATCATTGCCAGGGCTCCAGTTTGCTCTGTCACCCTTGCCTGGGATTCTGGATTGTGCTCTCATAAGAACCAGGGCAATTAGGGAGGTCCTGGGGTCCTTGGAAAAGGCAGAAATCAAAGCCATGTTCAAGAAAGGCAAGAAAAGGCACTGGGAGCCTGGTCAGCCTTCCTCTGTCCCTGAGAAGGGATTGGACACGTCCTCCTGTAGAATGCAATTTTAACTCTTTTGAGGGTGATGCAAAGATGGGTCAAGGCCTTGAACAGGACAGTGTTCACCCAGCTTTGAGTAGGACAGTGAGACAAGATAAGTGAGACAAGGGATCTCTTCAAGAAAGGCAAGGAAGTGAGATGGGTATCTACAGCCTGTAGGGAAAGAGGGGCAGGTGTAGGACTGTGTAGAACACAGTTCAGTCTTGATCAGGTCCTGGTCCATAAGGAAGGGGATGGATGGGTGTGGTATTATGAGGTCAGTTGTGTCTCAGACACTCATAATCCAGTCAGAAGGGTGTGGCTGTGAAGGGGACAGTGGAGTCAGTTTTGTCTCTGGAGGTGACAGCCAGGCAGCAGGGACATGGCTGGGAAAGAACCTCTGCCAAGGTACCCACAGGCCCTACCCAGGAAGAGGCCTTGGAGACGGGTTGTCATGTCCATCCCACCTGAGAACATGATGGGACAGCAGCAGGAACATGGTCGTGTCTGCCAGAGAAGCTGAAAGGCCAGCAGCAGTCATGGGATTTAGGAGATCATGGTGAGATGACTTCTCTCCTGTCAGGTAAAAGACCACAAGAAGCCTAACGAGTTGGGTTCCCTGCATGAGGGGCAGTTTCTGAGGTGGCTGAGTATTCCTTTAAGTGGGAATAAGCAGGAGAGGGAAAAAAAATATCACATAATGCAGTTTGGAAAGTAAGGACTGGATATCAGGAGGACGAAAAGTCACGGTAAAGACAGTGCTGTGGTGCAAGAGGTCACCCAGAGGGAGCTGGATCAGCCCATTATTTTTGTTCCAAAGAGCAGCCAGTGAGGGTGCAGACACAGCAGTGAAGGTGCAGAAATGCTGGGGTGAGAGCAGGTGGGGAAGCGAGATGGGTGTCTGCAACCTGCAGGGAAAGAGGGGCAGGGGTAGGAACGTGTAGAACAGCCTGTGGTGGAGATGGCAAAGGGCACTGGCAAGGCTGGAAGGGACCCACAGAACCCAGGTCTCTGTCCCCTTGGCCATGGCAGTTGTCTCCGCCACTGAGGCCCAGGAGAAGTCATGTTGTCCTCATGGCACTGGGGCCTCGGTGCCTCCTTGCAGCCCCATGGGGAAGCTGGAAGTTGTTGTACCAGTGTTGTCCTTCCCTGGGCCTTGCACACCCACATCCCACGGTCCCAGGAAGAGCCCTGAGCCGTGTGTGAGGGACAGGATCCCCCTTCCCATTGCCTGGAGGTCATGGCTTCTCCTTTCTGCTTCAGAAAGCAAACCAAGGGGTTTCTCAGCATCAGAGCTGAAGAAAAGACTAAAAAGAGAGGTCATGGTGGCTACAGCTTCCTCAGGAGGGGTGACCAATGACAGAACCCAAGGGAATGGCAGAAGATGTGCCAGGAGGGTCAGCTGGTCATGAGGAAAAGGTTCTTCACCCAGAGGTGCTGGACACTGAACAGGCTCCCAGGGAGGTGTCACGGCCACAATCTGACAGTGTTCAAGAAGAGATTGGACAACATCCTCAGACACACGGTGTGAACTGTGGGGTGTCCTGTGCAGGGGCAGGAGTTGGACTCCATGATCCTTGTGGGTCCTTCCAACTCGGGACATTCTATGATTCTATGAAATACTAGGTCAAAAGTCCGTGTTTTCATTGTTCAGATAAGTTGTAAACATACACATCATGGTGTTCCGGGGTCTCTTCCAACCTGCGCTATTGTAGGATACCATGAATCTTTTCCTTGGAGAGCTCTTTCACAAGGCAGAATAGACAGAGGAAGAAGGATACAAAGAGTCAGAAGCAGAGATATAAAATACCCCAGTGTAAATACAGCAACTCCTCTGAGGAACGTTTCTCCACTCAAACCCTTGATAGGAAATCTATTGGATACATTTGATGAAAGCAGCTCAGTTCTATCTGCTCACACACTGGAGCACAAGGAGGGTGATGGCTGGGTCCGATGCCATGTGGTCACTTGTGTCTCAGGAATTCATGGGCCAGTAGGAAGCCAATGGCTGTGCAGGGCACTGTGAGGTCACTTCTGCCTCTGCAGGGGATAGGCCAACAGCAGGAACATGGCTGGGAAAGGACTGTGAGGTCACACATACCAGACGAGCAATCGGGCCCAATCAGCATGGCTTTGTGAAAGGCAGGTCCTGCTTGACCAGCCTGATCTCCTTCTATGACAAGGTGACCGGCTGAGCAGATGAGGGAAAGTCTGTCGTGGGGAGTGAATCCGCCACACAGGCTGTGGGTGTTGTGTCCTTAGACTGCAGTAAAGCCTTTGACACCGTATCCCACAGCATCTCCTGGAGAAGCTGCAGCTCATGGCCTGGATGGTGTAGCTGTGATGGATAAAGAACTGGATGGAGGGCCGGGCCCAAAAAGTTGTGGTGAACGGAGCCAAATCCAGTTGGTGGCCGATCACGAGTCGTGTCCCCAGGGCTCAGTGTCAGGGCCAGTTCTGTTAAATCTCTTTATTAGTGATCTGGAGAAGGGGATCGAGTGCACCCTTAGTAAGTTTGTAGATGACACCAAATTGGGTGGGAGTGTTGATCTGCTGGAGGGTAGGAAGGCTCTACAGAGGGATCTGGAGCTGCTGGTTCATTAAGCTGAGGACAGTTGTCTGAAGTTTAACATGCCCATGTGCCAGTTCCTGTACTGGGGTCATAACAACTCCCTGCAACCCTACAGGCTTGGAGAAGCGTGGCTCGAAAGCTGCCTGGCAGAAAAAGACCTGGGCGTGCTGATCGACAATGACTGAACATGAACCATTGTGTGCCCAGGTGGCCAAAAAGGCCAATGGTCTCCTGGTGTGCATCAAGAATAGTGTAGTAAGCAGAACCAGGGCAGCGATCATCCCCTTGTACTCGACGATGGTGCAGCCACAACTCGAATACTCAGTTCAGTTTTGAGCCCCTCACTATAGGAAAGATCTCGGGGTGTTGGACTGAGTGCAGAAAAGGGGAACAAGGCTGTTGAGGGTCTGGAGCACAAGTCTTCTGAGGAGCAGCTGAGGGATCTGAGGGGTTTTAGCCTGGAGAAAAGGAGATTGAGGGGAGACCTTTTCGCCCTCTACAACTATCTGAAAACAGATTGTAGCATGGAGGGTGTTGGTCTCTCCTGAGTAGCAAGTGACAGGATGAGAGGAAATGGCCTCAGATTGTGCCAGAGAAGGTTCAGAATTTATATTAGGAAACATTTCTTAATGGAAAAGTTTGTGAAGCAGTGGAACAAGCTGCCCAGGGAAGTGGTTGAGTCACCATTCTTTGTTCCTTAGCACAGTTTCTAGGAGGATCTGTTCCATGATCTTCCCAGGCACAGGTAAGAGGCTGACAGGTCAGTAGTTTTCAGGGTCCTCCTTTCTACAGCAGAGAAACACTGCCACACAGCACAGCTTGGAACATGGAGAATGGACACGAGGAGAAAGAAATGTCACCCAAAGGGCAGTGCTGTGGTACGAGAAATCATCGAGAAGGAGCATGAGATCAGTCCATCTCCTTGTGTTTCAAGGAACAGAGCATGAGAGTGGAGACACATCGGTCAATGTATGGAAATACGAGGGTGAAAGCAAGGGGAGGAAGCGAGATGGGTGTCTACAGCCTGCAGAGAAACAGAAGCAGCTGTGGGACAGTGTAGGACAACCTGTGGTGGAGATGGCAAAGGGCACTGGCAAGGCTGGATGTCACCAAGGGGACCCAAGTCTTTGTCCCCTTGGCTATGGCAATGGCCTCTGCCATCAAGGCCTGTGAGGAGACATGTTGTCCTGAGGCACTGGGGCACCTCATGACCTCCTTGCACACCCCCAGGAAGGCTGGGAACTGTCACACCATTGTCCTTCACTCAGCACCACACAGCCCACATCCCCCTGGCCCAGGAAGAGCCCTGAGCAATGTGTGAGGGACAGGATCTGCCTTCCCAGGGGCTGGGGGTCAGGCCTTGGCCTCTGTGCTTCACCCAACAAAACCAGGGTTTTCTCAGCACCTCAGCTGCCTGCACATTTCCCTTTGTTTATCTGCCACCATGGCCTCCAATTCTCTGCTCTAACGAGTCCCTGGGGAGGCTTTGCTGGTTCTTGCCCTCAGTGGAACTCATTAATACTTCAAGGTACTTAGTACTTTTTCTTCTGGCTTTGACTTCTGGAAAGGTTTGTGCAATCTCCTCTCAGCACCTGAGTAATGTTCAAGGACTCAGCACCAAATGCTCCATGGGGCTCATTACAGAGAAGAAAGCTCTGACAAACCATGTCTCTTCTTGTAATTTCCTTCCAGTCTTGTACTGTGAATTAGAGAGCTTTCTTTTTGTAATCATGGCGAAAGATTTAAAGAGCTTCTAATAAAAATGTCTTTTTTATTGTAAAGGGTGTATTTTATTACTCTTCAGTTTGCAGAAGAGGTGACTACAGCATTATCTGATGTTGATCCAGGGTCTCTCCTAAGGAGGTCTGGACTGGCTGGAGAAGCTGTCCCTTGAGCTCTCACACCGTGTGCACAACCTTGCTCCTCACCTCCCCAACCCCATCGTTTCTCTCATGGCCCCCTGGGCCTTGCATCCCTTTTCCTTACACCAGACTTCTCCACTGCAGTCTGCAGCTGGATGTGCCGGCTCCTTTGCACCAGCTCCCACCTGCTCTCCTTGGAGACCTGGCTGCACACAGCAAACAGGGACTTTGCTTTACCTTTGAACAAACAAAATACAACTGATGAGAGTCATGATTTAAAGAAAACACACTCCTCAACTGTACGCCAAGGACAAACTGCCACCACTGAGGTTCACCTTCTCCAAGGCAGAACCATGAAAGAAATCTTGTAGACAGAAAGGAAATTATAAAATAAACACAATAAAAGAATTGGCTAAAGGCGGAATTAGACAGACTACTGAAAGACAAGGAAGCATTTAACTCCTTGAAGCTGAAAGCAGCAACTGGACTGTTGACAAGTGTCCGAGTGATCAAACAGTGAGAGGAAGGAAAACCCAGAGAGCAATCGCAAGTGCTTGTGTGCAGATCAGCTGCTGGAAATGGGACTTCAGACATGGTCAGTTTAGTTAGGGCAGGAGGAAATACCTGGAGGATGAGGGAGATCAGATGCACAGATAACAGAGAGAGTGCTGAGAAGGGAAATGTAGTGGAGGATCAGAAGTTCTCCTCTTGCTCTTAATGCACATCCTGAAAAGTCTCATTTTGATCTCATGGGAAAACACTTCTATTTAAGGTATTCAAAACAAAGAGAGGAGAATTACAACACCAACAACTTTTGATGTTTAAAGTTACAAAACACATTTCCTTCATCTACATCTTTCAATTGGTTTCTTTTTCCCTTCATTTTTAAAAAAATGTTCTCTAGATTTCTCTCCTACCAAAGCCTCCAGCATAAAGAAAAATAATCCTTGTGTCTTGCACAGAGTCGAAGGCACCAAACAATCCACTGCCATGGACTGCCAGTGCCACTTTTTACCCTTGGCACACAGTGAGTCCTGCTGGAAGCTCTTGGCCACTCTTGCCTGATGGAGGAAAGATGGATAAAAAGGTTAATTGAACTGTTCTCTGTTTAGATGGCCATGTTGACAGTGATCTAAAGAGATCTGTGTTATCTGTCTTTCTATATGATCATGAGGTAAATAATACATTTATGTGTTGGCAAATATATAGTAAAATATATATTTGTGTCCAGTTACTCAGCAAAATACATTTCCTACCAGCACTCTGAATCTTTCTTCTGAGGAAATGCTGCCTCCCAAGCCTCTGTGACTGGAAGCAGGAATCTGGAGGAGAACAATGCAGCAGTGGATGGGGATCAAGTCAGAGGTCACTGGAACTAACACAACCCTCTCCAGTCTATGGGACAGCAGGGACAGCATCCCAGGAGCTGAGACAGCAGGACGATGTCACAGGGAGGCCACTCTCCACCATCTTGGAAAGCTCATGGAGACTGGGGGGACTCCCTGAGCACTGGCAGCTCTCACACAGTGTGTGCACTTTTCAAAATGGCCAATGGGTGAGCAGGGGAACTAAGGGCTGTGCCCCAGAACATGTCCACTGGGACCCCATTTCTGGGTGTCTGGAAGAGAAGGTGACGGGGTTTACCCAGGACAGGTTGTGCCTGTCCATCCTCTTTGCTTTCTGTGAGGAAAGGACAGGGTTGTGGACGTGGGAAGAACATTGATGGTCTGTTACCTGGAAGTCAGCAAGGCATTCAGCATCATCCCCTGTAGTTTTCTTGTGTCCAAGATAGGACATTATTGTCTGTGTCAGTGTGTAAGTAGATGGGCAAAAAGCCCACAGGAAAAGCCTTGAAAAATATTTGAGAAAAATCTACCAGGTTCCAGAGGTCAGGGCTCAGCTGTTCTGGTGATGAACAAGCATCAAGGGCTGACATGGCATCAGAGCCACCTCCACATGGCCCTCATCACCTGTAACCAGTGTCTCCAAGCCTTTCCTTCACCAGCCCACAGGGACAGGGCCCTGCACTGCTTCTTTCCTTCACAGCTGTGTCAGTGATGGCCCTTCATGGGGTCCCACACACCCTCAGAAACTTGGGGTTTGCTTCTGCCTTTCACTTCATCAGAGGTTTGTTCATTGTTTCAGCATCTGCAGTTCAGGATCATGGCAGCAGAGGGCTCATTAACATCAAAAATGCTCTTACAAGCCAATGCCCTGTGTGTCATTTTCCTAAAGGCCTCGAGTCTGGTGTGGATGATCAGGGAGATTTCAGAAACAGCCAAACAGAGAGCATTTCCATAATAAATAGCAGTAAAGCCAACTTTCTTCTATTTCCTTCCCTGCTTTTCTGTCCCTCCCTTTCAAGAACAGGTGGTATCAGCATCCTCCACTTCATATTGGAGTGTCTCTTGAAAAAGACTTAATTTGTCAGAAATTTGGGTGCCCAAATCACCGTGTGAGTGAGGGGAAAGGTCAGGACACCTCAAGAGGAGTCAGACAGCTCTGGACCAAGAGGTGGATGCTCCTGGGAATCTCAGGTGCTGTGCACAGCGATACTTCTGTTCATGGAGCTGGTCAAGTGTCCAATCTCCTGTTCTGTAATGGTGTCTGAGTTTGCTCAGGTCACCCCTGACGTGAGCCCCATCCACTGCTGGGTGTTCTCCAGACTCCTGCCTTCAGGAACAAAGTCCCAGGAGACCTTGCTGGTGAAGATGGAGGCAAAGAAGCCATGAAGAACCTCAGTCCTGTCTGATTCTCCTTTTATGAAGTTCAGCAGCAGGCCCATGTTCCCCCTGTCTGTTCTTCTGCTGTAAGGAAGATGTATCAGTTCATCTTGCTGCCCTTGCACTCCCCTGCAGGTATCAAGTCCAGGGCAGCTTTGGCATCATCCCCACACATGTGGAACAGGTTTCTAAATTCCTCATTTGCAGCTTCCGCTGTTTCCACATCCTGTGTGCTGCCTTTGTGCCCTGGAGCTCCATCAGTTCAGACGGGTAGCCTCATTACATAAATGCTTCTTTTAGTGGGTACTTGGAGAAATCATTGTTGTGCTTGGAGCAGGCTTTTCTGTAAGGATTATCAGATATCCTGAGCTCCATCAACCTTCAGACCGACTTCCATATCACCACCTCACCCACCATTCCCCAGTATGTGAAAGTCTTCTCCTCTGGAGCCCACCAGCCTGCGCTCTGCTGCTGTCCTTCCTCCCTCCCCTCTGCTGCCTGGGACCCCACTGTTACCAGGTCAAAACAGCCAAGGTGAACACTGATGTTCACATCCCTCATCAGCTCTTCCTTCTTGATCAGTACCAGATCGAGGTGAGTATCACCCCCTATTGGCCCACCAGGCAGACATGTTAGGAAGTTGGCCCAAGATCCTTTGGACTGTCGGCACCTGCAGCTTTGCCTGGCCAGTGACTGTCAGGGCACTTACAGTTCTCCATAGGAACATGCTCATTGATTGGTGACTTCCTTGAATTGTTGACAGAAGATCATTTCCATTTCTCCTCCATGATCAAGTAGTTTGTAACATCTAACTGGGTTTCCATGGCAAAGGCTTGAAACTGGGGAGAGTGTGTGGGTGTGCTACAGTTGTCACCTCTCTGAGAAGACAACAGGAGTTTGACCAACGTCAGACAGAGACAATTTCAGCTGCTCCAAGATGGACCCACTCCTTGCCAAATCTGAGCCACTCAGTGATGCTGGCAGCAACTCTGGGATATTATATTTGAGAAAGGGTAAAAAACACTGCACAACAGCAGGTGGGAGAGAGGAGGGGGGAAATGTGAGAGAAAAGCACTGCAGACACCAAGGTCATATCCCATAGGACCCAAGCAGGTCCCTCAGCAGGCCAAAGCTTGCTCTCCTGAAATCCTGCTCTTTGCCTTGTTATCATCTCCCAGGAGCCTCAGCTCCACTTTCCCATCCCTGACTGTTCCATCCTGACCAACTCTTTCTGGTTTGTAAGTGTGAAGTCCCACAGGGCACCTCACCCCACTGACTCCTCAGTCACCCGTGTCAGGAAGATGTTGTAAATGAGCTCCAGCCCCTCCTGGATGGCTGGTACCTTGCAGATATTGGGATATCTCAGGTCTGCCGTGAGGACACTGCCCTGAAAACACGAGGCTTATTTCATTTGTCTGAAGGAGGCCTCATCTAATTCCTCTTCCTCATCAGTGAGTCTGTAGCTGATGTCCAGTGACCACAACACTGCCCATGATGTTCTGCCCTCTCATGGTGACTCCTCAACCTTCAGCTGACATGGTCTGTCCCCAGGCAGAGCTCCACACATTCCTGCTGCTCTCCAACATGAAGGGGATCTATCACTTTGACTCCAGACTTCTGGCATTATGAGTACTGGACCCTCAAGCCCCCACTGTTTCTCCATGAGATGATATTTGTAATGTTCTGTAACTCCTCACGCTGTTATCTTGAGAGAGAAAACCTCATTAGGATAAACCACCTGACTGCAAACACTAACAGATGAGCAAATGGAGCTTCAGTCAAGGGACAATCCAGACCTTGAGAAAATCTGGTGTTCACCCATTCAGAAAGCTCGGAATTTTGACAAGATGAAGTGAACTGTTCTGTATTGCGGCAGGAGAACAACACGATCTGTCAGGACAGACGAGGACCTGACATACTGAGCAGTGACCCTGAGGAGAAGGGCCTGGGCACTCCAAGGTCCCCACACCAGCCCGTGGTGCACGCTCACCATGAACAAGGCAGCTGAACACGGGGCTGCATGAGGAGGAGCGTGGGGACCCAGACACCTGAAGTTCTCATCCCATTCGGTTCAGCACTGGTGTGACCCCACACACACGGGGGTGTGCCAGTGTGCGGCTTCCCAGTTTGGAGAAGCAGGGGGGAACTGGAGAGTGCAGGGCTCTGCCAAGGCAAGTTCAGCACCTTGTGCACATGGTGTGGGATGCTGAGGGACCTGGGCTGCTTTGGCCCAGCAGCACTGGGGAGGCTGCAGCAGTGCAGGAGTAGCCTGAGAGTGCTTGAAGGGTGGTTTCAGAGATGGTGGAGGTTTCTTCCTAGTGGGAAAGAGCATGAGAAAGAAATAATGGCACAAAGAGCAGCTGGGGAGGTCCAGGTTGGACATGAGCAGGAAGGAATGTGATTGGAAGGGCAGTGCTGTGGTGGAGCAGGTCGGCAGAGGGAACCTGCATCAGCCCAAGGCTTTGTGCTTCAAGGAACAGCTGGGGAGGATGCAGAGATCTCAGCAAAGGAAGGAAGATGCTCAGACAAGAGCAAGGTGGGGCAGCAGGGGGGATGTCTGCAGCCTGCAGGGGAAGAGGTGCAGGGGATGCCACAGCACAGGACAGGCTGTGGTGGAGATGATCAAGGGATGTAAAGAGGCTGAAAGCCCCCACCAGACATGAGCTCCTTCTCCCCTTGGCTATGGCTGTTGTCTGCACCTCTGATGCCTGTGAGGAGACACCTTGTCCTTCCAGCACAGGGGCCTCATGGCCTCCTTGTCCCCAGCCAAGAACCTGGGAGCTGTGGGACCATAGTCCTGCCCTTGGCCTTGCACAACCCCACATCACACTGTCCAGGAAGGGCCCTGGGCAACGTGGGAGAGACAGGATCAGACTTCCCAGGGCTGGGGGTCAGGGCTTGGCCCTTTGGTTAATGAAACACATCCAGGTTTACTCAGCATCTAAGAGAACTTCACCTTGCTTTTCTTGATCTGTTGTCACTGCATCTCGTTTTCTTCTCCAACCAGACGCTGGGGTCAGTTCCTCAGTAGTGTCCCTCAGTGGGACTCATTAACACAGCAAGAAACTTTGGAGTTTGAATCTGACTTCTTGAGAGGTTTCATCAGCTTCCCCTCAGTGTTTGAGGTCCATGGACTCTGCACCAAAGCCACCAGAGGGGTCATTAAAGTGCCTTGGGCTGCTCCTGTGCTGCTGAGCTGGGCTGGGCTCCTGGGACAGAGGGAGCTCCTGGCAAGCGGCAGCGCTGCAGAGAGACAGCTCTGCCCAGGAGCAGCTCCTCTGCACACGCAGCAGGGCTGAGGGCTCTGCCTGGGGATCTCAGGGAGACGAGCAAGGCAGAGAGAGATTAAAGGTCGTCAGGACTGGGAGGATGACTGAGAGCTCACTGGAGGAGAAACCTTTGCAGCCCTTGCCATGGTAAGTCTCTGGGTGCAGGGCAATGCAGCTGTAGCTCCTGGAGGCATCTCCTAAAACTGGCACAGGCACAGCTGGTGGGATCAGTAAGGACGGGGATATTGTGAGGGAATCTTGAACAGCTGTGAAGCCGGGTGAGCACCCAGGGGTGCCCAGGGCTGTCCTGCAGAGCAGGGTCCCTGCACCACAGGGCTGTGCCGGGGCAGGGACTCTGCCGCCTGCCAGGGTCAGCGCTCAGCCTGCCCAGGGAGATGCCCTGGCAGAAGCTGTGGGGGAAGGAGCGACCCCCGGCAGGGGAGGCAGGGAGCTTGTGGGTTTGAAGGGTGCTGTGTGGGTCAGGGCTGCTCAGAGCTCCAGATCAACCCCACAGACATTGCAAAGGGTCCTTCCTAACAATAACATCAGGACAGGAATAGCTGCAAGGGAAGGAGTCTGTGCTTTCAGTTTTTCACTCCTGGTTGTCTGGGTGTGCAGTGGGAGATGGGGATTTATTTCTCTCTTTGGAGAAGACACTGAGACCCCAATTCTCGTTAGGACTTGTCTGAGCTGCTCCTGAGCCCCTGCACACACAGAGCTGCCCCTGGGCAATGCCAGGAGGTGTGAGCAGGACAGAGCTGAGCACACAGCGGGTGGGACGGGGTCTGTGACACTGACAGGGAGCAGACCCAGGGACAGAGACACAGCTGCAGGCAGCACAGGCATGGACAGGGAGAGGGAGATGGAGCAGAAATGCTGGGGAGGCGGGATTCAGGACCCCACCTGCCATCCCCTGCAGTGCAGAGACGTTGCCCAGTTCAACCCCTGGTCTCCTCTCCTCCCCAGCAGAGCCTCTGCCCCAAAGCCATGGGGTCCAGGTCATGAGTCTCCACCTCAGCAGCTGGACCTCCAGGTGAAGGGTTCCTGGAACGTGGTACACAAAAAAGGTGCTAAAAGTACTTGCTCTACAGTGTCATTATGTGAGTGGCAGCAGCACAGCCGGGTAAGGAGAAGGTTCCACGGCATGCCCATCAGCCTTTCTGTCCTTGCTTTATTTTCTGGTAGCACTGCAGTGTCCTTCCCTGTTTCTCCACCTGTTCCTGGAGCTCTTGCTCTCTGGGGTTGGGGTGGGAGTGTGGGTCAGTTTTTGTTCTGCCACCAATTCAGTGAATTTTGCCTTACAGCTGTGTCCATGGAAACTGCATGCCCAACTGCATTTTAAACTGTGATGAACTGTTTTTCTCAGCTGGTAGAAAGAGAGAATGAGCTGAAACATCCCTCCATCGGTCAGGGGGTTTTCCATGAGAAACAGCATGTTTATTTTCCTTAGAGAAGTCTCCTTTAGCTTGTCACTGTCCTTTCCTCCTTGCACAGGTCCTTATGCCCACAGGCAGCAAATGTCCAACAGCAGCTCCATCACCCAGTTCCTCCTCCTGCTGTTCACAGACACACGGGAGCTGCAGCTCTTGCACTTGTGGCTCCTCCTGGGCATCTACCTGGCTGCCCTCCTGGGCAACGGCCTCATCATCACCACCATAGCCTGGGACCAGCACCTCCACACCCCCATATACTTCTTCCTGCTCAACCTCTCCCTCCTCGACCTGGGCTCCATCTATACCATTGTCCCCAAATCCATGGTCAACTCTCTCTGGGATACCAAGGTCATTTCCTATGCAGGATGTGCTGCACAGGTCTTCTTTTTTTGTTTCTTGTTTGGTGCAGAGTATTCTCTACTCACCGTCATGTCCTATGACCGCTAAGTTGCCATCTGCAAACCCCTGCACTACGGGACCCTCCTGGGCAGCAGAGCTTGTGTCCACATGGCAGCAGCTGCCTGGGCCACTGGGTTTCTCAATGCTCTGCTGCACACGGCCAATACATTTTCACTGCCCCTGTGCAAGGGCAATGCCCTGGGCCAGTTCTTCTGTGAAATCCCCCAGATCCTCAAGCTCTCCTGCTCACACTCCTACCTCAGGGAACTTGGGCTTCTTATGGTTAGTCTTTTAGTAGCATTTGGGTGTTTTGTGTTCATTGTGGTGTCCTATGTGCAGATCTTCAGGGCCGTGCTGAGGATCCCCTCTGAGCAGGGACGGCACAAAGCCTTTTCCACCTGCCTCCCTCACCTGGCCATGGTCTCCCTGTTTATTAGCACTGCCATGTTTGCCTACCTGAAGCCCCCCTCATTCTCCTCCCCATCCTTGGATCTGGTGGTGTCTGTTCTGTACTCAGTGGTGCCTCCAGCAGTGAACCCCCTCATCTACAGCATGAGGAACCAGGAGCTCAAGGATGCCCTGTGGAAACTGATGACTGGATTATTTTGTGAAATAACAAATTGCCCATCTCCTTCTGCATAGTAGTTTTAATGTAACTAATTTTAGGCCTGGCCTGTCATCTCTATTTTTTGTTGTTGGTGGTGTTTCTATTGTGATAATGTTGTCATCCCCTTGTAAATTCACTCTCTGCTGTTCTTATAACCACTGACTGTGCCCTTTGTGTATTTAAAGAAAGTAAAGAGCCCTGTAGTGACTTTTCTTCATGAGATCCTTTCACCAAGGCCTGTTTGGAGCTGCAGGGACAGTTCCTGTGCATGGCAGGAGGGGAAAAGAGTCCAGCCTGGCAGCCCTGCCAGGGAGCACCAGCGCTTGTTCTTCCAGAGCTGTTCTGGTTCCACTCCCACACTCTCCTTCTCATCCCTTGTGTTGGTGCAAGGCCTGAGTGCTCTGGCAGCTTGGTCCCCGTCCTGCTGTGTGTCAGTGCTGTGAGTGCAGGCAGGGACAGGCAATGGGCACTGCTGTGACAGAGCTGGCCTCACAACAGCCTTTCCAGATAGAAAGGTGATCTCCTATGGGTAGGGCATGATGGTTTAGGTCTTCTTCCAAAGATTCTCTAAAGAATATGCATATGAAAGTGGCCATGGATGCAAACCCCAGTGTACAGCTGAACAGTGTGTGTGTGCAGGGCTGGCACACAGCAGTGTCCTCTCACAGCCAGGCCTCCTGCCAGAGACCGCAGGACCAGCAGAGCAGGGGCTGCGCTGTGCCTCTGTGCACTGGACACCCCTCAGAAGGAGCCACAGGGCATCATCATGGACTGGCCCCTCACAACCACCATTTCCAGCCCTGCGCTCTCACCGAAAGAGGCTGTTCTTCCCTTCATGGATGGACACTCAATGAGTGGTTCAGCAGTCCATGTTTGCTTTGGACAGATGACATGTGACTATGCACATCATGTACGTGAGGTGACATGAACGTGAGTGAGCACAAACACCATCAACTACTCCTTTCCATTCTGTGAAGGCCTGTGGAACACACGAGGTCTTGAGCTCACTTCATATTGGGAGGAACAACCTATGGGAAATCACCTGAATGCAGCACTGGGTTGTGCTTCCTTTGACTGAGGTCCCCGTGTCCATTCCTCATGATGCGGGACATCTCAGATGAGTGCAGAGCAGGTGACACAGCACAGGGGTGAGGTGTCTCCCATCCTTTGGGAGTGGCAACAGGAAGCCAGAAGGACACTGTGACTCCTGCCTCTGTGTGTAAAAGGGACAGACTCTGTCTCTGAGCATCCCTGGGTGCATAAGGAGCCCATGAAACCAGTGGACAGCTGACAGAACCCTGATATTTATGTCAAAAGTGCCATAGAAACCAGAATGGTTTTTAGGTCCTTAGAAAACACAGACCTCAAACCCATCTTCAAGAAGAGTAGGAGTAGGAACTGGGAGAATAACAGGCTGGTCACCCTATCTCCCTCCCTGGGAAGGGGATGGGACACGTCCTCCTGCAGCCGTTTCCAGGAATGTGAAGGACAAGGAAGGGACTGCTGAACCCAAATGGACAGGGGAAAGAAAGGCATGTTGTGTACAGGGTGTTTACAAGGCTCAGCCATGGTCTCCTTCTGGCCAGAGTGGTGCTGATGGGGCTCAAGAAGTGGATGCTGGGTGGGAAGTTGGCTGAACCATCAAGCCCAAATATCATCAGTGGTACAAAGTCCTCCATGCAGCCAGTTACTGGTGTCATCTCTCAGTGACCAGCACTTGGGGAACACTGTTGAACATCTTTATTCTCCCCTCCTATGATGTAACGGAGTGAACTTTCAGTGCCTTTGAGGATGATGGAGTCCTTGAGCAACCTCACCTGGTTCACCCTGCCCTGGGCAGGAGAGTGAGACAAGATGAGTGAGACAAGGGTTCTCTGTAAACCTGAGTTATTCTGTGATTTGACAGAATTTTTGCCTTGGAGAGGTTTCTGGAGAGGGAATAGGTAGAATAATAATAATAAAAATAAATAAATAAATGAAAAATAAGGCTGTAGAGGAGATCTAGAAGGTGTTAACATAAAAACAGCAGTTCCAGTGAGGAGTGCTTTTCACTCACAGTGTTAGTGGGAAATATATTTGACAAATTTGAACAAGGTGAGGAAGCGAGATGGGTGTCTGCAGTCTGTGGGAAAGAGGGGCAGGTATAGGACTGAGTAGAACACGCTTCAGTCTTGGGAGGTCCTGGGTGCTAAGGAGGAGGATGGATGAGTGTGCTATCATGAGTTCAGTTGTGTTTCAGACACTCATAATCCAATCAGAATCCTGTGGCTGTGAAGGGGACAGTGTGGTCAGTTCTGTCTCTGGAGGTGACAGCCCAGCAGCAGGGACATGGCTGGAAAAGAACCTCTGCCTAGGTGCCCACAGGCCCTACCCAGGTGATGGGTAGGAGATGCCTTAGAGATGTGTTACCATGTCCATCCCACCTGAGAACATGACGGGACAGCAGCAGGAACACGGTCGTGTCTGTCAGAGAAGCTGAGCGGCCCGTAGCAGTCATGGGATTTAGAAAATCATGGTGAGGTCAGGTAAAAGACCACAAGAAGCCTAATGGGTTGGATTCCCTGCATGAAGGGCAGTTTCTGAAGCGGCTGAGCTTTCCATGGTAGTTGGAAAAAGCAGAAGAGAGAAAAAAAAAACGCAAAGTGCAATTTGGAAGGTGAGGATTGGATATGAGGAGGAAGAAATGTCAGTGGAAGGGCAGTGCTGTGGTGCAAGAGGTCACCCAGAGGGAGCTGGATCAGCCCATGGTTTGTGTTCCAAAGAGCAGCCAGTGAGGGTGCAGACACAGCAGTGAAGGTGCAGAAATGCTGGGGTGAGAGCAGGTGGGGAAGCGAGATGGGTGTCTGCAGCCTGCAGGGAAAGAGGGGCAGGGGTAGGACCGTGTAGAACAGCCTGTGGTGGAGATGGCAAAGGGCGCTGGCAAGGCTGGAAGGGACCCACAGAACTCAGGTCTCTGTCCCCTTGGTCATGGGAATTGTCTCTGCCACTGAGGCCCAGGAGAAGCCATGTTGTCCTCATGGTACTGGGGCCTCGTTGCCTCCTTGCAGCCCCATGGGGAAGCTGGAAGTTGTTGTCCAAGTGTTGTCCTTCCCTCGGCCTTGCACGCCCACATCCCACGGTCCCAGGAAGAGCTCTGAGCCGTGTGTGAGGGACAGGATCCCCCTTCCCATTGCCTGGAGGTCATGGCTTCTCCTTTCTGCTTCAGAAATCAATCCCAGGGGTTTCTCAGCATCAGAGCTGAAGAGAAGACTAAAAGGAGACCTCATGGTGGCTACAGCTTCCTCATGAGGGGAGAAGGAAGGGAAGGTACTGATCTCTTCTCTGTGGTGACCATTGACAGAACCCAAGGGAATGGAAGAAAGATGTGCCAGGGGAGGGTCAGTTGGACATGAGGAAAAGGTTCTTCACCCAGAGGTGCTGGACACTGAACTGGCTCCCAGGGAGGTGTCACGGCCCAATCTGACAGTGTTCAAGAAGAGACTGGACAATGTCCTCAGACACACGGTGTGACCTGTGGGGTGTCCTGTGCAGGGACAGGAGTTGGATTCAATGATCCTTGTGGGTTCCTTCCAACTCAGGACATTCTACAATTCTATGAAATACTAGGTCAAAAGTCCATGTTTTCATTGTACAGATAAGTTGTAACCATACAGATCATGTGCATGTCCAATGTGTGCACATGATGATATGAACCCAAGGGAGCACAAATGAACCTTGGGGTGCCATAAAGGTCAGTGGGACAGAGATGATGTTCAGGGGTCTCTTCCAACCTGCAGTATTGTAGGATTCCATGAATCTTTTCCTTGGAGAGCTCTATCAAGAGAGATATATAACGCCCCAGAGTAAATACAGCAGCTCCTCTGAGGAACGTTTCTGCACTCAAACCCTTGATAGGAAATCTATTGGATACATTTGATGAAAGCAGCTCAGTTCTATCTGCTCACACACTGGAGCACAAGGAGGGTGATGGCTGGGTCCGATGCCATGTGGTCACTTGTGTCTCAGGAACTCATAGTCCAGTAGGAAGGCAATGGCTGTGCAGGGCACTGTGAGGTCACTTCTGCCTCTGCAGGGGATAGGCCAACAGCAGGAACATGGCTGGGAAAGGACTGTGAGGTCACACATACAAGATAATCAATCGGGCCCAATCAGCGTGGCTTTGTGAAAGGCAGGTCCTGCTTGATCACCCTGATCTCCTTCTATGACAAGGTGACCGGCTGAGCAGATGAGGGAAAGTCTGTCGTGGGGAGTGAATCCGCCACGCAGGCTGTGGGTGTCGTGTCCTTAGACTGCAGTAAAACCTTTGACACTGTATCCCACAGCATCTCCTGGAGAAGCTGCAGCTCATGGCCTGGATGGTGCATCTGCGATGGGTAAAGAACTGGCTGGAAGGCATTTTGTCCCCCTGGAGCCATTTGTTCCCTTCCTGTTCATATGGGTATCCCATGAATGCATCACTACTCTCTACCCCAGTGTGGACAAGCACAAGGTCTTGTCCACCTGGACCTCTCAGCATGCCACTGTTTTCTACACCACCTTCATCCTTGACTGTGGGATGCCCATAACAGCCCTCACAAGACAGTTTGACAAAGCCTTTTTTCAACACCATTCCCACATCCCTGCTCAATCCCCTCATCCACAGCTTGAAGGTGAAAAAGTTTGGGTACAAGTGGGGCACAGAGAAAAATGGTCAGGAAAGGTTTGAGGTGCACAGAGAGCTCATCAACATGTTGGCCTGCTGTACTCTCTGAACAAGCCCAGAAGACCTGGGCAGCATTTGCTGTGTCCCAGAAACTCACCTGGAGGGCTGGGATATGGAGAAAAGGTTTGGTCTGGGAAGGGACAGACAGGAGCTGGTGGAACTGGCTGGTGTGACCATGAGACATCTCTCAAAGCCCTCATAAAAGTCCTGGCTCTCAGGGAGGTTGCATGGTCCTCTGAGAAAGAAAATATCAAAAATGACCCTCAAGATCATTGAGTCCAACTATAACCTAAATCTGGCACTAAACCGTGTCCCTAAGAGCCCCTAAGGTGTTTTTTAAACACCTTCTGTGATGGTGACTCCACAATCTCGCTGGGCAGTCTGTTCTGCTGCTTCAAAACCCTTTCCCTGAATAATTTTTTCCTAATATCCAATCTAAACCTCCCTGTGTGCAACTTGAGGCCATTTCCTCTTGTCCTATCACTTGTTATTTGGGAGAGGAAACGAACACCCACCATGATAAAACCTCCTTTCAGGCAGTTGTACACAGTGACAAGGTCTCCCCTCAGCCTCCTTTTCTCAAGACTGAACAGCCCCAGCTCCCTCAACCGCTCCTCATAACACTGGTGCTCCAGACCCTTCACCACCCTTGTCGCCCTCCCCTAAACTCTCTCCAGCACCTCAATGTCTTCCTTGTCATGAGGGGCCTAAAACTGACCCCAGGATTCAAGGTGCAGCCTCACCAGTGCCGAGTACAAAGGGATGATCACTCCTCTAGTCCTGCTAAAACTCAGATTGAATCAAGGCTTGAACACCTTGGTCTGACCCCGTTGGTGACAGGTTGGACTGCAGACTCCTGAGGTCCCTTCAACCTCAGTTCTCTTATGATCCCATTGTGATGTTGGGCTCAGTTTCTAACTGGAGCAGAGCAGACGATGATGGGGCAGGATCCACCTGTGCTGTAGGTGACCATCTAAACCAACATCTCAGCCAGTGAACCAGCCAACACCTCAGTGCGACTCGCTCTGGGCAAAGTGTGAGGAGTCCTGGGCAGGGAAGGTTTAGAGGGCATGGGGCGCTATGCAAGACACAAAATGATCTTGGCTTAATGATTGTAGGCCCATCAGATGTCAGTTAATGTCGATGAAAATTAAAAGAAGAAGAACTGAAGACAAAGATCCAAAGCAAAGGAAGGTGTCAACATACTTTTCCTTATTTTTCATTAGGGGGGGGTTTCTTTTCTTTGAAAAGGAAAGAGTTTTCCAGAACTGGGCATGGATTTAGGACACAAACGTCTTTAGCTCCAGAGACACAAACACCTGGTGCCAGTGTAGATGCCCTGGGAAGCCCTGCCCAGGCTCCACCTGCATTGCAAGGTGCTCTGGTCTCCCCAGGTCCTGTGTGATAGATGCCAATCCCAGGCCAGCACCTCAGGTACACTGGGGCCCCTAAACTGGCACTGGCTGTTAATGATGAGACAGCTGATGACTGATGTCTGCTTGAAAAGGTGCACCTTTGCGTTGTTGTTTTGTTTCTGCTTTGTTTTGTTGTTGTTGTTCCTGCTGTTTTGGTTTTGGTTTTGGTTGTTGTTTTGTTGGGTTTGATTGTTTGTTTGTTTTTGCTTTGGTTTTGTGGGGTATTTGTTTCTCCTGGTTTTTTTTCTTTGTTTGTTTGATTGGAGATTTTTGTTTAGTTATTTTTTTATTTGTTTGTTTGGGTTTTTGTTTGTTTGTTTCTTTGTGTGGGTTTGAGTGTGGTTTGTTCTTTTAAACGTATTAATTAAAAAAATTAAAGACCAAAAAGTGAATTATGGGGAAGTGTACTAAGGGTAGAAGAAGAAATATCGGTCTTCCCCTGTACTTCTATTACCAACACTCTATTTTTTCATCTCCCTCGTCATTCAGGAGTTCCCACCTCTCCTGATTCAATGTCCCTGTCAAAGGACAACTTTCCGGCAGACGGTCTGGACATTTGCCCTTCCCAGTGCTCTCAGGTTTCTCCTCCACTTGCTCTTTGGTCATTCAGTTCCTCTCAACTGTCTGGTTCCTGCTTTGAGCTTCAGGGAGTTACAAACTTGCCCCCTTCTTCAGAGCTCTAATTAACATGGCAGTCAACACGTTCATTGTGTTTGTTGCTATCCTTTCCTGTCTCTCTGTCTAGACCAGTTCTTGTGTGGATGTCCCTTGTGGATGGTGGACCTCATCAGATCCAGCTTACACACACAGCTGAGGAAAGTGTTTTACTGTTTATTAAACTGTGCAGTGTTTGCACAGGAGAGCAGGTGGAGCTGGTGCACAGGAGCTGCAGCATCTCCTGCAGAGCTCAGTGGAGAAGTCTGATGTGAGGAAAAGTGATGCAGTCTCTGGTGGCCAATGAGGGAACCGGCAGACTGGGGGTGGGGGGTGAGGAGCGAGGTTGTCCATACAGTGTCCAGCCCCAAGGGACTGTTCTCCTGCCTGTCCAGATGTCTTCGGGAGACCCTCTGGATCAATGTCCAGTGTAGAATGCTGCTGTCACTTCCTTTATACACTGAAAAATGACAGAAAACAGCCTTGAAAGAAAAAACCCTCCTTTATGAGATCTTCTTTGAAATCTTCATCAGCAATGTCCCATTGAAACCTCTCCAGTTACTTCTACAAGTCTGGAAGATTTGAAGAAAATTAGAGAAAGAAACATCGCTCGTTAGGTCTTTCTGTGTTTTAATGAGCCCCATGGCGTATTTGGTGCTGAGTCCATGAACCTCAGATACCAAGCACAGACTGAAGAATCTGCTCAAGAAGTCCTAGTCAGAAGCAAACTCCAAAGTACCTTGAAGCATTAATGGTCCCCACTGAGGGCTGTTACTGACAAAGCCTCCCCGGGGACTCGTTAGAGCAGATAATTGGAGGCTGTGATTGCATCAGGCAAAGGCAAAGTGCAGCAGCTCTGATGCTGAGAAACCCCTTGGTTTGTTTGATGAAGGACAATGGCCAAGCCTTGAGCCCCTGCCCCTAGGAAGGGAGATCCTGTCCCTCACCTGTGGC
The DNA here is from genome assembly GCF_037038585.1 of Patagioenas fasciata. Lineage (NCBI taxonomy): Eukaryota > Metazoa > Chordata > Aves > Columbiformes > Columbidae > Patagioenas > Patagioenas fasciata. Next base: position 1,649,283 of record NC_092528.1, read on the forward strand.
TCAGGGCTCCTCCTGGGGATGTGGGGAGTGCGATGCCCAGTGCAGGACAATGGTGTGACACTCCCTGGGGGTGCAAGGAGGCAATGGGTGCCATGGCCATGACAACCATGTGTCTCCTCTTAGACCTCGGTGGCAGGAACATCAGGCATAGCCAAGGGGACAAAGACCTTGGCTCTTGCAGGGACATCCAGCCTTGCCAGCACCCTTGACCATGTCCACCACAGTCCATCCTACACTGCTCCAGGCCTGTGGCTGTTTCCACACAGGCTGCAGACACCCCATGCGCTTCCCCACCTTGTTCTCACCCCAGTGTGTCCCCACCTGTGCTGCTGTCTCTCCATCCTCACGAGCTGTTCCTTGGAACACAAAGTCATGGCTGATCCGGGGTCCTTCTGAACAGCACTGTGCTCAGAATGACATTTCTGTATCCTGAGCTCCACTCTGGACCTCCAGAGCTGCAGTTTCTGATGGTTTTCCTTTCTCATGTGGTTTTCCTCTACCAAAAAAAAAAAAAAGAAAGAAATTGCCATCATCTTGGAAAGTGATTTCAAGTTTTCTGAAGCTACTAGTGCCCTTTCTTGTCGTGATTTCACTACAACCACCAACTAAGACCATGAGAACTGCTCACATCCTGCTCCCAGTCCCCAAGTGGGATAAGGGAGAGAACTGAAAGGAAAGGGAGAAACATGTGGGTTTAGAAAAAAAATAATAATAAGACAATAAAAATAATACACTAATAATAATAATAATCTAAAATATACGTACTAAAACATACATAAAGTAGAACATATGATACTCAGTACAATCTCCCACATAACTCCGTTTGTGCTAAACTGACAGCCCAAAAGAAGAGAGCACCCTGGTCCTGAACAGCTGATCCAGGTAAGAGAAAGTAAAAGTGCAAACGACAGAGAGGCCCAAGGGCCAACTGAAAATCAGCAAAACACCATAAAACTGAACTAACACTGAACTCCCAATAGGATGGAACTTCCAAACAGAGCCAACTAAAGTAGTCTGAAAAGCAAAACTAACTGGCTGGAAAAGGCATCTCCAGCTTTATACTGAGCATGACGCTAGTGGTAGAGAATAGCTCATTGATTGACCTGGATGTTAATCAAGGTGCTGTCCTGTCAATGCCCCCTCCTACCAATTTGCACCTGCAGCTGCACTCCAAAGAAGTCCTTGGTTTCCCTGACAATAGTCCAGGTAAATTAAATAGAAACAGATTAATTAAATTAAGAAAATATACTCAGTGCTATCCCCCATGTAACTCCAGTCACACGGAACAGCCAGTCCTGCAGAAGGGAGCACCTTGTTCCTGAGCAGCCCATCCCAGCAAGAGAGAGCAAAAGGGCAACAGGCAGAAAGACCCAAAGGCCAACTGCAGAATGGTAGAACCGCAAAAGGCCGAACTGACATCGAACTCCTGACAGAATGAAACTTGTGAATGGAACAACCAAACCAGCTGGAAAACCCGGAGTAACGGATGTAACAAGCCCTAAAAGCCAGATCCAGCTTTAGACTGAGCATGGCGCTAATCATAGGGAATATTTCATTGATCAGCCTGCATGTCAATCCAGGTGCTGTCCTGTCTGTATCCCCTCCTGCCAATCTGCACCTGCAGCCAGATGGCCAAACAAGTCCTTGGTTTCCCTGACAACAGCCAAGATATCAGTGAGTTCTGACATTCCTTTCAGAGCAAGTGGCAAACACTGTAAAGCTGCTAAAAGAAAACATTAACTGTAATCCAGGGAAGAATCAGCGTTATCTCATTGTTATGATAGTAAATCTAAACATAAGACTCTACTGGCTATGAAGGAGAGAGGTTCAAAATGCATGAAGAAAATTAACTTAATTTCAGTAAAAACAGCACATTTCCTCAGCCTCCCCTTCACCAGGCTGAAGAAGTTTGCGTCTCTCAACATCTCCACATGTGACCCAGACTTTCTCTGGCCACATGGCAGCTCCTCCCCTTTCCTCCAGAATGGGGAACCTCACACTGGGACACACCGCTCCAGATGTGACCACACCAGTGCTGAGTCAAGATGGGCAATAACTGCCCTTGACTGGGTGGCCACGCTCCTCCCAGTGCAGCCCAATGTGCTCATGGGCATATTCCTGTTTAGCACCACTGAGAACTGGCTGAACATCCAGGCTCAGAGGGTGGTGACCAGTGGCACAAAGCCCAGCAGAAGGTACCATGAGGAGTACTGAAGGACACCATATCCCTACCCAACATCTCCTCCCCTCTTGGGTCCCCTGGAACCATCACAGTGATAATGGGAAGAGCACTGCCTGTATGGGGTGGAGGAGGTGGAGTCTGGAATGAGGGTCCTGGGGCAGTTTCTCCAGGTTGTTCATGCAGTAACAAGTTGGGCTGGATATTTGGAGAGAGGAACTCTTACTAAGGGCCTCCAAAGGGCATGGGGATGGTCTACGGTTTCCTGAATGGCTCCTTTTCTGGTGGAGATCACAGAGGCTGCCAGCCCTTTAGAGGACCCAGGACAGGCCTTGTCCTTCCTCTGGTCACAGCTGGACCCCAGTTCTCCAGCTCAGACCCAGCTCAGGAGCCTTGTCTAGGCGTGACTTTTGGGGTAAGGTTGACAAGAGGGGTGCATAAGTTTGTCTTCAGGACATGTGATGAGCACCAGGACTGAAGTACCAGAGCAAAATGATGTGGCTTCTGGGTGAATACTTTCTTCAGTGCAAGACCTGACACAGGGTCCCAGACTTGCTTTCCATGCCACCCTTCACGAGGGATGATGCACTAAGAGATGGCAAGTGGGGGACACCAATCCTTCTCCAGCTACTTCCCAGGCCTGGTGAAGCACCAGGACAGCAAGGACTTCTGGCCCTGCACCCTAAGCTCTGGGTATATTCTTGGGGCAGCTGAACACCAGCATTTTTCTCTCCAAGGCCATTTCCAGCCCAGGTCAGCTCCTGTCTGACCTCCCCCATCCCTCCTCTGATCTGCTCTGGTGCTCCTGGCCCCTTCCCTGTGCTCCCCACAGGGCCCCAAACTGGCAGTGATGCTCTGCAGAACAGGTTGGTTGCAGAACCATGGAGTGACTGCAGACTGGTTGTGCTGCTCAGTGAGGGACACAGATGCAGCTGGATGGGCTGCACTGTCACTGAGCTCTTTCCCAGGGATCTAAAGCTCTGGAATGGGTACAGAGCATTTCTTGGGACTCATTGGATTTTCCACTCATTTCTGTTCAGCAATCCTTTCCTTGTCCTTCAAGTGCCTAGAGATTGGTGCAGGAAGACGTGGCACATCTTCTGCCATTCCCTTGGTTTCTCTCACTGTCATAGAGAGAAGAGCTCAGCCCTGCCCCTCCTGCTCCCCTGCTGAGGAACCTGCAGCCCCATGAGCTCTGCCCTCAGTCTCCTCTGCTCCAGCTAAGCAAACCCAGAGACTTCAGCCACTCCTCATACGGCTTCCCCACCAAACCCTTCACCAAATTTGCAGCCTCTTCTGGACACTCTCCAGTAGCTTTATATCCTGAGGTCAGCCCAGCGCAGAGCAGAGCGGGACAATCCACCCCCCCCTGCCCGGCTGCCCTGCCCGGCTGGCTGTGCTGTGCTGGATGCACCAGGACATGGTTCCCTCTTGGTTCCAAGGACACTGGTAGCTCTTGTTCAATTTCCTGTCGACCAGAACTCCCAGATCCCTCTCTGCAGAGCTGCTCTCCAGCATCTCGTCCCCCAGCCTGTATGTACCGTAGGGACAAAGTACCTCTCTGAACTGGGGTGACAGATCTGGGCTAGAGTGATTAGTCCATGATGATTAGGGCAGATTTGATGGGGTGACCAGTGCACAGGGCACAGCCCAGCCCCTGCTCTGCTGGTCCTGCAGGTCTCTGGCAGGAGGCCCGGCTGTGAGAGGACACTGCTGTGTGCCAGCCCTGCACACACACACTGATCAGCTGAACAATGGTGTTTCATCTGTGGGTAACTTTCTTGGGCATGTTCTTGGGAGAAGAACCTAGGGAGAAGAACTTTCAGGCCCTGCCCATAGGAGATCACTTTTCTTTATAGAAGTACTGTTACAGAGGCCAGCTCTGTCACAGCAGTGCCCATTGGCTGTCCCTGCCTGCGCTCACAACACTGACACACAGCAGGACGGTGACCAAGCTGCCAGAGCACTCAGGCCTTGCACGAACACAAGTGATGAGCAGGAGAGTGTGAGAGTGGAACCAGAACATCTCTGGAAGACCAAGCACTGGTGCTCCCTGGCAGGGCTGCCATGCTGGACTCTTTTCCCTTCCACCCATGCGCATGGGAACTATCACTGCAGCTCCAGAAAGGTCTTGGAGAAAGAATGTCAGTGAAAATTATTGGTGAAGGATCCTTTATTTTGCTTAAACACAGAGAACACGATTCCACATTGACACAGACACTCACTGAGAAAAGAAAAGCAGGCAGTGAATTACAAAGGGAATAAAAATATTATCATAAAAAAAAACCAAACTCACAAGTAGAGACAAAAAATACTGCACACAGGATGAACCTGCAATGAGAATGTCTTCTTATGTAGAAGACAGACAGTTTATAGATTCAGAAGAAATCCAGTTGTCAGTTTCCACACGGCATCCTTGAGCTCCTGGTTCCTCATGCTTTAGATGAGGGGGTTCACTGCCGGAGGCACCACCGAGTACAGAACAGACACCACCAGATCCAGGGATGGGGAGGAGATGGACGGGGGCTTCAGGTGGGCAAACATGCCAGTGCTGACGTACAGGGAGACCACGACCAGGTGAGGGAGGCAGGTGGAAAAGGCTTTGTGGCGTCCCTGCTCAGAGGGGATCCTCAGCACGGCCCTGAAGATCTGTACATAGGACACCACGATGAACACAAAACACCCAAATCCTAACCAGACACTAACCACAAGAATCCCAAGTTCCCTGAGGTAGGAGTGTGAGCAGGAGAGCTTGAGGATCTGGGGGATTTCACAGAAGAACTGGCCCAGGGCATTGCCCTTGCACAGTGGCAGTGAAAATGTATTGGCCGTGTTCAGCAGAGCATTGACAAACCCAGTGGCCCAGGCAGCTGCTGCCATGTGGACACAAGCTCTGCTGCCCAGGAGGGTCCCGTAGTGCAGGGGTTTGCAGATGGCAATGTAGCGGTCATAGGACATGATGGTGAGAAGGTAAAATTCTGCTGAAGCTAAAAAGAAAAACAGGAAGAGTTGTGCAGCACATCCTGCATAGGAAATGACCCTGGTATCCCACAGAGAGTTGGCCATGGACTTGGGGACAGTGGTGGTGATGCAGCCCAGGTCCAGGAGGGCGAGGTTGAGCAGGAAGAAGTACATGGGGGTGTGGAGGTGCTCGTCCCAGGCTATGGTGGTGATGATGAGGCAGTTGCCCAGGAGGGCAGCCAGGTAGATGCCCAGGAAGAACCAGAAGTGTAAGAGCTGCAGCTCCCGTGTGTCTGCGAACGGCAGGAGGAGGAACTGGGTGATGGAGCTGCTGTTGGACATTTGCTGCCTGTGGGCATGAGGACCTGTGCAAGGAGGAAAAGACAGTGAGGATTTAGGGGAGATTTCTCTGACCAAAATCAAAGCCATTTCTCACACACCCTCCCTGGTTCCACACCCCTTGTCCTTTTCCAGACCTTTCTCCAGTTCCATGGCTGAGCCATGGCTGGTGCTGGCTGGAGGTGCCGTGAGGAGCAGGGCCTGTGCCCGCTGGCTGCCGAGGAGTCAGCCCTGTTCTGCAGCAGGGGGTCATGGTAATGGGGGGCAGGGGACAGTCCTGGGGTTCAGCATTGCCATATGGAGCCATGACATCTCACCCTTTCCTAAGATCTCAGCACCCCACATTTAGCCCAAGACAGACATGGCTCATTTCTCAAACCAAACAGCATTTTCAATGATGTAACCTCTATGTGTTTCTCAGATAACACTAAGGTGCTATAGCACACGTTTGCATCCTGATGTGGAGCTTACAGCTTAGAAGGAAAACTCAAAGACATAGCAAAATGTCCTAATAATGTGATTTGATTCAGGGAGACTCAGCTCATTACCCTGCCCCAGACTGCATTGCCCACACCCCACAGGTCAGAGCAAAGCTGGGACACATGTTCCCATGGACACAGCTGGAAGAAAGGACCCACAAGATCAGGCTGTGACTCTGCAGCTGAAACTGCCATCCCCAGAGAGCCTGACGGCAAGAACAAGATCCCAACAGCAGTGACCCAGAGCAGGGGAGCAAGAAGGACAATGCGCTGAGGGTGGGTGTGAGAGAGGCCAGGGCAGAGGCAGCCGGGCACTCAGACAGCGCCACCCTTCCCCAGCTGTGCAGCCACCTCCCAGACACCAACATTGCTGGGCAGCTGCTCTCAGCCCCTGTGCTCTGCAGAGGAACTGGAGCTCTGGCTGCACAGGAGCTGCTTCATGCCTTGGAGCCCCCGGCCCTGAGGGCAGAGGCTTTGCTGGGTGGGAGAGGAGCCAAGGAGGCCGCTCAGAGGATAAATCTGCACTGCAGGGGATCATACAGAGGTTTCTGAATTCTCTCTACAGCAGCATTATCTTTACAGTAATACCTGCATAGATCTTCTCTTTGAAACCTCCAATTGGAAGCACTCTGCAGTGAGCTGGAGTTGTGAGCAGCCCTGACCCACAGAGAACCCAGCAGCAGAAGGACCCTGCCCTGCCCTGCTGGGGGTCGCTCCTTCCCCTCACAGCGTCTCCTCTCAGTGTTGTTGGGATCTCCCTGGGCAGGCTGAGCGCTGACCCTGGCAGGCGGCAGAGTCCCTGCCCTGGCACAGCCCTGGGGTGCAGGGACCCTGCTCTGCAGGACAGCCCTGGGCACCCCTGCCTGCACATTTACATCTACACCCCACAGCCACCCTTGGGAGAACGCAGCATTCACGTCTTGTCACTCTGGCAGTGCAGAAGTCAACCCCTGCTCTGCAGCTCATCCTCTCCTCTGCATCAGAGAATCTCTGAGAGCTGTACTTACATCTCTCGTAGGCTCTGCAATGTGACAGCTTTCTGAGATCCTGCCAAGATTTACAGATACAATGCTCTGCAACCACATGCTTAATATCCTAGAAGATTTCATTTCCAGTGATCTCTCAGCATCCTCCCACCCCAGACTGCATTTCCCTCTCTCTGCCTGGTTCCTCTCCCCTCGGTGCTGCAGGCAGAGCCCTCAGCCCTGCTGCGTGTGCAGAGGAGCTGCTCCTGGGCAGAGCTGTCTCTCTGCAGCGCTGCCGCTGGCCATGAGCTCCCTCTGAACCAGGAGCCCAGCCCAGCTCAGCAACACGAGAGCAGCCCATGATGTCCCTTCCTCTGTCCCCTCTGGGCTCCCTCCAGGTGTCCCTGGGTCTCCAGGGACACATCCTTTGAAACAACCTCAAGTAATAAGTGATGTTGATTCTCTCTCCTCTGCAGCAACACTTCTTTCCAGCATTGTGTTCTTTGTATTAAACAATAAATTGGTATGAGAATCATCTTTTATTTTCCCATCATTAGGCAGGACACCAGGAATGTTACAGTAAATTATTTGATTTCTCCAAGCTGAGGGAGGAATATCTTCAGTTGAAGGAATGTACGCATTTTGTTCTGGTTTTATACTTCCAGGTCTAGAGAGACATTCATCAGTCTTTGACCATCTCATGTCTGTGCTCTGAAGCAAAGCCTTTGCACACATGGGCTCTTGGACACTTGGTACCAGGTTTCTTGTGGCAGGTCAGAGCTGGGCTGGTGCCACAGCTGGGGTGGTTCAGCCCAGATGTGAGGCAATGTCCTCAGCCAGGGACCTGACTGGGGAGCTGGAGCTGTCAGTGCTGCAGACAGAGCTGTGACACGGGTGGAATGAACTGCCAGGCGGGGTGGCAGAAGTGAGTTCATCTGGTCTGCAAGGACAGCAGCCTCCAAGCACAGAACAGCCCAGATCAGAATTCAGTGCAGATCTGTAAGGCAATTCAAGGGCCCATAATGAGCTGTTACTACTGCAGGAACAGTTGAAGGAGAAACAAATACACCATCTGCCCAGTGACGAATTTAATAAGTGAAAGAATTTCTGTGTCTCTTGTCCTCCATCTTCTTCAGCAAGGTATTCCAGGCCTCTGTGACTTGAGACAGGAATCTGGAGAACAACCAGCAGTGGATGAGGATCAAGTCAGGTCTCACTGGAACTAACACAATCCTTTCCAGTCTATGGGACAGCAGGGGCAGCATCCCAGGAGCTGAGACAGCAGGACGATGTCAGAGGGAGGCCACTCTCCACCATCTTGGAAAGCTCATGGAGACTGAGGGGACTCCCTGACCACTGGCAGCTCTCACACAGTGTGTGCACTTTTCAAAATGGCCAATGGGTGAGCAGGGGAACTAAGGGCTGTGCCCCAGAACATGTCCACTGGGACCCCATTTCTGGGTGTCTGGAAGAGAAGGTGACGGGGTTTACCCAGGGCAGGTTGTGCTTGTCCATTCTCTTTGCTTTCTGTGAGGAAAGGACAGGGTTGTGGACGTGGGGAGAACATTGATGGTCTGTTACCTGAAAGTCAGCAAGGCATTCAGCATCATCCCCCACAATATTCTTGTGCCCAAGGCAGTATATTATGGTCTGTGTTAGTGTGTAACAAGAAAGGAAAAAACAATCTGGATGTTTGGGCTTGAAAAGTTGCTATAGACAGTGAGAAACTTCCCAGTCATGAGGACAGTCAAGCACTGGAAGCTGTGTCCTGCACTGGTTGTTTCCTTCACACCTGTGTCAGTGATGGCCCTTCATGGGGTCCCAAACACCCTCAGAATCTTGTGTTTTGCTTCTGCCTTTCACTTCATTAGGGGTTTGTTCATTGTTTCAATAGCTGCAGTTCAGGATCATGGCAGCAGAGGGCTCATTAACATTGAAAATGCTCTTGCAAGCCTCTGGAGCATTGATCTGGAGCATGTACTGATGAGGACAAAACAATATGTCTGTAAAGTCAGTACCTGATGCACCACTTGAGACAGGAGACAGGACAGGACAACTCAAGAGGAATCACAATCCTCTGGACCAAGAGGTGGTTGTACCTGGGAATTTCAGGTGCTGTGCACAGTGACACTTGTGTTCAGGGAGCTGGTCAAGTGACCCATCTCCTGTTCTGTAGTGGTGTCTGAGTTTGCTCAGGTCACCCCTGACTTGAGCCCCATCCACTGCTGGATATTCTCCAGACTCCTGCCTTCAGGAACCAAGTCCCAGGAGACTTTTCTGGTGAAGATGGAGGCAAAGAAGCCATGGAGAACCTCAGTCCTGTCTGATTCTACTCGTATGAAATTCAGCAGCAGGCCCATGATCGCCCTGTCTATTCTTTTTTTTTTTTGTAAGGAAGCAGTGTCAGCTCACTTGCTGCCCTCAGCCTCCCCTTTAGGAATCTAGTCCAGGGCAGTTCTGGAATCATCACTGCATCCATGGCCAAGGTTTCTGAATTCATGCTTTGCAGCTTCCCCTGATTCCACCTCCTGTGTGCTGCCTTTGCCTACTGGCCTTCCTCCCTCCTCTCTGGTGCCCAGGACCCCACTACTTCCTGGTCACGACAGCCAAGGTGGACACTCATGTTCACATCCCTCACCAGCTCTTCCTTCTTTGTCAGTACCAGATCCAGGTGAGCATCACCCTTGTTGCCCACCAGGCAGGCATTTTAATAAGTTGGCCCAAGATCCTTTGAACTGTTGGCACCTGCAGCTTTGCCTGGCCAGTGAATATCAGGCAACTACAGCTCCCCATAGGAACCTTTTTATTGACTGGAGACATTCTAAGGCTGCTGACAGAAGATCTTTTCCATTTCTTCTTCATGATAAAGTAGTTTGTAACATCTAATGGATTTACGTGGTAAAGTCTTGGAAATGGGGGTGAGTGTGGATGTGCTACAGTTGTCACCTCTCTGAGAAGACAACAGGTGTTAGACTGACATCAGACAGAGCCCATGTCAGCTGCTCCAAGATGGACCCACGCCTTGCCACATCTGAGCCACTCAGTGATGTTGGCAGCACCTCTGGGATATTTTATTTGAGAAGGGGTAAAAAAACGCTGCACAACAGCAGGTGGGAGAGAGGAGGGAGGAGATGTGAGAGAAAAGCACTGCAGACACCAAGGTCATATCCCATAGGACCCAAGCAGGTCTCTCAGCAGGCCAAAGCTTGCTCTCCTGAAATCCTGCTCTTGGCCTTGTGATCATCTCCCAGGAGCCTCAGCTCCACTTTCCCATCCCTGACTGTTCCATCCTGACCAACTCTTTCTGGTTTGTAAGTGTGAAGTCCCACAGGGCATCTCACCTCACTGACTCCTCAGTCACCCGTGTCAGGAAGATGTTGTCAATGAGCTCCAACCCCTCCTGGATGGCTGGTACCTTGCAGATATTGGGATATCTCAGGTCTGCCACGAGGACACCGCCCTGACAACACCAAGCTTCTTTCATTTGTCTGAAGGAGGCCTCATCTAATTCCTCTTTCTCATCAGTGAGTCTGCAGCTGATGTCCAGTGACTACAACATTGCCCATGTTGTTCTGCCCTCTCATGGTGACTCCTCAACCTTCAGCTGACATTGTCTGTCCCCAGGCAGAGCTCCACGCATTCCTGCTGCTCTCCAACATGAAGGGGATCTATCACTTTGACTCCAGACTTCTGGCATGATGAGTACTGGACCCTCAAGCCCCCACTGTTTCTCCATGAGATGATATTTGTAATGTTCTATAACTCCTCATGGTGTTATCTTGAGAGAGAAAACCTCATTAGGATAAACCACCTGACTGCAAACACTAACAGATGAGCAAATGGAGCTTCAGTCAAGGGACAATCCAGACCTTGAGAAAATCTGGTGTTCACCCATTCAGAAAGCTCTGAATTTTGACAAGATGAAGTGACCTGTTCTGTACTGGGGCAGGAGAACAACACGATCTGTCAGGACAGACGAGGACTTGACATACTGAGCAGTGACCCTGAGGAGAAGGGCCTGGGCACTCCAAGGTCCCCACACCAGCCCGTGGTGCATGCTCACCATGAACAAGGCAGCTGCACACGGGGCTGCATGAGGAGGAGCGTGGGGACCCAGACACCTGGAGTTCTCATCCCATTCGGTTCAGCACTGGTGTGACCCCACACACACGGGGGTGTGCCAGTGTGCGGCTTCCCAGTTTGGAGAAGCAGGGAGGAACTGGAGAGTGCAGGGCTCTGCCAAGGCAGGTTCAGCACCTTGTGCAATGGTGTGGGATGCTGAGGGACCTGGGCTGCTTTGGCCCAGCAGCGCTGGGGAGGCTGCAGCAGTGCAGGAGTAGCCTGAGAGTGCTTGAAGGGTGGTTTCAGAGGTGGTGGAGGTTTTCTAAATAGTGGGAAAGAGCATGAGAAAGAAATAATGGCACAAAGTGCAGCTGGGGAGGTCCAGGCTGGAGATGAGCAGAAAGGAATGTGACTGGAAGGGCAGTGCTGTGGTGGAGCAGGTCAGCAGAGGGAGTCTGCATCAGCCCAAGGCTTTGTGCTTCAAGGAGCAGCTGGGGAGGATGCAGAGATCTCAGCAAAGGAAGGAAGATGCTCAGACAAGAGCAAGGTGGGGCAGCAGGGGGGATGTCTGCAGCCTGCAGGGAAAGAGGTGCAGGGGATGCCACAGCACAGGACAGGCTGTGGTGGAGATGATCAAGGGATGTGAAGAGGCTGAAATGCCCCACCAGACATCAGCTCCTTCTCCCCTTGGCTACGGCTGTTGTCTGCACCTCTGATCCCTGTGAGGAGACACCTTGTCCTTCCAGCACAAGGGCCTCATGGCCTCCTTGTCCCCAGCCAGGAACCTGGGAGGTGTGGGACCATAGTCCTGCCCTTGGTCCTGCACAGCCCCACATCACACTGTCCAGGAAGGGCCCTGGGCAACGTGGGAGGGAGAGGATCTGCCTTCCCAGGACCGCGGGTCAAGGCTTGACCCTTTGGTTAATGAAACACATGCAGTTTACTCATCATCAGAGCCACCTTTACATTGCTTTTCCTGAACTGTCATAACTTCATCCAGTTTTCTTCTCTAACCAACCCTGGGGATGGTTTCTCAGTTTTGTCCCTCAGTGGGACCCATTAACATAACAAGAAACTTTGGAGTTTGCATCTGAGTTTGACTTTTTGAGAAGTTTCTTCAGCTTCCTCCAGGGCCTGAGGTCATGGACTCAGCACCAAACCCACCAGAGGGGTCATTAAAGCGCCTCGGGCTGCTCCTGTGCTGCTGAGCTGGGCTGGGCTCCTGGGACAGAGGGAGCTCATGGCAAGCGGCAGCGCTGCAGAGAGACAGCTCTGCCCAGGAGCAGCTCCTCTGCACAGCGCAGCAGGGCTCAGGGCTCTGCCTGGGGATCTCAGGGAGACGAGCAAGGCAGAGAGAGATTAAAGGTGGTCAGGGTTGGGAGGATGACTGAGAGCTCACTGGAGGAGAAACCTTTGCAGCCCTTGCCATGGTAAGTCTCTGGGTGCAGGGCAATGCAGCTGTAGCTCCTGGAGGCATCTCCTAAAACTGGCACAGGCACAGCTTATGGGATCTGTAAGGAGGGGGCTCTTGTCTGGCAATGTTGAACAGCTGTGAAGCCGGGTGAGCACCCAGGGGTGCCCAGGGTTGTCCTGCAGAGCAGGGTCCCTGCATCCCAGGGCTGTGCCAGGGCAGGGACTCTGCCGCCTGCCTGGGTCAGCGCTCAGCCTGCCCAGGGAAATCCCATGGCAGCAGCGACCCCTGGCAGGGCAGGCAGGGAGCTTCTGGGGTTGAAGGGTGCTGTGTGGGTCAGGGCTGCCAGAGCTCCAGATCAGCCCTACAGACATTGCAAAGGGTCCTTCTGAACAACAACATCAAGGCAGCAAAAGCTGCAAGGGAAGGAGTCTGTGCTTTCAGTTTTCCACTCTTGGTTGTCTGGGTGTGCAGTGGGAGATGGGGATTTCTTTCTCTCTTTGGAGAAGACACAGAGACTCGAGTTCTCCTTAGGACTTGTCTGAGCTGCTCCTGAGCCCCTGCACACACAGAGCTGCCCCTGGGCAGTACCAGGAGGTGTGAGCAAGACAGAGCTGAGCATATAGCAGTGGGACGGGGTCTGTGACACTGACAGGGAGCAGATCCAGGGACAGAGACACAACTAGAGGCAACACAGGCATGGACAGGGAGAGGGAGATGGAGCAGAAATGCTGGGGAGGCGGGATTCAGGACCCCCCTGCCATCCCCTGCAGTGCAGAGACGTTGCCCAGTGCAACCCCTGGTCTCCTCTCCTCCACAGCAGAGCCTCTGCCCCAAAGCCATGGGGTCCATGTCACGAATCTCCACCTCAGCAGCTGCTCCTCCAGGTGAAGGGTTCCTGGAACATGGTACACAAAACATTCTGAAAGTACTTGCTCTACAGTGTCATTATGTGAGTGGCAGCAGCACAGCCGGGTAAGGAGAAGGTTCCACAGCATGCCCATCTGCCTTTTTGTTATTGCTTTAATTTCCAGGAACACTTCAGTGTCCTTCCCTGTTTCTCCACCTCTCCCTGGTGCTCTTGCTGTATGGGATTGGCGTGGGAGTGTGGTTCCATTCTTGTTCTGACACCAACACTGGGGGTCTTGCCCCAGAGATGATTCATGGAAACCAGGTGCCTAAGCTGTATTTTAAGTTGTGATGAAACATGTTTCTCATTTTGTAGAAACAAAATAAACTGACATATCCCTCTTTCAGGGAGGAGGTTTTAATGAGAAACAGCATGTTTATTTTGCTCAGAGAAGTCTCCCCTAATTTGTCACTGTCTTTTTCTCCTATGGCAGGTCCCCATGTTCACAGAGAGCAAATGTCCAACAGCAGCTCAGTCACCCAGTTCCTCCTCCTGGCGTTCACAGACACACGGGAGCTGCAGCTCGTGCACTTCTGGCTCTTCCTGGGCATCTACCTGGCTGCCCTCCTGGGCAACGACCTCATCATCATCACCATAGCCTGGGACCAGCACCTTCACACCCCCATGTACTTCTTCCTGTTCAACCTCTCCCTCCTTGACCTGGGCTCCATCTCCACCACTGTCCCCAAATCCATGGCCAACTCTCTGTGGGATACCGGGGTCATTTCCTATGCAGGGTGTGCTACACAACTCTTTCTGTTTGTCTTTTTAGCTTCAGCAGAATTTTCTCTTCTGACTATCATGTCCTACGACCGCTACGTTGCCATCTGCAAACCCCTGCACTATGGGACCCTCCTGGGCAGCAGAGCTTGTGTCCACATGGCAGCAGCTGCCTGGGCCACTGGGTTTCTCTATTCCCTGGTGCACACGGCCAATACGTTTTCACTGCCACTGTGCAAGGGCAATGCCCTGGACCAGTTTTTCTGTGAGATCCCCCAGATCCTCAAGCTCTCCTGCTCTCACTCCTACCTCAGGGAAACTGGGCTTCTTGCGGTTTGTATATTAGTAATATTGGGGTGTTTTGTGTTCATTGTGGTGTCCTATGTGCAGATCTTCAGGGCCGTGCTGAGGATCCCCTCTGAGCAGGGACGGCACAAAGCCTTTTCCACCTGCCTCCCTCACCTGGCCGTGGTCTCCCTGTTCCTCAGCACTGGCATGTTTGCCTACCTGAAGCCCCCCTCCGTCTCCTCCCCACCCCTGGATCTGGTGGTGTCTGTTCTGTACTCAGTGGTGCCTGAAGCAGTGAACCCCCTCATCTACAGCATGAGGAACCAGGAACTCAAGGATGCCCTTAGGAAACTCATTTCCTAGAGTTTTTTTAAGCAATAAACTGGCCATCATCTTCTATATAGGAGTTTTAATGTAGCTAATTACAGGCCCAGCCTGTCAACTGGATTGTCTGGTGTTATTGGTTGTTTTCTTATTGTGATAATGTTGTCATTCCCTTTCTAATTCCATGTTGGCTTTTCTTTTATAACTGTTGGCTTTTTAAATGAGCAGCAGTGCTCTTCTTGTCTCTAAGCAGAATAAAGGGTTGTTTAGTGACTTGTTTTTCACTATATCTATCCTGCAAGGGCTTTTTAGAGCTGCAGAGATAGTTCCTGTGGGTGGGTGGAGGGGAAAAGAGCTCTCGCATGGGAGCACTGCCAGGGAGCACCAGTGCTTGGTCTTCCAGAGCTGTTCTGGTTCCACTCCCACACTCTCCTTCTCATCCCTTGTGTTGGTGCAAGGCCTGATTGCTCTTGCAGCTTGGTCCCCGTCCTGCTTTGTGTCACTCCTGTCAGCACAGGCAGGGACAGGCAATGGGCACTTGTATCACAGAACTGGCCTCAGTAACAGTACTTCCACAAGGAAAAGTGATCTTCTTTGGGCAGTGCATGATGGTTTCTATCTTCTTGCAATGTTTCTCTCAAGCTTATTCCTACAAAAGTGTCCCACAGATGAAACTCCATTGTACATCTGAACAGTGTGTGTGTGCAGGGCTGGCACACAGCAGTGTCCTCTCACAGCCAGGCCTCCTGCCAGAGACCTGCAGGACCAGCAGAGCAGGGTCTGGACTGTGCCCCTGTGCACTGGACACCCCTCAGAAGGTGCCTCTGGTCAATCACCATCGACTGACCCTTCACAACCACCATTTCAAGCACTGACCTCTCACCCCAGCTCAGAGTTCTTTGCCCCTCCATGCAATTACACTGAATGAGTAGATCAGAGGTTCATGTTTGCCTTGTACAGATGAGATGTGAGCATGCACATCATGTACGTGAGTTGACATGAACTTGAGTCAGCAAAAACACCATCAGCTATTTCTTGTGGTTCCATGAAGACCTGTGTGACAGACTGTTGAGGTGACATCATGTTGGGACTAGCATCCCATAAGGAACCATCAGAAAGCAGCACTGGGATGTGTTTCCGTGAACGAATTTCCCAATCAGAACCTGCAAAGAACACTGTCCTTGCAGCGCAGACACTCTGGAGCCTGCACAATTAGTTGAGTCTTCTTTTAACATCTGCTCAAGACTGTTACATCAAGTGTCCTTTAGCTGAACTTTGCTCCTTATACGCTCCTTATAATACTAAAATACACATCCGTAGGATGGGAGCCCCAGGCTCAGCCTGGGACCCTTCCTCAACAACCAAGCATGGTGATAAAATGATTATGTAACCAACATACCAATGTGTAAAGATTTGGCTCTTTAGGACTGCTGGGAGGGTCTGAATGTAGGGATAAGATTTTGGATATAATAGATCTGGAGGCTGGTGAAGGAAAGAATTGGAGACACTGGCTACAGGTGGTGAGGGCCATGTGGAGGTGGCTCTGATGCCATGTCAGCTCCTGATGTTTGTTCATCACCAGAATGGCTGAGCCCTGACCCCTGGGACCTGGTAGATCTTTCTCAAATGTTTTTCAAGGCTTTGCCTATGGACAGTGTGTTTTGTATTTTGGGTGTGGGTTTTATGTGAACTGCTGTTGCTTTACCTGCAAGGCTCTGGTTTTTTGTGGAGTTGGAAATGCCTGTGAGTTCCTCACCACTCATCCAGCTTCTTTCATACACCTGGCAATGGTCACCAATCACCTGAGCTGTCCCAGTCCCAAACTTGCTTGAATCCTCTATTTGGATCCATACCCATCACTCCAGGAGGTTCATGCATCCACCAGGCTCATGGATGATTCCTGAGGACCATCCAAGTGTGGGCAGTGTGAGAGAGGAGCAGAGCAGGGTCAGCTCATGGGCCATGACTGAGCACAAACACCCCAGCAGCAGCCATTCCCCATCTCCCAGGCACAGCCAAGCTCACAGCATGCAAATGTCACTGCCATACATGAGTAGCCCAAGAGAGGCCTTTCTTCCTTCCATATTCCCAGGAAAATCTTTCTCCCATTCCTCCTCCACCTGCAGACATCAACTGCTTTCCATTTCTGAGCTCAGACATGGCTGGAAGGGTTCGCTGAAGCCATCAGCCATCTCATTGCTTCTCCCTGACATGCCCTGACCATCTCCCACACCTACACATGGCCAATCACGGCTGCTCAGGGCCTTCCGCTCTTCAGAAGAGGCCTTGAGCTTCTTGGTTCTTCCTGGTGCTTGTTATAAACTTCCTCGCTCTCTCCAGAGTTCACGATGAGCTTTCTTGTCCATAACAGCTCCTTTATGACCGTGTCTTACTAAATGGTTGTCTCTTTATGATCATTTGTGCAGAAAGGGCAGTCACGTGACAGCACCCAATATCTCAAACTTGATGCTGAGTAAAATGCCGTAAAGACCTGATGAGTTCCCCCTGTGTCTGTGTATCTCCTGGAAGGAGTCTGTCCCGAGAAGGGGATCCAGCTCCTGCCACTCTCTGCAGAGGCACATGAGCAGTGTCCATGCACCTGGGGACACAAAGGGTGACGTTTGCCAGACCACCCCTCATCTGAACCACTTAGATGTGTGCTTGTGGATGAGGTTTGAAGCCTTATAGTGCCAATACCTATTTAATTGTTATTGCCAGAGGGGCTTCCACAGATGCACGGTTCTATTTTACAGATATTTAAATATAAGCATATTAAACTTTTTTTTTTGTTTAAAAACTGACATTCCTAGGCAAATTACACAAACACTTGAAGGATTATTGATGCTTTTTAACATGATTATCCACAGAAGGCCACCAGTTTTGCATCTCAGGAACTGGGATGCCAGAGTTCAAAGGCAGGATGGTTTGGGCTCTGTGCTGGGATCTGGAAACTGAAACGTGCTCCCATCTCCCAACCCCCTGCCCTCCTCAGTGATGTGTGAGACATTCTGCCAGCGAGGGCTGAACTCACAGTCATGACCAGTATCTTATGGCCAACTGCAGCCAATGGTGTCCTGCCAGCTCAGGACTGGAGCTTCCATTGCTGGAGGTATTTAGAAGAATTGGAGATGTGGCACTGAGGGATATGGTTTAGTGGTGATCTTGGCACTGTTTGATTTACAGTTGGACTCCATGTTCTTAAGGGTCTTTTCCAGCCTCAATGATTCTATGATTCTATGATTTGGGTTGGAACCATTTCAATTCCATCACCTCCAGCTTCCCTCAGAGGCTGCTGTTGTGTGGCACAACTGTCCTGGCTCTCCAGGCAGGTTGGGCATTGGTTTGGTGCCTGCATTGGCAGTTTTCCCCTTCCTGGGGTAAAAGGCTGTTGAGGAGAGACAGTTGTAGAGGTTTGGGTCACAGGGGTTTGGAGCAATCCTTTCAAAATCTGAGCAGGCTGAGCTTTGGTACAAAGGCACAAAGGAAGCCAGAATCTTTATGTGGTGTGCACTGACACACACTGTCACCTGCATCTCCAGTCTCTGCAGTCCCAGCTGTGCAGCAGAGTCTGGAGTTCTGAGCTCCCTTCATCTGCCCTGTGTGACACGTGGAAAATGGAACTACCCCAGTCAAATGGCTGGTTTTGATTATCTTCACAGCCTGAAGCACCACACGGGTCAGCAGACAAGCCAGGATACCCAAAATATCCTCAAATACCCTTCACTTACAGCTTGGGTGTTTGTTGGCATCTCAGCAGACATGGCATTCGGATTCCTGGGTTCAAGGAGCTGGTCAAGTGCCTTTTCAACATTTCTGTAATGGTGGCTTTGCTGCCTGGCTGATGTGCAGACTCTGTACATGGATGCTGACACCTCTTGAACAACCTGCTCTGAAAGGATGAACAAGGTGGGCATGAGGACAGCAAAAAAGAAGAACCTGGGTGGGGTTAAAGGAAAAGGGATGTACAAGTTGTGGTCGGGGCGGTTTGGGGGCACTTGGAAAGCAGCCCTGGACCTTCTCTGAATTATTCCTGTGGTCAGGGAGAACCTGAAAGCTGTCTCTAAATTGAAAACATGAAGGGGATGAAAGGACATTGACATTCAGGCTGGATGGGACCTCAGCAGGTTTCTTGACCAACCTCCTCCTCAAAGCAGGGTCAGACCAGATTACTCAGGGCTTGATCCAAACACATCTTGGTCACTTTCTGGGGTAGAGTGGATGCACACACCTGGGAAACAGCTTCCAGTGCTTGACTGTCCTCAGGAATGGAAAGTTTCTCACTGTCTATAGCAACTTTTCAAGCCGTAGCATCCAGATTGCTTTTTCCTCTCTTGTTACACACTAACACAGACCATAATATACTGCCTTGGGCACAAGAATGTTGAGGGGGATGATGCTGAATTCCTTGCTGACTTCCAGGTAACAGACCATCAATGTTCTGCCCACGTCCACAACCCTGTCCTTTCCTCACAGAAAGCAAAGAGGATGGACAGACACGACCTGCCCTGGCTAGACCCCGTCACCTTCTCTTCCAGACACCCAGAAATGGGGTCCCAGTGGACATGTTCTGGGGCACAGCCCTTAGTTCCCCTGCTCACCCATTGGCCATTCTGAAAAGTGCACACACTGTGTGAGAGCTGCCGGTGGTCAGGGAGTCCCCCCAGTCTCCACGAGCTTTCCAAGATGGTGGAGAGTGGCCTCCCTGTGACATCGTCCTGCTGTCTCAGCTCCTGGGATGCTGCCCCTGCTGTCCCATAGACTGGAAAGGATTGTGTTAGTTCCAGTGACCCTTGACTTGATCCCCATCCACTGCTGGTTGTTCTGCCTCCAGTCACAGAGAACTGGGAGACCTTGGTAGTGAAGAGGGAAGACAAGACACACTGAGAATATCACTTCTCTCCCTTCTTAAATTAATCAATGGCCACACAGGGTCTTTGTTTCTCTTTTAACTGTTCCTGCAGTAGTAACAGTTCTTGAATCGCCTTACAGGTCTGGACTGAGTTCTGATCTGGGCTGTTCTGTGCTTGGAGGCTGCTGTCCTTGCAGACCAGATGAACTCACTTCTGCCACCCTGCCTGGCAGTTCATTCCACCCGTGTCACAGCTCTGTCTGCAGCACTGACAGCTCCAGCTCCCCAGTCAGGTCCCTGGCTGAGGCCATTGCCTCACATCTGGGCTGAACCACCCCAGCTGTGGCACCAGCCCAGCTCTGACCTGCCACAAGAAACCTGGTACCAAGTGTCCAAGAGCCCATGTGTGCAAAGGCTTTGCTTCAGAGCAGAGACATGACATGGCTAAAGACTGATGAATGTCTCTCTAGGCCTACGAGTATAAAACCAGAATAAAATGCCTAAAGTCATTCAACTGAAGATATTCCTCCTTTAGCTTTGAGGAATTAGATACTTTGCTGTGAGATTCCTGGTGTCCTGTCTAATGATGGGACAAGAAAATATGATTCTCACAGTGATTTATTTTTAAAAACTAAATATACAGTGCTGTAAAGAAGTGTCTCTGAAGAGGAGAGAGAATCAACATCACTGATTACTTCAACTTTGAAGTTGTGCCCCTGGAGCCCCAGGGGCATGTGGAGGGAGCCCAGAGGGGACAGAGAAAGGGACATCATGGGATGCTCCTGTGCTGCTGAGCTGGGCTGGGCTCCTGGGACAGAGGGAGCTCCTGGCAAGCGGCAGCGCTGCAGAGAGACAGCTCTGCCCAGGAGCAGCTCCTCTGCACAGCGCAGCAGGGCTGAGGGCTCTGCCTGCAGCACCGAGGGGAGAGGAGCCAGGCAGAGAGAGGGGAAAGGCAATGTAGGTGGTTCGTTGCTGAGGGCTCATTGAGAGACAAATCTTCACAGTCCTTACACGGTGAGTGTCTGGCTGTAGGACAATGCAGCTGCATTTCCTGGAGGGAGACCCTAAAGATGATACATCCCACAATTTACAGCACCTGTCAAGTCTCTCTCACAGTATCTCTGTTGTAGAGAAGAACACACTCCAGAGCAGGGCTTCCCTGTGGCATCATCAATGGGAAAGGGCATCATGGCACCTTCTGCTGAGGGTGACTGCAGGGGGAGCACCCAGGGGTTCCCAGGGCTGTCCTGCAGAGCAGGGTCCCTGCACCCCAGGGCTGTGCCGGGGCAGGGACTCTACCGCCTGCCAGGGTCAGTGCTCAGCCTGCCTGGGGAGATTCCAACAACAAGGAGGGGAGAAGATGTGAGTGGAAGGATCAAACCCTATTAGGGCAGAAAAGATGCTTCCGCTGTGGAGAGGGTGCTGTGTGGGTCAGAGTTGCTCACAGCTCCAGATCACTCCCAGGATTTTTCCAAGGGGATGCCTCAAGGACAAGATCAGTGCAAGGATTACCAGACAGATAAGGAGCTTTCCTGAGCCTGTCTTTTCAGTTTCCTCTCTCAAGGGGTGTGGGGTGCAGGAAAGGAGAAAATGAAAATGAGCTCTCCTGCTTAAACAAGTCACTGAGACTCCTGAACTGCAACTGTGAGTGATCAGTACATCTGCCAGAAGGCTCATAACATCCCTTCACCACCCCTCTGCCTGTGCACAGCACCTGCATCACCTTGGCTGGACCCGTCAGCCTAGTCTGACCTGTCCTGTTTTCCAGCCTGCAAACAGGAAGATGCCCCCAGGCAGTGCCCTGGGAACAGGCAGGACCTGTAGGGCCAGGGGGAGGGCAGAGAGGGTGGGATGGGGTCTGTGAGCACTGACAGGGAAGAGACATGGACAGGGAAACACCTCCCAGGGGGAGAATCTCCGGGCAGCAGGGAAATGATCTGAAATGAGAGGAAACTAAACCCAGAATTGTTATGGGAGGGAGAACAGAGGAAAGACCCTGTGATCCCCTGCAGTGCTGATCCCTCCTGTGAGCAGCCCCCTTGCCTCCTGTCCCACCCAGCAAAGCCTCTGCCCTCAGGTCCGGGGGCTCCAAGGCATGAAGCAGCTCCTGTGAAGCCAGAGCTCCAGTTCCTCTGCAGAGCACAGGGGCTGAGAGCAGCTGCCCGGCAATGTTGGTGTCTGGGAGGTGGCTGCACAGCTGGGAAGTGTGACGCTGTCTGAGTGCCCGGCTGCCTCTGCCCTGGCCTCTCTCACACCCACCCTCACCGCATTGTCCTTCTTGCTCCCCTGCTCTGGGTCACTGCTGTTGGGATCTTGTTCTTGCTGTCAGGCTCTCTGGGGATGGCAGTTTCAGCTGCAGAGTCACAGCCTGATCTTGTGGGTCCTTTCCTGCAGCTGTGTCCATGGGAACAGTTGTCCCAGGTTTGCTCTTACCTGTGGGGTGTGGGCAATGCAGCCTGTGGGGCTGGGGAATGAGCTGAGTCTCCCTGAATCAAATGCCACCATTAGGACCCTTGTGTGTTTCGCTGAGGTTTCCTTCCAGAAGTGAGGTTCCATCCAGGATGGAAACCTGTCCTACAGCATCTGTGTGTTATCTGAAAGCCCCTCAGAGAAATGCAGAGATGCTGCAACCAAGAAAATGCTTTTTAGGAAAGGATGAGACTTGTTTTGGTTCCATCCGACAAAGCTGAACCCCAGGACTGCCCCCTGCCCCCCGTTCCCATGTCCCCTGCTGCAGAGCAGGGCTGACTCCTCGACAGCCAGCGGGTACAGGCCCTGCTCCTCATAGCACCTCCAGACAGCACCACCCAGGGCTCAGACACAGAGTTGGAGGAAGGTCTGGGAAAGGACAAGGGGGTGTAGATGAGGGGGAGGGTGTATGAGAAATAGCTTTGATTTTGCTCAGAGAAGTCTCCCCTAACTTGTCACTGCCTTTTCTTCTTTGGTCAGTGTCCTATGTCGAGAGGCAGCAAATGTCCAACAGCAGTTCCTCCCAGTTCCTCCTCCTGCCGTTCGCAGACACACGGGAGCTGCAGCTCTTGCACTTCTGGCTCTTCCTGGGCATCTACCTGGCTGCCCTCCTGGGCAACGGCCTCATCATCACCACCATAGCCTGGGACCAGCACCTCCACACCCCCATGTACTTCTTCCTGCTCAACCTCGCCCTCCTGGACCTTGGCTTCATCTCCACCACTGTCCCCAAGTCCATGGCCATTTCCCTCTGCGACACCAGGGCCATCTCCTGCACAGGATGTGCTGCACAGGTCTTTTTTTTCTTTTTCTATGCTACAGGAGAATGTTCTCTTCTCACCATCATGTCCTATGACCGCTACGTTGCCATCTGCAAACCCCTGCACTACGGGACCCTCCTGGGCAGCAGAGCTTGTGTCCACATGGCAGCAGCTGCCTGGGCCACTGGGTTTCTCAATGCTCTGCTGCACACGGCCAATACATTTTCACTGCCACTGTGCAAGGGCAATGCCCTGGACCAGTTCTTCTGTGAAATCCCCCAGATCCTCAAGCTCTCCTGCTCACGCTCCTACCTCAAGGAAGTCAGGCTTCTTGTGCTTAGTATATCAGTAGTATTTGGGTGTTTTGTGTTCATTGTGGTGTCCTATGTGCAGATCTTCAGGGCCGTGCTGAGGATCCCCTCTGAGCAGGGACGGCACAAAGCCTTTTCCACCTGCCTCCCTCACCTGGCCGTGGTCTCCCTGTATGTCAGCACTGGCATATTCACCTACCTGAAGCCCCCCTCTATCTCTTCCCCATCCCTGGATCTGGTGGTGTCTGTTCTGTACTCGGTGGTGCCTCCAGCCGTGAACCCCCTCATCTACAGCATGAGGAACCAGGAGATCAAGGATGTCCTGTGCAAACTGATGACTGATATTTTCCTGAAGCAAGTCTTCTCGTCAGCTTCTGCATAGCAGTTATAGAACAATTCATTGTATTTCATCTTCTTTTTTTGTGTGGTTTATTTGTTTCTTTGTTTGTGGTTTGTTTTTCTACTTTAATTTTGCCTTTTTTTTTTTTTTTTGTGATGGTGGTTTAGTTTTAGTCACTAGAATATTGTCATCCCCTTTGTAATTCACTCTCTTATGTGCCTTTCTGTCTGAGTGGATTTTTAAATAAAGAGTTGGTTTTATGTGTTTAACCATAAGAACGGCCACCACAAATATTTGGGAATATTTCCTGAAATCCTTACTCCAAGGTACTTTTGGAGCTGCAGGGACAGTTTGTGCGTTTGTACGGAAGGAAATGAAGTCCAGGTACAGCAGTGTCACTGGGGAGCACCGTCTCTGGATCTTCAGGTGCTGTTTTTTTTTCCACTTTCACAGTTTCCTTCCCACCCCTTGTGTTGGTTCAAGGCTTGAGTGCTCTGGCAGCTTGGTCACCATCCTGCTGTGTGTGAGACCTGTAACCGCAGGCAAGGACAAGCAATGGGCACTGCTGTGACAGAGCTGGCATGCATAATGAAGGGTGATCTCCTCAGGGCAGTGCCTGTATGTTTATGTGTTTTTACAGAGTTTCTCTCAAGAAAAGCCCAAGAAAGTTGCGCACAGATGCAAACCCCATTGTACAGCTGAGCAGTGTGTGTGTGCAGGGCTGGCACACAGCAGTGTCCCCTCACAGCCAGGCCTCCTGCCAGAGACCTGCAGGACCAGCAGAGCAGGGTACGACTGGTGCCCGTGTGCACTGGACACCCCTTTGGAAGGAGCCTCAGGTCAATCATCATGCACTGGCCCCTCAGGACTACCATTTCTAACCCTGGCCTCCCACCTTAGCTCAGAGAGGTTGTTCTTCTTTCCATGAAGATACATTGAATGAATAGGTCTGAAGTCCATGTTGCACTGTACAGGTGAGTTGTAAACATGCACATCATGTATGTGAGGTGAGATGAACCCAAGCGAGCACAAATGCCATCAGCTGTTCCTTGGGGGTACCATGAAGGCCTGCTTCCTTGAACTGGGATCTTCTTCCTTGAACCAAGGTCCATGTGTCCATTCCTCATGATGTGGGAAATCTGAGGTGAGTACAGAGTATGTGACACACCAAAGGGATGAGATACTTCCCATCATTTGAGTGTCGTACCAGGAGGCCAGAGGGACACTGTGACTCCTGCCTCTGTGTGAAAAAGGGACAGACTCAGTCTCTGAACATCCCTGGGTGCATAAGGAGTCCAGGAGGGCAGCTCAGATGCGGATGCTTGATGGAACCCTGATATTTTTGTTTGTGACTCGAGGAACAAACCCCGTTGGATCAATGAGATTCATCTCAGCTGCCTTGGACAGGATCATTGCAAGTGCTCCAGTCTGCTACGTCACCCTTAGCCATGATTCCGGATTGTGCTCTCAAATGTGTCATAGAAACCAGAATGATTCTGGGGTCTTCAGAAAATGCAGACCCATCTTGAAGTAGAGCAGGAATAGGAACTGGGAGAATTACAGGCTGGCCACCCTACCTCCCTCCCTGGGAAGGGGATGGGACATGTGGTCCTGAAGCCATTTCCAGGAATGTGAAGGACAAGGAAGGGATTGCTGAACCCAAATGGACAGGGGAAAGAAAGGCATGTTGTGTACAGGGTGTTTGCAAAGCTCAGCCATGGTCTCCTTCTGGCCAGAGTGGTGCTGATGGGGCTCAAGAAGTGGATGCTGGGTGGGATGTTGGCTGGGTGGGAAGCTGGCACAAATATCATCAGTGGTACAAAGTCCTCCATGCAGCCAGTTACTGGTGTCATCTCTCAGTGATCAGCACTTGGACAACACTGTTGAATATCTTTATTCTCCCCTTCTATGATATGTCATAGAAGATGACACAGAGCATGAGAAATCACCCAAAAGGAGCAGGAGATCAGTCCATCTCCTTGTGTTTCAAGGAACAGAGCATGAGAGTGGAGACACATCAGTCAATGTATGGAAATACCGGGGTGAGAGCAAGGGGAGGAAGCAAGATGGGTGTTTACAGCCCGCAGGGAAACAGAAGCAGCTGTGGGACAGTGTAGGACAACCTGTGGTGGAGATGGCAAAGGGCACTGGCAAGGCTGGATGTCACCAAGAGAACCCAAGTCTTTGTCCCCTTGGCTATGGCCATCGCCTCTGCCACCAAGGCCTGTGAGGAGACATGTTGTCCTGCGGCACTGGGGCACCTCATGGCCTCCTTGCACACCCCCAGGAAGGCTGGGAGCTGTCACACCATTGTCCTTCACTCAGCACCACACAGCCCACATCCCCCTGGCCCAGGAAGAGCCCTGAGCAATGTGTGAGCGACAGGATCTGCCTTCCCAGGGGCTGGGGGTCAGGCCTTGGCCTCTGTGCTTCACCCAACAAAACCAGGGTTTTCTCAGCACCTCAGCTGCCTGCACATTTCCCTTTGTTTATCTGCCACCATGGCCTCCAATCCTCTGCTCTAACGAGTCCCTGGGGAGGCTTTGCTGGTTCTTGCCCTCAGTGGAACTCATTAATACTTCAAGGTACTTAGTACTTTTTTCTTCTGACTTTGTCTCTTTGTGTAATTTCCTTTTAGCTTGTACAGTTAATTTAAGAGTTTTCCTAGTCTAGTTACAGAGAATGATTTCAAAAGCTTGTAATAAAATTTTCTTTTTTAGTAAAGTGTATAGTTTATTATTTTTCAGTGTGGAGAAGAGGTGATTGCAGCATTGATGCTGATCTAGGGTCTCTCCTATGTTCTAGAGTCTTCTCCTGCAGCCTCACCTGGAGCACTGTTTGCAGGGCTGGGTGCCACAGTATTAAAAAGATATTACATGCTAGAGAATGTCCAGAAGAGGCTATGAACTTATTGCAGGGTTTGAAGGGGAAGCCGTATGAGAAGTGGCTGAAGTCACTTCTTTTTTTCAGCCTGGAGAAAACTGAGAGTTGAGCTCATCATGGTCTACAGCTTCCTCACAAGGGGAGGAGGAAGGGCAGGCATTGAACTCTTGTCTTTAGTGACCAGTGACAGGACCCGAGGGAATGGCAGAAGGTGATCTGGGAGAGGTTTAGGTTGGACATGAGGAAAAGGTTCTTCACCCAGAGGTGCTGGACACTGAACAGGCTCCCCAGGGAGGTGTCACGGCCCCAACCTGACAGTGTTCAAGAAGAGACTGGACAACGTCCTCAGACACACGGGGTGACCTGTGGGGTGTCCTGTGCAGGGACAGGAGTTGGACTCGATGAGGGTGGTCAGCAGAATTGCTACTTTGGCCTTCCGAAAGGCAGACTTTGATCTGTTCAGAAGGCTGGTTGGCAGAGTCCCTTGGGAGGCAGTCCAGAAAGACAACGGAGTCCAGGAAGGGTGTTCTCTCTTCAGGAAGGTGATCTCAGAGGTGCAGGAGCGGCTGTGCCCTTGTGCCAGAAGGCGAGCTCTCAGGGAGGAAGTTCTGGCCCGGCTGAAGAGAGCTGTGGCTGGAACTTGGGAATAAAAGGAGAATGTATAACTTTTGGAAGAACTGGCAGGAGACTCAAGGGGACTACAGGGATGCTTTAGCTGGACCCAAAGAGTTGTGTTGAATGAAGTCAAATCCAGTTGGTGACCGATTATGAGTGGTGTCCTCAGGGCTCAGTATTGGGGTCAGTTGTGTTTAATCTCTTTATCAATGGTCTGGATGAGAGGATCGAGTGCACCCTCAGTAAGTTTGCAAATGACACAAAATTGGGTGGGAGTGTTGATCTGCTGGACGGTAGGAAGGATCTGTAGAGGGATCCGACTGGCTGGAGGGTTGGGCTGAGGCCACTTGTATGAGGTTCAACAAGGCCAAGTGCCGCATCCTGCACTTGGGTCAGAACAACCACAGGCAACGCTACAGTCTCAGGGAGAGTGATTGGAAAGCTGCCTGGAAGGGAGGGACCTGGGGTGTTGATTGACAGCAGCTGAACATTAGCCAGTGTGTGCCCAGGTGGCCACCAGCCTCCTGGTTTCTTTCAGGAATAGTGTTGCCAGCAGGACTAGAGGAGTGATCATTCCCTCATACTCGACACTGGTGAGGTCGCACCTTAAATGACAAGGAAGACATCGACGTGCAGGAGAGAGATCAGAGGAGGGTGACAACACTGGTAGAGGGACTGGAGCACAAGTGTGATGGGGAGCAGTTGAGGGACCTTGGGGGATTGAGTCTGGAGAAAAGAAGGCTGAGGAGAGACCTTATCACTCTCTACAGCTATCTAAAAGGAGGTTGGAGCATGGAGGGTGTTGGTCTCTTCTGCCAAGTACCAAGTGACAGGACAAGAGGAAATGGCCTCAGGTTGTGCCAGGGGAGGTTCAGATTGGATAGTGGGAAACTTTTCTTCACCGAGAGGTTTTGAAGCAATGGAACAGACTGCTCAGAGAGGTGGTGGAGTCACCATCACTGAAGGTGTCTAAAAGACAGATAGATGAGGCTCTTAGGGACATGGTTTAATGCCAGATTTAGGTTATGGTTGGACTCAACGATCTTGAGGATCTCTTCCAACCACAATTATTCTATGATTCTATGATAAGTCATTTTTGATATTTTCTTTCTCAGAGGACCATGCATCCTCCCTGAGAGCCAGGACTTTTCTGAGGTGTTGGAGAGATGTCTCACGGTCACACCAGCCTGTTCCACCAGCACCTGTCTGTCCCTTCCCGCACCAAAAGTTTTCTCTATATTTCAACCTTCCAGGCGAGTTTCTGGGACACAGCAAATGCTGTCCAGGTCCTCTGGGCCTGTTCAGAAGAGAGCAGCAGGCCAGCATGTTGATGGGCTCTCTGTGCACCTCAAAGCTTTCCTGACCATTTTTCTCAATGCCTCACTTGTACTCAACCTTTCTGGTCCTTAAGCTGTGGATGAGGGGATTGAGCAGGGATGTGGGGATGGTGTAGAAAAAAACCTGTGTCAAACTGTCTTGTGAGGGCTGTTCTGGGCATCCCACAGTCAAGGATGAGAGTGCTGTAGAAAACAGTGGCACTGGTGAGGTTAGAGGAGCTGGTGGAGAAGGTCTTGTGCCTGTCTACACTGGGATAGAGAGCAGTGATGCACTCATGCGATGCCCATGTGAACAGGGAGAGGACAAATGGCTCTAAAATGCAAACAGTACATGCGAGAGGAAATAATCCTAACACATCTGTGAGCAGAGGTGGTGCCGTCATCAGTCACAAAACTGGGCAGCAGGTGGGTCTGGGTGGTGGAGCTGTATTGGGTCTCCAGGGAGGTCACACTGACCTCGGTTCAAGGAAGCACATCCCAGTGTTGCATTCAGGTGGTTTCTTGATGAAGTCACTTTCAACATGAAGTGACCTTGATACACCATCCCACAGGCCTCCATGGCCCCCACACGAATAGCTGATGGCATTTGTGCTCATTTGGGATCATTTGTCCCTACACAGGATGTGGATGCTCACATGTCCCCTCAGTGCACACCTGGACTTCTGACCTAGTCATCTGCTGTCCTTCCGTGGGGGGAAGAACAAGCTCTCTGAGCTGTGGTGAGAGGACAGTGATCAAAATGGTGGCTGCAAGAGGCAACAGCCCCAAGCTGGCACCTGGCAGCATGACAGAGTGTTTGCATGTCTCTCTTGCACACACACTGTGTCCTGCTCTTCTCCTGGGACATCCCATCTCCCACAAAGCCTTTGCCCAAGGAGAGTACACCTGCACTGGCCTGGCTGCCATTCCTGCCCCCTGTCCCCACGCTCCCCACAGCCCCGAGCTGGAGGTTTTGCTCTGTAGATCAAGTGGGCTGTGGTGCCCGGGCTGTGGTGACTCTGCGGGGCCACACTGGTCAGGCTGGGAGGCAGCCCCAGCTGATGGTGGTCACTGCCACTAACAACCTCCCACACAAACTCTCGGGTGGCCATGGAGGGTGCTCAGAGGGACCCTGCCTTATTCACCATCTGTGTGGGTGCTGGCCACCAACAAGCAACACCTGAACAACCAGCCTGAAGTCCCCCAAAAGCCACACTGGGACCCTGATCCCACCACACTGAGTTCACAGAGAAAAAAGCAAAGCAACGAGCATCTTCAGAGTCTCTTCCTTAGGCATGTTCTTTAAAACAGCTCTGGAAGAAGATCTAAACCTTCAGGCACTGTACTAAGGAGATGCCCTTGCTGATGGAGATGCTGTTCTGAGGCCAGCTCTGTGACACAAGTGACCACTGCCTGTCCTGGTCACAGCACTGACACACAGCAAGACGATGACCAAGCCTTGGGAGCGCTCGGGCCTTGCACCAACACAAGGGCTGAGAAGGAGAGTGTGGGAGTGGAAAGAGAAGGATTCTGGAAAGAACAAGGCTGGTGCTGCCTGGCAGAGCTGCTCTGCTGGGACTGTTTGCTCCATCTTTCCACACAGAAGAAAGATCTCAGACAAACATTTCAATGCAGGGTCATTTATTTTGATTAAATACACAGAGAGCAAGACTTCTCGTTTACAAGGTCTATGACTTGAACTATAAATGTGGACAGAGAATTAGAAGTGGGATGATTAATGACATCTATTTGTGAGCAATATTATCATAGTTTAAAAAGCAAACCAATCAATCCTTGCTCCAACTCCAAACAATCATCTACAACTACAAACTATAAAAAAGACAGGTTGCATCTGTCATGAGTTTTGTCATAAGTGATATGCAGAAGATGGAATGTTTAATGCCTTTGAAAAGAATCCAGTGATCAGTTTCTTCAGGGCATCCTTGAGCTCCTGGTTCCTCATGCTGTAGATGAGGGGGTTCACTGCTGGAGGCACCACTGAGTACAGAACAGACACCACCAGATCCAGGGATGGGGAGGAGATGGAGGGGGGCTTCAGGTAAGTGAATATGCCAGTGCTGAGGAACAGGGAGACCACGGCCAGGTGAGGGAGGCAGGTGGAAAAGGTTTTGTGCCGTCCCTGCTCAGAGGGGATCCTCAGTACCGCCCTCAAGATCTGCACATAGGACACCACGATGAACACAAAACAACCGAAAGTTAAACAGACACTGACTACTAGAAGCCAAACTTCCCTAAGATAGGAGCGTGAGCAGGAGAGCTTGAGGATGTGGGGGATTTCACAGAAGAACTGGCCCAGGGCATTGCCCTTGCACAGGGGCAGTGAAAATGTATTGGCCGTGTGCAGCAGAGCATTGAGAAACCCAGTGGCCCAGGCAGCTGCTGCCATGTGGACACAAGCTCTGCTGCCCAGGAGGGTCCCGTAGTGCAGGGGTTTGCAGATGGCAATGTAGCGGTCGTAGGACATGATGGTGAGAAGAAAATACTCTGCTGCAATAAAAAGGAGAAACATAAATACTTGTGCAGCACATCCCAAAACTGAGATGGCTTTGGTATTCCAGAGGGAGCTGGCCAAGGACTTGGGGAGAATAGTAGAGATGCAGCCCAGGTCGAGGAGGGCGAGGTTGAGCAGGAAGAAGTACATGGGGGTGTGGAGGTGCTGGTCCCAGGCTATGGTGGTGATGATGAGGCCGTTGCCCAGGAGGGCAGCCAGGTAGATGCCCAGGAAGAGCCAGAAGTGCAAGAGCTGCAGCTCCCGTGTGTCTGTGAACGCCAGGAGGAGGAACTGGGTGATGGAGCTGCTGTTGGACATTTGCTGCCTGTGGGCGTGAGGACCTGTGCAAGGAGGAAAAGACAGTGACAAGTTAGGGGAGACATCTCTGAAGAAAATAAATGGGCTGTTTCTCATGGAAAACCCCGTCCACAATGGAGGGATGTTTCTGCTCATTCCCTCTTTCTACCAAGTGAAAAAAACAGTTCATCACAGTTTAAAATGCAGTTGGGCATGCAGTTTCCATGAACACAGCTCTGGGGCAAGACCCCCTGAGGTGGTGGCAGAACAAAAACTGACCCACACTCCCACCCCAACCCCAGAGAGCAAGAGCACCAGGGACAGGTGGAGAAACAGGGAAGGACACTGCAGTGCTACCAGAAAATAAAGCAAGGACAGAAAGGCAGACGGGCACGCTGTGGAACCTTCTCCTTACCCGGCTGTGCTGCTGCCACTCACATAGTGACACTGTAGAGCAAGTACTTTTAGCACCTTATTTGTGCACCACGTTCCAGGAACCCTTCCCCTGGAGCTCCAGCTGCTGAGGTGGAGACTGGTGACCTGGACCCCATTGCTTCGGGGCAGAGGCTCTGCTGGAGAGGAGAGGAGACCAGCGGTTTGCACTGGGAATTGTGTCTGCACTGCAGGGGATGTGAGAGAGGTTCCTAAATCCTGTCCCCAGCATTTCTGGTAACAGTTAACTCTCCCTGCCCATGTCTGTGCTGCCTGCAGCTGTGTCTCTGTCCCTGGATCTGCTCCCTGTCAGTGTCACAGACCCCGTCCCACCCGCTGTGTGCTCAGCTCTGTCCTGCTCACAGCTCCTGGCACTGCCCAGGGGCAGCTCTGTGTGTGCAGGGGCTCAGGAGCAGCTCAGACAAGTCCTAACGAGAACTGGGGTCTCAGTGTCTTCTCCAAAGCAAAGAAATAAATCCCCATCTCCCACTGCACACCCAGACAACCAAGAGTGGAAAACTGAAAGCAGAGACTCCTTCCCTTGCAGCTGTTCCTGTCTTGATGTTGTGGTTCAGAAGGACCCTCTGCCATGTCTGTGGGGTTGATCTGGGGCTCTGAGAAGCCCTGACCCACACAGCACCCTTCAACCCCAGAAGCTCCCTGCCTGCCCTGCCGGGGGTCGCTCCTTCCACCCACAGCTGCTGCCATGGGATCTCCCTGGGCAGGCTGAGCACTGACCCTTGCAGGCAGCAGAGTCCCTGGCCCGGCACAGCCCTGGGGTGCAGGGACCCTGCTCTGCAGGACAGCCCTGGGCACCCCTGGGTGCTCACCCAGCTTCACAGCAGTTCAACATTGCCTGACAAGAGCCCCCTCCTTACAGATCCCACCAGCTGTGCCTGTGCCAGTTTTAGGAGATGCCTCCAGGAGCTACAGCTGCATTGCCCTGCACCCAGAGACTTACCATGGCAAGGGCTGCAAAGGTTTCTCCTCCAGTGAGCTCTCAGTCATCCTCCCAATCCTGACCACCTTTCATCTCTCTCTGCCTTGCTCGTCTCCCTGAGATCCCCAGGCAGAGCCCTCAGCCCTGCTGCGCTGTGCAGTGGAGCTGCTCCTGGGCAGAGCTGTCTCTCTGCAGCGCTGCCGCTTGCCAGGAGCTCCCTCTGTCCCAGGAGCCCAGCCCAGCTCAGCAGCACAGGAGCATCCCAAGGTGCTTTAATGACCCCTCTGGTGGCTTTGGGTCTGAGTCCATGGACATCAGACCCTGAGGGGAAGCTGAAGAAACTTCTCAAGAAGTCAAAGTCAGATTCAAACTCCAAAGTTCCTTGTACTGTTAATGGTCCAAGTGAGGGAACTTACTGAGAAACAATATCAGGTATGGTTAGAGAAGAAAACTGGAGGTCAGGAAAAGCAAAGTAAAGATGGTTCTGATGCTGAGTAAACCTGAATGTTTCATTAACAAAAAGGCCAAGCCCTGACCCCCAGCCCTGGGAAGTCAGATCCTGTCCCTCCCACGTTGCCCAGGGCCCTTCCTGGACAGTGTGATGTGGGGCTGTGCAAAGCCAAGGGCAGGATTATGGTCCCACACCTCCCAGGGTCCTGGCTGGGGACAAGGAGGCCATGAGGCTCCTGTGCTGGAAGGACAAGGTGTCTCCTCATAGGCATCAGAGGTGCAGACAACAGCCATAGCCAAGGGGAGAAGGAGCTCATGTCTGTTGGGGGCTTTCAGCCTCTTTATATCCCTTGATCATCTCCACCACAGCCTGTCCTGTGCTGTGGCATCCCCTGCACCTCTTTCCCTGTAGCCTGGAGACATCCCCCCTGCTGCCCCACCTTGCTCTTGTCTGAGCATCTTCCTTCCTTTGCTGAGATCTCTGCATCCTCCCCAGCTGTTCCTTGAAGCACAAAGCCTTGGGCTGATGCAGACTCCCTCTGCTGACTTGCTCCACCACAGCACTGCCCTTCCAGTCACATTCCTTGCTGCTCATGTCCAGCCTGGACCTCCCCAGCTGCACTTTGGGCCATTATTTATTTCTCAAACTCTTTCCCACTATGCAGAAAACCTCCACCATCTCTGAAACCACCCTTCAAGCACTCTCAGGCTACTCCTGCACTGCTGCAGCCTCCCCAGCGCTGCTGGGCCAAAGCAGCCCAGGTCCCTCAGCATCCCACACCATGTGCACAAGGTGCTGAACCTGCCTTGGCACAGGCCTGCACTCTCCAGTTCCTCCCTGCTTCTCCAAACTGGGAAGCCGCACACTGGCACACCCCCGTGTGTGTGGGGTCACACCAGTGCTGAACCAAATGGGATGAGAACTCCAGGTGTCTGTGTCCCCACGCTCCTCCTCATGCAGCCCCGTGTGCAGCTGCCTTGTTCATGGTGAGCGCGCACCACGGGCTTGTGTGGGCACCCTGTAGTGCCCAGGCCCTTCTCCTCAGGGTCACTGCTCAGCGTGTCAGGTCTTGCTCTGTCCTGATGCAGGATGTTGTTTTCCTGCCCTGATAAAAAAATGAACAGTTCATCTTCTGAAACTTCAGAGTTTCCTAATGGTAGAATCCCAAATTTTCTCAATGTCTGGACTCTCCCTTGTCTGTTGCAGCTGCAGACCCCTCCACTTGTGACCAGCACAGAGACCACTCACCTTGGGAGTCCCTCGTGCCATAATATATAAGGGGCACCAACCTCCAGGACTCTCAGAGCTTTCTGAGGGGCAACCCCAAAAGTTTTTCCAGGTCTGGACTCTCCCTTGACTGAAGCTCCTTTTGATCAGCTGTTAATGTTTGCATGTAGATGGCTTATCCAGATGAGGATGTATGTCCCAACATAACAGCATGAGGAGTTAGGGGACAGTATAAATACCATCTCTCGGAGATACTGTGGGGTCTTGGGGGTCTGATACTCATAATGCCTGAGGTGTGGATTTTCTGAAGTTTCCCTTTGTGCAGTAGGAATGTGTGGAGCTCAGCCTGGGGACAGACAATGTCAGCTGAAGGTTGAGGAGTCAGCATGTGAGGGCAGAACAACATGGGCAATGCTGTGGTTAATGGACATCACTGGCTCACTGATCGGGCAGAGGAATTAGATGAGGCCTCCTTCAGACAAATAAAAGAAGCTTCATGTTTTCAGGGCCGTGTCCTTGTGGCAGATCTGAGATATCCGAATATCTCCAAGAAACCAGCCATCCGAGATGGTTTTGAGGTCATTGACAACATCTTCCTGACACAGGGGACTGAGGAGTCAGTGGGGTGAGGTGCCCTATGGGGCTTCGCACTTACAAACCAGAAAGAGTTGGTCAGGATGGAACAGTCAGGGATGGGAAAGTGGAGCTGAGGCTCCTGGGAGATGATAACAAGGCCAAGAGCAGGATTTCAGGAGAGCAAGCTTTGGCCTGCTGAGGGACCTGCTTGGGTCCTATGGGATATGACCTTGGTGTCTGCAGTGCTTTTCTCTCACCTTTCCTCCCTCCTCTCTCCCACCTGCTGTTGTGCAGCGTTTTTTACCCTTTCTCAAATACAATATCCCAGAGGTGCTGCCAGCATCACTGAGTGGCTCAGATTTCGCAAGGAGTGGGTCCATCTTGGAGCCAACTGAAATTGGCTCTGTGTGACATTGCTCAGTCTCCTGTTGTCTTCTCGGAGAGGTGACAACTGTAGCACAGAGACACTCACCCCCAGTTCCAAGACTTTGCCATAAACCCAGCACAGGGTGACAGTGCATTGGATGTTACAAAATAATTGATCGTGAAGAAGAAATTGTAAAGATCTTCTTTCAGCAACGCATGAAAGTCTCCAGGTTCCTATGGGGAACTGTAATTGCCATGACAGTCACTGGCTGCAGGTGCCAACAGTCCAAAGGATCTTGGGCCAAATGCTTAAGAGGGCTGCCTGATGGGCCACAAGGGTGATGCTCACCTGGATCTGGTACCAACGAAGAAGGAAGAGCTGGTGAGGGATGTGAACATCAGTGTCCACCTTGGCTGTTGTGACCAGGACACAGTGGGGTCCCAGGCAGCAGAGGGGAGGGAGGAAGGCCAGCAGCAGAGCACAGGCTGGTAGGCTCCAGAGAAGACTTTGACATACTAGGGGATGGCAGGTAGAGCTGGTGATGTGGTAAAGTCATGGAGGGTGAAGGAGCTCAGGAAATCTGATCAGCCTTATAGGACAGCCTGCTCCAAGCACAAGAACGATCCCTCCGAGTACCCATGAAAAGAAGCATTTATCTTGTGAGGCTGCTCCTCTGAACTGATGGAAATCCAGGGCACAAAGGCAGCGCACAGGAGGTGGAAGCAGGGGAAGCTACAAAGGACGAATTTAGAAACCTTGGCCACGGATGCAGAGATGATTCCAAAGTTGCCCTGGACTTGATACCTAAAGGGGAGGCTGAGGGCAGCAAGATGAGCTGATACAGCTTCCTTACAAAAAAAAAAGAAAGGAATACACAGGGAGAACATGGGCTTGCTGCTGAACTTTATAGGGGCAGAATCAGACAGGACTGAGGTTCTTCATGGCTTCTTTGCCTCCATCTTCACCAGCAAGGTCTCCTGGGACTTTGTTCCTGATGGCAGGAGTCTGGAGAATACCCAGGAGTGGATGGGGCTTAAGTCAGGGGTGACCTGAGCAAACTCAGACACCATTACAGAACAGGAGATGGGTCACTTGACCAGCTCCCTGAACACAAGTGTCACTGTGCTGTGGCACCTGCCACAACCACCTCTTGGTCCAGAGGAGAGGAGTGTGATTCCTCTTGAGGTGTCCTGGCCTGTCTCCTCGGTCAAGTGATGCTTTAGGCACCGACTTCTCTGACATTCAGTGTTTATCAGGAGATTCTCTAGATCAATATTTATTGGAGATTGTTGATACCAGCTGTTGTGGAAATAAGGGTTTTGGGAGGGGGATGGAAATATTAGAGATTTGGTTTTATTACTCTTTATTATGGAAATGCTCACTGTTTGGCTACAATTCTGAAATCTCTGAAATCATCCACACAGGACTTGGAGCCTTTAGGAAAGTGCTGCAGAGAGCATTGTCATGTAAGGGCATTTTGGATGTTACTGAGCCCTCTGCTGCCATGATCCTGAACTGCAGGTACTGAAAGAATGAACAAACCTGTCATGAACTGAAGGGCAGAAACAAACCCCAAGTTTCTGAGGGTGTTTGGACCCCATGAAGGGCCATTGCTGACACAAGCAGTCCCTGTCCCTGGAGACAATGGTCATAGGTGGTAAAGGCGATGTGGAGGTGGCTCTGGTGCCACGTCAGCCCTTGACGTTTGTTCATCATCAGAATGGCCAAGCCCTGACCCCAGGACCAGAAAAAGGAGACCCTTTCAGTCAAATGCTTCTCAGGCTCTGCCTGTGGTCACTGTGAGTGTTTTGTGTTTTGGGGGTGGGTTTGGTGCCAAGTGCTGTTGCTTTAACCACAAGGCTCTGGTTTTCTGAGGACTTGGCAATGCCTGTGAAGTCCCCCATACCCATTCAACTTCTTTCATACAACTGGCAATGGTCACCAATCACCTGAGCTGTCCCAGTCCCAAACTTGCTTGAATCCTCAATTTGGATCCATGCCCTAGTACTGAACTGCACACGTTCCTTCTTCTGTTGTCGTAAAATAAAAGGAAAAATCAATCTATTTTACATTGGCATGACCAGACCATGGTCTTTAGGTGTTCTTCTTTAAAACACTTACTGCTACATGTAGACCACTCTCTTCCTGCACTCCCATGTGTCTTACAAACCTTTCACTCTTGTCCTCCAGTAATGGGCCAACATTCCAGGATCTGGTGCTTCCTCCGGGATCATGGATGATTCCTGAGGTTCATCCAAGTGTGGGCAGTGTAAGAGAGGAGCAGAGCAGGGTCAGCTCATGGGCCTTGACTGAGCACAGCCACCCCAGCAGCAGCCATTCCCCATCTCCCAGGCACAGCCAAGCCCACAGCATGCAAATGGCACTGCCATATATCCTTAGTCCAAAAAAGCCTACCTTCTTTCCAAAATCAACATTCTACCATTCCCCTTCGACCCCCAGATATCAGCCGCATTCCACTTGTGGCTCAGACATGGTTGTAAGGATTTGCTGAAGTCATCAGCCATCACCCTTTTCTACCCCACATCTCCTGACCCTCTCCCACACCACACATGACCGGTCACTGCTGCTCAGGGCCTCGCGCTCTACAGAAGAGGTCTTGGGCTTCTTGGCTCTTCCTGGTGCTTGTTATAATCTTCCTCACTCCCACCAGATCTCACGGTGAGATTTCTTGTTCATGACAGGGCCTTTGTAACCAACTCTTATGAAATGGTTGTCCTTCTGTGATCATCTGTGCAGAAGAAGTGATCACAGAAAAGCACCAAATATGTCAAATCTGATGCCGAGTGAAATGCAATAAAACCTTGTTCAGCCAGCCCCGTAGCTGTGTCTTTCCAGCAAGGAGTTTCTCCTGAGAAAGGGATCCAACCCCTGTCACTCTCTGCAGAGGCACATGAGCAGTGTCCATGCACCTGGGGACACAAAGGGTGACTTTTGCAAGATCACCCTCTATCTGGACCATTTAGAAATGTACCTGTGGATGGGGTATCAAGCCTTATAGTACAGCAAAGACTGGAGTTCTGAGCTCCCTTCAACTCCCTGTGTGACAGTCTGTAAAATTAATTAACCCAGTGAAAAAGTTGGTTTTGATTCTCTTCACAGCCTGAAGCACCACATGGCTCAGGAGACAATCCAGGATACCCAACCAGCACTCACATGCTCTGCACTTAAAGTTCAGGTGTTCCCAGGAATCTCATCAGACATGTCACGCTGATATCTGGGTTCAAGGAGCTGGTCAAGAGCCTCGTCTGCATTTCTGTAACGGTGGCTTTGCTGTCTGGCTGATGTGCAGACTCTGTACATGGATGCTGACACCTCTTGAGCAACCTGCTCTGAAAGGATGAACAAGGTGGTGTTTTCTTTCTGGAAGGGTATTAGGACAGCAAACAAGAGGAAGCTGGATTGGAGGAAATGAAAAAGGATACAAACGTTGTGATCAGGGTTGTTTATGGTTACTTGTAAAGCAGCCTTGCGCCTCATGCGAATTATTTCTGTGATCAGAGGGAACCTGAGAGCTTTCTCCAA
The DNA here is from genome assembly GCF_037038585.1 of Patagioenas fasciata. Lineage (NCBI taxonomy): Eukaryota > Metazoa > Chordata > Aves > Columbiformes > Columbidae > Patagioenas > Patagioenas fasciata. The sequence continues at coordinate 1,687,810 of NC_092528.1, forward strand.
GTCAGAAACATGAAGGGGAAGGAAGGAAGGACAGTGTCATTCAGTCTCTAAGGCACCTCAAGAGGTGTCTTGACCAGCCTCCTCCTAAAAGCAGGGTCAGACCAGATTAGTGAGGGGTCTATACAAACACATAGTGGTAACTTTCTGATGTAGAGTGGATGCACACTGCTGGGAAACAGCTTCCAGTGCTCGACTGTCCTCAGGAATGGAAAGTTTTTCCCTTTATCTACTGTCCTTCTAAGCCAAACCATCCAGATTGCCTTTTACCCATCTACTTGCACACTGACACAGACCATAATATCCTACCTTGGACACAAGCACATTGTGGGGGATGATGCTGAATGCCTTGCTGACTTCCAGGCAATAGACCACCACTGCTCTGCCCACATGCAAACTCTGTCCTTTCCTCACAGAAAGCAAAGAGGATGGACAGGCAGAACGTGCCCTGGGTAAACCCCATCACCTTCTCTTCCAGACATTCAGAAATGGGGTCCCAGTGGACATGTTCTGGGGCACAGCCCTTAGTTCCCCTGCTCACCCATTGGCCATTTTGAAAAGTGCACACACTGTGTGAGAGCTGTCAGTGGTCAGGGAGTCCCCTCAGTCTCCATGAGCTTTCCAAGATGGTGGAGAGTAGTCTCCCTGTGACATCGTCCTGCTGTCTCAGCTCCTGGGATGCTGCCCCTGCTGTCCCATAGACTGGAAAGGGTTGTGTTAGTTCCAGTGATCCCTGACTTGATCCCCATCCTCAGCTGATTGTTCTCCAGATTCCTGTATCCAGTCATGGAGTCCTGGGACACATGCGGGTGAAGATGGAGGACAAGAAGACACAGGGATTCTCACCTCTTTCCCTTATTAAATTCATCAATGGCCACGCAGTGTCTTTGTTTCTCCTTTAACTGTTCCTGCAGTAGTAACAGCTCATTATGGGCCCTTGAAGTGCCTTAGAGGTCCAGACTGAGTTCTGATCTGGGCTGTTCTGTGCTTGGAGGCTGCTGTCCTTGCAGACCAGATGAACTCACTTCTGCCACCCCGCCTGGCAGTTCATTCCACCCGTGTCACAGCTCTGTCTGCAGCACTGGCAGCTCCAGCTCCCCCAGGCAGGTCCCTGCCTGAGGCCATTGCCTCACATCTGGGCTGAACCACCCCAGCTGTGGCACCAGCCCAGCTCTGACCTGCCGCAAGAAACCTGGTACCAAGTGTCCAAGAGCCCATGTGTGCAAAGGCTTTGCTTCAGAGCACAGACATGACATGGCCAAAGACTGATGAATGTCCCTTTGCACCTAAGAGTATAAAAGCAGAACAAAATGCCTAAGTTCATTCAACTGAAGATATTTCTCCCCCAGTTTGCAGAAATTAGATAATTTGCTGTAGCATTCCTCGTGTCCTATGTAAGGATGGGACAAGAAAATATGATTCTCATAGTGATTTATTTTTTTAAAACTAAATATACAGTACTGGAAAGAAGTGTCTCTGAAGAGGAGAGAGAATCAACATCACTGATTACTTCAACTTTGAAGTTGTGCCCCTGGAGCCCCAGAGGCATGTGGAGGGAGCCCAGAGGGGACAGAGAAAGGGACATGAGGGGCTGCTCCTGTGCTGCTGAGCTGGGCTGGGCTCCTGGGACAGAGGGAGCTCCTGGCAAGCGGCAGCGCTGCAGAGAGACAGCTCTGCCCAGGAGCAGCTCCTCTGCACACGCAGCAGGGTTGAGGGCTCTGCCTGCAGCACTGAGGGCACAGGAGTCAGGCACAGAGAGGGGAAAGGCAATGTAGGTGGCTGCTTGCTGAGGGCTCATTGAGAGACAAATCTTCACAGTCCTTACATGGTAAGTCTCTGGCTGTTGGACAATACTGCTGCATTTCCTGGAGAGAGACCCTAAAGATGATACATCCCACAATTTACAGGATCTGTCAGGTCTCTCTCACAGTATCTCTGCTGTAGAGAAGAACACACTCCAGAGCAGGGCTTCCCTGTGGCATCATGAATGGGAAAGGGCATCATGGCACCTTCTGCTGAGGGTGACTGCAGGGGGAGCTCCCAGGGGTGCCCAGGGCTGTCCTGCAGAGTAGGGTCCCTGCACCCCAGGGCTGTGCCGGGGCAGGGACTCTGCCACCTGCCAGGGTCAGCGCTCAGCCTGCCCAGGGAGATCCCAACAATACTGAGGGGAGAAGATGTCACATGAAGGAGCAAACGCTATAGGGCAGGAAATGTATTTCTGCTGTGGAGAGGGTGCTGTGTGGGTCAGGGCTGCTCACAGCTCGAGATCACCCCAAGATTTTTCAAAGGGGATGCCTCAAGGACAAGATCAGTGCAAGGATTGCCAGACAGAAATGGAGCTTTCCTGAGCCTCTCTTTTCAGTTTCCTATCCCAAGGGGTGGGGGTGCAGGAAAGGATAAAGTAAAAATGAGCTCTCATGCTTAGACAAGTCACTGAGACTCCTGAACTGCAACTGTGAGTGATCAATACATCTGCCAGAAGGCTCATAACATCCCTTCACCACCCCTCTGCCTCTGCACAGCACCTGCATCACCTTTGCTGGACCCGTCAGCCTAGTCTGACCTGTCCTGTTTTCCAGCCTGCAAACAGGAAGATGCCCCCAGGCAGTGCCCTGTGAACAGGCAGGATCTGTAGGGCCGGGGGAGGGCACAGAGGGTGGGATGGGGTCTGTGAGCACTGACAGGGAAGAGACATGGACAGGGAAACACCTCCCAGGGGGAGAACGATCAGAAATGAGAGGAAATTAGGCCTGGAATTCTATGGGAGGGAGAACAGAGAAAAGTCCCTGTGATCCCCTGCAGTGCAGATCCCTCCTGTGAGCAGCCCCCTGGCCTCCTGTCCCCCCCAGCAAAGCCTCTGCCCTCAGGGCCGGGGACTCCAAGGCATGAAGCAGCTCCTGTGCAGCCAGAGCTCCAGTTCCTCTGCAGAGCACAGGGGCTGAGAACAGCTGCCCGGCAATGTTGGTGTCTGGGAGGTGGCTGCACAGCTGGGGAAGGGTGACGCTGTCTGAGTGCCCGGCTGCCTCTGCCCTGGCCTCTCTCACACCCACCCTCACCGCATTGTCCTTCTTGCTCCCCTGCTCTGGGTCACTGCTGTTGGGATCTTGTTCTTGCTGTCAGGCTCTCTGGGGATGGCAGTTTCAGCTTCAGAGTCACAGCCTGATCTTGTGGGTCCTTTCCTGCAGGTGTGTCCATGGGAACACATGTCCAGCTTTGCTCTGCTCTGTGGGATGTGGGCAATGCAGTCTGTGGGGCTGGGGAATGAGCTGAGTCTCCCTGAATCAAACACTATCATTAGGACTCTTGATTGTCTCGTTACGGTTTCCTTCCAAGCTGTGAGCATCCATCCAGGATGCAAACCTGTCCAACAGCATCTGTGTGTTATCTGAATCCCAATGTAGAAGCACAGAAATGAAGCAACAGACAAAATGCTGTTTGGTTTGTGAAAAAAAGTCGTGTGTGTCCTGGGCTGAATGTGGGGTGCTGAGACCTTAGGAAAGGGTGAGACATGGCATGGTCTGAGGTGGATCCCTGTACTCTAAGCAGTGCCTGGTGGCTTTTCAGGGTAACATGGGAGTGTGATCAGTCTCCATCTCAGAAAGGTGCCAGCCCAGGGCAGCTGGAGCAGGACAGAGGGACAGAGCAGCTGCCCTCACTCTGCACTGACCCACAGGCATCCTCTGGTCTCACAGGACTCGCTCTGTTCTCCCTGAGTGCAGCAGAAATGCTGAGGGTTTCTGACACCCAAGAACACTCCCCAGGGTGGGAGGGGAGAAGGAGCTGTAGAAACACCAGACCTGACCAACTCAGTTTCTCAGGCCTGGGGGTACAGATGCTGACAGTCCCTTCTGCACCAGGAGCGGTTCCAGCTGACACAGCTGAACCCCAGGACTGGCCCCTGCCCACCCAATCACACAGGGTCAGGCTGACTCCTCAAGAGCCCCTGGGCAGAGACCCTGCTATTCATTGCACACTCATCAAGCACCGACGAGGGCTCCAGCCAGGACGTTCTCCTGGGAAAACAGAAGTGTCTCTTTGTGGGAGGGTCTGTGGGAAATGGCTTTGGTTTCGCCCAGAGAAGTCTCATCTAAACCATCACTGTCTTTTCCTCCTTGCACAGGTCCTCATGCCCAGAGACAGCAGATGTCCAACAGCAGCTCCATCACCCAGTTCCTCCTCCTGCCGTTCACAGACACACGGGACCTGCAGCTCTTGCACTTCTGGCTCTTCCTGGCCATCTACCTGGCTGCCCACCTGGGCAATGGCCTCATCATCACCACCATAGCCTGTGACCAGCACCTCCACACCCCCATGTACTTCTTCCTGCTCAACCTCGCCCTCCTCGACCTGTGGTGCATCTGCACCACTGTCCCAAAATCGATGGCCATTTCCCTCTTGGATACCAGGGCCATCTCCTTCACAGGATGTGCTGCACAGGTCTTTTTTTTCATGTTCTGTGCTACAGCAGAATATTCTCTTCTCACCATCATGTCCTACGACCGCTACGTTGCCATCTGCAAACCCCTGCACTACGGGACCCTCCTGGGCAGCAGAGCTTGTGTCCACATGGCAGCAGCTGCCTGGGCCACTGGGTTTCTCAGTGCTCTGCTGCACACGGCCAATACATTTTCACTGCCACTGTGCAAGGGCAATGCCCTGGACCAGTTCTTCTGTGAAATCCCCCAGATCCTCAAGCTCTCCTGCTCACACTCCTACCTCAGGCAACTTGGGCTTATTGTGGTTGGTGTCTGTTTAGCATTCGGGTGTTTTGTGTTCATTGTGCTGTCCTATGTGCAGATCTTCAGGGCCGTGCTGAGGATCCCCTCTGAGCAGGGACGGCACAAAGCCTTTTCCACCTGCCTCCCTCACCTGGCTGTGGTCTCCCTGTTTGTCAGCACTGGCATGTTTGCCCACCTGAAACCCCCCTCCATCTCCTCCCCATCCCTGGATCTGGTGGTGTCTGTTCTGTACTCAGTGGTGCCTCCAGCAGTGAACCCCCTCATCTACAGCATGAGGAACCAGGAGCTCAACGACACCCTGCAGAAACATATGACCGGATTTCTTATGAAGCTATAAACTGTATCTATCTTCTTCTACGTAAGAGTTATAGTCTAACTCATTGCAGGTTCATCCTGTCTGCAGTACTTTTTTTCTCTAGTTGTGTTTTTTTTTTTTATTGTGATAATGTTTTAAGTCCCTTTGAAATTCACTGCCTGCTCTTCTCACTGAGTGACTGTGACAATGAGGAATGGTGCTCTCTGTGTGTAAGCAAAATAAAGGGCCCTTCAGGAAATATTTTTCTGGTGACATCCTAACTCCAAGGCCTTTTTGGAGCTGCAAGGACAGTTCCTGTGTGTCTGGATGGAGAGGAAAAGAGTCCAGTATGGCAGCACTGCCAGGGAGCACCAGCACTGCGTGCTCTGGCACCTTTGTCACCATCCTGCTGTGTATCACTTGTGATTGCAAGCAGGGACAGGCGATGGGGATTGTGTGGCAGAGCTGGCCTCAGAACTGCCTTTCCAGAAAGAAAGGCTTAGGTCTTCATTCAAACTTTTCTCAGAACCTCCTGCAGTGTCCTCTCACAGCCAGGCCTCCTGCCAGAGACCTGCAGGACCAGCAGAGCAGGGTCTGGGCTGTGCCCCTGTGCACTGGACACCCAACGCAATCTGCCCCAATCATCATGGACTAATCCCTCACAATGTCCATTTCCATCACTGGCCTCTCACCCCAGCTCAGAGCGGTTCTTTGTCCCTCCATGGAAAGACACTGAGTGAGTTGGTAAGAAGAAGAATGTTTGTGTTCTACAGATGAGATGTGTGCATGCACATCTTTGCCATCATCCCTACATCCATGTTATAATTGTCTTCTTCTGCAGCTTCCCCTGCTTCTACTTCCTGTGTGCTGCCTTTTTGCCCTGGAGCTCCATCAGTTCAGACAAGCACCCTCAATGAGATAAATGCTTCTGTTCATGGGTGCTTGGAGAGAAAATTCTTTGCTTGGAGCAAGCTGCCCTGTAAGGCTGATCAGATTTCCTGAGCTCCTTCACCCTTCAGACCTACTTTCTACTTACAGACCTACTTCCTACTTTGCCCACCATCCCCCAGTATGTCAAAGTCTTCTCCTCTGGAGCCCACCAGCCTGTGCTCTGCTGCTGGCCTTCCTCCCTCCCCTCCGGGGTCTGGGACCCCACTGTTTCCTGCTCACGACAGCCAAGGTGGACACTCATGTTCACATCCCTCACCAGCTCTTCCTTCTTCATCAGTACCAGATCCAGGTGAGCATCACCCTCATTGGCCCACCAGGCAGATATGTTAAGAAGTTGGCCCAAGATCCTTTGAACTGCTGGCACCTGCAGCTTTGCCTGGCCAGGTAATGTCAGGGTGATTACAGTTCCCCATAGGAACCTGCTAATTTACTGGAGACATCCTAAGGTTGCTGACAGAAGATCTTTTCCATTTCTTCTCCATGATAGAGTAGTTTGTAACATCTAACTGGATTTACATGGCGAAGTCTTGGAACTGGGGGTGAGTGTGTCTGTGTTACAGTTGTCACCTCTCTGAGAAGACAACAGGTGTTCGACTGACATCAGACAGAGCCGATTTCAGCTGGCACCAACATGGACCCACTTCTGCCAAATCTGAGCCACTCAGTGATGCTGGCAGCACCTCTGGGATATTGTATTTGAGAAAGAGTAAAAAACGCTGCACAACAGCAGGTGGGAGAGAGGAGGGAGGAGATGTGAGAGAAAAGCACTGCAGACACCAAGGTCATATCCCATGGGACGCAAGCAGGTCCCTCAGCAGGCCAAAGCTTGCTCTCCTGAAATCCTGCTCTTGGCCTTGTTATCATCTCCCAGGAGCCTCAGCTCCACTGTCCCATCCCTGACTGTTCCATCCTGACCAACTCTTTCTGTTTTGTAAGTGTGAAGTCCCACAGGGCACCTCACCTCACTGATTCCTCAGTCACCCGTGTCAGGAAGATGTTGTCAATGAGCTCCAACCCCTCCTGGATGGCTGGTACCTTGCAGATATTGGGATATCTCAGGTCTGACACAAGGACACTGCCCTGGAAACATGAGGCTTCTTTCATTTGTCTGAAGGAGGCCTCATCTAATTCCTCTTCCTGATCAGGGATCCTGTAGCTGATGTCCAGTCACAACAACACTGCCCATGTTGTTCTGCCCTGTCATTCAGACTCCTCAAACTTCAGCTGGCATTGTCTGCCCCCAGGCAGAACTTCAGGCATCTGCTACTTACCCATCAGAAAACTCTGAATTTTGACAAGATGAAAAGACCAGTGCTGTATCGGGGCAGGAGAATAAACCCGTCCATGAGGACAGAGCAGGACCTGACACACTGAGCAGTGACCCTGAGGAGAAGGGCCTGGGCACTCCAAGGTCCCCACACCAGCCCGTGGTGCATGCTCACCATGAACAAGGCAGCTGCACACGGGGCTGCATGAGGAGGAGCGTGGGGACCCAGACACCCGGAGTTCTCATCCCATTCGGTTCAGCACTGGTGTGACCCCACACACACGGGGGTGTGCCAGTGTGCGGCTTCCCAGTTTGGAGAAGCAGGGAGGAACTGGAGAGTGCAGGGCTCTACCAAGGCAGGTTCAGCACCGTGTGCACATGTTGTGGGATGCTGAGGGACCTGGGCTGCTTTGGCCCAGCAGCACTGGGGAGGTTGCAGCAGTGCAGGAGTAGCCTGAGAGTGCTTGAAGGGTGTTTTCAGAGATGGTGGAGGTTTTCTGCATAGTGGGAAAGAGTTTGAGAAATAAATAATGGCCCAAAGTGCAGCTGGGGAGGTCCAGGCTGGACATGAGCAGCAAGGAATGTGACTGGAAGGGCAGTGCTGTGGTGGAGCAGGTCAGCAAAGGGAGTCTGCATCAGCCCAAGGCTTTGTGCTTCAAGGGACAGCTGGGGAGGATGCAGAGATCTCAGCAAAGGAAGGAAGATGCTCAGACAAGAGCAAGGTGGGGCAGCAGGGGGGATGTCTGCAGCCTGCAGGGAAAGAGGTGCAGGGGATGCCACAGCACAGGACAGGCTGTCCTGGAGATGATCAAGGGATGTAAAGAGGCTGAAAGCCCCCACCAGACATGAGCTCCTTCTCCCCTTGGCTATGGTTGTTGTTTCCACCTCTGATGCCTGTGAGGAGACACCTTGTCCTTCCAGCATAGGGGCCTCATGGCCTCCTTGTCCCCAGCCAGGAACCTGGGAGGTGTGGGACCATAGTCCTGCCCTTGGCCTTGCACAGCCCCACATCACACTGTCCCAGGAAGGGCCCTGGGCAACGTGGGATGGACAGGATCTGCCTTCCCAGGGCTGGGGGTCAGGGCTTGGCCCTTTGGTTAATGAAACACATCCAGGTTTACTCAGCATCAGAGAGACATTTACTTTGCTTTTCCTGATCTGTCATCTCTGCCTCCATTTTTCTGTTTTAACCAGACTCTATGGATTGTTTCTCAGTTGTGCCCCTCAGTGGGACCCATTAACACTGCAAGAAACTTTGGAGTTTGATTCTGACTTTCACTTCTTGAGAAGTTGCATCAACTCCACCTCAGGATCTGAGGTCCATGGGCACAGCACCAAACCCACCAGGGGGGTCATTAAAGTGCCTTGGGCTGCTCCTGTGCTGCTGAGCTGGGCTGGGCTCCTGGGACACAGGGAGCTCCTGGCAAGCGGCAGCGCTGCAGAGAGACAGCTCTGCCCAGGAGCAGCTCCACTGCACAGCGCAGCAGGGCTGAGGGCTCTGCCTGGGGATCTCAGGGAGACGAGCAAGGCAGAGAGAGATTAAAGGTCGTCAGGACTGGGAGGATGACTGAGAGCTCACTGGAGGAGAAACCTTTGCAGCCCTTGCCATGGTAAGTCTCTGGGTGCAGGGCAATGCAGCTGTAGCTCCTGGAGGCATCTCCTAAAAGTGGCACAGGCACAGCTGGTGGGATCTGTAAGGAGGGGGCTCTTGTCGGGCAGTGTTGAACAGCTGTGAAGCCGGGTGAGCACCCAGGGGTGCCCAGGGCTGTCCTGCAGAGCAGGGTCCCTGCATCCCAGGGTTATGCCAGGACAGGGACTCTGCCGCCTGCCAGGGTCAGCGCTCTGCCTGCCCAGGGAGATCCCAACAATACTGAGGAGAGAAAATGTGGGTGAAAGGAGTAAACTCTATAGGGCAGGAAATGCTTTTCTGCTGTGGTGCTGTGTGGGTCAGGGCTGCTCACAGATCGAGAACAACCCCAGCCTTTTTCCAAGGGGATGACTCAAGGAGAAGATCAATGCAAGGATTACCAGACAGATAAGGAACTTTACTGAGCCTGTCTTTTCATTTTCCTCTATCAAGGCATGGGTGGTGCAGGAAAACATAAAATGAAAATGAGCTCTCATGCTTAAACAAGTCACTGAGACTCCTGAACTGCAACTCTGAGTGATCAGTACATCTGCCAGAAGGCTCATAACATCCCTTCACCACCCCTCTGCCTGTGGACAGCACCTGCATCACCTTTGCTGGACCCATCAGCCTAGTCTGACCTGTCCTGTTTTCCAGCCTGCAAACAGGAAGATGCCCCCAGGCAGTGCCCTGTGAACAGGCAGGATCTGTAGGGACAGGGGGAGGGCACAGAGGGTGGGATGGGGTCTGTGAGCACTGACAGGGAAGAGACATGGACAGGGAAACACCTCCCAGGGGAGAATCTCCAGGCAGCAGGGAAATGATCAGAAATGAGAGGAAACTAAACCCGGAATTGTTATGGGAGGGAGAACAGAAAAAAGTCCCTGTGACCCCCTGCAGTGCAGATCCCTCCTGTGAGCAGCCCCCTGGCCTCCTGTCCCACCCAGCAAAGCCTCTGCCCTCAGGGCCGGGGGCTCCAAGGCATGAAGCAGCTCCTGTGCAGCCAGAGCTCCAGTTCCTCTGCAGAGCACAGGCGCTGAGAGCAGCTGCCCGGCAATGTTGGTGTCTGGGAGGTGGCTGCACAGCTGGGGAAGGGTGACGCTATCTGAGTGCCCGGCTGCCTCTGCCCTGGCCTCTCTCACACCCACCCTCAGCGCATCGTCCTTCTTGCTCCCCTGCTCTGGGTCACTGCTGTTGGGATCTTGTTCTTGCTGTCAGGCTCTCTGGGGATGGCAGTTTCAGCTGCAGAGTCACAGCCTGATCTTGTGGGTCCTTTCCTGCAGGTGTGTCCGTGGGAACAGGTGTCCCAGCTTTGCTCTGCCCTGTGGGGCTGTGGGCAATGCAGTCTGTGGGGCTGGGAATGAGCTGAGTCTCCCTTAATCATATGCCATCATTACGACACTTGGATATCTCCTGAGGGTTTCCTTCCAAGCTCTGAACTACCCTCCCGGATGTAAACCTGTCCTACAGCATCTGTGTGTTATCTGAAAGTCCCATGGAGAAATGCAGAGATGCTGTGACAGGTAAAAGTGCTCTTCGGTTTGTGAAACAAGCTGTGTGTGTCCTGGACTAAACGTGGGGTGCTGAGACCTTAGGAAAGGCTATGACATGTCCTGGTTCTATATGACAAAGCTGAACCCCAGGACTGTCCCCTGCCCCCCGTTCCCATGTCCCCTGCTGCAGAGCAGGGCCGACTCCTCAGCAGCCAGTGGGCACAGGCCCTGCTCCTCACGGCACCTCCAGCCAGCACCACCCAGGGCTCAGACACGGAGCTGGAGGAAGGTCTGGAAAAGAACAAGGGGGTGTGGAACAGTAGGAGTCTATGTAATGGCTTTGATATTACTGAGACAAATCTCCCCTATTTTGTCACTGTCTTTACTTCTTGTGACAGTGCCCTATGTCCAGTGTGTAAATGTCCAACAGCAGCTCCATCACCCAGTTCCTCCTCCTGCCGTTCACAGACACACGGGAGCTGCAGCTTTTGCACTTCTGGCTCTTCCTGGGCATCTACCTGGCTGGCCTCCTGGGCAACAGCCTCATCATCACCACCATAGCCTGGGACCAGCACCTCCACACCCCCATGTACTTCTTCCTCCTCAGCCTCCCCCTCCTCGACCTGGGCTCCATCTGCACTACTGTACCCAAGTCCATGGCCAATTCCCTCTGGGACACCAGGGCCATCTCCTACAGAGGATGTGCTGCCCAGTTCTTATTTCTCTTGTTCTGTGCTGCAGCAGATTTTTTCTCCTCACTGTCATGTGCTACGACCACTACGTTGCCATCTGCAAACCCCTGCGCTACGGGACCCTCCTGGGCAGCAGAGCTTGTGTCCACATGGCAGCAGCTGCCTGGGCCACTGGGTTTCTCCATGCTCTGCTGCACACGGCCAATACATTTTCACTGCCACTGTGCAAGGGCAATGCCCTGGGCCAGTTCTTTTGTGAAATCCCCCAGATCCTCAAGCTCTCCTGCTCAAACACCTACCTCAGGGAGGCTGGGCTTCTCATGTTTAGTGCTTTTTTTTTTTTGAGGGATGTTTTGTGTTCGTTGTGGTGTCCTATGTGCAGATCTTCAGGGCCGTGCTGAGGATCCCCTCTGAGCAGGGATGGCACAAAGCCTTTTCCACCTGCCTCCCTCACCTGGCCGTGGTCTCCCTGTTTGTCAGCGCTGACATATTGGCCCACCTGAAACCCCCCTCCATCTCATCCCCCATTCTGGATTTGCTGGTGTCTGTTCTATACTCGCTGATACCTCCAACATTGAACCCCCTCATCTACAGCATGAGGAACAAGGAGCTCAAGGATGCCCTGAGGAAACTAATGGCGGGATGCATTTCAAAAATAATAAAGCGTTCAGCATCCTCTCTTTAATGGATAACAGTTTTAATGGAACTTATTAGAGGCCCGGACCTCTGTGTGTGTGTGGTGGTGGTGGTGGTTATATTTTCATAAATCCTTTTATTTTTGTCAACCACTTTCTAACTCACTGTCTGCTTTTCTGTTTCAACCCACTGGCTGTATGAATATGGAGCCATGCTCTCTGTGTACTTAAACAAAATAAAGGGCTTTGCAGTCATGTTTTTCTCTGATATTCTTCCTCCAAGGCTTTTCTGGAGCTGCAGGGACAGTTACTGTGTGTAGGAGAAGGGCAAAAAATGTCCAGCATGGCAGCACTGCCAGGGAGCACCAGCGCTTGTTCTTCCAGAGCTGTTCTGGTTCCACTCCCACACTCTCCTTCTCATCCCTTGTGTTGGTGCAAGGCCTGAGTGCTCTAGCAGCTTGGTCCCCGTCCTGCTGTGTGTCAGTGCTGTGAGCGCAGGCAGGGACAGGCAATGGGCACTGCTGTGACAGAGCTGGCCTTTGTAAAAGTACTTCTATAAAGACAGGTCATCTTCCTAGGCCAGTGTCAGAAGACTTAGGTCTTCCTGAAGTTTCTGTCAAGAACATGCCCAAGAAAGTGGCCACAGATGAGACACGAGTGTACATCTGAACAGTGTGTGTGTGCAGGGCTGGTACAGCAGTGTCCTCTCACAGCCAGGCCTCCTGCCAGAGACCTGCAGGACCAGCAGAGCAGGGGCTGGGCTGTGCCCCTGTGCACTGGACACCCCATGGAAGGAGCCTCAGGTCAATCATCATAGACTGGCCACTCACAACCACCATTTCCAGCCCTGACCTCTCACCCAGAGAATCTGTTCTTCCCTCCATGTATGGACACTGAATGAGTATTCAACAGTCTGTGTTTGCTTTGTACAGATGAGATCCGATCATGCACATCATATACGTGAGGTGACATGAACACAAGTGACCACAAACACTATCAACTATTCCTTGGGGTTCCATGAAGACCTGTGGCACACACAAGGTCCTGTGGTCACTTCATTTTGGAAGTAACACCCCATGGGAAATCACCTGAATGCAGCACTGGGTTGTGCTTCCTTAGCTGAGCTCCCCGGGTCCATTCCTCATGATGTGGGACATCTGAGTTCAGTGCAGAGCAGGGTGACACACCACAGCGCTGAGGTGCCTCCTATCCCTTTGGGAGTGGCAACAGGAGGCCAGAGGGACACTGTGACTCCTGCCTCTGTGTGTAAAAGGGACAGACTCTATCTCTGAGCACCCCTGGGGGCATAAGGAGTCCTCAGACCAGCTCAGACATGGATGCCTGACAGAACCTGACATTTCTGTGTGTGACTCCAGGAACAAACCTCAGTGGCCCAGTGAGATTCATCTCAGCTGCCCTGGACAGGCTCATTGCAAATGCTCCAGTCTGTTCTGTCACCCTTGCCTGTGATTCTGAATTGTGCTCTCAAAAGTGACAAAGCGGTAAGAGGGGTTCTGAGGCCTTTGGAAAAGGCAGATATTGAACCCATCTGCGTGAAAAGCACGAAGGAGAATTAATGGGTGGTCAACCTGCCACCATACCCGGAATTTTGCAGGGTCACAGACATGGTGTTCCATGGTGTCCTAGTAGCCAGATCAGGGAACTCTGGGCTGGAGAAATGGAAGCTGGGTGGGAAGTTGGTTGGACAATCAAGCCAAATGTCATCAGTGGTACAAAGCCCTCCATGCAGCCAGTGACTGGTGTCATCTCTTCGTGACCAGCACTTGGACCAACACTGTTACACATCTTTATTCTCCCCTGTATGATGTCACGAGTGCACTTTCAGCTCCTCTGTGGATGATGCACAGTTGTGAGGAACCCTTGAACAACCTCACCTGGTTCACCCTGCCTGGAGCAGGACAGTGAGACAAGTGAGACAAGGGCTCTCTTCAAACCTGAAGTTATTCTGTGATTCAATGAATCTTTCCCCTGGAGAGGATTTTGAAGACAAAATAGGCAGAGGAAGAATAAAAAGAATAAAAGACAGAAAAGGAGTTCAAAAAGTTGTCAACAGAAATACAGCAGTTCCTCTGAGGAACTCAAATCTCCGTAGGGAATATATTTGACAAATTTGATAAAACAAGCATACTTTTATCTGATCATGTCCTGGGCCATAAAAAAGGTGATGGATAGTTATGGTATTATGAGTTCAGTTGTGTCTCAGACACTCACAATCCAGTCAGAATCATGTGGCTGTGAAGGGGACAGTGAGGTCAGTTCTGCCTCTGGAGGTGAGAGCCCAGCAGCAGGGACATGGCTGGGAAAGAACCTCTGCCAAGGTACCCACAGGCCTTACACAGGAGGATGCCTTGGAGACGAGTTGTCATGTCCAGCCCACCTGAGAACATGACGGGACAGCAGCAGGGACATGGTGGTGTCTGTCAGAGAAGCTGAAAGGCCAGCAGAAGTCCTGGGATTTAGGAGATCATGGTGAGGCTACTTCTCTCTGGTCAAGAGCAAGACCACAAGAAGACTAACAGATTGGGATGGCTGCTTGATGGGCAGTTTATGAGGTGGTAAACGTTTCCCAAGTAGTAGGACAAAACAACAGAGAAAAAAAAAAAATCCACCAAATGTGATTGGAAAGTGAAGACTGGATATGAGGAGGAAGAAATGTCAGTGGAAGGGCAGTGCTTTGGTGCAAGAGGTCACCCAGAGGGAGCTGGATCAGCCCATGGTTTGTGTTCCAAAGAGCAGCCAGTGAGGGTGCAGACGCATCAGTGAAGGTGCAGAAATGCTGGGGTGAGAGCAGGTGGGGAAGCGAGATGGGTGTCTGCAGCCTGCAGGGAAAGAGGGGCAGGGGTAGGACCGTGTAGAACAGCCTGTGGTGGAGATGGCAAAGGGCGCTGGCAAGGCTGGAAGGGACCCACAGAACCCAGATCTCTGTCCCCTTGGCCATGGCAGTTGTCTCTGCCACTGAGGCCCAGGAGAAGCCATGTTGTCCTCATGGCACTGGGGCCTCTCTGCCTCCTTGCAGCCCCTTGGGGAAGCTGGAAGTTGTTGTCCCAGTGTTGTCCTTCCCTTGGCCTTGCACACCCACATCCCACGGTCCCAGGAAAAGCCCTGAGCTGTATGTGAGGAACAGGATCCCCCTTCCCATTCCCTGGAGGTCATGGCTTCTCCTTTCTGATTTAGAAAGCAAACCAAGGGGTTTCTCAGCCTCAGAGCTGAAGAAGAGACTAAAAGGAGACCTCATGATGGCTACAGCTTCCTCACAAGGGGAGAAGGAAGGGTAGGTACTCTGGTGGCAAGTGACAGAACCCGAGTGAATGGCAGAAGATGTGCCATGGGAGGTTCAGGTTGGACATGAGGAAAAGGTTCTTCACCCAGAGGTGCTGGACACTGAACAGGCTCCCAGGGAGGTGTCACGTCCCCAGCCTGACAGTGTTCAAGAAGAGACTGGACAATGTCTTCAGACACATGATGTGACCCGTGGGATGTCCTGCTCAAGGATAGGAGTTGGACTCGATTATCCTCATGGGTCCCTTCCAAATGAGGACAGTCTATGAAATACTAGGTCACAAGTCCATGTTATCATTGTACAGTTGAGATGTAACCATACACATCATGTGCATGTCCACTGTGTGCATGTGGTGAGATGAACCCAAGGGAGCACAAATGCCATCAGATATTCCCTGGGGTGCCATAAAGGTCAGTGGGACAGGGATGGCATTCAGGGGTATCTTCCAAACTGTGGTACTGTAGGATTCCACAAATCTTTTCCTTGGAGAGCTCTTTCACATCAGAATAGAGAGAGGAAGGAGAAAAAAATGAGGCAGAAGAAGAGGTGTAAAATGCCCCAGAGTAAATACAGCAGCTCCTCTGAGGAACGTTTCTCCACTCAAACCCTTGATAGGAAATCTATTGGATACATTTGATGAAAGCAGCTCAGTTTGATCTGCTCACACACTGGACCACAAGGAGGGTGATGGCTGGGTACGATGCCATGTGGTCACTTGTGTCTCAGGAACTCATAGTCCAGTAGGAAGCCAATGGCTGTGGAGGGCACTGTGAGGTCACTTCTGCCTCTGCAGGGGATAGGCCAACAGCAGGAACATGGCTGGGAAAGGACTGTGAGGTCACACACACCAGACGAGCAATTGGGCCCAATCAGCATGGCTTTGTGAAAGACAGGTCCTGCTTGACCAGCCTGATCTCCTTCTATGACAAGGTGACCGGCTGAGCAGATGAGGGAAAGTCTGTCGTGGGGAGTGAATCCGCCACACAGGCTGTGGGTGTTGTGTCCTTAGGCTGCAGTAAAGCCTTTGACACCGTATCCCACAGCATCTCCTGGAGAAGCTGCAGCTCATGGCCTGGATGGTGTAGCTGTGATGGGTAAAGAACTGACTGGAGGGCTGGGCCCAAAGAGTTGTGGTGAATGGAGCCAAATCCAGTTGGTGGCCGGTCAGGAGTCGTATCCGCAGGACTCAGTATCGGGGACAGTTCTGTTTAATCTCTTTATCAATGATCTGGATGAGGTGATCAAGGGCAATCTCAGTAGGTTTGTAGATGACACCAAGTTGGGTTGGAATGTTAATCTGCTGGAGGTTGGGAAGGCCATACAGAGGGATCCTGGCTGACTGAGGCCAGTTGTCTGAGTTTCTATGAGGCCAAGTGCTGGGTCAGGCAGATGGGTCATAACAATCTCCTGCAACAGTACAGGCTTGGAGAAGAGCGGCTGGAAAGCTGCTGTCAGAAAAAGACGTGGGGGTGTTGATTGACAGAGCCTCTTCTGAAGAGCAGGAGGCCTGAGCAGCGGTGATTGGACATGTGTAGGTGTGGGAGAGGGTCAGGGCTGACCCTGCTCTGCTCTGTTCCTCTCTCACACTGCCCACGCTTGGATGGACCTCAGATATCATCCATGAACCTAGTGGATGCATGAACCTCCTGGAGTGATGGGTATGGATCCAAATAGAGGATTCAAGCAAGTGTGGGACTGGGACATTAAGCAGATTGGTGACCATTGCCAGGTGTATGAAAGAAGATGGATGAGTTGTGAGGAACTCACAGACATTTCCAACTCTACAGAAAACCGAGCCTTGCAGTTAAAGCAACAGCACTTTACATAAAACCCATCCTCAAAACACAAAACACTCACACTGACCACAGGAAAAGCCTGGAAAGCTATGTGAGAATAATTTACCAGGCTCCGGCTCAGCCATTCTGGTAATAAAATCATCAAGGGCTCACATGGCATCAGAGCCACCTCCACATGGCCCTCACCACCTGTAACCAGTGTCACCAAGTCTTTCCTTCACCAGCCTCCAGGGACAGGGACCTGCACTGGTTGTTTCCTTCACAGCTGTGTCAGTGATGGCCCTTCATGGGGTCCCAAACACCCTCAGAATCTTGTGTTTTGCTTCTGCTTTCACTTCATGAGAGGTTTGTTCATTCTTTCAGTAGCTGCAGTTCAGGATCATGGCAGCAGAGGGCTCATTAGCATTGAAAATCCTCTTACAAGGCAAGGCTCTGTGCAGCATTTTCTTAAAGGCTTCGAGTCTGGTGTGGATGATTAGGGAGATTTCAGGAACAGCCAAGCAGAGAGCATTTCCACAAGAAACAGCAATAAAGCCAAATTTCTTCTGTTTTCTTCACTGCTCGCCCTTCCCTCCCTTTCCAGAACAGGTGGCATCGACAGCCTCCTGTTCATATTGATGTGGAGCGTCTCAGGATAAGACTGAATGTATTGGAAAAGTGGGTGCCTAAAACACCATGTGAGTGAGGAGATAGGCCAGGACACCTCAAGAGGAATCACACAACTCTGGACCAATACTTGGAAGTTCTTGGGACTCTCAGGTGCCACAGCACAGCGATACTTGTGGTCAGGGAGCTGGTCAAGTGACCCATCTCCTGTTCTGTAATGGTGTCTGAGTTTGCTCAGGTCACCCCTGACTTGAGCCCCATCCACTGCTGGGTGTTCTCCAGACTCCTGCCTTCAGGAACAAAGTCCCAGGAGACCTTGGTGGTGAAGATGGAGGCAAAGAAGCCATGAAGAACCTCAGTCCTGTCTGATTCTATTCTTAAGAAGTGCAGCAGCAGGCCCACAATCGCCCTCTCTATTTAACTGCAAATGAAGCTATATCAGGTCATCTTCCTGCCCTCAGCCTCCCCTGCAGGTATCAAGTCCAGGGCAGCTTTGGCATCATCCCCACATCCATGGACAAGGTTTCTAAATTCCTCCTTTGCAGCTTCCCCTGCTTCCACCTCCTGTGTGCTGCCTTTTTGCTCTGGAGCTCCAACAGTTCAAATGGGCAGCCTCACGAGATAAATGCTTCTTTTCATGGGAACTCAGATCATTCTTGTGCTTGGAGCAGGCTGTACTGTAAGGCTGATCAGATTTCCTGAGCTCCTTCACACTTCAGACCTACTTCTATGTCCCCACCTCTATTGGCCGCTGTCCCCCGGTATGTGAAAGTCTGGAGCCCACCAGCCTGAGCTCTGCTGCTGGCCTTCCTCCCTCCCCTCTGGTGCCTGGGACCCCACTGTTTCCTGGTCGCAACAGCCAAGGTGGACACTGATGTTCACATCTCTCACCAGCTCTTCTTTGTTTCCCACTTTCAGATCCAGGTGCGAATCACCTTTGTTGCTCACCAAGCAGACATGTTAAGAAGTTGTCACAAGATCCTCTGGACTGTTGGCACCTGCCACTTTGCCAGGCCAGTGAATGTCAGGGCAATTACAGTTCCCCATAGGAAACTGCTCATTGACTGGTGACTTCTTCAGGTTGCTGACAGAAGATCTTTTCCATGATCCAGTAGTTTGCAAAACCCAACGCGCTGTCACCCTGTACTGGGTTTACATGGCAAAGTCTTGGAACTGGGGGTGAGTGTGGTTGTGCTACAGTTGTCACCTCTCTGAGAAGACAACAGGTGTTCGACTGACATCAGACAGCTGATTTCAGCTGGCTCCAAATGGACCCACTCCTTGCCAAATCTGAGCCACTCAGTGATGCTGGCAGCACCTCTGGGATATTGTATTTGAGAAAGGGTAAAAAACACTGCACAACAGCAGGTGGGAGAGAGGAAGGAGGAGATGTGAGAGAAAAGCACTGCAGACACCACGGTCATATCCCATAGGACCCAAGCAGGTCCCTCAGCAGGCCAAAGCTTGCTCTCCTGAAATCCTGCTCTTTGCCTTGTTATCATCTCCTAGGAGCCTCAGCTTCACTTTCAGATCCCTGACTGTTCCATCCTGACCAACTCTTCCTGGTTTGTAAGTGTGAAGTCCCACAGGGGACCTCACCCCACTGACTTCTCAATCACCCGTGTCAGGAAGATGTTGTCAATGAGCTCCAGCCCCTCCTGGATGGCTGGTTTCTTGCAGATATTGGGATATCTCAGGTCTGCCACGAGGACACCGCCCTGGAAACATGAGGTTTCTTTCATTTGTCTGAAGGAGGCCTCATCTCATTGCTCTGCCTGATCAGTGAGTCTGTAGCTGATGTCCAGTCACCACAACATTGCCCATGTTGTTCTGCCATCTCTTGCTGACTCCTCAACCTTCAGCTGACATTGTCTGTCCCCAGGCAGAGCTCCACACATTCCTGCTGCTTTTCCACATGAAGAAAAACTACCCCTTTGAATCCAGACCTCTGGTATTATAAGTACCAGACCCCCAATAGCCCACACTTTCTCCAGGAGATGGTGTTTGTAGTGCCCTGCAGCTCCTTATCCTGTTGTCTTGGGAGAGACACCCTAATCAGGTTAAACCATCTGCATGAAAACATCAATAGCTGAGCAAATGGAGCTTCAGTCCAGGGAGAGCAGCAAATTTGAGAAAATCTGGTGTTCACTCAGGTTCGGGTTTGATAAGTGGAAGTGACCAGTTCTATCCAGGGGCAGGAGAACAAACCCATCCATAAGGACATGGCAGGACCTGACACGCTGAGCAGTGACCCTGAGGAGAAGGGCCTGGGCACTCCAAGGTCCCCACACCAGCCCGTGGTGCACGCTCACCATGAACAAGGCAGCTGCACACGGGGCTGCATGAGGAGGAGCGTGCGGACCCAGACACCTGGAGTTCTCATCCCATTCGGTTTAGCACTGGTGTGACCCCACACACACGGGGGTGTGCCGGTGTGCGGCTTCCCAGTTTGGAGAAGCAGGGAGGAACTGGAGAGTGCAGGGCTCTGCCAAGGCAGGTTCAGGACCTTGTGCACATGGTGTGGGATGCTGAGGGACCTGGGCTGCTTTGGCCCGCCAGCGCTGGGGAGGCTGCAGCAGTGCAGGAGTAGCCAGAGAATGCTTGAAGGGTGGTTTCAGAGGTGGTGGAGGTTTTCTGCATAGTGGGAAAGAGCATGAGAAAGGAATAATGGCACAAAGTGCAGTTGGGGAGGTCCAGGCTGGACATGAGCAGGAAGGAATGTGACTGGAAGGGCAGTGCTGTGGTGGAGCAGGTCAGCAGAGGGAGTCTGCATCAGCCCAAGGCTTTGTGCTTCAAGGAACAGCTGGGGAGGATGCACAGATCTCAGCAAAGGAATGAAGATGCTCAGCCAAGAGCAAGGTGGGGCAGCAGGGGGGATGTCTGCAGCCTGCAGGGAAAGAGGTGCAGGGGATGCCACAGCACAGGACAGGCTGTCCTGGAGATGATCAAGGGATGTAAAGAGGCTGAAAGCCCCCACCAGGCATGAGCTCCTTCTCCCCTTGGCTATGGCTGTTGTCTGCACCTCTGATGCCTGTGAGGAGACACCTTGTCCTTCCAGCACAGGGGCCTCATGGCCTCCTTGTCCCCAGCCAGGACCCTGGGAGGTGTGGGACTATAGTCCTGCCCTTGGCCTTGCACAGCCCCACATCACACTGTCCCAGGAAGGGCCCTGGGCAATGTGGGAGGGACAGGATCTGACTCCCCAAGGCTGGGGGTCAAGGCTTGGCCCTTTGGTTAATGAAACACATCCAGGTTTACTCAGCATCAGAGAGACCTTTACTTTGCTTTTCCTGAGCTGTCATCTCTGCCTCCATTTTTCTGTTCTAACCAGACCTTGGGGATGGTTTCTCAGTTGTGCCCCTCAGTGGGACCCATTAGCATTACAAGAAACTTTGGAGTTTGAATCTGAGTTTGACTTCTTGAGAAGTTGCATCAACTCCACCTCAGGGTCTGAGGTCCATGGACTCAGCACCAAACCCATCAGAGGGGTCATTAAAGCGCCTTGGACTGCTCCTGTGCTGCTGAGCTGGGCTGGGATCCTGGGACACAGGGAGCTCCTGGCAAGCGGCAGCGCTGCAGAGGGCCAGCTCTGCCCAGGAGCAGCTCCTCTGCACAGCGCAGCAGGGCTGAGGGCTCTGCCTGGGGATCTCAGGGAGACGAGCAAGGCAGAGAGAGATGAAAGGTCGTCAGGACTGGGAGGATGACTGAGAGCTCACTGGAGAAGAAACCTTTGCAGCCCTTGCCATGGTAAGTCTCTGGGTGCAGGGCAATGCAGCTGTAGCTCCTGGAGGCATCTCCTAAAACTGGCACAGGCACAGCTGGTGGGATCTGTAAGGACGGGGATATTGTCAGGGAATCTTGAACAGTTGTGAAGCCAGGTGAGCACCCAGGGGTGCCCAGTGCTGTCCTGCAGAGCAGGGTCCCTGCACCCCAGGGCTGTGCCGGGGCAGGGACTCTGCCGCCTGCCAGGGTCAGCGCTCAGCCTGCCCGGGGAGATCCCCATGGTGCTGCAGGGAGAAACTCTGCCTGAAAGGAACAACCCCAGCATTGCAGGTCCTTCTGCTGTACTGGGTCAGAGCTGCTCAGAGCTCCACATCACTGCAGGACATTCCCAGGGGACTTTTAAAAAAGTGCAGCAAGGCAGTGATTACCTGAATGGGAAGGATCCTGATAATTTAGTCATTTACTCTGGGTTGATGGGGTGGGCGCTGGGGCATAGAAACTAATTTCTTGGTTCAGAATGAGGCCCTGAAATTCAAGATCCATTTCTCTTAAAGGTGAATAAACCTGGGAATATCAGAACTAAACACACCCTGGGTTATAGACAGCATCAGGATGAGTTTTCCAGGCTCATCAAGGCTGGTCTGTTGTTCCCATCAGAGCTGCCCACACAGAGCTGCCCCTGGGCAGTGCCCGGCTGCTGGGAGGGGTCTGCAGCGCAGAGCTGAGCACACAGCGGGTGGGATGGGGTCTGTGACACTG
Organism: Patagioenas fasciata; assembly: GCF_037038585.1. Classification (NCBI taxonomy): domain Eukaryota; kingdom Metazoa; phylum Chordata; class Aves; order Columbiformes; family Columbidae; genus Patagioenas; species Patagioenas fasciata. The sequence continues at coordinate 1,709,691 of NC_092528.1, forward strand.
ACAGGAGGAGACCTGGGGACACAGACACAGCTGCAGGCAGGGACAGCTCCAGGCAGCAGAGCAGGGGGTGCTCAGCAGCTCTTTTGATCCTTCTCTGCAGATGATGCTGGGTGTTGTCTGCTGGGCAATGATCCGACGGTCCCTTGAGCACACTCGATCTTCAGGGGCCCTGACTCTGCTCTGCTGAGCCTTTCCTTGGGGTCCGCACTCTCCTCTCAGAGTCCTTTGCTTCTCTCAGTGAGGGGTCGTGTCCTGCTCTCTCCATCACATCTCCACCTCTGGGCTGGGGCAGGGAAGAGTCTGCAGATGTGCCCTTTCGAACAGTGCTCACCCACTTCTATATGACTCCAGTTGTTTGGCTTTTTCAGAGAGTTATTTGTGTGTGAATTCATCTTCAAAGCAGCACCAGCAAAATCTCTCAAGAGATGGGTTAAAAAACGGAAAGACACTGCTACTCTCCTGGCTCTGTTCTAAGCCATAGGAAGCTGAGCCCTATCACCTGTCCTGCCACACAACTCTCCTCATTTTGGTCATGAAAATGAAGACTTTCTCCCTTCCCATATGTGATGGTGGAAAATAAAAACCACAGACAATATTATTATGAAGACATGTTAAGGCTCCCTTCTGCAGCCCACGTTCTTAGAGACATGAGTGCAGATACTGAACTTTTCCACCAATGGTGGTTTACACCTGACACTGCTTGTGAATGCTGGATCTGTCACAAACCAGCTCCCGTGTCCCCGCTGGAGCAGACCAAAGCTGGCTGCTTGGCAGCACACGGGCAGAGGTCCTGCTGCTCACAGCACACTCAGCCAGCACAAACCAGAAGATAGAAATGCATTTCAAATGGAGTGATTACTATGAAAAAATGTAGTGGACTTTTCAGAAGAGTCTTCCTGCATTTTAATTTGTCATTTCGTTTTTTAGACCAGTACCTCCATGTCAGGAAGGAGCAAATGTCCAACAGCAGCTCCATCACCCAGTTCCTCCTCCTGCCGTTCACAGACACACCGGAGCTGCAGCTCTTGCACTTCTGGCTCTTCCTGGGCATCTACCTGGCTGCCCTCCTGGGCAACGGCCTCATCATCACCACCATAGCCTGGGACCAGCACCTCCACACCCCCATGTACTTCTTCCTGCTCAACGTCGCCCTCCTCGACCTGGGCTCCATCTCCACCATTGTCCCCAAATCCATGGTCAACTCTCCGTGGGATACCAGGGTCATTTCCTATGCAGGATGTGCTGCACAACTCTTTCTTTTTTTCTTTTTAGCTTCAGCAGAATTTTACCTTCTCACTGTCATGTCCTACGACCGCTACGTTGCCATCTGCAAACCCCTGCACTACGGGACCCTCCTGGGCAGCAGAGCTTGTGTCCACATGGCAGCAGCTGCCTGGGCCACTGGGTTTCTCTATGCTCTGCTGCACACGGCCAATACATTTTCACTGCCACTCTGCAAGGGCAATGCCCTGGGCCAGTTCTTCTGTGAAATCCCCCAGATCCTCAAGCTCTCCTGCTCGGGCACCTACCTCAGGGAACTTGGGATTCTTGTGGTCAGTTGCTGTTTAGCTTTTATGTGCTTCATTTTCATCATGGTGTCCTACGTGCAGATCTTCAGGGCCGTGCTGAGGATCCCCTCTGAGCAGGGACGGCACAAAGCCTTTTCCACCTGCCTCCCTCACCTGGCCGTGGTGTCCTTGTTTGTCAGCACTGGCATATTTGCTCACCTGAAGCCCCCCTCTGTCTCCTCCCCATCCCTGGATCTGGTGGTGTCTGTTCTGTACTCAGTGTTACCTCCAGCAGTCAACCCCCTCATCTACAGCATGAGGAACCAGGAGCTCAAGGATGCCCTGTGCAAACTCATATATAAGTGTTTTCTGGAGCAATAAACTGCCCCTCTGCTTCTGCATAGGAGTTTTAAAGAAACTTATTACAGGCTTAGCCTGTCATCTGGATTTTCTGTTTTGGTGTGTTGGTTTTTTATTGTTATAATGTTTTCATCCCCTTTCCAATTCTCTGTCTGCTTTTCTTTTATAACCACTGGCTGTATAAATGAGGAGCCGTGCTCTCCTTTTGTTTAAACAAAATAAAGGTTCTTATAGTGACTTGTTTTTCACTGTATCCCCCCTGCAGGGCTATTTTGGAGCTGCAGGGACAGTTCCTGTGTGCGTGGGTAGAAGGGAAAAGAGCATGGCAGCACTGCCACAGAGCACCAGTGCTTGGTCTTCCAGAGCTGTTCTGGTTCCACTCCCACACTCTCCTTCTCATCCCTTGTGTTGGTGCAAGGCCTGAGTGCTCTGGCAGCTTGGTCCCCGTCCTGCTGTGTGTCAGTGCTGTGAGCGCAGGCAGGGACAGGCAATGGGCACTGCTCTGACAGAGCTGGGCTCACAACAGCCTTTCCAGATAGAAAGGTGATCTCCTCAGGGCAGGGCCTGAAGGTTTAGGTCTTCTTATAAACCTTCTCTCAAGAACATGTCCACAAAAGTGGCCACAGATGCAAACCCCAGGGCACAGCTGAACAGTGTTTGTGTGCAGGGCTGGCACACAGCAGTGTCCTCTCACAGCCAGGCCTCCTGCCAGAGATGTGGATGTTGTGATGGGTGGGAAGTTGGCTGGATGACCAAGCCCAAAGATCATCAGTGGTACAAAGTCCTGTGTTTAGTCGGTTTCTAGTGGCATCCCTCAGTGATGAGTACTGGGGCCAACACTGTTGAATGTCTTTATTCTGCCCCTTCATCGTGTCATGGAGCACAGTTTCAGCTCCTTTGTGCATGATGCAAAGCTGGGCAGAGGCCTAGAACAACCTCACCTGGTTTACCCTGCCTTGAGCAGGAGAGTGAGACAAGATGATGTTCAGGGCTCTCTTCAAACCTGAGTTATTCTAGGATTCAATGAATCTTTACCTTGGAGAGGTGTTTGAAGACAGAAGATGTAGTCCTTACCAGTTAAAAGAATGAATCCTGCCTGCAGTTGCTAACCTAAAATATGTAATACTAAAATACACATCCTCAGGATGGGAGACTGGGGTCAGCCTGGGACCCTTTCTCAAAAAGCATGTGTAGTGATAAAATGATTATGTAACCCATATGCCAATGTGTAAACACTTGGCTCTTTAGGGCTGCCCTTACAGAACGCTTCTCCACTCAGGTTTTTTGTAGGAAATAAATTTAATCAATTTGATAAAACAAGCCTAGCTTTATCTAGTCAGGTCCTGGCCCATGAGGAGGGTGACGGATGGCTATGGGATTATGAGGTCACTTGTGTCTCACAGACTCAAATTGATTTCAAAGACTATGGCTGTGAAGGGGACTGTGATGTGAGTTCTGTCTGGGGAGGTGACAGCCCAGCAGCAGGAATAGAGCTGGGAAGGTATCTCTGCCTAAGCACCCACAGGCCCTACCTAGGAAGAGGTCTTGGAAACGGGTTGTCACGTCTCTTCCACTTGAGAACACGAAGGGACAGCAGCAGGGACATGGTCGTGTCTGTCAGAGAAGTTGAAACGCCAACAGCAGCCATGGGGTTCAGAAGATCATGATGAGGTTACATCTCACCTGTCAGGTAAAAGATCACAAGAGATGCTGGGCTGAGAGCAGGTGGGGAAGCGAGATGGGTGTCTGCAGCCTGCAGGGAAAGAGGGGCAGGGGTAGGACCGTGTAGAACAGCCTGTGATGGAGATGGCAAAGGGCGCTGGCAAGGCTGGAAGGGACCCACAGAACCCAGGTCCTTGTCCCCTTGGCCTTGGCAGTTGTCTCTGTCACTGAGGCCTTTGAGAAAACGTTGTCCTCATGGCACTGGGGCCTCGGTGCCTCCTTGCAGCCCCATGGGGAAGCTGGAAGTTGTTGTCCCAGTGTTGTCCTTCCCTGGGCCTTGCACGCCCACATCCCACGGTCCCAGGAAGAGCCCTGAGCCGTGTGTGAGGGACAGGATCCCCCTTCCCATTGCCTGGAGGTCATGGCTTCTCCTTTCTGCTTCAGAAAGCAAACCAAGGGGTTTCTGAGCATCAGAGCTGAAGAAAAGACTAAAAGGAGACCTCATGGTGGCTACAGCTTCCTCACAAGGGGAGAAGGAAGGGAAAGTACTGATCTCTTTAGTGACCAGTGGCAGAACCCCAGTGGTGAGATGAACCCAAATGAGCACAAATGCTGTCAGCTATTCCTTCGGGTGCCATGAAGGGCAGTGGGACAGAGATGGTGTTCAGGGGTCTCTTCCAGCGTGTGTTACTGTAGGATTCCATGAATCTTTTCCCTGGAGAGCTCTTTCAAGTCAGAATAGACAGAGGAAAGAGAAAAAAAAGAGGCAGAAGCAGAGGTATAAATGGCCCAGTGTAAATACAGCAGCTCCTCTGAGGAACGTTTCTCCACTCAAACCCTTGATAGGAAATCTATTGGATACATTTGATGAATCCAGCTCAGTTTTATCTGCTCACACACTGGACCACAAGGAGGGTGATGCCTGGGTACGATGCCATGTGGTCACTTGTGTCTCAGGAACTCATGGTCCAGCAGGAAGCCAATGGCTGTGGAGGGCACTGTGAGGTCACTTCTGCCGCTGCAGGGGACTGGCCAACAGCAGGAACATGGCTGGGAAAGGACTGTGAGGTCACACATACCAGACGAGCAATCGGGCCCAATCAGCGTGGTTTTGCGAAAGGCAGGTCCTGCTTGACCACCCTGATCTCCCTCTATGACAAGGTGACCGGCTGAGCAGATGAGGGAAAGTCTGTCGTGGCGAGTGAATCCGCCACACAGGCTGTGGGTGTTGTGTCCTTAGACTGCAGTAAAGCCTTTGACACCGTATCCCACAGCATCTCCGGGAGAAGCTGCAGCTCATGGCCTGGATGGTGTATCTGCGATGGGTATAGAACTGGCTGGGGGGCCGGGCCCAAAGAGTTGTGGGGAATGGAGCCAAATCCAGTTGGTGGCCGGTCACGAGTGGTGTCCCCAGGGCTCAGTATTGGAGTTAATTTTGTTTAATCCTTTTATCAGTGATCTGTATGAGGGGATCGAGTGCAACCTCAGTAAGTTCGCAGATGACACCAAGTTGAGTGGGAGTGTTGATCTGCTGGAGTGTGGGAAGGCTCTACAGAGGGATCTGGAGCTGCTGGTTCATTAGGCTGAGGCCATTTGTCTGAGGTTTAACACAGCCATGTGCCAGTTCCTGTACTGGGGTCATAACAACCCACTGCAACACTACAGGCTGGGGGAAGAGTGGCTCGAAAGCTGCCTAGCGGAAAAAGACCTGGGGGTGTTGATCGAATATGACTGAACGTGAGCCAGCGTGTGCCCAGGTGACCAAAAAGGCCAATGGCCTCCTGGCTTACATCAAGAATAGTGTAGTAACCAGAACCACGGCAGCGATCATCCCCCTGTACTCGACGATGGTGCGGCCACAACTCGAATCCTTGGTTCAGCTTTGGCCCATCACTGTAGGAAAGACCTTGAGGTGCTGGAGTGAGTGCAGGGGAGAGGGACAAGGCTGTTGAGGGTCTGGAGCACAAGTCTGCTGAGGAGCAGCTCTGGTACCCTGGGTTGTTATAGCCTGGAGAAAAGGAGACTGAGGGGAGGCATTTCTGATCTCTACAACTATCTGAAAAGAGGTTGTAGCATGGAGGGTGTTGTTTTTCTCCTGTGTAGCAAGTGACAGGATGAGAGGAAATGGCCTCAGCTTCTGCCAGAGAAGGTTCAGAATTGATATTAGGAAACATTTCTTCATGGAAAGGGTTGTGAAGCAGTGGAACAGGCTGCCCAGGGATGTGGTTGAGTCACCATTCTTTGTTCCTTAGCACAGCTTCTAGGAGGATCTGCTCCATGATCTTCCCAGGCACAGGTAAGAGGCTGACAGGTCAGTAGTTTTCGGGGTCCTCCTTTCTACAGCAGAGAAACACTGACACACGGAGCAGCTTGGAACATGGAGACTGGACACGAGGAGGAAGAAATGTCACCCAAAGGGCAGTGCTGTGGTACGAGAAATCATCGAGAAGGAGCATGAGATCAGTCCATGTCCTTGTGTTTCAAGGAACAGAGAATGAGAGTGGAGACACATCAGTCAACGTATGGAAATATCAGGGTGAGAGCAAGAGGAGGAAGCGAGATGGGTGTCTACAGCCTGCAGGGAAACAGAAGCAGCTGTGGGACAGTGTAGGACAACCTGTGGTGGAGATGGCAAAGGGCACTGGCAAGGCTGGATGTCACCAAGAGAACCCAAGTCTTTGTCCCCTTGGCTATGGCCATCGCCTCTGCCACCAAGGCCTGTGAGGAGACATGTTGTCCTGAGGCACTGGGGCACCTCATGGCCTCCTTGCACAGCCCCAGTAAGGCTGGAAACTGTCACACCATTGTCCTTCACTCAGCATTACACAGCCCACATCCCCCTGGCCCATGAAGAGCCCTGAGCAATGTGTGAGGGACAGGATCTGCCTTCCCAGGGGCTGGGGGTCAGGCCTTGGCCTCTCTGCTTCATCCAACAAAACCAGGGTTTTCTCAGCACCTCAGCTGCCTGCACATTTCCCTTTGTTTATCTGCCACCATGGCCTCCAATTCTCTGCTCTAACGAGTCCCTGGGGAGGCTTTGCTGGTACTTGCCCTCAGTGGAACTCATTAATACTTCAAGGTACTTAGTATTTTTTCTTCTGGCTTTGACTTCTGGAAAGGTTTGTGCAATCTCCTCTCAGCACCTGAGTAATGTTCAAGGACTGAGCACCAAATGCACCATGGGGCTCATTACAGAGAAGAAAGCTCTAACAAACCATGTATCTTCTTATAATTGTCTTCCAATCTTGTCTAGTTAATTAGAGAATTTTCTTGGTGTAATTATGGAGAAAGATTTCAAAAAGTTTCTGACAAAAATGTCTTTCTATTGTAAAGGGTGCATTTCATTACTGTTCAGTTTGGAGAAGAGGTGACTGCAGCATTATCTGATGTTGATCCAGGGTCTCTCCTAAGCAGGTCTGGACTGGCTGGAGAAGCTGTCCCTTGAGCTCTCACACCGTGTGCACAACCTTGCTCCTCACCTCCCCAACCCCCTCGTTTCTCTCGTTGGCCCCCTGGGCCTTGCATCCCTTTTCCTTACACCAGACTTCTCCACTGCAGTCTGCAGCTGGATGTGCCAGCTCCTTTGCACCAGCTCCCACCTGCTCTTCTTGGAGATCTGGTTGCACACAGCAAAGAGGGACTTCGCTTTACCTTTGAACAAACAAAATAACACTGATGAGAGTCATGATTAACAGAAAACACATTCCTCAACTGTACACCAAGGACAAACTGCCACCACTGAGGTTCACCTTCTCCAAGGCAGAACCATGCAAGAAATGTTGTAGACAGAAAGGAAATTTAAAAATAAGCACAATAAAAGAATTGGCTAAAGACAGAATTAGACAGACTACTGAAAGACAAGGAAGCTTTTAACTCCTTGAAGCTGAAAGCAGCAACTGGACTGTTGACAAGTGCCTGAGTGATCAAACAGTGAGAGGAAGGGAAACCCAGAGAGCAATCGCAAGTGCTTGTGTGCAGATCAGCTGCTGGAAATGGGACTTCAGACATGGTCAGTTTAGTTAGGGCAGGAGGAAATACCTGGAGGATGAGGGAGATCAGATGCACAGATAACAGAGAGAGTGCTGAGAAGGCAAATGTTGTGGAGGATCAGAAGTTCTCCTCTTGCTCTTAATGCACATCCTGAAAAGTCTCTTTTTTATCTCTTTGGAAAACACTGGTATTTAAAGTATTCAAAACAAAGAAAGGAGAATTACAACACCAACAGCTTTTGATACTTAAAGCTGCAAGAAGATATTTCCTTCACTCTACATCTTTCATTTGGTCTGTTTTTCTCTCCATTTTTTTAAAATGTTCTCTAGATTTCTCTCCTACCAAAGCCTTCAGCATTAAGAACGATAATCCTTGTGTCTCACACAGAGTCGAAGGCACCAAACAATCCACTGCCATGGACTATCAGTGCCACTTTTTACCCTTGGCACACAGTGAGTCCTGCTGGAAGCTGTTGGCCACTCTTGCCTGATGGAGGAAAGAAGGATAAAAAGGTGAATTGAACTGTTCTCTGTTTAGATGGCCATGTTGACAGTGACCTCAACAGATCTGTGTTATCTGTCTTTCTACATGATCATGAGGTAAAAAATACATTTATGTGTTGGCAAATATATAGTAATATATATATATATATATATATCAGTGATAAGTAGATGGGTTAAAACAATCTGGATGTTTGGGCTTGGAAAGGTGCTATAGAAAGGGAGAAACTTTCCAATCACGAGGACAGTCAAGCACTGGAAGCTGTTTCCCAGGAGTGTGCACTCACTCTGTCCCAGAAAGTGACCAAGATGTGTTTGGATCAAGCCCTGAGTAATCTGGTCTGACCCTGCTTTGAGCAGGAGGTTGGTCAAGACACCTCCTGAGGTCCTTTTGATCTTGAATGACACTGTCCTTCCTTCCCCATCATGTTCTAAAATTAGACAAGTCTCTCAGGTTCTCTTTGACTACAAGAATAATTCATATGAGGTGCCGGGCTGCTTCACACTTGCCCCCAAACAGTCCTGACCACATCTTTTGCATCCCTTTTCATTTGCCCCAACCCAGGGTCTTCATTTTTGCTGTCCTAATACCCTTCAAGAAAGAACTTCCCACCTTGTTCATCCTTTCAGAGCAGGTTGTTACTCAGAGGTGTCAGTATCCATGTAAGGAGTCTGCACATCAGCCAGGCAGCAAAGCCACTGTTACAGAAATGGAGATGAGGCTCTTGACCAGCTCCTTGAACCCAGATATCAGAACAACTTGCCTGCTGACATTCCCAGGAACATTTGAACTTTAAATGCAGAGCATGTGAGTCCTGGTTGGGTATCCTGGCTTGTTTCCTGACCTGTGTGGTGCTTCAGGTTTTGAAGAGAATCAAAACCAACTTTTTCACTGGGGTAGTTCCTTTTTACACGTGTCACATAGGGTAGATGAAGGGAGCTCAGAGCTCCAATCTCTACTGCACTATAAGGCTTGATACCCCATCCATAGGTACATATCTAAGTGGTTCAGATAAAGGGTGGTCTTGCAAAAGTCACCCTTTGTGTCCCCAGGTGCATGGACACTGCTCATATGCCTCTGCAGAGAGTGGCAGGGGTTGGATCCCTTTCTCAGGAGAAACTCCTTGCTGGAAAGACACAGCTATGGGGGTGACTCAACAAGGTTTTATTGCATTTCACTTGGTATCAGATTTGACATATTTGGTGCTTTTCTGTGATCACTCCTTCTGCACAGATGATCACAGAAAGACAACAACTTCATAAGAGTTGGTTACAAAGGTCCTGTCATGAACAAGAAATCTCACCATGAGATCTGGAGGTAATGAGGAAGATTATAACAAGCACCAGGCAAGAATCTCGAGGCTTCTTCTGAAGAGCGTGAGGCCCTGAGCAGCAGTGACCGGCCATGTGTGGTGTGGGAGAGCGTCAGGGGATGTGGGGTAAAAAAGAGTGATGGCTGATGACTTCAGCAAATCCTTACAACCATGTCTGAGCCACAAGTGAAATGTGGCTGATGTCTGCGAGTGGAGGTGGAATAGGAGGAAGATTTTGGGGGGGTTATGGAAGGAAGGAAGGCATGCTTCTCTTGGACTAGTCATATATAACAGTGACATTTGCATGCTGTGGGCATGGCTGTGCCTGGGAGATGGGGAACGACTGCTGCTGGGGTGTTTGTGCTCAGTCATGGCCCATGAGCTGGCCCTGCTCTGCTCCTCTCTTACAGTGCCCACACTTGGATGGACCTCAGAAATCATCCATGAGCCTGGAGGAAGCACCAACATCTTGGAGTGTTGGCCCATTACTGGAGGACAAGAGTGAAAGGTTTGTGAGACACATGGGAGTGCAGGAAGAGAGTGGTCTATATGTAGCAGTAAGTGTGTTAAAGAAGAAGACCGAAAGACCATGGGCTGGCCATGCTAATGTGGAATAGACTGATTTTTCTTTTTATTTTAGGGCAGCAACAGAAGGAACGTGTGCATTTCAGTGCTAGGGCATGGATCCAAATTGAGGATTCGAGCAAGTTTGGGACTTGGACAGCTCAGGTGATTGGTGACCATTGCCAGGTTTGTGAAAGAAGGTTTGGGGGACGTCATAGGCATTGCCAGGTCTTCAGAAAACCAGAGCCTTGTGGTTAAAGCAAGAGCACTTGGCACCAAACCCACCCCCAAAACACAAATACCCTCCCAGTGACCACAGGCAGAGCCTGAGAAATGTAAGAGTGAAAGGGTCTCCTTTGTCTGGTCCTGGGGTGAGGACTTGGCCATTCTGATGATGAACAAACATGAAGGGCTGACATGGCACTAGAACCACCTCCACATCACCTTTACCACCTCTGACCATTGTCTCCAGGCTTCTCCTTGTCCAGCCTCCAGGGACAGGGACTGCTTGTGTCAGTGATGGCCCTCCCTGGGCTCCCAAACACCCTCAGAACATGGGGCTGGGTTCCATCTTTTACTTCATTAGAGGTTTGTTCATTCTTTCAGTAGCTGCAGTTCAGGATCATGGCAGCAGAGGGCTCATTAACATCCAAAACGCCCTTAGAAGCCAAGGCTCTGTGCAGCACTCTCCAAAAGTCTTAAAGTTTGGTTTGGATGATTTCAGAGATTTCTGAACTGTAGCCAAACAGTGAGCATTTCCATAATAAATAGTAATAAATGCAAATATCTTATATTTCCGTCCCCCTCCCAAAAACCTCATTTCCAGAACAGCTGATATCAACAGTCTCCAATAAATATTGATCTAGAGAATCTCCTGATAAAGACTGAATATGTCAGAGAAGTGGGTGCCTAAATCACCACCTGAGCGAGGAGATGGGCCAGGACACCTCAAGAGGAATCACACAACTCTGGACCTAGAGGTGGGTGTTCCTGGGAATCTGAGGAGCCACAGCACAGGGATACTTGTGTTCGGGGAGCTGTTCAAGTGACCCATCTCCTGTTCTGTAATGCTGTCTGAGTTTGCTCAGGTCACCCCTGACCTAAGTCCCATCCACTGCTGGGTGTTCTCCAGACTCCTGCCTTCAGGAACAAAGTCCCAGGAGACCTTGCTGGTGAAGATGGAGGCAAAGAAGCCATGAAGAACCTCAGTTCTGTCTGATTCTCCTCTTACAAAGTTCAGCAGCAGGCCCACATTCACCCTGACTGTTCTTTTACTGTAAATGAAGCCAAGACAGTTCATCTTACTGTCATCACCCTCCCCCTGAGGTATCAAGTCATGGGGAGCTTTGGCATCATCCCCACATCCATGAACAAGCTTTCTAAATTCTTCCTTTGCAGCTCCCCCTGCTTCCACCTCCTGTGTGTTGCCTTTGTGCCCTGGAGCTCCATCAGTTCAGACAGGCAACCTCACGAGATAAATGCTTCTACTCTTGGTAATTTTCATCGAAAGTTCTTGTCCTTGGAGCAGGCTGTTCTTTAAGGCTTGTCAGATTTCCTGAGCTCCTTCATTCTTCTGAGATGCTTCCCATGGAACCACCTGTATCAGTCCCCTAGTATGTCAAAGTCTTCTCCTCTGGAGCCCACCAGCCTGTGTTCTGCTGCTGGCCTTCCTCCCTCCCCTCTGGTGCTGGGACCCCACACTGTCCTGGTCACAACAGCCAAGGTGAACACTGATGTTCACATCCCTCACCAGCTCTCCCTTGTTTCCCAGTTCCAGATCCAGGTGAGCACACCCTTGTTGCCCACCAAGCAGACAAGGTAAGAAGTTGGCCCAAGATCCTTTGAAATGTTGGCACCTGTAGCTTTGCATGGCCAGTGAATGTCAGAACAATTGCAGTTCCCCATAGGAACCTGCTCATTGATTGGAGACTTCTTCAGGTTGCTGACAGAAGATTTTTTCCACTGCTTCTCCGTGATCAAGTAGTTTGTAACACCCAACACACTGTCACCCTGTACCGGGTTTACATGGCAAAGTCTTGGAACGGGGTGAGTGTGGCTGTGCTAATGTTGTCACCTCTCTGAGAAGACAACAGGAGTTTGACCAACGTCAGACAGAGCCGATTTCAGCTGCTCCAAGATGGACCCACTCCTTGCCAAATCTGAGCCGCTCAGTGATGTTGGCAGCACCTCTGGGATATTGTATTTGAGAAAGGGTGAAAAACGCTGCACAACAGCAGGTGGGAGAGAGGAGGGAGGAAATGTGAGAGAAAAGCACTGCAGACACCAAGGTCATATCCCATAGGACCCAAGCAGGTCCCTCAGCAGGCCAAAGCTTGCTCTCCTGAAATCCTGCTCTTGGCCTTGTGATCATCTCCCAGGAGCCTCAGCTCCACTTTCCCATCCCTGACTGTTCCATCCCTGACCAACTCTTTGTGGTTTGTAAGTGTGAAGTCCCACAGGGCACCTCACCCCACTGACTCCTCAGTCACCCGTGTCAGGAAGATGTTGTCAATGAGCTCCAACCCCTCCTGGATGGTTGGTACCTTGCAGATACTGGGATGTCTAAGGTCTGTCATGAGGACAGGGCCCTGGAAACATGAGGCTTCTTTCATTTGTCTGAAGGAGGCCTCATCTCATTCCTCTTCCTCATCAGAGATCATCCAGGTGATGTCCAGTCACCACAACACTGCCCATGTTGTTCTACCCTCTCATGCTGACTCCTCAACCTTCAGCTGACATTGTCTGTCCCCAGGCAGAGCTCCACGCATCTGGAATGTACCCATCAGATAACTCAATATTGAGAAGATGAAGTGACCAGTGCTGTATCAGGGTGGGACAATAACCCCATCCATCAGGACAGAGCAGGACCTGACAAGCTGAGCAGTGACCCTGAGGAGAAGGGCCTGGGCACTCCAAGGTCCCCACACCAGCCCGTGGTACACGCTCACCATGAACAAGGCAGCTGCACACGGGGCTGCATGAGGAGGAGCGTGGGGACCCAGACACCTGGAGTTCTCATCCCATTCGGTTCAGCACTGGTGTGACCCCACACACACGGGGGTGTGCCAGTGTGTGGCTTCCCAGTTTGGAGAAGCAGGGGGGAACTGGAGAGTGCAGGGCTCTGCCAAGGCAGGTTCAGCACCTTGTGCGCATGGTGTGGGATGCTGAGGGACCTGGACTGCTTTGTCCGAGTGGTGCTGTGGAGGCTGCAGCAGTGCAGGAGTAGCCTGAGAGTGCTTGAAGGGTGGTTTCAAAGATGGTGGAGGTTTTCTGCATAGTGGGAAAGAGCATGGGAAAGAAATAATGGCCCAAAGTGCAGCTGGGGAGGTCCAGGCTGGACATGAGCAGAAAGGAATGTGACTGGAAGGGCAGTGCTGTGGTGGAGCAGGTCAGCAGAGGGAGTCTGCATCAGCCCAAGGCTTTGTGCTTCAAGGAACAGCTGGGGAGGATGGAGAGATCTCAGCAAAGGAAGGAAGATGCTCAGACAAGAGCAAGGTGGGGCAGCAGGGGGGATGTCTGCAGCCTGCAGGGAAAGAGGTGCAGGGGATGCCACAGCACAGGACGGGCTTTCGTGGAGATGACCAAGGGATGTAAAGAGGCTGAAAGCCCCCAACAGACATGAGCTCCTTCTCCCCTTGGCTATGGTTGTTGTCTCCACCTCTGAGGCCTGTGAGGAGACACCTTGTCCTTCCAGCACAGGGGCCTCATGGCCTCCTTGTCCCCAGCCAGGAACCTGGGAGCTGTGGGACCGTAGTCCTGCCCTTGGCCTTGCACAGCCCCACATCACACTGTCCAGGAAGGGCCCTGGGCAACGTGGGAGAGACAGGATCTGACTTCCCAGGGCGGGGGTTAGGGCTTGGCCCTTCGGTTAATGAAACACAACCAGGTTTACTCAGCACAAGAGATGCCTTTACTTTTCCTGATCTGTCATCACTGCTTCCAGTTTTCTTCTCTAACTGACCTTCAGAATGATTTCTCAGTTGTGTCCCTCAGTGGGACTCATTAACGTTACAAGAAACTTTGGAGTTTGCATCAGACTTTGACTTCTTGAAAGGTTTCTTAAAATTCTTTTTTGTGTCTGAGGTCCATCAACTCAGCACCAAAGCCACCAGAGGGGTCATTAAAGCTCCTTGGGCTGCTCCTGTGCTGCTGAGCTGGGCTGGGCTCCTGGGACAGAGGGAGCTCCTGGCAAGCGGCAGCGCTGCAGAGAGACAGCTCTGCCCAGGAGCAGCTCCTCTGCACAGCGCAGCAGGGCTGAGGGCTCTGCCTGGGGATCTCAGGGAGACGAGCAAGGCAGAGAGAGATTAAAGGTCGTCAGGACTGGGAGGATGACTGAGAGCTCACTGGAGGAGAAACCTTTGCAGCCCTTGCCATGGTAAGTCTCTGGGTGCAGGGCAATGCAGCTGTAGCTCCTGGAGGCATCTCCTAAAACTGGCACAGGCACAGCTGGTGGAATCTGTAAGGACGGGGATCTTGTCAGGCAATGTTGAACAGCTGTGAAGCTGGGTGAGCACCCAGGGGTGCCCAGGGCTGTCCTGCAGAGCAGGGTCCCTGCACCCCAGGGCTGTGCCGGGGCAGGGACTCTGCCGCCTGCCAGGGTCAGCGCTCAGCCTGCCCGGGGAGATCCCATGGCAGAAGCTGCTGGGGAAATGAGCGTTCGCCCATAAGGGCAGGAAAGGTGCTTCTGCTGTGGAGAGGGTGCTGTGTGGGTCAGGGCTGCTCAGAGCTCCAGATCACCCCACAGACACTACAGAGAGTCGTTCTGAACCACAACATCAAGACAGCAACAACTGCAAGGGAAGGAGTCTGTGCTTTCAGTTTTCCACTCTTGGTTGTCTGGGTGTGCAGTGGGAGATGGGGATTTATTTCTCTCTTTGGAGAAGACACTGAGACCCCAGTTCTCATTAGGAGTTGTCTGAGCTGCTCCTGAGCCCCTGCACACACAGAGCTGCCCCTGGGCAGTGCCAGGAGCTGTGAGCAGGACAGAGCTGAGCACACAGTGGGTGGGACGGGGTCTGTGACACTGACAGGGAGCAGACCCAGGGACATAGACACAGCTGCAGGCAGCACAGGTATGGGCAGGAAGAGTTAACTGCTACCAGAAATGCTGGAGATGGGATTTAGGAACCTCATTCACATCCTCTCGACTGCAGACATATTTCCCAGTGCAACCCCCTTGTCTTCTCCCCAGCAGAGCCTCTGCCCCAAAGCCATGGGGTCCAGGTCACAAGTCTCCACCTCAGCAGCTGCACCTCCAGGTGAAGGGTTCCTGGAACGTGGTACACAAAAAAGGTGCTAAAAGTACTTGCTCTACAGTGTCATTAAGTGAGTGGCAGCAGCACAGCCGGGTAAGGAGAAGGTTCCACAGCATGCCCGTCTGCCTTTCTGTCCTTGCTTTATTTTCTGGTAGCACTACAGTGTTCTTCCCTGTTTCTACACCTGTCCCTGAAGCTCTTGCTCTCTGGAGTTGGGGTGGGAGTTTTTGTTCTGACACCAGCTCAGGCGGTTTTGCCCCAGAGCTGTGTTCATGGAAACGAGATGTCCAAGCTGCATTTTAAACTGTGATGAACTGTTTTTCTCACTTGGTAAAAAGAGAGAATGAGCAGAAACATCCCCCCATCAGGGAGGGGTTTTTCCATGAGAAACAGCCTGTTCATTTTCTTCAGAGAACTCTCCCCTAACTTGTCACTGTCTTTTCCTCCTTGCACAGGTCCTCATACCCACAGGCAGCAGATGTCCAACAGCAGCTCCATCACCCAGTTCCTCCTCCTGGTGTTCACAGACACACAGGAGCTGCAGCTCTTGCACTTCTGGCTCTTCCGGGGCATCTACCTGGCTGCCCTCCTGGGCAACGGCCTCATCATCACCACCATAGCCCGGGACCAGCACCTCCACAGCCCCATGTACTTCTTCCTCCTCAACCTCGCCCTCCTCGACACTGGGATCCATCTCCACCATTGTCCCCAAGTCCATGGCAAACTCCCTCTGGGACACCAGGGCCATCTCATACTCAGGATGTGCTGCACAGCTCTTTTCATTTGCCATCTTGATCACAGCAGAGTATTCCATGCTCACCATCATGTCCTATGACCGCTACGTTGCCATCTGCAAACCCCTGCACTATGGGACCCTCCTGGGCAGCAGAGCTTGTGTCCAACATGGCAGCAGCTGCCTGGGCCACTGGGTTTCTCAATGCTCTGCTGCACACAACCAATACATTTTCACTGCCACTGTGCAAGGGCAATGCCCTGGGCCAGTTCTTCTGTGAGATCCCCCAGATCCTCAAGCTCTCCTGCTCACACTTCTACGTCAGGGAACTTGGGCTTCTTGTGGTTAGTCTTTTAGTAGCATTTGGGTGTTTTGTGTTCATTGTGGTGTCCTATGTGCAGATCTTCAGGGCCGTGCTGAGGATCCCCTCTGAGCAGGGACGGCACAAAGCCTTTTCCACCTGCCTCCCTCACCTGGCCGTGGTCTCCCTGTTTGTCAGCACTGCCATGTTTGCCTACCTGAAGCCCCCCTCATTCTCCTCCCCATCCCTGGATCTGGTGGTGTCTGTTCTGTACTCGGTGGTGCCTCCAGCAGTGAACCCCCTCATCTACAGCATGAGGAACCAGGAGATCAAGGATGCCCTGTGGAAACTGATGACTGGATTAATTCCTGAAGCAGCAAACTGCCCATCTCCTTCTGCATAGCAGTTTTAATGTAACTAATTTCAGGCCTGGCCTATCATCTCTATTTTTTGTTTTTGGTGGTGTTTCTATTGTGATAATGTCATCCCCTTTCAAATTCTCTGTCTGCTGTTCTTTTATAACCACTGACTGTTCCCTTTGTGTATTTAAACAAATTAAAGAGCCCTGTAGTGACTCTTTTTCATGGGATCCTTTCTCCAAGACCTGTTTGGAGCCGCAGGGACAGTTCCTGTGCATGGGAGGAGGGGAAATGAGTCCAGCCTGGCAGCAGAGCCAGGAAGCACCAGCGCTTGTTCTTACAGAGCTGTTCTGGTTCCACTCCCACACTCTCCTTCTCATCCCTTGTGTTGGTGCAAGGCCTGAGTGCTCTGGCAGCTTGGTCCCCGTCCTGCTGTGTGTCAGTGCTGTGAGCGCAGGCAGGGACAGGCAATGGGCACTGCTGTGACAGAGCTGGCCTCAGAACAGCCTTTCCAGATAGAAAGGTGATCTCCTATGGGTACAGCATGATGGTTTAGGTCTTCCTCCAAAGATTCTCTAAAGAATATGCATATGAAAGTGGCCATGGATGCAAACCCCAGTGTACAGCTGAACAGTGTGTGTGTGCAGGGCTGGCACACAGCAGTGTCCTCTCACAGCCAGGCCTCCTGCCAGAGACCTGCAGGACCAGCAGAGCAGGGGCTGGGCTGTGCCCCTGTGCACTGGACACCCCTCAGAAGGAGCCACAGGGCATCATCATGGACTGGGCCCTCACAGCCACCATTTCGAGCCCTGCGCTCTCACCGAAAGAGGCTGTTCTTCCCTCCATGGATGGACACTCAATGAGTGTTTCAGCAGTCCATGTTTGCTTTGGACAGATGACATGTGAGTATGCACATCATGTACGTGAGGTGACATGAACCCGAGTGAGCACAAACACCATCAACTACTCCTTTCCATTCTGTGAAGGTCTGTGGAACACACAAGGTCTTGAGCTCACTTCATATTGGGAGGAACAACCTATGGGAAATCACCTGAATGCAGCACTGGGTTGTGCTTCCTTTGACTGAGGTCCCCGTGTCCATTCCCCATGACGTGGGACATCTCAGATGAGTGCAGAGCAGGTGACACAGCACAGGGCTGAGGTATCTCTCATCCTTTGGGAGTGGAAACAGGAAGCCAGAAGGACACTGTGACTCCTGCCTCTGTGTGTAAAAGGGACAGACTCTGTCTCTGAGCATCCCTGGGTGCATAAGGAGTCCTGAGACCAATTCAGATATGGATGCCAGACAGAACCCTGACATTTCTGTGTGTGACTCCAGGAACAGACCCCACTGGATCATTGAGATACATCTCAACTGCACTGGACAGGTTCATTGCAAGTGCTCCAGTCTGCTACATCACCATTGCCTGTGATTCCACATTGTGCTCTCATAAGTGCCACAGAAACCAGAATGGTTCTGGAGTCCTAAGGAAATGCAGATCTCAAACCCATCTTCAAGAAGAGCAGGAATAGGAACGGGGAGAGTAACAACCTGGCCACCCTACTTCCACCCTGGGAAGGGGATGGGACACGTCCTCCTGCAGCCATTCCCAGGAATGTGAAGGACAAGGAAGAGACTGCTGAACCCAAATGGACAGGGGAAAGAAAGGTAAGTTGTGTACAGGGCATTTGCAAGGCCTCAGCCATGGTCTCCTTTTGGCCAGAGTGGTGCTGATGGGGCTCAAGAAGTGGATGCTGGATGGGAAGTTGGCTGAACCGTCAAGCCCAAATATCATCAGTGGTGCAAAGTCCTCCGTGCAGCCAGTTACTGGTGTCATCTCTCAGTGACCAGCACTTGGGGAACACTGTTGAACATCTTTATTCTCCCCTTCCAGGATGTAACACTGTGCATTTTCAGTGCCTTTGAGGATGACGGAGGCTTTTCATTCACATTGCTCGTAGGAAAAATATTTGACAAATTTGAAAAAGGTGAGGGAGTGAGATGGATGTCTGCAGCCTGCAGGGAAAGAGGAGCAGGTGTAGGATGATGTAGAGCACGATTCAATCTTGGTCAGGTCCTGGGTCCTCAGGAGGGGATGGATGGGTGTGGTATTATGAGGTCTCAGACACTCATAATCCAGCCACAATCGTGTGGCTGTGAAGGGACAGTGAGGTCAGTTTTGTCTCTGGAGGTGACAGCCCAGCAGCAGGGACATGGTTGGGAAAGAACCTCTGCCTAAGTACCCACTTGCCCTACCCAGGAAGAGACCTTGGAGACGGGTTGTCATGTCCATCCCACCTGAGAACATGACAGGACAGCAGCAGGGACATGGTCGTGTCTGTCAGAGAAGCTGAAAGGCCAGCAGCACTCATGGGATTGAGGAGATCATGGAGCAGTTACTTCTCTCTGGTCAAGTGCAAGACCACAAGAAGGCTAATGGGTTGGGTTCCCTGCATGAAGGGCAGTTTCTGAGAGGTTCGAGTTTTCCTTAGTAGTGGAAATAAGCAGGAAAGAGAAAAAAAATGTCACAAAGGGGAATTTGGAAGGTGAGGACTGGATACCAGGAGTAAGAAATGTGACTGGAAGGGCAGTGCTGTGATGCAAGAGGTCACCCAGAGGGAGCTGGATCAGCCCATGCTTTGTGTTCCAAAGAGCAGCCAGTGAGGGTGCAGACACAGCAGTGAAGGTGCAGAAATGCTGGGGTGAGAGCAGGTGGGGAAGCGAGATGGGTGTCTGCAGCCTGCAGGGAAAGAGGGGCAGGGGTAGGACCGTGTAAAACAGCCTGTGGTGGAGATGGCAAAGGGTGCTGGCAAGGCTGGAAGGGACCCACAGAACCCAGGTCTCTGTCCCCTTGGCCATGGCAGTTGTCTCTGCCACTGAGGCCCAGGAGAAGCCATGTTGTCCTCATGGCATTGGGGCCTCGTTGCCTCCTTGCAGCCCAATGGGGAAGCTGGAAGTTGTTGTACCAGTGTTGTCCTTCCCTTGGCCTTGCACACGCACATCCCATGGTCCAGGAAGAGCCCTGAGCCGTGTGTGAGGGACGGGATCCCCGTTCCCATTGCCTGGAGGTCATGGCTTCTCCTTTCTGCTTCAGAAAGCAAACCAAGGGGTTTCTGAGCATCAGAGCTGAAGAAAAGACTAAAAGGAGACCTCGTGGTGGTTACAGCTTCCTCACGAGGGGAGAAGGAAGGGAAGGTACAGATCTCTTCTCTCTGGTGACCAATGACAGAACCCAAGGGAATGGCAGAAGATGTGCCAGGAGGTTCAGGTTGGACATGAGGAAAAGGTTCTTCACCCAGAGGTGCTGGACACTGAACTGGCTCCCAGGGAGGTGTCACGGCCCCAACCTGACAGTGTTCAAGAAGAGACTGGACAACGTCCTCAGACACACGGTGTGAACTGTGGGGTGTCCTGTGCAGGGACAGGAGTTGGATTCGATGATCCTCGTGGGTCTTTCCAGCTCTGGACATTCTACAGTTTTTTGAAATATGAGGTCAAATGTCCATGTTTTCAGTGTACAGATGAGTTGTAACCATACACATCATGTGCATGTCCAATGTGTGCATATGGTGAGATGAACCCAAAGGAGCACAAATGAACCTTGGGGTGCCATAAAGGTCAGTGGGACAGAGATGATGGTCAGGAGTCTCTTCCAACCTGCGGTATTGTAGGATTCCATGAATCTTTTCCATGGAGAGCTATATCAAGAGAGATATATAATGCCCCAGAGTAAATACAGCAGCTCCTCTGAGGAACGTTTCTCCACTCAAACCCTTGATAGGAAATCTATTGGATACATTTGATGAAAGCAGCTCAGTTTGATCTGCTCACACACTGGACCACAAGGAGGGTGATGCCTGGGTACGATGCCATGTGGTCACTTGTGTCTCAGGAACTCATAGTCCAGTTGGAAGCCAATGGCTGTGGAGGGCACTGTGAGGTCACTTCTGCCTCTGCAGGGGATAGGCCAACAGCAGGAACATGGCTGGGAAAGGACTGTGAGGTCACACATACCAGACGAGCAATCGGGCCCAATCAGCATGGCTTTGTGAAAGGCAGGTCCTGCTTGACCAGCCTGATCTCCTTCTATGACAAGGTGACCGGCTGAGCAGATGAGGGAAAGTCTGTGGTGGGGAGTGAATCCGCCACACAGGCTGTGGGTGTTGTGTCCTTAGACTGCAGTAAAGCCTTTGACACCGTATCCCACAGCATCTCCTGGAGAAGCTGCAGCTCATGGCCTGGATGGTGTATCTGTGATGGGTAAAGAACTGGCTCGAAGGTATTTTGTCCCCTGGAGCCATTTGTTCCCTTCCTGTTCACATGGGCATCACTGCTCTCCTCCTGTGTAGACAGGCACAAGGCCTTCTCCACCTGGACCTCAAACCAATGCCACTGATTTCTCCAGCAACCTCATCCTTGACTGTGGGATGTCCAGAACAGTCCTCCCAAGACAGTTTGACAAACCCTTTTTTCTGCACCATCCCCGCATCCCTACTCAATCCCCTCATGTACAGTTCAAGGACCAGAAAGTTTGGGTGTAAGTGGAGCACTGAGAAAAATGGTCAGGAAAGCTTTGAAATGCACAGGGAGCCCATCAACATGTTGGCCTGCTGCTCTCTTCTGAACAGGCCCAGAGGAGCTGGACAGCATTTGCTGTGTCCCAGAAATTTGCCTGGAAGGTTGGGTTATGGAGAAAAGGTTTGGTCTGGGAAGGGACAGACAGGTGCTGGTGGAACTGGCTGGTGTGACCGTGAGACATCTCTCCAACACCTCAGAAAAGTCCTGGCTCTCAGGGAGGTTGCATGGTCCTCTGAGAAAGAAAATATCAAAAATGGTTTATCATGGAATCATAGAATAATTGTGGTTGGAAGAGACCCTCAAGATCATCGAGTTCAACCATAACCTAAATCTGGCACTAAACCATGTCCCTAAGAGCCCCATCTATCTGTCTTTTAAACACCTTCAGTGATGGTGACTCCACAACCTCACTAGGCAGTCTGTTCTGTTGCTTCTAAACCCTTTCCCTGAAGAATTTTTAATTAATATCCAATCTCCCTGTGTGCAACTTGAGGCCATTTCCTCTTGTCCTATCACTTGTTATTTGGGAGAAGAGACCAACACCCACCATGATAAAACCTCCTTTCACGTTATTGTTCACAGTGACAAGGTCTCCCCTCAGCCTCCTTTTCTCAAGGCTGAACAGCCCCAGCTCCCTCAACCGCTCCTCATAACACTGGTGCTCCAGACCCTTCACCAGCCTTGTCACCCTCCTCTGAACTCTCTCCAGCACCTCAATGTCTTCCTTGCCATGAGGGGCCTAAAACTGACCCCAGGATTCAAGGTGCAGCCTCACCAGTGCCCAGTACAAAGGGATGATCACTTCTCTAGTCCTGTTAAAGCTCTGATTGAATCAAGGCTTGAACACCTTGGTGTGACCCAGTTTCTGACAGGTTGGACTGGAGACTCCTGAGGTCCCTTCAACCTCACTTCTCTTATGGTCCCATTGTGATGTTGGGCTCTGTTTCTAAGTGGAGCAGAGCAGACGATGATGGGGCAGAATCCACCTGTGCTGTAGGTGACCATCTAAACCAACATCTCAGCCAGCGAACCAGCCAACACCTCAGTGTGACTCGCTGTGGGCAAAGTGTGAGGAGTCCTGGGCAGGGAAGGTTCAGAGAGCATGGGGTGCTATGGAAGACACAAAATGATCTTGGCTTCTTGCTTGTAAGCTCATTGTATGTCAGCTAATGTCAATGAAAATTAAAATAAGAAGAACTGAAGGCAAAGATCCAAAGCAAAGGAAGGTGTCAACATATTCTTACCTATCTATCTATCTATCTATCTATCTATCTATCTATCTATCTATTTAAAAGCCTTTCTAGGAGGTTTACTTTTCTTTGAAAGAGTTTTCCAGAACTGGGCATGGATTTAGGACACAAATGTCTTCACCTCCAGGGACACGAACACCTGATGCCAGTGTAGATGCCCTGGGAACCCCTGCCCAGGCTCCACCTGTATTGCAAGGTGCTCTGGTCTCCCCAGGTCCTGTGTGATAGATGGAGATCCCAGGCCAGCACCTCAGGTACACTGGGGCCCCTAAAATGGCACTGGCTGTTTATGGTGAGACAGCTGATGACTGATGTTTGTCTGGAAGTGTACTAAGGGTAGGAGAAGAAATATTGGTCTTCCCCTGTACTTCTATTACCAACACTCTATTATTTCATCTCCCTCGTCATTCTGGAGTTCTCCCCTCTCCTGATTCAATGTCCATGTCAAAGGACAACTTTCCAGCACTGTCTGGACGTTTGCCCTTCCCAGTGCTCTCAGGTTTCTCCTCCACTTGCTCTTTGGTCATTCAGTTCCTCTCAACTGTCTGGTTTCTGCTTTGAGCTTCAGGGAGTTACAAACTTGTCCCATTCTTCAGAGCTCTAATTAACATGGCAGTCAACACGTTCATGGTGTTTATTTCTATCCTTTCCTATCTCTCTGTCTAAACCAGTTCTTGTGTGGATGTCCCTTGTGGATGGCGGACCTCATCAGATCCAGCTTACACACACAGCTGAGGAAAGTGTTTTACTGTTTATTAAACTGTGCAGTGTTTGCACAGGAGAGCAGGTGGAGCTGGTGCACAGGAGCTGCAGCATCTCCTGCAGAGCTCAGTGGAGAAGTCTGATGTGAGGAGAAGTGATGCAAGTCTCTGGTGGCCAATGAGGGAACCAGCAGACTGCGGGTGGGGGGTGAGGAGCGAGGTTGTCCATACAGTGTCCAGCCTCAAGGGACTGTTCTCCTGCCTGTCTAGATGTCTTCAGGAGACCCTCTGGATCAATGTCCAGTGTAGAATGCTGCTGTCACTTCTTGTACACACTGAAAAATGACAGAAAATACCCTTGAAAGAAAAAAGCCTCCTTTATGAAATCTTCTTTGAAATCTTCATCACTAAGTGTCCCATTGAAACCTCTCCAGTTAGTTCTACAAGTCTTTTGGATTTGAAGAAATCATGGAAAAAAACATCACTCGTTAGGTCTTTCTGTGTTTTAATGAGCCCCATGGAGTATGTGGTGCTGAGTCCGTGAACCTGAGATACCATGGACAGACTGAAGAACCTGCTCAAGAAGTCCAAGTCAGAAGCAAACTCCAAAGTATCTTCAAGCATTAATGGGCCCTACTGAGGGCTGTTACCGACAAAGCTTCCCCAGGGACTCGTTAGAGCAGATAATTGGAGGCTGTGATTGCATCAGGCAAAGGCAAAGTGCAGCAGCTCTGATGCTGAGAAAACCCTTGGTTTGTTTGATGAAGGACAATGGCCAAGCCTTGAGCCCCTGCCCCTAGGAAGGGAGATCCTGTCCCTCACGTGTGGCTCAGGGCTCTTCTTGGGGTGTGGGGAGTGCGATGCCCAGTGCAGGGCAATGGTGTGACACTCCCTGGGGGTGCAAGGAGACAATGGGGTGCCATGGCCATGACAACCATGTGTCTCCTCTTAAACCTCAGTGGCAGGAACATCAGCCATAGCCAAGGGGACAAAGACCTTGGCTCTTGCAGGGACACCCAGCCTTGGGCGACTGTGAGAGTTGGTCTGAAGATGGATCAGTATTTGCCTGACCATTGCCACCAAGAACTGAGAGAACTGAGGCCCTGACTGAAAGAACAGTTGGACAACGATTTGGAGAGAGGCACAAGGAGAAGCATTGTGTTGAACTGTTTTCTCCGATATGGGGGGGCTCCTGCTTACAATGGCTGCTGTGTGGACTTTGCCTGCTGCTTCAGCCAAGCCAGCCCCTGCCTCCTGAAAGCTGTTGTTATGAGGGTCTCTTCAACCCAGGGACAAGAGCTGCCGTCCAGAAGATGTGTTCTCACCTGCAGCCTCAGTTACACATGTCCCTCACCTGCTCCCTCAAACAATGGCCAATGAAAAGGGGCATGCCCAGGAGCTCGCTCAGGGTCCTGAGGTCACCTAACAGACCAGAAAAGGACCCCTGAATGCAGGACACATAAGTGTTGGGAAAAGAAAGCGTGAACCTTTTGAGCCTGCTCAGTACGAGCCTGGGTTGTGAAATCAAGGCGGAGACTGGCCTCAAACAATGGGAGCGAGGAGCGGTGAAGAAGCATAAAAGGCAATTCCAGAATGGACACCACTGAAGATCTCCCACCAGAGGATCCAGAACCACAACGGAGGACCGGCAGGACTTCTTTTTCTTTCTCTCTCTCTCTATCGCGTGCCGCTTTATGGGTAAATTATTAAAGTTACAGTGCTTGATTGAACTATGAGCCCTTGGCATTTTGGTCACCTTAATTTTGCACTCTGAGATCAAGGTAAAAGAACCATCACAAGTCCATCATTGAATGGATCGTGATAGATGGGCATACAAGCCACAAGACAGTTGAGAGGAACCTTGCAATCACAGGCCCTGGTTGTGGTGGGGGATTTTAACTTCCCTGATGTTTGTTGGTTGGACTACTCAGCCAGCCAGCCACAGTCTAGGAAGTTCCTCCAGTGCCTTGACGAGAACTTTCTGATGCAAAGGGTGGAGGAGCCGACTGGGAGAGGAGCTGCTGGACCTCATCCTCACTAACAAGGAGGGACTGGTTGAAGCGGTAAAGGTTGAGAGCTGCCTTGGTTGCAGCAACCATGAGATGGTGGAGCTCAGGATCTCCTGTGGCAGGAGCAGGATAACAAGCAGAATTGCAACCCTGGACTTCAGCAGGGCAAACTTTGGCCTTTTCAGGCAATTGCAGGGGGAAATTCCATGGGCAAGGCTGCTTGAAGGTAAAGAGGCCCAAGATAGTTGGTTAGTGTTCAGGAACTGTTTCTACCGGGCACAAGATCAGAACATCCCAACACGTAGGAAGTCAAGGAAGGGAGCCAGGAGACCTGTGTGGTTGAACAGGGAGATGCTGGGGATGCTCAAGTGGAAGAGGAGAGTTTATAGATCATGGAAGGAGGGGCTGGCCACTTGGGGAGAATATCAGGCTGTTGTCAGAGAGTGTAGGGAGGCAACTAGGAAAGCTAAGGCCTCCTTAGAATTAAACCTGGAGAGAGGGGTCAAGGACAACAGGAAGAGCTTTTTCCAATACATGGCAGATAAAACTAACAGCAGAGGCAATGTAGGCCCACTGATGAACGAGGTGGGTGCCCTGGTGACAGAAGATACAGAGAAGGCAGAGTTACTGAATGCCTTCTTTGTCTCTGTCTGCTCTGCCGGGGGCTGTCCTGATGAGCCCTGTACCGCTGAGGCCCCAGAGGAAGGCAGGACAATGGAGGAGTTTGCCTGGGTTGATGAGGGCTGGGTTAGGGAACAGTTGGGCAATCTGGACATCCATAAATCCATGGGTCCAGATGGGATGCACCAACAGGTGCTGAGGGAGCTGGCTGAGGTTATTGCTGGACTGCTCTCCATCATCTTTGCCAAGTCTTGGGAAACGGGAGAGGTGCCTGAGGACTGGAGGAAAGCAAATGTCACTCCAGTCTTCAAAAAGGGCAAGAAGGAGAACCCGGGTAACTATAGACTGGTCAGCCTCACCTCCATCCCTGGGAAGGTGATGGAACAACTTACCCTTGGTGCCATCTCAAAGCATATCAAGGATAAGAGGGTCATTAGGGGCAGTCAGCATGGCTTCACCAAGGGGAAGTCGTGCTTGACCAACCTCATGGTCTTTTATGAGGACATAATGAGGTGGATGGATGATGGCAAAGCAGTGGATGCGGTCTACCTTGACTTCAGTAAGGCATTTGACACCGTCTCCCACAGCAACCTTGCTGCTAAACTGAGGGAGTGCGGTCTGAATGAGCGGGTAGTGAGGTGGACTGTGAACTGGCTGAAGGGAAGAAGCCAGAGAGTCGTGGTCAATGGGCAGAGTCCAGTTGAGGCCTGGATCCAGTGCAGTGCCTCAGGGGGCAGTGCTGGGGCCAGTATTATTCAATATACTCATCAATGATTTGGACGAGGGAATAGAGTGACTGTCAGCAAGTTTGCTGGTGACACCAAGCTGGGAGGAGTGGCTGACACTGGAAGCTGTGCTGCCGTCCAGAGACCTGGACAGGCTGGAGAGTTGAGCGGGGGAAAATTTAATGAAATATAACGAGGGCAAGTGTAGAGTCTTGAATCTGGGCAGGAACAACCCCAGGTTCCAGTAAAAGTTGGGGAACAGCCTGCTAGAGAGTAGTGTAGGGGAAAGGGCTTTGGGGGTCCTGGGGAAGGCAGGGTGACCATGAGCCAGCACTGGGCCCTTGTGGCCAGGAAGGCCAATGGTACCTGGGGTGAGTTAGAAGGGGGTGGTCAGTAGGTCAGAGAGGTTCTCCTGCCCCTCTGCTCTGCCCTGGGGAGACCACACCTGGAATACTGTGTCCAGTTGTGGTCCCTCAGTTCCAGAAGGACAGGGAACTGCTGGAGAGAGTCCAGCGCAGCAACCAAGATGCTGAAGGGAGTGGAGCATCTCCCGTGTGAGGAAAGGCTGAGGGAGCTGGGGCTCTGGAGCTGGAGAAGAGGACACTGAGGGATGACCTCATGAGTGTTTATAAATATATAAAGGGTGAGTGTCAGGAGGATGTAGCCAGGCTCTTCTCGGTGACAACCAATGATAGGACAAAGGGTAATGGGTGCAAACTGGAACACAGGAGGTTAAACTGAAAGATGAAAAGAAACTTCTTCCCAGTGCGGGTGGCAGAGCCTGGCCCAGGCTGCCCAGGGAGGTTGTGGAGTCTCCTTCTCTGCAGACATTCAAACCTGCCTGGACACCTTCCTGTGGAACCTCAGCTGGGTGTTCCTGCTCCATGGGGGGATTGCACTGGACAACTTTCCAGGTCTCTTCCAACCCCTGACATTCTGGGATTCTGAGATCTCGTCCCCCAGTCTGTCTGTACAGCCAGGGTTGCTGTGTCTCAGGTGCAAAATGCTACCCCCTGGTATATCTGACAGCATTTGTGCTCACTTCTGTTAATCTCATCTCACGTACATGATGTGCATGCACACATCTCCTCTGTAGAACACAAACATTCTTCTTCTTACCAACTCATTCAGTGTCTTTCCATGGAGGGAGAAAGAACCGCTCTGAGCTGGGGTGAGAGGCCAGTGATGGAAACGGACATTGTGAGGGATTAGTCCATGATGATTGGGGCAGATTGCGTTGGGTGTCCAGTGCACAGGGGCACAGCCCAGCCCCTGCTCTGCTGGTCCTGCAGGTCTCTGGCAGGAGGCCTGGCTGTGAGAGGACACTGCAGGAGGTTCTAAGAAAAGTTTGAATGAAGACCTAAGCCTTTCTTTCTGGAAAGGCTGTTCTGAGGCCAGCTCTGCCACACAATCCCCATCGCCTGTCCCTGCTTGCGATCACAAGTGATACATAGCAGGATGGTGACAAAGGTGCCAGAGCACACAGTGCTGGTGCTCCCTGGCAGTGCTGCCATACTGGACTCTTTTCCTCTCCATCCAGACACACAGGAACTGCCCCTGCAGCTCCAAAAAGGCCTTGGAGTTAGGATGTCACCAGAAAAATATTTCCTGAAGGGCCCTTTATTTTGCTTATACACAGAGAGCACCATTCCTCATTGTCACAGTCACTCAGTGAGAAGAGCAGGCAGTGAATTTCAAAGGGACTTAAAACGTTATCACAAAAACACAACTAGAGAAAAAAAGTACTGCAGACAGGATGAACCTGCAATGAGTTAGACTATAACTCTTACGTAGAAGAAGATAGATACAGTTTATAGCTTCATAAGAAATCCGGTCATATGTTTCTGCAGGGCGTCGTTGAGCTCCTGGTTCCTCATGCTGTAGATGAGGGGGTTCACTGCTGGAGGCACCACCGAGTACAGAACAGACACCACCAGATCCAGGGATGGGGAGGAGATGGAGGGGGGTTTCAGGTGGGCAAACATGGCAGTGCTGACAAACAGGGAGACCACGGCCAGGTGAGGGAGGCAGGTGGAAAAGGCTTTGTGCCGTCCCTGCTCAGAGGGGATCCTCAGCACGGCCCTGAAGATCTGCACATAGGACAGCACAATGAACACAAAACACCCAAATGCTAAACAGACACCAACCACAATAAGCCCAAGTTGCCTGAGGTAGGAGTGTGAGCAGGAGAGCTTGAGGATCTAGGGGATTTCACAGAAGAACTGGTCCAGGGCATTGCCCTTGCAGAGTGGCAGTGAAAATGTATTGGCCGTGTGCAGCAGAGCATTGAGAAACCCAGTGGCCCAGGCAGCTGCTGCCATGTGGACACAAGCTCTGCTGCCCAGGAGGGTCCCGTAGTGCAGGGGTTTGCAGATGGCAACGTAGCGGTCGTAGGACATGACAGTGAGAAGAGAATATTCTGCTGTAGCACAGAACATGAAAAAAAAGACCTGTGCAGCACATCCTGTGTAGGAGATGGCCCTGGTATCCAAGAGGGAAATGGCCATGGATTTGGGAACAGTGGTGCAGATGCACCCCAGGTCAAGGAGGGCGAGGTTGAGCAGGAAGAAGTACATGGGGGTGTGGAGGTGCTGGTCCCAGGCTATGGTGGTGATGATGAGGCCGTTGCCCAGGAGGGCAGCCAGGTAGATGCCCAGGAAGAGCCAGAAGTGCAAGAGCTGAGGCTCCCGTGTGTCTGTGAACAGCAGGAGGAGGAACTGTGTGATGGAGCTGCTGTTGGACATTTGCTGTCTCTGGGCATGAGGACCTGTGCAAGGAGGAAAAGACAGTGATGGTTTAGATGAGACTTCTCTGGGAGAAACCAAAGCCATTTCCCACAGACCCTCCCACAAAGAGACACTTCTATTTTCCCAGGAGAACGTCCTCGCTGGAGCCCTCGTCGGTGCTTGATGAGTGTGCAATGAAGAGCAGGGTCTCTGCCCAGGGGCTCTTGAGCAGTCAGCCTGACCCTGTGTGATTGGGTGGGCAGGGGCCAGTCCTGGGGTTCAGCTGTGTCAGCTGGAACCGCTCCTGGTGCAGAAGGGACTGTCAGCATCTGTACCCCCAGGCCTGAGAAACTGAGTTGGTCAGGTCTGGTGTTTCTACAGCTCCTTCTCCCCTCCCACCCATGAAAGTGTTCTTGGGTGTCAGAAACCCTCAGCATTTCTGCTGCACTCAGGGCGAACAGAGCGAGTCCTGCGAGACCAGAGGAGGCCTGTGGGTCAGTGCAGAGTGAGGGCAGCTGCTCTGTCCCTCTGTCCTGCTCCAGCTGCCCTGGGCTGGCACCTTTCTGAGATGGAGACTGATCACACTCCCATGTTACCCTGAAAAGCCCGCAGACACTGCTGAGATCAGCACCTCTGCCTTCATTATGGTGCTTTCAGAGAACACACAGATGCTGTAGGACAGGTTTGCATCCTGGAGGGAAGCTCACAGCTTGGAACGAAACCGCAAGTAGACAGCCAATACTCCTAATGAAGGCGTTTGATTCAGGGAGCCTCAGCTCACTCCCCAGCCCCACAGACTGCATTGCCCACAGCTCCACAGGTCAGAGCAAAGCTGGGGCACGTGTTCCCATGGACACACCTGCAGGAAAGGACCCACAAGATCAGGCTGTGACTCTGCAGCTGGAACTGCCATCCCCAGAGAGCCTGAGAGCAAGAACAAGATCCCAACAGCAGTGACCCAGAGCAGGGGAGCAAGAAGGACAATGCGGTAAGGGTGGGTGTGAGAGAGGCCAGGGCAGAGGCAGCCGGGCTCTCAGACAGCGTCACCCTTCCCAGCTGTGCAGCCACCTCCCAGACACCAACATTGCCGGGCAGCTGCTCTCAGCGCCTGTGCTCTGCAGAGGAACTGGAGCTCTGGCTGCACAGGAGCTGCTTCATGCCTTGGAGCCCCCGGCCCTGAGGCCAGAGGCTTTGCTGGGTGGGACAGGAGGCCAGGGGGCTGCTCACAGGAGGGATCTGCACTGCAGGGGGTCACAGGGGCTTTTCTCTGTTCTCCCTCCCATAACAATTCTGGGTTTAGTTTCCTCTCATTTCTGATCATTTCCCTGGTGCCTGGAGATTCTGCCCCTGGGAGGTGTTTCCCTGTCCATGTCTCTTCCCTTTCAGTGCTCACAGACCCCATCCCACCCTCTGTGCCCTCACCCTGGCCCTACAGATCCTGCCTGTTCCCAGGGCACTGCCTGGGGGCATCTTCCTGTTTGCAGGCTGGAAAACAGGACAGGTCAGACTAGGCTGATGGGGTCCAGCCAAGGTGATGCAGGTGCTGTGCACAGGCAGAGGGGTGGTGAAGGGATGTTTTGAGCCTTCTGGCAGATGTACTGATCACTCAGAGTTGCAGTTCAGGAGTCTCAGTGACTTGTTTAAGCATGCGAGCTCATTTTCATTTTATCCTTTCCTACACCACCCACCCCTTGAGCTAGGAAACTGAAAACACAGGCTCAGGAAAGTTCCTTATCTGTCTGGTAATCCTTGCATTGATCTTCTCCTTGAGGGATCCCCTTGGAAAAATCCTGGGAGTGATCTGGAGCTGTGAGCAACTCTGACCCACATAGCACCCTCTCCACAGCAGAAGCATCTTTTCTGCCCTAATAGGGTTTGATCCTTCCACTCACATCCTCTCTCCTCCTTGTTGTTGGGATCTCCTCGGGCAGGCTGAACGCTGACCCTGGCACACGGCAGAGTCCCTTCCCTGGCACAGCCCTGAGGGGCATGGACCCTGCTCTGCAGGACACTCCTGGGAACCCCTGAGTGCTCCCCCTTGCAGTCACCCTCAGGAGAAGTTGCCGTCATGCCCTTTCCCATTCATGGTGCAGCAGGGAAGCCCTGCTCTGGACCATGTTCTTCTCCTCTACGTGAGAAATACTGTGTGAGAGACCTGGCAGATCCTGTAATGCTGTGGGATGTACCACCTTTAGGAGATACCACCAGGAAATGCAGCTGCATTGTCCTACAGCCAAAGACTTACCGTGTTAGGACTGAGAAGATTTGTCTCTCAGTGAGCCCTCAGCAACCTACAACCCTACATTGCCTTTCCCCTCTCTCTGCCTGGTTCCTGTGCCCTCGGTGCTGCCGGCAGAGCCCTCAGCCCTGCTGCGCTGTGCAGAGGAGCTGCTCCTGGGCAGAGCTGTCTCTCTGCAGCGCTGCCGCTTGCCAGGAGCTCCCTTGGTCCCAGCTTAGCAACAGAGGAGCATCCCATGATGTCCCTTTCTCTGTCCTCTCCGGTCTCCCTTGTGGTGTCCCTGGAGCTCTAGGGGAACCTGCTGTGAAACAGGCTCAAGTCAGCACTGATTTCCTTGTCTCAGCTAAGGAGAGACACTTTTTTTCCCGCAGAGTCATTTCTCTCCTTTGAAAAATATTATGGTCCAGGAATCAGCTTTTCACTGTCCCGTCTTTGGACATGACGACAAAACATGGGCACAAAATGATCTAATTTGCCTTTTCTGAGGGAAGGGATTCTACCCCCATTCCATGTCTGTAGTCCTCAGCTACCTCCACGCACAACACATACCCACAGGAGATGGATTCCTCTGGCCTCAGTTCAGGTGCACACGCAATAGACACTGACATGTGAGCTCCTTGTCTCATCTCCCGTGCTAATGAATGGAGGCAGAGGCCAAGACTGATGTGCTGAGATGCAAAGACGAGGTGACATGTGAAGTGCACAATACATGGAGCTGGCTGCAAGCTGAGTGGAGCAATGCGGAGAGGAGAGGCAGCATCTGGGGGCAACTTCTTGTAGTCTGGGGAATCCCTTTGGCCAATAGAACTGACATCAGATAGCCACTTTTAGGATGAGAGAATCTTTATTTCTTATGTTTGGGGCAGCCTATGCAGGGATTTATTTGATGAATGGGGTCTGGAACCACAGACAGAGCTAAGTTTCTCTCTGTCTTTTCCATCAGCTGGGTTGACTCCAGCTCCTTTGACTGTAATGGCAGCGGTGTCATGAACATCCCCACACTGATCATACTCAGGGAAGTTGTTCCTTCTATTGCCAATTACAGACCTGCAGTGTCACGTGAGGTGCCAAGGCTCTCGCCCACCCCTCCTGCATTGGGCAGCGACAGCGATGGTCCTGTACGGGACAGCCATCCCTGTTCACACTGATGTGTGACCGACACCCCAGACAGCACTGCAGACAGATTCGGTGTCTTTGTGAAACAAACTGGTTGCCACCACGGGAGTGTGGCATGTTGATCATTTCTCTATCCAGTAGATGTAAGGCGGTCCATAAATAGGAAGCACACTGCACTGGAGTCTCCACGTATGTGTCTACACATTTAAACTTCTGTTTTTTCTCTCCACCAGCCTTCACTCACCCCCTTGATGATACAGCTGAGGAACGGACCAACACTTTTCACAGTGGGCCTGTCAGCAGCACCTTGTCAGTCATGGAGATCACCTTCATGTCCATCAAGACCCTCCAGGGCAGCAGAGACACCACTGCCAGGTCTGCACTTCCCAGCCCTGTTTCCCTCTGACCTTGGGGACAGCAGGGTTTGCTCATTGTCTTGACATTCAGTTTCAGCCTTATGTTTTTCTCTACCAGTCACTCTTTCTCTTCTGTGAAGGAAACTTTTGCATGCATGGGGACTTGGATTAGAAACACCAAATCATAGAATCATTTTGGTTGGAAGAGACCCTCAGGATCTTTGAGTCCAAACATAACCCATCTCTAGCATTAAACCATGTCCCTTAGAAACTCATTTAAAAGTCTTTTAAACCCCTCCAGGGGTGGTGACTCCACCACTGCCCTGGGCAGCCTGCTCTACTGCCTCACAGCCCTTCCCATGAAGAAATGTTTCCTAATGTCCGACCTGAACCTTCCCTGGCACAACCTAAGGCCATTTTATCTCGTCATATCACTTGATATATGGGAGAAGAAACCAAGAGCCTTTATGCCACAATTTGCTTTCAGAGAGCTGTGCAGAGTGAGAAGGTCTCCCCTCAGCCTTCTTTTGTCCAGGCTAAACTGCTTCACCTCCCTCAGCTGCTCCTCATCAGACTTGCGCCCCAGACCCTTCACCAGCTCCAGTCCCTTCTCTGAACTCACTCCAGCACCTCATGGTCTTTCTTATAGTGAGGGGCCCAAAACTGAATCCAGGATTCAAGGTTCGGCCTCATCAGTGCCCAGTACAGGTGAGGATCACTTCCGTGGTCCTGCTTGTCACACTATTCCTGATACAAGCCAGGACGCTGGTGGCTTTTTTGGCCACCTGGGCACACACTGTCTCATGTTCAGCCACTGCCCATCAACACCCCCAGATCTTTTTCCACCAAGCAGCTTTCCATCCACTCTTCCATGATCCTGTGTTCATGGGGTTGTTATGACCCAAGCGCAGAACCCAGCACTTGTCCTTGTTGACTCTCATAAAACTGGCCTCAGCCCATTGATCCAGCCAGTCCAGATCCCTCTGTAGAGCCTTCCTACCTGCCAGCAAGTCAGCACTCCCACCCAATTTGGTGTCATCTGCAAACTTATGGAGGGTGCACTTGATCTCCTCATCCAGATCATGGATAAAGAGATTAAACAGAACTGGCCTCAATACTGAGCCCTGGGGACACCACTCATGACCAATCCCTAAATGGATTTGGCTCTGTCCACCACAGCTACAGCCACTTCTTTACCCATTGTAGATACACCCATCCAGGCAATGAGCTGCAGCTTCTCCAGAAGATGCTGTGGGATAGAGCGTCAAAGGCCTTGCTGAAGTCGAAGGACAAAACATCCACAGCCTTTCCCTTATCTGCTTGATCACCTTGTCATAGAAGGGGATCAGGTTGGTCAAACAGGACGTGCCTTTCATAAACCCATGTTGACTGGGCCTGATCATATGGTTCTCTTATATGAATCCTGTGATATCACCCAAGATCATCTACTCCACAACCTTGCCCAGCACCAAGGGCAGACTGACAGGTCTGTAGTTCACCAGGTCATCCTTCCAGCTCTTATTGTAGATGGCTGTCATCATGGCCAACATCCAGTCAACCGGGACCTCCTCAGTTAGCCAGGATTGCTGGTAGATAATGGAAAGTGGCTCAGTGATCACCTGTGCCAGCTCCCTCAGCACCCTTGGGTGTGTCCCATCTGGACCCATAGACTCATGGGTGTCCAAGTGATGTAACAGGTCACCAACATCTCCTTGGATGATTGGGATTTCATTCTGCTCCCTATCCTTGTCTTCTGGCTCAGGGGACTCAGTACCTGGAGCACAACTGTTCTGAATGTTCAAGACAGAAGAAAGACAAAGAAGGCATTTAGTACCTCAGCCTTTCCCTCATCTTCTGTCACTATGTTTCCTTCTGTATTCACCAGGGGATGGAGATTCTCCTTGGCCCTCCTCTTGTTGCTGATATATTGATAGAAATTGTGGGAGATTTGAGGGATTTCCTTGAAGTTAATGGACATTGTATGAAACTGAAGTGAATAGGTATCTGAGGCCTTTGTATCGAGCAAGAGAGCAAGAGTCGAGCAGCCTCCATGCCTTACGTGACTTTGTGCAGCCTTGAGCAAGTGAAGAAGAGTCAGCAAGTCAGCAATTTAGTAGATACTTTTTGCTTAGCACTAGAGCTCGTGCAGATTTGTAAAATCCAATTATTTGTTAGTTTTCGGCGTGTGAACAGTAGCTATTGACCAATTACAAGCAGCCTTTAGATGCGTGGATGGCACGTGGACAGGTCAAAAAGATACTTAAGGAGAATTGTAACAATAAACGGCTTTGCTTGAATTCACATTGGATTGTGTGGAGTCTGTGACTTTCGCCCTCCCATGTAATTAGTCCTGACACTGTATCCACAGCAGTGTGTACATATTGCCACCCCCTAGATGCGTTAGGGGGCCAATAAAATCAACCTGACAGATATGCAAGGCCCACTGACTGGGTTTTATCTTTTCCCATGGCCTACATAATGTCCTTAAATGTACCCGAGTACAAGTAGCAGAAAGATCTGTGCATGTTTTACAAGTCTAAAATAGCAAAGGGGTTTGATTGTGAGCCACGTTCCGTGCACGTGAAGTATAAGCTGATTGACGTCCACAATCTATATGCACGTTTAGATCTTGAGCATGCAGCTTGGCAGAGGCCATATTATTTACTTCCCTGTTGTTTTGTGACATAAATGTATCAACTTTATTGTGCTTTTCTATTAACCCTTCACAAGGGGAATCCACCTCCACAGAAAAATAAAAGGGATGAAAGTTTTGCAATGCCCTAAAAATCCCCCAAAGGCATGCAATTGTGTTACTGTGGCTGGTACGGAAAACTGCTGGACTGTTTGGTATTTCTCTAAACTGTCCATGCCAAACTATTCCTAAAAATAGTGCAGTAGCACTAGGGCCCTGTGTTTTCATTGGATTAGTTGCCCGGCCTTGGTCCTGTAAATGAAATTTCAGAATTTGCCAGCTACTTCAGTTTCAAATTGTGACACTGCCATGATCATCAGTATAATGGCAAACAGAAATGGTACCTGACCAGAGTGCGACATTAGCTGCTATCATTTGGTGGCAAATGGAGGGACTGTGTTTGTCAGGCAACATGGGGGGACTGCAGAGATGCTGCTCGCTATTGTAGGAGGAAATTCATGCTGCCAAAGCTCAATTAGAATTGAAGCTGTTCAATACTGTGAAGGGCAATCAAAAGAGCTTTTTAAATGTATGAATAAAAGCAAACTAGAAATAAACTAGAAATAACTTCGGCTCATTACTCAATGAGCATGGTCACCTTATTTACAGGAATATAGGCAAAGCTGAGATGTTTAGTGCTTTCTTCACCTCCTGTGCACCAGCTCCTCCTGCTCTCCTGTGTAAACACTGCACAGTTTAATAAACAGTAAAACACTTTCCTCAGCTGTGTGTGTAAGCTGGATCTGGTGACGTCCACCATCCACAAGGGACATCCACACAAGAACTGGTTTAGACAGAGAGATAGGAGAGGATAGAAATAAGCACAATGAACATGTTGTCTGCCATGTTAATTAGATCTCTGAAGAATGGGGCAAGTTCGTAACTCCCTGAAGCTCGAAGCGGAAACCAGACAGTTGAGAGGAACTGAATGACCAAAGAGTAAGTGGAGGAGAAACCTGAGAGCACTGGGAAGGGCAAATGTCCAGACAGTGCTGGAAAGTTGTCCTTTGACATGGACATTGAATCAGGAGAGGTGGGAACTCCTGAATGACGAGGGAGGTGAAATAATAGAGTGTTGGTAATAGAAGTACAGGGGAAGACGGATATCTCTTCTCCTGCTCTTAGTACACTTCCCATTAATTCACTTTTTGGCTTTTTTTTTCTTTGTTTGTTATAATATGTAAAAAAATCCAAAACCAAAACCAAAAATCACACCAAAAAAACACACACAAAAAGCCAACATAAAAAACATAAAAAAAAAAAAAAAAAACAAAAAAACAGAAACAAAAACCGAATCCACACAAACAAACAAACCCCCCAAAAAAACACCGAAAACCAAAAAAGAACAACAAAGAAGTGCACCTTTCAAGGCAGACATCAGTCATCAGTTGTCCCCTCATAAACAGCCAGTGCTGTTTTAGGGGCCCCAATGTACCTGAGGTGCCTGCCTGGGACTGGCATCTATCACACAGGACCTGGGGAGACCAGAGCACCTTGCAATGCAGGTGGAGCCTGGGCAGGGGGTCCCTCACTATAGGAAAGATCTTGGGGTGTTGGACTGAGTGCAGAAAAGGGGAACAAGGCTGTTGAGGGTCTGGAACACAAGTCTGCTGAGGAGCAGCTGGGCATTCTGAGGGTGTTTATCCTGGAGAAAAAGATGCTGTGAGGAGACCATTTTGCTCTCTACAACTCTTTGAAAGGAGATTGTAGCATGGAGGGTGTTGGTCTTATCCTATGTAGCAAGTGACAGGATGAGAGGAAATGGCCTCAGCTTCTGCCAGAGAAGGTTCAGAATTGATATTAGGAAACATTTCCTCATGGAAAAGGTAGTGAAGCAGTAAAACAGCCTGCCCGGGGAAGTGGTCGAGTCACCATTCTTTGTTCCTTAGCACAGCTTCTAGGAGGATCTGCTCCATGATCTTCCCAGGCACAGGTAAGAGGCTGACAGGTCAGTAGTTTTCAGGATCCTCCTTTCTACAGCAGAGAAACACTGCCACACAGAACAGCTTGGAACGTGGAGACTGGACATAAGGAGGAAGAAATGTCACTCAAAGGGCAGTGTTGTGGCACAAGAAATCATGCAGAAGGAGCACGAGATCTGTCCATGTCCTTGTGTTTCCAGGAACAGAGCATGAGAGTGCAGACACATCAGTCAACGTATGGAAATACCAGGGTGAGAGCAAGGGGAGGAAGCGAGATGGGTGTCTACAGCCTGCAGGGAAACAGAAGCAGCTGTGGGACAGTGTAGGACAACCTGTGGTGGAGATGGCAAAGGGCACTGGCAAGGCTGGATGTCACCAAGAGGACCCAAGACTTTGTCCCCTTGGCTATGGCCATGGCCTCTGCCACCAAGGCCTGTGAGGAGACATGTTGTCCTCAGGCACTGGGGCACCTCATGGCCTCCTTGCACAGCCCCAGGAAGGCTGAGAGCTGTCACACCATTGTCCTTCACTCAGGATCACATAGCCCACATCCTCCTGCCCCAGGAAGAGCCCTGAGCAATGTGTGAGGGACAGGATCTGCCTTCCCAGGGGCTGGGGGTCAGGCCTTGGCCTCTCTGCTTCATCCAACAAAACCAGGCTTTTCTCAGCACCTCAGCTGCCTGCACATTTCCCTTTGTTTATCTGCCACCATGGCCTCCAATTCTCTGCTCTAATGAGTCCCTGGGGAGGCTCTGCTGGTACTTGCCCTCAGTGGAACTCATTAATACTTCAAGGTACTTAGTACTTTTTCTTCTGGCTTTGACTTCTGGAAAGGTTTGTGCAACCTCCTCTCAGCACCTGAGTAATGTT
Source organism: Patagioenas fasciata (assembly GCF_037038585.1). Lineage (NCBI taxonomy): Eukaryota > Metazoa > Chordata > Aves > Columbiformes > Columbidae > Patagioenas > Patagioenas fasciata. Next base: position 1,748,042 of record NC_092528.1, read on the forward strand.
CAAGGACTCAGCACCAAATCACCATGGGGCTCATTACACTGATAAAGCTCTAACAAACCATGTCTCTTCTTGTAATTTACTTCTAGTCTTGTACTGCCAATTAGGGAAGTGTCCTAGTGTAGTTATGGAGAAAGATTTCAAAAATCTGCTAATAAAATGCCTTTTTTGGTTAAAGGGTGTATTTTATTACTTTTCGGTGTGGAGAAGAGATGACTGCAGCATTATCTGATGTTGATCCAGGGTCTCTCCTAAGGAGGTCTGGACTGGCTGGAGAAGCTGTCCCTTGAGCTCTCACACCGTGTGCACAACCTTGCTCCTCACCTCCCCAACCCCATCATTTCTCTCATGGCCCCCTGGGCCTTGCATCCCTTTTCCTTACACCAGACTTCTCCACTGCAGTCTGCAGCTGGATGTGCCAGCTCCTTTGCACCAGCTCCCACCTGCTCTCCTTGGAGACCTGGCTGCACACAGCAAACAGGGACTTTGCTTTACCTTTGAACAATCGAAATAACACTGATAAGAGTAATGGTTAAAAAAACCCACATTCCTCAACTGTACATCAAGGACAAACTGCCACCACTGAGGGTCACCTTCTCCAAGGCAGAACCATGCAAGAAATGTTTTAGACAGAAAGAAAATTATGAAATAAACACGATAAAAGAATTGGCTAAAGGCAGAATTAGACAGACTACTGAAAGACAAGGAAGCATTTAACTCCTTGAAGCTGAAAGCAGCAACTGGATTGTTGACAAGTGTCCGAGTGATCAAACAGTAAGAGGAAGGGAAACCCAGAGAGCAATCGCAAGTGCTTGTGTGCAGATCAGCTGCTGGAAATGGGACTTCAGACATGGTGAGTTTAGTTAGGGCAGGAGGAAATACCTGGAGGATGAGGGAGATCAGATGCACAGATAACAGAGAGAGTGCTGAGAAGGCAAATGTTGTGGAGGATCAGAAGTTCTCCTCTTGCTCTTAATGCACATTCTGAAAAGTCTCTTTTTTATCTCTTTGGAAAACACTGGTATTTAAAGTATTCAAAACAAAGAAAGGAGAATTACAACACCAACAGCTTTTGATACTTAAAGCTGCAAGAAGATATTTCCTTCACTCTACATCTTTCATTTGGTCTGTTTTTCTCTCCATTTTTTTAAAATGTTCTCTAGATTTCTCTCCTACCAAAGCCTTCAGCATTAAGAACGATAATCCTTGTGTCTCACACAGAGTCGAAGGCACCAAACAATCCACTGCCATGGACTATCAGTGCCACTTTTTACCCTTGGCACACAGTGAGTCCTGCTGGAAGCTGTTGGCCACTCTTGCCTGATGGAGGAAAGAAGGATAAAAAGGTGAATTGAACTGTTCTCTGTTTAGATGGCCATGTTGACAGTGACCTCAACAGATCTGTGTTATCTGTCTTTCTACGTGATCATGAGGTAAAAAATACATTTATGTGTTGGCAAATATATAGTAAAATATATATATATCAGTGATAAGTAGATGGGTTAAAACAATCTGGATGTTTGGGCTTGGAAAGGTGCTATAGAAAGGGAGAAACTTTCCAATCACGAGGACAGTCAAGCACTGGAAGCTGTTTCCCAGGAGTGTGCACTCACTCTGTCCCAGAAAGTGACCAAGATGTGTTTGGATCAAGCCCTGAGTAATCTGGTCTGACCCTGCTTTGAGCAGGAGGTTGGTCAAGACACCTCCTGAGGTCCTTTTGATCTTGAATGACACTGTCCTTCCTTCCCCATCATGTTCTAAAATTAGACAAGTCTCTCAGGTTCTCTTTGACTACAAGAATAATTCATATGAGGTGCCGGGCTGCTTCACACTTGCCCCCAAACAGTCCTGACCACATCTTTTGCATCCCTTTTCATTTGCCCCAACCCAGGGTCTTCATTTTTGCTGTCCTAATACCCTTCAAGAAAGAACTTCCCACCTTGTTCATCCTTTCAGAGCAGGTTGTTACTCAGAGGTGTCAGTATCCATGTAAGGAGTCTGCACATCAGCCAGGCAGCAAAGCCACTGTTACAGAAATGGAGATGAGGCTCTTGACCAGCTCCTTGAACCCAGATATCAGAACAACTTGCCTGCTGACATTCCCAGGAACATTTGAACTTTAAATGCAGAGCATGTGAGTCCTGGTTGGGTATCCTGGCTTGTTTCCTGACCTGTGTGGTGCTTCAGGTTTTGAAGAGAATCAAAACCAACTTTTTCACTAGGGTAGTTCCTTTTTATGCGTGTCACATAGGGTAGATGAAGGGAGCTCAGAGCTCCAATCTCTGCTGCACTATAAGGCTTGATACCCCATCCATAGGTACATATCTAAGTGGTTCAGATAAAGGGTGGTCTTGCAAAAGTCACCCTTTGTGTCCCCAGGTGCATGGACACTGCTCATATGCCTCTGCAGAGAGTGGCAGGGGTTGGATCCCTTTCTCAGGAGAAACTCCTTGCTGGAAAGACACAGCTACGGGGGTGACTCAACAAGGTTTTATTGCATTTCACTTGGTATCAGATTTGACATATTTGGTGCTTTTCTGTGATCACTCCTTCTGCACAGATGATCACAGAAAGACAACAGCTTCATAAGAGTTGGTTACAAAGGTCCTGTCATGAACAAGAAATCTCACCGTGAGATCTGGAGGTAATGAGGAAGATTATAACAAGCACCAGGCAAGAATCTCGAGGCCTCTTCTGTAGAGCACGAGGCCCTGAGCAGCAGTGACCGGCCATGTGTGGTGTGGGAGAGCGTCAGGGGATGTGGGGTAGAAAAGGGTGATGGCTGATGACTTCAGCAAATCCTTACAACTATGTCTGAGCCACAAGTGGAATGTGGTTGATGTCTGCGAGTGGAGGGGGAATAGGAGGAAGATTTTGGGGGGGTTATATAAGGAAGGAAGGCATGCTTCTCTTGGACTAGTCATATATAACAGTGACATTTGCACACTGTGGGCGTGGCTGTGCCTGGGAAGTGGGGAATGGCTGCTGCTGGGGTGTTTGTGCTCAGCCATGGCCCATGAGCTGACCCTGCTCTGCTCCTCTCTTACACTGCCCACACTTGGATGGACCTCAGGAATCATCCATGAGCCTGGAGGAAGCACCAACATCTTGGAGCATTGGCCCATTACTGGAGGACAAGAGTGATTCGAGCAAGTTTGGGACTTGGACAGCTCAGGTGATTGGTGACCATTGCCAGGTTTGTGAAAGAAGCTGAATGGGTTTGGGGGACATCATAGGCATTGCCAAGTCTTCAGAAAACCAGAGCCTTGTGGTTAAAGCAAGAGCACTTGGCACCAAACCCACCCCCAAAACACAAATACCCTCCCAGTGACCACAGGCAGAGCCTGAGAACCATAAGAGTGAAAGGGTCTCCTTTGTCTGGTCCTGGGGTGAGGATTTGGCCATTCTGATGATGAACAAACATGAAGGGCTGACAGGGCACCAGAGCCACCTCCACATCACCTTTACCACCTCTGACCACTGTCTCCAGGCTTCTCCTTGTCCAGCCTCCAGGGACAGGGACTGCTTGTGTCAGTGATGGCCCTCCCTGGGCTCCCAAACACCCTCAGAACATGGGGTTGGGTTCCCTCTTTTACTTCGTTAGAGGTTTGTTCATTCTTTCAGTAGCTGCAGTTCAGGATCATGGCAGCAGAGGGCTCATTAACATCCAAAATGTTCTTACAAGCCAAGGCTCTGTGCAGCACTCTCCAAAAGTCTTAAAGTTTGGTGTGGATGATTTCAGAGATTTCTGAACTGTAGCCAAACAGTGAGCATTTCCATAATAAATAGTAATAAATGCAAATATCTTATATTTCCGTCCCCCTCCCAAAGACCTCATTTCCAGAAAAGCTGATATCAACAGTCTCCAAAAAATATTGATCTAGAGAATCTCCTGATAAAGACTGAATATGTCAGAGAAGTGGGTGCCTAAATCACCACTTGAGCAAGGAGACAGTCCAGGACAGCTCAAGAGGAATCACACTCCTCTGGACCAAGAGGTGGGTGTTCCTGGGAATCTGAGGTGCCACAGCACAGTGATACTTGTGTTCAGGTTGCTGGTCAAATGACCCATCTCCTGTTCTGTAATGGTGTCTGAGGTTGCTCTAGGTCACCCCTGACTTGAGCCCCATCCACTGCTGGGTGTTCTCCAGACTCCTGCCTTCAGGAACAAAGGCCTGGGAGACCTTGCTGGTGAAGATGCAGGAAAAGAAGCCATGAAGAACCTCAGTCCTGTCTAATTCTACTCTTGTGAAGTTCAGCAGCAGGTTAATATTACCCTGGTCTATTCTTTTACTGTAAGCAAGCTGTGTCATCTTGCTGCCCTCAGCCTCCCCTGCAGGTATCAAGTCCAGGGCAGCTTTGGCATCATTCCAACATCCATGGACAAGGTTTCTAAATTCCTCCTTTGCAGCTTCCCCTGCTTCCACCTCCTGTGTGCTGCCTTTGTGCCCTGGAGCTCCATCAGTTCAGACAAGCAGCCTCACGAGATAAATGGTTCTTTTCATGGGTACTTGGAGAGATCATTCTCGTGCTTAGGAGCAGGCTGTCCTGTAAGGCCTGCCATATTTCCTGAGCTCCTTCACCCTTCAGATTTACTTCCATGTCACCACCTCGCCTGCCGTCCCCCAGTATGTCAAAGTCTTCTCCTCTGTAGCCACCAGCCTGTGCTCTGCTGCTGGCCTTCCTCCCTCCCCTCTGGTGCCTGGGACCCCCGCTGTTTCCTGGTCACAACAGCCAAGGTGGACACTGATGTTCACATCCCTCACCAGCTCTTCCTTGTTTCCCAGTTCCAGATCCACGTGAGAATCACTCTTGTTGGCCCATCAGGCTGACATTTTAAGCAGTTGGCCCAAGATCCTCTGGACTGTTGGCATCTGCAGTTTTGCCTGGCCAGTGAATGGTAGAACAATTACAGTTCCCCATAGGAACCTGCTCATTGACTGGTGACTTCCTTGAGTTGCCAACAAAAGATCTTTTCTATTTCTTCTCCATGATCAAATAGATTATAACACCCAAAACATTGTCACCCTATATTGGGTTTACATGGCAAAGTCTTGGAACTGGGGGTGAGTGTGGGTGTGCTACAGTTGTCGCCTCTCTGAGAAGACAACAGGAGTTTGACCGTCAGACAGAGCTGATTTCAGCTGCTCCAAGATGGACCCACTCCTGCCAAATCTGAGCCACTCAGTGATGCTGGCAGCACCTCTGGGATATTGTATTTGAGAAAGGGTAAAAAACACTGCACAACAGCAGGTGGGAGAGAGGAGGGAGGAAATGTGAGAGAAAAGCACTGCAGACACCAAGGTCATATCCCATAGGACCCAAGCAGGTCCCTCAGCAGGCCAAAGCTTGCTCTCCTGAAATCCTGCTCTTTGCTTTCTTATCATCTCCCAGGAACCTCAGCTCCACTTTCCCATCCCTGACTGTTCCATCCTGACCAACTCTTTCTGTTTTGTAAGTGTGAAGTCCCACAGGGCACCTCACCCCACTGACTCCTCAGTCACCTGTGTCAGGAAGATGTTGTCATTGAGTTCCAAACCCTCCTGGATGATGATACCTTGCAGATATTGGGATATCTCAGGTCTGCCACAAGGACATGGCCCTGGAAATATAAGGCTTCTTTCATTTGTCTGAAGCAGGCTTCATCTAAATCCTCTTCATGACCAGTGAGTCAGTAGCTGATGTCCAGCGACCACATCATTGCCCATGTTGTTCAACCCTCTCTTGCTGACTCCTCAGCTCTTAGCTGACATTGTCTGTCCCCAGGCAGAGCTCCATGCATCTGGTATTTACCCATCAGAAAACTCTGAATATTGACAAGATGAAGTGACCAGTTCTGTATCAGGGTGGGACAATAACCTCATCCATCAGGACAGAACTGGACCTGACACGCTGAGCGGTGACCCTGAGGAGAAGGGCCTGGGCACTCCAAGGTCCCCACACAAACCCGTGGTGCACGCTCACCATGAACAAGGCAGCTGCACACGGGGCTGCATGAGGAGGAGCGTGGGGACCCAGACACCTGCGGCTTCCCAGTTTGGAGAAGCAGGGAGGAACTGGAGAGTGCAGGGCTCTGCCAAGGCAGGTTCAGCACCTTGTGCACATGGTGTGGGATGCTGAGGGACCTGGGCTGCTTTGGCCCAGCAGCGCTGGGGAGGCTGCAGCAGTGCAGGAGTAGCCTGGGAGTGCTTGAAGGGTGGTTTGAGAGGTGGTGGAGGTTTTCTGCATAGTGGGAAAGAGTTTGAGAAAGAAATAATGGCTGAAAGTGTAGCTGGGGAGGTCCAGGCTGGACATGAGCAGAAAGGAATGTGACTGGAAGGGCAGTGCTGTGGTGGAGCAGGTCAGCAAAGGGAGTCTGCATCAGCCCAAGGCTTTGTGTTTCAAGGAACAGCTGGGGAGGATGAAGAGATTTCAGCAAAGGAAGGAAGATGCTCAGACAAGAGCAAGGTGGGGCAGCAGGGGGGATGTCTGCAGCCTGCAGGGAAAGAGGTGCAGGGGATGCCACAGCACAGGACAGGCTGTGGTGCAGATGATCAAGGGATGTAAAGAGGCTGAAAGCCCCACCAGACATGAGCTCCTTCTCCCCTTGGCTATGGCTGTTGTCTGCACCTCTGATGCCTGTGAGGAGACACCTTGTCCTTCCAGCACAGGGGCCTCATGGCCTCCTTGTCCCCAGCCAGGAACCTGGGAGGTGTGGGACCATAGTCCTGCCCTTGGCCTTGCACAGCCCCACATCACACTGTCCAGGAAGGGCCCTGGGCAATGTGGGAGGGACAGGATCTGCCTTCCCAGGGCTGGTGGTCAGGGCTTGTCCCTTTGGTTAATGAAACACATACAGGTTTACTCAGCATCTAAGAGAACTTCACCTTGCTTTCCCTGACCTGTTGTCACTGTATCCCATTTTCTTCTCTAACCAGACCCTGGGGTCAGTTCCTCAGTAGTGTCCCTCAGTGGAACTCATTAACATTGCAAGAAACTTTGGAGTTTGAATCTGCCCTGGGCTGGCACCTTTCTGAGATGGAGACTGATCACACTCTCATGTTACCCTGAAAAGCCAGCAGACACTGCTGAGAGCACAGGGTTCCACCTCAGACCATGAAATGTCTCACCCTTTCCTAAGGTCTCAGCTCCCCACATTTAGCCCGAGACACACATGGCTCAGTCCCCAGCCCCACAGGTCAGAGCAAAACTGGGACACGTGTTCCCATGGACACACATGCAGGAAAGGACCCACAAGCTCAGGCTGTGACTCTGCAGCTGAAACTGCCATCCCCAGAGAGCCTGACAGCAAGAACAAGATCCCAACAGCAGTGACCCAGAGCAGGGGAGCAAGAAGGACAATGCGGTGAGGGTGGGTGTGAGAGAGGCCAGGGCAGAGGCAGCCGGGCACTCAGACAGCGTCACCCTTCCCCAGCTGTGCAGCCACCTCCCAGACACCAACATTGCCGGGCAGCTGCTCTCAGCCCCTGTGCTCTGCAGAGGAACTGGAGCTCTGGCTGCACAGGAGCTGCTTCATGCCTTGGAGCCCCCGGCCCTGAGGGCAGAGGCTTTGCTGGGTGGGACAGGAGGCCAGGGGGCTGCTCACAGGAGGGATCTGCACTGCAGGGGGTCACAGGGACTTTTCTCTGTTCTCCCTCCCATAACAATTCCGGGTTTAGTTTCCTCCCATTTCTGATCATTTCCCTGCTGCCTGGAGATTCTCCCCCTGGGAGGTGTTTCCCTGTCCATGTCTCTTCCCTGTCAGTGCTCACAGACCCCATCCCACCCTCTGTGCCCTCCCCCTGGCCCTACAGATCCTGCCTGTTCACAGGGCACTGCCTGGGGGCATCTTCCTGTTTGCAGGTTGGAAAACACGATGGGTTAGATTAAGTGTAATGTGTCCAGCAAAAGTGATGCTGTTGCTGCATAGGCAGAGGTGTGGCTGAAGGCATATCGGGATTCTCTTGAAGACCTACTGATGACACAGTTGCAGTATGTAAATATTTTTTTAAAGTGTAGAACTCATTTTGCATCTATTCCCACCCATTCTCCAAGAGCGGGAGACTGAAAACAAAGACTCAGGAAAGTTCCTTGTCTTGATTTTCTTCTTGAAACCTCTTGTTGTAAATATTCTGGGAGTGATCAGGAGCTGTGAGCAGCCCTGACCCACACAGCACCCTCTCCACAGCAGAAGGACCCTGGCATTTTGGGGGTCACTCCTTCCACTCTCACTTCTACTCAGAGCACCATGGGGATCTCCGCGGGCAGGCTGAGCACTGACCCTGGCAGGCGGCAGAGTCCCTGCCCCGGCACAGCCCTGGGCTGCCGGGACCCTGCTCTGCAGGACAGCACTGGGCACCCCTGGATGCTCCCCCTGCACTCACTCTCAGAAGAAGTTGTTGTCATTCCCTTTCCCTCTGACAGTGCAGCAGGGAAGCCCTGCTCTGGAGTGTGTTCTTCTCCTCTACAACAGAGTTACTGTGAGAGACACCTGACAGATCCTGTAAATTTTGGGATGTACCAGCTTAGGGTCTCCCTCCAGGAAATGGAGCTGCATTGTCTACAACCAGAGACTTACCATGTTAGAACTGTGAAGATTTGTCTCATTGAATCCTCAGCAACCTACTACCCCACATTGCTTTAATCTCTCTCTGCCTGGCTGCTCTCCCGTCAGCATCTCCAGGCAGAGCCCTCAGCCCTTCTGCGCTGTGCAGAGGAGCTGCTCCTGGGCAGAGCTGTCTCTCTGCAGCGCTGCCGCTTGCCAGGAGCTCCCTCTGTCCCAGGAGCCCAGTCCAGCTCAGCAGCACAGGAGCAGCCCATGATGTCCCTTTCTCTGTCCCCTCTGGGCTCCATCCAGATGTCCCTGGGGCTCCAGAGGCACAACTTCAAAGTTGAAGTAATCAGTGATGTTGATTCTCTCTCCTCTTCAGAGACACTTCTTCCCAACATTGTATTTTTAAGTTTAAAAAATAAATCGGTATGAGAATCATATTTTCTTGTCCCATCTTTATATAGCACACAAGGAATATTACAGCAAATTATCAAATTTCTGCAAGCTGGGCGAGGAATATCTTCAGTTGAATGAATTCAGGCATTTTGTTCTGGTTTTACACTCTTCAGTTTGGAGAGACATTCATCAGTCTTTAGCCATGTCATGTCTGTGCTCTGAAGCAAAGCCTTTGCACACCTGGGGTCTTGGACACTTGGTACCAGGTTCCTTGTGGCAGGTCAGAGCTGGGCTGGTGCCACAGCTGGGGTGGTTCAGCCCAGATGTGAGGCAATGTCCTCAGCCAGGGACCTGACTGGGTGAGCTGGAGCTGTCAGTGCTGCAGACAGAGCTGTGACACGGGTGGAATGAACTGTCAGGCAGGGTGGCAGAAGTGAATTCATCTGGTCTGCAAGGACAGCAGCCTCCAAGCACAGCAACAGTCCAGTTCAGAGCCCAGTCTAAACATGTGATGTGGTTTACCCAGGGTGGATTGTGTCTGTCCTTCGTGTCTGCTTTCTGTGAGGAAAGAACAGGATTGCTGGACATGGGGACGATAGTGATGCTATTTTACTTGCCAGTCAGCAAGGCATCCATCATGATCCCCTGCAATATTCTTGTGTCTAAGGTAGGATATTATGGTCTGCTTTGATGTTCAAGTAAATGGGTATAAAGCAAGCTGGATGGTTGGGCATAGAAGGACAGTAGATAAAAGGAGAAACTTTCCAGTCATGAGGACAGTCAAGCACTGGAAGGTGTTTCCCAGGAGTGCGCACTCACTCTGGCCCAGAAAGTGACCAAGATGTGTTTGGACAAAGCCTGAGTAATCTGGTCTGACCCTGCTTTGAGCAGGAGGTTGGTCAAGACACCTCCTGAGGTCCCATCCAGCCTGAATGATGCTGTCCTTCCTTCCCCTACATGTTTTCAAATTAGGGAGAACTCTCAGGTTCTCACAGACCACAGAAGTAACTCACGTGAGGTGCAGGGCTGCTTTACAAGTGCTCCAAACAGTCCTCACCACAACTTTTGCATCCTTTTTCTTTTGCCCTGACCCAAGATCTTATTTTTTGTTGTCCTAATGCCCTTCCAGAAAGAACAGCCCATGCTATTAACCCTTTCAGAGCAGGTTGTTCAAGAGGTGTCAGCATCCATGTACAGAGTCTGCACATCAACCAGCCAGCAAAGCCATCATTATAGAAATGGAGGCAAGGGTCTTGACCAGCTCCTTGACCCCAGCAACTGGCATGCCTTGTCTACTGAGATTCCAGGGAACACCTGATTTTTAAGAACCAAGAAGTTTTAGTCCTCACTGAGCATGCTGGTTCATCTCCTGACCCATGTGGTGCTTCAGGTTGTGAAGAGAAACAAAACCAACTTCTTGACTGGGGTAGTTTCATTTTGCACGTGTCACACAGGACAGATGAAGGGAGCTCAGAACTCCAGACTCTGCTGCACAGTTGGGACTTCAGAGACTGGAAATGCAGGGAACGATGTTGTGTCAGTGCACACCACATAAAGATTCTGGCTTCCTTTGGTCCTTTTCACTAAGCTGGGATCTGTTCCTTGGTTTTCTTTGGCTAAAAAGGAAACAACTCCCCTATGCCACCTGCCCCTCAGACCAGAAAAAGAAAGGAGAAAATGTACGGAATAGGGATGTATTGGGAGCAATTCTGACCAAGAGTTGTACTCTTTCATTGATAAAAAAGGTAGAAATGAGAGAAAACACTGTTCTAAAAACTTCATGCAAGAGGATAACGACTGAGATGTAGTATCTGTTCTGAGAATTGAGAATGACTGTTGGGAGGGACACTAAAGCGATTTAGTTCATTTGCATAACGATGAATAAGGAACGATCTGTTACTGTTATTAGTGATAGTAGCACTATTCAAAAAACATCTTTCAGACCATCTCTGTTGTCCCTCGGCTCCAAAGCTCATCCTGCTCAGATTTTGAAAGGATTGCTTCAAACCCCTGTGTCCCAAATCTCTACAACTGTCTCTCCTCAACAACCTTTTACCCCAGGAAGGGGAAACTCCCAATGCAGGCACCAAACCAGTGCCCAACCTGCCTGGAGAGCCAGGAGAGTTGTGCCACACAACAGCCGCCCTTGAAGAAAGCTGCAGGTAGTGGGAATTGAAATGGTTTCAAACCAAATAACAGAATAATAACAACATAGAATCATTCTGTTTGGAAAGGGTGGTCTGGCAAACGTCACCCTTTGTGTCCCCAGGTGCACGGACACTGCTCATGTGCCTCTGCAGAGAGTGGCAGAGGCTGGATGCCCTTCTCAGGACAGATTCCCTCCAGGAGAGACACAGACACAGGGGGAACTCATAAGGTCTTTACAGCATTTCACTCGGCATCAGTTTTGACATATTGGGTGCTGTCCTGTGACTGCCCTTTTTGCACAAATGATCATAAAAACACAATCATTTAGTAAGACATGGTCATAAGGGGGCTGTTATGGACAAGAAAGCTCACCATAAACTCTGGAGAGAGAGAGGAAGTTTATAATAAACACCAGGAAGAACCAAGAAGCTCGAGGTCTATCTAAAGAGCAGGAGGCCCTAAGCAGCCGTGATTGGCCATTGTAGGTGTGGGAGAGGGTCAGGGCATGTCAAGGAGAAGCAATGAGATGGCTGATGGCTTCAGTGAACCCTTCCAGCCATGTCTGAGCCCAGAAATGGAAAGCAGTTGATGTCTGCAGGTGGAAGAGGAATAGGTGGAATATTTTCCTGGGAAAATGGAAGGAAAAAAATTACTCTCTAGGACCAATCGTGTATGGCAGTGCCATTTGCATGCTGTGGGCTTGGCTGTGCCTGGGAGATGGGGAATGGCTGCTGCTGGGGTGTTTGTGCTCAGTCATGGCCCATGAGCTGACCCTGCTCTGCTCCTCTCTCACACTGCCCACGCTTGGATGGACCTCAGGAATTATCCATGAACCTGGTGGATCCATGAACCTCCTGGAGTGATGGGTATGGATCCAAATAGAGGATTCAAGCAAGTTTGGGACTGGGACATTGAGGTGATTGGTGACCATTGCCAGGTGTATGAAAGAAGCTGGGTGAGTTGTGAGGAACTCACAGGCATTTGCAGCTCCACAGAAAACCAGAGCCTTGCAGTTAAAGCAACAGCACTTGACATAAAACCCATCCCCAAAGCACAAAACACACTGACCACAGGGAAAGCCTTGTAAAACATTTGAGAAAAATCTACCAGGTCCCAGGGGTCAGGGCTCAGCCATTCTGGTGATGAACATGCATCAAGGGCTGACATGGCATCAGAGCCACCTCCACATGGCCCTCACCACCTGTAACCAGTGTCTCCAAGTCTTTCCTTCACCAGCCTCCAGGGACAGGGACCTGCACTGGTTGTTTCCTTCAGTGATGGCCCTTCATGGGGTCCTAAACACCCTCAGAAACCTGGGGTTTGCTTCTGCCTTTCACTTCATTAGAGGTTTGTTCATTGTTTCAGCATCTGCAGTTCAGGATCATGGCAGCAGAGGGCTCATTAACATCGAAAATGCTCTTACAAGACAAGGCTCTGTGAGTCTTTTTCCTAAAGGCTTCAAGTCTGGTGTGGATGATTAGGGAGATTTCAGGAATAGTCAAACAGAGAGCATTTCCATAATATATAGCAATAAAGCCAAATTTCTTCTTTTTCCTTCTCTTCTCAGTTTTCATTTTCTGTAATGGTGTCTGAGTGTCTGAGTTTGCTCAGGTCACACCTGACTTGAGTCCGATCCATTGTTGGGTGTTCTCCAGACTCCTGAGTTTAGGAATGAGCTCCCAGGAGACATTACTGGTGAAGATGGGGGCAAAGAAGCCATGAAGAACCTCAGTCCTATCTGATTCTACTCTTGCAAAGTTCAGCAGGAGGCCCACATATGCCCGGTTTCTTATTTTAAGGAAACTGTGTAAGCTCATCTTGCTGCCTTCATTCTCCCCTGCAGCTATGAAGTCCAGATCAGCTTTGGCATCATGTTTACATTGATGGACAAGGTTTCTAAATTCCTCCTCTGCAGCTTACCCTGCTTTCACCTCCTGAGTGGTGCCTTTTTGTCCTGGAGATCCATCAGTTCAGATGAGCAGCCTCACAAGATAAATGCTTCTTTTCATGGGTTCTCAGAGAAATCATTCTTGTGCTTGGAGCAGGCTCTCCTGTAAGGCTGCTCAGGTTTCCTGAGCTTCTTCACCTTTCAGGCCTTCTTCCATGTAACCAACTCGTCTGCCATCCCCCAGTATGTCAAAGCCTTCTCTGGAGCCCACCAGGCTGTGCTCTGCTGCTGGCCTTCCTCCCTCCCCTCTGGTGCCTGGGACCCCACTATTTCCTGGTCACAACAGCCAAGGTGGACACTGACGTTCACATCCCTCACCAGCTTTTCCTTCTTCATTCAGTACCAGATCCAGGTGAACATCACCCTTTTTGCCCACCAGGCAGGCATGTTAATAAGTTGTCCCAAGATTCTTTGGACTGTTGGCACTTGCAGCTTTGCCTGGCCAGTGAATATCAGGCAATTACAGTTACCCATAGGAACCTGCTCATTGACTGGAGACACCCTAAGGTTGCTGACAGAAGATCTTTTCCATTTCTTCTCCATAATCAAGTAGTTTGTAACATCTAACTGGATTTACATGGCAAAGTCTTGGAACTGGGGGTGAGTGTGGGTGTGCTAGAGTTGTCACCTCTCTGAGAAGACAACAGGAGTTTGACCAAAGTCAGTCAGAGAGGATTTCAGCTGCTCCAAGACGGACCCACTCCTGCCAAATCTGAGCCACTCAGTGATGCTGGCAGCACCTCTGGGATATTTATTTGAGAAAGGGTAAAAAACGCTGCACAACAGCAGGTGAGAGAGAGGAGGGAGGAAATGTGAGAGAAAAGCACTGCAGACACCAAGGTCATATCCCATAGGACCCAAGCAGGTCCCTCAGCAGGCCAAAGCTTGCTCTCCTGAAATCCTGCTCTTGGCCTTGTGATCATCTCCCAGGAGCCTCAGCTCCACTTTCCCATCCCTGACTGTTCCATCCTGCCCAACTCTTTGTGGTTTGTAAGTGTGAAGTCCCACAGGGCACCTCACCCCACTGACTCCTCAGTCACCCGTGTCAGGAAGATGTTGTCAATGAGCTCCAACCCCTCCTGGATGGCTGGTACCTTGCAGATATTGGGATATCTTAGGTCAGCCATGAGGGCACTGCACTGGAAACATGAGGCTTCTTTCATTTGCCTGAAGGAGGCCTCATTCCTCTTCCTCGTCAGTGGTCTGTAGCTGATGTCCAGTGACCACAACCTTGCCCATGTTGTTCTGCCCTCTCATGCTGACTCCTTAACATTCAGCTGACATGGTCTGTCCCCAGGCAGAGCTCCACACATTCCTGCTGCTCTCCCACATGAACGTAGACTTCCTCTCTAAATCCAGATCTCCAGTATTGTGAGCACCAGAGCCCCAAGACCGTACTGTTTCTACAGGAGATGGTATTTATAGTGTCCAATAACTCCTCATGCTGTTATGTTGGGAGAGACATCCCTATCAGGATAAACAATCTGCATGCAAACATTAACATCTGAGCAAATGGAGCTTCAGTCAAGGGAGATTCCAGACCTTGAGAAAATCTGAGATTTACCCCAGAGAAAGTTCTTAATTTGTACAAAGAGAAACGAGCAGTGCTGTATCAGGGTGGGACAATAACTCTATCCATCAGGACAGAGCAGGACCTGACACGCTGAGCAATGACCCTGAGGAGAAGGGCCTGGGCACACCAAGGTCCCCACACCAGCCCGTGGTGCACGCTCACCAGGAACAAGGCAGCTGCACACGGGGCTGCATGAGGATTAGCGTGGGGACCCAGACACCTGGAGTTCTCATCCCATTCAGTTCAGCACTGGTGTGACCCCACACACATGGGGGTGTGCCAGTGTGCGGCTTCCCAGTTTGGAGAAGCAGGGAGGAACTGGAGAGTGCAGGGCTCTGCCAAGGCAGGTTCAGCACCTTGTGCACATGGTGTGGGATGCTGAGGGACCTGGGCTGCTTTGGCCCAGCAGTGCTTGGGAGGCTGCAGCAGTGCAGGAGTAGCCAGAGAGTGCTTGAAGGGTGGTTTCAGAGGTGGTGGAGGTTTTCTTCCAAGTGGGAAAGAGCATGGGAAAGAAATAATGGCACAAAGTGCAGCTGGGGAGGTCCAGGCTGGACATGAGCAGAAAGGAATGTGACTGGAAGGGCAGTGCTGTGGTGGAGCAGGTCAGCAGAGGGAGTCTGCATCGGCCCAAGGCTTTGTGCTTCAAGGGACAGCTGGGGAGGATGCACAGATCTCAGCAAAGGAAGGAAGATGCTCAGACAAGAGCAAGGTGGGGCAGCAGGGGGGATGTTTGCAGCCTGCAGGGAAAGAGGTGCAGGGGATGCCACAGCACAGGACAGGCTGTCCTGGAGATGATCAAGGGATGTAAAGAGGCTGAAAGCCCCAACAGACATGAGCTCCTTCTCCCCTTGGCTATGGCTGTTGTCTGCACCTCTGATGCCTGTGAGGAGACACCTTGTCCTTCCAGCACAGGGGCCTCATGGCCTCCTTGTCCCCAGTCAGGAACCTGGGAGGTGTGGGACCATAGTCCTGCCCTTGGCCTTGCACAGCCCCACATCACACTGTCCAGGAAGGGCCCTGGGCAACGTGGGAGGGACAGGATCTGAATTCCTAGGGCTCGGGGTCAAGGCTTGGCCCTTTGGTTAATGAAACACAACCAGGTTTACTCAGCATCAGAGCCCCCTTTCACTTGCTTACCCTTTGTTCTGCTTCAAGTTTTCTGTCCCAGCTACCCTGTGGATGGTTTCTCAGTTGTGTCCCTCAGTGGGATTCATTAATATTACAAGAAACTTTGAAGTTTAGATCTGAGTTTGAATTCTTCAAGTTGTCCTCAGGGTCAGAGGTTCATGGACTCTGCACCAAAGCCACCAGAGGGGTCATTAAAGCGCCTTGGGCTGTTCCTGTGCTGCTGAGCTGGGCTGGGCTCCTGGGACAGAGGGAGCTCCTGGCAAGCGGCAGCACTGCAGAGAGACAGCTCTGCCCAGGAGCAGCTCCTCTGCACAGCGCAGCAGGGCTGAGGGCTCTGCCTGCAACGGGAGACAAGCCAGAAAGAGAGGGGAAATGCAGTGTGGGCTGGGAGGTTTTCTGTGAGTTCACAAGGAGAAAAATCTTCACACAGAGGAGGTGGTGGGATTTGCTGACGCTGGTACAACAGACTAGACAGGTAAGGAAAACTATCAGAAACTTTCTTGTATAGCTAAGGAGGACATGCAGCAGAGCAGGGAATTCCTTCATGAACCATCAGAGGCAGCTGCCTCCTGCTGAGGATGTCTCCAGGTGTGTGAAGCTGTTTCTGCACCCAGGGTTGCCCTGCAGAGCAGGGTCCCTGCCAAGGAGATCCCCACAGGTCTGTGTAGAGAAGCTGTGGGTGGAAGGAGTGACCCCTATCAGGGCAGGAAAGGTGCTTCTGCTGTGGAGAGGGTGCTGTGTGGGTCAGCACTGCTCACAGCTCCAGATCACCCCCAGCGTTTTTCCAAGGGGATGCCTCAAGAAGATCAATGCAAGGATTACCAGACAGATAAGGAGCTTTCCTGAGCCTGCCTTTTCAGTTTCCTCTCCCAAGGGGTGGGGGGTGCAGGAAAGGATAGAATGAAAATGAGCTCTCATGCTTAAACAAGTCACTGAGACTCCTGAACTGCAACTCTGAGTGATCAGTACATCTGCCAGAAGGCTCATAACATCCCTTCACCACCCCTCTGCCTGTGCACAGCACCTGCATCACCTTGGTTGGACCCCTCAGCCTAGTCTGACCTGTCCTGTTTTCCAACCTGGAAACAGGAAGATGCCCCCAGGCAGTGCCCTGTGAACAGGCAGGATCTGTAGGGCCAGGGGGAGGGCACAGAGGGTGGGATGGGGTCTGTGAGCACTGACAGGGAAGAGACATGGACAGGGAAACACCTCCCAGGGGGAGAATCTCCAGGCAGCAGGGAAATGATCAGAAATGGGAGGAAACTGAACCTGGAATGGTTATGAGAGGGAGAACAGAGAAAAGTCCCTGTGATCCCCTGCAGTGCCGATCCCTCCTGTGAGCAGCCCCCTGGCCTCCTGTCCCACCCAGCAAAGCCTCTGCCCTCAGGGCCGGGGGCTCCAAGGCATGAAGCAGCTCCTGTGCAGCCAGAGCTCCAGTTCCTCTGCAGAGCACAGGGGCTGAGAGCAGCTGCCCGGCAATGTTGGTGTCTGGGAGGTGGCTGCACAGCTGGGGAAGGGTGATGCTGTCTGAGTGCCCGGCTGCCTCTGCCCTGGCCTCTCTCACACCCACCCTCACCGCATTGTCCTTCTTGCTCCCCTGCTCTGGGTCACTGCTGTTGGGATCTTGTTCTTGCTGTCAGGCTCTCTGGGGATGGCAGTTTCAGCTGCAGAGTCACAGCCTGATCTTGTGGGTCCTTTCCTGCAGGTGTGTCCATGGGAACATGTGTCCCAGCTTTGCTCTGATCTGTGGGGCTGTGTGCACTGCAGTCTGTGGGGCTGGGGAATGAGCTGAGTCTCCCTTAATCAAATGTCATCATTAGGACACTTGGATATCTCCTGAGGGTTTCCTTCCAAGCTCTGAACTCCCCTCCAGGATGCAAACCTGTCCTACAGCATCTGTGTGTTATCTGAAAGTCCCATGGAGAAGTGCAGAGATGCTGTGACAGATAAAACTGCTGTTGGGTTTGTGAAACAAGCTGTGTGTGTCCTGGACTAAACATGGGGTGCTGAGACCTTAGGAAAGGCTATGACATGTCCTTGTTCTATATGAGAAAGCTGAACCCCAGGACTGTCCCCTGTCTCCTGTTCCATTGATCTCCTGCTGCAGAGCAGGGCTGACTCCTCGGCAGCCAGCGAGCACAGGCCCTGCTCCTCACGGCACCTCCAGCCAGCACCACCCAGGGCTCAGACACGGAGATGGAGGAAGGTCTGGAAAAGAACAAGGGGGTGTGGAACAGTAGGAGTCTATGTAATGGCTTTGATACTACTCAGACAAATCTCCCCTATTTTGTCACTGTCTTTACTTCTTGTGACAGTGCCCTATGTCCAGTGTGCAAATGTCCAACAGCAGCTCCATCACCCAGTTCCTCCTCCTGCCGTTCACAGACACATGGGAGCTGCAGCTCTTGCATTTCTGGCTCTTCCTGGGCATCTACCTGGCTGCCCTCCTGGGCAACGGCCTCATCATCACCACCATAGCCTAGGACCAGCACCTCCATACCCCCATGTACTTCTTCCTGCTCAACCTCTCCCTCCTTGACCTGGGCTCCATCTCCACTACTGTACCCAAGTCCATGGCCAATTCCCTCTGGGACACCATGGCCATTTCCTACACAGGATGTGCTGCCCAACTCTTTTTTCTCTTGTTCTGTGCTGCAGCAGAATTTTTTCTCCTCACTGTCATGTGCTACGACCGCTACGTTGCCATCTGCAAACCCCTGCACTACGGGACCCTCCTGGGCAGCAGAGCCTGTGTCCACATGGCTGCAGCTGCCTGGGCCACTGGGTTTCTCAGTGCTCTGCTGCACACGGCCAATACATTTTCATTGCCACTCTGCAAGGGCAATGCCCTGGGCCAGTTCTTCTGTGAAATCCCCCAGATCCTCAAGCTCTCCTGCTCAAACTCCTACCTCAGGGAACTTGGACTTCTCATGTTTAGTTGTTTTTTTTTTGAGGGATGTTTTGTGTTCATTGTGGTGTCCTATGTGCAGATCTTCAGGGCCGTGCTGAGGATCCCCTCTGAGCAGGGACAGCACAAAGCCTTTTCCACCTGCCTCCCTTACCTGGTCGTGGTCTCCCTGTTTGTCAGCACTGCCATGTTTGCCCACCTGAAACGCCCCTCCATCTCCTCCCCCATTCTGGATCTGCTGGTGTCTGTTCTATACTCGTTGATACCTCCAACACTGAACCCTCTCATCTACAGCATGAGGAACAAGGAGCTCAAGGATGCCCTGAGGAAACTAATGGCGGGATGCATTTAAAAAATAATAAAGTTTTCATCATCTTCTCTTTAATGGATAACAGTTTTAATGGACCTTATTAGAGGCCCAGATCTGTGTGTGTGTGTGGTGTTAGTGGTTATTTTTTAATAAATCCTTTTATATTTTTCATCCCCTTTCTAACTCACTGTCTGCTTTTCCTTCTCAACCCACTGGCTGTATAAATATGGAGCCATGCTCTCTGTGTATTTAAATGAAATAAAGGTCTCTGCAGTGATATTTTTCTCTGATATTGTTCCTCCAAGGCTTTTCTGGAGCTGCAGGGACAGTTACTGTGCGTGGGAGAAGGGTGAAAAATGTCCATCACGGCAGCCCTGCCAGGGAGCACCAGAGGATGGTCTTCCAGTGATGTTCTCGTTCCACTCCCACACTCTCCTTCTCATCCCTTGTGTTGGTGCAAAGCCTGAGTGCTCTGGCAGCTTGGTCCCCGTCCTGCTGTGTGTCAGTGCTGTGAGCGCAGGCAGGGACAGGCAATGGGCACTGCTGTGACAGAGCTGGTCTTTGTAGAAGTACTTCTATAAAGAACAGTGATCTTCTTAGGGCAGTGTCAGAAGACTTAAGTCTTCCTGAATTTTCTGTCAAGAACATGCCCACAAAAGTGGCCACAGATGAAACACCAGTGTACATCTGAACAGTGTGTGTGTGCAGTGCTGGTACACAGCAGTGTCCTCTCACAGCCAGGCCTCCTGCCAGAGACCTGCAGGACCAGCAGAGCAGGGGCTGCGCTGTGCCCCTGTGCACTGGACACCCAGGGCAATCGTCATGGGCTGGCCCCTCCCAACCATCATTTGCAGCACTGGCCTCTCACCCCTGGTCAGAGTTCTTTGTCCCTCCATGGAATTACACTGAATGAACAGGTCTAAGGTCCATGATTGCATCGTACAGATGAGATCTGAGCATGCACACCATGTACATGAGGCGATATGAACCCAAATCAGTACAAACACCATCAGCTATTCCTTGTGGTTCCATGAAGGCCTGTGAGACAGATTTTATTGAAGTCAACATCATGTTGAGACTAATATGTCATAGGAAACCACCAGAATGCAGCACATGGATGTGCTTCCTTGAGCCAATGTCCATTCCTGATGATGAGGGACATCAAAGATAAATGTAGAACATGGTGACACACCATAGGGCTGAGGTGCCTCCCATCCTTTGGGAATAGGAACAGGAGCGCAGAGGGACACTGTGACTCCTGCCTTTGTGCATAGAAGGAAAAGTGTCTGTCCCTGAATATCTCAATGTGTTTTAAGAATCCATGAGGCCAGCTCAGATGTGGACACCTGACAGAACCCTGATATTTCTGTGTGTGACTCCAGGGACAAACCCCAGTGGCACAGTGAGATTCATCTCAACTGCCTTGGACAGGCTCATTGCAAGTGTCCCTGATTGCTATATCACCTTTGCCATCTTCATCCCATGCTGTTCTACACAGTCCTACACCTGCTCCTCTTTCTCTGTGGGAAATCCTGGATTGTGTTCTCAAAAGTACAAAAATAATCAGAGAGGATCAGAGGTCCCTCAGAAAATCAGATGTCAAACCCATCTTCAAGAATGGCAGGAAGAAGAACTGGGAGAATGACAGGCTGGTCAGCCTACGTCTGTCCCTGGGAGGGTGACGAGTCACATTCTCCTGCAACCATCTCCAGGCAGTTGTAGGACAAGGAAGGGATTGCTGAACCCAGATGGGCAGTGGAAAGAAAGGCATGTTGTGTACATGGAGTTTTGCAAGGCCCCAGACATGGTCTCCTGTGGTGGCCTTAGAGCAGCTTGGGGAGATCTGGGATAAAGATGTGGATATTGTGATGGGTAGGAAGTTGGCTGGATGACCGAGACCAAAGATCATCAGTGGTACAAAGTCCTGTGTTTAGTCAGTTTCTAGTGGCATCCCTCAGTGATGAGTACTGGGGCCAACACTGTTGAATGTCTTTATTCTGCCACTTCATCATGTCATGGAGCACATTTTCAGCTCCTTTGTGGATGATGCAAAACTGGGCAGAGGCCTAGAACAACATCACCTGGTGGACCCTGCCTTGAGCAGGAGAGTGAGACAAGATGATGTTCAGGGCTCTCTTCAAACCTGAGTTATTCTATAGTTCAATGAATCTTTACCTTGGAGAGGCATTTGAAGACAGAATATGTAGTCCTTACCAGTTAAAAGAATGAACTCTGCCTGCAATTGCTAACCTAAAATATGTAAATCCTCTCAGTTTTGGTCAGTCTGCTCCTCTAACAAAGGTAAAAGTGACTTTTAAAACACCTAATCAGAACCTGCAAAGAGTACTGTCTACTCTAGAGCCTGCACAATTAGTTGAGTCTTGTTTTAACATCTGTCTCAAGACTGTTACATAAAGGGTCCTTTAGCTGAACTTTGTTCCTTATATGCTCCTTATAATAGTAAAATACACATCCCTAGGATGGGAGCTCCAGGCTCAGCTCGGGACCCTTCCTCAACAAGCATGTGTGGTGATAAAATTATTATGTAACCAATATGTCAATGTGTAAACACTTGGCTCTTTAGGACTGCTGGGAGGGTCTGAATGAAGGGATAATATTTGTATATGATAGATGTTCGTTCTCTACCTGTTGTGCTGTCTTTATTCCAGCATCCAGACTTGCAGAACTCTGTAATAAACAATATCTCATTTCTGGGTGTGGGATTGGCTTTGCACTTTGGGTAGCAAATTCACAAGTAGCAACCAGGAAAAAGGAAAATAACCAAAAAAGTAAGAGAAGCATGGGAGGACATAGAGAAGCTGTCAACATTTCACCTTGCTGTAAAGAATGCTTCTCCTCTCAGATCTTTAGTAGGAAATAGATTTGATCAATGTGATAAAACAAGCATACTTTTATCTAGTCAGGTCATGAGTTATAAGGAGGGTGATGGATGGGTATGGGATTATGAGGTCGCGTCTCAGACACTCATAACTGAGTTGGAGGACTTTGACTGTGAAGGGGACAGTGAGATCAGTTCTGTCTCTGGAGGTGACAGCGCAGAAACAGGAATAGAGCTGGGAAGGTATCTCTGCCTGAGTACACACAGGTCCTACCCAGGAAGAGCCCTTGGAGACGGGTTGTCATGTCCATCCCACCTGAGAACATGAAGGGACAGCAGCAGGGACACGGTCGTGTCTATGAGAGAAGCTGAAAGGCCAGCAGCAATCCTGGGATTTAAAAGATCATGGTGAGGTTACTTGTCTTGCATCAAGTAAAAGACCTCAAGGAGCCTGATGAGTTGGGTTCCCTGCATGAAGGGAAGCTTATGAGATGGTCGAGCTTTCCTTGATAATAGGAAAAAGCAGAAGACAGGAAAAAAATGTCAGAAAGTGCAACTTGGAAGGTGAGGACTGGGTATCAGGAGGAAGGGCAGTGCTACGGTGCAAAAGGCCACCCAGAGGGAGCTGGATCAGCCCATGGTTTGTGTTCCAAAGAGCAGCCAGTGAGGGTGCAGACACAGCAGTGAAGGTGCAGAAATGCTGCGGTGAGAGCAGGTGGGGAAGTGAGATGGGTGTCTGCAGCCTGCAGGGAAAGAGGGGCAGGGGTAGGACCGTGTAGAACAGCCTGTGGTGGAGATGGCAAAGGGCGCTGGCAAGGCTGGAAGGGACCCACAGAACCCAGGTGTCTGTCCCCTTGGCCATGGCAGTTGTCTCTGCCACTGAGGCCCAGGAGAAGCCATGTTGTCCTCATGGCACTGGGGCCTCTCTGCCTCCTTGGAGCCCCTTGGGGAAGCTGGAAGTTGTTGTACCAGTGTTGTCCTTCCCTGGGCCTTGCACACCCACATCCCATGGTCCCAGGAAGAGCCCTGAGCCGTGTGTAAGGGACAGGATCCCCCTTCCCATTGCCTGCAGGTCATGGCTTCTCTGTTCTGCTTCAGAAAGCAAACCAGGGGGTTTCTGAGCATCAGAGCTGAAGAGAAGACTAAAAGGAGACCTCATGGTGGCTACAGCTTCCTCACAATGGGAGAAGGAAGGGAAGGTACTGATCTCTTCTCTGTGGTGACCAATGACAGAAATCAAGGGAATGGCAGGAAGATGTGCCAGGGGAGGGTCAGTTGGACATGAGGAAAAGGTTCTTCACCCAGAGGTGCTGAACACTGAACAGGCTCCCAGGGAGGTGTCACGGCCCCAGCCTGACAGTGTTCAAGAAAAGACTGGACAGCGTCCTCAGACACACAGTGTGAACTGTGGGGTGTCCTGTGCAGGGACAGGAGTTGGATTCAATGATCCTTGTGGGTCCCTTCCAACTCAGGACATTCTACAATTCTATGAAATACTAAGTGAAAAGTCCATGTTTTCATTGTACAGATGAGTTGTAACCATACACATCATGTGCATGTCCAATGTGTGCACATGATGAGATGAACCCAAGGGAGCACAAATGAACCTTGGGGTGCCATAAAGGTCAGTGGGACAGAGATGCTGTTCAGGGGTCTCTTCCAACCTGCAGTATTGTAGGATTCCATGAATCTTTTCCTTGGAGAGCTCTTTCAAGAGAGATATAAAATGCCCCAGAGTAAATACAGCAGCTCCTCTGAGGAACGTTTCTCCACTCAAACCCTTGATAGGAAATCTATTGGATACATTTGATGAAAGCAGCTCAGTTTGATCTGCTCACACACTGGACCACAAGGAGGGTGATGGCTGGGTACGATGCCATGTGGTCACTTGTGTCTCAGGAACTCGTAGTCCAGTAGGAAGCCAATGGCTGTGGAGGGCACTGTGAGGTCACTTCTGCCTCTGCAGGGGATAGGCCAACAGCAGGAACATGGCTGGGAAAGGACTGTGAGGTCACACATACCAGACGAGCAATCGGGCCCAATCAGCATGGCTTTGTGAAAGGCAGGTCCTGCTTGACCAGCCTGATCTCCTTCTATGACAAGGTGACCGGCTGAGCAGATGAGGGAAAGTCTGTCGTGGGGAGTGAATCCGCCACACAGGCTGTGGGTGTTGTGTCCTTAGACTGCAGTAAAGCCTTTGACACCGTATCCCACAGCATCTCCTGGAGAAGCTGCAGCTCATGGCCTGGATGGTGTATCTGTGATGGGTAAAGAACTGGCTGGAGGGCTGGGCCCAAAGAGTTGTGGTGAATGGAGCCAAACCGAGTTGGTGGCCAGTCAGGAGTCATATCCCCAGGACTCAGTATCGGGGACAGTTCTGTTTAATCTCTTTATCAATGATCTGGATGAGGTGATCAAGGGCAATCTCAGTAAGTTTGTAGATGACACCAAGTTGGGCTGGAATGTTAATCTGTGGAGGTTGGGAAGGCCATACAGAGGGATCCTGTCTGACTGAGGCCAGTTGTCTGAGTTGCTATGAGGCCAAGTGCTGGGTCAGGCAGATGGGTCATAACAACCTCCTGGAACAGTACAGGCTTGGAGAAGAGCGGCTGGAAAGCTGCTGTCAGAAAAAGACGTGGGGGTGTTGATTGATAGAGCCTCTTCTGAAGAGCAGGAGGCCTGAGCAGCGGTGATTGGACATGTGTAGGTGTGGGAGAGGGTCAGGGCTGACCCTGCTCTGCTCTGCTCCTCTCTCACACTGCCCACACTTGGATGGACCTCAGATATCATCCATGAACCTGGTGGATCCATGAACCTCCTGGAGTGATGGGTATGGATCCAAATAGAGGATTCAAGCAAGTGTGGGACTGGGACATTAAGGAGATTGGTGACCATTGCCAGGTGTATGAAAGAAGCTGGATGAGTTGTGAGGAACTCAAAGGCATTTGCAGCTCCACAGAAAACCAGAGCCTTGCTGTTAAAGCAACAGTACTTGACATAAAACCCACCCCCAAAGCATGAAACACTCACACTGACCACAGGGAAAGCCTTGTAAAACATTTGAGAAAAATCTACCAGGTCCCAGGGGTCAGGGCTCAGCCATTCTGGAGATGAACAAGCATCAAAGGTTGACATGGCATCAGAGCCACCTCCACATGGCCCTCACCACCTGTAACCAGTGTCTCCAAGTCTTTCCTTCACCAGCCTCCAGGGACAGGGACCTGCACTGGTTGTTTCCTTCACAGCTGTGTCAGTGATGGCCCTTCATGGGGTCCTAAACACCCTCAGAAACCTGGGGTTTGCTTCTGCCTTTCACTTCATCAGAGGTTTGTTCATTCTTCCAGTAGCTGCAGTTCAGGATCATGGCAGCAGAGGGCTCATTAACGTTGAAAATACTCTTACAAGGCAAGGCTCTGTGCATCATTTTCCTATAGGCTTCAAGTCTTGTGTGGATGATTAGGGAGATTTCAGGAACAGGCAAGCAGAGAGCATTTCCACAAGAAACAGCAATAAAGCCAAATTTTTTCTATTTCCTTTCCTGCTCTCCCTTCCCTCCCTTTACAGAACAGGTGGCATCGACAGCTTCCTGTTCATATTGATGTGGAACGTCTCAGGATAAGACTGAATGTATTGGAAACGTGGGTGCCTAAATCACCATGTGAGTGAGGAATCACACAACTCTGGACCAATACATGGAAGTTCTTGGGAACCTCAGGTGCCACAGCACAGTGATACTTGTGTTCAGGGAGCTGGTCAAGTGACCCATCTCCTGTTCTGTAATGCTGTCTGAGTTTGCTCAGGTCAGCCCTGACTTGAGCCCCATCCACTGCTGGGTGTTCTCCAGACTCCTGCCTTCAGGAACAAAGTCCCAGGAGACCTTGCTGGTGAAGATGGAGGCAAAGAAGCCATGAAGAACCTCAGTCCTGTCTGATTCTATTCTTAAGAAGTGCAGCAGCAGGCCCACAATCGCCCTCTCTATTTAACTGCAAATGAAGCTATATCAGGTCATCTTCCTGCCCTCAGCCTCCCCGCAGGTATCAAATCCAGGGCAGCTTTGGCATCATCCCCACATCCATGGACAAGGTTTCTAAATTCCTCCTTTGCAGCTTCCCCTGCTTCCACCTCCTGTGTGCTGCCTTTGTGCTCTGGAGCTCCAACAGTTCAAATGGGCAGCCTCACGAGAAAAATGCTTCTTTTCATGGGAACTCAGATCATTCTTGTGCTTGGAGCAGGCTGTACTGAAAGGCTGATCAGATTTCCTGAGCTCCTTCACACTTCAGACCTACTTCTATGTCCCCACCTCTATCGGCCGCTGTCCCCCGGTATGTGAAAGTCTGGAGCCCACCAGCCTGAGCTCTGCTGCTGGCCTTCCTCCCTCCCCTCTGGTGCCTGGGACCCCACTGTTTCCTGGTCGCAACAGCCAAGGTGGACACTGATGTTCACATCTCTCACCAGCTCTTCTTTGTTTCCCACTTTCAGATCCAGGTGCGAATCACCTTTGTTGCTCACCAAGCAGACATGTTAAGAAGTTGTCACAAGATCCTCTGGACTGTTGGCACCTGCCACTTTGCCAGGCCAGTGAATGTCAGGGCAATTACAGTTCCCCATAGGAAACTGCCTATTGACTGGTGACTTCTTCAGGTTGCTGACAGAAGATCTTTTCCATGATCCAGTAGTTTACAAAACCTAACGCGCTGTCACCCTGTACTGGGTTTACATGGCAAAGTCTTGGAACTGGGGGTGAGTGTGGTTGTGCTAGAGTTGTCACCTCTCTGAGAAGACAACAGGTGTTCGACTGACATCAGACAGCTGATTTCAGCTGGCTCCAAATGGACCCACTCCTTGCCAAATCTGAGCCACTCAGTGATGCTGGCAGCACCTCTGGGATATTGTATTTGAGAAAGGGTAAAAAACACTGCACAACAGCAGGTGGGAGAGAGGAAGGAGGAGATGTGAGAGAAAAGCACTGCAGACACCAAGGTCATATCCCATAGGACCCAAGCAGGTCCCTCAGCAGGCCAAAGCTTGCTCTCCTGAAATCCTGCTCTTTGCCTTGTTATCATCTCCTAGGAGCCTCAGCTTCACTTTCAGATCCCTGACTGTTCCATCCTGACCAACTCTTCCTGGTTTGTAAGTGTGAAGTCCCACAGGGGACCTCACCCCACTGACTTCTCAATCACCCGTGTCAGGAAGATGTTGTCAATGAGCTCCAGCCCCTCCTGGATGGCTGGTTCCTTGCAGATATTGGGATATCTCAGGTCTGCCACGAGGACACCGCCCTGGAAACATGAGGTTTCTTTCATTTGTCTGAAGCAGGCCTCATCTCATTGCTCTGCCTGATCAGTGAGTCTGTAGCTGATGTCCAGTCACCACAACATTGCCCATGTTGTTCTGCCATCTCTTGCTGACTCCTCAACCTTCAGCTGACATTGTCTGTCCCCAGGCAGAGCTCCACACATTCCTGCTGCTTTTCCACATGAAGAAAAACTACCCCTTTGAATCCAGACCTCTGGTATTATAAGTACCAGACCCCCAATAGCCCACACTTTCTCCAGGAGATGGTGTTTGTAGTGCCCTGCAGCTCCTTATCCTGTTGTCTTGGGAGAGACACCCTAATCAGGTTAAACCATCTGCATGAAAACATCAATAGCTGAGCAAATGGAGCTTCAGTCCAGGGAGAGCAGCAACTTTGAGAAAATCTGGTGTTCACTCAGGTTCGGGTTTGTTAAGTGGAAGTGACCAGTTCTATCCAGGGGCAGGAGAACAAACCCATCCATAAGGACATGGCAGGACCTGACACGCTGAGCAGTGACCCTGAGGAGAAGGGCCTGGGCACTCCAAGGTCCCCACACCAGCCCGTGGTGCACGCTCACCATGAACAAGGCAGCTGCACACGGGGCTGCATGAGGAGGAGCGTGCGGACCCAGACACCTGGAGTTCTCATCCCATTCGGTTTAGCACTGGTGTGACCCCACACACACGGGGGTGTGCCGGTGTGCGGCTTCCCAGTTTGGAGAAGCAGGGAGGAACTGGAGAGTGCAGGGCTCTGCCAAGGCAGGTTCAGGACCTTGTGCACATGGTGTGGGATGCTGAGGGACCTGGGCTGCTTTGGCCCACCAGCGCTGGGGAGGCTGCAGCAGTGCAGGAGTAGCCAGAGAGTGCTTGAAGGGTGGTTTCAGAGGTGGTGGAGGTTTTTCTGCATAGTGGGAAAGAGCATGAGAAAGGAATAATGGCACAAAGTGCAGTTGGGGAGGTCCAGACTGGACATGAGCAGGAAGGAATGTGACTGGAATGGCAGTGCTGTGGTGGAGCAGGTCAGCAGAGGGAGTCTGCATCAGCCCAAGGCTTTGTGCTTCAAGGAACAGCTGGGGAGGATGCAGAGATCTCAGCAAAGGAAGGAAGATGCTCAGCCAAGAGCAAGGTGGGGCAGCAGGGGGGATGTCTGCAGCCTGCAGGGAAAGAGGTGCAGGGGATGCCACAGCACAGGACAGGCTGTGGTGGAGATGATCAAGGGATGTAAAGAGGCTGAAAGCCCCCACCAGACATGAGCTCCTTCTCCCCTTGGCTATGGCTGTTGTCTGCACCTCTGATGCCTGTGAGGAGACACCTTGTCCTTCCAGCACAGGGGCCTCATGGCCTCCTTGTCCCCAGCCAGGAACCTGGGAGGTGTGGGAGCATAGTCCTGCCCTTGGCCTTGCACAGCCCCACATCACACTGTCCCAGGAAGGGCCCTGGGCAATGTGGGAGGGACAGGATCTGACTCCCCAAGGCTGGGGGTCAAGGCTTGGCCCTTTGGTTAATGAAACACATCCAGGTTTACTCAGCATCAGAGAGACCTTTACTTTGCTTTTCCTGACTAGTCATCTCTGCCTCCATTTTTCTGTTCTAACCAGACCTTGGGGATGGTTTCTCAGTTGTGCCCCTCAGTGGGACCCATTAGCATTACAAGAAACTTTGGAGTTTGAATCTGAGTTTGACTTCTTGAGAAGTTGCATCAACTCCACCTCAGGGTCTGAGGTCCATGGACTCAGCACCAAACCCATCAGAGGGGTCATTAAAGCGCCTTGGACTGCTCCTGTGCTGCTGAGCTGGGCTGGGATCCTGGGACACAGGGAGCTCCTGGTAAGCGGCAGCGCTGCAGAGGGACAGCTCTGCCCAGGAGCAGCTCCTCTGCACAGCGCAGCAGGGCTGAGGGCTCTGCCTGGGGATCTCAGGGAGACGAGCAAGGCAGAGAGAGATGAAAGGTCGTCAGGACTGGGAGGATGACTGAGAGCTCACTGGAGAAGAAACCTTTGCAGCCCTTGCCATGGTAAGTCTCTGGGTGCAGGGCAATGCAGCTGTAGCTCCTGGAGGCATCTCCTAAAACTGGCACAGGCTCAGCTGGTGGGATCTGTAAGGACGGGGATATTGTCAGGGAATCTTGAACAGTTGTGAAGCCAGGTGAGCACCCAGGGGTGCCCAGTGCTGTCCTGCAGAGCAGGGTCCCTGCACCCCAGGGCTGTGCCGGGGCAGGGACTCTGCCGCCTGCCAGGGTCAGCGCTCAGCCTGCCCGGGGAGATCCCCATGGTGCTGCAGGGAGAAACTCTGCCTGAAAGGAACAACCCCAGCATTGCAGGGTCCTTCTGCTGTACTGGGTCAGAGCTGCTCAGAGCTCCACATCACTGCAGGACATTCCCAGGGGACTTTTAAAAAAGTGCAGCAAGGCAGTGATTACCTGAATGGGAAGGATCCTGATAATTTAGTCATTTACTCTGGGTTGATTGGGTGGGCGCTGGGGCATAGAAACTAATTTCTTGGTTCAGAATGAGGCCCTGAAATTCAAGATCCATTTCTCTTAAAGGTGAATAAACCTGGGAATACCAGAACTAAACACACCCTGGGTTATAGACAGCATCAGGATGAGTTTTCCAGGCTCATCAAGGCTGGTCTGTTGTTCCCATCAGAGCTGCCCACACAGAGCTGCCCCTGGGCAGTGCCCGGCTGCTGGGAGGGGTCTGCAGCGCAGAGCTGAGCACACAGCGGGTGGGATGGGGTCTGTGACACTGACAGGAGGAGACCTGGGGACACAGACACAGCTGCAGGCAGGGACAGCTCCAGGCAGCAGAGCAGGGGGTGCTCAGCAGCTCTTTTGATCCTTCTCTGCAGATGATGCTGGGTGTTGTCTGCTGGGCAATGATCCGACGGTCCCTTGAGCACACTCGATCTTCAGGGGCCCTGACTCTGCTCTGCTGAGCCTTTCCTTGGGGTCCGCACTCTCCTCTCAGAGTCCTTTGCTTCTCTCAGTGAGGGGTCGTGTCCTGCTCTCTCCATCACATCTCCACCTCTGGGCTGGGGCAGGGAAGAGTCTGCAGATGTGCCCTTTCGAACAGTGCTCACCCACTTCTATATGACTCCAGTTGTTTGGCTTTTTCAGAGAGTTATTTGTGTGTGAATTCATCTTCAAAGCAGCACCAGCAAAATCTCTCAAGAGATGGGTTAAAAAACGGAAAGACACTGCTACTCTCCTGACTCTGTTCTAAGCCATAGGAAGCTGAGCCCTATCACCTGTCCTGCCACACAACTCTCCTCATTTTGGTCATGAAAATGAAGACTTTCTCCCTTCCCATATGTGATGGTGGAAAATAAAAACCACAGACAATATTATTATGAAGACATGTTAAGGCTCCCTTCTGCAGCCCACGTTCTTAGAGACATGAGTGCAGATACTGAACTTTTCCACCAATGGTGGTTTACACCTGACACTGCCTGTGAATGCTGGATCTGTCACAAACCAGCTCCCGTGTCCCCGCTGGAGCAGAGCAAAGCTTGCTGCTTGGCAGCACACGGGAAGAGGTCCTGCTGCTCACAGCACACTCAGCCAGCACAAACCAGAAGATAGAAATGCATTTCAAATGAAGTGATTACTATGAAAAGATGTAGAGGACTTTTCAGAAGAGTCTTCCTGCATTTAAATTTGTCATTTCGTTTTTTAGACCAGTACCTCCATGTCAGGAAGGAGCAAATGTCCAACAGCAGCTCCATCACCCAGTTCCTCCTCCTGCCGTTCACAGACACACGGGAGCTGCCGCTCTTGCACTTCTGGCTCTTCCTGGGCATCTACCTGGCTGCCCTCCTGGGCAACGGCCTCATCATCACCACCATAGCCTGGGACCAGCACCTCCACACCCCTATGTACTTCTTCCTGCTCAACCTCGCCCTCCTCGACCTGGGCTCCATCTCCACCATTGTCCCCAAATCCATGGCCAACTCTCTGTGGGATACCAGGGTCATTTCCTATGCAGGATGTGCTGCACAACTCTTTCTTTTTTTCTTTTTAGCTTCAGCAGAATTTTACCTTCTCACTGTCATGTCCTACGACCGCTACGTTGCCATCTGCAAACCCCTGCACTACGGGACCCTCCTGGGCAGCAGAGCTTGTGTCCACATGGCAGCAGCTGCCTGGGCCACTGGGTTTCTCTATTCTCTGCTGCACACGGCCAATACATTTTCACTGCCCCTGTGCAAGGGCAATGCCCTGGGCCAGTTCTTCTGTGAAATCCCCCAGATCCTCAAGCTCTCCTGCTCACACTCCTACCTCAGAGAAGTTTGGCTTCTTGTGTTTAGTCTGTTAATTGGTTTTGGATGTTTTGTGTTCATTGTGCTGTCCTATGTGCAGATCTTCAGGGCCGTGCTGAGGATCCCCTCTGAGCAGGGACGGCACAAAGCCTTTTCCACCTGCCTCCCTCACCTGGCCGTGGTCTCCCTGTTTCTCAGCACTGCCATGTTTGCCCACCTGAAGCCCCCCTCCATCTCCTCCCCATCCCTGGATCTGGTGGTGTCTGTTCTGTACTCGGTGGTGCCTCCAGCCGTGAACCCCCTCATCTACAGCATGAGGAACCAGGAGCTCAAGGATGCCCTGTGGAAACTGATGACTGGATTTCTTCTGAACCTATAAACTCTCTCTGTCTTCTTCTACATAAGAAGACATTCTCATTGCAGGTTCATCCTGTGTGTAGTATTTTTTGTTTCTAGTTGTGAGTTTGTTTTTTTTTTTTTATGATAATATTTTTATTCCCTTTCTAATTGACTGCCTGCTTTTCTTTTCTCAGTGAGTGTCTGTGTCAATGTGGAATCGTGTTCTCTGTGTCTAAGCAAAATAAAGGATCCTTCACCAGTATTTTTCACTGACATTCTTTCTCCAAGACCTTTCTGGAGCTGCAGTGGTAGTTCCCATGTGCATGGGCAGAAGGGAAGAGAGTCCAGCATGGTAGCCCTGCCAGGGAGCACCAGCGCTTGGTCTTCCAGACCTGTTCTGGTTCCACTCCCACACTCTCCTTCTCATCCCTTGTGTTGGTGCAAGGCCTGAGTGCTCTGGCAGATTGGTCCCTGTCCTGCTGTGTGTCAGTGTTGTGAGCGCAGGCAGGGACAGGCAATGGACACTGCTGTGACAGAGCTGGCCTCACAACAGCCTTTCCTGATAGAAAGGTGATCTCCTCAGGGCAGGGCTTCAAGGTTTAGGTCTTCTTACAAAGATACTCTCAAGAACATGCCCAAGAAAGTGACCCACATATGAAACACCATTGTTCAGCTGAACCGTGTGTGTGTGCAGGGCTGGCACACAGCAGTGTCCTCTCACAGCCAGGCCTCCTGCCAGAGACCTGCAGGACCAGCAGAGCAGGGTCTGGGCTGTGCCCCTGTGCACTGGACACCCCACAGAATCTCCCCCAGGGCATCGTCATGGTCTGGCCCCACACTGCCAGCCCTGGTCTCTCTCCCCAGCTCACAGACATTGCTCTTCCCTCCATGGATGGACACTGAATGAGTAGGTCAGAAATCCATGTCTGCATTGTAGAGATGAGATGTGAGCATGCACATCATGTACGAGAGGTGAGATGAATCCAGGTGAACACTAACGACAGTAGCTCTTCCTGGGGGTTCCATGAAGGCCTGTGGCACAGACAGTGTCTCAAGGTCACTTCACATTGGGAGTAACAGCCTATGGGAAACCACCCACTGGGATCTTCTTGCTTGAACTGATGTCTCTGTGTCCATTCCTCATGATGTAGGACACCTCAGATGAGTGCAGAGCAGGTGACACAGCACAGGGCTGAGGCTTCTCCCATCCCTTTGGAGTGGCAACAGGAGACCAGAGAGAAACTGAGACTACGGCCTCTATGTGCAAAAGGGTCAGACTCTGTCTGTGAGCATCCCTGGGTGCAGAAGGAGTCCTGAGACCAACTCAGATATGGATGCCTGTTGGAACCGTGGCATTTCTGTATGTTATTCCAGGAACAAACCTCAGTGGCCCAGTGAGATTCATCTCAGCTGCTGGGACAGGCTCATTTCAAGTGCTCTGTCACCCTTGCCCATGATTCTGGATTGTGCTACCAAGAGTGACAGCAGAATCAGAGAAGTTCTGAGGTCCTCAGGAAAGGAAGATGTCAAACCCATCTTCAAGAAGGGCAGGAAGGAGAATTTGAAGAATGAAGGAGTGGCCAGCATACCTCTGTCCCTGGGAAGGGGATAGGCCATGTCTTCCTGCACCAGTTTCCAGGAACCTGAAGGACAAGGAAGGGATTGCTGAACAGAAATGAGCGAAAAACCCAATGAGTCCCAAGAAATGCTCTGGACCCATCCCAGAGCTTTAGACCCCCAGGAAAGAGCTCAGTGACGGTGCAGCCCATCCAGCTGCATCTGTGTCCCTCACTGAGCAGCACAACCAGTGTGCAGTCACCCCATGGTTCTGCAACCAACCTGCTCTGCAGAGCATCACTGCCGGTTTGGGGCCCAGTGGGGAGAACAGGATGGGACCAGGAGCACCAGAGCAGATCAGAGGAGGAATGGGGGAGATCACACAGGAGCTGACCTGGGCTGGAAATGGCCTTGGAGAGAAAAATGCTGCTGTTCAACTGCCCCATGATTATACCCAGAGTTTAGGGTGCAGGGCCAGAAATCCTTGCTGTCCTGGTGCTTCACCAGGCCTGGGAAGTAGCTGTAGAAGAATTGGTGTCCCCCACTTGCCATCCCTTAGTGCATCATCCCTCGTGAAGGGTGGGATGGAAAGCAAGTCTGGGACCCTGTGTCAGGACTTGCACTGAAGAAAGTATTCACCCAGAAGCCACATCATTTTGCTCTGGTATTTCAGTGCTGGTGCTCATCACATATTCTTAAGACAAACTTATGCATCCCTCTTGTTAACCTTACCCCAAAAGTCACCCCTAGAAAAGGTTCCTGAGCTGGGGTTGAGCTGGAGAACTGGGGTCCAGCTGTGACCAGGGGAAGGACAAGGCCTGTCCTGGGTCCCCTAAAGAGCTGGCAGCCTCTGTGACCTCCACCAGAAAAGGCAGCATATAGGAAACTGTAGACCATCCCCAAGCCCTTTGGAGGCCCTTATGAAGAGTTCCTCTCTCCAAATATTCAGCACAGCTTGTTGCTGCACAAACAACCAGGAGAAGCTGCCCAGATCCCTCATTCCAGTCCCCATCTCCTCCACCCATTACAGGAAGTGCTCTCCCCCTTGTCACTGAGGTGGTTCCAGGGACCCAAGAGACACCTGTGGGGAGGAGATGTTGGGTAGGGATATAGTGTCCTTCAGTCCTCATGGTAGCTCCTGCTGGGCTTTGTGCCAATGCTCACAACCCTCTGAGCCTGGATGTTCAGCCAGTTCTCAGTGCTGCTAAACAGGAATATGCCCATGAGCACATTGGGCTGCACTGGGAGGAGCGTGGCCACCCAGACAAGGGCAGTTATTGTCCATCGTGACTCAGCACTGGTGTGGTCACATCTGGAGCGGTGTGTCCCAGTGTGAGGTTCCCCATTCTGGAGGAACGGGGAGGAGCTGCCATGTGGTCAGAGAAAGTCTGGGTCATGTGTGGAGATGTTGAGAGACCCAAACTTCTTTAGCCTGGTGAAGGGGAGGCTGAGGAAACATGCTGGTTTTACTGAAATTGAGTTAATTTCCTTCATGCATTTTGAACCTCTGTCCTTCACAGCCAGTACAGTCTTTTGTTTAGTTTTACTATGACAATAGTGAGATAATGACGTTTCTTCCCTGGGATAGAGTTAATTCTGTCTTTCAGCAGCTTTACAGTGTTTGCCATTTGCTATGAAAGGAATGTCAGAACTCACTGAGATCTCGGCTGTTGTCAGGGAAACCAAGGACTTCTTTGGCCATCCAGCTGCAGATGCAAATTGGCAAGAGGGGGCACAGACAGGACAGCACCTGGATTGACATCCGGGTCAATCAACGAGCTGTTCTCTACCATTAGTGTCATGCTCGGTATAAAGCTGGAGATGCCCTTTCCAGCCAGTTAGTTTTGGTTTGACGGCTACTTTGATTGACTCTGTTTGGAAGTTCCATTCTATTGGGAGTTCAGTGTTAGTTCAGATTTATGATGTTTTCCTGATTTTCAGTTGGTCCTTGGGCCTCTCTGCCTTTTGCACTTTTACTTACTCTTGCTGGGATCAGCTGTTCAGGACCAGGGTGCTCTCTTCTTTGGGGCTGCCTGCTCAGCACAACTGGAGTTATGTGGGGGATTGCACTGAGTATCATATATTTTACTTTATGTGTATTTTAGTTTAAGCATATTAGAAGTAGCAGTGTATTATTTTCATTGTCTTATTATATTTTTTTTATAAACTCACAGGTTTCTCTCTTCCCTTTCATTTCTCTCTCTTATCCCACTAGAGGACTGGGAGCAGGATGTGAGCAGCTCTCATGGTCTTAGTTGGTGGCTGTGATAAAATCATGACAAGAAAAGGTAGTCGTAGCTTCAGAAATGTTGAAAATCACTTTCCAAGATGACGGCACTTTTTCTTTTTAGTAGATGGAAACAGCAAGAGAAAGGAAAACCATCAGAAACTGCAGCTCTGGAGGTCCAGAGTGGAGCTCAGGATAAAGAAATGTCATTCTGAGCACAGTGCTGTGGTCATTGAGATGGACTCTGGATCAGCCATGGCTTTGTGTTTCAAGGAACAGCTGGTGAGGGTGGAGAGACAGCAGCACAGATGGGGACACACTAGGGTGAGAACAAGGTGGGGAAGCACATGGGGTGTCTGCAGCCTGTGGGGAAACAGCCACAGGCCTGGGACAGTGTAGGATGGACCATGGTAGACATGGCCAAGGGCACTGGCAAAGCTGGATGTCCCTGCAAGAGCCAAGGTCTTTGTCCCCTTGACTATGGCTGATGTTCCTGCCACTGAGGTCTAAGAGGAGACACATGGTTGTCATGGCCATGGCACCCGTTGCCTCCTTGCACCCCCAGGGAGTGTCACACCATTGTCCTTCATTGGGCATCACACTCCCCACAGCTCAAGAAGAGCCCTGAGTCACACGTGAGGGACAGGATCTCCCTTCCTAGGGGCAGGGGCTCAAGGCTTGGCCATTGTCCTTCATCAAACAAACCAAGGGTTTTCTCAGCATCAGAGCTGCTGCACTTTGCTTTTGCCTGATGCAATCACAGCCTCCAATTATCTGATCTAACGAGTCCCCGGGCAGGCTTTGTCAGTAACAGCCCTCAGTGGGGACCATTAATGCTTCAAGGTACTTTGGAGTTTGCTTCTGACTTGGACTTCTTGAGAAGATTCTTCAGTCTGTGCTTGGTATCTGAGGTTCATGGACTCAGCACCAAATACGCCATGGGGCTCATTAAAACTCAGAAAGCCCTAACGAGCGATGTTTCTTTTGGTAATTTCATTCAAATCTTCAAGACTTGTAGAACTAACTGGAGAGGTTTCAATGGAACACTTAGTGATGAAGATTTCAATAATTTCTTAAAGGAGGGTTTTTTCTTTCAAGGGTGTTTTCTGTCATTTTTCATTGTATAGAAGAAGTGACAGCAGCATTCTACACTGGACATTGATCCAGAGGGTCTCCTGAAGACATCTGGACAGGCAGGAGAACAGTGCCTTTAGGCTGGACACTGTATGGACAACCTCACTCCCCACCCCCACCCCCAGTCTGCCAGTTCCCTCATTGGCCACCAGAGACTTGCATCACTTTTCCTCACATCAGGCTTCTCCACTGAGCTCTGCAGGAGATGCTGCACCTCCTGTGCACCAGCTCCACGTGCTCTCCTGTGCAAACACTGCACAGTTTAATAAACAGTAAAACACTTTCCTCAGCTGTGTGTGTAAGCTGGATCTGATGAGGTCCACCATCCACAAGGGACATCCACACAAGAACTATTTTTAGACAGAGAGATAGGAAAGGATAGATAGAAACACAATTAACTTGGTGTGTACCATGTTAATTAGACCTCTGAAGACTGGGGTAAGTTTGTAACTGCCTGAGGCTCAAAGCAGAAACCAGACAGTTGAGAGGCAACTGAATGACCAAAGAGCAAGTGGAGGAGGAAACCTGAGAGCACTGGGAAGGGCGAACATCCAGACAGACTGTCGGAAAGTTGTCCTTTGACATGGACATTTAGTCAGGAGAGGTGGAAACTCCTAAATGACAAGGGAGATGAAATAATAGCGTGTTGGTAATAGAAGTACAGGGGAAGACCGATATTTCTTCTCCTGCCTTTAGTACACGACCTGGTGATTCACTTTTTGTCCTTTTCTTTTTTTAGTTAATATGTTAAACAAACCACCACCAAGCCCACACAAACAAACAAAAAACACCCCCAAAAAACCAAACAAACAAAAAACAAACAAACACATACACACAAAAAACCCCATGTGCACGTATCCAACAGACATCAGTCATTAGTTGTCTCACCATAAACAGCCAGTGCCATTTTAGGGGACCCATTTTATCCGAGGTGCTGGCCTGGGATTGGCATCTATCACAGAGGACCTGGGGGAGACCAGAGCACCTTGCAATGCAGATGGAAGTTAGGCAGGGGTTCCCAGGGCATCTACACTGGCACCAGGTGTTTGTGTCCCTGGAGCTGAAGACATTTGTGTCCTAAATCCATGCCCAGTTCTGCAAAACTCTTAGTTTTTCAAAGAAATAAATACCCCAAAATACTTAAAAAGAAAATAAATAAATGTTTAATATGTAAGAATGTAATATGTGCCATATGAAAAATCAATATGTAAAAAGCTATCCATGTAGCTGAGGACATGTGTGTCTTATATCCATTTCTAGTTGTGGAAAACACTTTCCTTTTTGAAGAAAATAACCCCCCAAAGACCTAAAAAAAAGGAAAAGTACATTGAAACCTTCCTTGACTTTGAAACTTTGTCTTCAGTTCATATTTTAACTTTCATTGACATTAACTGACATCGGATGGGCCTGCAGGCATGAAGCCAAGATCATTTTGTGTCTTGCATAGCGCCTCATGCCCTCTAAACCTTCCCTGCCCAGGACTCCTCACACTTGGCTTAGAGCGAGTCGCACTGAGGTGTTGGCTGGGTTTAGATGTTGGTTTAGATGGTCACCTACAGCACAGGTGCGTTCATGTCCCTTAGTCATCTCCTTTGCTCCCATTAGAAACAGAGCCCAGCATCACAATGGGATCATAAGAGAACTGAGGTTGAAGGGACCTCAGCAATCTGCAGTCCAACCTGTCAGAAACTGGGTCAGAACAAGGTGTTCAAGCCTTCATTCAATCAGAGATTGAAAACCCGCAAGGACAGAGGCTGCAGAGCCTCTCTGGGTGACCTGCAACAGAACTTGGCTGAGCTCCCAGGGCAGGGGTGTCAAATTCATTTTCACCGGGGGTCACATCAGCTTCAGAATTGCCTTAAAGGGCCGAATGTATAAATGTAGGAGTAGTTAAATTTATACAGTCCTTTAAAATGACGTTCTGCCATTTGAGGGTAACCATGAGGCTGATGTGATCCCTGGTGAAAATGAAGTTGACGCTCACCTCCTAGGGAAAAAGCTTTTCCTTATGTCCTGGCTGAACCTCTCCTCTTTCACCTGCCACCCATTCTCTTTTGTTCTTCTGCCACACACCATGGTGAAGAGCCTGGCTGTGTGTTCTCCATGATCTCCTTGTTGGTATTGACAGGCTGTGATGAGGTCCCTGTCATCCTTCCCTTCTCTGGGCTGGAAAAGCCCGGCTCCCTCAGCCCCTCCCCACAGGCCAAGTGCTCCAGTTTCTGGCTGTCCTGAGGCCCTTTGCTCAACCCACTCCAGCTTGCCAATATCTTTCCTGAACTGGGATCTGAGATCTGGATGGACTATTCCAGAGAATCCCTTCCCTCCACCTCCTGGCCATGCTCCTGGTGGCACAGCCCAGGGTGCTCCTGGCCTCCCTTGCACCAGGGCACACGCTGCCTCCTGTCCAGCTCCCTGCCCACACAGACCTTTCCCACAGAGCTGCTCCCAACCAGACATCCCCAGCCTGTGCCATTGCCAGGTGAGTCTCCTGCAGGGGCAGACACTGGTGTTTGTCCTGCTG
This sequence comes from Patagioenas fasciata, assembly GCF_037038585.1. Lineage (NCBI taxonomy): Eukaryota > Metazoa > Chordata > Aves > Columbiformes > Columbidae > Patagioenas > Patagioenas fasciata. The sequence continues at coordinate 1,787,152 of NC_092528.1, forward strand.
GGGTTTCCTGAGGGTCCTCCAAAGGCTTGCTCTCCTCCTTGAACCCCTTCATTGAGCATAGAGGCCTGGGAGATGGTTTCAGTAAAGACTCAGGTACGGAAGTCATTGAGTCCCTCTGCACTAGTGTCAGTGTCTGCTGTTACTAAATTTCCCTCTTCACTCAGCAGCAGCTCTGTTTTCCCTTTCTTCAGCCGTGGTCTCTAACACAGCTGTTAAAGCTCTTAGTTTGCTCTTGACTTTTCTTGCAGCCGCCAACTCCAGGCGACCTTTGCCTTTCCCAAAGCCATCCCTGCACAGTAAAGCCAATGTACATGTACTCTTGTCTTTACTGTCCTTGCTGTCACCCCTGGCAGCTGCTTTGTGGCCCCTGTCTGCACCTTGTGCTGTGACAGCCCAGCCCTGCTGCCCCACACGTGGTCCCACAGCCCCATGGTGCAGGTTCAGCACAGGACAGGGTGCATTCGGGGTGGGGAACGGTCTCCTGACTTGATAGCCAGAGCAGTCCTTGCTGCTTCCTGTTAGGCAGCCTCTCCAAGCTCCTGGAGAGGTCGTGTCACCTGTGGGGTCACAGACAGCCCTGCTCCAGGGTCTGCCAGGGTCTGGGCCAGGAGAGAGTCTGGGCAGAGCTGTCCGTTCCCTGAGACAGGCCCTGAGCCCAGCAGGAGGATGGACATGGCCTCACAGGGAACCTTACCCGTAAACCTGGGGTGCGCGGCCAGTGCTGGAAATGGCCCATGGGCGATGGCCAGTGACTGGGGGGTGATGAAGGCCCTGGGCCACCTTCCTGGTCTGTCCATGTCACCAAGGGCATAGAGCAGTCTCCTCTCTCCTGCACCTGCATGTCTTTGATCCCTTCCAGAAGCCCTGGCTCTGCACCACAACCCCCTGGTGTGCGTCTTCACCCTGCATGGTCATGCACCACGAGATACACGCTGATGTTTTTCTCTCCCAGGTACTTTCCAGCCCAGTCCAGTTCTCTCAAGGTTCTGCCACCTCCCCTGCCCTCTCTCCACCACCAACACCCTCTGCACAGCAAAGCCCAGTCAGGGCTGGTCCCACAGCAGTGCCCATTGCGGGTGCTCTGGGCAGTCACCCCACAGCCTCTGCCGCTCTGAAGGGCACAGCAGCTCCTGCAGCTCAGAGAGAAGTCACCCCAGAGGTGGGTGAACACTCATGGTAAAAGGAAAAGGAGGCACTTGTGTCATTTGCTCTCCTCTCCAGCAGATCCTGAGAGGTCTGCAGCCCCTCCATGCCATCCCCTCTCCCCAGGCCAGCACAAAAGCCCTGGCCCTTGAGGACCTCAAGAGCTCTTACTGCTCCAGGCACAGAGCAGCCTTCCCAGAGCTGATGCAGCCAGGAAGGTGTTTTCATGTCACATTCCTTCTAACTATGCTGAGGATGGATCTCGAACTGAAAACAAACAAAAAAAGCTGTTGTAGGTTCATTTTTTTCACTTAAATACAATGAGAAACTCCCCATTTACACAAAGTGTCTCAGTCACACAAAATGTGAGGATACTTAATGGGATGAATAGTGACATAACTTTGAAGATGACACAATGTGGGGAAAAGGGAAAAAAAAAGTAGAGAAAGAAAAACAAACTTAGCCTGTCATGATGTACACTGGAGCCCACTGCAGAGAAAGTAGGCCGTCTATGGCTGCTGAAAACATCCAGTAATCAGCTTCCTCAGAGCATTCTTGAGCTCCTGGTTCCTCATGCTATAAATGAGGGGGTTCAATGTCGGAGGTACCAGCGAGTACAGAACAGACACCAGTAGGTCCAGGAATGGGGAGGAGACAGAGAGGGGCTTCAGGTAGGCAAATGCACCAGTGCTGATAAACAGGGAGACCACGGCCAGGTGAGGGAGGCAGGTGGAAAAGGCTTTGTGCCATCCCTGCTCAGAGGGGATCCTCAGCATGGCCCTGAAGATCTGCACATAGGACACCACAATGAAAATAAAACATCCCAAAACCAGAAAACCACTGAAAGCAAGAAGCCCAGCTTCCCTGAGGTAGGAGTGTGAGCAGGAGAGCTTGAGGATCAGAGGGATTTCACAGAAGAACTGGTCCACAGCATTGCCCTTGCTCAGTGGCAGTGAAAATGTATTGGCCGTGTGCAGCAGAGAATGGAGAAACCCAGTGGCCCAGGCAGCTGCTGCCATGTGGACACAAGCTCTGCTGCCCAGGAGGGTCCCGTAGTGCAGGGGTTTGCAGATGGCAACGTAGCGGTCGTAGGACATGATGGTGAGAACAGAATATTCTGCCGTTATAAAGATCAAAAACCAAAAGATCTGGGCAGCACATCCTGTGTAGGACATGGCCCTTGTGTCCCAGAGGGATCTGGCCATGGACTTGGGTACAGTGGTGGAGATGCAGCCCAGGTCAAGGAGGGAGAGTTTGAGTAGGAAGAAGTACATGGGGGTGTGGAGGTGCTGGTCCCAGGCTATGGTGGTGATGATGAGGCCGTTGCCCAGGAGGGCAGCCAGGTAGATGCCCAGGAATGGCCAGAAGTGCAAGGGCTGCAGCTCCCGTGTGTCTGTGAATGCCAGAAGGAGGAACTGGGTGATGGAGCGGCTGTTGGACATTTGCTGCTGATGAGCACGTGGAACTGTCACAGGATCAAAAGAAAGTGACAAGTTAGGGGAGACTTCTCTGAGCAAAATCAAAGCTATTTCTCATACACCCTCCCCCTGATCCACACCCCCTTGTCCTTTTCCAGACCTTCCTCCAACTCTGTGGCTGAGCCCTCGTGGTTCTGTCTGCAGATGCCACAAGGAGCAGGGCCTGTGCCCACTGGTTCTTTCCTTGGAACCCCCGGCCCTGAGGGCAGAGGCCTTGCTGGGTGGGAGAGGAGGCGAGGGGGCTGCTCAGAGGAGGGATCTGCACTGCAGGGGATCATACACAAATCTCTGAATTCACCCTTCGACTGCATTTCTTGTTTGAGTTTCATCTCATTCATTGATCCTGTCCCTTCTGCCAGATTTTCCTCCTGGGAGGTGTTCCCCTGTCCATGTCTCTTCCCTGTCAGCACTCACAGATCATCCCACCGTCTGTACCCTCACCCTGGCTCTCTAGATCCTGCCTGTTCACAGGGCACTGCCTGGGGGCATCTTCCTGTTTGCAGGTTGGAAAAAAGGACAGGTTCAGCTGCTGTGATGCTGCTGCTGTCCACAGGCAGGGGAGTGGCTGAAGGGATGTTCAGAGGCTTCTGGCAGATGAACTGATCACTCAGAGTTGCAGTTCAGGAGTCTCAGTGACTTGCTAAAACTTGAGAGCTTCTTTTACATTTATCTTTTCCTACAACCTCCCTCCCCTGAGTCATGGAAGAGATAACTAAAAGCTCCTTATCTTTTTAGTAATATCTGTAGAGATCTTCTTGAAACGTCCTATTGTAAGAGGTCTGGAGTGAGCAACCCTGACTCACAGAGAACCCAACAGCAGAAGGACCTTGCCCTGCCGTGGGTCGCTCCTTCCCCCCGCAGCTTCTCCCCTCAGTGTTGTTGGGATCTCCCTGGGCAGCCTGAGCGCTGACCCTGGCAGGCAGCAGAGTACCTGCCCTGGCACAGCCCTGGGGTGCAGGGACCCTGCTCTGCAGGACAGGGCTGGGCAACCCTGGGTGCTCCCCAGGCAGTCATCCTCAGCAGAAGGTGCCATCATGCCCTTTCCCACTGACAGTGCAGCAGGGAAGCCCTGCTCTGGAGTGTGTTCTTCTCTGCAACAGAGATACTGTGAGAGAGACCTGGCAGATCCTGCAAAACTGTGTCATGTGCCGCTTTCAGGACATTCCTTCATGAAAAGCAGTTGCATTGTCCTACATGCAGAGACTTACCGTGTTAGGACTGTGAAGATTTGTCTCTCAATAATCCCTTTGCAACCAACCACCTACATTGCCTTTCATATTAATTTTCACCGGGGGTCACATCAGCCTCACGGTTGCCTTCAAAGGGCCAAATGTATAAATGTATGAGTAGTTAAATTTATACAGTCCTAAAATCACATTCGACCCTTTGAAGGCAACCTACTGGAAGGCAGGAGGGCTCTGCAGAGGGATCTGGATAGACTAGAAAAATGGGCTGATTCCAATGGGATGAAGTTCAAAAAGGCCAAGTTCTGGGTCCTGCACTTTGGCCACAACAACTCCCTGCAGCACTACAGGCTGGGCACACAGTGGCTGGACAGCAGTCAGGCAGAAAGGGACCTGAGGCTGCTAATTGACAGGAAGCTCAACATGAGCCACCAGTGTGCCCAGGTGGCCAAGAAGGCCAATGGTATCCTGTCCTGTATCAAAAATAGCGTGGGAAGTGAGGCCACACCTGGACTATTGTGTTCAGTTCTTACTCCCTCAGTTCAGGAAAGAGATTGAAGCGCTGGAGTGGATCCAGAGAAGAGCAACAAGACTGGTGAAGGGACTTGAGCACAAGCCCTATGGGGAGAGGCTGAGGGAGCTGGGCTTGTTCAGTCTGGAGAAGAGGAGGCTTAGAGGTGAGCTCAGCACTCTCTAGAACGACCTGAAGGGCAGTTCTAGCCAGGTGGGGATTGGGCTCTTCTCCCAGGCAGTCAGCAATAGGACAAGGGGGCATGGGCTTAAACTCTGCCAGAGGAAATTTAGGCTGGAGATTAGGAAGAAATTCTTCACAGAGAGAGCGGTCAGGCATTGGAATGGCTGCCCAGGGAGGTGCTGGACTCACCGTCCCTGGAGGTTTTTAAACTGAGATTGGACATGGCACTTAGTGCCATGATCTAGTAAACAGACTGGAGTTGGACCTAGGGTTGGATTTGATGATCTCTGAGGTCTTTTGCAACCCAGTCCATTCTGTGATTCTGTGATTCCCACTATGAAGAAAACCTCCACCATCTCTGAAACCACCCTTTGAGCACTCTCAGGCTACTCCTGCACTGCTGCAGCCTCCCCAGCGCTGCTGGGCCAAAGCAGCCCAGGTCCCTCAGCATCCCACACCATGTGCACAGGTGCTGAACCTGCCTTGGCAGAGCCCTGCACTCTCCAGTTCCTCCCTGCTTCTCCAAACTGGGAAGCCGCACACTGGCACACACCCGTGTGTGTGGGGTCACACCAGTGCTGAACAAAATGGGATGAGAACTGTGACTCTGTGACTCTGTAATTCTGTGATTGTGACTCTGTGACTCCGTGACTCTGACTGTGGCTCTGTGACTCTTACTGTGACTCTGTGACTGCAACTCTGTGACTGTAACACTGTGCCTCTGTGACTCTGTCTGTGTGACTGTGACTGTGTGACTGTGTGACTGTGATTCTGGCTGTGACTTTGTGACGGTGACTCTGTGACTGTAACACTGTGCCTCTGTGACTGTGTTTCTGACTGTGACTTTGTGACGGTGACTCTGTGACTGTGAGTCCGTGACTCCGTGACTGTGAGTCTGTGACTCCCTGACTCTGTGGCACTGTGACTATGACTCTGGCTGTGACACTGCGACTCTGTGACTGTGTGACTGCTGCCCTGAAGCTCTTGAGGTTCACTAGAAGTGGATGAACCTCCAGAAGGGTCTATGGGGCACCTAGAACCTGGGTGGGTTCCCCATGTTTTTTGGGGCACCTAGAACCTGGTGGCCCTTCCCAAGCACCCTTGGACCACTCAGACCCAAAATGTCCCATCCCTGGACCCCTTGGGCCACCCGCACCCAACATGTCCCCTCCTGGTGAGGTAGGACCTCCTGGTTATGACTCACCTGCCCCTTGTCCAGACCTACTCAGGGCTCTTTTGTGTGACCATCAACCACTACAAGTGGCTGCCCATCTACAACGCCGAGGTGGTGGCCGCCTACCAGGGCAAGAAGCGGAGTGAAGCTCCTCCCCACATCATCTCCGACTCGAACAGTCTTACCAGAACATGCTGATGGGTAGGGACCTCCTGCTGGGACCCCAAACTTGAAGATCCCACCCCAAAAATGGGTCCTGACCTAGACCTGGTCCTCACCTGGAGGATGGAGAATCCCATCCAAGATCCCAAACATCTCTTCGAACTTCATCCCTCCTCATATGGAAGAGGGTGAACCCCAAGATCCCAAACATCTCTCCTAATGTCATCCCATCTCTCTCCTCCTGGCAGATCATGACAACCAGTCCATCCTCCTCACGTAAGTCACTGCCCCTCAGGGCCCTGATCTTGGTGTCCCCAAAGTGTCCAGGAATGGGACATATTGGATGCAGAGTTGGGACAGTATAAGTCTTGGTGGCCTAAAGTGTCCAGAGATGGGACATGTTAGGTCTTGTTGGCCTAAGGGGCCCAGGAATGGGACATCTTTCCCTGAGTAGCTCAGGGGAGACAGGAATGGGAAATTTTGGATCTTGATGGCCCAAGTGGGCTGGAGATGTGATAGTTTGAGTCCAGGGATGAGATACCCTGGGTCTTGGTGGTCTCACAATGTCCAGAGATGGGACATCCAGGCTCTTGGTAGCTCAAGTGGTCCAGAGATGGGACATATTGGTCTTGGCAGCCCAAGATGCCTGGACATGGGAAATCTTGGTCTTGGTAGCCAAAGGGGTCCAGAGGTGGGACATCCTGGGTGTTAGTGGCATCACAGTGTCCCAGGACTGGACATCTAGGCCTGGGTGTCCCAGAGTGTCCAGAGATGGGACATTTTAGGTCTTGGTGGCCCAAGATGGCTGCAGATGGGATATCTTGGGTCTTGAGATGGGACAACATTGGTCTTCATGGCCCCAAAGTGTCCAGGAATGGGACATTTTAGGTCTTGGTGGCCTAAGGGGCCCAGGGATTGGACATCTTTCCCTGAGTAGCCCAGGGGATACAGGGATGGGAAATTTTGGCTCTTGATGGCCCAGGTGGGCTGGAGATGGGACAATCTGGGCCCAGGGATGAGATATCCTGGGTCTTGGTGTCCTCATGAGGTCCAGAGATTAATCATAGTGTTTCTTGGTAGCCAATGTGGTCCAGGGATGGGACATCTTGGTCTTGGTGGCCCAAGATGACTGGACAGAAAGCATCCTGGTCTTGGTAGCCAAAAGGGGTCCAGAGATGTGTCATCCTGGGTCTTGGTGGCCTCACAGTGTCCAGTGATGGGACATCTAGACATGGGTGCATCAAAGTGTCCAGGGATGGCACATTTCAGGTCTTGGTGTCCAAAAGTGTCCAGGAATGGGACACCTGGGGTCTGGGATTGGACATTTTATGTGTTGATGACCTAAGGGGCCCAGAGATGTGACATCCTGGATCTTGGTGGCCCAAAGTGTCCAGGGAATTGTCCTGTTGGCCTGGGTGGTCCAAGGGTTGGGGAATTCTAGGTCTTGGTGGCCCAAGGGGGCTGGAGATGGGACATCTTGGGTCCAGAGATGGGACATATTGGTCTTGGCAGCCCAAGATGCCTGGACATGGGAAATCTTGGTCTTGGTAGCCAAAGGGGTCCAGAGGTGGGACATCCTGGGTGTTAGTGGCATCGCAGTGTCCCAGGACTGGACATCTAGGCCTGGGTGTCCCAGAGTGTCCAGAGATGGGACATTTTAGGTCTTGGTGGCCCAAGATGGCTGCAGATGGGATATCTTGGGTCTTGAGATGGGACAACATTGGTCTTCATGGCCCCAAAGTGTCCAGGAATGGGACATTTTAGGTCTTGGTGGCCTAAGGGGCCCAGGGATGGGACATCTTTCCCTGAGTAGCCCAGGGGATACAGGGATGGGAAATTTTGGCTCTTGATGGCCCAGGTGGGCTGGAGATGGGACAATCTGGGCCCAGGGATGAGATATCCTGGGTCTTGGTGTCCTCATGAGGTCCAGAGATTAATCACAGTGTTTCTTGGTAGCCAATGTGGTCCAGGGATGGGACATCTTGGTCTTGGTGGCCCAAGATGACTGGACAGAAAGCATCCTGGTCTTGGTAGCCAAAAGGGGTCCAGAGATGTGTCATCCTGGGTCTTGGTGGCCTCACAGTGTCCAGTGATGGGACATCTAGACATGGGTGCATCAAAGTGTCCAGGGATGGCACATTTTAGGTCTTGGTGTCCAAAAGTGTCCAGGAATGGGACACCTGGGGTCTGGGATTGGACATTTTATGTGTTGATGACCTAAGGGGCCCAGAGATGTGACATCCTGGATCTTGGTGGCCCAAAGTGTCCAGGGAATTGTCCTGTTGGCCTGGGTGGTCCAAGGGTTGGGGAATTTTAGGTCTTGGTGGCCCAAGGGGGCTGGAGATGGGACATCTTGGGTCCAGAGATGGGACATCTCTGGTCTTGGTGTCCCCAAAGTGTCCAGAGATTGGGTCTTGGGTCTTGGTGTTCTAAGGGGTCCAGGGATGGGACATCTTGAGTCTGGTTGGCCCAAAATGTCCAGGGATGGGTCATCCGGGGTATGGGATGGGACATTCTTGCTCTCAATGGCCCAAGGGGTCCAGGGATGGGACATTTTAGGTTTTGACTACCCAAAGTGTCCAGGGATGGGACATGCTGGGTCTTGGTGGCCTCACAGTGTCCAGGGATGGGACGTCTTGGCCTGGGTGGTCCAAAGGGTCCAATGGTTGGGACATTTGAGGTCTTGGTGGTGCAAGATGTCTGCAGATGGGACATCTTGGGTCCCAAGATGGGACAACCTTGGTCTTTGTGGCCCCAAAATGTCCAGGGATGGGACATCTTTGCCTGGTTGTCCCAGAGTTTCCAGGGATGGGACATCTTGGTCTGGGTGGTCCAAGGGTTGGGGCATTTTAAGATCTTGGTGGCCCAAGGGTGTCCCAGAGTGTGCAGGGATAGGACATCTTGAGTCTCGGATGGGACATCCTGGCTCTCGGTGGTCCAACGGTTCCAGGAAAAGGACATTTTAGGTCTTTTGGTGGCCTAAGGGGACCAGAGATAGGAGATCTTGGCCTGGCTGGCTCAAGGGGGCTGGAGATGGGACATCTTAAGACTTGGTGTCTCCAAAGGGTCCAGGGATAGGCCATCTCCCTAGGGGTGCAGGGATGGGACATTATAGGTCCTGGTAGCCCAAGGGGCCCAGGGATAGGATATTTTACGTCTTGGTCACCTAATGTGTCCAGGCATGGGACATCCTGTGTCTTGGTGGCCACATAGTGTTCAGGGACGGGACGTCTTGGTCACTTAAGGGATCCAGGGATGGGAAATTTTGCCTCCTGATGGCCTCAGAGAGTCCAAACATGGGACATCTTGTTGGCCTAAGTGGTCCAGGGATGAGGCATCCAGGGTCTGGTTGGCCCAAGGGGGCTGGAGATGGGACATCTTGGGTCCAGAGATGGACAACTTGGTCTTGGTGGCCAAAAGTGTCCAGGGATGGGACATTTTAGCTCTTGGTGCCCTAATGGGTCCAGGGACAGGAAATTTTACCCTGAGTGGCCCAAGGTGTCCAGGGATGGGAAGTTTTGGCTCTTAGTGGCCTCACAGTTTCCAGGGATGGGACATAGTGGTGGTGAGAGTGGCCGTGTCTCTTCTGTCACCGGGACCAGGCCACGGTGGGGTGACCGCCTCCCTGCCCTGTATTTAAAGGGGTGCCTGGGCGGGCTCCTTTGTGACATCACCAGTGACGTCACAATGCCCACTGTGGCAGTTGCACAACCCCCTGAGATCCAGAGCCTTCAATATGGCTCCTTAGCACCTTTTGTGCCCCACTGTGCCTCTCCCCATGTGCACACCATGGTGGGACCAAGGTACTGGCAGTCACGTTCTCCCCCACCCTGGGCAGGGTGACTTCACCTCCACCAGCTTGATACAGGCAATTAACAATTCACTAATTAACACTTAAAGAACTAACACTGAAAGAGCTAACAGAGAGCTAAGCCTTAACCCACATCTCTATTGCCTAACCTTGCTTAGCTTTGTGTAACTTATTGTACGAGAAACAGGAGTTTGCTGACACCTTGCAAAGATGAAAAATCTTGGGTGCATTCTTTGTGCGTCCTTGGGTGAACCAGATAACAGAAACTTGGGCACAGGACAGGAGATACGCCAGTTCTAACCAGCTCAGCAGTCTGAGTCCCAGCCAACTCATCACACTGGACCAAAGGTCCCAGGTACAGAGAAGAGGACCCGGGGTCACGATCACGTACATGTTGGTGGCTTATCAGTTCCTTAGGCACAGCTTTAATGACACACACATAGACCAGCCATGTGCCTGAAGGTGGCCGATCAGGTGCTCAGGTGGAAGTGACCTCAGAGCCACCATCACAACTGTGTGCCTCTTGCCGGCCCACAAGTCCCTGAGGCACCACAGACCTGGTCCCAGCAATGCTGCCCATCTCCTCCTTGGTCCTAACAGCTGGTCAAATACCTGTAACCTCACATCCTTCTTCAGATGTCCCGTGGCTGCTCCAGAATCACCCTATGTTGCCCCAGGGGGCCAAGCTGCTTAAGTATGGTAGGGAGAGGGGTTGGAGGTGATGGGGGTTGAGCATGGGAACGAGAGCTTTGAGCATGAGATGTTCACTTTAGAGGTTAAGGGTTAGAGGTAAATTTTGAGATTGGGTTTAAAGTAGTGCATTACTGTCAGGGTGAGGGTTGGCATTTAGGGGTAAGGTTAGAGTTTAAGATTATTGCTTAGAACGCAGGTAAGGGCCTAACATGAATGCCACAGTCAATGTCACAACGGCATCACTGTTACCTGAAACCCTGCAGATCTTTCATCTCTCTTGGCCAAGCCGTTCTTTCCTCTCCTCTCTTGACTCAGTTCACCTTGACCTTCCCACATCTGTCATCACCTTGGGAGCAGCTTTCTGATGGCCTTCATGACTTCTGAGTATTTGCCTTCCCGCTGCTGGTCACTCAGTTCCTGTGACAGAAGTGACCTCACAGCAGCGTCCAAAGGGATGCAATGAGCTGCTGTGCTGCTGAGGTCCCTGCTCAGCCCACCCAGCAGCCCTGCACCACCCCTTAGGTCCCCTACTTCAGCTCATGGCTACCAGCTCGTACTCCAGAAGAGCTCCCATAGGTCCTGGGAGACTTTTCCCAGTCACACATGGCGCTTCAGCTGCCTCATGAAACTTTTCGTAGTTAGTTAGTTAGTTAGTTAGTTAGTTAGTTAGTTAGTTGGTTAGTTAGTTAGTTAGTTGGTTAGTTAGTTAGTTAGTTAGTTGGTTAGTTAGTTAGTTGGTTAGTTGGTTAGTTAGTTAGTTGGTTAGTTAGTTAGTTAGTTAGTTAGTTAGTTAGTTAGTTGGTTAGTTAGTTGGTTAGTTAGTTGGTTAGTTAGTTAGTTAGTTAGTTAGTTAGTTAGTTAGTTAGTTAGTTAGTTAGTTAGTTTTGACAGCACCATGGGCAAGTGTCAGCAAGCTAATTAAACACTGTATCTCTATTTGAATCTTTTTATGCAGCCATTTCCTAAAATGACAGAATCACAGAATGTTAGGGATCGGAAGGGACCTCAAAAGATCATCTAGTACAATCCCCTACCGGAGCAGGAAATACATTGCCTACCAATGGTTTGAGAAACACTGTTCAGAGGATCTTGTCAATTTGTATTGGCACATTTTATATCTCTACTTCTTTCCCTCTGTCTCTTTTACGTGCCTACCCTTTGAAGAGCTCTCTGAGGAAAAGATTAATTGAATTATGGAATACCACAGATTGGAAGAGACTCCCCTGTCAGTGTCTTCAACTGGATCAAGTGAGGCTCCCCTTAAAACTGTTCTGAGTTCTTATAATTCAGCGAGCCTGTTGTCCTGCACATCCTCTCTGGCGTTTGCAAGCAACTTAAGTAATTGCTCAACTTTATCCAGTTTTGCAGCAGAAACTGCTACAGGGATCTCTGAAACAGTCTGATTCTTCACCCAGGATGTTAATAACTACCTTTATGAACAGGAAATAGGCCCAGGCACAGCAGGATTTGCCTGTCTCCAGCACTGTCTGGAATCCCACAAGAAGAAATCCCGCACAAGTTGGGCAAACCTTTAATTTTTGCTGATTTTGGAGGTGGTTGATATTGAAGGAGGTTGACTTTACTCGATCGCTTGGTTTCGTGTTGATCCATTGTCTCAGACTGGTTTCTCCTGTTGTCTCTGTGGACGATGGGATGGGAAAGTCCTTGGAGCACCCAGGTGACTGAAGAGCTTTGGTTGCGCACCTGCACAACTTTGTTTCATCACCTCAAACCCCCCATCTCCTCCTCTCCCCCTTATCCCCTTGCATTTTGAATCATCCTGGTTTTGGAGCTGTCTGCTCTATTCCTTTCTACGTCTGAAAACAAATGTAAAGATGAAGGGAAAAACACCAGATTTTATTGCATATGTGGGCTTTTTTTGTGCTTCTTTCTCCTAGATGTGTGGTTTGATTTAAGAAATATAACTTAATAAATCAAAGAGTCGAGACTTGACTACTGAGTTCCACCTACCCCACAACAGGTGCCTGTGAGAGTTTGTTTTCCCGAAGCTCCCTGTATAATCAATGGAGACAGGAGAAAACTCTCAAGGCTGGGTCCTCCCAACCTATAGCTGGCACGCAAAAGAAAAGTTACAAATCTCTTCCAGTCACTTTTCTCCTGGTCTGCATTTAGGTCAGGACGTTTAATAGTAACAGCAATGAGCAACTGTTTGGAAGCAACTGCGTTTCAATGCAGATGGATGGCAGATGAGACTGTGTGGAACCATAACCGATTTCAGTCATTATTTAGAGCACTAAAGAAGAAGAGTTATACTTGTTCTCTATTCTGCCCTCCTATCCCCTTTCCTCAAGAAAGAGAGAGCACGAAGCTATGGAAGAAAGCAGGGGGTTATGGAAGAGGTGCTTGATACTGCTTATTCTGAAATCAATAGATACTCAGGGACTCCTAATCCAAAAAGGCAAGTACTGAAGAGTAGAAAGAAAAGGTTTCGATATACATTTGATATTATTTGATTTGATTTGATTTGATTTGATTTGATTTGATTTGATTTGGTTTGGTTTGATTTGATGTGATTTGATTTGATTTGATTTGATTTGATTTGATTCGATTTGATGTGATCTGATTTGATTTGATTTCATTTGATTTGACTTGATTTGATTTGATTTGATTGGATTTGATCTGATTTGATTTGATTTCATTTGATTTGATTTGATTTGATTTGATTTATTTGATTTGATTTGACTTGATTTGATTTGATTTGATTTGATTTGACTTGATTTGATTTGATTTGATATGATTTGATTTGATTTGATTTGATATGGTTTGATTTGATTTGATTTGATTTGATTTGATTTGATTTGGTTTGATTTGATTTGATTTGATTTGATTTGATTTGATTTGACTTGATTTGATTTGATTTGATTTGATTTGATTTGATTTGATGTGATTTGATTTGATTTGATTTGATTTGGTTTGATTTGATTTGATTTGATTTGATTTGATTTGGTTTGATTTGATGTGATTTGATTTGATTTGATTTGATTTGATTTGATTTGATTTGATTTGACTTGATTTGATTTGATGTGATTTGATTTGATTTGATTTGATTTGACTTGATTTGATTTGATTTGACTTGATTTGATTTGATTTGATTTGATGTGATTTGATTTGATTTGATTTGATTTGATTCGATTTGATGTGATCTGATTTGATTTGATTTCATTTGATTTGACTTGATTTGATTTGATTTGATTGGATTTGATCTGATTTGATTTGATTTCATTTGATTTGATTTGATTTGATTTGATTTATTTGATTTGATTTGACTTGATTTGATTTGATTTGATTTGACTTGATTTGATTTGATTTGATATGATTTGATTTGATTTGATTTGATTTGATATGATTTGATTTGATTTGATTTGATTTGATTTGATTTGATTTGATTTGGTTTGATTTGATTTGATTTGATTTGATTTGATTTGATTTGATTTGATTTGACTTGATGTGATTTGATTTGATCTGATTTGATTTGATTTGATGTGATTTGATCTGATTTGATTTGATTTGATTTGATTTGGTTTGATTTGATTTGATTTGATTTGATTTGATTTGATTTGATTTGATGTGTTTTGATTTGATTTGATTTGATTTGATTTGATTTGACTTGATTTGATTTGATTTGATTTGACTTGATTTGATTTGATTTGATTTGATTTGATTTGATTTGATTTGATTTGATTTGACTTGATTTGATATGATTTGATTTGATTTGATTTGATTCGATTTGATTTGATTCGATTTGATTTGATTCGATTTGATTTGATGTGATTTGATTTGATTTGACTTGATTTGATTTGATTTGATTTGATTTGATTTGATTTGATTTGACTTGATTTGATTTGATTTGATTTGATTTGACTTGATTTGATTTGATTTGATTTGACTTGATTTGATTTGATTTGATTTGATTTGATTTGATTTGATTTGATTTGATTTGATGTGATTTGATTTGATTTGATTTGATTTGATTTGATTCGACTTGATTTGATTTGATTTGATTTGATTTGATTTGACTTGATTTGATTTGATTTGATTTGATTTGATTTGATTTGATTTGATTTGATGTGATTTGACTTGATTTGATTTGATTTGATTTGGGGTCAAATCAATTTGGGTCCCCAAGGGACCCAAAAAGGGACCCAGGAGTTTGGGAGGGACCCAGGAGTTTGGGAGGGACCCAGGAGTGCCCCAGTGGACCCAAATAGGGACCCAGGAGTGCCCCAATGGACACATTTGTGCAATAAAAGGGATGACTTAGCCACAGAGGTGTGATAGATGTTTGGAACCAGTCTGCATGAATTTGGAATTTGGCAGGAATGGCATAAAATAGCTACCAGACTTTAAAATACCCTGTGTTGAAGGAAGAATTCTTTACGAGTGTTCGAAAAAGGTTGAAAGAAGACGACAAATTGTCTGAGATCTCCAGTTTAAACTGGATAGAGAAAAATCAGGGTGTGAGAAATGCTTGAAATACTTTATTTGTGTACTATAGGAAGACTGCAAGGAAGGAAAGAAGCAGAGAAGGTTTTGTAGAGCGTTTCACGCAGACTGTGGAATTATCACACTTGTTTTTTGCCGTGTTCCTGTCTCAGCATGATGAACTGAAATTCAACATGGGACCAGAAAATGGAACTGCAGTTACTGAGTTTGTCCTAGAGGGTTTCTCAGGGCTTGATCAAAGACTACAGCTCTTACTCTCTCTGTTCTTTCTGCTCATATACCTGACAACAGTGATGGGGAACACTACCATAACTTTCCTCGTATATGCAGATCACTGCCTACAAACCCCCATGTACTTTTTCATTGCCAATCTGGCCTTCCTAGAAATCTGCTTTACATCCTCCACAAGCATAAAATTGGTTGTGATCCTGGGTTCTGGTAAGAGAACAATCTCACTAAGCAGCTGCTTTGCCCAATCCTATTTCTATTTTTCCATCACTTTTTCTGTGACAACTCCACCTTATTCAAACTGTGCTGCTCTGACACCAGCTTGCTCTGGAAAATAGACTCTGTTTTCTTATCATTTGTCGTTCTGGGTTCCTTATGTTTAACTCTGGCATTTTACATGTGCATCCTTTTCTGCATTCTACATCTTCCAGCAGCCTCTGGGAGGAAAAAAGCTTTTACCACGTGTTCTTCCCATCTCACCACTTTGGCCGTTGTATATGGGAGCTGTGTTGTTCTCTATGCATGTCCTTCAGAATATGTTTCCTTGGAGACTAACAGCATTGTAGCGTTGCTGAACACTGTTCTGTACCCATTCTTAAATCCATTCATCTATGGTCTCAGAAACAAGACTGTGATACTGGCCCTGAATGAAGCCATTGCCCGTACAACAACACAGATTTTCCCCTAATCATGAGGCATTTCTGGACAGCAATTCCAGTGATCTGCTATCATATGCTAGATAATACCAATGCATATGTACACAAGCTCCAGACACAGATGACTCAGGAGATTTATGTTCTCGTTGGATGTTGTTAAGTGATAAGAAGCTCCTCTGCACACACAAAGAAGGCACTAACAAAGGCAGGAGAAGTAAGTCAGTTAATACCCTGCCCCGACTGCTCCCAGCACCATCACAGGAGCCACCAGCTCATCACAAGCCCACCTCCAAAACCAAGAATAGCACAGAGGCTCATTGGCAAGTGGGAACCCAAATTACAGGCTCTGAGGAATTAACATCTTGTTCCAAGGCTGCCCTGGGAGTGCCATCAGCCTCATTGTCCAGGTTTGAAGCCCATTGAGAGGAATGACTGAGAGCAGCTCTCTGGATCACCATTTAGACTAACAGGATTTTGCCTAGGGGTGCAGGACACATTCGGGTGCAGGGGAAGAACGTTTCTGGATTACACAGGACTTATCATGGGAAGTCTGGGGAAGGACCCCAACCAGTGCAGTCTGTCCTGTCTTCTCATTAAACTTAATTTCTAAATCTATGCTATGTGAGCAAATCTCTCCTCTGCGTGAATGTGTGAGTGTAGCGAGCAGAACAGGAGCAGGGGGTCAGACAGCCTGTATGTCATTGGTGCCAGCAACTGAGAGACCAGAGTGACCAGACATAAGAGTGTGTGTGCACATGTGTGTGACTGGGGGGGTCTGTACCAGTATCTGGAATGGGGCTGCAGCCCTGGGGGCTCATGTGTCCTGGTGTCTGCAATTGGCAAGACCGATATCCTGAGGAGGCTGCTGAGCAGACTGTTTGGGCCCAGGATCCACCCTGTTACAGGTATATGTGTAAAACAGACTAGACTAGACTAGACTAGACTAGTTCAGTGGGAAGAGGCCTACAGTGATCATCTAGTTCCAAATACCTGACCCATTCAGGGCTGACCAAAAGATAAATCATGTACCAAGGGCATTGTCCAAGTGTCTCTTAAACACTGACAGGCTTGGGGTATTGACCACCTCTCTAGGAAGCCTGTTCTGGTTTTTGACCAACCTTGATAAAGAGATGGTTCCTAATATCTAGTCTAAACCTTCCCTGACCAAGCTTTGAACCATTCCCACGTGTCCTATCACTGGACACCAGGGAGAAGATCTCAGCACCTCCCTGTCCATGTCCCCTCCTCAGGAAGCTGTAGAGAGCAATGAGCCTCCTTTTCCCCAAACAAGAGAAGCCCAGAGTCCTCAACTGCTCCTCAGAGGACAATCCTTCCAGACCTTTCACCAATTTTGTTGCTCTGCTCTGGACACATCCAAGGGCCTTCACATCCTTGTTGTAATAGTATATGGGGCCCAGAACTGCACACAGCCCTCAAGGTGAGGCCATACCAATGTTGAATACAGCAGCATAGTCACGTCTTTTGACCACATGGCCACGCTGTGTTTGATGCACCCCAGGATGTGGGTTACTGTCTTGGCTGCTGGGGAACAGTGTTGCCTCCTGTTGACCGTGTGGCCAACCATCACGCCAGATCCCTTTCTGCAGGGCTGCTCTCCAGCCGCTCTCTCCTAATCTACACTTGCACTCAGTGTTACTCTGTCCCAGGTGAACAACCCAGCACTTGGACTTGTTCAGTTTCATGCCGAGTTCCGGGTTCTGCAGTTGGGTCACAACAACCCCATTCAACACTACAGGCTTAAGGAAGAGCGACTGGAATCTGACAATGGAAAAGGACCTCGGGGTGTTGATCAGCACCCATCTGAACATGAGCCAGCATGTGCCCAGGTGGCCAAGAAGGCCAGCAGCATCCTGGTGTGCAACAGGAATAGTGTGGCCAGCAGGACCAGGCAAGTGATCATCCCCCTGTTCTCGGAACTGGTGAGGCTGCACCTCAAATCCTGTGTGTAGTTTTGGGCCCCTCACTACAAGACAGACCTTGAGGTGCTGGAGTGAGTTCAGAGAAGGGCAGTGAAGTTGGTGAGGGGTCTGGAGAACAAGTCAGATGGGGAGCAGTTGAGGGAACTGGGACTCTGTAGCCTGGAGAACAGGAGGTTGAAGGGAGACCTTATCACTGTCTACAAGTGCCTGAAAGGAGGTTGTAGCATGGAGGGTGTTGGTCTCTTCTCTCAAATAGCAAGTGATAGGACAAGAAGAAAGGGGCCACAAGTTGCACCCAGGAAGGTTCAGTTTGCATAATAGGAAAAATTTCTTCACAGAAGAGGTTGTCAGGCAGTGGAACAGGCTACCCAAGGAAGTGGTTGAGTCACCATCCCTGAAGGTGTTTAAAAGACATATAGATGAGGTTCTTAGGGACATGGTTTATAGCCAGAGTTAGGTTAATGGCTGGACACGATGATCTTGAGGGTTTCTTCCAACTTAAATGATTATATGATCTCACTGGGATGAGAAACATCATGGGGCAGCTCACCCATATGGAGTACCAGTATGGATGGATGAATGGGTGGATGGATGGATGCATGCATGCATGTATGCATGGTAGGGCAATCAGATAGATAGATGGATTGAGACAGAGAGGAGCATCAACCTCCCTATCAGCCCAAGGGCTGGGATCAGCCATGGCAGGAACACAGGACCGTCCCCCTGTGTCCTCTGCTCTTGTTTTCAAGAGATCCTTCACACCCGTTGCTGGCAGCCCTCTTGTGCCAGCCCCTCTCACCAGCACAAGACTCCTGCCCAGGAGCTCTTCATGCTGCTCCTGCTACCGCAGTGACAGAGCAGCCTGCCCTGAGCTGGGAATGCAGAAATAGGTTTCTGTGGGTCATTTATTCCCCCGTTGAAGCACAGAGCACTAGGAGCAGGCTGTGGTGCCTGAAAACCACAGTGAGATAGTTCAAGGCAGATCACTGAAGGTCCTTCACCATCTCCAGGAACACTGGGCACCCACAGATGGACACTCAAAGCAGCACCGTGACGTAACATCTTGCCCCATGTCCTCCCCTGAGCGCATGAAAAACCCAAGTACAGCAGCATGGCCTTGGTGGGGGGGAAATTTATTCAGGCTGACCACAGCTTTGGAAGAGGAGCCCAAGCTCCAAATACAGAAAGTGAGGAAATCCCCTTTTACGGGGTGTTTCGAAAAGATGGAGCAAATTTCAGAGATACAGTGATTTCAAAATGGATCCATCTTTTCGAAACATCCTGTGTTACAGAGATCCAACACAGGAAGTCGTGGTCCCAGAAACAGGTAAACAGGTCTCTGGTTCCAAGAGGCTGGCTTCATGCCTCTGGAGAAGTTTTGTGGATGAAGAAATTCTTTGACAAACATGGTTATCGCAGATAAAATGCACAGCCCAAAGCAGGATCCTGAGATGAATTGGAAATAACTTCTGAAGAGACTTGGGTAACTAATTGTTCTAACAGAAAAATGATTGAATCACTTTCTTCAGTGCCACTTTCAGCTCCTGGTTCCTCATGGTGTAGATGAGGGGGTTCACTGCTAGAGGCACCAGTGAGTACAGAAAGAGACCACCAGGTCCAGGCTTGGTGAAAAAATGGAGGGGGGCGTCAGATAGGCAAACATGGCAGTGTTGGCAAACAGGGAGACCACGGCCAGGTGAGGGAGGCAAGTGGAAAAGGCTTTGTGCCATCCCTGCTCAGAGGGGATCCTCAGCACGGCCCTGAAGATCTGCACATAGGACACCACAATGAACACAAAACACCCAAATGCTACTAAAAGACTAACCACAATAAGCCCAAGTTCCTTGATGTAGGTGTTGGAACATGAGAGCTTGAGGATCTGGGGGATTTCACAGAAGAACTGGCCCAGGGCATTGCCCTTGCACAGGGGCAGTGAAAATGTATTGGCCGTGTGCAGCAGAGCATTGAGAAACCCAGTGGCCCAGGCAGCTGCTGCCATGTGGACACAAGCTCTGCTGCCCAGGAGGGTCCCGTAGTGCAGGGGTTTGCAGATGGCAAGGTAGCGGTCGTAGGACATGACAGTGAGAAGATACAACTCTGCTGATATGAAAAAGGAAAACAGAAAGACTTGGGAAGCACATCCCATATAAGAAATTGCCCTGGTGTCCCAGGGGGAGCTGGACATGGACTTGGGGAGAGTGGTGGAGATGAAACCCAGGTCAAGGAGGGCGAGGTTGAGCAGGAAGAAGTACATGGGGGTGTGGAGGTGCTGGTCCCAGGCTATGGTGGTGATGATGAGGCCGTTGCCCAGGAGGGCAGCCAGGTAGATGCCCAGGAAGAGCCAGAAGTGCAAGAGCTGCAGCTCCCGTGTGTCTGCGAACGGCAGAAGGAGGAACTGGGTGATCGAGCTGCTGTTGGACATTTGCTGTCTGTGAACATGGGGACCTGTGCAAGGAGGAAAAGACAGTGACAAATTAGGGGAGACTTCTCTGAGCAAAATAAACATGCTTTTTCTCATTAAAACCTCCTCCCTGAAAGAGGGATATGTCAGTTTATTTTGTTTCTACAAAATGAGAAACATGTTTCATCACAACTTAAAATACAGCTTAGGCACCTGGTTTCCATGAATCATCTCTGGGGCAAGACCCCCAGTGTTGGTGTCAGAACAAGAATGGAACCACACTCCCACGCCAATCCCATACAGCAAGAGCACCAGGGAGAGGTGGAGAAACAGGGAAGGACACTGAAGTGTTCCTGAAAATTAAAGCAATAACAGAAAGGCAGATGGGCAGGCTGTGGAACCTCCTCCTTACCCGACTGTGCTGATGTCACTCACATAATGACACTGTAGAGCAAGTACGTTTAGCACCTTTTCTGCGTACCACGTACCAGGAACCCTTCACCTGGAGGTGCAGCTGCTGAGGTGAAGACTCATGACCTGGACCCCATAGCTTTGGGGCAGAGGCTCTGCTGGGGAAGAGAGGAGACCAGGGCTTGCACTGGGAAACATCTCTGCACTGCAGGAGATGGCAGGGGGGGTCCTGAATCCCACCTCCCCAGCATTTCTGGTCCATCTCCCTCTCCCTGCCCATGCCTGTGCTGCCTGCAGCTGTGTCTCTGTCCCTGGGTCTGCTCCCTGTCAGTGTCACAGACCCCATCCCACCCACTGTGTGCTCAGCTCTGTCCTGCTCACACCTCCTGGCACTGCCCAGGGGCAGTTCTGTGTGTGCAGGGACTCAGGAGCAGCTCAGACAAGTCCTAACGAGAATTGGGGTCTCAGTGTCTTCTCCAAAGAGATAAATAAATCCCCGTCTCCCACTGCACACCAGACAACCAAGAGTGGAAAACTGAAAGCACAGACTCCTTCCCTTGCAGCTGTTGCTGTCTTGATGTTGTTGTTCAGAAGGACCCTCTGCCATGTCTGTGGGGTTGATCTGGAGCTCTGAGCAGCCCTGACCCACACAACACCCTTCAACCCCACAAGCTCCCTGCCTGCCCTGCCGGGGATCGCTCCTTCCCCCACAGCTTCTGCCATGGGATCTCCCTGGGCAGGCTGAGCGCTGACCCTGGCAGGCGGCAGAGTCCCTGCCCCGGCACAGCCCTGGGGTGCAGGGACCCTGCTCTGCAGGACAGCCCTGGGCACCCCTGGGTGCACAACTTGCTTCTCAGATTTTCAAAGTTGCTGAAAAAGATCCCCATCCTTACAGATCCCATCAGCTGTGCCTGTACCAGTTTTAGGAGATGGCTCCAGGAGCTACAGCTGCATTGCCCTGCACCCAGAGACTTACCATGGCAAGGGCTGCAAAGGTTTCTCATCCAGTGAGCTCTCAATCATCCTCCCAATCCTGACCACCATTAATCTCTCTCTGCCTTGCTTGTCTCCCTGAGATCCCCAGGCAGAGCCCTCAGCCCTGCTGCACTGTGCAGAGGAGCTGCTCCTGGGCAGAGCTGTCTCTCTGCAGCGCTGCCGCTTGCCAGGAGCTCCCTCTGTCCCTGGAGCCCAGCCCAGCTCAACAGCACAGGAGCAGCCCAAGGAGCTTTAATGACCCCTCTGGTGGCGTTGGTGCTGAGTCCATGGACCTCAAACCCTGGAGGAAGATGAAGAAACTTCTCAAGAAGTCAAAGTCAGATTCAAACTGCAAAGTTTCTTGTAATGTTAATGAGTCCCACTGAGGGAACCTACTGAGAAACAGTATCCAGAATCTGGGTAGAACAGAAAATTGGAGGCAGTGATGACAGGTGAGAAAAAGCAAAGTAAAGGTCTCTTTGATACTGATTCAACCTGGATGTGTTTCTTTAACCAAAGGGCCAAGCCCTGACCCCAACCCTGGACTCTTCCTGGGACAGTGTGATGTGGGGCTGTACAAGGCCAAGGGCAGGATTATGGTCCCACACCTCCCAGGTTCCTGGCTGGGGACAAGGAGGCCATGAGGCCCCTGTGCTGGAAGGACAAGGTGTCTCCTCACAGGCATCAGAGGTGGACACAACAACCATCGCTAAGGGGAGGAGGAGCTCATGTCTGGTGGGGCTTTCGGCGTCTACATCCCTTGATCATCTCCACGACAGCCTGTCCTGTGCTGTGGCATCCCCTGCACCTCTTTCCCTGCAGGCTGCAGACATCCCCCCTGCTGCCCCATCTTGCTCTTGTCTGAGCATCTTCCTTCCTTTGCTGAGATCTCTGCATCCTCCCCAGCTGTTCCTTGAAGCACAAAGCCTTGGGCTGATGCAGACTCCCTCTGCTGACCTGCTCCACCACAGCACTGACCTTCCAGTCACATTCCTTGCTGCTCATGTCCAGCCTGGACCTCCCCAGCTGCACTTTGTGCCATTATTTCTTTCTCAAGTTCTTTCCCACTATGAAGAAACCTCCACCACCTCTGAAACCACCCTTCAAGCACTCTCAGGCTACTCCTGCACTGGTGCAGCCTCCCCAGCACCACTCAGCCAAAGCAGCCCAGGTCCCTCAGCATCCCACACCATGTGCACAAAGTGCTGAACCTGCTTTGGCAGAGCCCTGCACTCTCCAGTTCCCCCCTGCTTCTCCAAACTGGGAAGCCGCACACTGGCACACACCCGTGCGTGTGGGGTCACACCAGTGCTGAACCGAATGGGATGAGAACTCCAGGTGTCTGGGTCCCCGCGCTCCTCCTCATGCAGCCCCGTGTGCAGCTGCCTTGTTCCTGGTGAGCGTGCACCACGGGCTGGTGTGGGGACCTTGGAGTGCCCAGGCCCTTCTCCTCAGGGTCACTGCTCAGCGTGTCAGGTCCTGCTCTGTCCTCATGGATGGGTTTATTCTCCTGCCCCGATACAGCACTGGTCATTTCATCTTGTCAAAATTCAGAGTTTTCTGATGGGTAAATACCAGATGCCTGGGGGCAGACAATGCCAGCTGAAGTTTGAGGAGTCTGAATGACAGGGCAGAACAACATGGGCAGTGTTGTGGTGACTGGACATCAGCTACAGGATCCCTGATCAGGAAGAGGAATTAGATGAGGCCTCCTTCAGACAAATGAAATAAGCCTCAAGTTTCCAGGGCAGTATCCTTGTGTCAGACCTGAGATATCCCAATATCTGCAATGTACCAGCCATCCAGGAGGGGTTGGAGCTCATTGACAACATCTTCCTGACACGGGTGACTGAGGAGTCAGTGGGGTGAGGTGCCCTGTGGGACTTCACACTTACAAAACAGAAAGAGTTGGTCAGGATGGAACAGTCAGGGATGGGACAGTGGAGCTGAGGCTCCTGGGAGATGATAACAAGGCCAAGAGCAGGATTTCAGGAGAGCAAGCTTTGGCCTGCTGAGGGACCTGCTTGGGTCCTATGGGATATGACCTTGGTGTCTGCAGTGCTTTTCTCTCACATCTCCTCCCTCCTCTCCCCCACCTGCTGTTGTGCAGCGTTTTTTACCCTTTCTCAAACACAATATCCCAGAGGTGCTGCCAGCATCACTGAGTGGCTCAGATTTGGCAGGAGTGGGTCCATCTTGGAGCAGCTGAAATTGGCTCTGTCTGACGTTGGTCAAACTCCTGTTGTCTTCTCAGAGAGGTGACAACTGTAGCACATCCACACTCACCCCCAGTTCCAAGACTTTGCCATGTAAATCCAGTTAGATGTTACAAACCACTTGATCATGCAGAAGAAATGGAAAAGATGTTCTGTCAGGAACCTTAGGATGTCTCCAGTCAATGAGCAGGTTCCTATGGGGAACTATAATTGCCCTGACATTACCTGGCCAGGCAAAGCTGCAGGTGCCAACAGTTCAAAGGATCTTGGGCCAACTTCTTAACATGTCTGCCTGGTGGGCCAATGAGGGTGATGCTCACCTGGATCTGGTACTGATGAAGAAGGAAGAGCTGGTGAGGGATGTGAACATGAGTGTCCACCTTGGCTGTTGTGACCAGGAAACAGTGGGGTCCCAGACCCCGGAGGGGAGGGAGGAAGGCCAGCAGCAGAGCACAGGCTGGTGGGCTCCAGAGGAGAAGACTTGGACATACTGGGGGATGGTGAGCAAAGTAGGAAGTAGGTCTGAAGGGTGAAGGAGCTCAGGAAATCTGATCAGCCTTACAGGGCAGCCTGCTCCAAGCAAAGAATTTTCTCTCCAAGCACCCATGAACAGAAGCATTTATCTCATTGAGGGTGCTTGTCTGAACTGATGGAGCTCCAGGGCAAAAAGGCAGCACACAGGAGGTGGAAGCAGGGGAAGCTGCAAAAGAAGACATTTATACCATGGATGTAGGGATGATGGCTAAGATGCCCTGGGCTTGATCCTTGAATGGGAGTCTGAGGGCAGCAAGACGAGCTGACATTGCTTCATTTGCAGTAAAAGAACAGACACCCTGTCTAGATCATGGTTCTGCTGCTGAACTTCGTAAGAGTAGAATCAGACAGGACTGAGGTTCTTCATGGCTTCTTTGCCTCCATCTTTCCCAGCAAGGGGACTTTAATCCTAAAGGAGAACACCCAGGAGTGGATGGGGCTCAAGTCAGGGGTGACCTGAGCAAACTCAGATACCATTACAGAAAAGGAGATGGGTCATTTGACCAGGTCCTTGAACACAAGTATCACTGTGTTCTGTTGCCTGAAATTCCCAGGAACACCTTCTGGTCCAGAGGAGTGTGACTCCTCTTGAGGTGTCCTGGCCTGTCTCCTCACTTACATGGTGATTTAGGCACCCACTTTTCCATTATATTCAGTCTTTATCAGGACACGCTCCAGAACAATATGAAAACGAAACTGTTGAGATGAACTGCTCTGGAAAGGAAGGGAAGGGTGAGCAGGGAAGGAAACAGAAGAAATACAGATTTCTTGCTGTTTATTATGGAAATGCTTTCTGTTTGGCTATTCCTGAAATCTCTCTAATCATCCACACCAGACTTGAAACATTTAGGAAAATGCTGCACAGAGCCTTGGCTTGTAAGAGCATTATCAATGTTAATGAGCTGCCATGATCCTGAACTGCAGCTACTGAAACAACGAACAAACCTCTGATGAAGTGAAAGGCAGAAGCAAACCCCAAGTTTCTGAGGGTGTTTGGAACCCCATGAAGGGCCATCACTGACACAGCTGTGAAGGAAACAACCAGTGCAGGTCCCTGTCCCTGGAGGCTGGTGAAGGAAAGACTTGGAGACACTGATTACAGGTGGTGAGGGCCATGTGGAGGTGGCTCTGATGCCATGTCAGCCCTTGATGCTTGTTCATCTCCAGAATGGCTGAGACCAGACCCCTGGGACCTGGTAGATCCTTCTCAAATATTTATCAAGGTTTTTCCTGTGGACAGTGTGTTTTGTGTTTTGGGAGTTGGTTTTATGTGAACTGCTGTTGCTTTAACTGCAAGGCTGTGGTTTTCTGTGGAGCTGCAAATGCCTGTGAGTTCCTCACAACTCATCCAGCCTCTTTCATACACCTGGCAATGGTCACCATTCACCTCAATGTCCCAGTCCCAAGCTTGCTTGAATCCTCTATTTGGATCCATACCCATCACTCCAGGAGGTTCATGCATCGTCCAGGCTCATGGATGATTCCTGAAGACCATCCAAGTGTGGGCAGTGTAAGAGAGGAGCAGAGCAGGGTCAGCTCATGGGCCATGACTGAGCACAAACACCCCAGCAGCAGCCATTCCCCATCTCCCAGGCACAGTCATGCCCACAGCATGCAAATGGCACTGCCATACATGAGTAGCCCAAGAGAGGCCTTTCTTCCTTCCATATTCCCAGGAAAATCTTCCTCCTGTTCCTCCTCCACCTGCAGACATCAACTGCTTTCCATTTCTGTGCTCAGACATAGCTGGAAGGGTTCACTGAAGCCATCAGCCATCTCATTGCTTCTCCCTGACATGCCCTGACCCTCTCCCACACCTACACATGGCCAATCACGGCTGCTCAGGCCTCCCACTCTTCAGAAGAGGCCTTGAGCTTCTTGGTTCTTCATGGTGATAATAATAAACTTCTTTGCTCTCTGCAGAGTTCATGGTGAGCTTTCTTGTCCATAACAGCCCCCTATGGCCATGTCTTACTTAATGGTTGTGTTTTTACGATCATTTGTGCAGAAAGGGCAGTCACAGGACAGCACCCATTATGTCAAAACTGATGCCGAGTGAAATGCTGTAAAGACCTGGTGAGTTACCCCTGTGTCTAGGTAAGTTACGCAAACATTTGAAGGACTTCTCATGCCTTTTAACCTGATTATCCTCAGAAGACCACCAGCTTTGCATCTCAGGAAATGGGATGCCAGAGTTCAAGGGCAGGATGGTTTGGGCTCTGTCCTGGGATCTGGAAACTGAAACGTGCTCCCATCTCCCAACCCCCTGCCCTCCTCAGTGAGGGTGTGAGACATTCTGCCAGTGAGGGCTGAACTCACAGTCATGGCCAGTATCTTATGCCCAACTGCAGCCAATGGTGTCCTGCCAGCTCAGGACTGGAGCTTCCATTGCTGGAGGTATTTAAAACATGTGGAGATGTGGCACTTTGGGATATGGTTTAGTGGTGAGCTTGACAGTGTTTGATTTATGGTTGGACTCCATGTTCTTAAGGGTCTTTTCCAGCCTAAATGATTCTACAGTTCTATGATTTGGGTTGAAACCATTTCAATTCCATCACCTCCAGCTTCCCTCAGAGGCTGCTGTTGTGTGGCACAACTGTCCTGGCTCTCCAGGCAGGTTGGGCACTGGTTTGGTGCCTGCATTGGCAGTTTTCCCCTTCCTGGAGTAAAAGGCTGTTGAGGAGAGACAGTTGTAGAGATTTGGGACACAGGGGTTTGGAGCAATCCTTTCAAAATCTGAGCAGGCTGAGCTTTGGTACAAAGGCACAAAGGACGCCAGAATCTTTATGTGGTGTGCACTGACACACATTGTCACCTGCATTTCCAGTCTCTGCAGTCCCAGCTGTGCAGCAGAGTCTGGAGTTCTGAGCTCCCTTCATCTGCCCTGTGTGACACGTGTAAAATGGAACTACCCCAGTCAAATGGCTGGTTTTGATTCTCCTCACAGCCTAAAGCACCACGTGGGTCAGGAGACAAGTCACCCATCGAGGACTCATATGCTCTGCCCTTAAAGTTCAGGTGTTCCCGGGAATCTCGGCAGACATGTCACGCTGATATCTGGGTTCAAGGAGCTGGTCAAGAGCCTCGTGTCCATTTCTGTAATGGTGGCTTTGCTGTCTGGCTGATGTGCAGACTCTGTACATGGATGCTGACACCTCTTGAACAACCTGCCCTGAAAGGGTTAGCAATATGGGCAGTTCTTTCTGCAAGGGAATTAGGACAGCAAAAAAGACCCTGGGTTGGGGCAAAGGAAAAGCGATGCAAAAGTTGTGGTCAGGGCTCTATAGGGCACTTGTAAAGCAGCCCTGCACCTCATGTGAATTATTCTTGTGGTCAGGGAGCACCTGAGAGCTTTGTCTAAACTGAAAACATGAAGGGGATGAAAGGACAGCATCATTCAGGCTGAATGTGATGACAGGAAATGTCTTGACCAACCTCCTGCTCAAAGCAGGGTCAGACCAGATTACTCAGGGCTTGATCCAAACACATCTTGGTCACTTTCTGGGACAGAGTGAGTGCGCACTCCTGGGAAACAGTTTCCAGTGCTTGACTGTCCTCAGGAATGGAAAGTTTCTCCCTTTCTACAGCACCTTTCCAAGCCCAAACATCTAGATGGCTTTTTACTCATCTACTTACACACTGACACAGACCATAATATACTGCCTTGGGCACAAGAATATTGAGGGGGATGATGCTGAATGCCTTGCTGACTTCCAGGTAACAGATCACCAGTGTTCTCCCCACGTCCACAGCCCTGTCCTTTCCTCACAGAAACAAAGAGGATGGACAGGCACAACCTGCCCTGGGTAAACCCCATCACCTTCTCTTCCAGACACCCAGAAATGGGGTCCCAGTGGACATGTTCTGGGGCACAGCCCTTAGTTCCCCTGCTCACCCATTGGCCATTTTGAAAAGTGCACACACTGTGTGAGAGCTGCCAGTGGTCAGGGAGTCCCCCCAGTCTCCATGAGCTTTCCAAGATGGTGGAGAGTGGCCTCCCTGTGACATCGTCCTGCTGTCTCAGCTCCTGGGATGCTGCCCCTGCTGTCCCATAGACTGGAAAGGGTTGTGTTAGTTCCAGTGACCCCTGACTTGATCCCCATCCACTGCTGGTTGTTCTCCACATTCCTGTCTCCAGTCACACAGTCCTGGGACACATTGCAAGTGAATATGGAGGACAAGAGGACACAGGGATTCTCCCCTCTTTCCCTTATTAAATTCATCAATGGCCACGCAGTGTCTTTGTTTCTCCTTTAACTGTTCCTGCAGTAGTAACAGCTCATTATGGGTCCTTGAAATGCCTTAGAGGTCCAGACTGAGTTCTGATCTGGGCTGTTCTGTGCTTGGAGGCTGCTGTCCTTGCAGACCAGATGAGCTCACTTCTGCCACCCTGCCTGGCAGTTCATTCCATCCGTGTCACAGTTCTGTCTGCAGCACTGACAGCTCCAGCTCCCCAGTCAGGTCCCTGGCTGAGGACATTGCCTCACATCTGGGCTGGACCACCCCAGCTGTGGCACCAGCCCAGCTCTGACCTGCCACACGAAACCTGGTACCAAGTGTCCAAGAGCCCATGTGTGCAAAGGCTTTGCCTCAGAGCACGGACATGACATGGCCAAAGATTGATGAATGTCTCTCTAGACCTAGGATATAAAACCAGAATAAAATGTCTTAACTCATTCAACTGAAGATATTCCTCCTCTAGCTTTGAGGAATTAGATACTTCGCTGTGAGATTCCTGGTGTCCTGTATAATGATGGAACAAGAAAATATGATTCTCATAGTGATTTTTTTTTTTAAAAAACTGAATATACAGTGCTAGAAATAAGTGTCTCTGAAGAGGAGAGAGAATCAACATCACTGATTACTTCAACTTTGAAGTTGTGCCCCTGGAGCCCCAGGGAGATGTGGAAGGAGCCCAGAGGGGACAGAGAAAGGGACATGAGGGGCTGCTCCTGTGCTGCTGAGCTGGGCTGGGCTCCTGGGACAGAGGGAGCTCCTGGCAAGCGGCAGCGCTGCAGAGAGACAGCTCTGCCCAGGAGCAGCTCCTCTGCACAGCGCAGCAGGGCTGAGGGCTCTGCCTGGAGATGCTGACAGGAGAGCAACCAGGCAGAGAGAGATTAAAGGCAATGTGGGGTGGTAGGTTGCTGAGGATTCAATGAGACAAATCTTCACAGTTCTAACATGTTAAGTCTCTGGCTGTAGGACAATGCAGCTCCATTTCCTGGAGGGAGACCCTAAGCTGGTACATCCCACAATTTACAGAATCTGGCAGGTGTCTCTCACAGTATCCCTGTTGTAGAGGAGAAGAACACACTCCAGAGCAGGGCTTCCCTGCTGCACTGTCAGAGAGAAAGGGAATGACGACAACTTCTTCTGAGAGTGAGTGCAGGGGGAGCACCCAGGGGTGCCCAGGGCTGTCCTGCAGAGCAGGGTCCCGGCAGCCCAGGGCTGTGCCGGGGCAGGGACTCTGCCGCCTGCCAGGGTCAGTGCTCAGCCTGCCCGCGGAGATCCCCATGGTGCTCTGAGTAGAAGTAAGAGTTGAAGGAGTGACCCCCAAAATGCCAGGGTCCTTCTGCTGTGGAGAGGGTGCTGTGTGGGTCAGGGCTGCTCACAGCTCCTGATCACTCCCAGAATATTTACAACAAGAGGTTTCAAGATGAAAATCAAGACAAGGAACTTTCCTGAGTCTTTGTTTTCAGTCTCCCGCTCTTGGGGAATGGGTGGGAATAGATGTAAAACGAGTTCTACATTTTAAAAAACTATTTGCATACTACAACTGTGTGATCAGTAGGTCTTCAAGAGAATCCCGATATGCCTTCAGCCACACCTCTGCCTATGCAGCAACAGCATCACTTTTGCTGGACACATTACACTTAATCTAACCCGTCGTGTTTTCCAACCTGCGTACAGGAAGATGCCCCCAGGCAGTGCCCTGTGAACAGGCAGGATCTGTAGGGCCAGGGGGAGGGCACAGAGGGTGGGATGGGGTCTGTGAGCACGGACAGGGAAGAGACATGGACAGGGAAACACCTCCCAGGGGGAGAATCTCCAGGCAGCAGGGAAATGATCAGAAATGGGAGGAAACTAAACCCGGAATTGTTATGGGAGGGAGAACAGAGAAAAGTCCCTGTGATCCCCTGCAGTGCCGATCCCTCCTGTGAGCAGCCCCCTGGCCTCCTGTCCCACCCAGCAAAGCCTCTGCCCTCAGGGCCGGGGGCTCCAAGGCATGAAGCAGCTCCTGTGCAGCCAGAGCTCCAGTTCCTCTGCAGAGCACAGGGGCTGAGAGCAGTTGCCCGGCAATGTTGGTGTCTGGGAGGTGGCTGCACAGCTGGGGAAGGGTGACGCTGTCTGAGTGCCCGGCTGCCTCTGCCCTGGCCTCTCTCACACCCACCCTCACGGGATGTTTCCTTCTTGCTCCCCTGCTCTGGGTCACTGCTGTTGGGATCTTGTTCTTGCTGTCAGGCTCTCTGGGGATGGCAGTTTCAGCTGCAGAGTCACAGCCTGATCTTGTGGGTCCTTTCCTGCAGGTGTGTCCATGGGAACACGTGTCCCAGCTTTGCTCTGACCTGTGGCGTGTGGGCAATGCAGTCTGTGGGGCTGGGGAATGAGGTGAGTCTCCCTGAATCAAATGCCATCCTTAGAATTCTTGACTGTCTCGTTGAGATTTCCTTCCTAGCTGTGAGGTTTCCTCCTAGAATGCAAACCTGTCCTACAGCATCCTTGTGTTATCTGAAAGCCCCATGGAAATGCACAGAGATGCTACAACAGCAAAAATGTTGTTGAGTTTGTGAAATGAGCCGTGTGTCCAGGGCTAAATGTGGAGTGCCGAGACGTTGGGAAAGGGTGAGCCATGTCATGGTCTGAGTTGGCTCCCTCTACTCTCAGCAGTGCCTGGTGGCTTTTCAGGGTAACATGTGAGTGTGATCAGGCTCCATCTCAGAAAGGTGCCAACCCAGGGCAGCTGGAGGAAGACAGAGGGACAGAGCAGCTGCCCTCACTCTGCACTGACCCACAGGCATCCTCTGGTCTCACAGGACTCGCTCTGTTCTCCCTGAGTGCAGCAGAAATGCTGAGGGTTTCTGACACCCAACAACACTCCCCAGGGTGGGAGGGGAGAAGGAGCTGTATAAACACCAAACCTCTCCAACTCAGTTTCTCCGGCCTGGGGGTACAGATGCTGACAGTCCCTTCTGCACCAGGAGCGGTTCCAGCTGACACAGCTGAACCCCAGGACTGGCCCCTGCCCCACTCAATCACACAGGGTCAGTCTGACTCCTCAAGAGCCCCTGGGCAGAGACCCTGCTCTTCATTGCACACTCATCAAGCACCGACGAGGGCTCCAGTCAGGATGTTCTCCTGGAAAAGAAAAGTGTCTCTGTATGTAATGGGGTAGGGGGGTCTATAGGAAATGGCTTTGGTTTTTCTCAGAGAAGTCTCCTCTAACTTGTCACAATCTTTTCCTCCTTGCACAGGTCCTCACGCCCACAGGCAGCAAATGTCCAACAGCAGCTCCATCACCCAGTTCCTCCTCCTGGCGTTCACAGACATACGGGAGCTGCAGCTCTTGCATTTCTGGCTCTTCCTGGGCATCTACCTGGCTGCCCTCCTGGGCAACGGCCTCATCATCACCACCATAGCCTGGGACCAGCACCTCCACACCCCCATGTACTTCTTCCTGCTCAACCTCTCCCTCCTCGACCTGGGCTCCATCTCCACCATTGTCCCTAAATCCATGGCAAATTCCCTTTGGGACACCAGGGTTATTTCCTACAGAGGATGTGCTGCCCAACTCTTTTTGTTTTTCTTTTTCATTTCAGCAGAATTTTTTCTTCTCACCATCATGTCCTATGACCGCTACGTTGCCATCTGCAAACCCCTGCACTACGGGACCCTCCTGGGCAGCAGAGCTTGTGTCCACATGGCAGCAGCTGCCTGGGCCACTGGGTTTCTCTATTCTCTGCTGCACACGGCCAATACATTTTCACTGCCCCTGTGCAAGGGCAATGCCCTGGGCCAGTTCTTCTGTGAAATCCCCCACATCCTCAAGCTCTCCTGCTCACACTCCTACCTCAGAGAACTTGGGCTTCTTGTGGTCAGTGCCTGTTTAGCATTTTCATGTTTTGTTTTCATTCTTTTCTCCTATGTGCAGATCTTCATGGCCGTGCTGAGGATCCCCTCTGAGCAGGGACGGCACAAAGCCTTTTCCACCTGCCTCCCTCACCTGGCCGTGGTCTCCCTGTTGGTCAGCACTGTCATGTTTGCCTACCTGAAACCCCCCTCCATCTCTTCCTCATCCCTGGATCTGGTGGTGTCTGTTCTGTACTCGGTGGTGCCTCCAGCAGTGAACCCCCTCATCTACAGCATGAGGAACCAGGAGATCAAGGATGCCCTGTGCAAACTGATGACTGATATTTTCCTGAAGCAAGTCTTCTCGTCAGCTTCTGCATAGCAGTTATAGAACAATTCGTTGTATTACATCTTCTCTTTTTGTGTGTTTTTTTTGTTTGTTTGTTTGTGGTTTGTTTTTCTTCTTTAATTTTGCCTTTTTTTTTTTTTTTTTTTGTGATGGTGGTTTATTTTTAGTCACTAGAATATTGTCATCCCCTTTGTAATTCACTCTCTTATGTGCCTTTCTGTCTGAGTGGATTTTTAAATAAAGTGTTGTTTTTATGTGTTTAACCATAACAAAGGCCACCACAAATATTTGGGAATATTTCCTGAAATCCTTACTCCAAGGTATTTTTGGAGCTGCAGGGACAGTTTGTGTGTTTGTATGGAAGGAAATGAAGTCCAAGTATGGCAGTGTCACTGGGGAGCACCATCTCTGGATCTTCGGGGGTTGCTTTTTTTCCACTTCCACAGTTTCCTTCCCACCCCTTGTGTTGGTTCAAGGCTTGAGTGCTCTGGCAGCTTGGTCCCCGTCCTGCTGTGTGTGAGACCTGTAACCGCAGGGAAGGACAGGCGATGGGCACTGCTGTGACAGAGCTGGCATGCATAATGAAGGGTGATCTCCTCAGGGCAACGCCTGTATGTTTATGTATTTTTACAGAGTTTCTCTCAAGAACAAGCCCAAGAGAGTTTCGCACAGATGCAAACACCATTGTACAGCTGAGCAGTGTGTGTGTGCAGGGCTGGCACACAGCAGTGTCCCCTCACAGCCAGGCCTCCTGCCAGAGACCTGCAGGACCAGCAGAGCAGGGTACGACTGGTGCCCGTGTGCACTGGACACCCCTTTGGAAGGAGCCTCAGGTCAATCATCATGCACTGGCCCCTCAGGACTACCATTTCTAACCCTGGCCTCCCACCTTAGCTCAGAGAGGTTGTTCTTCTTTCCATGAAGATACATTGAATGAATAGGTCTGAAGTCCATGTTGCACTGTACAGGTGAGTTGTAAACATGCACATCATGTATGTGAGGTGAGATGAACCCAAGTGAGCACAAATGACATCAGCTGTTCTGTGGGGGTACTATGAAGGCCTGCTTCCTTGAACTGGGATCTTCTTCCTTGAACCAAGGTCCATGTGTCCATTCCTCATGATGTGGGAAATCTGAGATGAGTACAGAGCAGGTGACACACCAAAGGGATGAGATACTTCCCATCGTTTGAGTGTCGTACCAGGAGGCCAGAGGGACACTGTGACTCCTGCCTTTGTGTGAAAAAGGGACAGACTCAGTCTCTGAACATCCCTGGGTGCATAAGAAGTCCAGGAGGGCAGCTCAGATGCGGATGCTTGATGGAACCCTGATATTTCTGTTTGTGACTCGAGGAACAAACTTCGTTGGATCAATGAGATTCATCTCAGCTGCCTTGGACAGGATCATTGCAAGTGCTCCAGTCTGCTACGTCACAGTATCACAGTATCACAGTATGTTTGGGATTGGAAGAGACCTCAAAAGATCATCTAGTCCAATCCCCCTGCTGGAGCAGGAACGCCTAGGTGAGGTCGCACAGGAAGGTGTCCAGGCGGGCTTTGAATGTCTCCAGGGAAGGAGACTCCACAACCTCCCTGGGTAGCCTGTTCCAGTGCTCTGTTACCCTCACTGAGAAGAAGTTCTTTCTCAAATTTAAGTGGAACCTCTTGTGTTCAAGCTTGATCCCATTGCCCCTTGTCCTATCATTGTTTGCCACTGAGAAGAGCCTGACTCCGTCCTCGTGGCACTCACCCTTTATATATTTATAAACATTAATAAGGTCACCCCTCAGTCTCCTCTTCTCCAAACTAAAGAGCCCCAGCTCCCTCAGCCTTTCTTCATAAGGGAGATGCTCCACTCCCTTAATCATCTTTGTTGCCCTACGCTGGACCCTCTCCAGCAGTTCCCTGTCCTTCTTGAACTGAGGGGCCCAGAACTGGACACAATATTCCAGATGGGGTCTCACCAGGGCGGAGTAGAGGGGAAGGAGGACCTCTCTCGATCTACTGACCACCCCCCTTGTAATACACCCAAGGATGCCATTGGCCTTCCTGGCCACAAGGGAACAGTGCTGGCTCATGGTCATCCTGTTGTCCACCAGGACCCCCAGGTCCCTTTCCCCTACACTGCTCTCTAATAGGTCATTCCCCAGCCTATACTGGAACTAGGGATTGTTCCTGCCCAGATGCAGGACTCTACACTTTCCCTTGTTAAATTCCATCAGGTTATCCCCCGCCCAACTCTCCAGCCTGTCCAGGTCCCGCTGGATGGCAGCACAGCCTTCTGGCGTGTCAGCCACTCCTCCCAGCTTAGTGTCATCAGCAAACTTGCTGATGGTACACTCAATTCCCTCGTCTAAATCATTAATGAATATATTGAATAATATTGGGCCCAGTACTGACCCCTGAGGCACTCCACTAGATACTGGCCTCCAACTGGACTCCGCACCATTGACCACCACTCTCTGGCTTCTCTCTTTAAGCCAGTTTGCAACCCACCTCACTACTCTATTGTCTAGACCACACCTCCTGAATTTAGCTGTGAGGATGCTGTGAGGGACTGTGTCAAAGGCTTTACTGAAGTCAAGGTAGACCACATCCACCGCTCTGCCATCATCCATCCACCTTGGTACATTCTCATAAAAGGCTATGAGGTTGGTCAAGCATGACTTACCCTTGGTAAAGCCATGCTGACTGCCCCTAATAACCCTCTTATCCCTGGTGTGCCTTGAGATGGCACCAAGGATAAGCTGTTCCGTTACTTTCCCAGGGACAGAGGTGAGGCTGACCGGTCTATAATTACCCGGGTCCTCCTTCTTGCCCTTTTTAAAGACTGGAGTGACATTTGCTTTCCTCCAATCCTCGGGCACCTCTCCCGTTTCCCAAGACTTGGCAAAAATGACGGATAGCGGTCTAGCAATGACTTCAGCCAGCTCCCTCAGCACCCGCGGATGCATCCCATCTGGACCCATGGATTTATGGACGTCCAGACTATTTAATTGTTCCCTAACCCAGTCCTCATTGACTAAAGCAAACTCCTCCATTAACCTGGCTTCATCCGGGGTCTCAGGGGTACAGGGTTCCCCAGGACAGCCTCCAGCGGAGTAGACAGAGACAAAGAAGGCATTCAGCAATTCTGCCTTCTCTGTGTCTTCTGCCACCAGGGCACCCACCTCATTCATCAGTGGGCCTACATTGCCTCTGGTATTAGTTTTATCTGCTATGTATTTGAAAAAGTTCTTCTTGCTGTCCTTGACCCCTCTCGCCAGCTGTAATTCTAAGGAGGCCTTGGCTACCCTAGCTGCCCTCCTGCATCCTCTAACAGCAGCCTTATATTCCTCCCAAGTGGCCAGTCCCTGCTTCCATGACCTGTAAACTCGCCTCTTCTGCTTGAGCATACCCAACAGATCCCTATTCAACCACGCAGGCCTTCTGGCTCCCTTCCTCGACTTCCTGCGTGTGGGGATGCTCTGATCCTGAGCATGGAAGAAGCAATCTCTGAATACAATCCAGCTCTCTTGGGCCCCTTTTCCTTCAAGCAGTCTTGCCCATGGGATTTCCTCCAGCAATTGCTTGAAAAGGCCAAAATTAGCCCTGCCAAATTCCAGGGTTGCAATTCTACTGGCTATTCTGTTCCTGCCACACGAGATGCTGAACTCCACCATCTCGTGGTCACTGCAACCCAGGCAGCCCTCAACCTTTACTGCTTCGACCAGACCCTCTTTGTTAGTGAGGATGAGATCCAGCAGTGCACCTCTCCTGGTCGGCTCCTCCACCATCTGCATGAGGAAGTTATCATCAATGCACTGGAGGAACCTCCTGGACTGTGGCTGGCTGAATGGTCCTTCCAGCAAACATCAGGGAAGTTAAAATCCCCCACAACAACCAGGGCCTGTGACTGTGAGGCCACTCTCAGCTGCGCAGAGAAGGCCTCATCAACTTCCTCAGCCTGATCTGGTGGCCTGTAATAGACACCTACAACCGTATCACCCCTGCCAGCCTGTCCCTTGATCCTGACCCATACACTCTCAACTCGTTCCTCATCCGCTCCTGGGCAGAATTTAGTACATTGCAGTTGCTCTCTCACATAGAGAGCAGCTCCACCACCATGCCTCGCTGACCTGTGTTTCCTGCTGGCAGAATGTCTCACAGCCCCCACTGAGGAGGGCAGGGGGTTGGGAGATGGGAGCACGTTTCAGTTTCCAGATCCCAGGACAGAGCCCAAACCATCCTGCCCTTGAAATCTGGCATCCAATTCCTTGGGCTGCACAGCTGGTGGGCCTTCTGTGGACAATCATGTTAAAAAGCATCCTTCAAGTGTTTGTGTAATACGTCTAGGAATGTCAGTTTTTAAAGAAAAATAAAAGTTTAACAGGCTAATATTTAAATATCTGTAAAATAGTACTCTGTATCCGTGATAGCCCCTCTGGCAATGACAATTAAATAGATATTTGCACTATAAGGCATGATACCCCACCCACAAGCACACATCTAAGTGGTTCAGATGAAGGGTGGGCTGGCAAACGTCAGCCTTTGTGTCCCCAGGTGCATGGACGCTGCTCATGTGCCTTTGCAGAGAGTGGCAGGAGCTGGATCCCCTTCTCGGGACAGACTCCTTCCAGGAGAGACACAGACACAGGGGGAACTCATCAGAGCTTTACGGAATTTCACTCAACATCAGTTTTGACATATTGGGTATTGTCCTGTGACTGCCCTTTCTGCACAAATGATCATAAAGAGACAACCATTTAGTAAGATATGGTCATAAAGGGGCTGTTATGGACAAGAAAGCTCACCATGAACTCTGCAGAGAGCAAAGAAGTTTATAAAAAGCACCAGGAAGAACCAAGAAGCTCAAGGCCTCTTCTGAAGAGTGGGAGGCCCTGAGCAGCCGTGATTGGCCATGTGTTGGTGTGGGAGAGGGTCAGGGCATGTCAGGGAGAAGTGATGAGATGGCTGATGGCTTCAGTGAACCCTTCCAGCCATGTCTGAGCCCAGAAATGGAAAGCAGTTGATGCCTGCAGGTGGAGGAGGAATAGGAGGAAGAATTTCCTGGGAATATGGAAGGAAGAAAGGCCTCTCTTGGGCTAATCATGTATGGCAGTGACATTTGCATGCTGTGGGCATGGCTGTGCCTGGGAGATGGGGAATGGCTGCTGCTGGGGTGTTTGTGCTCAGTCATGGCCCATGAGCTGACCCTGCTCTGCTCCTCTCTTACACTGCCCACACTTGGATGGACCTCAGGAATCATCCATGAACCTGGTGGATGCATGGACCTCCCGGAGTGATGGGTATGGATCCAAATAGAGGATTCAAGCAAGTTTGGGAATGGGATCTTGAGGTGATTGGTGACCATTGCCAGATGTATAAAAGAAGCTGGATGAGTTATGAGGAACTCACAGGCATTTGCAGCTCCACAGAAAACCAGAGCCTTGCAGTTAAAGCAACAGCACTCGACATAAAACCCACCCCCAAAATACAAAACACTCACAGTAAACACAGGAAAAGCCTTGAAAAACATTTGAGAAAGATCTACCAGGTCCCAGGGGTCAGGGCTCAGCCATTCTGGAGATGAACAAGCATCAAAGGTTGACATGGCATCAGAGCCACCTCCACATGGCCCTCACCACCTGTAGCCAGTGTCTCCAAGTCTTTCCTTCACCAGCCTCCAGGGACAGGGACCTGCACTGGTTGTTTCCTTCACAGCTGTGTCAGCGATGGCCATTCGTGGGGTCCTAAACACCCTCAGAAACCTGGGGTTTGCTTCTGCCTTTCACTTCATCAGAGGTTTGTTCATTCTTTCAGTAGCTGCAGTTCAGGATCATGGCAGCACAGGGCTCATTAACATTGAAAATACTCTTACAAGCCAAGGCTCTGTGCATCATTTTCCTATAGGCTTCAGGTCTGGTGTGGATGATGAGGGAGATTTCAGGAACAGCCAAGCAGAGAGCATTTCCACAAGAAACAGCAATAAAGCCAAATTTCTTCTATTTCCTTCCCTGCTCTCCCTTCCCTCCCTTTCCAGAACAGGTGGCATCGACAGCTTCCTGTTCATATTGATGTGGAACGTCTCAGGATAAGACTGAATGTATTGGAAATGTGGGTGCCTAAAACACCATGTGAGTGAGGAGATAGGCCAGGACACCTCAAGAGGAATCACACAACTCTGGACCAATACATGGAAGTTCTTGGGAATCTCAGATGCCACAGCACAGCGATACTTGTGTTCAGGGAGCTGGTCAAGTGACCCATCTCCTGTTCTGTAATGGTGTCTGAGTTTGCTCAGGTCAGCCCTAACTTGAGCCCCATCCACTGCTGGGTGTTCTCCAGACTCCTGCCTTCAGGAACAAAGTCCCAGGAGACCTTGCTGGTGAAGATGGAGGCAAAGAAGCCATGAAGAACCTCAGTCCTGTCTGATTCTATTCTTAAGAAGTGCAGCAGCAGGCCCACAATCGCCCTCTCTATTTAACTGCAAATGAAGCTATATCAGGTCATCTTCCTGCCCTCAGCCTCCCTGCAGGTATCAAATCCAGGGCAGCTTTGGCATCATCCCCACATCCATGAACAAGCTTTCTAAATTCTTCCTTTGCAGCTTCCCCTGCTTCCACCTCCTGTGTGCTGCCTTTTTGCTCTGGAGCTCCAACAGTTCAAATGGGCAGCCTCATGAGATAAATGCTTCTTTTCATGGGAACTCAGATCATTCTTGTGCTTGGAGCAGGCTGTCCTGTAAGGCTGATCAGATTTCCTGAGCTCCTTCACACTTCAGACCTACTTCTATGTCCCCACCTCTATCGGCCACTGTCCCCCGGTATGTGAAAGTCCGGAGCCCACCAGCCTGTGCTCTGCTGCTGGCCTTCCTCCCTCCCCTCTGGTGCCTGGGACCCCACTGTTTCCTGGTCGCAACAGCCAAGGTGGACACTGATGTTCACATCTCTCACCAGCTCTTCTTTGTTTCCCACTTCCAGATCCAGGTGCGAATCACCTTTGTTGCTCACCAAGCAGACATGTTAAGAAGTTGTCACAAGATCCTCTGGACTGTTGGCACCTGCCACTTTGCCAGGCCAGTGAATGTCAGGGCAATTACAGTTCCCCATAGGAAACTGCTCATTGACTGGTGACTTCTTCAGGTTGCTGACAGATATTTTCCATGATGCAGCAGTTTGCAAAACTCAACGCGCTGTCACCCTGTACTGGGTTTACATGGCAAAGTCTTGGAACTGGGGGTGAGTGTGGTTGTGCTAGAGTTGTCACCTCTCTGAGAAGACAACAGGTGTTAGACTGACATCAGACAGCTGATTTCAGCTGGCTCCAAATGGACCCACTCCTTGCCAAATCTGAGCCACTCAGTGATGCTGGCAGCACCTCTGTGATGTTTTATTTGAGAAAGGGTAAAAAACACTGCACAACAGCAGGTGGGAGAGAGGAAGGAGGAGATGTGAGAGAAAAGCACTGCAGACACCAAGGTCATATCCCATAGGACCCAAGCAGGTCCCTCAGCAGGCCAAAGCTTGCTCTCCTGAAATCCTGCTCTTTGCCTTGTGATCATCTCCTAGGAGCCTCAGCTTCACTTTCCCATCCCTGACTGTTCCATCCTGACCAACTCTTCCTGGTTTGTAAGTGTGAAGTCCCACAGGGCACCTCACCTCACTGACTCTTCAGTCACCCGTGTCAGGAAGATGTTGTCAATGAGCTCCAACTCCTCTTGGATGGCTGCTACCTTGCAGATATTGGGATATCTCAGGTCTGCCACAAGGACACGGCCCTGGAAACATGAGGTATCTCTCATTTGTCTGAAAGAGGACTCATCTAATTCCTCTTTCTCATCAGTGAGTCTGCAGCTGATGTCCAGTCACCACAACATTGCCCATGTTGTTCTGCCCTCTCATGGTGACTCCTCAACCTTCAGCTGACATTGTCTGTCCCCAGGCACAGCTCCACGCATTCCTGCTGCTCTCCAACATGAAGGGGATCTATCACTTTGACTCCAGACTTCTGGCATGATGAGTACTGGACCCTCAAGCCCCCACTGTTTCTCCATGAGATGATATTTGTAATGTTCTATAACTCCTCATGGTGTTATCTTGAGAGAGAAAACCTCATTAGGATAAACCACCTGACTGCAAACACTAACAGATGAGCAAATGGAGCTTTAGTCAAGGGACAATCCAGACCTTGAGAAAATCTGGTGTTCACCCATTCAGAAAGCTCTGAATTTTGACAAGATGAAGTGACCTGATCTGTATTGGGGCAGGAGAACAACACTATCTGTCAGGACAGACGAGGACTTGACATACTGAGCAGTGACCTTGAGGAGAAGGGCCTGGGCACTCCAAGGTCCCCACACAAGACCGTGGTGCATGCTCACCATGAACAAGGCAGCTGCACACGGGGCTGCATGAGGAGGAGCGTGGGGATCCCGACACCTGGAGTTCTCATCCCATTCGGTTCAGCACTGGTGTGACCCCACACACACGGGGGTGTGCCAGTGTGCGGCTTCCCAGTTTGGAGAAGCAGGGAGGAACTGGAGAGTGCAGGGCTCTGCCAAGGCAGGTTCAGCACCTTGTGCACATGGTGTGGGATGCTGAGGGACCTGGGCTGCTTTGGCCCAGCAGCGCTGGTGAGGCTGCAGCAGTGCAGAAGTCGCCTGAGAGTGCTTGAGAGGTGGTTTCAGAGGTGGTGGAGGTTTTCTTCCTAGTGAAAAATGGTATGAGAAAGAAATAATGGCACAAAGAGCAGCTGGGGAGGTCCAGGCTGGAGATGAGCAGAAAGGAATGTGACTGGAAGGGCAGTGCTGTGGTGGAGCAGGTCAGCAGAGGGAGTCTGCATCAGCCCAAGGCTTTGTGCTTCAAGGAGCAGCTGGGGAGGATGGAGAATCTCAGCAAAGGAAGGAAGATGCTCAGACAAGAGCAAGGTGGGGCCGCAGAGGGTATGTCTCCAGCCTGCAGGGAAAGAGGTGCAGGGGATGCCACAGTACAGGACAGGCTGTCGTGGAGATGATCAAGGGATGTAAAGAGGCTGAAAGCCAAAACCAGACATGAGCTCCTCCCCTTGGCTATGACTGTTGTCTGCACCTCTGATGCCTGTGAGGAGACACCTTGTCCTTCCAGCACAGGGGCCTCATGGCCTCCTTGTCCCCAGCCAGGAACCTGGGAGGTGTGGGACCATAGTCCTGCCCTTGGCCTTGCACAGCCCCACATCACACTGTCCAGGAAGGGCCATGGGCAACGTGGGAGGAAAAGGATCTGACTTCCCAGGGCTGGGGGTCAGAGCTTGGCCCTTTGGTTAATGAAACACATCCAGGTTTACTCAGCATCAGAGCCATCTTGACTTTGCTTTTCCTGACCTCCAGTTTTCTTCTGTAACCAAACCTGGTATTGTTTCTCAATAGGTTCCCTCACTGGGACCCATTAACAGTACAAGAAACTTTGGAGTTTGAACCTGACTTTGACTTCTTGAGAGGTTTCCTCACCTTCCCCTCAGGGTCTGATGTCCATGGACTCAGAAACAAACCCACCAGAGGTGTCATTAAAGGGCCTTGGGCTGCTCCTGTGCTGCTGAGCTGGGCTGGGCTCCTGGGACAGAGGGAGCTCCTGGCAAGCGGCAGCGCTGCAGAGAGACAGCTCTGCCCAGGAGCAGCTCCTCTGCACAGCGCAGCAGGGCTGAGGGCTCTGCCTGGGGATCTCAGGGAGACGAGCAAGGCAGAGAGAGATTAAAGGTGGTCAGGACTGGGAGGATGACTGAGAGCTTACTGGAGGAGGAACCTTTGCAGCCCTTGCCATGGTAAGTCTCTGGGTGCAGGGCAATGCAGCTGTAGCTCCTGGAGGCATCTCCTAAAACTGGCACAGGCACAACTGGTGGGATCTGTAAGGAGGGGATCTTGTCAGGCAATGTTGAACAGCTGTGAAGCCGGGTGAGCACCCAGGGGTGCCCAGTGCTGTCCTGCAGAACAGGGTCCCTGCACCCCAGGGCTGTGCCGGGGCAGGGACTCTGCCGCCTGCCAGGGTCAGCGCTCAGCCTGCCCGGCGAGATCCCATGGCAGCAGCTGTGGGTGGAAGGAGCGACCCCCGGCAGGGTAGGCAGGGAGCTTGTGGGGTTGAAGGGTGCTGTGTGGGTCAGGGCTGCTCAGAGCTCCAGATCAGCCCCACAGACATGGCAGAGGGTTCTTCTGAACAAGGACATCAAGACAGCAACAGCTGCAAGGGAAGGAGTCTGTGCTTTCAATTTCCACTCTTGGTTGTCTGGGTGTGCAGTGGGAGATGGGGATTTATTTCTCTCTTTGGAGAAGACACTGAGACCCCAGTTCTCGTTAGGACTTGTCTGAGCTGCTCCTGAGCCCCTGCACACACAGAGCTGCCCCTGGGCAGTGCCAGGAGGTGTGAGCAGGACAGAGCTGAGCACACAG
This sequence comes from Patagioenas fasciata, assembly GCF_037038585.1. Lineage (NCBI taxonomy): Eukaryota > Metazoa > Chordata > Aves > Columbiformes > Columbidae > Patagioenas > Patagioenas fasciata. The sequence goes on from NC_092528.1 coordinate 1,830,130, forward strand.
CAGGTGGGACGGGGTCTGTGACACTGACAGGGAGCAGACCCAGGGACAGAGACACAGCTGCAGGCAGCACAGACATGGACAGGGAGAGGGAGATGGACCAGAAATGCTGGGGAGGCGGGATTCAGTACCCCCCGTGCCATCCCCTGCAGTGCAGAGACGTTGCCCAGTGCAACCCCTGGTGTCCTCTCCTCCTCAGCAGAGCCTCTGCCCCAAAGACATGGGGTCCAGGTCATGAGTCTCCACCTCAGCAGCTGCACCTCCAGGTGAAGGGTTCCTGGAACGTGGTACACAAAAAAGGTGCTAAAAGTACTTGCTCTACAGTGTCATTATGTGAGTGTCAGCAGCACAGTCAGGTAAGGAGGAGGTTCCACAGCATGCCCGTCTGCCTTTCTGTTATTGCTTTAATTTTCAGGAACACTTCAGTGTCCTTCCCTGTTGCTCCACCTCTCCCTGGTGCTCTTGCTGTATGGGATTGGCGTGGGAGTGTGGTTCCATTCTTGTTCTGACACCAACACTGGGGGTCTTGCCCCAGAGATGATTCATGGAAAACAGGTGCCTAAGCTGTATTTTAAGTTGTGATGAAATATGTTTCTCATTTTGTAAAAACAAAATAAACTGACATATCCCTCTTTCAGGGAGGAGGTTTTAATGAGAAACAGTATGTTTATTTTGCTCAGAGAAGTCTCCCCTAACTTGTCACTATCTTTTCCTCCTATGGCAGGTCCCCATGTTCACAGACATCAAATGTCCAACAGCAGCTCCATCACCCAGTTCCTCCTCCTGGCGTTCGCAGACACACGGGAGCTGCAGCTCTTGAGCTTCTGGCTCTTCCTGGGCATCTACCTGGCTGCCCTCCTGGGCAACGGCCTCATCATCACCACCATAGCCTGGGACCAGCACCTCCACACCCCCATGTACTTCTTCCTGCTCAATCTCACCCTCCTCGACCTGGGCTCCATCTCCACCACTGTCCCCAAGTCCATGGCCAACTCTCTGTGGGATACCAGGGTCATTTCCTATGCAGGGTGTTCTGCACAACTCTTTCTGTTTGTGTTTTTAGCTTCAGCAGAATTTTTTCTCCTGACCATCATGTCCTACGACCGCTATGTTGCCATCTGCAAACCCCTGCACTACAGGACCCTCCTGGGCAGCAGAGCTTGTGTCCACATGGCAGCAGCTGCCTGGGCCACTGGGTTTCTCCATTCTCTGCTGCACACGGCCAATACATTTTCAGTGCCCCTGTGCAAGGGCAATGCCCTGGACCAGTTCTTCTGTGAAATCCCCCAGATCCTCAAGCTCTCCTGCTCACACTCCTACCTCAGGGAATTTGGGCTTCTTGCGGTTTGTATATTAGGCGTATTTGGGTGTTTTGTGTTAATCGTGGTGTCCTATGTGCAGATCTTCAGGGCCGTGCTGAGGATCCCCTCTGAGCAGGGACGGCACAAAGCCTTTTCCACCTGCCTCCCTCACCTGGCCGTGGTGTCTCTGTTTATCAGCACTGTCATGTTTTCCTACCTGAAGCCCCCCTCCATCTCCTCCCCATCCCTGGATCTGGTGGTGTCTGTTCTGTACTCAGTGGTGCCTGAAGCAGTGAACCCCCTCATCTACAGCATGAGGAACCAGGAGCTCAAGGATGCCCTTAGGAAACTAATTTCCTAGAGTTTTCTGAAGCAATAAACTGACCATCATCTTCTATATAGGAGTTTTAATGTAGCTAATTACAGGCCCAGCCTGTCAACTGGATTGTCTGGTGTTGTTGGTTGTTTTCTTATTGTGATAATGTTGTCATTCCCTTTCTAATTCCATGTTGGCTTTTCTTTTATAACTGTTGGCTTTTTAAACGAGCAGCAGTGCTCTTCTTGTCTCTAAGCAGAATAAAGGGCTGTTTAGTGACTTGTTTTTCACTATATCTATCCTGCAAGGGCTTTTTAGAGCTGCAGAGATAGTTCCTGTGTGTGGGTGGAGGGGAAAAGAGCTCTCGCATGGGAGCACTACCAGGGAGCACCAGTGCTTGGTCTTCTAGACCTGTTCTGGTTCCACTCCCACACTCTCCTTCTCATCCCTTGTGTTGGTGCAAGGCCTGAGTGCTCTGGCAGCTTGGTCCCCGTCCTGCTTTGTGTCACTCCTGTCAGCACAGGCAGGGACAGGCAATGGGCACTTGTGTCACAGAACTGGCGTCAGTAACAGTACTTCCACAAGGAAAAGTGATCTTCTTTGGGCAGTGCATGATGGTTTCTATCTTCTTGCAATGTTTCTCTCAAGCTTATTCCTACAAAAGTGTCCCACAGATGAAACACCATTGTATATCTGAACAGTGTGTGTGCGCAGGGCTGGCACACAGCAGTGTCCTCTCACAGCCAGGCCTCCTGCCAGAGACCTGCAGGACCAGCAGAGCAGGGTCTGGACTGTGCCCCTGTGCACTGGACACCCCTCAGAAGGTGCCTCTGGTCAATCACCATCGACTGGCCCTTCACAACCACCATGTCCAGCACTGACCTCTCACCCCAGCTCAGAGCTCTTTGCCCCTCCATGCAATTACACTGAATGAGTAGGTCAGAGGTTTATGTTTGCCTTGTACAGATGAGATGTGAGCATGCATATCATGTACGTGAGTTGACATGAACTTGAGCCAGCAAAAACACCATCAGCTATTTCTTGTGGTTCCATGAAGGCCTGTGTGACAGATAGTTTGGTGAGGTGACATCATGTTGGGACTAATATCCCATAAGGAACCACCAGAAAACAGCACTGGGATGTGTTTCCTAGAACCAATTTCCATTCCTAATGATGAGGGACATCAAAGATGAATGCAGAACATGGGGACACACCATGGGCCTGAGGTGCCTCCCAGCCTTTGGGAATAGGAACAGGAGCCCAGAGAGACACTGTGACTCCTGACTCTGTGTGTAAAAGGGAAAGTGTCTGACCCTGAATATCTCAATGTGTTTTAAGAGTCCATGAGGCCAGCTCAGATGTGGATGTCTGACAGAACCCTGATATTTCTGCATGTGACTCCAGGGACAAATCCCAGTGGCACAGTGAGATTCATCTCAGCTCCCTTGGACAGGCTCATCGCAAGTGTCCCTGTTTGCTATATCAGCTTTGCCATCTCCATCCCATGCTGTTTTACACAGTCCTGCATCTGGCCCTCTTTCTCTGTGGGAAATTCCTGATTGTGGTCTCAGAAGTGCCAGAGTGATCAGAGAGGTTCAGAGGTCCCTCAGAAAGGCAGATGTCAAACCCATCTTCAGGAACAGCAGGAAGGAGAACGGGAAGAATGACGCCTGTCCCTGGGAGGGTGACGAGTCACATTCTCCTGCAGCCATCTCCAGGCAGTTGTAGGACAAGGAAGGGATTGCTGAACCCAGAAGGGCAAGGGAAAGAAAGGCATGTTGTGTACATGGAGTTTTGCAGACCCCAGACACGGTCTCCTGTGGTGGCCTTAGAGCAGATTGGTGAGATCTGGGATGCAGATGCAGATGTTGTGATGGGTGGGAAGTTGGCTGGATGACCAAGCCCAAATATCATCAGTGATACAAAGTCCTGTGTTTAGCCAGTTTCTAGCAGCATCCCTCAGTGATGAGTACTGGGGCCAACACTGTTGAACGGCTTTATTCTGCCCCTTCATTGTATAGTGGAGCACATTTTCAGCTCCTTTTTGGATGATGCAAAGCTGAGCAGAGGCCTAGAACAACCTCACCTGGTGGATCCTGCCTTGAGCAGGAGAGTGAAACAAGATGATGTTCAGGGCTCTCTTCAAACCTGAGTTATTCTATGAGTCAATGAATCTTTACCTTGGAGAGGTGTTTGAAGAAAGAAGATGTAGTCCTTACCAGTTAAAAGAACAAATCCTGCCTGTAATTGCTAAACTAAAATATGTAAATCCTCTCCGTTTTGGTCGGTCTGCCCTGCTACCAAAGATAAAAGTGACTTTTAAAACACCTAAACAGAACCTGCAAAGAATTCTGTCCTTGCAGCGCAGACACTCTGGAGCCTGCACAGTTAGTTAAGTCTTGTTTTAACATCTGTCTCTAGACTGTTACATAAAGTGTCCTTTAGCTGAACTTTGCTCCTTATACACTCATATGCATCCCTAGGATAGGAGACCGGGGTCAGACCGGGACCCTTTCTCAACAAGCTTGCGTGGTGATAAAATGATTATGTAACCAATATGCCAATGTGTAAACACTTGGCTCTTTAGGACTGCTGGGAGGGTCTGAATGTAGCGATAAGATTTTGGATATAATAGATGTTCCTTCTCTACCTGTTGTGCTGGTTTTATTCCAGCATCCAGACTTCCACAACTCTGGAATAAACAATATCTCATCTCTGGGTGTGGGATTGGCTTTGCACTTCAGTTAGTGAATTTGCAATTAGCAACCAGGAAGAAGGTAAAAAATCAAAAAATAAAAGAGGCAGGAGAGGACATAGAAAGGATGTCAACATTTCACATTCCCTTAAATAATACTTCTCCACTCAGGTTTTTAGTAGGAAAAAAATTTGATCAATTTGATAAAACAAGCATGCTTTATCTAGTCAGGTCCTGGCTCACAAGGAGGCTGATGGATGGGTGTGGGATTACGAGGTCACTTGTGTCTCAGAAACTCATAATTGAGTTCAAAGACTTTGGCTGTGAAGGGGACTGTGAGGTCAGTTCTGTCTCTGGAGGTGGCAGGCCAGAAACAGGAATAGAGCTGGGAAGGTATCTCTGCCTAAGCACCCACAGGCCCTACCCAGGAAAAGGCCTTGGAGATGGGTTGTCATGTCCATTCCACCTAAGAACATTATGGGACAGCAGCAGGGACATGGTCGTGTCTGTCAGAGAAGCTGAAAGGCCAGCAGCAGCCATGGGGTTCAGAAGATCATGGTGAGGTTACTTCTTTCCTGTCAGGCAAAAGACCACAAGAAATGCTGGGGTGAGAGCAGGTGGGGAAGGGAGATGGGTGTCTGCAGCCTGCAGGGAAAGAGGGGCAGGGGTAGGACCGTGTAGAACATCCTGTGGTGGAGATGGCAAAGGGCGCTGGCAAGGCCGGAAGGGACCCACAGAACCCAGGTCTCTGTCCCCTTGACCATGGCAGTTGTCTCTGCCACTGAGGCCCAGGAGAAGCCATGTTGTCCTCATGGCACTGGGGCCTCGGTGCCTCCTTGCAGCCCCATGGGGAAGCTGGAAGTTGTTGTATCAGTGTTGTTGTTTCCTGGGCCTTGCACACCCACATCCCACGGTCCCAGGAAGAGCCCTGAGCCGTGTGTGAGGGACAGGATCCCCCTTCCCAGTGCCAGGAGGTCATGGCTTCTCTTTTCTGCTTCAGAAAGCAAACCAAGGGGTTTCTCAGCATCAGAGCTGAAGACTAAAAGGAGACCTCATGGTGGCTACAGCTTCCTCACGAGGGGAGAAGGAAGGGAAGGTACTGATCTCTTCCCTCTGGTGACCAATGACAGAACCCAAGGGAATGGAAGTGAGATGTGCCAGGGGAGGTCGAGGTTGGACATTAGGAAAAGGTTCTTCACCCAGAGGTGATGGACACTGAACAGGCTCCCCAAGGATGTGCCATGGTCCTAAGCCCAGGAGTTGGATTTGATGGTCCTTGTGTTCCATTCCCAACACAAAAGATTCTATGATTCTATAAACACTAGGGCAAAACTCCATGTTTTCATTGTACAGATGAGCTGCAAACATACACATCATGTGCATGTCCACTGTGTGCATGTGGTGAGATGAACCCAAGGGAGCACAAATGCATCAGTTATTCCTTGGGGTGCCATAAAGGTCAGTGGGACAGAGATGGTGTTCAGAGGTCTCTTCCAACCTGTGTTATTGTAGGATTCCATAAATCTTTTCCTTGGAGAGCTCTTTCACGTCAGAATAGACAGAGGAAGAAGAGAAAAATAATGAGAGTCAGAAGCAGAGATGTAAAATGCCCCAGTGTAAATACAGCAGCTCCTCTGAGGAACGTTTCTCCACTCAAACCCTTGATAGGAAATCTATTGCATACATTTGATGAAACCAGCTCAGTTTGATCTGCTCACACACTGGACCACAAGCAGGGTGATGGCTGGGTACGATGCCATGTGGTCACTTGTGTCTCAGGAGCTCATGGTCCAGTAGGAAGCCAATGGCTGTGGAGGGGACTGTGAGGTCACTTCTGCCTCTGCAGGGGATAGGCCAACAGCAGGAACATGGCTGGGAAAGGACTGTGAGGTCACACATACCAGACGAGCAATCGGGCCCAATCAGCATGGCTTTGTGAAAGGCAGGTCCTGCTTGACCAGCCTGATCTCCTTCTATGACAAGGTGACCGGCTGAGCAGATGAGGGAAAGTCTGTCGTGGGGAGTGAATCCGCCACACAGGCTGTGGGTGTTGTGTCCTGAGACTGCAGTAAAGCCTTTGACACCGTATCCCACAGCATCTCCTGGAGAAGCTGCAGCTCATGGCCTGGATGGTGTAGCTGTGATGGGTAAAGAACTGGCTGGAGGGCTGGGCCCAAAGAATTGTGGTGAATGGAGCCAAACCGAGTTGGTGGCCGGTCAGGAGTCGTATCCCCAGGACTCAGTATTGGGGACAGTTCTGTTTAATCTCTTTATCAATGATCTGGATGAGGTGATCAAGGGCAATCTCAGTAAGTTTGTAGATGACACCAAGTTGGGTTGGAATGTTAATCTGCTGGAGGTTGGGAAGGTCATACAGAGGGATCTTGGCTGACTGAGGCCAGTTGTCTGAGTTTCTATGAGGCCAAGTGCTGGGTCAGGCAGATGGGTCATAACAACCTCCTGCAACAGTACAGACCTGGGGAAGAGGGGCTGGAAAGCTGCTGTCAGAAAAAGACGTGGGGGTGTTGATTGACAGAGCCTCTTCTGAAGAGCAGGAAGCCTGAGCAGCGGTGATTGGACATGCGTAGGTGTGGGAGAGGGTCAGGGCTGACCCTGCTCTGCTCTGCTCCTCTCTCACACTGCCCACACTTGGATGGACCTCAGGAATCATTCATGAACCTGGGGGATGCATGAACCTCCTGGAGCGATGGGTATGGATCCAAAGAGAGGATTCAAGCAAGTGTGGGACTGGGACATTGAGGAGATTGGTGACCATTGCCAGGTGTATGAAAGAAGCTGGATGAGTTGTGAGGAACTCACAGGCATTTCCAACTCCACAGAAAACCAGAGCCTTGCAGTTAAAGCAATAGTAGCTGACATAAAACCCACTCCAAAACACAAAACACTCACAGTGACCACAGGAAAAGCCTTGAAAAACATTGGACAAAAATCTACCAGGTCCCAGGGGTCAGATTTCACCCATTTTGATGATGAATAAGCATCAAGGGCTGACATGGCATCAGAGCCACCTCCACATGGCCCTCACCACCTGTAATCAGTGTCTCCAAGTCTTTCCTTCCCCAGCCTCCAGGGACAGGGACCTGCACTGGTTGTTTCCTTCACAGCTGTGTCAGCCATGGCCTCCATGGGGTCCCAAACACCCTCAGAAACTTGGGGTTTGCTTCTGCCTTTCACTTCATCAGAGGTTTGTTCATGGTTTCAGTAGCTGCCATTCAGGATCATGGCAGCAGAGGGCTCATTAACATTGAAAATCCTCTTACAAGCCAAGGCTCTGTGCATCATTTTCTTAAAGGCTTCGAGTTTGGTGTGGATGATTAGGGGGATTTCAGGAACAGCCAAGCAGAGAGCATTTCCACAAGAAACAGCAATAAAGCCAAATTTCTTCTGTTTCCTTCCCTGCTCACCCTTCCCTCCCTTTCCAGAACAGGTGGCATCGACAGCCTTCTGTTCATGTTGATGTGGAGCGTCTCAGGATAAGACTGAATATATTGGAAAAGTGGGTGCCTAAATCACCATGTGAGTGAGGAGATAGGCCAGGACACCTCAAGAGGAATCACACAACTCTGGACCAATACGTGGAAGTTCTTGGGAATCTCAGACGCCACAGCACAGTGATACTTGTGTTCAGGGAGCTGGTCAAGTGACCCATCTCCTGTTCTGTAATGGTGTCTGAGTTTGCTCAGGTCAGCCCTGACTTGAGCCCCATCCACTGCTGGGTGTTCTCCAGACTCCTGCCTTCAGGAACAAAGTCCCAGGAGACCTTGCTGGTGAAGATGGAGGCAAAGAAGCCATGGAGAACCTCAGTCCTGTCTGATTCTACTCGTATGAAATTCAGCAGCAGGCCCATGATCGCCCTGTCTATTCTTTCTTTTTGTAAGGAAGCAGTGTCAGCTCATCTTGCTGCCCTCAGCCTCCCCTTTAGGTATCTAGTCCAAGGCAGTTTTGGAATCATCTCTGCATCCATGGCCAAGGTTTCTGAATTCCTGCTTTGCAGCTTCCCCTGATTCCACCTCCTGTGTGCTGCCTTTGCCTACTGGCCTTCCTCCCTCCTCTCTGGTGCCCGGGACCCCACTGCTTCCTGGTCACGACAGCCAAGGTGGACACTGATGTTCACATCCCTCACCAGCTCTTCCTTCTTTGTCAGTACCAGATCCAGGTGAGCATCACCCTTGTTGCCCATCAGGCAGGCATGTTAATAAGTTGGCCCAAGATCCTTTGAACTGTTGGCACCTGAAGCTTTGCATGGCCAGTGAGTATCAGGCAACTACAGTTCCCCATAGGAACCTGCTCATTGACTGGAGACATTCTAAGGTTGCTGACAGAAGATCTTTTCCATTTCTTCTTCATGATAAAGTAGTTTGTAACATCTAATGGATTTACGTGGTAAAGTCTTGGAAATGGGGGTGAGTGTGGATGTGCTACAGTTGTCACCTCTCTGAGAAGACAACAGGTGTTCGACTGACATGAGACAGAGCCCATTTCAGCTGCTCGAAGATGGACCCACGCCTTGCCACATCTGAGCCACTCAGTGATGTTGGCAGCACCTCTGTGATGTTTTATTTGAGAAGGGGTAAAAAAGGCTGCACAACAGCAGGTGGGAGAGAGGAGGGAGGAGATGTGAGAGAAAAGCACTGCAGACACCAAGGTCATATCCCATAGGACCCAAGCAGGTCCCTCAGCAGGCCAAAGCTTGCTCTCCTGAAATCCTGCTCTTGGCCTTGTGATCATCTCCCAGGAGCCTCAGCTCCACTTTCCCATCCCTGACTGTTCCATCCTGACCAACTCTTTCTGGTTTGTAAGTGTGAAGTCCCACAGGGCACCTCACCCCACTGACTCCTCAGTCCCCTGTGTCAGGAAGATGTTGTCAATGAGCTCCACACCCTCCTGGATGGGGGGTACACTGCAGATATTGGGATATCTCAGGTCTGCCAAGAGGAAACGGCCCTGGAAATAAGAGGCCTCTTTCATTTGTCTGAAGGAGGCCTCATCTAATTCCTCTTCCTAATCAGTGAGTCTGTAGCTGATGTTCAGGGACCACAACCCTGCCCATGTTTTTCTGCCCTCTCATGCTGACTCCTCAACCTTCAGCTGACATTGTCTGCCCCCAGGCACAGCTCCACATATCTGGTATTTACCCATCAGATAACTCTGAATATTGACAAGATGAAGTGACCAGTGCTGTATCAGGGTGGGACAATAACCCCATCCATCAGGACAGAGCAGGACCTGACACGCTGAGCAGTGACCCTGAGGAGAAGGGCCTGGGCACTCCAAGGTCCCCACACCAGCCCGTGGTGCACGCTTACCATGAACAAGGCAGCTGCACACGGGGCTGCATGAGGAGGAGCGCGGGGACCCAGACACCTGGAGTTCTCATCCCATTCGGTTCAGCACTGGTGTGACCCCACACACATGGGGGTGTGCCAGTGTGCGGCTTCCCAGTTTGGAGAAGCAGGGAGTAACTGGAGAGTGCAGGCCTGTGCCAAGGCAGGTTCAGCACCTTGTACACATGGTGTGGGATGCTGAGGGACCTGGGCTGCTTTGGCCCAGCAGCGCTGGTGAGGCTGCAGCAGTGCAGGAGTAGCCTGAGAGTGCCTGAAGGGTGGTTTCAGAGGTGGTGGAGGTTTTCTGCATAGTGGGAAAGAGTTTGAGAAAGGAATAATGGCACAAAGTGCAGCTGGGGAGGTCCAGGCTGGACATGAGCAAAAAGGAATGTGACTGGAAGGGCAGTGCTGTGGTGGAGCAGGTCAGCAGAGGGAGTCTGCATCAGCCCAAGGCTTTGTGCTTCAAGGAACAGCTGGGGAGGATGCAGAGATCTCAGCAAAGGAAGGAAGATGCTCAGACAAGAGCAAGGTGGGGCAGCAGGGGGGATGTCTACAGCCTGCAGGGAAAGAGGTGCAGGGGATGCCACAGCACAGGACAGGCTGTCCTGGAGATGATCAAGGGATGTAAAGAGGCTGGAAGCCCCACCAGACATGAGCTCCTTCTCCCCTTGGCTATGGCTGTTGTCTGCACCTCTGATGCCTGTGAGGAGACACCTTGTCCTTCCAGCACAGGGGCCTCATGGCCTCCTTGTCCCCAGCCAGGACCCTGGGAGGTGTGGGAGCATAGTCCTGCCCTTGGCCTTGCACAGCCCCACATCACACTGTCCCAGGAAGGGCCCTGGGCAACGTGGGAGGGACAGGATCTGCCTTCTCAGGGCTGGGGGTCAGGGTTTGGCCATTTGGTTAGTGAAACACATCCATGTTTACTGATCATCAGAGCCACCTTTACTTTGCTTTTCCTGACCTCCAGTTTTCTTCTGTAACCAAACCTGATATTGTTTCTCAATAGGTTCCCTCAGTGGAACCCATTAACAGTACAAGAAACTTTGGAGTTTGTATCTGACTTCTTGTGAAGTTTCTTCACCTTCCCCTCAGGGTCTGAGGTCCATGGACTCAGCAACAAAACCACCAGAGTGGTCATTAAAGAGCCCTGAGCTGCTCCTGTGCTGCTGAGCTGGGCTGTGCTCCTGGGACGGAGGGAGCTCCTGGCAAGCGGCAGCGCTGCAGAGACAGCTCTGCCCAGGAGCAGCTCCTCTTCACAGCGCAGCAGGGCTGAGGGCTCTGCCTGGGGATCTCAGGGAGACGAGCAAGGCAGAGAGAGATTAAAGGTGGTCAGGATTGGGAGGATGACTGAGAGCTCACTGGAGGAGAAACCTTTGCAGCCCTTGCCATGGTAAGTCTCTGGGTGCAGGGCAATGCAGCTGTAGCTCCTGGAGCCATCTCCTAAAACTGGCACAGGCACAACTGGTGGGATCTATAAGGACAGGGATCTTTTTCAGCAACTTCGAAAATCTGAGAAGCAAGTTGTGCACCTAGGGGTGCCCAGGGCTGTCCTGCAGAGCAGGGTCCCTGCACCCCAGGGCTGTGCCGGGGCAGGGACTCTGCCACCTGCCAGGGTCAGCGCTCAGCCTGCCCGGGGAGATCCCATGGCAGCAGCTGTGGGTGGAAGGAGCGACCCCCGGCAGGGCAGGCAGGGAGCTTGTGGGGTTGAAGGGTGCTGTGTGGGTCAGGGCTGCTCAGAGCTCCAGATCAACCCTACAGACATGGCAGAGGGGCCTTCTGAACAACAACATCAAGACAGCAACAGCTGCAAGGGAAGGAGTCTGTGCTTTCAGTTTTCCACTCTTGGTTGTCTGGTGTGCAGGGGGGGATGGGGATCTATTTCTCTCCTTGGAGAAGACACTGAGACCCCAGTTCTCGTTAGGACTTGTCTGAGCTGCTCCTGAGCCCCTGCACACACAGAGCTGCCCCTGGGCAGTGCCAGGAGGTGTGAGCAGAACAGAGCTGAGCACACAGCGGGTGGGACGAGGTCTGTGACACTGACAGGGAGCAGACCCAGGGACAGAGACACAACTACAGGCCACATAGACATGGGCAGGACGAGTTAACTGCTATCAGAAATGATGGGGGTGGGATTTCGGAACCTCTCTCAAATCCTCTGCAGCAAAGACACATTTCCCAGTGCAACCCCTGGTCTCCTCTGTTCCCCAGCAGAGCCTCTGCCCCAAAGCCATGGGGCCCAGGTCATGAATCTCCACCTCAGCAGCTGGACCTCCAGGTGAAGGGTTCCTGGAACGTGGTACACAAAAAAGGTGCTAAAAGTACTTGCTCTACAGTGTCATTAAGTGAGTGGCAGCAGCACAGCCGGGTAAGGAGAAGGTTCCACAGCATGCCCGTCTGCCTTTCCGTCCTTGCTTTATTTTCTGGTAGCACTGCTGTGTTCTTCCCTGTTTCTCCACCTGTCCCTGGAGCTCTTGCTCTCTGGGGTTGGGGTGGAGTGTGGATCAGTTTTTCTTCTGACGCCAGCTCATGGGGTCCTGACCCAGAGCTGTGTTCATGGAACCTAGATGTCCAAGCTGCAGTTTAAGCTGCGATGAACTGTTTTTTTTCAGATAGTAAAAACAGAATTCGCTGAAACATCCCTCCATCAGGGAGGGGGTTTTCCATGAGAAACAGCACGTTTATTTTCCTCAGAGAAGTTTCCCCTAAATTGTCACTGTCTTTTCCTCCTTGCACAGGTCCTCATGCTCACAGGCAGCAAATGTCCAACAGCAGCTCCATCACCCAGTTCCTCCTCCTGCCATTCACAGACACACGGGAGCTGCAGCTCTTGCACTTCTGGCTCTTCCTGGGCATCTACCTGGCTGCCCTCCTGGGCAACGGCCTCATCATCACCATCATAGCCTGGGACCAGCACCTCCACACCCCCATGTACTTCTTCCTGCTCAACCTCGCCCTCCTCGACCTGGGCTCCATCTCCAGCATTGTCCCCAAGTCCATGGCCAGTTCCACATGGGACACCAGAGCTATCTCCTACACAGGATGTGCTGCCCAACTCTGTCTGTTTTTGTTTTTCATTTCAGCAGAATTTTATCTTCTCACCATCATGTCCTATGACCGCTACATTGCCATCTGCAAACCCCTGCACTACGGGACCCTCCTGGGCAGCAGAGCTTGTGTCCACATGGCAGCAGCTGCCTGGGCCACTGGGTTTCTCTATTCTCTGCTGCACACGGCCAATACATTTTCAGTGCCCCTGTGCAAGGGCAATGCCCTGGACCAGTTCTTCTGTGAAATCCCCCAGATCCTCAAGCTCTCCTGCTCACAGTCCTACCTCAGGGAACTGGGGCTTATTGTGGTTAGCGTATTCGTAATATTTGGATGTTTTGTTTTCATCCTCCTCTCCTATATGCAGATCTTGAGGGCCGTGCTGAGGATCCCCTCTGAGCAGGGACGGCACAAAGCCTTTTCCACCTGCCTCCCTCACCTGGCCGTGGTCTCCCTGCTTATCAGCACTTCCATGTTTGCCCACCAGAAGCCCCCCTCCATCTCTTCCCCATCCCTGGATCTGGTGGTGTCTGTTCTGTACTCAGTGGTGCCTCCAGCAGTGAACCCGCTCATCTACAGCATGAGGAACCAGGAGCTCAAGGATGCCCTGAGGAAACTGATGGCTGGATGCTTTTCAAAGGCGTTAAACATTCCATGTTCTGCATATCACTCATGACACGACTCATGACAGCTCCAACCTGTCTTTTTGATATTTTGTAGTTGTAGATGATTTTTTGCAGTTGGGGAAAGACTTGTTTGGGTTTGCTTTTTTAACTCTGATAATATGGCTAACAAAGAAATGTTATTATTCATCCCACATCTCTGTCCACCGTTATAGATCAAGTCAAAGATCTTGCAAATGAGAAGTCATGCTCTCTGTATATGTAAAGAAAATAAATGACCCTTCCATGAATTGTTTGTCTGAGATCCTTCCTCTGAGACCTTTGTGAAGCTCAATACGAGGTGTCTGTGTGTGAAGATGGAGGAAACAGTCCCAGCAGAGCAGCTCTGCCAGGCAGCACCAGCCTTGTTCTTTCCAGAGTCGTTCTCTTTGCACTTCCCCACTCTCCTTCTCAGCCCTTGTGCTGGTGTAAGGCCTGAGCGCTCCCCAGGCTTTGTCACAGTCGTACTGTGTGTCAGTCCTGTGACCAGGACAGGCAGTGAGCACTTGTGTGACAGAGCCGGCCTCAGAACAGCAACTCCATCAGCAAGGGCATCTCCTTAGCACAGTGCCTGAAGGGTTAGGTCTTCTTCCCAAGTTCCTTGAAGAACATTCCGTAATAACAGACTCTGAAGAGGCTCTTTGTTTGGTTTGTTTCTCTGTAGGCTCAGTGTGAGGAGATCAGGGTCCCAGTGCGGCTTAGAAGAGACTTCGAGCTGGTTGTTCAGGTGTTGCTTGTTGGTGGCCAGCACCCACGCACATGGTGAATAAGGCAGGGTCCCTCTGAGCACCCTCCATGACCTCCCAAGAGCTTGTGTGGGAGGTGGTCAGTGGCAGTGACCACCATCAGCTGGGGCTGCCTCCCAGCCTGACTAGTATGGCCCCGCAGAGTCACCACAGCCCAGGCACCACAGCCCACTTGATCTACACAGCAAAACCCCCAGTTCAGGGCTCTGGGGAGTGTGGGGAGAGGGTGCAGGAATGGCAGCCAGGCCAGAGCGGATGTGCTCTCCTTGGGCAAAGGCTCTGCGGGGAGATGGGACCTCCCAGGAGAAGAGCAGAGCAGTGTTTGTGTGCAGACATGGAAAGAGAAACCCTTTGCCTGTGGGTGACAACTTGGGTCAGGCTGCCCTGTCCCTGGGGCAGCAGGAGCTGCCTGAAGAGCCCCGGGGTCAGGACTTGGTGCTGTCCTGGGGAGCGGGGCTGGCACAGGGAGCTGAAGGCTTCCTGTCATCGGGATAGCCTGAGCGTGGCAGCCAGAGAGACACTGTCACTGACCTCTGTTTCCTCCATTTCATTCTACAGGTCCTGTCCAGATGGAGCTTCTCTGCTCGGCTGGGCTGGAGTGAGACCGGGGAGGTGGGGAGAGCTGGGGAGAAACTGGGCTGGGCTGGAAAGTGCCCCAGAGAGGGAAACACCAGTGAAAAGCTGAAGTGTGTGAGTGTGCACGGTGGGAGCACCAAACTGGGAGGAAGGGCTGACACACCAGCTGTGCTGGCATCCAGCGAGACCTGGACAGGTTGGAGGACTGGACAGGGGAGAACCCAAGGAAGTTCTGCAAAGGCAAGTGTAGGGTCCTTCACCTCAGGAGGAATAACCGCAGGCACCACTACAGGTTAGGGGCAGACCTGGAAGGCAGGTCTGTGGAGAAGGACTTGGGAGTTCTGGTTGATAACAGGTTGACCATGAGTCAACAACGTGCTCTTGTGGCCAAGAAGGCCAATGGTACCTGGGGTGCATTGCCAAGAATGTGACCAGCAGGTCAAGGGAGGTGAATCCTCCCCCTCTGTTCTGCCCTGCCGAGGCTGCATCTGGAGGTACTAGGTCCAGTTCTGGGCTCCCCAGTTGAAGAAAGACAAGGAATTACTGGAAAAAGTGCAGTGGTGGATTGCAAAGATGACAACGGGTCTGGAGCATCTTTCTAATGAGGAGAGCCTGAGAGAGGGGGTTTGTTCAGCTGGAGAAGTTGAGAGGGGATCTTATCGGTGTTTATAAATATCTCAAGGGTGGGTGTCAAAAGGTTGGACCAGACTCCTTTCAGTGGCGCCCAATGATAGGATGAGGGGCAACAGGCACAAGCTGAAGGTTCCATCTGTATATGAGGATAAACTTCTTTACTTGGAGGGTGACAGAACCCTGAAACAGGGTGCCCGGAGCAGATGTGGAGTCTCCTTCTCTGGAGACATTCAAACCCACCTGGACAGGGTCCTGTGCGATCTACTCTGGGTGAACCTGCTTTGGCAGGTGAGTTGGACCGGATGATCTCCAGAGGTGCAGGGAACGTGGCTCACAATCAAACCCCTTTGCTATTTTAGACTTGTAAAACATGCACAAATCTTTGTGCTACTTGTACTCGGGTACAATTAAAGGCATTATGTAGGCCATGGGAAAAGATAAAATGGGGTCAGTGGGCCTTGCATACCTGTCAGGTTGATTTTTATCACACCTCTAACGCATCTAAGGGGTGGCAATATGTACACACTGCTGTGGATACAGTGTCAGGACTAATTACATGGGAGGGCGACAGTCACGGACTCCACACAATCCAATGTGAATTCAAGCAAAGCCGTTTATTGTTACATTTCTCCTTAAGTATCTTTTTGACCTGTCCATGTGCCACCCACACATCTAAAGGCTGCTTGCAATTGGTCAATAGCTACTGTTCACGCGCCGAAAACTAACAAATAATTGTATTTTACAAATCTGCACGAGCTCTAGTGCTAAGCAAAAAGTATCTACTAAATTGCTGACTTGCTGACTCTTCTTCTCTTGCTCAAGGCTCGACTCTTGCTCTCTTGCTGGATACAAAGACCTCAGACGCCTACTCACTTCAGTTCCATACAATGTCCATTAACTTCAAGGAAATCCCTCAAATCTCCCACAATTTCTATCAATATATCAGCAACAAGAGGAGGACCAAGGAGAATCTCCATCCACTGGTGAATACAGAAGGAAACATAGTGAGAGAAGATGAGGGAAAGGCTGAGGTGCTAAATGCCTTCTTTGTCTTTGTTCTGTCTTTAACAGTCAGAACAGTTGTACTCCAGGTACTGAGCCCCCTGAGCCAGAAGACAGGGATGGGGAGCAGAATGAAACCCCAATCATCCAAAGAGAAATGGTTGGTGACCTGCTGCACCACTTGGACACCCATGACTCTATGGGGCCAGATGGGACACACCAAAGGGTGCTGAGGGAGCTGGCGGAGGTGATCACTGAGCCACTTTCCATTATCTACCAGCAATCCTGGCTAACTGGGGAGGTCCCGGTTGACTGGATGTTGGCCATGATGACACCCATCTAAGGGAAGAGCTGGAAGGGGGACCTGGTGAACTACAGACCCGTCAGTCTGCCCTTGGTGCTGGGCAAGGTTGTGGAGTAGATGATCTCGAGTGATATCACAGGATTCATATAAGAGAACCATATGATCAGGCCCAGTCAACATGGGTTTATGAAAGGCACGTCCTGTTTGACCAACCTGATCCCCTTCTATGACAAGGTGATCAAGTAGATAAGGGAAAGGCTGTGGATGTTTTGTCCTTCGACTTCAGCAAGGCCTTTGACGCTCTATCCCACAGCATCTCCTGGAGAAGCTGCAGCTCATTGCCTGGATGGGTGTATCTACAATGGGTAAAGAAGTGGCTGGAGCTGTGGTGGACAGAGCCAAATCCATTTAGGGACCGGTCATGAGTGGTGTCCCCAGGGCTCAGTATTGAGGTCAGTTCTGTTTAGTCTCTTTATCCATGATCTGGATGAGGAGATCAAGTGCACCCTCAATAAGTTTGCAGACGACACCAAATTGGGTGGGAGTGTTGATTTGCTGGCAGGTAGGAAGGTTCTACAAAGGGATCTGGACTGGCTGGATCAATGGGCTGAGGCCAATTTCATGAGATTCAACAAGAACAAGTGCTGGGTTCTGCACTTGGGTCATAACAACCCCATGAACACAGGATCATGGAAGAGTGGATGGAAAGCTGCTTGGTGGAAAAAGATCTGGGGGTGTTGATGGGCAGTGGTTGAACATGAGACAGTGTGTACCCAGGTGGCCAAAAAAGCCACCAGAGTCCTGACTTGTATCAGGAATAGTGTGACCAGCGGGACCAGGCAAGTGATCGCCCCCTTTACTGGGCACTGGTGAGCCCGAACCTTGAATCCTGTGTTCAGTTTTGGGTGAGAGAAAGACCATGAGGTGCTGGAGTGAGTTCAGAGAAGGGATCAGAGCTGGTGAAGGGTCTGGGGCGCAAGTCTGATGAGGAGCAGTGGAGGGAGCTGAAGCAGTTTAGTTGGACAAAAGAAGGCTGAGGGGAGACCTTCTCACTCTGCACAGCTCTCTGAAAGCAAATTGTAGCATAGAGGCTCTTGGTTTCTTCTCCCATATATCAAGTGATATGATGAGATAAAATGGCCTTAAGTTGTGCCAGGGAAGGTTCAGGTCAGACATTAGGAAACATTTCTTCATGGGAAGGGTTGTGAGGCAGTGGAACAGGCTGCCCAGGGCAGTGGTGGAGTCACCATCCCTGGAGGGGTTTAAAAGACTTTTAGATGAGGTTCTCAGGGACATGATTTAATGCTACAGTTGGGTTATGGTTGGATTCAAATATCTTGATTGTCTCTTCCAACCAAAATTATTCTATGATTTGGTGTTTCTAATCCAAGTCCCCATGTGTGCAAAAGTTTCCTTCATAGAAGAGACAGAGTGACTGGTAGAGAAAAACATAAAGCTGAAACTGAATGTCAAGAGAGTGAGCAAACCCTGCTGTCCCCAAGGTCAGAGGGAAACAGGGCTGGGAAGTGCAGACCTGGCAGTGGTGTCTCTGCTGCCCCAGAGGGCCTTGATGGACATGAAGGTGATCTCCATGACTGACAAGGTGCTGCTGACAGACCCACTGTGAAAAGTGTTGGTCCGTTCCTCAGCTGTATCGTCAAGGGGGTGAGTGAAGGGTGGTGGAGAGAAAAAACAGAAGTTTAACAGTGTAGACGCATACGTGGAGACTCCAGTGTAGTTTGCTTCCTATTCATGAACCGCCTTACATCTACTAGATAGAGAAATGATCAACATGCCACACTCCCGTGGTGGCAACCAGTTTGTTTCACAAAGACACCGAGTCTGTCTGCAGTGCTGTCCGGGGTGTCAATCACACATCAGTGTGAACGGGGATGGCTGCCCCGTACAGGACCATCGCTGTCCCTGCCCAATGCAGGAGGGGTGTGCAAGAGCCTTGGCACCTCACGTAACACTGCAGGTCTGTAATTGGCAATAGAAGGAACAACTTCCCTGAGTATGATCAGACAATGTGGGGATGTTCATGACACTTCTGCCATTACAGTCAAAGGAGCTGGAGTCAACCCAGCTGATGGAAAAGACAGAGAGAAACTTAGCTCTGTCTGTGGTTCCAGACTCCACTCATCAAATAAATGCCGGCATAGGCTGCCCCAAACATAAGAAATAAAGATTCTCTCATCCTAAAAGTGGGTATCTGATGTCAGTTCTATTGGCCAAAGGGATTCCCCACCGGCCTACAAGAAGTTGCCCCCAGATGCTGCCTCTCCTCTCCGCATTGCTCCACTCAGCTTGCAGCCAGCTCCATGTATTGTGTATCACCTCTGGCACTTCACATGTCACCTCGTCTTTGCATCTCAGCACATCAGTCTTGACCTCTGCCTCCATTCATTAGCACGGGAGCTGAAACAAGGAGCTCACAAGTCAGTGTCTATTGCGTGTGCACCTGAACTGAGGCCAGAGGAATCCATCTCCTGTGGGTTTGTGTTGTGTGTGGGGGTAGCTGAGGACTGCAGACATGGAATGGGGGTAGAATCCCCTCCCTCAGAAAAGGCAAATTAGATCATTTTGTGCCCCTGTCTGGTCGTCATGTCCAAAGACGGGACAGTGAAAAGCTGATTCCTGGACCGTAAAATTTTTCGAATGAGAGAAATGATTCTGCGGGAAAAAAAAGTGTCTCTCCTTAGCTGAGACAAGGAAATCAGTGCTGACTTGAGCCTGTTTCACAGCAGGTTCCCCCAGAGCTCCAGGGGCACCGGGAGGGAGCCCAGAGAGGACAGAGAAAGGGACATCATGGGATGCTCCTCTGTTGCTAAGCTGGGACCAACGGAGCTCCTGGCAAGCGGCAGCGCTGCAGGGAGACAGCTCTGCCCAGGAGCAGCTCCTCTGCACAGCGCAACAGGGCTGAGGGCTCTGCCTGCAGCACCGAGGGCACAGGAGCCAGGCAGAGAGAGGGAAAAAGCAATGTAGGGTTGTAGGTTGCTGAGGGCTCATTGAGAGACAAATCTTCACAGTCCTAACACGGTAAGTCTTTGGCTGTAGGACAATGCAGCTGCATTTCCTGGTGGTATCTCCTAAAGGTGGCACATCCTGTATTACTGGATCTGTCAGGTCTCTCACACAGTATTTCTCACGTAGAGGAGAAGAAAATTGTCCAGAGCAGGGCTTCCCTGCTGCACCATCAATGGGAAAGGGCATGACTGCAGCTTCTCCAGAGGGTGACTGCAGGGGGAGCTCCCAGGGGGGCCCAGGGCTGTCCTGCAGAGCAGGGTCCCTGCCCCTAGGGCTGTGCCGGGGCAGGGACTCTGCCGTGTGCCAGGGTCAGCACTCAGCCTGCCCAGGGAGATCCCAACAACAAGGATGGGAGAAGATGTGAGTGGAAGGATAAAACCCTATTAGGGCAGAAAAGATGCTTCTGCTGTGGCGAGGGTGCTGTGTGGGTCAGGGCTGCTCACAGCTCCAGATCACCCTGAGGATTTTTCCAGGGGGATGCCTCAAGGAGAAGATCAATGCAAGGATTACCAGACAGATAGGGAGCTTTACTGAGCCTGTCTTTTCAGTTTCCTCTCCCAAGGGGTGCAGGAAAGGAGAAAATGAAAATGAGCTCTCATGCTTAAACAAGTCACTGAGACTCCTGAACTGCAATTCTGAGTGATCAGTACATCTGCCAGAAAGCTCATAACATCCCTTCACCACCCGTCTGCCTGTGCACAGCACCTGCGTCACCTGGCTGGACCCCTCAGCCTCAATCTGACCTGTCCTGTTTTCCAATCTGCAAACAGGAAGATGCCCCCAGGCAGTGCCCTGTGAACAGGCAGGATCTGTAGGGCCAGGGGGAGGGCACAGAGGGTGGGATGGGGTCTGTGAGCACTGACAGGGAAGAGACATGGACAGGGAAACACCTCCCAGGGGGAGAATCTCCAGGCAGCAGGGAAGTGATCAGAAATGAGAGGAAACTGAACCTCGAATTGTTATGGGAGGGAGAACAGAGAAAAGTCCCTGTGACCCCCTGCAGTGCCGATCCCTCCTGTGAGCAGCCCCCTGGCCTCCTGTCCCACCCAGCAAAGCCTCTGCCCTCAGGGTTGGGGGCTCCAAGGCATGGAGCAGCTCCTGTGCAGCCAGAGCTCCAGTTCCTCTGCAGAGCACAGGGGCTGAGAGCAGTTGCCCGGCAATGTTGGTGTCTGGGAGGTGGCTGCACAGCTGGGGAAGGGTGACGCTCTCTGAGTGCCCGGCTGCCTCTGCCCTGGCCTCTCTCACACCCACCCTTACCGCATTGTCCTTCTTGCTCCCCTGCTCTGGGTCACTGCTGTTGGCATCTTGTTCTTGCTCTCAGGCTCTCTGGGGATGACAGTTTCAGCTGCAGAGTCACATGCCAACCTGTCCTACAGAATTTGTGTGTTATCTGAATCCCCATGTAGAAACACAGAAATGAAGCAACAGAGAAAATGCTGTTTGCTTTGTTAAAAGAAGTCGTGCATATCCTGGACTAAATGTGGGGTGCTGAGACCTTAGGAAACGGTGAGACATGTCATGGTGTGAGATGGATCCCTCTGTTCTCAGCAGTGCCTGGTGGCTTTTCAGGGTAACATGGGAGTGTGATCCGGCTCCATCTCAGAAAGGTGCCAGCCCAGGGCAGCTGGAGCAGGACAGAGGGACAGAGCAGCTGCCCTCACTCTGCACTGACCCACAGGCATCCTCTGGTCTCGGAGGACTCGCTCTGTTCTCCCTGAGTGCAGCAGAAATTCTGGGGGTTTCTGACACCCAAGAACACTCCCCAGGGTTGGAGGGCAGAAGGAGAAACACCAAAGCTCTCAAACTCGGTTTCTCAGGCCTGGAGGTACAGATGCTGACAGTCCCTTCTGCACCAGGAGCGGTTCCATCTGACAAAGCTGAACCCCAGGACTGGCCCCTGCCCACCCAATCACACAGGGTCAGTCTGACTCCTCAAGAGCCCCTGGGCAGAGACCCTGCTCTTCATTGCACACTCATCAAGCACCGACGAGGGCTCCAGCCAGGACATTCTCCTGAAAAATAGAAGCGTCTCTTTCTGGGAGGGTGTTTGGAAATGGCTTTGGTTTTTCCCAGAAAAGTCTCATCTAAACCATCACTGTCTTTTGCTCCTTGCACAGGTCCTCATGCTCACAGGCAGCAAATGTCCAACAGCAGCTCCATCACCCAGTTCCTCCTCCTGCCGTTCACAGACACACAGGAGCTGCAGATCTTGCACTTCTGGCTCTTCCTGGGCATCTACCTGGCTGCCCTCCTGGGCAACGGCCTCATCATCACCACCATAGCCTGGGACCAGCACCTCCACACCCCCATGTACTTCTTCCTGCTCAACCTCTCCCTCCTCGACCTGGGCTCCATCTCCATCACTGTCCCCAGATCCATGGCCAATTCCCTCTGGGATACCAGGAACATCTCATACTTGGGATGTGTTACCCAAGTCTTTCTGTTTGTCTTTTTTGTTTCAGGAGAGTATTGTCTTCTCACAGTCATGTCGTACGACTGCTACGTTGCCATCTGCAAACCCCTGCACTACGGGACCCTCCTGGGCAGCAGAGCTTGTGTCCACATGGCAGCAGCTGCCTGGGCCACTGGGTTTCTCAATGCTCTGCTGCACACGGCCAATACATTTTCACTGCCACTGTGCAAGGGCAATGCCCTGGACCAGTTCTTCTGTGAAGTTCCCCAGATCCTCAAGCTCTCCTGCTCACACTCCTACCTCAGGGAAGCTGGGCTTATTGTGGTTAGTGTCTGTTTAATATTTGGGTGTTTTGTTTTCATTGTGGTGTCCTATGTGCAAATCTTCAGGGCCGTGCTGAGGATCCCCTCTGAGCAGGGACGGCACAAAGCCTTTTCCACCTGCCTCCCTCACCTGGCCGTGATCTCCCTGTTTGTCAGCACTGGCGTGTTTGCCAACCTGAAGCCCCCCTCCATCTCTTCCCCATCCCTGGATCTGGTGGTGTCTGTTCTGTACTCGGTGGTGCCTCCAGCAGTGAACCTCCTCATCTACAGCATGAGGAATCAGGAGCTGAAAGTAGCACTGAAGAAGCCGATTCATTCTTTTTTCTGTCAGCAACAATAAGTTACCTGTGTCTCTTCAGAACTGATTTCCAGTTCATCTCAGGAACCTTCTGTGCATTGAGCATTTTATCTGTGATAACCATGTTTGTCAAGGAAGTTCTTCGTCCATGAAACTTCTCCAGAGCCACAACTCAGAGGCCTGTCTACCTGTTTCTGGGACCCTGGTACAGCTGGTGTCCTGTGTCACATCTCTTTTATACAGGGTGTTTCAACAGGACAGACCCATTTTGAAATCACTCTGTCTCTGAAATTTGGACCAGATTTTTGAAACACTCCTTAGAAGGGGATTTCCTCAGTTTCAGTATTTGGAGCTTGGGCTCCTCTTCTGAAGCTCTGGTCATCCTGAATAAATTTCCCCCCACAAGGCCATGCTGCTGTACTTGTGTTTTTCATGGGCTCAGGGGAGGACATGGGGCAACATGCGATGTCACGGTTCTGGTTTGATTGTCCATCTGTGGGTGCCCAGTGTTCCTGGAGATGGTGAAGGACCTTCAGTGATCTGCCTTGGACTGTCTCACTGTGGTTTTCAGGCACCACAGCCTGATCCCCGTGCTCTGTGCTTCAACAGGGGAATAAATGACCCACAGAAACCTATTTCTGCATTCCCAGCTCAGGGCAGGCTGCTCTGTCACTGCAGTAGCAGGAGCAGCATGAAGAGTTCCTGGCCAGGAGTCTTGTGCTGGTGAGAGGGGCTGGCACAGGAGGGCTGCCAGCAATGGGGGTAAAGGATCTCTTGAAAACTAGAGCAGGGGACAAAGGGGAACTGGCCTTGCTTCCATCATGCCATGGCTGGCCCCGGCCCTTGGGTTGATAGGGAGGATGATCCTCTTCTCTGTCCCAGTCCATCCATCCATCCATCCATCCATCCATCCATCCATCCATCCATATCAGCACTCCATCTGGGTGAGCTGCCTCACCATGTTTCTCATCCCAATGAGATCATAGAATCATTTAGGTTGAAGGAGACCCTCAAGATCACTGTGTAAAACCATTAACCCAACTCTGGCACTAAACCATATTCCTAAGAACCTCATCTACATGTATTTTAAAGAACTCCAGGGATGGTGACTCAACCACTACTTGGACAACCTGTTCCAGTGCCTCACAAACTCTTCCAAGAAGAAATTTTTCCTAATATCCAAACTGAACCTTCCCAGGTGCCACTTCAGGCTGTTTCCTCTCCTTCTCCCACTTGCCACATGGGAGAACAGACCAACACTTCCATGTTGCAGCCTCCTTTCAGGGAGTTGTAGATAGCAATAAGGTCTCCGCTCAGCCTTCTTTTCTCCAGGCTAAACAGCCCTAGTTCCCTCAATTGCTCCGCATCTGACTTGTTCTCCAGACCCCTCACCAGCTTTGTTGCCCTTCTCTGAACTTACTCCAGCACCTCAAGGTCTTTCTTGTAGTGAGGGGCTCAAAACCGAACACAGGATTTGAGGTGCATCCTCACCAGTGCCAGGAACAGAGGGATGATCACTTGCCTGGTCCTGCTGGCCACACTATTCTTGATGCATGCAGAGATGCTGGTGGCCTTCTAGGCTACCTGGGCACATGCTGGCTCATGTTCAGTCACTCTCCATCAACACCCCCAGGGCCTTTTCCATTTGGCAGATTTCCAGCCGCTCTTCCCGAGCCTGTAGTGTTGCATGGGGTTGTTGTGACCTAAGTGCAGGACCCAGCACTTGGCATGAAATTGAACAAGTCGAAGTGTTGGATTGTTCACCTGGGATAGAGTAACACTGAGCGCAAGTGCAGATTGGGAGAGAGCGGCTGGAGAGCAGCCCTGCAGAAAGGGATCTGGCGTGATGGTTGGCCACAGGATCAATAGGAGGCAACACTGTCCCCCAGCAGCCAAGACGGTAAAACACATCCTGGGGTGCATGAAGCACAGCATGGCCATGTGGTCAAAAGAGGTGACTATGCTGCTGTATTCAGCATTGGTGCAGCCTCACCTTGAGTGCTGTGTGCAGTTCTGGGCCCCACATATTGTTACAACAAGGACGTAAAGGTCTTTGATTGCTTGTAGACCATCCCCATACCCATTCGAGGCCGTTAGGAAGAGTTCCTGTCTCCAAATATCCAGCCCAGCTTCTTGCTGCATGAACAACCAGGAGAAACTGCCCCGGGACCCTCATTTCAGACCCCATCTCCTCCACCCCCTACAGGCAGTGCTCTCCCCCTTGTCACTGAGGTGTTTCCAGGGACCCAAGAGACACCTGTGGGGAGGAGATGTTGGGTAGGGATATGGTGTCCTTCAGTGCTCCTCATTGTACCTCCTGCTGGGCATTGTGCCACTGCTCACAACCCTCTGAACCTGGATGTTCAGCCAGTTCTCAGTGGTGCTAAACAGGAATATGCCCATGAGCACTTTGGGCTGCACTGGGAGGGTCGTGGCCACCCAGAAAAGGGCAGTTATTGTCCATCGTGACTCAGCACTGGTGTGGTCACATCTGGAGCGGTGTGTCCCAGTGTGAGGTTCCCCATTTTGGAGGAACAGGGAGGAGCTGTCGTGTGGTCAGAGAAAGTCTGGGTCGTGTGTGGAGATGCTGAGAGACCCAAACTTCTTTAGCCTGGTGAAGGGGAGGCTGAGGAAACGTGCTGGTTTTACTGAAATTGAGTTAATTTCCTTCATGCATTTTGAACCTCTGTCCTTCACAGCCAGTACAGTCTTTTGTTTAGATTTACTATGACAATAGTGAGATAATGACGTTTCTTCCCTGGGATAGAGTTAATTCTGTCTTTCAGCAGCTTTACAGTGTTTGCCATTTGCTATGAAAGGAATGTCAGAACTCACTGAGATCTCGGCTGTTGTCAGGGAAACCAAGGACTTCTTTGGCCATCCAGCTGCAGATGCAAATTGGCAAGAGGGGTCACAGACAGGACAGCACCTTGATTGACATCCGGGTCAATCAACGAGCTGTTCTCTACCATTAGTGTCATGCTCGGTATAAAGCTGGAGATGCCCTTTCCAGCCAGTTAGTTTTGGTTTGCCGGCTACTTTGGTTGACTCTGTTTGGAGGTTCCATTCTATTGGGAGTTCAGTGTTAGTTCAGTTTTATGGTGTTTTCCTGATTTTCATTTGGCCCTTGGGCCTCTCTGCCTTTTGCACTTTTACTTTCTCTTGCTGGGATCAGCTGTTCAGGACCAGGGTTCTCTCTTATTTGGGGCTGCCTGTTCAGCACAGCTGGAGTTATGTGGGGGATTGCACTGAGTGTAATATATTTTACTTTATGTGTATTTTAGTATAAGCATATTAGAAGTAGCAGTGTATTATTTTCATTGTCTTATTATATTTTTTTTATAAACTCACAGGTTTCTCTCTTCCCTTTCATTTCACTCTCTTATCCCACTAGAGGACTGGGAGCAGGATGTGAGCAGCTCTCATGGTCTTAGTTGGTGGCTGTGGTAAAATCATGACAAGAAAAGGTAGTAGTAGCTTCAGAAATGTTGAAAATCACTTTCCAAGATTATGGCACTTTTACTTTTTAGTAGATGAAGACTGCATGAGAAAGGAAAACCATCAGAAACTGCAGCTCTGGAGGTGCAGACTGGAGCTCAGGATAAAGAAATGTCATTCTGAGCACAGTGCTGTGGTCATTCAGAAGGACTCTGGATCAGCCATGACTTTGTGTTTCCAGGAACAGCTGGTGAGGATGGAGAGACAGCAGCACAGGTGGGGACACACTGGGGTGAGAACAAGGTGGGGAAGTGCATGGGGTGTCTGCAGCCTGTGGGGAAACAGCCACAGGCCTGGGGCAGTGTAGGATGGACCATGATGCACATGGCCAAGGGCACTGGCAAGGTTGGATGTCCCTGCAAGAGCCAAGGTCTTCATCCTCTTGGCTTTGGCTTGTGTCCCAAGGCCTAAGAGGAGACACATGCTTGTCATGGCCACGGCACCCCATTGCCTCCTTGCACCCCCAGGGAGTGTCACACCATTGTCCTGCACTGGGCATCGCACTCCCCACATCCCCAGAAAGAGCCTGAGGCACACGTAAGGAACAGGATCTCCCTTCCTAGGGACATGGGGCCAAGGCTTGGCCATTGTCCTTCATCAAACAAACCAAGGGTTTTCTCAGCATCAGAGCTGCTGCGCTTTGCCTTTACCTGATGCAATCACAGCCTCCAATTATCTGCTCTAACGAGTCCCCGGGGAGGCTTTGTCAGTAACAGCCCTCAGTGGGGCCCATTAATGCTTCAAGGTACTTTGGAGTTTGCTTCTGACTTGGACTTCTTGACCAGATTCTTCAGTCTGTGCTTGGTATCTGAGGTTCATGGACTCAGCACCAAATACGCCATGGGGCTCATTAAAACACAGAAAGCCCTAACGAGCAATGTTTCTTTCCCTAATTTTCTTCAAATCTTCCAGACTTGTAGAACTAACTGGAGAGGTTTCAATGGGACACTTGCTGATGAAGATTTCAAAGAAGATTTAATGAAGGAGGTTTTTTCATTCAAGGGTATTTTCTGTCATTTTTCAGTGTATAGAAGAAGTGACAGCAGCATTCTACACTGGACATTGATCCCAAGGGTCTCCTGAAGACATCTGGACAGGCAGAACAGTCCCTTGGGGCTGGACACTGTATGGACAACCTCGCTCCTCACCCCCACCCCCAGTCTGCCGGTTCCCTCATCGGCCACCAGAGACTTTCATCACTTTTCCTCACATCAGACTTCTCCACTGAGCTCTGCAGGAGATGCTGCAGCTCCTGTGCACCAGCTCCACCTGCTCTCCTGTGCAAACACTGCACAGTTTAATAAACAGTAAAACACTTTCCTCAGCTGTGTGTGTAAGCTGGATCTGGTGAGGTCCACCATCCACAAGGGACATCCACACAAGAACTGGTTTAGACAGAGAGACAGGAAAGGATAGAAATAAACACAATGAACGTGTTGCCCACCATGTTAATTAGAGCTCTGAAGAATGGGGCAAGTTCGTAACTCCCTGAACCTCAAAGCAGAAACCAGACAGTTGAGAGGAACTGAATGACCAAAGAGCAAGTGGAGGAGAAACCTGAGAGCACAGGGAAGGGAAATGTCCAGACAGTCTGCTGGAAAGCTGTCCTTTGACAGGGACATTTAATCAGGAGAGGTGGAAACTCCTGAAAGATGAGGGAGATGAAATAATAGAGTGTTGGTAATAGAAGTACAGGGGAAGACCAGTGTATCTTCTCCTATCCTTAGTACACTTACCGGTAATTCACTTTTGTGGCTTTTCTTTTTTCCTTTGTTTGTTTTAATAAGTAAAAAAAAAAAAAAAAAAAGAACAAAACAAGACCAGAAATCACACCAAAAAAACACACACCAAAAAAACCAAAAAACCACAGCAAACACAAAAAACACACACAGGAAAACAAACAAAGAAAGACCCACAAAAAACCCACAAATCCAAAAAACAACAACAAAGAAGTGCACCTTTCCAGGCAGACATCAGTCATCAGTTTTGTCACCATGAACAGCCAGTGCCATTTTAGGGCCCCACTGTACCTGAGGTGCTGACCTGGGACTGGCATCTATCACACAGGACCTGGGGAGACCAGAGCACCTTGCAATGCAGGTGGAGCCTGAGCAGGGGTTCCCAGGGCATCCACACTGGCACCAGGTGTTGGTGTCCCTGGAGCTGAAGACATTTGCATCCTAAATCCATGCCCAGTTCTGGAAAACTCTTTCCTACTCAAAGAAAAGGAACCCCCCAAAAGAAAACAGAAAAAGGAAAGAAATGTATGTCGTCACCTTCCTCTGCTTTGGATCTTTGTCTTCAGTTCTTCTTTTTTCATTTTCATTGACATTAACTGACATCTGATGGCCCTACAAGCATTAAGCCAAGATCATTTTGTGTCCTGCATAGCGCCCCATGGCCTCTGAACCCTCCCTGCCCAGGACTCCTCACACTTTGCCCAGAGCGAGTCACACTGAGGTGGTGGCTGGTTCCCTGGCTGAGATATTGGTTTAGGTGGTCACCTACAGCACAGGTGGATCCTGCCCCATCATCGTCTGCTCTGCTCCAGTTAGAAACAGAGCCCAACATTACAATGGGATCATAGGAGAACTGAGGTTGAAGGGA
This sequence comes from Patagioenas fasciata, assembly GCF_037038585.1. NCBI lineage: Eukaryota > Metazoa > Chordata > Aves > Columbiformes > Columbidae > Patagioenas > Patagioenas fasciata. Next base: position 1,858,921 of record NC_092528.1, read on the forward strand.
CCTCAGGAGTCTGCAGTACAACCTGTCACCAACTGGGTCACACCAAGGTGTTCAAGCCTTGATCCAATCCGAGTTTCAGCAGGACTAGAGAAGTGATGATCCATTTATACTCGGCACTGGTGAGGCCACACCCCGAATCCTGGGGTCAATTTTAGGCCCCTCATGGCAAGGAAGACATTGAGTTGCTGGAGAGAGTTCAGGGAAGGGTGACAAGGCTGGTGAAGGGTCTGGAGCACCAGTCTTATGAGGAGCGGTTGAGGGAGCTGGGGCTGTTCAGCCTGGAGAAAAGGAGGATGAGGGGAGACCTTGTCGCTGTCTACAACTGTCTGAAAGGATGTTTTATCATGGTGGGTGTTGGTCTCTTCTCCTAAGTAGCAAGTGATAAGGCAAGAGGAAATGGCCTCAAGTTGCACATGGAGAGGTTTAGATTGGATATTAGGAATAAATTATTCAGGGAAAGGGTTTTGTAGCAACGGAACAGACTGCCCAGTGAGATTGTGGAGTCACCATCCCTGAAGGTGTTTAAAAGACAGATAGATGAGGCTCTTAGGGACGTGGTTTAGTGCCAGATTTAGGCTATGGATGGACTCAATGATCTTGAGTGTCTCTTCCAACCATAATTATTCTATGATTCTATGATAAGTCATTTTTGATATTTTCCGTCTCAGAGGAAGCACATCCCAGTGCGGCATTTAGATGGTTTCTTGGGGAAGTTACTCTCAACACCACTCCACAGGCCTCCATGTCCTCCACAGTGATAGCTGAGGCATTTGTGCTCATTTGGGCTCATTTGCCCCCACAAACACTGTGTGCATGCTCCCATCTGCCCGCTGTGCACACTCAGACGTCTGACCTAGTCATTCAGAGTCCTTCCATGGAGGGACAAACAACCTCTCTCAGATATGGTGAGAGGACAATAATCAAAATGGTGGTTGCAATGGGCTGATCTGTGACGAATGCCTTGGGACAGCAGCCACAGCGCGTCCAGGAACATGGGCAAAGACCAGACCCTGCTCTCCTGGTCTTTCATGTCGCTCCCAGCAGGCCTGGCCATGCAAAATCACTGCTCTGTGCCCCACAGAATCACAGCCTTGTTTGGGTTGAAGAGACCTCTGGAGATCATCCAGTCCAACTCACCTGCTAAAGCAGGTTCACCCAGAAAAGATCGCACAGGACCATGTCCAGGTGGGTTTGAATGTCTCCAGAGAAGGAGACTCCACACCTGCTCCGGGCATCCTGTTTCAGGGTTCTGTCACCCTCCAAGTAAAGAAGTTTATCCTCATACACAGATGGAACCTTCAGCTTGTGCCTGTTGCCCCTCATCCTATCGTTGGGCGCCACTGAAAGGAGTCTGGTCCAACCTTTTGACACCCACCCTTGAGATATTTATAAACATCGATAAGATCCCCTCTCAACTTCTCCAGCTGAACAAACCCCCTCTCTCAGGCTCTCCTCATTAGAAAGATGCTCCAGACCCGTTGTCATCTTTGCAATCCACCACTGCACTTTTTCCAGTAATTCCTTGTCTTTCTTCAACTGGGGAGCCCAGAACTGGACCTAGTACCTCCAGATGCAGCCTCGGCAGGGCAGAACAGAGGGGGAGGATTCACCTCCCTTGACCTGCTGGTCACATTCTTGGCAATGCACCCCAGGTACCATTGGCCTTCTTGGCCACAAGAGCACGTTGTTGACTCATGGTCAACCTGTTATCAACCAGAACTCCCAAGTCCTTCTCCACAGACCTGCCTTCCAGGTCTGCCCCTAACCTGTAGTGGTGCCTGCGGTTATTCCTCCTGAGGTGAAGGACCCTACACTTGCCTTTGCAGAACTTCCTTGGGTTCTCCCCTGTCCAGTCCTCCAACCTGTCCAGGTCTCGCTGGATGCCAGCACAGCTGGTGTGTCAGCCCTTCCTCCCAGTTTGGTGCTCCCACCGTGCACACTCACACACTTCAGCTTTTCACTGGTGTTTCCCTCTCTGGGGCACTTTCCAGCCCAGCCCAGTTTCTCCCCAGCTCTCCCCACCTCCCCGGTCTCACTCCAGCCCAGCCGAGCAGAGAAGCTCCATCTGGACAGGACCTGTAGAATGAAATGGAGGAAACAGAGGTCAGTGACAGTGTCTCTCTGGCTGCCACGCTCAGGCTATCCCGATGACAGGAAGCCTTCAGCTCCCTGTGCCAGCCCCGCTCCCCAGGACAGCACCAAGTCCTGACCCCGGGGCCATTCAGGCAGCTCCTGCTGCCCCAGGGACAGGGCAGCCTGACCCAAGTTGTCACCCACAGGCAAAGGGTTTCTCTTTCCATGTCCGCACACAAACACTGCCATGCTCTTCTCCTGGGAGGTCCCATCTCCCCGCAAAGACTTTGCCCAAGGAGAGCACATCCACACTGGCCTGGCTGCCATTCCTGCACCCTCTCCCCACGCTCCCCACAGCCCTGAACTGGGGGTTTTGCTGTGTAGATCAAGTGGGCTGTGGTGCCCGGGCTGTGGTGACTCTGCGGGGCCATACTGGTCAGGCTGGGAGGCAGCCCCAGCTGATGGTGGTCACTGCCACTGACCACCTCCCACACAAGCTCTTGGGAGGTCATGGAGGGTGCTCAGAGGGACCCTCCCTTATTCACCATGTGCGTGGGTGCTGGCCACCAACAAGCAACACCTGAACAACCAGCTCGAAGTCTCTTCTAAGCCACACTGGGACCCTGATCTCCTCACACTGAGCCTACAGAGAAACAAACCAAACAAAGAGCCTCTTCAGCATCTGTTACTAAGGAATGTTCTTCAAGGAACTTGGGAGGAAGACCTAACACTTCAGGCACTGTGCTAAGGAGATGCCCTTGCTGATGGAGTTGCTGTTCTGAGGCCGGCTCTGTCACACAAGTGCCCACTGCCTGTCCTGGTCACAGGACTGACACACAGTACGGCTGTGACAAAGCCTGGGGAGCGCTCAGGCCTTACACCAGCACAAGGGCTGAGAAGGAGAGTGGGGAAGTGCAAAGAGAACGACTCTGGAAAGAACAAGGCTGGTGCTGCCTGGCAGAGCTGCTCTGCTGGGACTGTTTCCTCCATCTTCACACACAGACACCTCGTATTGAGCTTCACAAAGGTCTCAGAGGAAGGATCTCAGACAAACAATTCATGGAAGGGTCATTTATTTTCTTTAAATACACAGAGAGCACGACTTCTCATTTGCAAGGTCTTTGACTTGATCTATAACGGTGGACAGAGATGTGGGATGAATCCTGAATCCCCTCCCCAGCATTTCTGGTCACAGCTCCTTCTCCCTGCCCATGTCTGTGCTGCCTGGAGCTGTGTCTCTGTCCCTGGCTCTGCTCCCTGTCAGTGTCACAGACCCCATCCCACCCACTGTGTGCTCAGCTCTGTCCTGCTCACACCTCCTGGCACTTCCCAGGGGCAGCTCTGTGTGTACAGGGGCTCAGGAGCAGCTCTGACAAGTCCTAACGAGAACTGGGGTCTCAGTGTCTTCCCCAAAGCAGAGAAATAAATCCCCATCTCCCACTGCACACCCAGAGAACCAACAGTGGAAAATTGAAGTGCAGGCTCCTTCCCTTGCAGCTGTTCCTTTCTCGATGTGGTGGTTCAGAAGGACCCCATGTAATGTCTGTGGGGTTGATCTGGAGCTCTGAGCAGCCCTGACCACACACAGCACCCTTCAACCCCACAAGTTCCCTGCCTGCGCTGCCAGGGGTTGCTCCTTCCACCCGCAACTTCTGCCATGGGATCTCCCTGGGCAGGCTGAGCGCTGACCCTGGCAGGCGGCAGAGTCCCTGCCCCGGCACAGCCCTGGGGTGCAGGGACCCTGCTCTGCAGGACTGCCCTGGGCACCCCTGGGTGCACAACTTGCTTCTCAGATTTTCAAAGCTGCTGATAAAGATCCCTGCCCTGACAGATCCCACAAGCTGTGCCTGTGCCAGTTTTAGGAGATGCCTCCAGGAGCTACAGCTGCATTGCCCTGCACCCAGAGACTTACCATGGCAAGGGCTGCAAAGGTTTCTCCTCCAGTGAGCTCTCAGTCATCCTCCCAATCCTGACCACCTTTCATCTCTCTCTGCCTTGCTCGTCTCCCTGAGATCCCCAGGCAGAGCCCTCAGCCCTGCTGCGCTGTGAAGAGGAGCTGCTCCTGGGCAGAGCTGTCTCTCTGCAGCGCTGCCACTTGCCAGGAGCTCCCTCTGTCCCAGGAGCCCAGCCCAGCTCAGCAGCACAGGAGCAGCCCAAGGCGCTTTAATGACCCCTCTGGTGGGTTTGGTGCTGAGTCCATGCACCTCAAGCCGTGGAGGAAGTTGGTGAAACCTCCCAAGAAGTCAAAGTCAGATTCAAACTCCAAAGTTTCTTGTAACGTTAATGGGTCCCACTGAGGGACAATATTGAGGAACTGCGCCCAGGATCACTTAGAGAAGAAAACTGGATGCAGTGATGACAGGTCAGGAAAAGCAAAGTAAAGGTGGCTCTGATTCTGAGTAAACCTGTATGTGTTTCATTAACCAAAGGGCCCCCAGCCCTGGGAAGTCAGATCCTGTCCTTCCAACGTTGCCCAGGGCCCTTCCTGGACAGTGTGATGTGGGGCTGTGCAAGGCCAAGGGCAGGACTATGGTCCCACACCTCCCAGGTTTCTGGCTGGGGACAACGAGGCCATGAGGCCCCTGTGCTGGAAGGACAAGGTGTCTCCTCACAGGCATCAGAGGTGCAGACAACAGCCATAGCCAAGGGGAGAAGGAGCTCATGTCTGTTGGGGGCTTTCCGCCTCTTTACATCCCTTGATCACCTCCACCACAGCCTGTCCTGTGCTGTGGCATCCCCTGCACCTCTTTCCCTGCAGGCTGCAGACATCCCCCCTGCTGCCCCACCGTGCTCTTGTCTGAGCATCTTCCTTCCTTTGCTGAGATGTCTCCATCCTCCCCAGCTGGTCCTTGAAGCACAAAGCCTTGGGCTGATGAAGACTCCCTCTGCTGACCTGCTCCATCACAGCACTGCCCTTCCAGTCACATTCCTTTCTGCTCATGTCCAGCCTGGACCTCCCCAGCTGCACTTTGGGCCATTATTTCTTTCTCATGCTCTTTCCCACTATGCAGAAAACCACCACCACCTCTGAAACCACCCTTCAAGCACTCTCAGGCTACTCCTGCACTGCTGCAGCCTCCTCACCGCTGCTGGGCCAAAGCAGCCCAGGTCCCTCAGCATCCCACACCATGTGCACAAGGTGCTGAACCTGCCTTGGCAGAGCCCTGCACTCTCCAGTTCCTCCCTGCTTCTCCAAACAGGGAAGACGCACACCCCCGTGTGTGTGGGGTCACACCAGTGCTGAACCGAATGGGATAAGAACTCCAGGTGTCTGGGTCCCCACGCTCCTCGTCATGCAGCCCCGTGTGCAGCTGCCTTGTTCATGGTGAGTGTGCACCATGGGCTGGTGTGGGGACCTTGGAGTGCCCAGGCCCTTCTCCTCAGGGTCATTGCTCAGCGTGTCAGGTCCTGCCATGTCCTGATGGATGGGGTTATTGTCCCACCCTGATACAGCACTGGTCACTTCATCTTGTCAATATTCAGAGTTATCTGATGGGTAAATACCAGATGTGTGGAGCTGTGCCTGGGGGCAGACAATGTCAGCTGAAGGTTGAGGAGTCAGCATGAGAGGGCAGAACAACATGGGCAGTGTTGTGGTCACTGGACATCAGCTGGAGGATCTCTGATGAGGAAGAGGAATGAAATGAGGCCTCCTTCAGACAAATGAAAGAAGCCTCATGTTTCCAGGGCCCTGTCCTCATGACAGACCTTAGACATCCCAGTATCTGCAAGGTACCAACCATCCAAGAGGGGTTGGAGTTCATTGACAACATCTTCCTGACACGGGTGACTGAGGAGTCAGTGGGGTGAGGTGCCCTGTGGGACTTCACACTTACAAACCACAAAGAGTTGATCAGGGTGGAACAGTCAGGGATGAGAAAGTGGAGCTGAGGCTCCTGGGAGATGATCACAAGGCTAAGAGCAGGATTTCAGGAGAGCAAGCTTGGGCCTGCTGAGGGACCTGCTTGGGTCCTATGGGATATGACCTTGGTGTCTGCAGTGCTTTTCTCACACATTTCCTCCCTTCTCTCTCCCACCTGCTGTTGTGCAGCATTTTTTACCCTTTCTCAAATACAATATCACAGGGGTGCTGCCAGCATCACTGAGTGGCTCAGATTTGGCAAGGAGTGGGTCCATTTTGGAGCAGCTGAAATCAGCTCTGTCTGACGTTGGTCAAACTCCTGTTGTCTTCTCAGAGAGGTGACAACTGTAGCACAACCACACCCACCCCCCGTTCCAAGACTTTGCCATAAACCCAGCACAGGGTGACAGTGCGTTGGATGTTACAAAATAATTCATCGTGAAGAAGAAATTGTAAAGATCTTCTTTCAGCAACGCATGAAAGTCTCCAGTCAATGAGCAGGTTCCTATGGGGAACTGTAATTGCCGTGACAGTCACTGGCCAGGCAAAGCTGCAGGTGCCAACAGTCCAAAGGATCTTGGGCCAAATGCTTAAGAGAGCTGCCTGATGGGCCAACAAGGGTGATGCTCACCTGGATCTGGTATCAACGAAGAAGGAAGAGATGGTGAGGGATGTGAACATGATTGTCCATCTTGGCTGTTGTGACCAGGACACAGTGGGGTCCCAGGCACCAGAGGGGAGAGAGGAAGGACAGCAGCAGAGCACAGGCTGGTGGGCTCCAGAGGAGAAGACTTTGACATACTAGTGGATGGCAGGTCGAGCTGGTGATGTGGTAAAGTCATGGAGGGTGAAGGAGCTCAGGAAATCTGATCAGCCTTATAGGACAGGCTGCTCCAAGCACAAGAATGATCTCTCCAAGTACCCATGAAAAGAAGCATTTATCTCATGAGGCTACTCCTTTGAACTGATGGAGCTCCAGGGCACAAAGGCAGCACACAGGAGGTGGAAGCAGGGGAAGCTGCAAAGGAGGAATTTAGAAACCTTGGCCACGGATGTGGGGATGATGACAAAGCTGCCCCGGACTTGATCCCAGAAGGGGAGGCTGAGGGCAGCAAGATGAGCTGACACTGCTTCATTTCCAGCAAACGAACAGACAGGGTGAATGTGGAACTGCTGTTGAACTTCATAAGAGTAGAATCAGACAGGACTGGGGTACTTCATGGCTTCTTTGCCTCCCTCTTCACCAGCAAGGTCTCCTGGGACTTTGTTCCTGAAGGCAGGAGTCTGGAGAACACCCAGCAGTGGATGGGGCTCAAGTCAGGGGTGACCTGAGCAAACTCAGATGCCATTACAGAACAGGAGATTCGTCACTTGACCAGCTCCCTGAACACAAGTATCGCTGTGCTGTGGCACCTGAGATTCCCAGGAACACCCACCTCTTGGTCCAGAGTTGTGTGATTCCTCTTGAGGTGTCCTGGACTGAAAGCTCTCTAATCATGCACACCAGACTTGAAGCCTTTAGGAAAATGTTGCACAGTGCCTTGGCTTGTAAGAGCATTTTCGATGTTAATGAGTCCTCTGCTGCCATGATCCTGAACTGCATCTACTGAAACAATGAACAAACCTCTCATGAAGTGAAAGGCAGAAGCAAACCCCAAGTTTCTGAGGGTGTTTAGGACCCCATGAAGGGCCATCACTGACACAGCTGTGAAGGAAACAACCAGTGCAGGTCCCTGTCCCTGGAGGCTGGTGAAGGAAAGACTTGGAGACACTGATTACAGGTGGTGAGGGCCATGTGGAGGTGGCTCTGATGCCATGTGAGCCCTTGATGCTTGTTCATCTCCAGAATGGCTGAGACCTGACCCCTGGGACCTGGTAGATCCTTCTCAAATATTTATCAAGGTTTTTCCTGCGGACAGTGTGTTTTGTATTTTGGGAGCTGGTTTTATGTGAACTGCTGTTGCTTTAACTGCAAGGCTGTGGTTTTCTGTGGAGCTGCAAATGCCTGTGAGTTCCTCATAACTCATCCAGCTTCTTTCATACACCTGGCAATGGTCACCAATCACCTGAGCTGTCCCAGTCCCAAACTTGCTTGAATCCTCTATTTGGATCCATACCCATCACTCCAGGAGGTTCATGGATCCACCAGGCTCATGGATGATTCCTGAGGTCCATCCAAGTGTGGGCAGTGTAAGAGAGGAGCAGAGCAGGGTCAGCTCATGGGCCATGACTGAGCACAAACACCCCAGCAGCAGCCATTCCCCATCTCCCAGGCACAGCCATGCCCACAGCATGCAAATGTCACTGCCATACATGAGTAGCCCAAGAGAGGACTTTCTTCCTTCCATATTGCCAGGAAAATCTTCCTCCTATTCCTCCTCCACCTGCAGACATCAACTGCTTTCCATTTCTGGGCTCAGACATGGCTGGAAGGGTTCACTGAAGCCATCAGCCATCTCATTGCTTCTCCCTGGCATGTCCTGACCCTCTTCCACACCTACACATGGCCAAGCACGGCTGCTCAGGGCCTCCCGCTCTTCAGAAGAGGCCTTGAGCTTCTTGGTTCTTCCTGGTGCTTATTATAAACTTCCTCGCTCTCTCCAGAGTTTATGGTGAGCTTTCTTGTACACAACAGCCCCTTTATGACCATGTCTTACTAAATGATTGTCTCTTTATGATCATTTGTGCAGAAAGGGCAGTCACGGGACAGCACTCCATGTGTCAAAACTGATGCCGAGGGAAATGCTGTAAAGACCTGATGAGTTCCCCCTGTGTCTGTGTCTCTCCTGGAAGGAGTCTGTCCCAAGAAGGGGATCCAGCTCCTGCCACTCTCTGCAGAGGCACATGAGCAGTGTCCCTGCACCTGGGGACACAAAGGGTGACGTTTGCCAGCCCACCCTTCATCTGAACCACTTAGATGTGTGCTTGTGAATGAGGTTTGAAGCCTTATAGTGCCAATACCTATTTAATTGTTATTGCCAGAGGGGTTTCCACAGATGCAAGGTACTATTTTACAGATATTTAAATATAAGCGTATTAAACTCTTTTTTTTTTCTTTAAAAACTGACATTCCTAGACAAATACACAAACACTTGAAGGATTATCGATGCCTTTTAACATGATTATCCACAGAAGACCACCAGCTTTGCATCTCAGGAAAAGGAATCCCAGAGTTCAAGGGCAGGATGGTTTGGGCTCTGTCCTGGGATCTGGAAACTGAAACGTGCTCCCATCTCCGAACCCCCTGCCCTCCTCAGTGAGGGTGTGAGACATTCTGCCAGCGAGGGCTGAACTCACAGTCATGACCAGTATCTTATGTCCAACTGCAGCCAATGGTGTTCTGCCAGCTCAGGAGTGGGGCTTCCATTGCTGGAGGTATTTAAAAGACATGGAGATGTGGCACTTAGGGATATGGTTTCGTGGTGGAGTTGCCAGTGTTTGATTTACAGTTGGACTCCATGTTCTTAAGGGTCTTTTCCAACCTAAATGATTCTATGATTCTATGATTTGGGTTGAAACCATTTCAATTCCATCACCTCCAGCTTCCCTCAGAGGCTGCTGTTGCGTGGCACAACTGTCCTGGCTCTCCAGGTAGGTTGGGCACTGGTTTGGTGCCTGCATTGGCAGTTTTCCCCTTCCTGGGGTAAAAGGCTGTTGAGGAGAGACAGTTGTAGAGATTTGGGTCACGAGGTTTTGGAGCAATCCTTTCAAAATCTGAGCAGGCTGAGCTTTGGTACAAAGGCACAAAGGACGCCAGTATCTTTATGTGGTGTGCACTGACACGCACTGTCACCTGCATTTCCAGTCTCTGCAGTCCCAACTGTGCAGCAGAGTCTGGAGTTCTGAGCTCCCTTCATCTGCCCTGTGTGACACGTGTAAAATGGAACTACCCCAGTCAAATGGCTGGTTTTGATTCTCCTCACAGCCTAAAGCACCACGTGGGTCAGGAGACAAGTCACCCATCGAGGACTCATATGCTCTGCCCTTAAAGTTCAGGTGTTCCCTGGAATCTCGGCAGACATGACACGCTGATATCTGAGTTGAAGGAGCTGGTCAAGAGCCTCGTGTCCATTTCTGTAATGGTGGCTTTGCTGTCTGGCTGATGTGCACACTCTGTACATGGATGCTGACAACTCCTGAACAACCTGCCCTGAAAGGGTTAGCAATATGGGCAGTTCTTTCTGCAAGGGAATTAGGACAGCAAAAAAGACCCTGGGTTGGGGCAAAGGAAAAGTGATGCAAAAGTTGTGGTCAGGGCTGTTTAAGGAACTTGTAAAGCAGCCCTGCACCTCATGTGAATTATTCCTGTGGTCAGGGAGCACCTGAGAGCTTTGTCTAAACTGAAAACATGAAGGGGATGAAAGGACAGCGTCATTCAGGCTGAATGTGATGACAGGAAATGTCTTGACCAACCTCCCGCTCAAAGCAGGGTCAGACCAGATTACTCAGGGCGTGATCCGAACACATCTTGGTCACTTTCTGGGACAGAGTGAGTGCGCACTCCTGGGAAACAGCTTCCAGTGCTTGACTGTCCTCAGGAATGGAAAGTTTCTCCCTTTCTACAGCACCTTTCCAAGCCCAACCATTCATATTGCGTTTTACCCATCTACTTACACACTAACACAGACCATAATATCCTACCTTGAACACAGTAATATTGTGGGGGATGACACCGAATGCCTTGCTGACTTCCAAGTATCAGACCACCACTGCTCTGCCCACATCCAAACCCTGTCCTTTCCTCACAGAAAACAAAGAGGATGGACAGGCACAGCCTGCCCTGGGTAAACCCCGTCACCTTCTCTTCCAGACACCCAGAAATGGGGTCCCAGTGGACATGTTCTGGGGCACAGCCCTTAGTTCCCCTGCTCACCCATTGGCCATTCTGAAAAGTGCACACACTGTGTGAGAGCTGCCAGTGGTCAGGGAGTCCCCCCAGTCTCCATGAGCTTTCCAAGATGGTGGAGAGTGGCCTCCCTGTGACATTGTCCTGCTGTCTCAGCTCCTGGGATGCTGCCCCTGCTGTCCCATAGACTAGAGAGGGTTGTGTTAGTTCCAGTGACCCCTGACTTGATCCCCATCCACTGCTGGTTGTTCTCCACATTCCTGTCTCCAGTCACAGAGGCTTGGGAGGCAGAAATTTTTCAGAAGAAAGATTCTTCCTTTGAGAGTGCTGGTAGGAAATGTATTTTGCTGAGTAAGTGGACACGATTATGTATCTTCCTATATATTTGCCAACACATATATATATATTTCTTTTTCCTTATGATCACATAGAAAGACAGATAACACGGATCTGTTGAAATCACTGTCAACATGGCCATCTAAACAGAGAACAGTTCAATTAACCTTTTTATCCATCTTTCCTCCATCAGGCAAGATTGGCCAACAGCTTCCAGCAGGACTCACTCTGTGCCAAGGGTAAAAAGTGGCACTGACAGTCCATGGCAGTGGATTGTTTGGTACCTTTGACTCTGTGCCAGAAACAAGGATGATCTTTCTTAATGCTGGAGGCTTTGGTAGGAGAGAAATCTAGAGAACATTTTTAAAAAATGTAGGGAAAAAGAAACCAAAAGAAAGATGTAGAATGAAGTAAATGTCTTTTTGAAACTTTAAGCATCAAACGTTGTTGGTGTTTTAATTCTCCTTTCTTTGTTTTGAATACTTTAAATAGCAGTGTTTTCTCATGAGATCAAAATGAGACTTATCAGGATGTGCATTAAGAGCAAGAGGAGAACTTCTGATCCTCCACTACATTTGTCTTCTCAGCACTCCCTCTGTTATCTGTGCATCTGATCTCCCTCATCCTCCAGGTATTTCCTCCTGCCCTAACTAAACTGACCATGTCTGAAGTCCCATTTCCAGCAGCTGATCTGCACACAAGCACTTGCGATTGCTCTGTGGGTTTCCCTTCCTCTTACTGTTTGATCACTCAGACACTTGCCAACAATCCAGTTGCTGCTTTCAGCTTCAAGGAGTTAAAAGCTTCCTTGTCATTCAGTAGTCTGTCTAATTCTGTCTTTAGCCAATTCTTTTATTGTGTTTATTTCATAATTTTCTTTCTGTCTAAAACATTTCTTACATGGTTCTGCCTTGGAGAAGGTGAACCTCAGTGGTGGCAGTTTGTCCTTGATGTACAGTTGAGGAATGTGGGGTTTTTTAACCATTACTCTTATCAGTGTTATTTTATTTGTTCAAAGGTAAAGCAAAGTCCCTGTTTCCTGTGTGCAGCCAGGTCTCCAAGGAGAGCAGGTGGGAGCTGGTGCAAAGGAGCTGGCACATCCAGCTGCAGACTGCAGCGGAGAAGTCTGGTGTAAGGAAAAGGGATGCAAGGCCCAGGGTGAGGAGGTGAGGAGCAAGGTTGTGCACATGGTGTGAGACCTCAAGGGACAGCTTCTCCAGCCAGTCCAGACCTCCTTAGGAGAGATCCTGGATCAACATCAGGTAATGCTGCAATCACTCTTCTCCAAACTGAAAAATACTAAACTATACCCTTGAACCAAAAAAAGGCATTTTATTAGAAGGTTTTTGAAGTCACTCTCTATAACTACACTAGGACAATTCTCTAATTGGCAGTACAAGACCAGAAAGAAATTACAAGAGGAGACACGGTTTCTTAGAGCTTTCTTCAGTGTAATGAGCCCCACAGTGCATTTGGTGCTGAGTCCCTGAACATTACTCAGGTGCTGAGAGGAGATTGCACAAACCTTTCCAAAAGTCAAAGCCAGAAGAAAAAACGACTAAGTACCTTGAAGTATTAATGAGTTCCACTGAGGGCAAGTACCAGCAAAGCCTCCCCTGGGACTCGTTAGAGCAGAGAATTGGAGGCCATGAAGGCAGAAAAACAAAGGGAAATGTGCAGGCAGCTGAGGTGCTGAGAAAAGCCTGGCTTTGTTGGATGAAGCAGAGAGGCCAAGGTCTGACCCCCAGCCCCTGGGAAGGCAGATCCTGTCCCTCACACATTGCTCAGGGCTCTTCCTGGGGCAGGGCGATGTGGGCTGTGTGATGCTGAGTGAAAGACAATGGTGTGACAGTTCCCAGCCTTCCTGGGGGTGTGCAAGGAGGCCATGAGGTGCCCCAGTGCCTGAGGACAACATGTCTCCTCACAGGCCTTGGTGGCAGAGGCGATGGCCATAGCCAAGGGGACAAAGACTTGGGTTCTCTTGGTGACATCCAGCCTTGCCAGTGCCCTTTGCCATCTCCACCACAGGTTGTCCTACACTGTCCCACAGCTGCTTCTGTTTCCTGCAGGCTGTAGACACCCATCTCGCTTCCTCCCCTTGCTCTCACCCTTGTATTTCCATACATTAACTGATGTGTCTCCACTCTCATGCTCTGTTTCTTGAAACAAAGGAGATGGACTGATCTCATCCTCCTTCTGGATGATTTCTTGTACCACAGCACTAGCCTTTGAGTGACATTTCTTCCTCCTCATGTCCAGTCTCCACCTTCTAATCTAGAACTGTGTGGCAGTGTTTCTCTCCTCTGTTGTAGAAAGGAGGACCCTGAAAACTACCAACCTGTCAGCCTCTTACCTGTGCCCAGGAAGATCATGGACCAGATCCTCCTAGAAGCTGTGCTAAGGCACAAGGAGGACAGGGAGGTGATTTGAGATTGCCAGCACGGCTCCACCAAGAGCAAATCCTGCCTGACTAAACTAGTGGTCTTCTACAATGGAGTAACTACATCAGTGGACAAAGGAAGGGCTATGGATGTCATCTATCTGGACTTCTGCAAGGCCTTTGACATGGTCCCTCACAACATCCTTCTCTCTACATTGGAGAGATATGGATTTGATGACTGGACTGTTCAGAGGGTGAGGAACTGCCTCAGTGGTTGCACCCAGAGAGTGGTGGTCAATGCACAATGTCTGGATGGACACTGGTGACAAGTGGTGTCCCTCAGGTGTCCATACTGGGATCAGTACTGTTTAATATCTTCACCAATGACATAGTGGGATCACCTGTATCCTCAGCAAGTTTGCGGATGACACCAAACTGAGTGGTGTGGCTGACACACCTGAGGGACAGAAGGTCATCCAGAGGAACCTGGATAAGCTCGAGATGTGGACACATGTGAATATCCTGAGTTTCAACAAGGCCAAACTCACGGTCCTGCACCTGGGTTGGACCAACCCCCGGTATCAGTACAGCCTGGGGGATGAAGGGGTTGAGAGCAGCTCTGACGAGAAAGACTTGGGGATACTGGTGGGTGAAAGACTGGACTGGAGCTGGCAATGTGCACTTGCAGTCCAGAAGGCCAAACGTATCTTGGGCTGCATCCAAAGGAGCATGACCAGCAGGTCAAGGGAGGGGATTCTGCCCCATTCTGGTGAGACCCCACCTGGAGTCCTGCATCCAGCTCTGGAGCCCTCAGTACAGGAAAGACATGGACCTGTTGGAGAGGGGCCAGAGCAGGGTGACCAAGATGATCAGAGGGATGGAACAGCTCTGCTGAGAGGACAGACTGGGAGAGTTGGTGCAGTTCAGCCTGGAGAAGAGAAGGCTGCGAGGACACCTTATTGCAGCCTTTGTGTACTTAAAAGAGGCCAATAAACAAGATGGGGACAGACTTCATAGCAGGGCCTGTTGTGATAGAACAAGGGGTGATGGTTTGGAACTAGAAGAGGGGAGATTCAGGCCAGACACCTGGTTACAATGTGGGTGATTAAACACGAGAACTGGTTGCCCAGAGAGATGGTGGGTGCGTCATCCCTGGAGACACCCCGGGCCAGGCTGGGTGGGACTCTAAGCAACCTGAGCTGGTTGAAGATGTCTCTGCTTATGGCAGGGCAGTTGGACTAGACGACCTTCCAGGCTCCCTTCCAACACTCTCTCTGATTCTATGATTCCTACCTCCAAGGAAAGCTCCACAGTCTGGGAAATAACCCTTCAAGCCTAGAGTCATAGAATCATAGAATCATTTGAGTTGGAAGAGACCAGTGAGATCTTTGAGTCCAGCCATAACTCTAGCACTAAACCATGTCCCTAAGAACCTATCTATACATATTTTAGAAACCTCCAGGTGTTTAAAGCACTGAAGCACTTCCCTGGGAAGCCTGTTCCGCTGCTTCACAACCTTTTCCAGGAAGAAATGTTTCCTAATATCAATACTGAACCTTCTCTCGAACAAACTGAGGCCATTTCCTCTCATCCTATCACTTGCTACTCAGGAGAAGACCAACACCCTCCATGCAACAACCTCTTTTCAGATAGTTGTAGAGAGTAAAAAGATCTCGCCTCCAGCCAGTTCTATACCCATTACAGATACACCATCCAGGCCATGAGCTGCAGCTTCTCCAGGAGATGCTGTGGGATACGGTGTCAAAGGCTTTACTGCAGTCTCAGGACACAACACCCACAGCCTGTGTGGCGGATTCACTCCCCACGACAGACTTTCCCTCATCTGCTCAGCCCGTCACCTTGTCATAGAAGGAGATCAGGCTGGTCAAGCAGGACCTGCCTTTCACAAAGCCATGCTGATTGGGCCCGATTGCTCGTCTCGTATGGGTGACCTCACAGTCCTTTCCCAGCCATGTTCCTGCTGTTGGCCTATCCCCTGCAGAGGCAGAAGTGACCTCACAGTCCCCTCCACAGCCATTGGCTTCCTACTGGACTATGAGTTCCTGAGACACAAGTGACCACATGGCATCGTACCCAGCCATCACCCTCCTTGTGGTCCAGTGTGTGAGCAGGTAAAACTGAGCTGCTTTCATCAAATGTATGCAATAGATTTCCTATCAAGGGTTTGAGTGGAGAAACGTTCCTCAGAGGAGCTGCTGTATTTACACTGCTTCTGACTCTGTCTTTTTCTTCATCTTCCTTTGTCTCTTCTGACATGAAAGAGCTCTCCAAGGAAAAGATTCATAGAATCCTAGAATAATGCAGGTTGGAAGAGACCCCTGAACACCATCTCTGTCCCACTGACCTTTATGGCACCCCAAGGAATAGCTGACAGCATCAGTGCTCCCTTAGGTTCATCTCACCACATGCACACAGTGGACATGCACACGATGTGTATGGTTACATCTCATCTGTGCAATGAAAACATGGAGTTTTGACCTAGTATTTCATAGAATCACAGAATGTCCGGAGTTGGAAGGGACCCACAAAGATCATCGAGTCCAACTCTTGTCCCTGCACAGGACACCCCACAGGTCACACCGTGTGTCTGAGGACATTGTCCAGTCTCTTCTTGAACACTGTCAGGTTGGGGCCATGACACCTCCCTGGGAGCCAGTTCAGTGTCCAGCACCTCTGGGTGAAGAATCTTTTCCCCATGTCCAACCTAAGCCTCCCGTGGCACATCTTCCTGCCATTCACTCGGGTTCTGTCACTTGCCACCAGAGAGAATAGATCTGTACCTACCATTCCTTCTCCCCTTGTGAGGAAGCTGTAACCACCATGAGGTCTCCTTTTAGTCTTTTCTTCAGCTCTGATGCTGAGGAACCCCTTGGTTTGCTTTCAAAAATTGAAAGGAGAAGCCATGACCTCCAGGCAATGGGAAGGGGGATCCTGTCCCTCACACACGGCTCAGGGCTTTTCCTGGGACCGTGGGATGTGGGTGTGCAAGGCTGAGGGAAGATCAGCACCCTCACTGGCTGCTCTTTGGAACACAAACCATGGGCTGATCCAGCTCCTTCTGGGTGACCTTTTGCACCACAGCACTGCCCTTCCACTGACATTTCTTCCTCCTGCTATCCAGTCTCCATCATTCAAGTTGCATTTTGTGACTTTTTTTTTCTTTTCTTCTACTAAGGAAAACTCAACCATCTCTAAAAATTGTTCTTCATGCAGGGAACCCAACCTGTTAGTCTTCCTGTGGTCTTTTACCTGACCGGAGAGAGGTCACCACACCATGATCTCCTAAATCCCATTATTGCTACTGGCTTTTCAGCTTCTCTGACAGACACGACCATGTTCCTGCTGCTGTCCCGTCGTGTTCTCAGGTGGGATGGACATGACAACCCGTCTCCAAGGCCTTTTCCTGGGTAGTGCCTGTGGGTACTTTGGCAGAGGTTCTTTCCCAGCCATGTCCCTGCTGCCTGGCTGTCACCTCCAGAGACAGGACTGAGCTCACCGTCCCCTTCACAGCCACAGGATTCTGACTGGATTATGAGTGTCTGAGACACAACTGAACTCATAACACCCCACACCCATCCATCCCTCTCCTTATGGCCCAGGATCTGACCTCATAAACATATGTTTGTTTATCAAATTCATGTAATTTATTTCCTGCTACTGTTTTGAGCGGAGAAATATTCTTCACAGGAAGTGCTGTATTGATGTTGAAAACTTTTAGATTTCCTCCTCTGCTTCTTTAAATTATTTTTTTCTTCTACTGCTACCTACTCTTTCTTCGAAGACTTATCCAAGACAAAGACTCGTTGACTCACAGAATAACTCATCTCTTTCTCCTGCTCAAGGAATGGTGAACCAGGTGAGGTTGGTCAAGGTGTCTGCCCAACTTTGTATCATCCACGAAGGAGCTGAAAGTGCACTGCGTGACATCATAGAGGGGGAGAATGAAGACATTTGTCAAAGTGCTGGTCATTGAGCGTTGTCACTCGTAAATGGCTGCACAGAGGACTTTGTACCACTGGTGACGTGGGCTTGATTGTTCAGCCAACTTCCCACCCAGTGTCCACTTCAACCCAGACAGCACCGATCTACCTATAAGGACATCACAGGAGACCATGTCTGAGGCCTTGCAAAATTCCATGTCCACAACATGCCTTTCTTTCCCCTGCCCATTTGGGTTCAGCAATCCCTTTCCTGTCCTTCAAGAGCATGGAAAATGGCTACAGGAGGACGTGTCCCATCCCTTTTCCAGGGATCAGCCCGTAATTCTCCCAATTCTCATTCCTGTCTTTTCAAAGAAGGGTTTGACATCTACCTTTGCCATGGACCCCAGGACCTCTCTGATTGTTGTGGCACTTACAGAGCACAATCCTGAATCGTGGGCACAGGTGATGTAACAGACAGGACCACTTGCAATGAGCCTGTCCAAGGCAGCTGAGATGAATCTCACTGGGACAGTCGTGCTTTTCTGGAGTCACACACAGAAATGTCAGGGTTGTGTCAGGTGTCCCCATCTGAGCTGGCCTTGTTATCTGCTTATGCACCCATGATGTTCAGAGACAAAGACATTCATTTTGTCTAAAACGGAGAGGCAGGAGTCACAGTGTGTCTCTGGTCTGCTTTTGCCACTCCCAGAGGAGGGGAAGCACCTCAGCCCTATAGTGGGTCACCCTGCTCTGCACTCATGTGAGGTGCTCCACGTCATAAGGAATGGACAGAAGCACTTCCCAGTGCTGCATTCAGTGAGTTTCTCATGGGATTTTACTACCAACATTAAGTGATCTCAAGACATTTTCTGTCCCACAGGCTTTCATGGAACCCCAAGGAAGAGTTGATGGTGTTTGCTCTCATTCAGGCTTATTTCACCTCACGTACACGACACGCCTGCTTAAAGCTCATCTGTACAGTGGAGTCATGGACTACTGACCTACTCTTTCAGTGTGTTTCCATGGAGAGACAAAGAACATCTGCAAGCTGGGGGAGAGGCCAGTGCTGGAACTGGTGGTTGTGAGGGGCTGGTCCACGATGGGTGACCTGGGGCAGAACCTGCGGGGTGTCCAGTGCACACCTGACCCTGCTCTGCTGGTCCTGCAGGTCTCTGGCAGGAGGCCTGGCTGTGAGAGGACACTGCTGTGTGCCAGCCCTGCACACACACACTGTTCAGCTGTACACCAGTGTTTCAATATGTGGGCCACTTTCTTAAGCATGTCCTTGAGAGAAGTTTTGGAAGAAGACCTAGGCCTGAGGAGATAGCAACTATTCTGAAGGCCACTTCAGTCACAGAGCGTCCATTGCCTGTCCCTGTCTGCGCTCACAGCACTGACACAGCAGGACGGTGACCAAGCTGCCAGAGCACTCAGGCCTTGCACCAACACAAAGGATGAGAAAGAAAGTGTGGAAGTGAAAATACAGAAGGTCTAGAAGACCAAGTGCTGGTGCTCCTTGGCAATGCTTGCGTTCTGGACTCTTTTCCCCTCCTCCCATGCACACAGGAATTGTCTCTGAACCCCTAAAAAAGTCCTAGAAGAATCTCAGAACAAAAATGTCAATGCAAGGCCACTCACACAGAGTAAGCACAGCTCCTTATTTACACAGGAAAAAAAAAAACAAACAAAAAAAAGACTTAATTAGAAATGGAACGACCACATTTATCACAATTCAAAACCAATAACAACAAAAACAAATACAGAAGACAGACAAGGCCTCTAATGAGTTACACTATAACTGCTGTCCAGAAAGTCGTGGGCAGTTTATAACTTGAGGAGAACATCGAGTCATCAGCTTCCAGACAGCAGCTTTGAGCTCCTGGTTCCTCATGCTGTAGATGAGGGGGTTCACTGCTGGAGGCACCACCGAGTACAGAACAGACAGCACCAGACACAAGTATGGGGATGAGATGGAGTTGAAATTCAGGTAGGCAAACATGGCAGTGCTGACGTACAGGGAGACCACGGCCAGGTGAGGGAGACAGGTGGAAAAGGCTTTGTGCCGTCCCTGCTCAGAGGGGAACCTCAGCACGGTCCTGAAGATCTGCACATAGGACACCACAATGAACACAAAACATCCAAATGCTACTAAAAGACTAACCACAATAAACCCGACTTCCTTGATGTAGGTGTTGGAGCATGAGAGCTTGAGGATCTGGGGGATTTCACAGAAGAACTGGCCCAGGGCATTGCCCTTGCACAGGGGCAGTGAAAATGTATTGGCCGTGTGCAGCAGAGCATTGAGAAACCCAGTGGCCCAGGCAGCTGCTGCCATGTGGACACAAGCTCTGCTGCCCAGGAGGGTCCCGTAGTGCAGGGGTTTGCAGATGGCAACGTAGCGGTCGTAGGACATGATGGTGAGCATAGAATATTCTGCTGTACCACAGAAAAAGAAAAAAAAGAGCTGGGCAGCACATCCTGCATAGGAGATGGCCCTGGTGTCCCAGAGGGAGTTGGCCATGGACTTCGGAAGAGTGGCAGATATGGTGCCCAGGTCAAGGAGGGCGAGGTTGAGCAGGAAGAAGTACATGGAGGTGTGGAGGTGCTGGTCACAGGCTATGGTGGCGATGATGAGGCCGTTGCCCAGGAGGGCAGCCAGGTAGATGCCCAGGAAGAGCCAGAAGTGCAAGAGCTGCAGCTCCCGTGTGTCTGTGAACGGCAGGAGGAGGAACTGGGTGATGGAGCTGCTGTTGGACATTTGCTGCCTGTAGGCATGGGGCACTGTCATAGAAGCAAAAGACAGTGACAAGTTAGGAGAGACTTCTCTGAACAAAGCAAAGCCATTTCTCAGACACCCTCCCATTGTTCCACACCCCCTTGTCCTTTTGCAGACCTTCCTCCAGCTCCGTGTCTGAGCTGGCTGGGGGTGCCGTGAGGAGCAGGGCCTGTGCCCGCTGGCTGCCAGGGAGTCAGCCCTGCTCTGCAGCAGGGGGCATGGATACAGGGGGCAGAAGACTGACCTGGGGTTCAGCTTTGTTGGATGGAACCAAAGCATGTCTCATCCTTTCCTGAAAAGCATTTTCTCACTTGCAGCATCTCTGCACTTCTCTGTGGGACTTTCAGATAACACACAGATGCTGTAGGACAGGTTTGCATCCTGCAGGGAACCTCACTGTTTGGAAGAAAACCTCAAAGAAACAGACAAGGGTCCCAATAACGACATTTGACTGGGGGAGACTCAGCTCATTCCCCAGCCACCCAGACTGCATTGCCCACAGCCCCACAGGTCAGAGCAAAGCTGGACACGTGTTCCCATGGACACACCTGCAGGAAAGGACCCACAAGATCAGGCTGTGACTCTGCAGCTGAAACTGCCATCCCCAGTGAGCCTGACAGCAAGAACAAGATCCCAACACCAGTGACCCAGAGCAGGGGAGCAAGAAGGACAATGCGGTGAGGGTGGGTGTCAGAGAGGCCAGGGCAGAGGCAGCCAGGCACTCAGACAGCGTCACCCTTCCCCAGCTGTGCAGCCACCTCCCAGACACCAACATTGCCGGGCAGCTGCTCTCAGCCCCTGTGCTCTGCAGAGGAACTGGAGCTCTGGCTGCACAGGAGCTGCTTCATGCCTTGGAGCCCCCGGCCCTGAGGGCAGAGGCTTTGCTGGGGGGGACAGGATGCCAGGGGGCTGCTCACAGGAGGGATCTGCACTGCAGGGGATCACAGGGACTTTTCTCTGTTCTCCCTCCCATAACAATTCTGGGTTTAATTTCCTCTCATTTCTGATCATTTCCCTGCTGCCTGGAGATTCTCCCCCTGGGAGGTGTTTCCCTGTCCATGTCTCTTCCCTGTCAGTGCTCACAGACCCCATCCCACCCTCTGTGCCCTCCCCCTGGCCCTACAGATCCTACCTGTTCACAGGGCACTGCCTGGGGGCATCTTCCTGTTTGCAGGCTGGAAAACAGGACAGGTCAGCCTAAGGCTGACGGGTCCAGCCAAGGTGATGCAGGTGCTGTGCACAGGCAGAGGGGTGGTGAAGGGATGTTATGAGCCTTCTGGCAGATGTACTGATCACTCAGAGTTGCAGTTCAGGAGTCTCAGTGACTTGTTTAAGCAGGAGAGCTCATTTTCAGTTTATGTTTTCCTGCACCACCCATGCCTTGATAGAGGAAAATGAAAAGACAGGCTCAGTAAAGCTCCTTATGTGTCTGGTAATCCTTGCATTGATCTTCTCCTTGAGTCATCCCCTTGGAAAAATGCTGGGGTTGTTCTGGATCTGTGAGCAGCCCTGATCCACACAGCACCACAGCAGAAAAGCATTTCCTGCCCTATAGACTTTACTCCTTTCACCCACATTTTCTCTCCTCAGTATTGTTGGGATCTCCCTGGGCAGGCAGAGCGCTGACCCTGGCAGGCAGCAGAGTCCCTATCCTGGCATAACCCTGGGGTGCAGGGACCCTGCTCTGCAGGACAGCCCTGGGCACCCCTGGGTGCTCACCCGGCTTCACAGCTGTTCAACATTGCCTGACAAGAGCCCCCTCCTTACAGATCCCACCAGCTGTGCCTGTGCCAGTTTTAGGAGATGCCTCCAGGAGCTACAGCTGCATTGCCCTGCACCCAGAGACTTACCATGGCAAGGGCTGCAAAGGTTTCTCCTCCAGTGAGCTCTCAGTCATCCTCCCAATCCTGACCACCTTTAATCTCTCTCTGCCTTGCTCGTCTCCCTGAGATCCCCAGGCAGAGCCCTCAGCCCTGCTGCGTGTGCAGAGGAGCTGCTCCTGGGCAGAGCTGTCTCTCTGCAGCGGTGCCGCTTGCCAGGAGCTCCCTCTGTCCCAGGAGCCCAGCCCAGCTCAGCAGCACAGGAGCAGCCCAGGGCGCTTTAATGACCCCTCTGGTGGGTTTGGTGCTGAGTCCATGGACTTCACACCCTAGAGGAATTTGAAGAAGACAAAATCAGATCTAAACTTCAAATGATGTTGTAAGGTTAATGAATCCATTGAGGGACACAACTGAGAAAACATACCCAGGATCAGTTTGGACAGAAAACTTGAAACAGGGTAAGCAAGTAAAAGGTGGCTCTGATGCTGAGTAAACCTGGATGCGTTTCATTAACCAAAGGGCCAAGCCCTGACCTCCAGCCCTGGGAAGGCAGATCCTGTTCCTCACGCGTTTTCGAGGGCCCTTCCTGTACAGTGTGATGTGGGGCTGTGCAAGGCCAAGGGCAGGACTATGGTCCCACACCTCCCAGGTTCCTGGCTGGGGACAAGGAGGCCATGAGGCCCCTGTGCTGGAAGGACAAGGTGTCTCCTCACAGGCATCAGAGGTGGAGACAACAGCCATAGCCCAGGGGAGAAGGAGCTCATGTCTGGTGGGGGCTTTCAGCCTCTTTACATCCCTTGATCATCTCCACCACACCCTGTCCTGTGTTGTGGCATCCCCTGGACCTCTTTCCCTGCAGGCTGCAGACATCCCCCCTGCTGCCCCACCTTGCTCTTGTCTGAGCATCTTCCTTCCTTTGCTGAGATCTCTGCATCCTCCCCAACTTTTCTTTTGAGCACAAAGCCTTGGGCTGATGCAGACTCCCTCTGCTGACCTGCTCCACCACAGCACTGCCCTTCCAGTCACATTCCGTTCTGCTCATGTCCAGCCTGGACCTCCCCAGCTGCACTTTGGGCCATTATTTCTTTCTCAAACTCTTTCCCGCTATTTATAAAACCTCCACCACCTCTGAAACCACCCTTCAGGCACACTCAGGCTACTCCTGCACTGCTGCAACCTCCCCAGCGCTGCTGGGCCAAAGCAGCCCAGGTCCCTCAGCATCCCACACCATGTGCACAAGGTACTGAACCTGCTTGGCAGAGCCCTGCACTCTCCAGTTCGTCCCTGCTTCTCCAAACTGGGAAGCCGCACACCCCCGTGTGTGTGGGGTCACACCAGTGCTGAACCGAATGAGATGAGAACTCCAGGTGTCTGGGTCCCCAGGCTCCTCCTCATGCAGCCCCGTGTGCAGCTGCCTTGTTCATGGTGAGCGTTCACCACGGGCTTGTGTGGGGACCTTGGAGTGCCCAGGCCCTTCTCCTCAGGGTCATTGCTCAGCGTGTCAAGTCCTGCTGTGTCCTGATGGATGGGGTTATTGTCCCACCCTGATACAGCACTGGTCACTTCATCTTGTCAATATTCAGAGTTATCTGATGGGTAAATACCAGATGCGAGGAGCTCTGCCTGGGGACAGACAATGTTAGCTAAGAGCTGAGGAGTCAGCATGAGAGGGTTGAACAACATGGGCAATGTTGTGGTCGCTGGACGCCAGCTACTGACTCACTGGTCATCAAGAGGAATTAGGTGAAGCCTCCTTCAGACAAATGAAAGAAGCCTCATGTTTCCAGGGCCATGTCCTTGTGGCAGACCTGAGATATCCCAATATCTGCAAGGTATCATCATCCAGGAGGGTTTGGAACTCAATGACAACATCTTCCTGACACGGTTGACTGAGGAGTCAGTGGGGTGAGGTCCCCTGTGGGACTTCACACTTACAAACCACTAAGAGTTGGTAAGGATGGAACAGTCAGGGATGGGACAGTGGAGCTGAGGCTCCTGGGAGATGATAACAAGGCCAAGAGCAGGATTTCAGGAGAGCAAGCTTTGGCCTGCTGAGGGACCTGCTTGGGTCCTATGGGATATGACCTTGGTGTCTGCAGTGCTTTTCTCTCAC
Source organism: Patagioenas fasciata (assembly GCF_037038585.1). Classification (NCBI taxonomy): domain Eukaryota; kingdom Metazoa; phylum Chordata; class Aves; order Columbiformes; family Columbidae; genus Patagioenas; species Patagioenas fasciata. Next base: position 1,883,071 of record NC_092528.1, read on the forward strand.
ATCTCCTCCCTCCTCTCTCCCACCTGCTGTTGTGCAGCATTTTTTACCCTTTCTCAAATACAATATCACAGGGGTGCTGCCAACATCACTGAGTGGCTCAGATTTGGCAAGGAGTGGGTCCATTTTGGAGCAGCTGAAATCAGCTCTGTCTGACGTTGGTCAAACTCCTGTTGTCTTCTCAGAGAGGTGACAACTGTAGCACAACCACACCCACCCCCCGTTCCAAGACTTTGCCATAAACCCAGCACAGGGTGACAGTGCGTTGGATGTTACAAAATAATTGATCGTGAAGAAGAAATTGTAAAGATCTTCTTTCAGCAACGCATGAAAGTCTCCAGTCAATGAGCAGGTTCCTATGGGGAACTGTAATTGCCGTGACAGTCACTGGCCAGGCAAAGCTGCAGGTGCCAACAGTCCAAAGGATCTTGGGCCAAATGCTGAAGAGAGATACCTGATGGGCCATCAAGGGTGATGCTCACCTGGATCTGGTACCAACGAAGAAGGAAGTGATGGTGAGTAATGTGAACATGAGTGTCCACCTTGGCTGTTGTGACCAGGACACAGTGGGGTCCCAGGCACCAGAGGGGAGGGAGGAAGGACGGACAGCAGCAGAGCACAGGCTGGTGGGCTCCAGAGGAGAAGACTTTCACATACTAGGGGATGACAGGTAGAGGTGGTGATGTGGTAAAGTCATGGAGGGTGAAGGAGCTCAGGAAATCTGATCAGCCTTATAGGACAGGCTGCTCCAAGCACAAGAATGATCCCTCCGAGTACCCATAAAAAGAAGCATTTATCTTGTGAGGCTGCTCCTCTGAACTGATGGAGCTCCAGGGCACAAAGGCAGCACACAGGAGGTGGAAGCAGGGGAAGCTGCAAAGGAGGAATTTAGAAACCTTGGTCACAGATGCAGAGATGATGCCAAAGTTGCCCTGGGCTTGATACCTAAAGGGGAGGCTGAGGGCAGCAAGATGAGCTGATACAGCTTCCTTACAAAAAAGAAAAAAAAAAGAATACACAGGGCGATCATGGGCCTGCTGCTGAACTTCGTATGAGTAGAATCAGACAGGACTGAGGTTCTTCATGGCTTCTTTGCCTCCACCTTGAGCAGCAAGGTCTCCTGCGACTTTGTTCCTGAAGGCGGGAGTCTGGAGAACACCCAGCAGTGGATGGGGCTCAAAACAGGGGTTACTCAGACACCATTATAGAACAGGAGATGGGTCATTTGACCAGCTCCCTGAACACAAATATCGCTGTGTTATGGCACCTGAAATTCCCAGGTACAACCACCTCTTGGTCCAGAGGAGTATGATTCCTCTTGAGCTGTTCTGGCCTGTCTCCTGTCTCAAGTACTGCATCAGGTACTCACTTTACAGTCATATTGTTTTATCTTCATCAGTAAATGCTCCAGATCAATAAAAATTGGAGATTGCTGATACCAACTCTTCCGGAAATGTGGCGGAGGGAGAGGGGGGAAGGAAATAGAAGAAGTACTGCTTTATTGATCTTTATTATGGACATGCTCTCTGTTTGGCTCTTCCTGAAATCTCTCTAATCATCCACACCAGACTCGAAGCCTCTAGGAAAATGCTGCACAGAGCCTTGGCTTGTAAGAGCATTTTGGATGTTAATGAGCCCTCTGCTGCCATGATCCTGAACTGCAGCTACAGAAACAATGAACAAACCCCTAATGAAGTGAAAGGCAGAAGCAAAACCCAATAGGGTGTTTGGGACCCACCAGGATCATGGAGTTCAACTCCTGTCCCTGCACAGGACACCCCACAGTTCACACCGTGTGTCTGAGGACGCTGTCCAGTCTCTTCTTGAACACTGTCAGGTTGGGGCCGTGACACCTCCCTGGGAGCCTGTTCAGTGTCCAGCACCTCTGGGTGAAGAACCTTTTCCTCATGTACAACTGACCCTCCCCTGGCACGTCTCTCTTCCTTTCCCTTGGGTTCTGTCATTGGTCCCCTGAGTGAAGAGATCAGTACCTTCCCTTCCTTCTCCCCTCGTGAGGAATCTGTAGCCACCATGAGGTCTCCTTTGAGTCTTTTCTTCAGCTCTGATGCTGAGAAACCCCCTGGTTTGCTCTCTGACGCAGAAAGGAGAAGCCATGACCTCCAGGCTCTTTCCCTGCAGACAGAAAACACCCATCTGGCTTCCCCACCTGCTCTCACCCCAGCATTTCTGCACCTTCACTGCTGTGTCTGCACCCTCACTGGCTGCTCTTTGGAACACAAAACATGGGCTGATCCAGCTCCCTCTGGGTGACCTTTTGCACCGTAGCACTGCCCTTCCTCCTGATACCCAGTCCTCACCTTCCAAGTTGCACTTTCTGACTTTTTTTTCCCGTCTTCTGCTTTTTCCTATTATCAAGGAAAGCTCAACCATCTCATAAGCTTCCCTTCATGCAGGGAACCCAACCCATTAGGCTCCTTGAGGTCTTTTACTTGATGCAAGACAAGTAACCTCACCATGATCTTTTAAATCCCAGGATTGCTGCTGGCCTTTCAGCTTCTCTCATAGACACGACCGTGTCCCTGCTGCTGTCCCTTCATGTTCTCAGGTGGGATGGACATGACAACCCGTCTCCAAGGGCTCTTCCTGGGTAGGACCTGTGTGTACTCAGGCAGAGATACCTTCCCAGCTCTATTCCTGTTTCTGCGCTGTCACCTCCAGAGACAGAACTGATCTCACTGTCCCCTTCACAGTCAAAGTCCTCCAACTCAGTTATGAGTGTCAGAGACACAAGTGACCTCATAATCCCATACCCATCCATCACCCTCCTTATAACTCATGACCTGACTAGATAAAAGTATGCTTGTTTTATCACATTGATCAAATCTATTTCCTACTAAAGATCTGAGAGGAGAAGCATTCTTTACAGCAAGGTGAAATGTTGACAGCTTCTCTATGTCCTCCCATGCTTCTCTTACTTTTTTGGTTATTTTCCTTTTTCCTGGTTGCTACTTGTGAATTTGCTACCCAAAGTGCAAAGCCAATCCCACACCCAGAAATGAGATATTGTTTATTACAGAGTTCTGCAAGTCTGGATGCTGGAATAAAGACAGCACTAACAGATAGAGAACGAACATCTATTATATACAAATATTATCCCTTCATTCAGACCCTCCCAGCAGTCCTAAAGAACCAAGTGTTTACACATTGACATATTGGTTACATAATAATTTTATCACCACACATGCTTGTTGAGGAAGGGTCCCGGGCTGAGCCTGGGGCTCCCATCCTAGGGATGTGTATTTTACTATTATAAGGAGCATATAAGGAACAAAGTTCAGCTAAAGGACCCTTTATGTAACAGTCTTGAGACAGATGTTAAAACAAGACTCAACTAATTGTGCAGGCTCCAGAGTAGACAGTACTCTTTGCAGGTTCTGATTAGGTGTTTTAAAAGTCACTTTTACCTTTGTTAGAGGAGCAGACTGACCAAAACTGAGAGGATTTACATTAGCAATTAGCAATTAGCAATTAGCAATTGCAGGCAGGGTTCATTCTTTTAACTGGTAAGGACTACATCTTCTGTCTTCAAATGCCTCTCCAAGGTAAAGATTCATTGAACTATAGAATAACTCAGGTTTGAAGAGAGCCCTGAACATCATCTTGTCTCACTCTCCTGCTCAAGGCAGGGTCCACCAGGTGATGTTGTTCTAGGCCTCTGCCCAGTTTTGCATCATCCACAAAGGAGCTGAAAATGTGCTCCATGACATGATGAAGTGGCAGAATAAAGACATTCAACAGTGTTGGCCCCAGTACTCATCACTGAGGGATGCCACTAGAAACTGACTAAACACAGGACTTTGTACCACTGATGATATTTGGGCTTGGTCATCCAGCCAACTTCCTACCCATCACAACATCCACATCTTTATCCCAGATCTCCCCAGGCTGCTCTAAGGCCACCACAGGAGACCATGTCTGGGGCCTTGCAAAACTCCATGTACACAACGTGCCTTTCTTTCCCCTGCCCATTTGGGTTCAGCAATCCCTTCCTTGTCCTACAACTGCCTGGACATGGCTGCAGGAGAATGTGACTCGTCACCCTCCCAGGGACAGATGTAGGCTGACTAGCCTGTCATTCTCCCAGTTCTCCTTCCTGCCATTCTTGAAGATGGGTTTGATGTTCTGCCTATCTGAGGCAACCTCTGATCCTCTCTGATTACTCTGGCACTTTTGAGACCACAATCAGAATTTCCCAGAAAGAAAGAGGGGCAGGTGTAGGACTGTGTAGAACAGTATGGGATGGAGATGGCAAAGGTGATACAGCAAACAGGGACACTTGCAATGAGCCTGTCCAAGGGAGCTGAGAGGAATCTCACTGTGCCACTGGGGTGTGTCCCTGGAGTCACACACAGAAATATCAGGGTTCTGTCAGGTGTCCACATCTGAGCTGGCCTCATGGATTCTTAAAACACATTGAGATATTCAGGGACAGACACTTTTCCTTTTTGACACAGAGGCAGGAGTCACAGTATCTCTCTGCGCTCCTGTTCCTATACCCAAAGGATGGGAGGCACCTCAGCCCTATGGTGTGTCACCATGTTCTACATTTATCTTTGATGTCCCTCATCGTCAGGAATGGACATTGGTTCAAGGAATCACATCCAAGTGCTGCATTCTGGTGGTTTCCTATGGGATATTAGTCCCAACACGATGTGACCTCAATAAACTCTGTCTCACAGGCCTTCATAGAACCACAAGGAATAGCTGATGGTGTTTGTACTGACTTGAGTTCATATCGCCTCACATAGATGATGTGCATGCTCACATCTCATCTGTACAATGCAAACATGGACCTCTGACCTATTCATTCAGCGTAATTCCATGGAGGGACAAAGAACTCTGAGCTGGGGTGAGAGGCCAGTGCTGGAAATGGTGCTTGTCAGGGGCCAGTCCATGACGATTGCCCTGGGAGTCCAGTGCACAGGGGCACAGCCCAGCCCCTGCTCTGCTGGTCCTGCAGGTCTCTGGCAGGAGGCCTGGCTGTGAGAGGACACTGCTGTGTGCCAGCCCTGCACGCACACACTGCTCAGCTGTACCCTGGGGTTTGCATCTGTGGCCACTTCTGTGGGCATGTTCTTGAGAGAAGGTTTCTAAAAAGACCTAAACCTTCAGGCCCTGCCCCGAGGAGATCACCTTTCTATCTGGAAAGGCTGTTGTGAGTCCAGCTCTGTCACAGCAGTGCCCATTGCCTGTCCATGCCTGCGCTCACAGCACTGACACACAGCAGGACGGGGACCAAGCTGCCAGAGCACTCAGGCCTTGCACCAATACAAGGGATGAGAAGGAGAGTGTGGGAGTGGAACCAGAACAGCTCTGGAAGAACAAGCACTGGTGCTCCCTGGCAGTGCTGCCATGCTGAACTCTATTCCCTTCTACCCACGCACACAGGAACTGTCCCTGCAGCTCCAAAATAGCCTTGCAGGAGGGACACAGTGAAAAACAAGTCACTATAAGAACCTTTATTTTGTTTAAACAAAAGGAGAGCACGGCTCCTCATTTATACAGCCAGCGGTTATAAAAGAAAAGCAGACAGAGGATTGGAAAGAGGATGAAAACATTATAACAATAAAAACCGAACACACCAAAACAGAAAATCCAGTTGATCGGCTGAGCCTGTAATAAGTAAGTTTAAAACTCCTATGCAGAAGCAGATGGGCAGTTGATTGTTTCAGAAAACACTACGATATGAGTTTCCACAGGGCATCCTTGAGCTCCTGGTTCCTCATGCTGTAGATGAGGGGGTTCACTGCTGGAGGCACCACTGAGTACAGAATAGACACCACCAGATCAAGGGATGGGGAGGAGATGGAGGGGGGCTTCAGGTAGGCAAACATGGCAGTGCTGACAAACAGGGAGACCACGGCCAGGTGAGGGAGGCAGGTGGAAAAGGCTTTGTGCCGTCCCTGCTCAGAGGGGATCCTCAGCACGGCCCTGAAGATCTGCACATAGGACACCAAAATGAACACAAAACATCCAAAACCAATTAACAGACTAAACACAAGAAGCCAAACTTCTCTGAGGTAGGAGTGTGAGCAGGAGAACTTGAGGATCTGGGGGATTTCACAGAAGAACTGGCCCAGGGCATTGCCCTTGCACAGGGGCAGTGAAAATGTATTGGCCGTGTGCAGCAGAGCATTGAGAAACCCAGTGGCCCAGGCAGCTGCTGCCATGTGGACACAAGCTCTGCTGCCCAGGAGGGTCCCGTAGTGCAGGGGTTTGCAGATGACAACGTAGCGGTCGTAGGACATGATGGTGAGCATGGAATACTCTGCTGTGATCAAGATGGCAAATGAAAAGAGCTGTGCAGCACATCCTGAGTATGAGATGGCCCTGGTGTCCCAAAGGGAGTTTGCCATGGACTTGGGGACAATGGTGGAGATGGATCCCATGTCGAGGAGGGCGAGGTTGAGGAGGAAGAAGTACATGGGGGTGTGGAAGTGCTGGTCCCAGGCTATGGTGGTGATGATGAGGCCGTTGCCCAGGAGGGCAGCCAGGTAGGTGCCCAGGAAGAGCCAGAAGTGCAAGAGCTGCAGCTCCCGTGTGTCTATGAATGCCAGGAGGAGGAACTGGGTGATGGAGCTGCTGTTGGACATTTGCTGCCTCTGGGCATGAGGACCTGTGCAAGGAGGAAAGGACAGTGACAAGTTAGGGGAGACTTTTATGAGGAAAATAAACAGTCTTTTTCTCATGAAAACCCCCTCCGCAATGGAGGGATGTTTCTGCTCATTCTCTCTTTCTACTGAGTGAGAAAACAGTTTATCAAAGTTTAAAATGCAGCTTGGGCATCTCGTTTCCATGAACACACCTCTGGGGCAAGACGCCCTGTGTTGGTGTCAGAACAAAAACTGACCCACACTCCCACCCCAAACGCAGAGAGCAAGAGCTCCAGGGCCAGGTGTAGAAACAGGGAAGAACACTGCAGTGCTACCAGAAAATAAAGCAAGGACAGAAAGGCAGACGGGCATGCTGTGGAGCCTTCTCCTTACCTGGCTGTGCTGCTGCCACTCACTTAACGACACTGTACAGCAAGTACTTTTAGCACCTTTTTTGTGTGCCACGTTCCAGGAACCCTTCACCTGGAGGTCCAGCTGCTGAGGTGGAGACTCGTGACCTGGACCCCATGGCTTTGGGGCAGAGGCTCTGCTGGGGAAGAGAGGATACCAGGGGGTTGAACTGCGATTTGTTTGCACTGCAGGCTATGGCAGGGTGGGTCCTGAATCCCCTCCCAGGCATTTCTGGTCCATCTCCCTCTCCCTGTCCATGTCTGTGCTCCTGCAGCTGTGTCTCTGTCCCTGGGTCTGCTCCCTGTCAGTGACACAGACCCCGTCCCACCCGCTGTGTGCTCAGCTCTGTCCTGCTCACACCTCCTGGCACTGCCCAGGGGCAGCTCTGTGTGTGCAGGGCCTCAGGAGCAGCTCAAACAAGTCCTAACGAGAACTGGGGTCTCAGTGTCTTCACCAAAGAGAGAAATAAATCCCCATCTCCCACTGCACACCCAGACAACCAAGAGTGGAAAACTGAAAGCACAGACTCCTTCCCTTGCAGCTGTTCCTATCTTGATGTTGTTGTTCCCAAGGACCCTCTGCCATGTCTGTGGGGTTGATCTGGAGGTCTGAGCAGCCCTGACCCACACAGCACCCTCCAACCCCACAAGCTCCCTGCCTGCCCTGCCGGGGGTCACTCCTTCCACCCACAGCTGCTGCCATGGGATCTCCCCGGGCAGGCTGAGCGCTGACCCTGGCAGGCGGCAGAGTCCCTGCCCCGGCACAGCCCTGGGGTGCAGGGACCCTGCTCTGCAGGACAGCCCTGGGCACCCCTGGGTGCTCACCCGGCTTCACAGCTGTTCAACATTGCCTGACAAGAGCCCCCTCCTTACAGATCCCACCAGCTGTGCCTGTGCCAGTTTTAGGAGATGCCTCCAGGAGCTACAGTTGCATTGCCCTGCACCCAGAGACTTACCATGGCAAGGGCTGCAAAGGTTTCTCCTCCAGTGAGCTCTCAGTCATCCTCCCAATCCTGACCACCTTTAATCTCTCTCTGCCTTGCTCGTCTCCCTGAGATCCCCAGGCAGAGCCCTCAGCCCTGCTGCACTGTGCAGAGGAGCTGCTCCTGGGCAGAGCTGTCTCTCTGCAGCGCTGCCGCTTGCCAGGAGCTCCCTCTGTCCCAGGAGCCCAGCCCAGCTCAGCAGCACAGGAGCAGCCCAAGGCGCTTTAATGACCCCTCTGGTGGCTTTGGTGCAGAGTCCATGAATCTCAGACCCTGAGGGCAAGTTGAAGAAGTCAAACTCGGATCTAAACTTCAAAGTTTCTTGTAATGTTAATGAATCCCACTGAGGGACACAACTGAGAAACCATCCCCAGGGCATCTGGGACAGAAAACTTGAAGCAGAACAAAGGGTAAGCAAGTGAAAGGTGGCTCTGATGCTGAGTAAACCTGAATGCGTTTCATTAACCAAAGGGCCAAGCCCTAACCCCCGCCCTGGTAAGTCAGATCCTGTCCCTCCCACGTTGTCCTGGGCCCTTCCCGGACAGTGTGATGTGGGGCTGTGCAAGGCCAAGGGCAGGACTATGGTCCCACACCTCCCAGGTTCCTGGCTGAGGACAAGGAGGCCATGAGGCCCCTGTGCTGGAAGGACAAGGTGTCTCCTCACAGGCATAAGAGGTGGAGACAATAACCATAGCCAAGGGGAGAAGGAGCTCATGTCTGTTGGGGGCTTTCCGCCTCTTTACATCCCTTGATCATCTCCACCACAGCCTGTCCTGTGCTGTGGCATCCCCTGCACCTCTTTCCCTGCAGGCTGCAGACATCCCCCCTGCTGCCCCACCTTGCTCTTGTCTGAGCATCTTCCTTCCTTTGCTGAGATCTCTGCATCCTCCCCAGCTGTCGCTTGAAGCACAAAGCCTTGGGCTGATGCAGACTCCCTCTGCTGACCTGCTCCACCACAGCACTGCCCTTCAGTCACATTCCTTGCTGCTCACGTCCAGCCTGGACCTCCCCAGCTGCACTTTGGGCCATTATTTCTTTCTCATGCTCTTTCCCACTATTTAGAAAACCTCCAGCACCTCTGAAACCACCCTTCAAGCACTCTCAGGCTACTCCTGCACTGCTGCAGCCTCCCCAGCGCTGCTGGGCCAAAGCAGCCCAGGTCCCTCAGCATCCCACACCATGTGCACAAGGTGCTGAACCTGCCTTGGCAGAGCCCTGCACTCTCCAGTTCCTCCCTGCTTCTCCAAACTGGGAAGCCGCACACTGGCACACCCCCGTGTGTGTGGGGTCACACCAGTGCTGAACCGAATGGGATGAGAACTCCAGGTGTCTGGGTCCCCACGCTCCTCCTCATGCAGCCCCGTGTGCAGCTGCCTTGTTCATGGTAAGTGTGCCCCATGGGCTGGTGTGGGGACCTTGGAGTGCCCAGGCCCTTCTCCTCAGGGTCACTGCTCAGCGTGTCAGGTCCTGCTCTGTCCTGATGGATGGGGTTATTGTCCCACCCTGATACATCTTGTCAATATTCAGAGTTATCTGATGGGTACACACCAGATGCGTGGAGCTCTACCTGGGGACAGACAATGTCAGCTGAAGGTTGAGGAGTCAGCATGAGAGGGCAGAACAACATGGGCAGTGTTGTGGTCACTGGACATCAGCTGGAGGATCTCTGATGAGGAAGAGGAATGAAATGAGGCCTCCTTCAGACAAATGAAAGAAGCCTCACGTTTCCTGGGCAGTGCCCTCATGGCTGACCTAAGATATCCCAATATCTGCAAGGTACCAGCCATCCAGGAGGGGCTGGAGCTCATTGACAACATCTTCCTGACACGGGTGACTGAGGATTTGGTGAGGTGAGGTGCCCTGTGGGACTTCACTACTTAGAAACCAGGAAGAGTTGGTCAGGATGGAACAGTCAGGGATGGGAAAGTGGAGCTGAGGCTCCTGGGAGATGATCACAAGGCAAAGAGCAGCATTTCAGGAGAGCAAGCTTTGGCCTGCTGAGGGACCTGCTTGGCTCCTATGGGATATGACCTTGGTGTCTGCAGTGCTTTTCTCTCACATCTCCTCCCTCCTCTCTCCCACCTGCTGTTGTGCAGCGTTTTTTACCCTTTCTCAAACACAATATCCCAGAGGTGCTGCCAGCATCACTGAGTGGCTCAGATTTGGCAGGAGTGGGTCCATCTTGGTGCCAGCTGAAATCAGCTCTGTCTGACGTTGGTCAAACTCCTGTTGTCTTCTCAGAGAGGTGACAACTGTAGCACAGACACACTCAGCCCCAGTTCCAAGACTTTGCCATGTAAATCCAGTTAGATGTTACAAACTACTTGATCATGGAGAAGAAATGGAAAAGATCTTCTGTCAGGAACCTTAGTATGTCTCCAGTCAATTAGCAGGTTCCTATGGGGAACTGTAATCGCCCTGACATTCACTGGCCAGGCAAATCTGCAGGTGCCAGCAGTTCAAAGGATCTTGGGCCAACTTCTTAACATATCTGCCTGGTGGGCCAATGAGGGTGATGCTCACCTGGATCTGGTACTGATGAAGAAGGAAGAGCTGGTGAGGGATGTGAACACGAGTGTCCACCTTGGCTGTCGTGACCAGGACACAGTGGGGTCCCAGACCCCGGAGGGGAGGGAGGAAGGCCAGCAGCAGAGCACAGCCTGGTGGGCTCCAGAGGAGAAGACTTGGACATACTGGGGGATGGTGAGCAAAGTAGGAAGTAGGTCTGTAAGTAGAAAGTAGTTCTGAAGGGTGAAGGAGCTCAGGAAATCTGATCAGCCTTACAGGGCAGCCTGCTCCAAGCAAAGAATTTTCTCTCCAAGCACCCATGAACAGAAGCATTTATCTCATTGAGGGTGCTTGTCTGAACTGATGGGCTCCAGGGCAAAAAGGCAGCACACAGGAGGTGGAAGCAGGGGAAGCTGCAAAAGAAGACATATATAACATGGATGTAGGGATGATGGCAAAGATGGCCTGGGCTTGATCATTGAATGGGAGTGTGAGGGCAGCAAGATGAGCTGACATTGCTTCATTTGCAGTAAAAGAACACCCTGTCTAGATCATGGGTCTGCTGCTGAACTTCATAAGAGTAGAATCAGACAGGAGTGAGGTTCTTCATGGCTTCTTTGCCTCCATCTTTCCCAGCAAGGTTTCCTGGGACTTTAATCCTAAAGGAGAACACCCAGGAGTGGATGGGGCTCAAGTCAGGGGTGACCTGAGCAAACTCAGACACCATTACAGAAAAGGAGATGGGTCATTTGACCAGGTCCTTGAACACAAGTATGGCTGTGCTGTGGCACCTGAGATTCCCAGGAACACCTTCTGGTCCAGAGGAGTGTGACTCCTCTTGAGGTGTCCTGGCCTGTCTCCTCACTCACATGGTGATTTAGGCACCCACTTTTCCATTATATTCAGTCTTTATCAGGACACGCTCCAGAACAATATGAAAACGAAACTGCTGAGATGAACTGCTCTGGAAAGGACGGGAAGGGTGAGCAGGGAAGGAAACAGAAGAAATACTGATTTCTTGCTGTTTACTATGGAAATGCTTTCTGTTTGGCTGTTCCTGAAATCTCTCTAATCATCCACACCAGACTTGAAACATTTAGGAAAATGCTGCACAGAGCCTTGTCTTGTAAGAGCATTTTCGATGTTAATGAGCCCTCTGCTGCCATGATCCTGAACTGCAGCTACTGAAACAATGAACAAACCTCTCATGAAGTGAAAGGCAGAAACAAAACACAAGATTCTGAGGGTGTTTAGGACCCCATGAAGGGCCATCACTGACACAGCTGCGAAGGAAACAACCAGTGCAGGTCCCTGTCCCTGGTGGTTGGTCAAGGAAAGATTTGGAGACACTGGTTACAGGTGGTGAGGGCCATGTGGAGGTGGCTCTGATGCCATGTCAGCCCTTGATGCTTGTTCATCTCCAGAATGGCAGAGACCTGACCCCTGGGACCTGGCACATCTTTCTCAAATATTTATCAAGGTTTCTCCTGTGGACAGTGTGTTTTGTGTTTTGGGAGTTGGTTTTATGTGAACTGCTGTTGCTTTAACTGCAAGGCTGTGGTTTTCTGTGGAGCTGCAAATGCCTGTGAGTTCCTCACAACTCACCCAGCTTCTTTCATACAGCTGGCAATGGTCACCAATCACCTCAATGTCCCAGTCCCACACTTGCTTGAATCCCCTATTTGGATCCACACCCATCGCTCCAAGAGGTCCATGCATCCATCAGGCTCATGGACGATTCCTGAGGACCATCCAAGTGTGGGCAGTGTAAGAGAGGAGCAGAGCAGGGTCAGCTCATGGGCCATGACTGAGTACAAACACCCCAGCAGCAGCCATTCCCCATCTCCCAGGCACAGCCATGCCCCCAGGATGGAAATGTCACTGCCATACATGATTAACCGAAGAGAGGCCTTTCTTCCTTCCATATTCCCAGGAAAATCTTCCTCCCATTCCTCCTCCACCTGCAGACATCAACTGCTTTCCACTTCTGGGCTCAGACATGGCTGGAAGGGTTCACTAAAGCCATCAGCCATCTCACTGCTTCTCCCTGACATGCCCTGACCCTCTCCCACACCTACACATGGCCAATCACGGCTGCTCAGGGCCTCCCGCTCTTCAGAAGAGGCCTTGAGCATCTTGGTTCTTCATGGTGATAATGATAAACTTCTTTGCTCTCTCCAGAGAGCATTTCCCCTCTCTCTGCCTTGCTCGTCTCCTGTTGCAGGCAGAGCCCTCAGCCCTGCTGCGCTGTGCAGAGGAGCTGCTCCTGGGCAGAGCTGTCTCTCTGCAGCGCTGCCGCTTGCCAGGAGCTCCCTCTGTCCCAGGAGCCCAGCCCAGCTCAGCAGCACAGGAGCAGCCCAAGATGTCCCTTTCTCTGTCCCCTCTGGGCTCCCTCGTGGTGTTCCTGGATCTCCAGGGGAATGGCCCATGAAACAGGCTGAAATAATCAGGGATGTTTCTTCTCTCACCTCTACAGACACAGTTCTGTCCTGCAGTAGTTCTTTCATATTAGAAAATAATTTGGGCATGAGAAGCATCTTTTATTTTCCCATCATTAGACAAGACACCAGGAAGATTACAGCAAAGGATCTAAATTCTCGAAGCTTGGCAGAGGAATATCTTCAGCTGAATGAGTTTAGGGATTTTATTCTGTTTTTGTAGTCCTAGGGCTAGAAAGACATTCAGCAATCTTTTGAATATGTCATTTATTTCTTTTTTTAATACGTCATGTTGCTCTGAGGCAAAGCCTTTGCACACATGGGGTCTTGGACACTTGGTACCAGGTTTCTTGTGGCAGGTCAGAGCTGGGCTGGTGCCACAGCTGGGGTGGTTCAGCCCAGATGTGAGGCAATGGCCTCAACCAGGGACCTGACTGGGGAGCTGGAGCTGTCAGTGCTGCAGACAGAGCTGTGACACGGGTGGAATGAACTGCCAGGCAGGGTGGCAGAAGTCAGTTCATCTGGTCTGCAAGGACAGCAGCCTCCAAGCACAGAACAGCCCAGATCAGAACTCAGTCCAGACCTCTAAGGCAATCAAGGGCCCCATAATGAACTGTTACTACTGCAGGAACAAATAACAAGAAACAGGGACACTGTGTGGCTACTGATGAATTTAATAAGGGAAAGAGGTGAGAATCCCTGTGTCCTCTTGTCCTCCATTTTCACCAGCAATGTGTCCCAGGTCTCTGTGACTGGAGACAGAACAACCAGCAGTGGATGGGGATCAAGTCAAGAGTCACTGGAACTAACACAATCCTTTCCAGTCTATGGGACAGCAGGGGCAGCATCCCAGGAGCTGAGACAGCAGGACAATGTCACAGGGAGGCCACTCTCCACCATCTTGGAAAGCTCATGGAGACTGGGGGGACTCCCTGACCACTGGCAGCTCTCACACAGTGTGTGCACTTTTCAAAATGGCCAATGGGTGAGCAGGGGAACTAAGGGCTGTGCCCCAGAACATGTCCACTGGGACCCCATTTCTGGGTGTCTGGAAGAGAAGGTGACGGGGTTTACCCAGGGCAGGTTGTGCCTGTCCATCCTCTGTTTTCTGTGAGGAAAGTACGGGGTTGTGGATGTGGGGAGAACATTGATGGTCTGTTACCTGGAAGTCAGCAAGGCATTCAGCGTCATCCCCCACAATGTGCTTGTGCCCAAGTTAGGATATTATGGTCTGTGTCAGTGTGCAAGTAGATGGGTAAAAGGCAATCTGGATGGTGGCTTAGAAGGACAGTAGATAAAGGGAAAATCTTTCCATTCCTGAGGACAGTCGAGCACTGGAAGCTGTTTCCCAGCAGTGTGCATCCACTCTACCTCAGAAAGTTACCACGATGTGTTTGTATAGACCCCTCACTAATCTGGTCTGACTCTGCTTTTAGGAGGAGGTTGGTCAAGACACATCCTGAGGTGCCTTAGAGACTGAATGACACTGTCCTTCCTTCCTTCCTTCCCCTTCATGTTTCTGATTTGGAGAAAGCTCTCAAGTTCTCTCTGATCACAGAAATAATTCACATGGGGAGCAGGGCTGCTTTACAAATAACGGTAAAGAGCCCTGATCACAACTTTTCTATCATTCTTTTTCATTTGCCCCAACCCAGCTGCTTCTTGTTTGCTGTCCATATATCCCTCCAGAAGGAACACACCACCTTGTTCATCCTTTCAGAGCAGGTTGCTGAAGAGGTGTCAGCATCCATGTACAGAGTCTGCGCATCAGCCAGGCAGCAAAGCCACCATTACAGAAATGCAGACGAGGCTCTTGACCAGCTCCTTGAACCCAGATATCAGCGTGACGTGTCTACTGAGATTCCCGGGAACACCTGAAATTTAAGTGCAGAGCATGTGAGTGCTGGTTGGGTATCCTGGATTGTCTCCTGAGCCATGTGGTGCTTCAGGCTGTGAAGAGAATCAAAACCAACTTTTTCACTGGGTTAATTAATTTTACAGACTGTCACACAGGGAGTTGAAGGGAGCTCAGAACTCCAGTCTCTGCTGTACTGTAAGGCTTGATACCCCATCCACAGGTACAGATCTAAATGGTCCAGATAGAGGGTGATCTTGCCAAAGTCACCCTTTGTGTCCCCAGGTGCATGGACGCTGCTCATGTGCCTCTGCAGAGAGTGGCAGAGGTTGGATCCCTTTCTCAGGAGAAACTCCTTGCTGGAAAGACACAGCTACGGGGTTGGCTCAACAAGGTTTTACTGCATTTCACTCGGCATCAGATTTGACATATTTGGTGCTTTTCTCTGATCACTTCTTCTGCACAGATGATCACAGAAGGACAACCATTTCATAAGAGTTGGTTACAAAGGCCCTGTCATGAACAAGAAATCTCACCGTGAGATCTGGAGGGAGTGAGGAAGATTATAACAAGCACCAGGAAGAGCCAAGAAGCTCAAGGCCTCTTCTGTAGAGCGTGAGGCCCTGAGCAGCAGTGACCAGACATGTGTGGTGTGGGAGAGGGTCAGGGGATGTGGGGTAGAAAAGGGTGATGGCTGATGACTTCAGCAAATCCTTACAACCATGTCTGAGCCACAAGTCGAATGCGGCTGATATCTGGGGGTCAAAGAGGAATAGTAGAAAGATTGTTGTTGATTTTGGAAAGAAGGCAGGCTTTTTTGGACTAATGATATATGGCAGTGCCATCTGCATGCTGTGGCCTTGGCTATGCCTGGGAGATGGGGAATGGCTGCTGCTGGGGTGTTTGTGCTCAGTCATGGCCCATGAGCTGGCCCTGCTCTGCTCCTCTCTTACACTGCCCACACTTGGATGGACCTCAGGAATCATCCATGAACCTGGTGGATGCATGGACCTCCTGGAGGGGTGGGTATTGATCCAAATAGAGGATTCAAGCAAGTTTGGGACTGGGACAGCTCAGGTGATTGGTGACCATTGCCAGATATCTGAAAGAAATTGAATGGGTTTGGGGGACTTCACAGACATTGCCAAGTCCTCAGAAAACCAGAGCCTTGTGGTTAAAGCAACAGCACTTGGCACCAAACCCACCCCCAAAACACAAAACACTCACAGTGACCACAGGCAGAGCCTGAGAAACATTTGACTGAAAGGGTCTCCTTTGTCTGGTCCTGGGGTCAGGGCTTGGCCATTCTGATGATGGACAAACACCAAGGGCTGACGGGGCACCAGAGAAACCTCCACATCGCCTTTACCACCTCTGACCATTGTCTCCAGGTTTTTCCTTGAGCAGCCTCCAGGGACAGGGACTGCTTGTGTCAGCAATGGCCCTTCGTGGGGTCCCAAACACCCTCAGAAACTTGGGGTTTGTTTCTGCCCTTCAGTTCCTGACAGGTTTGTTCATTCTTTCAGTAGCTGCAGTTCAGGATCATGGCAGCAGACGGCTCAGTAACATCCAAAATGCCCTTACAAGACAATGCTCTCTGCAGCACTTTCCTAAAGGCTTCAAGTCTGGTGTGGATGATTTCAGAGATTTCAGAATTGTAGCCAAACAGTGAGCATTTCCATAATAAAGAGTAATAAAGCCAAATCTCTAATATTTCCGTCCCCCTCCCAAAACCCTCATTTCCAGAACAGCTGGTATCAACAATCTCCAATGAATATTGATCTAGAGAATCTCCTGATAACGACTGAACGTGTCACAGAAGTGGGTGCCTAAAGGATCACTTGACCGAGGAGACAGACCAGGACACCTCAAGAGGAATCACACAACTATGTACCAGAAGGTGGGTGTTCCTGGGAATCTCAGGTGCCACAGCACAGTGACACTTGTATTCAGGGAGCTGGTCATATGACCCATCTCCTGTTCTGTAATGGTGTCTGAGTTTGCTCAGGTCATCCCTGACTTGAGCCCCATCCACTGCTGGGTGTTCTCCAGACTCCTGCCTTCAGGAACAAAGTCCCAGGAGACCTTGCTGGTGAAGATGGAGGCAAAGAAGCCATGAAGAACAGGCAAAGAAGCCATGAAGAACCTCAGTCCTGTCTGATTCCACTCTTATGAAGCTCACCAGCAGTTCCACATTCACCCTGTCTGTTCTTTTACTGGAAATGAAGCAGTGTCAGCTCATCTTGTTGCCCTCAGACTCTCCTGCAGGTATCAAGTCCAGGGCAGTTTTGCCATCATCCCCACATCCATGGATAAGGTTTCTAAATTCCTCCTTTACAGCCTCCCCTGCTTCCACCTCCTGTGTGCTGCCTTTGTGCCCTGGAGCTCCATCAGTTCAGAGGAGCAGCCTCATGAGATAAATGCTTGCTTTCATGGATACTTGAAGAGATCATTCTTGTGCTTGGAGCAGGCTGTCCTGTAACGCTGATCAGATATCCTGAGCTCCTTCACCCTTCTGAGCTGCTTCCCATGACACCGCCTGTATCAGCCCCCGAGTATGTCAAAATCTTCTCCTCTGGAGCCCACCAGCCTGTGCTCTGCTGCTGGCCTTCCTCCCTCCCCTCTGGTGCCTGGGACCACACTGTGTCCTGGTCACAACAACCAAGGTGGACACTGATGTTCACATCCCTCACCAGCTCTTCCTTGTGTCCCTGTTCCAGATCCAGGTGAGAGTCACTCTTGTTGTCCCAACAGGCAGCCACACTAAGAAGTTGTCACTAAATCTTCTGGACTGTTGGCACCTGCTAGGTTGCCTAGCCCACAGGAACCTGCTCATTGACTGGAGAGTTTCTCAGGTTGCTGACAGAAGACCTTTTCCATTGCTTCTCCATGACCAACTCATTTGTAACACCCCACAGGTTGTCACCCTGTATTGCGTTTCCATGACAAAGTCTTGGAACTGGGAGTGGGTGTGGCTGTGCTACAGTTGTCACCGCTCTGAGAAGACAACAGGAGTTTGACCAACGTCAGACATAGCCAGTTTTAGCTGCTCCAAGATGGACCCACTCCTGCCAAATCTGAGCCACTCAGTGATGCTGGCAGCACCTCTGGGATATTGTATTTGAGAAAGGGTAAAAAACACTGCACAACAGCAGGTGGGAGAGAGGAGGGAGGAAATGTGAGAGAAAAGCACTGCAGACACCAGGGTCATATCCCATAGGACCCAAGCAGGTCCCTCAGCAGGCCAAAGCTTGCTCTCCTGAAATCCTGCTCTTGGCCTTGTGATCATCTCCCAGGAGCCTCAGCTCCACTTTCCCATCCCTGACTGTTCCATCCTGACCAACTCTTTGTGGTTTGTAAGTGTAAAGTCCCACAGGGCACCTCACCTCACTGACTCCTCAGTCAACCGTGTCAGGAAGATGTTGTCAATGAGCTCCAACCCCTCCTGGATGGCTGGTACCTTGCAGATTTTGGGATATCTCAGGTCTGCCATGAAGACACGGCCCTGAAAACATGAGGCTTCTTTCATTTGTCTGAAGGAGGCCTCATCTAATTCCTCTTCCTCATCACTGAGTCAGTAGCTGACGTCCAGTGACCACAACACTGCCCATGATGTTCTGCCCTCTCTTGCTGACTCCTCAACCTTCAGCTGACATTGTCTGTCCCCAGGCTGAATTTCATGCATTCCTGCTGTTCTCTCACAAGAAGGGAATCTACGCCTGTGAGTCCAAACCTCTGACATTATGAGTAGCAGACCCCCAAGACCCCACAGTTTCTCCAGGAGATGGAATTTGTAGTGTCCTGTAACTCCTTATCCTGTTATCTTGGGAGAGAAACCCCTATCAGGATAAACCATCTGCATGAAAACATTAACAGCTGAGCAAATGGAGCTTCAGTCCAGGGAGAGTCCAGCTCTTGTGAATATCTGGTATTCGGCCAGCAGAAAGCTCTGAAGCTGTACAAAGAGAAGTGACCAGTGCTGTATCAGGGTGGGACAATAACCCCATCCATCAGGACAGAGCAGGACCTGACACGCTGAGCAGTGACCCTGAGGAGAAGGGCCTGGGCACTCCAAGGTCCCCACACCAGCCCGTGGTGCACGCTCACCAGGAACAAGGCAGCTGCACACGGGGCTGCATGAGGAGGAGCGTGGGGACCCAGACACCTGGAGTTCTCATCCCATTCGGTTCAGCACTGGTGTGACCCCACACACACGGGGGTGTGCCAGTGTGCGGCTTCCCAGTTTGGAGAAGCAGGGAGGAACTGGAGAGTGCAGGGCTCTGTCAAGGCAGGTTCAGGACCTTGTGCACATGGTGTGGGATGCTGAGGGACCTGGGCTGCTTTGGCCCAGCAGCGCTGGGGAGGCTGCAGCAGTGCAGGAGTAGCCTGAGAGTGCTTGAAGGGTGGTTTCAGAGGTGGTGGAGGTTTCTTCCTAGTGGGAAAGAGCTTGAGAAAGAAAAAATGGCACAAAGTGCAACTGGGGAGGTCCTGGCTGGACATGAGCAGAAAGGAATGTGACTGGAAGGGCAGTGCTGTGGTGGAGCAGGTGAGCAGAGGGAGTCTGCATCAGCCCAAGGCTTTGTGCTTCAAGGAACAGCTGGGGAGGATGAAGAGATCTCAGCAAAGGAAGGAAGATGCTCAGACAAGAGCAAGGTGGGGCAGCAGGGGGGATGTCTGCAGCCTGCAGGGAAAGAGGTGCAGGGGATGCCACAGCACAGGACAGGCTGTGGTGGAGATGATCAAGGGATGTAAAGAGGCTGGAAGCCCCAACACACATGATCTCCTCTCCCCTTGGCTATGGCTGTTGTCTGCACCTCTGATGCCTGTGAGGAGACACCTTGTCCTTCCAGCACAGGGGCCTCATGGCCTCCTTGTCCCCAGCCAGGAACCTGGGAGGTGTGGGACCATAGTCCTGCCCTTGGCCTTGCACAGCCCCACATCACACTGTCCAGGAAGGGCCCTGGGCAATGTGGGAGGGACAGGATCTGCCTTCCCAGGGCTGGGGTTCAGGCCTTGGCCCTTTGGTTAATGAATCACATTCAGGTTTATTCAGCATCAGAGCCACCTTTCACGTGCTTACCCTTTGTTCTGCTTCAAGTTTTCTGTCCCAGCTGCCCTGGGCATGGTTTCTCAGTTGTGTTCCTCAGTGGGATTCATTAACATTACAAGAAACTTTGAAGTTTAGATCTGAGTTTGACTTCTTCAACTTGCCCTCAGGGTCTGAGGTTCATGGACTCTGCACCAAAGCTGGGCTCCTGGGACAGAGGGAGCTCCTGGCAAGCGGCAGCGCTGCAGAGAGACAGCTCTGCCCAGGAGCAGCTCCTCTGCACAGCGCAGCAGGGCTGAGGGCTCTGCCTGGGGATCTCAGGGAGACGAGCAAGGCAGAGAGAGATTAAAGGTGGTCAGGACAGGGAGGATGACTGAGAGCTCACTGGAGGAGAAACCTTTGCAGCCCTTGCCATGGTAAGTCTCTGGGTGCAGGGCAATGCAGCTGTAGCTCCTGGAGGCATCTCCTAAAACTGGCACAGGCACAGCTGATGGGATCTGTAAGGAGGGGGCTCTTGTCAGGCAGTGTTGAACAGCTGTGAAGCCGGGTGAGCACCCAGGGGTGCCCAGGGCTGTCCTGCAGAGCAGGGTCCCTGCACCCCAGGGCTGTGCCAGGACAGGGACTCTGCCGCCTGCCAGGGTCAGCGCTCTGCCTGCCCAGGGAGATCCCAACAATACTGAGGAGAGAAAATGTGGGTGAAAGGAGTAAACTCTATAGGGCAGGAAATGCTTTTCTGCTGTGGTGCTGTGTGGGTCAGGGCTGCTCACAGATCCAGAACAACCCCAGCATTTTTCCAAGGGGATGACTCAAGGAGAAGATCAATGCAAGGATTACCAGACAGATAAGGAGCTTTACTGAGCCTGTCGTTTCATTTTCCTCTATCAAGGCACGGGTGGTGCAGGAAAACATAAAATGAAAATGAGCTCTCTTGCTTAAACAAGTCACTGAGACTCCTGAACTGCAACTCTGAGTGATCAGCACATCTGCCAGAAGGCTCATAACATCCCTTCACCACCCCTCTGCCTGTGCACAGCACCTGCATCACCTTCGCTGGACCCCTCAGCCTCAGTCTGACCTGTCCTGTTTTCCAACCTGCAAACAGGAAGATGCCCCCAGGCAGTGCCCTGTGAACAGGCAGGATCTGTAGGGCCAGGGGGAGGGCACAGAGGGTGGGATGGGGTCTCTGAGCACTGACAGGGAAGAGACATGGACAGGGAAACACCTCCCAGGGGGAGAATCTCCGGGCAGGAGGGAAATGATCAGAAATGGGAGGAAACTAAACCCGGAATTGTTATGGGAGGGAGAAGAGAGAAAAGTCCCTGTGATCCCCTGCAGTGCAGATCCCTCCTGTAAGCAGCCCCCTGGCCTCCTGTCCCACCCAGCAAAGCCTCTGCCCTCAGGGCCGGGGGCTCCAAGGCATGAAGCAGCTCCTGTGCAGCCAGAGCTCCAGTTCCTCTGCAGAGCACAGGGGCTGAGAGCAGCTGCCCGGCAATGTTGGTGTCTGGGAGGTGGCTGCACAGCTGGGGAAGGGTGACGCTGTCTGAGTGCCCGGCTGCCTCTGCCCTGGCCTCTCTCACACCCACCCTCACCGCATTGTCCTTCTTGCTCCCCTGCTCTGGGTCACTGGTGTTGGGATCTTGTTCTTGCTCTCAGGCTCTCAGGGGATGGCAGTTTCAGCTGCAGAGTCACAGCCTGATCTTGTGGGTCCTTTCCTGCAGGTGTGTCCATGGGAACACGTGTCCAGCTTTGTTCTGACCTGTGGGGCTGTGGGCAATGCAGTCTAGGTGGCTGGGGAATGAGCTGAGTCTCCCCCAGTCAAATGTCGTTATTGGGACCCTTGTCTGTCTCGTTGAGGTTTTCTTCCAAACAGTGAGGTTCCCTGCAGGATGCAAACCTGTCCTACAGCATCTGTGTGTTATCTGAAAGTCCCACAGAGAAGTGCAGAGATGCTGCAAGTGAGAAAATGCTTTTTAGGAAAGGATGAGACATGCTTTGGTTCAATCCAACAAAGCTGAACCCCAGGTCAGTCTTCTGCCCCCTGTATCCATGCCCCCTGCTGCAGAGCAGGGCTGACTCCCTGGCAGCCAGCGGGCACAGGCCCTGCTCCTCACGGCACCCCCAGCCAGCTCAGACACGGAGCTGGAGGAAGGTCTGCAAAAGGACAAGGGGGTGTGGAACAATGGGAGGGTGTCTGAGAAATGGCTTTGCTTTGTTCAGAGAAGTTTCTCCTAACTTGTCACTGTCTTTTGCTTCTATGACAGTGCCCCATGCCTACAGGCAGCAAATGTCCAACAGCAGCTCCATCACCCAGTTCCTCCTCCTGCCGTTCACAGACACACGGGAGCTGCAGCTCTTGCACTTCTGGCTCTTCCTGGGCATCTACCTGGCTGCCCTCCTGGGCAACGGCCTCATCATCGCCACCATAGCCTGTGACCAGCACCTCCACACCTCCATGTACTTCTTCCTGCTCAACCTCGCCCTCCTTGACCTGGGCACCATATCTGCCACTCTTCCGAAGTCCATGGCCAACTCCCTCTGGGACACCAGGGCCATCTCCTATGCAGGATGTGCTGCCCAGCTCTTTTTTTTCTTTTTCTGTGGTACAGCAGAATATTCTATGCTCACCATCATGTCCTACGACCGCTACGTTGCCATCTGCAAACCCCTGCACTACGGGACCCTCCTGGGTAGCAGAGCTTGTGTCCACATGGCAGCAGCTGCCTGGGCCACTGGGTTTCTCAATGCTCTGCTGCACACGGCCAATACATTTTCACTGCCCCTGTGCAAGGGCAATGCCCTGGGCCAGTTCTTCTGTGAAATCCCCCAGATCCTCAAGCTCTCATGCTCCAACACCTACATCAAGGAAGTCGGGTTTATTGTGGTTAGTCTTTTAGTAGCATTTGGGTGTTTTGTGTTCATTGTGGTGTCCTATGTGCAGATCTTCAGGGCCGTGCTGAGGATCCCCTCTGAGCAGGGACGGCACAAAGCCTTTTCCACCTGTCTCCCTCACCTGGCCGTGGTCTCCCTGTTCCTCAGCACTGCCATGTTTGCCTACCTGAATTTCAACACCATCTCATCCCCATCCTTGTATCTGGTGCTGTCTGTTCTGTACTCGGTGGTGCCTCCAGCAGTGAACCCCCTCATCTACAGCATGAGGAACCAGGAGCTCAAAGCTGCTGTCTGGAAGCTGATGACTCGATGTTCTCCTCAAGTTATCAACTGTCCATGACTTTCTGGACAGCAGTTATAGTGTAACTCATTAGAGGCCTTGTCTGTCTTCTGTATTTGTTTTTGTTGTTATTGGTTTTGAATTGTGATAAATGTGGTCGTTCCATTTCTAATTAAATCTTTTTGTTTGTTTGTTTGTTTTTTCCTGTGTAAACAAGGAGCTGTGCTTACTCTGTGTGAGTGGCCTTGCATTGACATTTTTGTTCTGAGATTCTTCTAGGACTATTTTGGGGCTGCAGAGACAATTCCTGTGTGCATGGGAGGAGGGGAAAAGAGTCCAGAACGGAAGCATTGCCAAGGAGCACCAGCACTTGGTCTTCTAGACCTTCTGTATTTTCACTTCCACACTTTCTTTCTCATCCTTTGTGTTCGTACAAGGCCTGAGTGCTCTGGCAGCTTGGTCACCGTCCTGCTGTGTCAGTGCTGTGAGCGCAGACAGGGACAGGCAATGGACGCTCTGTGACTGAAGTGGCCTTCAGAATAGTTGCTATCTCCTCAGGGCTGTGCATGAAGGCCTAGGTCTTCTTCCAAAACTTCTCTCAAGGACATGCTTAAGAAAGTGGCCCACATATTGAAACACTGGTGTACATCTGAACAGTGTGTGTGTGCAGGGCTGGCACATAGCAGTGTCCTCTCACAGCCAGGCCTCCTGCCAGAGACCTGCAGGACCAGCAGAGCAGGGTCAGGTGTGCACTGGACACCCCGCAGGTTCTGCCCCAGGTCACCCATCGTGGACCAGCCCCTCACAACCACCAGTTCCAGCACTGGCCTCTCCCCCAGCTTGCAGATGTTCTTTGTCTCTCCATGGAAATGCACTGAAAAAGTAGGTCAGTAGTCCATGACTCCACTGTACAGATGAGCTTTAAGCAGGCGTGTCGTGTACGTGAGGTGAAATAAGCCTGAATGAGAGCAAACGCCATCAACTCTTCCTTGGGGTTCCATGAAAGCCTGTGGGACAGAAAATGTCTTGAGATCACTTAATGTTGGTAGTAAAATCCCATGAGAAACTCACTGAATGCAGCACTGGGAAGTGCTTCTGTCCATTCCTCATGACGTGGAGCACCTCACATGAGTGCAGAGCAGGGTGACCCACTATAGGGCTGAGGTGCTTCCCCTCCTCTGGGAGTGGCAAAAGCAGGCCAGAGACACACTGTGACTCCTGCCTCTCCGTTTTAGACAAAATGAATGTCCTTGTCTCTGAACATCATGGGTGCATAAGCAGACAACAAGGCCAGCTCAGATGGGGACACCTGACACAACCCTGACATTTCTGTGTGTGACTCCAGAAAAGCACGACTGTCCCAGTGAGATTCATCTCAGCTGCCTTGGACAGGCTCATTGCAAGTGGTCCTGTCTGTTACATCACCTGTGCCCACGATTCAGGATTGTGCTCTGTAAGTGCCACAACAATCAGAGAGGTCCTGGGGTCCATGGCAAAGGTAGATGTCAAACCCTTCTTTGAAAAGACAGGAATGAGAATTGGGAGAATTACGGGCTGATCCCTGGAAAAGGGATGGGACACGTCCTCCTGTAGCCATTGCCAGGCTCTTGAAGGACAGGAAAGGGATTGCTGAACCCAAATGGGCAGGGGAAAGAAAGGCATGTTGTGGACATGGAATTTTGCAAGGCCTCAGACATGGTCTCCTGTGATGTCCTTATAGGCAGATCGGTGCTGTCTGGGTTGAAGTGGACGCTGGGTGGGAAGTTGGCTGAACAATCAAGCCCACATGTCACCAGTGGTACAAAGTCCTCTGTGCAGCCATTTACTAGTGACAACGCTCAATGACCAGCACTTTGACAAATGTCTTCATTCTCCCCCTCTATGATGTGACACAGTGCACTTTCAGCTCCTTCGTGGATGATACAAAGTTGGGCAGACACCTTGACCAACCTCACCTGGTTCACCATTCCTTGAGCAGGAGAATGAGATGAGTTATTCTGTGAGTCAACGAGTCTTTGTCTTGGATAAGTCTTTGAAGAAAGAGTAGGTAGCGGTAGAAGAAAAAAAGAATTTAGAGAAGCAGAGGAGGAAATCTAAAAGTTTTCAACATAAATACAGCACTTCCTGTGAAGAATATTTCTCCGCTCAAAACAGTAGCAGGAAATAAATTACATGAATTTGATAAACAAGCATATATTTATGAGGTCAGATCCTGGGCCATAAGGAGAGGGATGGATGGGTGTGGGGTGTTATGAGTTCAGTTGTGTCTCAGACACTCATAATCCAGTCAGAATGATGTGGCTGTGAAGGGGACAGTGAGGTCAGTCCTGTCTCTGGAGGTGACAGCCCAGCAGCAGGGACATGGCTGGGAAAGAACCTCTGCCTAAGTGCCCACAGGCACTACCCAGGAAAAGGCCTTGGAGACGGGTTGTCATGTCCATCCCACCTGAGAACATGATGGGACAGCAGCAGGAACATGGTCGTGTCTGTCAGAGAAGCTGAAAAGCCAGTAGCAATAATGGGATTTAGGAGATCATGGTGCGGTGACCTCTCTCCGGTCAGGTAAAAGACCACAAGAAGACGAACAGGTTGGGTTCCCTGCATGAAGAACAATTTTTAGAGATGGTTGAGTTTTCCTTAGTAGAAGAAAAGAAAAAAAAAGTCACAAAATGCAACTTGAATGATGGAGACTGGATAGCAGGAGGAAGAAATGTCAGTGGAAGGGCAGTGCTGTGGTGCAAAAGGTCACCCAGAATGAGCTGGATCAGCCCATGGTTTGTGTTCCAAAGAGCAGCCAGTGAGGGTGCTGATCTTCCCTCAGCCTTGCACACCCACATCCCACGGTCCCAGGAAAAGCCCTGAGCCGTGTGTGAGGGACAGGATCCCCCTTCCCATTGCCTGGAGGTCATGGCTTCTCCTTTCAATTTTTGAAAGCAAACCAAGGGGTTTCTCAGCATCAGAGCTGAAGAAAAGACTAAAAGGAGACCTCATGGTGGCTACAGCTTCCTCACAAGGGGAGAAGGAATGGTAGGTACTGATCTATTCTCTCTGGTGGCAAGTGACAGAACCCGAGTGAATGGCAGGAAGATGTGCCACGGGAGGCTTAGGTTGGACATGAGGAAAAGATTCTTCACCCAGAGGTGCTGGACACTGAACTGGCTCCCAGGGAGGTGTCACGACCCCAACCTGACAGTGTTCAAGAAGAGACTGGGCAACGTCCTCAGACACACGGTGTGACCTGTGGGGTGTCCTGTGCAGGGACAAGAGTTGGACTCGATGATCTTTGTGGGTCCCTTCCAACTCCGGACATTCTGTGATTCTATGAAATACTAGGTCAAAACTCCATGTTTTCATTGCACAGATGAGATGTAACCATACACATCGTGTGCATGTCCACTGTGTGCATGTGGTGAGATGAACCCAAGGGAGCACTGATGCTGTCAGCTATTCCTTGGGGTGCCATAAAGGTCAGTGGGACAGAGATGGTGTTCAGGGGTCTCTTCCAACCTGCGTTATTGTAGGATTCCATTAATCTTTTCCTTGGAGAGCTCTTTCACATCAGAAGAGACAAAGGAAGATGAAGAAAAAAACAGAGTCAGAAGCAGTGTAAATACAGCAGCTCCTCTGAGGAACGTTTCTCCACTCAAACCCTTGATAGGAAATCTATTGCATACATTTGATGAAAGCAGCTCAGTTTTACCTGCTCACACACTGGACCACAAGGAGGGTGATGGCTGGGTACGATGCCATGTGGTCACTTGTGTCTCAGGAACTCATAGTCCAGTAGGAAGCCAATGGCTGTGCAGGGCACTGTGAGGTCACTTCTGCCTCTGCAGGGGATAGGCCAACAGCAGGAACATGGCTGGGAAAGGACTGTGAGGTCACACACACCAGATGAGCAATCGGGCCCAGTCAGCATGGTTTTGTGAAAGGCAGGTCCTGCTTGACCAGCCTGATCTCCTTCTATGACAAGGTGACCGGCTGAGCAGATGAGGGAAAGTCTGTCGTGGGGAGTGAATCCGCCACACAGGCTGTGGGTGTTGTGTCCTTAGACTGCAGTAAAGCCTTTGACACCGTATCCCACAGCATCTCCTGGAGAAGCTGCAGCTCATGACCTGGATGGTGTATCTGCGATGGGTAAAGAACTGGCTGGAAGGCATTTTAGAGCCAGTGGTCCATTTCCTGTTCACGTGGGCAATCAGATGAATGCATCACTGCTCTTTATCCCAGTGTAGACAAGCACAAGGCCTTCTCCACCTGGACCTCTCACCTCACCTGTGCCAGCACCCTCGTTCTTGACTGTGGGATGCCCAGAACAGCCCTCCCAAGACAGTTTGACAAATTCTTTTTTTTGCATCATGCCCACATCCCTGCTCAATCCCCTCGTCCACAGCTTAAGGACCAGAAAGGTTGGATGCAAGTGGGGCAGTGAGAAAAATTGTCAGGAAAGCTTTGAGGTGCACATGTTGGCAAGCTGTTCTCTTCTGAACAGGCCCAGAGGACCTGGACAGCATTTGCTGTGTCCCAGAAACTCACCTGGAATGTTGGGATATGGAGAAAAGGTTTGGTCTGGGAAGGGACAGACAGGTGCTGGTGGAACTGGCTGGTGTGACCGTGAGACATCTCTCAAGCACCTCGGAAAAGTCCTGGCTCTCACGGAGGTTGCATGGTCCTCTGAGAAAGAAAATATCAAAAATCACTTATCCTAGAATCATAGAATAATTGTGGTTGGAAGAGATCCTCAAGATCATCGAGTCCAATCATAACCTAAATCTGGCACTAAACCATCTGTATGTCATTTAAACACCTTCAGTGATGATGACTCCACAACCTCGCTGGGCAGTCTGTTCTGTTGCTTCTAAACCCTTTTCCCCAAAGAATTTTTTCCTGATATCCAATCTAAACCTCCCCGTGTGCAACTTGAGGTCATTTCCTCTTGTCCTATCACTTGCTACTTGGGAGAAGAGACCAACACCCACCATGATGAAACCTCCTTTCAGGCAGTTGTGGACAGCGACAAGGTCTCCCCTCAGCCTCCTTTTCTTCAGGCTGAACAGCCCCGGCTCCCTCAACCGCTCCTTATAAGACTGGTGCTCCAGACCCTTCACCAGTCTTGTCACCCTCCTCTGAACTCTCTCCAGCACCTCAATGTCTTCCTTGCCATGAGGGGCCTAAAACTGACCCCAGGATTCAAGGTGTGGCCTCACCAGTGCCGAGTACAAAGGGATGATCACTTCTTTAGTCCTGCTAAAGCTCGGATTGGATCAAGGCTTGAACACCTTGGTCTGACCGAGTTTCTGACAGGTTGGACTACAGACTCCTGAGGTTCTTTCAACCTCAGTTCTCTTATGATCCCATGGTGATGTTGGGCTCTGTTTCTAACTGGAGCAGAGCAGACGATGATGGGGCAGGATCCATCTGTGCTGTAGGTGACCATCTAAACCAACATCTCAGCCAGGGAACCAGCCAACACCTCAGTGCGCTCTGGGCAAAGTGTGAGGAGTCCTGGGCAGGGAAGGTTTAGAGGGCATTGTCTGCTATGCAAGACACAAAACGATCTTGGCTTAATTCATGTAGGCCCATCAGATGTCAGTTAGTGTCAAGGAAAATTAAAATAAGAAGAACTGAAGACAAAGATCCAAAGCAAAGGAAGGTGTCAACATAGTTTATTTTTCTTTGAGGGGGCTTCTTTTGTCTGAAAAGGAAAGAGTTTTCCAGAACTGGGCACGGATTTAGGACACAAATGTCTTCACCTCCAGGGACACAAACACCTGGTGCCAGTGTAGATGCCCTGGGAACCCCTGCCCAGGCTCCACCTGCATTGAAAGGTGCTCTGGTCTCCCCAGGTCCTCTGTGATAGATGGAGATCCCAGGCCAGCACCTCAGGTACACTGGGGCCCCTAAAATGGCACTGGCTGTTAATGATGAGACAGCTGATGACTGATGTTTGTCTGGAAGTGTACTAAGGGTAGGAGAAGAAATATTGGCCTTCCCCTGTACTTCTATTACCAACACTCTATTATTTCACCTCCCTCGTCATTCAGGAGTTCCTTCCTTTCCTGATTCAATGTCCCTGTCAAAGGACAACTTTCCGGCAGACTGTCTGGAGATTTGCCCTTCCCAGTGCTCTCAGGTTTCTCCTCCACTTGCTCTTTGGTCATTCAGTTCCTCCAAACTGTCTGGTTTCTGCTTTGAGCTTCAGGGAGTTATAAACTTAACTCAGTGGCCTAATTAACATGGTAGTCAAGACATTAATTGTATTTATATTTATCCTTTCCTATGTTTCTGTCTGAAACATTTCTTGTGTTGATGACTCTTGTACATGGTGGACCTCATCAGATCCAGCTTACACACACACAGCTGAGGAAAGTATTTTACTGTTTATTAAACTGTGCAGTGTTGACACAGCAGAGCAGGTGGAGCTGGTGCACAGGAGCTGCAGCATCTCCTGCAGAGCTCAGTGGAGAAGTCTGATGTGAGGAAAAGTGGTGCAAGTCTCTGGTGGCCAATGAGGGAACGGCAGACTGGGGGTGGGGGGTGAGGAGCGAGGTTGTCCATACAGTGTCCAGCCTCAAGGGACTGTTCTCCTGCCTGTCCAGATGTCTTCAGGAGACCCTCGGGATCAATGCCCAGTGTAGAATGCTGCTGTCACTTCTCCTATACACTGAAAAATGACAGAAAATACCCTGGAAAGAAAAAACCCTCCTTTATGAAATCTTCTTTGAAATCTTCATCAGCAAGTGTCCCATTGAAACCTCTCCAGTTAGTTCTACAAGTCTTAAAGATTTGAATGAAATTACAGAAAGAAACATCGCTCGTTAGGGCTTTCTGTGTTTTAATGAGCCCCATGGTGTATTTGGTGCTGAGTCCATGAACCTCAGATACCAAGCACAGACTGAAGAATCTGGTCAAGAAGTCCAAGTCAGAAGCAAACTCCAAAGTACCTTGAAGCATTAATGGGCCCCACTGAGGGCTGTTACTGACAAAGCCTCCCCAGGGACTTGTTAGAGCAGATAATTGGAGACTGGTTGCATCAGGCAAAGGCAAAGTGAAGCAGCTCTGATGCTGAGAAACCCCTTGATTTGTTTGATGAGGGACAATGGTCAAGCCTTGAGCCCCTGCCCCTAGGAAGGGAGATCCTGTCCCTCACATGTGTCTCAGGGCTGTAGACACCAATCTCGCTTCCCCACCTGCTCTCACCCCAGCATTTCTGCACCTTCACTGCTGTGTCCGCACCGTTGCTGGCTGTTCTTTGGAACACAAACCGTGGGCTGATCCAGCTCCCTCTGGGTGACCTCTTGCACCACAGCACTGCCTTTCCAGTGGCATTTCTTCCTCCTGATATCCAGTCTCCACTTCCCAGTCTGCACTTTGTGACTGTTTTTTTTCTCTGCTACTTTTTCCCACTTCTTGAGAAACCTTTACCATCTCAGAAACTGCCTATCAAGCAGGGATCCCAACCTGTTAGTCTTCTTGTGGTCTTGCACTTGACCAGAGAGAAGGAACCTCACCATGATCTCCTAAATCCCATGACTGCTGCTGGTCTTCCAGTTTCTCCGATAGACACGACCATGTTGCTGCTGCTGTCCTGTCATGTTCTCAGGTGTGGTGGACACGACAACCCAGCTCCAAGCCCTCTTCCTGGGTAGGACCTGTGGGCATGTTGACAGAGGTTCTTTCCCAGCCATGTCCCTGCTGCTGGCCTGTCCCCTTCAGACACAGAACTGACCCTACTGTCCCCTTCACAGCCATACCCTTCCAACTCAGTTATGAGTTCCTGAGACACAAGTGACCTCATAATACCATACCCACCCATCACCCTCCTCATAACCCAGGCATAACACAAGACCTGACCAGATTAAACAAATATATTTCCTTCTAACTATTTGAGTGGAGAAACATCCATCTTCAAAAATTTGTCCAGGGGAAAGATTCATTGAATCAGTAGGTCAGATTTGAAGAGATCCCTGAACATCTTCTTGTTTCACTCTCTTTCTCAAAGCATGTTGACCAAGTGAGGTTGTTCAAGATCTCCACTCAGTTTTGTGTCATCTCCATCACATCATAGAAAAGAGAATAAAGACTTTCAGCAGTTTCGGCCCAAAGGCTGGTCACTGAGGGATGACACAAGTAACTGCGCAGAGGACAGTGCATCACAGATTATATTTGGGCTTGATATTTTGGTGAACTTCCCACCAAGCATCCAGTTCTTCAGCCCAGACAGCATCAATCCAGCTCTAAGGACACCAAGGGGGACCATGCCCAAGGCCTGGCACAATTTCATACACATAACATGTCTTTCTTTCCCCTGCCCGTTTTGGTACACAAGTCCCTTTCTTGTCCTTCAAGTGCCTGCAGATGGCTGCAGGAGGACTTGTCCCATCACCTTCCCAGGGACAGAGGCAGGCTGACCAGCCTGTGATTCTTCCAATTCTCCTTCCTGCCTTTCTTGAAGATGGGTTTGACAGATGCCAGGTCCTCCTCAGTTGCACTGTCATTTTGAAAGCGCAATCCAGAATCACAGGCCAGGGTGACGTAACAGACAGGAGCACTTGCAATGAGCCTGTCCAGGGCAGTTGAGATGAATCTCACAGGGTCAGTGGGGTTTGTTCCCAGAGTCACACATAGAAATGTCAGGGTTCTGTCAGCGTGCACAACTGAGTTGGCTTTGTGGACTCTCATCTGAGGTAGAATCATAGAATCATGGAATACTCTGATTGGAAGAGACCCTTGGGATCACTGAGTCCAATCATAACCCAGCTCTTGCACAAAACCAATGTCTCTAAGAACCTTGTTTAAACGCCTTTTAAACACCTCCAGAGACGGTGACTTCACCACTGCCCTGGGCAGCCTGTTCCAACAACTGACAACCCTTTCCAGAAAATATTTTTTCCTAATATCCAATATAAACCTCCCCTGGTGCAAATTGCGGCCATTTCCTCTTGTCGTATCACTTGCTTCTTGGGAGAAGAGACCAGCACCCTCCATATTCCAATCTCCTTTCAGGCAGTTGTGGACAGTGAGAAGGTCTCCCCTCAGCCTCCTGTTCTCCAGGATGAACAGCCCCAGTTCCCTCAATTGCTCCTCATCAAACTTGTGCTCCAGGCCCTCAGCAGCTTCGACGCCTCCTCTGTGCTCTCTCTAGTGCCTCAATGTCCTTCTTATGATGAGGAGCCCAAAACTGAACACAGGATTCAAGATGCAGCCTCACCAGTGCCAAAAACAGTGGCACAATCACTTCTCTAGTCCTGCCGACCACACCATTCCTGATACAAACCAGGATGCTGGTGGCCTTTTTGGCCACCTGGGAACATTCTGGCTGATGTTCAGCAACTGTCAGTCAACACCCGCAGATCCCTTTCCTCCAGGCAGCTTTTCAGCCCCTCTTCCCTGAGCCTGGAGCGTTCACAGGGTTGGTGTGATCCAAGTGATGGACCCAGCACTTGGCTTTGTTAAACCTCATATAATTGTCCTCAGTCCAATGATCCAGGTGTCCCATGATATGGGACATGAGAATTGGACATGGGGAGCTCAGTTCAAGGCAGCACATCCCAGTGCTGCATTCAGCTGGTCTCCAATGGGATGTTACAGGCAACATGAAGTGACCTTGTGACTGACTGTCCCACAGACCTTCATGGAACCTGCAGGAACAGTTGATGGTATTTGTACTGAGTCGGGTTCACCTTATGTACGTGATATGTATGCTCATATCTCATCCATACAATGAAAACACTGACTTCTGACTTAGTGTCCTTGTGTTGAGAGATGAACAACCTCTCTCAGCTGGGGTGAAGGGCCAGTGCAGGAAATGGTGGTTTTGAGGGGCTGGTCTGTGATGACTGGGGAAGCTGCCCCAGGACAGTCCCATGAACATGAGCACACACCAGACCCTGCTCTGCTGGTCCTTCAGGGCTCTCCCAGGAGCCTGGCTGGGCGAGGACACTGCTGTGTGCCAGCCCTGCACACTCACACACTTCAGCTGTTCACTGGTGTTTTCTTTGGGGCATTTGCCAGTTCAGCCCTCCCGCCCCCGCCTGAATTGTGCCCCTCCCTGCCCTCTCCCCAGCCAAGCTCGGCAGAGCAGCCACACTGGAACTGGTCCCACAGCAGTGGGGACCAGTGAGAATGAAGGACAGTGAGAATGTTCATCCAGCCAGCATGCTGAGCAGATCTCCAGCCCAGGCAGCTGGCAGACCCAGGTCCAGACTTGCTCCCCAGGACAGCATGAGACATTTGGCCTAGGGGATGCTCAGGAAGGTCCTGCTGCCACAGTGCCAGGGACGCCTGCCCCAAGCTGCCACCTGCAGCAAAGGGTTTCTCTGTCCGTGTCTTCTCCGCACACATACAGTGCCCCACTCTTCTCCTGGAACATCCCATTTCCCCATAGAGCCCTTTTCCAAGAGAGCTGATCTGTGCTGACCTGGCCAGATGTTCCTGCACCCCTTTCCCATGCTCCATACAGCCCCGAGCTGGCAGTGCTGCTCTGCAGAGCAAGTGGGCTGTGATGCCCAGGGCCATGGGGTGAGTCCGCAGGCTCATGCTGGTCAGGATGGGAGAAAGACCCAGCTCAGGGTGGCTCCTGCTCACTCAGCACACAGACATGGCTTCTGCAGCCCCAGAGATCTCAGAGAGAGGATTCTGGGCAAACAAGGCAGTACAGGGTCCTTTATTTTACTTTATATACACAGAGAGTACAGCTCCTTATTTACACAAAGACTATGGGTCACACCAGACAGGTAGATACGGACATAGATATAAGATGACAAATAATTTTGCTTGTGGGAAGCATTAATACAACAAAGAAAAGCTAAAAGCAAAGGAAAAGAGAAAAAAAAAAAAAAAAAAAAACAGCAAAAAAACCGTACAAAACTCAGGTTGAAGTGGTAATGAGTTATATTACAAGTGACAGGCAGAAGAGGGAGGTCAGTTCATTACTAGTTTTGAAAAACAAAGACTCATCAGTTTCCTTATAGACTCCTTGAGCTCCCTGTTCCTCATGCTGTAGATGAGGGGGTTCACTGCTGGAGGCACCACCGAGTACAGAACAGACACCACCAGATCCAGGGATGGGGAGGAGATGGACGGGGGCTTCAGGTGGGCAAACACACCAGTGCTGATGAACAGGGAGACCACGGCCAGGTGAGGGAGGCAGGTGGAAAAGGTTTTGTGCCGTCCCTGCTCAGAGGGGATCCTCAGCACGGCCCTGAAGATCTGCACATAGGACACCACGATGAACACAAAACACCCAAATCCTAACCAGACACTAACCACAAGAAACCCAGTTTCCCTGAGGTAGGAGTGTGAGCAGGAGAGCTTGAGGATCTGGGGGATTTCACAGAAGAACTGGCCCAGGGCATTGCCCTTGCACAGGGGCAGTGAAAATGTATTGGCCGTGTGCAGCAGACCACTGAGAAACCCAGTGGCCCAGGCAGCTGCTGCCATGTGGACACAAGCTCTGCTGCCCAGGAGGGTCCCGTAGTGCAGGGGTTTGCAGATGGCAACGTAGCGGTCGTAGGACATGACAGTGAGAAGGTAAAATTCTGCTGAAGCTAAAAAGAAAAACAGGAAGAGTTGTGCAGCACATCCTGCATAGGAGATGGCCCTGGTATCCCACAGATAGTTGGCCATGGACTTGGGGACAGTGGTGGTGATGCAGCCCAGGTCGAGGAGGGTGAGACTGAGCAGGAAGAAGTACATGGGGGTGTGGAGGTGCTGGTCACAAGCTATGGGGGTGATGATGAGGCCGTTGCCCAGGAGGGCAGCCAGGTAGATGCCCAGGAAGAACCAGAAGTGTAAGAGCTGCAGCTCCCGTGTGTCTGTGAACAGCAGGAGGAGGAACTGGGTGATGGAGCTGCTGTTGGGCATTTGCTGCCTGTGGGCATGTGACCTGTCACAGGAGGGAAAAACACTAACAAATTAGAGGAGATAATTCTGAACAAAATCAAATCCATTTTTCATAGACCCTCCACAAGCTATATGCACTCTTTCATTTTCCAGGAGATGTTCCTTCAGCTCCGTGGCTGGAGCTCTCTATGAGGAGCAGTTGAGGGAACCAGTACGGTTTAGCCTGGAGAACAGGAGGTTGAGGGGAGACCTTATTGCTGTCTACAACTACCTGAAAGGTAGTTGTGCCACGGGAGATGTAGAGTGGTTATTAGGAAAAACTCTTCCTGGAAAGGATTGTCAGGTGTTGGGACAGGCTGCCCACGGCAGTTTTGGAGTCACCATCCCTGGAAGGGTTTAAAAGGCATTTAGATGAGGTTCTTAGGGACATGGTTTAGTGCTAGTGTTCGGTAAGGTTATGGTTGGACTCAATGATCTTACAACTGAAATGATTTTATGATTCTATAATACAATGAAGAGCAGGGCCTCTACACATGGGGTCTTGATAAGTCACCCCAACTTGGCAGTACGGGGTAGAGACAAGTTCTTGGACTCAGTGTTGTCAGATCAAACCACTGCTAACACAAAGATGCTATAGAACATGTCTGCATCTTAGAGGGAATCACTCAGCATCGAAGGAGACCTCAATGAGACAGCCAAGTGTCCTAATGATGGCACTTGATGCAGGGAGACTCAGGTCATTCCCAGCCCCACAGACTGCATTGCCCACACCCCACAGGGCAGAGCAAAGCTGGGACACGTGTTCCCATGGACACACCTGCAGGAAAGGACCCACAAGATCAGGCTGTGACTCTGCAGCTGAAACTGCCATCCCCAGAGAGCCTGAGAGCAAGAAATGGATCCCAACAGCAGTGACCCAGAGCAGGGGAGCAAGAAGGACAATGCGGTGAGGGTGGGTGTGAGAGAGGCCAGGGCAGAGGCAGCCGGGCACTCAGACAGCGTCACCCTTCCCCAGCTGTGCAGCCACCTCCCAGACACCAACATTGCCGGGCAGCTGCTCTCAGCCCCTGTGCTCTGCAGAGGAACTGGAGCTCTGGCTGCACAGGAGCTGCTTCATGCCTTGGAGCCCCCGGCCCTGAGGGCAGAGGCTTTGCTGGGTGGGACAGGAGGCCAGGGGGCTGCTCACAGGAGGGATCTGCACTGCAGGGGATCACAGGGACTTTTCTCTGTTCTCCCTCCCATAACAATTCCGAGTTTAGTTTCCTCTCATTTCTGATCCTGTCCCTGCTGCCTGGAGATTCTCCCCCTGGGAGGTGTTTCCCTGTCCATGTCTCTTCCCTGTCAGTGCTCACAGACCCCATCCCACCCTCTGTGCCCTCCCCCTGGCCCTACAGATCCTGCCTGTTCACAGGGCACTGCCTGGGGGCATCTTCCTGTTTCCAGGTTGTAAAACAGGACAGGTCAGACTGAGGCTGACGGGTCCAGCGAAGGTGATGCAGGTGCTGTGCACAGGCAGAGGGGTGGTGAAGGGATGTTATGAGCCTTCTGGCAGATGTGCTGATCACTCAGAGTTGCAGTTCAGGAGTCTCAGTGACTTGTTTAAGCATGAGAACTTGTTTTCATTTTATCCTTTCCTGCACCTCTCACCCCTTGGGATAGGAAACTGAAAAGACAGGCTCAGGAAAGCTCCTTATCTGTCTGGTAATCCTTGCATTGATCTTCTTGAGGCATCCCCTTGGAAAAATGCTGGGGGTGATCTGGAGCTGTGAGCAGTGCTGACCCACACAGCACCCTCTCCACAGCAGAAACACCTTTCCTGCCCTGATAGGGGTCGCTCCTTCCACCCTCAGCTTCTCTACACAGACCTATGGGTATCTCCTTGGCAGGGACCCTGCTCTGCAGGGCAACCCTGGGTGCAGAAACAGCTTCACACACCTGGAGTCATCCTCAGCAGGAGGCAGCTGCCTCAGATGGTTCATGAAGAAATTCCCTGCTCTGCTGCATGTCCTCCTTAGCTGTACAAGGATGTTTCTGATAGTTTTACTTACCTGTCTCGTTTGTTGTACCAGCATCAGGAAATCCCACCACCTCCTCTGTGTGAAGATTTTTCTCCTTGTGAACTCACAGCAAACCTCCCACCCCAGACTGCATTTCTCCTCTCTTTCTGCCTCATCTCCCGTTGCAGGCAGAGCCCTCAGCCCTGCTGCGCTGTGCAGAGGAGCTGCTCCTGGGCAGAGCTGTCTCTCTGCAGCGCTGCCGCTTGCCAGGAGCTCCCTCTGTCCCAGGAGCCCAGCCCAGCTCAGCAGCACAGGAGCAGCCCAAGGAGCTTTAATGACCCCTCTGGTGAGTTTGGTGCTGAGTCCATGGACCTCAGACCCTGAGGGGAAGTTGATGAAACCTCTCAAGAAGTCAGATTCAAACTCCAAAGTTTCTTGCAATGTTAATGAGTCCCACTGAGGGACACTACTGAGGAACTGACCCCAGGGTCTGGTTAGAGAAGAAAATGGGATACAGCGACAACAGATCAGGGAAAGCAAGGTGAAGTTCTCTTAGATGCTCAGTAAACCTGTATGTGTTTCATTAACCAAAGGGACAAGCCCTGACCCCCAGCCCTGGGAAGGGAGATCCTGTCCCTCCCACATTGCCCAGGGCCCTTCCTGGACAGTGTGATGTGAGGCTGTGCAAGGCCAAGGGCAGGACTATGGTCCCACACCTCCCAGGTTCCTGGCTGGGGACAAGGAGGCCATGAGGCCCCTGTGCTGGAAGGACAAGGTGTCTCCTCACAGGCATCAGAGGTGCAGACAACAGCCATAGCCAAGGGGAGAAGGAGCTCATGTCTGTTGGGGCTTTCAGCCTCTTTACGTCCCGTGATCATCTCCACCACAGCCTCTCCTGTGCTGTGGCATCCCCTGCACCTCTTTCCCTGCAGGCTGCAGACATCCCCCCTGCTGCCCCACCTTGCTCTTGTCTGAGCATCTTCCTTCCTTTGCTGAGATCTCTGCATCCTCCCCAGTTGTCCCTTGAAGCACAAAGCCATGGGCTGATGCAGACTCCCTCTGCTGACCTGCTCCACCACAGCACTGCCCTTCCAGTCACATTCCTTGCTGCTCATGTCCAGCCTGGACCTTCCCAGCTACACTTTCAGCCATTATTTCTTTCTCAAACTCTTTCCCACTATGCAGAAAACCTCCAGCACCTCTGAAACCACCCTTCAAGCACTCTCAGGCTACTCCTGCACTGCTGCAGCCTCACCAGCACTGCTGGGCCAAAGCAGCCCAGGTCCCTCAGCATCCCACACCATGTGCACAAGGTGCTGAACCTGCCTTGGCAGAGCCCTGCACTCTCCAGTTCCTCCCTGCTTCTCCAAACTGGGAAGCCGCACACTGGCACACCCCCGTGTGTGTGGGGTCACACTAGTGCTGAACCGAATGGGATGAGAACTGCAGGTGTCTGGGTCCCCACGCTCCTCCTCATGCAGCCCCGTGTGCAGCTGCCTTGTTAATGGTGAGCATGCACCACGGGCTGGTGTGGGGACCTTGGAGTGCTCAGGCCCTTCTCCTCAGGGTCACTGCTCAGCGTGTCAGGTCCTGCTCTGTCCTGATCGATGGCGTTATTGTCCCACCCTGACACAGAACTGGTCAGTTCTCCTTTTAAAACTTAGGAGATTCCTTATGGTGGAACACCAAATTTCCTAAAGGTCTGGACCCTCCCTGGACTGAAGCTCCATTTGTTCAGCTGTTAATATTTGTACGCAGATGGTTTATCCTGATGAGTGTGTCTTTCCCAAAATAACAGTGTGAGGAGTTACAGAACACTACAAATACAACCTCCTAGAGAAATATGGGGTCTTGGGAGTCTGCTACTCATAATGTTATGTTTGGATTCCAAGGAGAATGTGTCCTTTATGTCAGAGAGCAGCAGGAATATGTGGAGCTCTGCCTGTGGACAGACAATGTGAGCTGAGAGCTGAGGAGAGAGCATGAGAGGGCAGAACAACATGGGAGATGTTGTGGTCACTGAACATCAGCTACAGACTCACTGATGAGGAAGAAGAATTAGATGAGGCCTCCTTCAGACAAATGAATGAAGCCTCATGTTTCCAGAACCCTGTACCCGTGGCAGGCCAGAGATATCCCAGTATCTGCAAGGTACCAGCCATCCAGGAGGGGCTGGAGCTCATTGACAACATCTTCCTGACACGGGTGACTGAGGATTCGGTGAGGTGAGGTGCCCTGTGGGACTTCACACTTACAAACCACAAAGAGTTGGTCAGGATGGAACAGGCAGGGATGGGAAAGTGGAGCTGACTCTCCTGGGAGATGATAACAAGGCAAAGAGCAGGATTTCAGGAGAGCAAGCTTTGGCCTGCTGAGGGACCTGCTTGGGTCCTATGGGACATGACCTTGGTGTCTGCAGTGCTTTTCTCTCACATTTCCTCCCTCCTCTCTCCCACCTGCTGTTGTGCAGCGTTTTTGACGCTTTCTCAAATACAGTATCCCAAAGGTGCTGCCAGCATCACTGAGTGGCTCAGATTTGGCAGGAGTGGGTCCATCTTGGAGCAGCTGAAATCGGCTCTGTCTGACGTTGGTCAAACTCCTGTTGTCTTTTCAGAGAGGTGACAGCTGTAGCACAACCACACTCACCCCCAGTTCCAAGACTTTGCCATGTAAATCCAGTTAGATGTTACAAACTACCTGATCATGGAAAAGAAATGGAAAAGAGCTTCTGTCAGCAACCTTAGGATGTCTCCAGTCAATTAGCAGGTTCCTATGGGGAACTGTAATCGCCCTGACATTACCTGGCCAGGCAAAGCTGCAGGTGCGAGCAGTCCAAACGATCTTGGGCCAACTTCTTAACATATCTGCCTGGTGGGCCAATGAGGGTGATGCTCACCTGAATCTGGTACTGATGAAGAAGGAAGACCTGGTGAGGGATGTGAACATGTGTGTCCACCTTAGCTGTCGTGACCAGGAAACAGTCGGGTCCCAGACCCCGGAGGGGAGGGAGGAAGGCCAGCAGCAGAGCACAGGCTGGTGGGCTCCAGAGGAGAAGACTTTGACATACTGGGGGATGGTGAGCAAAGGAGGAAGTAGGTCTGGAAGTAGGAAGTAGGTCTGAAGGGTGAAGGAGCTCAGGAAATCTGATCAGTCTTACAGGGCAGCTTGCTCCAAGCAAAGAAGTTTCTCTCCAAGCACCCATGAACAGAAGCATTTATCTCATTGAGGGTGCTTGTCTGAACTGATGGAGCTGCAGGGCAAAAAGGCAGCACACAGGAGGTGGAAGCAGGGGAAGCTGCAAAAGAAGAAATTTATAACATGGATGTAGGGATGATGGCAAAGATGGCCTGGGCTTGATCCTTGAATGGGAGTCTGATGGCAGCAAGACGAGCTGACATTGCTTCATTTGCAGTAAAAGAACACCCTGTCTAGATCATGGGTCTGCTGCTGAACTTCTTAAGAGTAGAATCAGACAGGAGTGAGGTTCTTCATGGCTTCTTTGCCTCCATCTTTCCCAGCAAGGTTTCCTGGGACTTTAATCCTAAAGGAGAACACCCAGCAGTGGATGGGGCTCAAGTCAGGGGTGACCTGAGCAAACTCAGACACCATTACAGAAAAGGAGATGGGTTGTTTGACCAGGTCCTTGAACACAAGTATGGCTGTGCTGTGGCACCTGAGATTCTCAGGAACACCTTCTGGTCCAGAGGAGTGTGACTCTCTTGCGGTGTCCTGGCCTGTCTCCTCACTCACATGGTGATTTAGGCACCCACTTTTCCATTATATTCAGTCTTTATCAGGACACGCTCCAGAACAATATGAAAACGAAACTGCTGAGATGAACTGCTCTGGAAAGGACGGGAAGGGTGAGCAGGTAAGGAAACAGAAGAAATACTGATTTCTTGCTGTTTATAATGGAAATGCTTTCTGTTTGGCTATTCCTGAAATCTCTCTAATCACCCACACCAGACTTGAAACTTTTAGGAAAATGCTGCACAGAGCCTTGGCTTGTAAGAGCATTTTCGATGTTCATGAGCCCTCTGCTGCCATGATCCTGAACTGCAGCTACTGAAACAACGAACAAACCTCTGATGAAGTGAAAGGCAGAAGCAAACCCCAAGTTTCTGAGGGTGTTTGGAACCCCATGAAGGGCCATCACTGACACAGCTGTGAAGGAAACAACCAGTGCAGGTCCCTGTCCCTGGAGGCTGGTGAAGGAAAGACTTGGAGACACTGATTACAGGTGGTGAGGGCCATGTGGAGGTGGCTCTGATGCCATGTGAGCCCTTGATGCTTGTTCATCTCCAGAATGGCTGAGACCTGACCCCTGGGACCTGGTAGATCCTTCTCAAATATTTATCAAGGTTTTTCCTGTGGACAGTGTGTTTTGTATTTTGGGAGCTGGTTTTATGTGAAGTGCTGTTGCTTTAACTGCAAGGCTGTGGTTTTCTGTGGAGCTGCAAATGCCTGTGAGTTCCTCACAACTCATCCACCTTCTTTCATACACCTGGCAATGGTCACCAATCACCTGAGCTGTCCCAGTCCCAAACTTGCTTGAATCCTCTATTTGGATCCATACCCATCACTCCAGGAGGTTCATGGATCCACCAGGCTCATGGATGATTCCTGAGGTCCATCCAAGTGTGGGCAGTATAAGAGAGGAGCAGAGCAGGGTCAGCTCATGGGCCATGACTGAGCACGGCCACCCCAGCAGCAGCCATTCCCCATCTCCCAGGCACAGCCATGCCCACAGGATGGAAATGTCACTGCCATACATGAGTAGCCCAAGAGAGGACTTTCTTCCTTCCATATTGCCAGGAAAATCTTCCTCCTATTCCTCCTCTACCTGCAGACATCAACTGCTTTCCATTTCTGGGCTCAGACATGGCTGGAAGGGTTCACTGAAGCCATCAGCCATCTCATTGCTTCTCCCTGACATGTCCTGACCCTCTCCCACACCTACACATGGCCAAGCACGGCTGCTCAGGGCCTCCCACTTCAGAAGAGGCCTTGAGCTTCTTGGTTCTTCATGGTGATAATAATAAACTTCTTTTCTCTCTGCAGAGTTCATGGTGAGCTTTCTTGTCCATAACAGCCCCTTTATGACCATGTCTTACTAAATGGTTGCCTTTGTATGATCATCTGTGCAGAAAGGGCAGTCACAGGACAGCACCCAATGTGTCAAAACTGATGCCGAGTGAAATGCCGTAAAGCCCTGATGAGTTCCCCCTGTGTCTGTGTCTCTCCTGGAAGGAGTCTGTCCCGAGAAGGGGACCCAGCTCCTGTCACTCTCTGCACAGGCACATGAGCAGTGTCCATGCACCTGAGGAGGAAGAGGGTGACTTTTGCAAGACCACCCTTCATCTGAACCACTTAGATACATGCTTGTGTATGGGGTATGAAGCCTTATAGTGCCAATACCTATTTAATTGTCATTGCCAGAGGGGCTACAACAGTTGCAGAATGCTATTTTACAGATATTTAAATATAAGCATGTTAAACTCTTTCTTTAAAAACTGACGTTCCTAGACATTTGAAGGATAATTCTTGCCTTTTAGCATGCTTATCCACTGAAAGCCACCGGTTTTGCATCTTCAGGAAATGGGATGCCAGAGTTCAAGGGCAGGATGGTTTGGGCTCTGTGCTGGGATCTGGAAACTGAAACGTGCTCCCATCTCCCAAGCCCCTGCCCTCCTCAGTGATGTGCGAGACATTCTGCCAGTGAGGGCTGAACTCACAGTCATGACCAGCATCTTATGACCAACTGCAGCCAATGGTGTCCTGCCAGCTCAGGACTGGAGCTTCCATTGCTGGAGGTATTTAGAAGATGTGGAGATGTGGCGATTAGGGATTTGATTTACATTTGTACTCTATATTGTGAAGGATCTTTTCAAAAATAAATGATTCTATGATGCCTTGATTCTACGATTTGGGTTGGAACCATTTCAATTCCATCACCTCCAGCTTCCCTCAGAGGCTGCTGTTGTGTGGCACAACTGTCCTGGCTCTCCAGGCAGGTTGGGCACTGGTTTGGTGCCTGCATTGGCAGTTTTGCCCTTCCTGGGGTAAAAGGCTGTTGAGGAGAGACAGCTGTAGAGATTTGGGTCACAGGGGTTTGGAGCAATCCTTTCAAAATCTGAGCAGGCTACGCTTTGGTACAAAGGCACAAAGGACGCCAGAATCTTTATGTGGTGTGCACTGACACAACACTGTCACCTGCATTTCCAGTCTCTGCAGTCCCAGCTGTGCAGCAGAGTCTGGAGTTCTGAGCTCCATTCATCTGCCCTGTGTGACACCTGTAAAATGGAACTACCCCAGTCAAATGGCTGGTTTTGATTATCTTCACAGCCTGAAGCACCCATGGGTCAGGAGACAAGCCAGGATACCCAATCAGGACTCACATGCTCTGCTCTTCAAGTTCAGATGTTCACTGTAATCTCAGCAGACACGTCACGCTGATATCTGGGTTCAAGGAGCTGGTCAAGTTCCTTGTCTCCATTTCTGCAGTGGTGGCTTTGCTGCCTGGCTGATGTGCAGACTCTGCACATGGATGCTGGCACCTCTTGAACAACCTGCTCTGAATGGGTTAACAACACGGGCTGTTCTTCCTGGAAGGGCATTAGGACAGTGAACAAGAAGACCCTGGGTTGAGGTAAATGAGAAAGGATGCAAAAGTTGTGGTAAAGACTGTTCGGGGGCACTTGTAAAGCATCCTGGCACCTTATGTGAGTTATTCCTGTGGTCAGGGAGAACCTGAGAGCTTTGTCTAAACTGAAAACATAGAAAAGCACAGAGATGCTGCTCTCAGCAGTGCCTGGTGGCTTTTCAGGGTAACATGGGAGTGTGATCAGCCTCCATCTCAGAAAGGTGCCAGCCCAGGGCAGCTGGAGCAGGACAGAGGGACAGACCAGCTGCCCTCACTCTGCACTGACCCACAGGCATCCTCTGGTCTTACAGGACTCACTTTGTTCTCCCTGAGTGCAGCAGAAATGCTGAGGGTTTCTGACACCCAAGAACACTCCCCAGGGTGGGAGCGGGGAAGGAGCTGCAGAAACACCAAACCTCTCCAACTCAGTTTCTCAGGCCTGGGGTACAGATGCTGACAGTCCCTTCCGCACCAGGAGCGGTTCCAGCTGACAAAGCTGAACCCCAGGACTGGCCCCTGCCCCACCCAATCACACAGGGTCAGGCTGACTGATCAAGAGCCCGTGGGCAGGGACCCTGCTCTTCATTGCACACTCATCAAGCACCGACGAGGGCTCCAGCCAGGACGTTCTCCTGGAAAAAGAAAAAAATGGGTCTCTTTGTGGGATGGTCTGTGGGAAATGGCTTTGTTTTCTCCCAGAGAAGTCTCATCTAAACTATCACCGTCTTTTCCTCCTTGCACAGGTCCTCATGCCCAGAGACAGCAAATGTCCAGCAGCAGCTCCATCACCCAGTTCCTCCTCCTGCCGTTCACAGACACACGGGAGCTGCAGCTCTTGCACTTCTGGCTCTTCCTGGGCATCTACCTGGCTGCCCTCCTGGGCAACGGCCTCATCATCACCACCATGGCCTGGGATCAGCACCTCCAC
Organism: Patagioenas fasciata; assembly: GCF_037038585.1. NCBI lineage: Eukaryota > Metazoa > Chordata > Aves > Columbiformes > Columbidae > Patagioenas > Patagioenas fasciata. The sequence goes on from NC_092528.1 coordinate 1,927,504, forward strand.
ACCCCCATGTACTTCTTCCTCCTCAACCTCGCACTCCTTGACCTGGGCTCCATCTCCACCAGTCTCCCCAAGTCCATGGCCAATTCCATCTGGGACACCAGGGCCATTTCTTATATGGGATGTGCTGCCCAACTGTTTTGCTCTGCCTTTTCATTTCAGCAGAGTATTCTCTTCTCACCATCATGTCCTACGACCGCTACGTTGCCATCTGCAAACCCCTGCACTACGGGACCCTCCTGGGCAGCAGAGCTTGTGTCCACATGGCAGAAGCTGCCTGGGCCACTGGGTTTCTCAATGCTCTGCTGCACACGGCCAATACATTTTCACTGCCCCTGTGCAACGGCAGTGCCCTGGACCAGTTCTTCTGTGAAATCCCCCACATCCTCAAGCTCTCCTGCTCACACTCTTACCTTAAGGGTTTGGCTCTTCTTCTCATTAGTGCCTGTTTATTCTTTCTGTGTTTTGTGTTCATTGTTGTGTCCTATGTGCAGATCTTCAGGGAGTTGCTGAGGATCCCCTCTGAGCAGGGACGGCACAAAGCCTTTTCCACCTGCCTCCCTCACCTGGCCGTGGTCTCCCTGTTCCTCAGCACCTCTTCTTTTGTCTACCTGAAACCTCGATCCTTCTCTTCCCCATTCCTTGATCTGGTCATGGCAGTTCTGTACTCGGTGGTGCCTCCAGCAGTGAACCCCCTCATCTACAGCATGAGGAACAAGGAACTCCAGGGTTCCATGTGGAAACTGATAACTGGATGTTTTCAATAACAAACAGCAACAAACTCTCATTTTCTCCATAGCAGTTATAGTGTAACTCAATGCAGGCTCAGACATTCTTGTTCTCTTGTTGTTCTTGTCGTTTTGTGATAATGTTGTCATCCCTTTCCTAATTCACTGTCTGCCTTTTTTTCTGACCAATTTTATGTAAATGAGTAGCCATTTTGCCTGTGTTTAAAAAAAACATAAAGGGAACTACAGTGTTCTGTCTAGGTTTGTTTTTCTCCTGAGATCTTCTTTTAAGTCCTTTTTGGAGACACAGTTTCTGTCTGCATTGGTGGAGAGGAACAGAGTCCAGCATGGCAGCCCTGCCAGGGAGCACCAGCGCTTGTTCTTCCAGAGCTGTTCTGTTTCCACTCCCACAGTCTCCTTCTCATCCCTTGTGTTGGTGCGAGGCCTGAGTGCTCTGGCAGCTTGGTCCCTGTCCAGAAAATAAAGCAGGGACAGGCAATGGGCACTGCTGTGACAGAGCTGGCCTCAGAACAGCCTTTCCAGATAGAAAGGTGATCTCCTCAGGGCAGGGACTGAAGGTTTAGATCTTCTTACAATCTTTTTCTCAATAACATTTTCAAGAAAGTGGCCACAGATGCAACACCAGGGTACAGCTGAACAGTGTGTGTGTGCAGGCTGGCACACAGCAGTGTCCTCTCACAGCCTCCCAGAGACCTGCAGGACCAGCAGAGCAGGGGCTGGGCTGTGCCCCTGTGCACTGGACACTCCTTCAGAAGGCGCCTCAGGTCAATCACCATGGACTGGCCCCTCACAACCACCATTTCCAGCCCTGCGCTCTCACCCAAAGAAGCTATTCTTCCTTCCATGGGCAGACACTCAATGAGTCCTTCAGCAGTCCATGTTTGCTTTGTACAGATGAGATGTGAGTATGCACATCGTGTACGTGAGGTGACATGAACCCGCGTGAGCACAAACACCATCAACTACTCCTTTCCATTCTGTGAAGACCTGTGGAACACATGAGGTCTTGAGCTCACTTCATATTGGGAGGAGTAACCTATGGGAAGTCACCTGAAAGCAGCACTGGGTTGTGCTTCCTTTGACTGAGGTCCCCGTGTCCATTCCTCATGATGCGGGACATCTCAGATGAGTGCAGAGCAGGTGACACAGCACAGGGGTGAGGTGTCTCCCATCCTTTGGAACTGACAACAGGAAACCAGAAGGACACTCTGACTCCTACCTCTGTGTGTAAAAGGGACAGACTCTGTCTCTGAGCATCCCTGGGTGCATAAGGAGTCCTGAGACCAACTCAGATATGGATGCCAGACAGAACCCTGACATTTCTCTGTGTGACTCCAGGAACAGACCCCACTGGATCAGTGAGATACATCTCAGCTGCACTGGACAGGTTCGTTGCAAGTGCTCCAGTCTGCTACATCACCATTGCCTGTGATTCCACATTGTGCTCTCATAAGTGCCATAGAAACCAGAATGGTTCTGGAGTCCTAAGGAAACACAGATCTCAAACCCATCTTCAAGAAGAGCAGGAATAGGAATGGGGAGAATAACAGCCTCAGCCATGGTCTGCTTCTGGCCAGAGTGGTGCTGATGGGGCTCAAGAAGTGGATGCTAGGTGGGAAGTTGGCTGAACCGTCAAGCCCAAATATCATCAGTGGTACAAAGTCCTCCATGCAGCCAGTTACTGGTGTCATCTCTCAGTGACCAGAACTTGAACAACACTGTTGAACATCTTTATTCTCCCTTTCTAAGATATAACAGAGAGCCCTCTAAGTGCCTTGAGGATGATGCAAACCTGGGTGGAGGCCTTGAGCAGGAGAGTGAGACAAGGTTCGCCCAGCCTTGAGCAGGAGAGTGAGACAAGGCGAGTGAGACAAGGGCTCTCTGTAAACCTGAGTTATTCTGTGATTTGACAGAATTTTTGACTTGGAGAGGTTTCTGGAGAGAGAATAGGTGGAGGTATAGTAAAAAAAAAAAGAATAAGGAAGGGCAGAAGAGGAGATACAGAAGGTGTTACCGAAAGCACAGGAGTTCCAGTGAGGAGTGCTTTTCACTCACAGTGTTAGTAGGAAATATATTTGACAAATTTGAACAAGGTGAGGAAGCGAGATGGGTGTCTGCAGCTTGTGGGAAAGAGGGGCAGGTGTAGGACTCTGTAGAATATGCTTCAGCCTTGGTCAGGTCCCGGGCCATAAGGAGGGGGATGGATGGGTGTAGTATTATGAGGTCAGTTGAGTCTCAGACACTCATAATCCAGTCAGAATCCTGTGGCTGTGAAGGGGCAGTGAGGTCAGTTCTGTCTCTGTAGGTGACAGCCAGGCGGCAGGGACATGGCTGGGAAAGAACCTCTGCCTAAGTGCCCACAGGCCCTACCCAGGAAGAGGCCTTGGAGATGGGTTGTCATGTCCATCCCGCCTGAGAACATGACGGGACAGCAGCAGGGACATGTGCAACTTGGAAGGTGAAGACTGGATATGAGGAGGAAGAAATGTCAGTGGAAGGGCAGTGCTGTGGTGCAAGAGGTCACCCAGAGGGAGCTGGATCAGCCCATGGTTTGAGTTCCAAAGCACAGCCAGTGAGGGTGCAGACACAGCAGCGAAGGTGCAGAAATGCTGGGGTGAGAGCAGGTGGGGAAGCGAGATGGGTGTCTGCAGCCTGCAGGGAAAGAGGGGCAGGGGTAGGACCGTGTAGAACAGCCTGTGGTGGAGATGGCAAAGGGTGCTGGCAAGGCTGGAAGGGACCCACAGAACCCAGGTCTCTGTCCCCTTGGCCATGGCAGTTGTCTCTGCCACTGAGGCCCAGGAGAAGCCATGTTGTCCTCATGGCACTGGGGCCCCGTTGCTTCCTTGCAGCCCCATGGGGAAGCTGGAAGTTGTTGTCCCAGTGTTGTTGTTCCCTCGGCCTTGCACACCAACACCCCACGGTCCCAGGAAGAGCCCTGAGCCGTGTGTGAGGGACAGGATCCCTCTTCCCATTGCCTGGAGGTCATGGCTTCTCCTTTCTGCTTCAGAAAGAAAACCAAGAGGTTTCTCAGCCTCAGAGCTGAAGAAAAGACTAAAAGGAGACCTCATGGTGGCTACAGCTTCCTCACAAGGGGAGAAGAAAGGAAAGGTACTGATCTCTTCTCTCTGGTGACCATTGACAGAACCCAAGGGAATGGAAGAGACATGTGCCAGGGGAGGGTCAGTTGAACATGAGGAAAACGTTCTTCACCCAGAGGTGCTGGACACTGAACAGGCTCCCAGGGAGGTGTCACGGCCCCAACCTGACAGTGTTCAAGAAGAGACTGGACAATGTCCTCAGGCACACGGGGTGACCTGTGGGGTGTCCTGTGCAGGGACAGGAGTTGGATTCCATGATCCTTGTGGGTCCTTCCAGCTCTGGACATTCTATGATTCTATTAAATTGCGAGGTCAAAAGTCCATGTTTCCGTTGTACAGATGAGATGTAAACACACACATCATGTGCATGTCCACTGTGTGCATGTGGTGAGGTGAACCCAAGGGAGCACAAATGCTGTCAGCTATTCCTTGGGGTGCCATAAAGGTCAGTGGGACAGAGATGGTGCTCCAGGGTCTCTTCCAACCTGCAGTATTGTAGGATTCCATGAATCTTTTCCTTGGAGAGCTCTATCAAGAGAGGTATAAAATGCGCCAGTATAAATACAGCAGCTCCTCTGAGGAACGTTTCTCCACTCAAACCCTTGATAGGAAATCTATTGGATACATTTGATGAAAGCAGCTCAGGTCTATCTGCTCACACACTGGACCACAAGGAGGGTGATGGCTGCGTACGATGCCATGTGGTCACTTGTGTCTCAGGAACTCATAATCCAGTAGGAAGCCAATGGCTGTGCAGGGCACTGTGAGGTCACTTCTGCCTCTGCAGGGGATAGGCCAACAGCAGGAACATGGCTGGGAAAGGACTGTGAGATCACCCATACCAGACGAGCAATCAGGCCCAATCAGCGTGGTTTTGCGAAAGGCAGGTCCTGCTTGACCAGCCTGATCTCCTTCTACGACAAGGTGACCGGCTGAGCAGATGAGGGAAAGTCTGTCGTGGGGAGTGAATCCGCCACACAGGCTGTGGGTGTTGTGTCCTTAGACTGCAGTAAAGCCTTTGACACCGTATCCCACAGCATCTCCTGGAGAAGCTGCAGCTCATGGCCTGGATGGTGTAGCTGTGATGGGTAAAGAACTGGCTGGAGGGCTGGGCCCAAAGAATTGTGGTGAATGGAGCCAAACCGAGTTGGCGGCCGGTCAGGAGTCGTATCCCCAGGACTCAGTATCGGGGACAGTTCTGTTTAATCTCTTTATCAATGATCTGGATGAGGTGATCAAGGGCAATCTCAGTAAGTTTGTAGATGACACCAAGTTGGGTTGGAATGTTAATCTGCTGGAGGTTGGGAAGGCCATACAGAGGGATCCTGTCTGACTGAGGCCAGTTGTCTGAGTTTCTATGAGGCCAAGTGCTGGGTCAGGCAGATGGGTCATAACAACCTCCTGCAACAGTACAGGCTTGAAGAAGAGCAGCTGGAAAGCTGCTGTCAGAAAAAGACGTGGGGGTGTTGATTGACAGAGCCTCTTCTGAAGAGCAGGAGGCCTGAGCAGCGGTGATTGGACATGTGTAGGTGTGGGAGAGGGTCAGGGCTGACCCTGCTCTGCTCTGTTCCTCTCTCACACTGCCCACGCTTGGATGGACCTCAGATATCATCCATGAACCTGGTGGATCCATGAACCTCCTGGAGTGATGGGTATGGATCCAAATAGAGGATTCAAGCAAGTGTGGGACTGGGACATTAAGGAGATTGGTGACCATTGCCAGGTGTATGAAAGAAGCTGGATGAGTTGTGAGGAACTCACAGGCATTTGCAGCTCCACAGAAAACCAGAGCCTTGCTGTTAAAGCAACAGCACTCGACATAAAACCCACCCCCAAAGCATGAAACACTCACACTGACCACAGGAAAAGCCTTGTAAAACATTTGAGAAAAATCTACCAGGTCCCAGGGGTCAGGGCTCACCCATTGTGATGATGAACAAGCATCAAGGGCTGACATGGCATCAGAGCCACCTCCACATGGCCCTCACCACCTGTAACCAGTGTCTCCAAGTCTTTCCTTCACCAGCCTCCAGGGACAGGGACCTGCACTGGTTGTTTCCTTCACAGCTGTGTCAGTGATGGCCCTTCATGGGGTCCCAAACACCCTCAGAAACCTGGGGTTTGCTTCTGCCTTTCACTTCATCAGAGGTTTGTTCATTCTTTCAGTATCTGCAGTTCAGGATCATGGCAGCAGAGGGCTCATGAACATCGAAAATACTCTTACAAGGCAAGGCTCTGTGCATCATTTTCCTATAGGCTTCAAGTCTTGTGTGGATGATTAGGGAGATTTCAGGAACAGCCAAGCAGAGAGCATTTCCACAAGAAACAGCAATAAAACCAAATTTCTTCTATTTCCTTCCCTGCTCTCCCTTCCCTCCCTTTCCAGAACAGGTGGCATCGACAGCTTCCTGTTCATATTGATGTGGAACGTCTCAGGATAAGACTGAATGTATTGGAAACGTGGGTGCCTAAATCACCATGTGAGTGAGGAATCACACAACTCTGGACCAATACATGGAAGTTCTTGGGAACTTCAGGTGCCACAGCACAGTGATACTTGTGTTCAGGGAGCTGGTCAAGTGACCCATCTCCTCTTCTGTAATGGTGTCTGAGTTTGCTCAGGTCATCCCTGACTTGAGCCCCATCCACTTCTGGGTGTTCTCCAGACTCCTGCCTTCAGGAACAAAGTCCCAGGAGACCTTGGTGGTGAAGATGGAGGCAAAGAAGCCATGAAGAACCTCAGTCCTGTCTGATTCTACTCTTAAGAAGTGCAGCAGCAGGCCCACAATCGCCCTCTCTATTTAACTGCAAATGAAGCTATATCAGGTCATCTTCCTGCCCTCAGCCTCCCCGCAGGTATCAAATCCAGGGCAGCTTTGGCATCATCCCCACATCCATGGACAAGGTTTCTAAATTCCTCCTTTGCAGCTTCCCCTGCTTCCACCTCCTGTGTGCTGCCTTTTTGCTCTGGAGCTCCAACAGTTCAAATGGGCAGCCTCACGAGATAAATGCTTCTTTTCATGGGAACTCAGATCATTCTTGTGCTTGGAGCAGGCTGTACTGAAAGGCTGATCAGATTTCCTGAGCTCCTTCACACTTCAGACCTACTTCTATGTCCCCACCTCTATCGGCCGCTGTCCCCCGGTATGTGAAAGTCTGGAGCCCACCAGCCTGTGCTCTGCTGCTGGCCTTCCTCCCTCCCCTCTGGTGCCTGGGACCCCACTGTTTCCTGGTCGCAACAGCCAAGGTGGACACTGATGTTCACATCTCTCACCAGCTCTTGTTTCCCACTTCCAGATCCAGGTGCGAATCACCTTTGTTGCTCACCAAGCAGACATGTTAAGAAGTTGTCACAAGATCCTCTGGACTGTTGGCACCTGCCACTTTGCCAGGCCAGTGAATGTCAGGGCAATTACAGTTCCCCATAGGAAACTGCTCATTGACTGGTGACTTCTTCAGGTTGCTGACAGAAGATCTTTTCCATGATGCAGCAGTTTGCAAAACCCAACGCGCTGTCACCCTGTACTGGGTTTACATGGCAAAGTCTTGGAACTGGGGGTGAGTGTGGTTGTGCTACAGTTGTCACCTCTCTGAGAAGACAACAGGTGTTCGACTGACATCAGACAGCTGATTTCAGCTGGCTCCAAATGGACCCACTCCTTGCCAAATCTGAGCCACTCAGTGATGCTGGCAGCACCTCTGGGATATTGTATTTGAGAAAGGGTAAAAAACACTGTACAACAGCAGGTGGGAGAGAGGAGGGAGGAGATGTGAGAGAAAAGCACTGCAGACACCAGGTCATATCCCATAGGACCCAAGCAGGTCCCTCAGCAGGCCAAAGCTTGCTCTCCTGAAATCCTGCTCTTGGCCTTGTTATCATCTCCCAGAAGCCTCAGCTCCACTTTCCCATCCCTGGCTGTTCCATCCTGACCAACTCTTCTTGGTTTGTAAGTGTGAAGTCCCACAGGGCACCTCACCCCACTGACTTCTCAGTCACCCGTGTCAGGAAGATGTTGTCAATGAGCCCCAGCCCCTCCTGGATGGCTGGTTCCTTGCAGATATTGGGATATCTCAGGTCTGCCACGAGGACACCGCCCTGGAAACATGAGGCTTCTTTCATTTGTCTGAAGGAGGCCTCATCTAATTCCTCTGCCTCATCAGTGAGTCTGTAGCTGATGTCCAGTCACCACAACATTGCCCATGTTGTTCTGCCATCTCTTGCTGACTCCTCAACCTTCAGCTGACATTGTCTGTCCCCAGGCAGAGCTCCACACATTCCTGCTGCTTTTCCACATGAAGAAAAACTACCCCTTTGAATCCAGACCTCTGGTATTATAAGTACAAGACCCCCAATAGCCCACACTTACTCCAGGAGATGGTGTTTGTAGTGCCCTGCAGCTCCTTATCCTGTTGTCTTGGGAGAGACACCCTAATCAGGTTAAACCATTTGCATGAAAACATCAATAGCTGAGTAAATGGAGCTTCAGTCCAGGGAGAGCAGCAACTTTGAGAAAATCTGGTGTTCACTCAGGTTCGGGTTTGATAAGAGGAAGTGACCAGTTCTATCCAGGGGCAGGAGAACAAACCCATCCATAAGGACAGAGCAGGACCTGACACGCTGAGCAGTGACCCTGAGGAGAAGGGCCTGGGCACTCCAGGGTCCCCACACCAGCCCGTGGTGCACGCTCATCATGAACAAGGCAGCTGCACACGGGGCTGCATGAGGAGGAGCGTGGGGACCCAGACACCTGGAGTTCTCATCCCATTCGGTTCAGCACTGGTGTGACCCCACACACACGGGGCTGTGCCAGTGTGTGGCTTCCCAGTTTGGAGAAGCAGGGAGGAACTGGAGAGTGCAGGGCTCTGCCAAGGCAGGTTCAGCACCTTGTGCACATGGTATGGGATGCTGAGGGACCTGGGCTGCTTTGGCCCAGCAGCGCTGGGGAGGCTGCAGCAGTGCAGGAGTAGCCTGAGAGTGCTCGAAGGGTGGTTTCAGAGGTGGTGGAGGTTTTCTTCATAGCGGGAAAGAGTTTGAGAAAAAAATAATGGCGCAAAGTGCAGCTGGAGAGGTCCAGGCTGGACATGAGCAGCAAGGAATGTGACTGGAAGGGCAGTGCTGTGGTGGAGCAGGTCAGCAGAGGGAGTCTGCATCAGCCCAAGGCTTTGTGCTTCAAGGAACACCTGGGGAGGATGGAGAGATCTCAGCAAAGGAAGGAAGATGCTCAGCCAAGAGCAAGGTGGGGCAGCAGGGGGGATGTCTGCAGCCTGCAGGGAAAGAGGTGCAGGGGATGCCACAGCACAGGAGAGGCTGTCATGGAGATGATCAAGGGATGTAAGAAGGCCGAAGGCCCCACCAGACATGAACTCCTTCTCCCCTTGGCTATGGCTGTTGTCTCCGCCTCTGATCCCTGTGAGGAGACACCTTGTCCTTCCAGCACAGGGGCCTCATGGCCTCCTTGTCCCCAGCCAGGAACCTGGGAGCTGTGGGACCATAGTCCTGCCCTTGGCCTTGCACAGCCCCACATCACACTGTACAGGAAGGGCCCTCGAAAACGCGTGAGGAACAGGATCTGCCTTCCCAGGGCTGGAGGTCAGGGCTTGGCCCTTTGGTTAATGAAACACATCCAGCTTTATTCAGCATCAGAGAGACCTTTACTTTGCTTTTCCTGATCTGTCATCATTGCCTCCAGTTTTCTGCTCTAACCAGACCCTAGGACAGTTTGTCAGTTGTGTCCCTCAGTGGGACTCTTTAACATTACAAGAAACTTTGCAGTTTGAATCTGATTTTGACTTCTTGTAAAAGTTTCCTTCAGTTTCCCCTCTGCGTATAAGGTCCATGGACTCAGCACCAAACCCACCAGAGGGGTCATTAAAGCGCCTTGGGCTGCTCCTGTGCTGCTGAGCTGGGCTGGGCTCCTGGGACAGAGGGAGCTCCTGGCAAGCGGCAGCGCTGCAGAGAGACAGCTCTGCCCAGGAGCAGCTCCTCTGCACAGCGCAGCAGGGCTGGGGGCTCTGCCTGGAGATGCTGACGGGAGAGCAGCCAGGTAGAGAGAGATTAAAGGCAATGTGGGGTGGTAGGTTGCTGAGGATTCAATGAGACAAATCACAGTGCTAACATGGTAAGTCTCTGGCTGTAGGACAATGCAGCTCCATTTCCTCAAGGGAGACCCTAAGCTGGTACATTCCACAATTTACAGGATCTGTCAGGTATCTCTCACAGTATCTCTGTTGAGGAGAAGAACACACTCCAGAGCAGGGCTCCCCTGCTGCACTGTCAGAGGGACAGGGAATGACGACAACGTCTGCTGAGAGTGAGTGCAGGGGGAGCACCCAGTGGTGCCCAGGGCTGTCCTGCAGAGCAGGGTCCCTGCACCCCAGGGCTATGCCGGGGCAGGGACTCTGCCGCCTGCCAGGGTCAGCGCTCAGCCTGCCCAGGGAGATCCCCATGGTGCTGTGGGGAGAAGTGTGGGTGGAAGGAGTGACCCCCACAACGACAGAGTCCTTGTGTTGTGGAGAGGGTGCTGTGCAGGTCAGGGCTGCTCACAGCTCCTGATGACCACCAGAATATTTACAAGAGCTTTCAAGGAGAAAATAGAGACAAGGTGTCTTATAAAGTCAAGGACCTTCCCTGAGTCTTTGTTTTCAGTCTCCTACTCTTGGGGAACGGTGGGGATAAAAGCAAAAGGAGATCTTAAGGTAAAAGAGAAGTTTGAGAACTGCAACTGTGTGATCAGTGGGTCTTCAAAAGAATCCTGTCATGCCTTCAGCCACTCCTCTGCCTATGCAGCAACAGCATCACCTTTGCTGGACACCTTAACCTTGATCTGACCTGTCCTGTTTTCCAACCTGCAAACAGGAAGATGCCCCCAGTGAACAGGCAGGATCTGTAGGGCCAGGGGGAGGGCACAGAGGGTGGGATGGGGTCTGTGAGCACTGACAGGGAAGAGACATGGACAGGGAAACAGCTCCCAGGAGGAAAATCTCCCAGCAGGAAGGATATGGTCTGCAAAGGAGCAGAAAATGAAAACAGAAATGTTGTAGAGCGAGAATGCAGGAAACTCCCTGTGATCCCCTGCAGTGCAGATCCCTCCTGTGAGCAGCCCCCTGGCCTCCTGTCCCACCCAGAAAAGCCTCTGCCCTCAGGGCCGAGGGCTCCAAGGCATGAAGCAGCTCCTGTGCAGCCAGAGCTCCAGTTCCTCTGCAGAGCACAGGGGCTGAGAGCAGCTGCCCGGCAATGTTGGTGTCTGGGAGGTGGCTGCACAGCTGGGGAAGGGTGACGCTGTCTGAGTGCCCGGCTGCCTCTGCCCTGGCCTCTCTCACACCCACCCTCACCGCATTGTCCTTCTTGCTCCCCTGCTCTGGGTCACTGCTGTTGGGATCTTGTTCTTGCTGTCAGGCTCTCTGGGGATGGGAGTTTCAGCTGCAGAGTCACAGCCTGATCTTGTGGGTCCTTTCCTGCAGGTGTGTCCATGGGAACACGTGTCCCAGCTTTGCTCTGACCTGTGGGGCTGGGGAATGAGCGGTGTGTTTCTTGGGTTAAACATGGGGTACTGAGACCTTGGTAAAGGCTGAGACATGTCATGGTCTGAGGTGGATCCCTCTGCTCTCAGCAGTGCCTGGTGGCTTTTCAGGGTAACATGGGAGTGTGATCAGGCTCCATCTCAGAAAGGTGCCAGCCCAGGGCAGCTGGAGACAGACAGAGGGACAGAGCAGTTGCCCTTACTCTGCACTGACCCACAGGCATCCTCTGGTCTCGCAGGTCTCGCTCTGTTCACTGTGAATGCGTCAGAAATGCTGAGGGTTTCTGGAATACAAGAACACTCTCCTGGGAATATGCAGAAAGCTGTAAAAGACCCAAACATCTCAAACTTCATTCTGCCATCCTTTGTCATTCTTTGGGATAGTGCAGATGCTGACAGGCCCTTCTGCACCAGCAACACTTTCAGATGACAACTTTGAGCCCTAGGTCAGTCTCCTGCCCCCCGTTCCCATGACCCCTGCTGCAGAGCAGGGCCGACTCCCCAACAGCCACTGGGCACAGGCCCTGCTGCTCACAGCACCTCCAGCCAGCACCACCCAGGGCTCAGGCACGGAGCTGGAGGAAGGTCTGGAAAAGGACAAGAGGGTCTGGAGCAGGGGAGGGTGTGTGAGAAATGGCTTTGATTTTGCTCAAAGAAGTCTCCCCTAACTTGTCACTGTCTTTACTTCTTGTGTCAGTACCCCATGTCCAGAGACAGCAGATGTCCAACAGCAGCTCCATCACCCAGTTCCTCCTCCTGCCGTTCTCAGCCGCACAGGAGCTGCAGCTCTTGCACTTCTGGCTCTTCCTGGGCATCTACCTGGCTGCCCTCCTGGGCAACGGCCTCATCATCACCACCATAGCCTGGGACCAGCACCTCCACACCCCCATGTACTTCTTCCTGCTCAACCTCTCTCTCCTTGACCTGGGCTGCATCTCCATCACTGTCCCCAAATCCATGGCCAATTCCCTCTGGGACACCAGGTTCATTTCCTATACAGGATATGCTGCCCAGGTCTTCTTTGTATTTTTCTTTTTTGGTGCAGAGTATTTTCTTCTCGCCATCATGTCCTACGACCGCTACCTTGCCATCTGCAAACCCCTGCACTACGGGACCCTCCTGGGCAGCAGAGCTTGTGTCCACATGGCAGCAGCTGCCTGGGCCACTGGGTTTCTCAATGCTCTGCTGCACACGGCCAATACATTTTCACTGCCCCTGTGCAAGGGCAATGCCCTGGGCCAGTTCTTCTGTGAAATCCCACAGATCCTCAAGCTCTCCTGCTCACACTCCTACCTCAGGGAAATTTGGCTTCTTGCTTTCATTGATTTTCTGGTTTTGGGATGTTTTCTGTTTATTGTGCTGTCCTATGTGCAGATCTTCAGGGCCGTGCTGAGGATCCCCTCCGAGCAGGGACGGCACAAAGCCGTTTCCACCTGCCTCCCTCACCTGGCCGTGGTCTCCCTGTTTGTCAGCACTGCCATGTTTGCCCACCTGAAGCCCCCCTCCATCTCCTCCCCCATCCTGGATCTGGTGGTGTCTGCTCTGTACTCGCTGATACCTCCAACATTGAACCCCCTCATCTACAGCATGAGGAACCAGGAGCTCAAGGATGCCCTGAGGAAACTGATGGCAGGATGCATTTCAAAAATAATAAAGTGTTCAGGATCTTCTCTTTAATGGATAACAGTTTTAACGGAATTTATTATAGGCCCAGACCTGTGTGTGTGTGTGGTGGTGGTGGTTATTTTTTAATAAATCCTTTTATTTTTGTCATCCCCTTTCTAATTCACTGTCTGCTTTTCCTTTTCAGCCCACTGGCTGTATAAATATGGAGCCATTCTCTCTGTGTATTTAAACAAAATAAAGGTCTCTGCAGTGAGGTTTTCCTCTGATATTCTTCCTTCAAGGCTTTTCTGGGGCTGCAGGGACAGTTACTGTGTGTGGGAGAAGGGCGAAAAATGTCCAGCATGGCAGCACTGCCAGGGAGCACCAGCGCTTGTTCTTCCAGAGCTGTTCTGGTTCCACTCCCACACTCTCCTTCTCATTCCTTGTGTTGGTGCAAGGCCTGAGTGCTCTGGCAGCTTGGTCCCCGTCCTGCTGTGTGTCAGTGCTGTGAGCGCAGGCAGGGACAGGCACTGCTGTGACAGAGCTGGCCTAACAACATTCTTTCCAGATAGAAAGGTGATCTCCTATGGGTAGGGCTTCAAGGTTTAGGTCTTCTTACAAAGATTCTCTCAAGAACATGCCCAAGAAAGTGACCTACATATGAAACACCATTGTTCAGCTGATCACTGTGTGCATGCAGGGCTGACACACAGCAGTGTCCTCTCACAGCCAGGCCTCCTGCCAGAGACCTGCAGGACCAGCAGAGCAGGGGCTGGGCTGTGCCCTTGTGCACTGGACACCCCACAGAATCTGCCCCAGGGCATCGTCATGGTCTGGCCCCGCACTACCAGCCCTGGCCTCTCTCCCCAGCTCACAGACATTGCTCTTCCCTCCATGGATGGACACTGAATGAGCAGATCAGAAATCCATGTCTGCGTGGTACAGATGAGATGTGAGCATGCACATCATGTACGAGAGGTGAGATGAATCCAAGTGAGCACAAATAACATCAGCTATTCCTGGGGATTCCATGAAGGCTTTTTGATCAGACAGTGTCTGAAAGACACTTCACATTGTGAGTAACAGCCCATGGGAAACCACTCATTGGGATGTGCTTCCTTGAACTGAGCTCCCCATGTCCATTCCTCATGATGTGGGACATCTCAGATGTGTGCAGAGCAGGGTGACACACCACAGGACTGAGGTTTCTCACGTCCCTTTGGAGTGGCAACAGGGGGCCAAAGAGAAACTGAGGCCATGGCCTCTATGTGCAAATTGGAAAGATTCTGTCTCTGAACATCCCTGGGTGCAGAAGGAGTTCAAGAGTCCAGTTCAGACATGGATGCTTTACAGAACGCTGGGATTTCTGTGTGTGACTCCAGAAAAAAACCTCAGTGGCCCAGTGAGATTCATCTCAGCCTCTGGGACAGGCTCATTGCAACTGTTTACCCATGATTCTGGATTGTTCTCTGAAATGTGACAGCAGAAGCAGAGAAGTTCTGAGGTCCTTGGGAAAGGAAGATGTCAAACCCATCTTCAAGAAGGGCAGGAAGGAGAATTTGAAGAATTATGGGCTGGTCAGCCTACCTCCATCCCTGGGAAGGGGATAGTCCGTGTCTCCAGGCACCTGAAGGACAAGGAAGGGATTGCTGAACCAAAATGAGCGGAAAATCTAATGAGTCCCAATAAATCGTCTGAACCCCTTCGAGAGCTTGAGACCCCCAGGAAAGAGCTCAGTGACAGTGCAGCCCATCCAGCTGCATCTGCGTCCCTCACTGAGCAGCACAACCAGTCTGCAGTCACCCCTTTGTTCTACAGCCAACCTCCTCTGCAGAGCATCAGTGCCGGTTTGGGGTCCTGTGGGGAGAACAGGATAGGACCAGGAGCACCAGAGCAGATCAGAGGAGGGATGGGGGAGATCACACAGGAGCTGACCTGGGCTGGAAATGGCCTTGGAGAGAAAAATGCTGGTGTTCAGCTGCCCCAAGATTATACCCAGAGTTTAGGGTGCAGGGCCAGAAGTCCTTGCTGTCCCGGTGCTTCACCAGGCCTGGGAAGTAGCTGGAGAAGGATTGGTGTCCCCCATTTGCCATCTCTTAGTGCATCATCCCTCATGAAGGGTGGCATGGAAAGCAAGTCAGGGACGCTGTGTCAGGTCTTGGACTGGAGAAAATATTCACCCAGAAGCCACATCATTTTGCTCTGGTACTTCAGTGCTGGTGCTCATCACATGTCCTTAAGACAAACTTACGCACCCCTCTTGTCAACCTTACCCCAAAAGTCACCCCTAGACAAGGCTTCTGAGCTGGGGTTGAGCTGGAGAACTGGGGTCCAGCTGTGCCCAGGGGAAGGACAAAGCCTGTCCTGGGTCCTCTAAAGGGCTGGCAGCCTCTGTGGCCTCCACCAGAAAAGGCAGGATGCAGGAAACTGTAGACCAACCCCAAGCCCTTTGGAGGCCGTTAGGAAGAGTTCCTCTCTCCAAATATCCAGCCCAGCTTGTTGCTGCATGAACAACCAGGAAAAAGTGCCCAGGACCCTCATTCCAGTCCCCATCTCCTCCACCACATACAGGAAGTGCTCTCCCCCTTGTCACTGAGGTGGTTCCAGGGACCCAAGAGACACCTGTGGGGAGGAGATGTTGGGTAGGGATATGGTGTCCTTCAGTGCTCCTCATGGTACCTCCTGCTGGGCTTTGTGCCACTGCTCACAACCCTCTGAGCCTGGATGTTCAGCTAGTTCTCAGTGGTGCTAAACAGGAATATGCCCATGAGCACACTGGGCTGCACTGGGAGGGGTGTGGCCACCCAGACAAGGGCAGTTATTGTCCATTGTGACTCAGCACTGGTGTGGTCACATCTGGAGCGGTGTGTCCCAGTGTGAGGTTCCCCATTCTGGAGGAACGGGGAGGAGCTGTCGTGTGGCCAGAGAAAGTCTGGGTCATGTGTGGAGATGCTGAGAGACCCAAACTTCTTTAGCCTGGTGAAGGGGAGGCTGAGGAAACGTGCTGGTTTTACTGAAATTGAGTTAATTTCCTTCATGCATTTTGAACCTCTCTCCTTCACAGCCAGTACAGTCTTTTGTTTAGATTTACTATGAGAATAATGAGATAACGCTGTTTCTTCCCTGGGATAGAGTTAATTCTGTCTTTTAGCAGCTTTACAGTGTTTGCCATTTGCTATGAAAGGAATGTCAGAACTCACTGAGATCTCGGCTGTTGTCAGGGAAACCAAGGACTTCCTTGGACATCCAGCTGGGGATGCAAATTGGCAGGAGGGGCCCAGACAGGACAGCACCTGGATTGACATGCAGGCTGATCAATGAAATATTCCCTATGATTAGCATCATACTCAGTCTAAAGCTGGAGCGAGCTTTTAGGGCTTGTTAGATCCATTACTTTGGGTTTTACAGCTGGTTTGGTCGTTCCATTCAGAAGTTACATTCTGTCATGAGTTCAATGTTAGTTCAGCCTTTTGCCATTTTGCCATAGTGCAGTTGGCCTTTGCATCTTTTTACCTGTTGCCCTTTTGATTTCTCTTGTAGTTCAGGACCAAGTGTTCCTATTTTCTTAATTTAATTTATCTATTTCTGTTTAATTTACCTGGACTATTGTCAGTGAAACCAAGGACTTCTTTAGAGTCCAGCTGCAGGTGCGAATTGACAGGAGGGGGCACAGACAGGGCAGCACCTTGATTGACATCCAGGTCAATCAATGAGCTATTCTCTACCATTAGTGTCATGCTTGGTATAAAGCTGGAGATGTCTTTTCCAGCCAGTTACTCTTGGTTTGCTGGCTACTTTGGTTGGCTCTGTTTGGAAGTTCCATTCTATTGGGAGTTCAGTGTTAGTGCAGTTTTATGATGTTTTCCTGATTCTCATTTGGCCCTTGGGCCTCTCTGCCTTTTGCACTTTTACTTTCTCTTGCTGGGATCAGCTGTTCAGGACCAGGGTGCTCTCTTCTTTGGGGCTGCCTGCTCAGCACAACTGGAGTTATGTGGGGGATTGCACTGAGTATCATATATTTTACTTTATGTGTATTTTAGTATAAGCATATTACAAGTAGCAGTGTATTATTTTCATTGTCTTATTATATTTTTTTATAAACTCACAGGTTTCTCTCTTCCCTTTCATTTCTCTCTCTTATCCCACTTGAGGACTGGGAGCAGGATGTGAGCAGCTCTCACGGTCTTAGTTGGTGGCTGTGATAAAATCATGACAAGAAAAGGTAGTAGTAGCTTCAGAAATGTTGAAAATCACTTTCCAAGATGACGGCACTTTTTTCTTTTTAGTAGATGGAAACAGCATGAGAAAGGAAAAGCATCAGAAACTGCAGCTCTGGAGGTCCAGAGTGGAGCTCAGGATAAAGAAATGTCATTCTGAGCACATGGCTGTGGTCATTGAGATGGACTCTGGATCAGCCATGGCTTTGTGTTTCAAGGAACAGCTGGTGAGGATGGAGAGACAGCAGCACAGATGGGGACACACTAGGGTGGGAACAAGGTGGGGAAGCACATGGGGTGTCTGCAGCCTGTGGGGAAACAGCCACAGGCCTGGGACAGTGTAGGATGGACCATGGTGGAGATGGCCAAGGGCACTGGCAAGGCTGGATGTCCCTGAAAGAGCCAAGGTCTTCATCCTCTTGGCTTTGGCTTGTGTCCCAAGGCCTAAGAGGAGACACATGGTTGTCATGGCCATGGCACCCATTGCCTCCTTGCACCCCCAGGGAGTGTCACACCATTGTCCTGCACTGGGCATCACACTCCCCATATCCCCAGGAAGAGTCCTGAGCCACACGTGGGGGACAGGATCTCCCTTCCTAGGGGCAGGGGCTCAAGGCTTGGCCATTGTCCTTCATGAAACAAACCAAGGGTTTTCTCAGCATCACAGCTGCTGCTCTTTGCCTTTGCCTGATGCAATCACAGCCTTCAATTATCTGCTCTAACGAGTCCCTGGGGAGGCTTTGTCAGTAACAGCCCTCAGTGGGGCCCATTAATGCTTCAAGGTACTTTGGAGTTTGCTTCTGACTTGGACTTCTTGAGCAGATTCTTCAGTCTGTGCTTGGTATCTGAGGTTCATGGACTCAGCACCATGGGGCTCATTAAAACACAGAAAGCCCTAACGAGCAATGTTTCTTTCCCTAATTTTCTTCAAATCTTCCAGACTTGTAGAACTAACTGGAGAGGTTTCAATGGGACACTTGCTGATGAAGATTTCAAAGAAGATTTCATAAAGGAGGTTTTTTTCTTTCAAGGGTATTTTCTGTCATTTTTCAGTGTATAGAAGAAGTGACAGCAGCATTCTACACTGGACATGGATCCAGAGGGTCTCCTGAAGACATCTGGACAGGCAGGAGAACAGTCCCTTGAGGCTGGACACTGTATGGACAACCTCGCTCCTCACCCCCACCCCCAGTCTGCCGGTTCCCTCATTGGCCACCAGAGACTGCATCACTTCTCCTCACATCAGACTTCTCCACTGAGCTCTGCAGGAGATGCTGCAGCTCCTGTGCACCAGCTCCACCTGCTCTCCTGTGCAAACACTGCACAGTTTAACAAACAGTAAAACACTTTCCTCAGCTGTGTGTGTAAGCTGGATCTGGTGACGTCCACCATCCACAAGGGACATCCACACAAGAACTGGTTTAGACAGAGAGATAGGAGAGGATAGAAATAAACACAATGAACATGTTGTCTGCAATGTCTATTAGAGCTCTGAAGAATGGGGCAAGTTTGTAACTCCCTGAAGCTCAAAGCAGAAACCAGATAGTTGAGAGGAACTGAATGACCAAAGAGCAAGTGGAGGAGAAACCTGAGAGCACTGGGAAGGGCAAACATCCAGACAGTCTGCTGGAAAGTTGTCCTTTGTCATGGACGCTGAATCAGGAGAGAGGGGAACTCCTGAATGACGAGGGAGGTGAAATAATAGAGTGTTGGTAATAGAAGTACAGGGGAAGACCGTTATCTCTTCTCCTGCTCTTAGTACACTTCCCATTAATTCACTGTTTGGCTTTTTTTTCTTTCTTTGTTCTAATATGTAAAAAAATCCAAAACCAAAACCAAAAATCACACCAAAAAAACACACATAAAATGCCAACACAAAACACACACACAAAAAAAACACCGAAAACCAAAAAAGAACAACAAAGATGTGCACCTTTCAAGGCAGACATCAGTCATCAGTTGTCCCACCATAAACAGCCAGTGCTGTTTTAGGGGCCCCAATGTACCTGAGGTGTCTGCCTGGGATTGACATCTGTCACACAGGACCTGGGGAGACCAGAGCACCTTGCAATGCAGGTGGAGCCTCGGCAGGGGTTCCTTGGGCACCTACATTGGCACCAGGTGTTTGTGTCCCTGGAGGTGAAGAAATTTGTGTCCTAAATCCATACCTAGTTCTGGAAAACTCTTTCAAAGAAAAGTAACTCTCCTAGAAAGACTCTCAAATAACTAACTAACTAACTAACTAAATAAATAAATAAATAGATAGATAAATAAATAGATTGATAGATAGACAGATAGATATATAGATAAATTAAATAAATAAATAAGAAGTATGTTGACACCTTCCTTAGCTTTGGATCTTTGTCTTCAGTTCTTCTTATTTTAAATTTTGTTGACATTAGTTGACATACAATGAGCTTACAAGCAGAAGCCAAGATCATTTTGTGTCTTGCATAGTGCCCCATGCCCTCTAAACCTTCCCTGCCCAGGACTCCTCACACGCTGCCCAGTAGCGAGTCACACTGAGGTGGTGGCTGGTTCCCTGGCTGAGATGTTGGTTTAGATGGCCACCTACAGCACAGGTGGATCCTGCCCCACCATCGTCTGCTCTGACCAGTTAGAAACAGAGCCCAACATCACCATGGGATCATAAGAGAACTGAGGTTGAAGGGACCTCAGGAGCCTGCAGTCCAACCTGTCACCAACTGGGTTACACCAAGGTGTTCAAGCCTTGATCCAATCCGAGTTTTAGCAGGACTAGAGAAGTGATCATCCCTTTGTACTGGGCACTGGTGAGGCTGCACCTTGAATCCTGGGGTCAGTTTTAGGCCCCTCATGGCAAGGAAGACATTGAGGTGCTGGAGAGAGTTCAGAGGAGGGTGACAAGGCTGGTGAAGGGTCTGGAGCACCAGTCTTATGAGGAGCGGTTGAGGGAGTTGGGGCTGTTCAGCCTTGAGAAAAGGAGGCTGAGGGGAGACCTTGTCACTGTCTACAACTGCCTGAAAGGAGGTTTGATCATGGTGGGTGTTGGTCTCTTCTCCCAAATAACAAGTGATAGGAGAAGAGGAAATGGCCTCAAGTTTCACACAGGGAGGTTTAGATTGGATATTAATTAAAAATTCTTCAGGGAAAGGGTTTAGAAGCAACAGAACAGACTGCCCAGTGAGGTTGTGGAGTTCCCATCACTGAAGGTGTTTAAAAGACAGATATATGGAGCTCTTAGGGACATGGTTTAGTGCCAGATTTAGGTTATGGTTGAACTCGATGATCTTAAGGGTCTCTTCCAACCACAATTATTGTATGATTCTATGATAAATCATTTTTGATATTTTCTTTCTCAGAGGACCATGCAACCTCCCTGAGAGCCAGGACTTTTCTGAGATGTTGGAGAGATGTCTCACGGTCACACCAGCCAGTTCCACCAGCACCTGTCTGTCCCTTCCCAGACCAAACCTTTTCTCCATAACCCAACATTCCAGGCGAATTTCTGGGACACAGCAAATGCTGTCCAGCTCCTCTGGGCCTGTTCAGAAGAGAGCAGCAGGCCAACATGTTGATGGGCTCCCTGTGCACTTCAAAGCTTTCCTGACCATTTTTCTCACTATCCCACTTGCATCCAACCTTTATGGTCCTTAAGCTGTGGATGAGGGGATTGAGCAGGGATGTGGGCATGATGCAAAAAAAAAAGCTTTGTCAAACTGTCTCAGGAGGGCTGTTCTGGGCATCCCACAGCCAAGGACGAGGGTGCTGGCACAGGTGAGGTGAGAGGTCCAGGTGGAGAAGGCCTTGTGCTTGTCTACACTGGGGTAGAGAGCAGTGATGCATTCATCTGATTCCCCATGAGAACAGGAAGCGGACCAGTGGCTTTAAAATGCCTTCGAGCCAGTTCTTTACCCATCGCAGATACACCATCCAGGCCATGAGCTGCAGCTTCTCCAGGAGATGCTGTGGGATACGGTGTCAAAGGCTTTACTGCAGTCTAAGGACACAACACCCACAGCCTGTGTGGCGGATTCACTCCCCACCACAGACTTTCCCTCATCTGCTCAGCCGGTCACCTTGTCGTAGAAGGAGATCAGGCTGGTCAAGCAGGACCTGCCTTTCACGAAGCCATGCTGATTGGGCCCGATTGCTTGTCTCGTATGAGTGACCTCACAGTCCTTTCCCAGCCATGTTCCTGCTGTTGGTCTATCCCCTGCAGAGGCAGAAGTGACCTCACAGTGCCCTGCACAGCCATTGGCTTCCTACTGGACTATGAGTTCCTGAGACACAAGTGACCACATGGCATCGTACCCAGCCATCACCCTCCTTGTGGTGCAGTGTGTGAGCAGATAACACTGAGCTGCTTTCATCAAATTTATCCAACAGATTTCCTATCAAGGGTTTGAGTGGAGATAGTTCCTCAGAGGAGCTGCTGTATTTACACTGGGGCATTTTATATCTCTGCTTCTGCCTTTTTTTCTTCTTCCCCTGTCTATTCTGTCTTGAAAGAGCTCTCCAGGAAAAGATTCATGGAATCCTACAATAAGGCAGGTTTGAAGAGACCCCTGAACAGCATCTCTGTCCCACTGACCTTTATGGCACCCCAAGGAATAGCTGACAGCATTTGTGCTCCCTTGGGTTCATCTCACCACATGCACACAGTGGACATGCACATGATGTGTATGGTTACAACTCGTCTGTACAACGGAAACATGGACATTTGACCTCGTAATTTAATAGAATCATAGAATGTCCAGAGCTGGAGGGACCCACGAGGATCATCGAATCCAACTCCTGTCCCTGCACAGGACACCCCACAGGTCACACTGTGTGTCTGAGGACGTTGTCCAGTCTCTTCTTGAACACTGTCAGGTTGGGGCTGTGACACCTCCCTGGGAGCCTGTTCAGTGTCCAGCACCTCTGGGTGAAGAACCTTTTCCTCATGTCCAACCTAAACCTCCCATGGCACTTCTCTCTTCCATTCCCTTGGGTTCTGTCAATGGTCACCAGAGAGAAGAGATCAGTACCTTTCCTTTCTTCTCCCCTTGTGAGGAAGCTGTAGCCACCATGAGGTCTCCTTTTAGTCTTTTCTTCAGCTCTGATGTTGAGAAACCCCTTGGTTTGCTTTCTGAAGCAGAAAGGAGAAGCCATGACCTGCAGGCAATGGGAAGGGGGATCCTGTCCCTCACACACGGCTCAGGGCTCTTCCTGGGACCGTGGGATGTCGGCGTGCAAGGCCCAGGGAAGGACAACACTGGTACAACAACTTCCAGCTTCCCCAAGGGGCTGCAAGGAGGCACCGAGGCCCCAGTGCCATGAGGACAACATGCCTTCTCCTGGGCCTCAGTGGCAGAGACAACTGCCATGGCCAAGGGGACAGAGACCTGGGTTCTGTGGGTGCTTCCAGCCTCTCCAGCGCCCTTTGCCATCTCCACCACATGGTCCTAGCCCTGTCCCACTTTCCTGCAGGCTGCAGACACCCATCTCGCTTCCCCACCTGCTCTCACCCCAGCATTTCTGCACCTTCACTGCTGTGTCTGCACCCTCACTGGCTGCTCTTTGGAACACAAACCATGGGCTGACCCAGCTCCCTCTGGGTGACCTCTTGCACCACAGCACTGCCCTTCCACTGTCATTTCTTCCTCTGATATCCAGTTCTCACTTTCCAAACTGCACTATGTGATATTTTTTTCCCTCTCCTGCTTTTTCCCACTACAAAGGAATACTCAGCCACCTCAGAAACTGCCTTTCATGCAGGGAACCCAACTCGTTAGGCTTCTTGTGGTCTTTTACCTGACAGGAGAGAAGTCACCTCACCATAATCTCCTAAATCCCATGACTGCTGCTGTTCTTTCAGCTTCTCTGGCAGACACGACCATGTTCCTGCTGCTGTCCCATCATGTTCTCAGGTGGGATGGACATGACAACCCGTCTCCAAGGCCTCTTCCTGGGTAGGGCCTGTGGGTACCTTGGCAGAGGTTCTTTCCCAGCCATGTCCCTGCTGCTGGGCTGTCACCTACAGAGACAGAAGTGACCTCACTGCCCCCTTCACAGCCACACGCTTCTGACTGGATTATGACTGTCTAAGACACAACTGACCTCATAATACCACACCCATCCATCCCCTTCCTTATGGACCAGGACCTGATCAAGACTGAACTGTGTTCTACACAGTCCTACACCTGCCCCTCTTTCCCTACAGGCTGTAGATACCCATCTCACTTCCTTGCCTTTCTTGAAGAGATCCCTTGTCTCACTTATCTTGTCTCACTGTCCTACCCAAGGCTGGGTGAACACTGTCCTGTTCAAGGCCTTGACCCATCTTTGCATCACCCTCAAAAGAGTTAAAATTGCATTCTACAGGAGGACGTGTCCAATCCCTTCTCAGGGACAGAGGAAGGCTGACCAGGCTCCCAATGCCTTTTCTTGCCTTTCTTGAACATGGCTTTGATTTCTGCCTTTTCCAAGGACCCCAGGACCTCCCTAATTACCCTGGTTCTTATGAGAGCACAATCCAGAATCCCAGGCAAGGGTGACAGAGCAAACTGGAGCCCTGGCAATGATCCTGTCCAAGGCATCTGAGATCAATCTCACTGGGGTGGTGAGGTTTGTTTCTGGAGTCACACACAGAAATGTCAGGGTCTGTCTGGCATCCATGTCTGAGCTGGTCTTGTGGGCTCCTTCTGCACTCAGGGGTGTTCAGAGACAGACTCTGTCTTTTTTACACACAGAGGCCATAGTCTTAGTTTCTCTCTGGCCTCCTGTTGCCACTCCCAGAGTACAGGAGGCACCTCAGCCCTGTGGTGTGTCAGCTGCTGTGCACTCATCTGAGATGTCCCGCATCATGAGGAATGGACACGGGGATCACAGCTGGAGGATGCAGAACCCAGTGCTGCATTCAGGTGGTTTCCCATAGGATGTTTCTCCCAACATGAAGTGACCTCAAGACACTGTCTGTTCCACAGAACTCTCTTCATGGAACTCTCAGGAATAGCTGATATTGTTTGTGCTCACTTGGGTTCATCTCACCTCACATCCATGATGTGTGTGCTCACATCTCATCTGTACAATGCAAACATGGATTTCTGACCTGCTCATTCAGTGTCCCTCCGTGGACGGAAGAGCAACCTTTGTGAGCTGGGGAGAGAGGCCAGGGCTGAAAATGGAGGTTGTGAGGGGCCAATCCATGATGATGCCCTGGGACAGCTTCCGAGGGGTATCCAGTGCACAGGGCACAGCGCAGCCCCTGCTCTGCTGGTCCTGCAGGTCTCTGGCAGGAGGCCTGGCTGTGAGAGGACACTGCTGTGTGCCCCAAACCTGCACACACACACTGTTTATCTAACCCTATCTATACACAGGTGTTTCAATCTGTGGCCACTTTTGTGGGCATGTTCTTGAGGTAAGGCTTGGAAGAAGACCTAAACGTTCAGGCCCTACCCATAGGAGATCACCTTTCTATCTGGAAAGGCTGTTGTGAGGCCAGCTCTGTCACAGCAGTGCCCATTGCCTGTCCGTGCCTGCGCTCACAGCACTGACACACAGCAGGACGGGGACCAAGCTGCCAGAGCACTCAGGCCTTGCACCAACACAAGGGATGAGAAAGAGAGCAGGGGAGTGGAACCAGAACAGCTCTGGAAGAACAAGCGCTGGTGCTCCCTGGCAGGGCTGCCAGGCTGGACTCCTTACCACTCCACCCATGCACATGGGAACTATCACTGCAGCTCCAGAAAGGTCGTGGAGAAAGAATGTCAGTGAAAAATATTAGTGAAGGATCCTTTATTTTGCTTAAACACAGAGAACACGATTCCACATTGACACAGCCACTCCCTGAGAAAAGAAAAGCAGACAGTGAATTACAAAGGGACTTAAAATATTATCATTAAAAAAATATCACAAGTAGAGACAAAAAATACTGCACACAGGATGAACCTGCAATGAGAATGTCTTCTTATGTACCGGAAGACAGAGACAGTTTATAGCTTAGAGAAGAAATCCCGTCATCAGTTGGCACAGGGGATTCTTGACTTCCTGGTTCCTCATGCTGTAGATGAGGGGGTTCACTGCTGGAGGCACCACCGAGTACAGAACAGACACCACCAGATCCAGGGATGGGGAGGAGATGGAGGGGGGCTTCAGGTAGGCAAACATGGCAGTGGTGACAAACAGGGAGATCACGGCCAGGTGAGGGAGGCAGGTGGAAAAGGCTTTGTGCCGTCCCTGCTCAGAGGGGATCCTCGGCACGGCCCTGAAGATCTGCACATAGGACACCACGATTAACACAAAACACACACATCCCAAACAGACACTGACCACAGGAAGCCCAAGTTGCCTGAGGTAGGAGTGTAAGCAGGAGAGCTTGAGGATCTGGGGGATTTCACAGAAGAACTGGCCCAGGGCATTGCCCTTGCACAGTGGCAGTGAAAATGTATTGGCCGTGTGCAGCAGAGCACGGAGAAACCCAGTGGCCCAGGCAGCTGCTGCCATGTGGACACAAGCTCTGCTGCCCAGGAGGGTCACATAGTGCAGGGGTTTGCAGATGGCAACGTAGCGGTTGTACGACATGATGGTGAGCATAGAGTATGCTGCACCAAAAAAGAAACAAAAGAAGAAGACCTGTGCAGCACATCCTGTATATGAAATGGTCCCGATGTACAACAGGGAATTGGCCATGGACTTGGGGACAGTTGTGGAGATGCAACTCAGGTCGAGGAGGGAGAGGTTGAGGAGAAAGAAGTACATGGGGGTGTGGAGGTGCTGGTCCCAGGCTATGGTGGTGATGATGAGGCCATTGCCCAGGAGGGCAGCCAGGTAGATGCCCAGGAAGAGCCGGAAGTGCAAGAGCTGCAGCTCCCGTGTGTCTGTGAACGGCAGGAGGAGGAACTGGGTGATGGAGCTGCTGTTGGACATTTGCTGCCTGTGGGCATGAGGACCTGTGCAAGGAGGAAAAGCCAGTGACAAGTTAGGGGAGACTTCTCTGAGGAAAATAAACAGGCTGTTTCTCATGGAAAACCCACTCCCTGATGGAGGGATGTTTCTGCTCATTCTGTTTCTACCAAATGAAAAAAAGCAGTTCATCACAGTTTAAAACACAGCTGGGGCATCTCGTTTCCATGAACACAGTTCTGGGGCAAGATCCACTGAATTGGTGTCAGAACAAAAACTGACCCACACTCCCACCCCAACCCCAGAGAGCAAGAGCACCAGGAACAGGTGGACAAACAGGGAAGAACAGTGCAGTGCTTCTGAGAAATAAAGCAGGGACAGAAAGGCAGACGGGCATGCTGTGGAACCTTCTCCTTACCCAGCTGTGCTGCTGCCACTCACATAATGACACTGTAGAGCAAGTACTTTTAGCACCTTTTTTGTGTACCACGTTCCAGGAACCCTTCACCTGGAGGTCCAGCTGCTGAGGTGGAGACTCGTGACCTGGACCCCATGGCTTTGGGGCAGAGGCTCTGCTGGGGAGGAGAGGAGACCAGGGGTTGCACTGGGAAATGTGCATGCAGTGCAGGGGATGGCAGGAGGGGTCCTGAATCCCCTCCCCAGCATTTCTGGTCCATCTCCCTCTCCCTGCCCATGTCTGTGCTCCTGCAGCTGTGTCTCTGTCCCTTAGTCTGCTCCCTCTCAGTGTCACAGACCCCGTCCCACCCGCTGTGTGCTCAGCTCTGTTCTGCTCACACCTCCTGGCACTGCCCAGGGGCAGCTCTGTGTGTGCAGGGGCTCAGGAGCAGCTCAGACAAGTCCTAACGAGAACTGGGGTCTCAGTGTCTTCTCCAAAGAGAGAAATAGATCCCCATCTCCCACTGCACACTCAGCCAACCAAGAGCGGAAAACTGAAAGCACAGACTCCTTCCCTTGCAGCTGTTCCTGTCTTGAGGTCGTTGTTCAGCAGCCCTGACCCACACAGCACCCTTCAACCCCACAGGCTCCCTGCCTGCCCTGCCGGGGGTCGCTCCTTCCACCCACAGCTGCTGCCATGGGATCTCCCCAGGCAGGCTGAGCACTGACCCTGGCAGGCGGCAGAGTCCCTGTCCCGGCACAGCCCTGGGGTGCAGGGACCCTGCTCTGCAGGACAGCCCTGGGCACCCCTGGGTGCTCACCTGGCTTCACAGCTGTTCAGCATTGCCTCACAAGAGCCCCCTCCTTACAGATCACACCAGCTGTGCCTGTGCCAGTTTTAGGAGATGCCTCCAGGAGCTACAGCTGCCCTGCCCTGCACCCAGAGATTTACCATGGCAAGGGCTGCAAAGGTTTCTCCTCCAGTGAGCTCTCAGTCATCCTCCCAGTCCTGACCACCTTTAATCTCTCTCTGCCTTGCTCGTCTCCCTGAGATCCCCAGGCAGAGCCCTCAGCCCTGCTGTGCTGTGCAGAGGAGCTGCTCCTGGGCAGAGCTGTCTCTCTGCAGCGCTGCCGCTTGCCAGGAGCTCCCTCTGTCCCAGGAGCCCAGCCCAGCTCAGCAGCACAGGAGCAGCCCAAAGCACCTTAATGACCCCTCTAGTGGGTTTGGTGCTGAGTCCATGGACCTCTGACCCTTAGAGAAATTTAAAGAAATGTCTCAAGGTATCAAAGTCAGATTCAAAGTCCAAAGTTTCTTGTAATGTTAATGGGTCCAACTGAGGGACACTATTGAGGAACTGTCACTAGGCTGGGTCAGAGAAGAAAACTGGAGACAACAATGACAGATCAGGACAAGCAAGCTGAAGGTCTCTCTGATGCTGAGGAAACCAGCTGTGTTTTACTAACCAAAGGGCCAAGCCCTGATCCATAGCCCTGGGAAGGCAGATCCTGTCCCTCACACGTTGCCCAGGGCCCTTCCTGGGACAGTCTGATGTGGAGCTGTGCAAGGCCAAGGGCAGGACTATGGTCCCACAGCTCCCAGGTTCCTGGCTGGAGACAAGGAGGCCATGAGGCCCCTGTGCTGGAAGGACAAGGTGTCTCCTCACAGGCATCAGAGGTGCAGACAACAGCCATAGCCAAGGGGAGAAGGAGCTCATGTCTGGTGGGGCCTTCAGCCTCTTTACATCCCTTGCTCATCTCCATGACAGCCTGTCCTGTGCTGTGGCATCCCCTGCACCTCTTTCCCTGCAGGCTGCAGACATCCCCCCTGCTGCCCCACCTTGCTCTTGTCTGAGCATCTTCCTTCCTTCGCTGAGATCTCTGCATCCTCCCCAGCTGTTCCTTGAAGCACAAAGCCTTGGGCTGATGCAGACTCCCTCTGCTGACCTGCTCCACCACAGCACTGCCCTTCCAGTCACATTCCTTTTTGCTCATGTCCAGCCTGGACCTCCCCAGCTGCACTTTGGGCCATTATTTCTTTATCAAGCTCTTTCTCACTATGCAGAAAACCTCCACCACCTCTGAAACCACCCTTCAAGCACTCTCAGGCTACTCCTGCACTGCTGCAACCTCCCCAGCGCTGCAGGGCCAAAGCAGCCCACGTCCGTCAGTATCCCACACCATGTGCACAAGGTGCTGAACCTGCCTTGGCAGAGCCCTGCACTCTCCAGTTCCTCCCTGCTTCTCAAAACTGGGAAACCACACACTGGCACACCCAGGTGTGTGTGGGGTCACACCAGTGCTGAACCGAATGGGATGAGAACTCCATGTGTCTGGGTCCCCACGCTCCTCCTCATGCAGCCCCGTATGCAGCTGCCTTGTTCATGGAGAGCGTGCACCACGGGCTGGTGTGGGGACCTTGGAGTGCCCAGGCCCTTCTCCTCAGGGTCACTGATCAGCATGTCAGGTCCTGCTCTGTCCTTATGGATGGGTTTGTTCTCCTGCCCCTGGATAGAACTGGTCACTTCCTCTTATCAAACCCGAACCTGAGTGAACACCAGATTTTCTCAAAGTTGCTGCTCTCCCTGGACTGAAGCTCCATTTACTCAGCTATTGATGTTTTCATGCAAATGGTTTAACCTGATTAGGGTGTCTCTCCCAAGACAACAGGATAAGGAGCTACAGGGCACTACAAACACCATCTCCTGGAGAAAGTGTGGGCTATTGGGGGTCTGGTACTTATAATACCAGAGGTCTGGATTCAAAGGGGTAGTTTTTCTTCATGTGGAAAAGCAGCAGGAATGTGTGGAGCTCTGCCTGGGGACAGACAATGTCAGCTGAAGGTTGAGGAGTCAGCAAGAGAGGGCAGAACAACATGGGCAATGTTGTGGTGACTGGACATCAGCTACAGACTCACTGATGAGGCAGAGGAATTAGATGAGGCCTCCTTCAGACAAATGAAAGAAACCTCATGTTTCCAGGGCGGTGTCCTCGTGGCAGACCTGAGATATCCCAATATCTGCAAGGAACCAGCCATCCAGGAGGGGCTGGAGCTCATTGACAACATCTTCCTGACACGGGTGACTGAGAAGTCAGTGGGGTGAGGTGTCCTGTGGGACTTCACACTTACAAACCAGGAAGAGTTGATCAGGATGGAACAGTCAGGGATCTGAAAGTGAAGCTGAGGCTCCTAGGAGATGATAACAAGGCAAAGAGCAGGATTTCAGGAGAGCAAGCTTTGGCCTGCTGAGGGATCTGCTTGGGTCCTATGTGATATGACCTTGGTGTCTGCAGTACTTTTCTTTCACATCTCCTCCCTCCTCTCTCCCACTTGCTGTTGTGCAGCGTTTTTTACCTTTTCTCAAATACAATATCCCAGAGGTGCTGCCAGCATCACTGAGTGGCTCAGATTTGGCAAGGAGTGGGTCCATTTGGAGCCAGCTGAAATCAGCTGTCTGATGTCAGTCGAACACCTGTTGTCTTCTCAGAGAGGTGACAACTGTAGCACAACCACACTCACCCCCAGTTCCAAGACTTTGCCATGTAAACCCAGTACAGGGTGACAGCGCGTTGGGTTTTGCAAACTACTGGATCATGGAAAAGATCTTCTGTCAGCAACCTGAAGAAGTCACCAGTCAATGAGCAGTTTCCTATGGGGAACTGTAATTGCCCTGACATTCACTGGCCTGGCAAAGTGGCAGGTGCCAACAGTCCAGAGGATCTTGTGACAACTTCTTAACATGTCTGCTTGGTGAGCAACAAAGGTGATTCGCACCTGGATCTGGAAGTGGGAAACAAAGAAGAGCTGGTGAGAGATGTGAACATCAGTGTCCACCTTGGCTGTTGCGACCAGGAAACAGTGGGGTCCCAGGCACCAGAGGGGAGGGAGGAAGGCCAGCAGCAGAGCTCAGGCTGGTGGACTCCAGACTTTCACATACCGTGGACAGCGGCCGATAGAGGTGGGGACATAGAAGTAGGTCTGAAGTGTGAAGGAGCTCAGGAAATCTGATCAGCCTTACAGGACAGCCTGCTCCTAAGCACAAGAATGATCTCTCTGAGTTCCCATGAAAAGAAGCATTTATCTCGTGAGGCTGCCCATTTGAACTGTTGGAGCTCCAGAGCAAAAAGGCAGCACACAGGAGGTGGAAGCAGGGGAAGCTGCAAAGGAGGAATTTAGAAAGCTTGTTCATGGATGTGGGGATGATGCCAAAGCTGCCCTGGATTTGATACCTGCGGGGAGGCTGAGGGCAGCAAGATGAGCTGATATAGCTTCATTTGCAGTTAAATAGAGAGGGCGATTGTGGGCCTGCTGCTGCACTTCTTAAGAGTAGAATCAGACAGGACTGAGGGTCTTCATGGCTTCTTTGCCTCCATCTTCACCAGAAAGGTCTCCTGGGACTTTGTTCCTGAAGGCAGGAGTCTGGAGAACACCAGCAGTGGATGGGGCTCAAGTCAGGGCTGACCTGAGCAAACTCAGACACCATTACAGAACAGGAGTTGGGTCACTTGACCAGCTCCCTGAACACAAGTATCACTGTGCTGTGGCACATGAGGTTCCCAAGAACTTCCACGTATTGGTCCGGAGTTGTGTGATTCCTCTTGAGGTGTCCTGGCCTATCTCCTCACTCACATGGTGATTTAGACACCCACTTTTCCAATACATTCAGTCTTATCCTGAGACGCTCCACATTAATATGAACAGGAAGCTGTCGATGCCAACTGTTCTGGAAAGGGAGGGAAGAGAGAGCAGGGAAGGAAATAGAAGAAATTTGGCTTTATTGCTGTTTCTTGTGGAAATGCTCTCTGCTTGCCTGTTCCTGAAATCTCTCTCATCATCCACACAAGACTTGAAGCCTATAGGAAAATGATGCACAGAGCCTTGGCTTGTAAGAGTATTTTCAATGTTAATGAGCCCTCTGCTGCCATGATCCTGAACTGCAGATACTGAGAGAATGAACAAACCTCTGATGAAGTGAAAGGCAGAAGCAAACCCCAGGTTTCTGAGGGTGTTTGGGACCCCATGAAGGGCCATCACTGACACAGCTGTGAAGGAAACAACCAGTGCAGGTCCCTGTCCCTGGAGGCTGGTGAAGGAAAGACTTGGAGACACTGGTTACAGGTGGTGAGGGCCATGTGGAGGTGGCTCTGATGCCATGTCAGCCCTTGATGCTTGTTTGTCACCAGAATGGTTGAGCCCTTCCCTGGTAATTTTTTCTCAAATGTTTTTCAAGGCTTTTCCTGTTGTCAGTGTGAGTGTTTTGTGTTTTCCGGTGGGTTTTATGTCAAGTGCTGTTGCTTTAACTGCAAGGCTCTGGTTTTCTGTGGAGCTGGAAATGCCTGTGAATTCCTCACAACTCATCCACCTTCTTTGATACACCTGGCAATGGTCACCAATCACCTCAATGTCCCAGTCCCAAACTTGCTTGAATCCTCTATTTGGATCCATACCCATCACTCCAGGAGGTTCATGGATCCACCAGGCTCATGGATGATTCCTGAGGACCATCCAAGTGTGGGCAGTGTAAGAGAGGAGCAGAGCAGGGTCAGCTCATGGGCCATGACTGAGCACAGGCACCCCAGCAGCAGCCATTCCCCACCTCCCAGACACAGCCATGCCCACAGGATGCATATGTCACTGCCATACATGATTAGCCCAAGAGAGGCCTTTCTTCCTTCCATATTCCCAGGAAATTCTTCCTCCTGTTCCTCCTCCACCTGCAGACATCAACTGCTTTCCATTTCTGGGCTCAGACATGGCTGGAAGGGTTCACTAAAGCCATCAGCCATCTCACTGCTTCTCCCTGACATGCCCTGACCCTCTCCCACACCTACACATAGCCAAGCACGGCTGCTCAGGGCCTCCCGCTCTTCAGAAGAGGCCTCAAGCTTCTTGGTTCTTCCTGGTGCTTGTTATAAACTTCCTCGCTCTCTCCAGAGTTCATGGTGAGCTTTCTTGTTCATAACATCCCCTTTATTACCATGTCTTACTAAGTGGTTGTGTTTTTATGATCATTTGTGCAGAAAGGGCAGTCACAGGACAGCACCCAATGTGTCAAAACTGATGTAGAGTGAAATGCCCTAAAGACCTGATGACTTACCCCTGTTTCTGTGTCTCTCCTGGAAGGAGTCTGTCCCGAGAAGGGGACCCAGCTACTGCCACTCTCTGCAGAGGCACATGAGCAGTGTCCGTGCACCTGGGGACACAAAGGGTGACGTTTGCCAGACCACCCTTCATCTGATCCACGTAGATGTGTTCTTTTGGATGGGGTATCATGCCTTATAGTGCAAATATCTATTTAATTGTCATTGCCAGAGGGGCTATCACAGATACAGAGTACTATTTTACAGATATTTAAATATTAGCCTGGTAAACTTTTATTTTTCTTTAAAAACTGACATTCCTAGACGTATTACACAAACACTTGAAGGATGCTTTTTAACATGATTGTCCACAGAAGGCCCACCAGCTGTGCAGCTCAAGGAATTGGATGCCAGATTTCAAGGGCAGGATGGTTTGGGCTCTGTCTTGTGATCTGGAAACTGAAACGTGCTCCCATCTCCCAGCCCCTTGCCCTCCTCAGTGGGGGCTGTGAGACATTCTGACAGCAGGAAACACAGGTCAACCAGGCGTGGTGGTAGAGCTGCTCTCTATGTGAGAGAGCAACTGCAATGTACTAAATTCTGCCCAGGAGCGGATGAGGAACGAGTTGAGACTGTATGGGTCAGGATCAAGGGGCAGGCTGGCAGGGGTGATACGGTTGTAGGTGTCTATTACAGGCCACCAGATCAGACTGAAGAAGTTGATGAGGCCTTCTATGCGCAGCTGAGAGTGGCCTCACAGTCACAGGCCCTGGTTGTTGTGGGGGATTTTAACTTCCCTGATGTTTGCTGGAAGGACCATTCAGCCAGCCAGCCACAGTCCAGGAGGTTCCTCCAGTGCATTGATGATAACTTCCTCATGCAGATGGTGGAGGAGCCGACCAGGAGAGGTGCACTGCTGGATCTCATCCTCACTAACAAAGAGGGTCTGGTCGAAGCAGTAAAGGTCGAGGGCTGCCTGGGTTGCAGTGACCACGAGATGGTGGAGTTCAGCATCTCGTGTGGCAGGAACAGAATAGCAAGTAGAATTGCAACCCTGGACTTTAGCAGGGCTGACTTCAGCCTTTTCAAGCAATTGCTGGGGGAAATCCCATGGGCAAGACTGCTTGAAGGAAAAGGGGCCCAAGAGAGCTGGATTGCATTCAGAGATTGCTTCTTCCACGCTCAGGATCAGAGCATCCCCACACGTAGGAAGTCGAGGAAGGGAGCCAGAAGGCCTGCGTGGTTGAATAGGGATCTGTTGGGTATGCTCAAGCAGAAGAGGCAAGTTTACAGGTCATGGAAGCAGGGGTTGGCCACTTGGGAGGAATATAAGGCTGCTGTTAGAGGATGCAGGAGGGCAGCTAGGGTAGCCAAGGCCTCCTTAGAATTACAGCTGGCGAGAGGGGTCAAGGACAGCAAGAAGAACTTTTTCAAATACATAGCAGATAAAACTAATACCAGAGGCAATGTAGGCCCACTGATGAATGAGGTGGGTGTCCTGGTGGCAGAAGACACAGAGAAGGCAGAATTGCTGAATGCCGCCTTTGTCTCTGTCTACTCCGCTGGAGGCTGTCCTGGGGAACCCTGTACCCCTGAGACCCCGGATGAAGCCAGGTTAATGGAGGAGTTTGCTTTAGTCGATGAGGACTGGGTTAGGGAACAATTAAGTAGTCTGGACGTCCATAAATCCATGGGTCCAGATGGGATGCATCCGCGGGTGCTGAGGGAGCTGGCTGAAGTCATTGCTAGACCGCTATCCGTCATTTTTGCCAAGTCTTGGGAAACGGGAGAGGTGCCCGAGGATTGGAGGAAAGCAAATGTCACTGCAGTCTTCAAAAAGGGCAAGAAGGAGGACCCGGGTAATTATAGACCGGTCAGCCTCACCTCTGTCCCTGGGAAAGTAATGGAACAGCTTATCCTTGGTGTTATCTCAAGGCACATCAAGGATAAGAGGGTCATTAGGGGCAGTCAGCATGGCTTTACCAAGGGGAAGTCATGCTTGACCAACCTCATAGCCTTTTATGAGAATGTACCAAGGTGGATGGATGATGGCAGAGCGGTGGATGTGGTCTACCTTGACTTCAGTAAAGCCTTTGACACAGTCCCTCACAGCATCCTCACAGCTAAATTGAGGAGGTGTGGTCTAGACAATAGAGTAGTGAGGTGGGTTGCAAACTGGCTTAAAGAGAGAAGCCAGAGAGTGGTGGTCAATGGTGCGGAGTCCAGTTGGAGGCCAGTATCTAGTGGAGTGCCTCAGGGGTCAGTACTGGGGCCAATATTATTCAATATATTCATTAATGATTTAGACGAGGGAATTGAGTGTACTATCAGCAAGTTTGCTGATGACACTAAGCTGGGAGGAGTGGCTGACACGCCAGAAGGCTGTGCTGCCATCCAGCGGGACCTGGACAGGCTGGAGAGTTGGGCGGGGGATAACCTGATGGAATTTAACAAGGGAAAGTGTAGAGTCCTGCATCTGGGCAGGAACAATCCCAAGTTCCAGTATAGGTTGGGGCATGACCTATTAGAGAGCAGTGTAGGGGAAAGGGACCTGGGGGTCCTGGTGGACAACAGGATGACCATGAGCCAGCACTGTGCCCTTGTGGCCAGGAAGGCCAATGGCATCCTTGGGTGTATTACAAGGGGGGTGGTCAGTAGATCGAGAGAGGTCCTCCTTCCCCTCTACTCCACCCTGGTGAGACCCTATCTGGAATATTGTGTCCAGTTCTGGGCCCCTCAGTTCAAGAAGGACAGGGAACTGCTGGAGAGGGTCCAGCGTAGGGCAACAAAGATGATTAAGGGAGTGGAGCATCTCCCTTATGAAGAAAGGCTGAGGGAGCTGGGGCTCTTTAGTTTGGAGAAGAGGAGACTGAGGGGTGACCTTATTAATGTTTATAAATATATAAAGGGTGAGTGCCATGAGGATGGAGCCAGGCTCTTCTCAGTGGCAAACAATGATAGGACAAGGGGCAATGGGATCAAGCTGGAACACAAGAGGTTCCACTTAAATTTGAGAAAGAACTTCTTCTCAGTGAGGGTAACAGAGCACTGGAACAGGCTACCCAGGGAGGTTGTGGAGTCTCCTTCCCTGGAGACATTCAAACCCGCCTGGACACATTCCTGTGCGACCTCACCTAGGCGTTCCTGCTCCAGCAGGGGGATTGGACTAGATGATCTTTTGAGGTCCCTTCCAATCCCAAACATACTGTGATGCTGTGATACTGTGATAATTGAAGGCTGTGATTGCATCAGGCAAAGGCAAAGAGCAGCAGCTCTGATGCTGAGAAAACCCTTGGTTTGTTTCATGAAGGACAATGGCCAAGCCTTGAGCCCCTGCCTCTAGGAAGGGAGATCCTGTCCCCCACGTGTGGCTCAGGACTCTTCCTGGGGATATGGGGAGTGCGATGCCCAGTGCAGGACAATGGTGTGACACTCCCTGGGGGTGCAAGGAGGCAATGGGGTGCCATGGCCATGACAACCATGTGTCTCCTCTTAGGCCTTGGGACACAAGCCAAAGCCAAGAGGATGAAGACCTTGGCTCTTTCAGGGACATCCAGCCTTGCCAGTGCCCTTGGCCATCTCCACCATGGTCCATCCTGCACTGTCCCAGGCCTGTGGCTGTTTCCCCACAGGCTGCAGACACCCCATGTGCTTCCCCACCTTGTTCTCACCCTAGTGTGTCCCCATCTGTGCTGCTGTCTCTCCATCCTCACCAGCTGTTCCTTGAAACACAAAGCCATGGCTGATCCAGAGTCCATCTCAATGACCACAGCCATGTGCTCAGAATGACATTTCTTTATCCTGAGCTCCACTCTGGACCTCCAGAGCTGCAGTTTCTGATGCTTTTCCTTTCTCATGCTGTTTCCATCTACTAAAAAGAAAAAGTGCCATCATCTTGGAAAGTGATTTTCAACATTTCTGAAGCTACTACTACCTTTTCTTGTCATGATTTTATCACAGCCACCAACTAAGACCATGAGAGCTGCTCACATCCTGCTCCCAGTCCTCAAGTGGGATAAGAGAGAGAAATGAAAGGGAAGAGAGAAACCTGTGAGTTTATAAAAAAATATAATAAGACAATGAAAATAATACACTGCTACTTCTAATATGCTTATACTAAAATACACATAAAGTAAAATATATGATACTCAGTGCAATCCCCCACATAACTCCAGTTGTGCTGAGCAGGCAGCCCCAAAGAAGAGAGCACCCTGGTCCTGAACAGCTGATCCCAGCAAGAGAAAGTAAAAGTGCAAAAGGCAGAGAGGCCCAAGGGCCAAATGAGAATCAGGAAAACATCATAAAACTGCACTAACACTGAACTCCCAATAGAATGGAACTTCCAAACAGAGTCAACCAAAGTAGCCAGCAAACCAAGAGTAACTGGCTGGAAAAGACATCTCCAGCTTTATACCAAGCATGACACTAATGGTAGAGAAGAGCTCATTGATTGACCTGGATGTCAATCAAGGTGCTGCCCTGTCTGTGCCCCCTCCTGTCAATTCGCACCTGCAGCTGGACTCTAAAGAAGTCCTTGGTTTCACTGACAATAGTCCAGGTAAATTAAATAGAAATAGATAAATTAAATTAAGAAAATAGGAACACTTGGTCCTGAACTACAAGAGAAAGCAAAAGGGCAACAGGTAAAAAGGTGCAAAGGCCAACTGCACTATGGCAAAATGGCAAAAGGCTGAACTAACATTGAACTCATGACAGAATGAAACTTCTGAATGGAACGACCAAACCAGCTGTAATACCCAAAGTAACGGATGTAACAAGCCCTAAAAGCTGGCTCCAGCTTTAGAATGAGTATGATGCTAATCATAGGGAATATTTCATTGATCAGCCTGCATGTCAATCCAGGTGCTGTCCTGTCTGTGTCCCCTCCTGCCAATTTGCATCCCCAACTGGATGGCCAAAGAAGTCCTTGGTTTCCCTGACAACAGCCGAGATCTCAGTGAGTTCTGACATTCCTTTCATAGCAAATGGCAAACACTGTGAAGCTGCTAAAAGACAGAATTAACTCCATCCCAGGGAAGAAACAGCGTTATCTCACTGTTCTCGTAGTAAATCTAAACAAAAGACTGTACTGGCTGTGAAGGAGAAAGGTTCAAAATGCATGAAGGAAATTAACTCAATTTCAGTAAAACCAGCACGTTTCCTCAGCCTCCTCTTCACCAGGCTAAAGAAGTTTGGGTCTCTCAGCATCTCCACACATGACCCAGACTTTCTCTGGCCACACGACAGCTCCTCCCTGTTCCTCCAGAATGGGGAACCTCACACTGGGACACACCCCTCCAGATGTGACCACACGAGTGCTGAGTCACGATGGACAATAACTGCCCTTGTCTGGGTGGCCACGACCCTCCCAGTGCAGCCCAAAGTGCTCATGGGTATATTCCTGTTTAGCACCACTGAGAACTGGCTGAACATCCAGGCTCAGAGGGTTGTGAGTAGTGGCACAAAGCCCAGCAGGAGGTACCATGAGGACTGAAGGACACTATATCCCTACCCAACATCTCCTCCCCACAGGTGTCTCTTGGGTCCCTGGAACCACCTCAGTGACAAGGGGGAGAGCACTTCCTGTATGAGGTGGAGGAGATGGGGACTGGAATGAGGGATCTGGGGAGCTTCTCCTGGTTGTTTGTGCAGCAACAAGCTGTGCTGAATATTTGGAGAGAGGAACTCTTCCTAAGGGCCTCCAAAGGGCTTGGGGATGGTCTACAGTTTCCTATATGCTGCCTTTTCTGGTGGAGGCCACAGAGGCTGCCAGCCCTTTAGGGGACCCAGGACAGGCCTTGTCCTTTCTCTGGTCACAGCTGGACCCCAGTTCTCCAGCTCAGCCCCAGCTCAGGAGCCTTGTCTAGGGGTGACTTTTGGGGTAAGGTTGACAAGAGGGATGCATAAGTTTGTCTTAAGAACATGTGATGAGCACCAGGACTGAAATACCAGAGCAAAATGATGTGGCTTCTGGGTGAATACTTTCTGCAGTGCAAGTCCTGACGCAGGGTCTCAGACTTGCTTTCCATGCCACCCTTCATGAGGGATGATGCACTAAGGGATGGCAAGTGGGGGACACCAATCCTTCTCCAGCTACTTCCCAGGCCTGGTGAAGCACCAGGGCAGCAAGGATTTCTGGCCCTGCACCCTAAACTCTAGGTATAATCATGGGGCAGCTGAACACCAGCATTTTTCTCTCCAAGGCCATTTCCAGCCCAGGTCAGCTCCTGTCTGACCTCCCCCATTCCTCTTCTGATCTGCTCTGGTGCTCCTAGTCCCATCCTGTTCTCCCCACAGTGCCCCAAACCGGCAGTGATGCTCTGCAGAGCAGGTTGGCTGCAGAACCATGGGGTGACTGCACACTGGTTGTGCTGCTCAGTGAGGGACACAGATGCAGCTGGATGGGCTGCACTGTCACTGAGCTCTTTCCTGGGGGTCTAAAGCTCTGGAATGGGTCCAGAGCATTTCTTGGGACTCATGGGGTTTTTCGCTCATTTCTGTTCAGCAATCCCTTCCTTGTCCTTCAGGTTCCTGGAAACTGGTGCAGGAAGACATGTCCTATCCCTTTCCCAGGGACAGAGGTATGCTGGCCACCCCTTCATTCTTCAAATTCTCCTTCCGGCCCTTCTTGAAGATGGGTTTGACATCTTCCTTTCCTGAGGACCTCAGAACTTCTCTGATTCTGCTGTCACTCTTGGTAGCACAATCCAGAATCATGGGCAAGGGTGACAGAGCACTTGAAATGAGCCTGTCCCAGCAGCTGAGATGAATCTCACTGGGCCACTGAGGTTTGTTCCTGGAATCACACACAGAAATGCCACGGTTCCAACAGGCATCCATATCTGAGTTGGTCTCAGGACTCCTTCTGCACCCAGGGATGCTCACAGACAGAGTCTGACCCTTTTGCACATAAAGGCCGTAGTCTCAGTTTCTTTCTGGCCTCCTGTTGCCACTCCAAAGGGATGTGAGAAACCTCAGCCCTGTGCTGTGCCACCTGCTCTGCACTCATCTGAGGTGTCCTACATCATGAGGAATGGACACGGGGACATCAGTTCAAGGAAGAAGATCCCAGTGGGTTGTTTCCCCTGGGCTGTTACTCCCAATGTGAAGTGACCTTGAGACACAGTCTGTGCCACAGGCCTTCATGGAACCCCCAGGAATAGCTGCTGTCGTTAGTGTTCACCTGGATTCATCTCACCTCTCGTACATGATGTGCATGCTCACATCTCATCTCTGCAATGCAGACATGGATTTCTGACCTACTCATTCAGTGTCCATCCATGGAGGGAAGAGCAATGTCTGTGAGCTGGGGAGAGAGGCCAGGGCTGGTAGTGCGGGGCCAGACCATGACGATGCCCTGGGGCAGATGCTGTGGTGTGTCCAGTGCACAGGGGCACAGCCCAGTCCCTGCTCTGCTGGTCCTGCAGGTCTCTGGCAGGAGGCCTGGCTGTGAGAGGACACTGCTGTGTGCCAGCCCTGCACACACACACTGATCAGCTGAACAGTGGTGTTTCATATGTGGGTCACTTTCTTGGGCATGTTCTTGAGAGAACCTTTGTAAGAAGACCTAAACCTTGAATCCCTGTCCATAGGAAATCACCTTTCTATCTGGAAAGGCTGTTGTGAGGCCAGCTCTGTCACAGCAGTGCCCATTGCCTGTCCCTGCCTGCACTCACAGCACTGACACACAGCAGGACGGGGACCAAGCTGCCAGAGCACTCAGGCCTTGCACCAACACAAGGGGTGAGAAGGAGAGTGTGGGAGTGGAACCAGAACAGCTCTGGAAGGCCAAGTACTGGTTCTCCCTGGCTCTACTGCCATGAGAGAGCTCTTTTCCCTTCCACCCATTCACACGGGAACTGTCCCTGCAGCTCCAGAAAGGTCTTGAAGTTAAGATGCCAGTAGAAAAAAAATTGTTGAAGGTCGTTTATTTTACTTGAACACAGAAAACATGAATTCCTCACTGACACAGCCACTCAGTGAGAAAAGAAAAGCAAGCAGCGAATTGCAAAGGGAATTAAAATATTTTCATACTAAACAAACAAAAGGAGAAACAAAAAATACTGCAGACAGGATGAATCTGCAATGAGTTAGACTATAACACTTATATAGAACAAGACAGAGCCAGTTTATAGCTTCAGAAATAATCCAGTCATCTGTTTCCTCAGGGCATCCTTGAGCTCCTGGTTCCTCATGCTGTAGATGAGGGGGTTCACTGCTGGAGGCACCACCGAGTACAGAACAGACACCACCAGATCCAGGGATGGGGAGGAGATGGAGGGGGGTTTCAGATAGGCAAAGGAACCTGTACTGATAAACAGGGAGACCATGGCCAGGTGAGGGAGGCAGGTGGAAAAGGCTTTGTGCCGTCCCTGCTCAGAGGGGATCCTCAGCACGGCCCTGAAGATCTGCACATAGGACAGTATGATGAAAACAAAACAGACAAATGTTACTAATACACTAACCAACAGAAGCCTGACTTCCCTGAGGTAGAACCATGAGCAGGAGAGCTTTATGATTGAGGTGATTTCACAGAAGAACTGGTCCACAGCATTGCCCTTGCACAGTGGTAGTGAAAATGTATTGGCCGTGTGCAGCAGACCACTGAGAAACCCAGTGGCCCAGGCAGCTGCTGCCATGTGGACACAAGCTCTGCTGCCCAGGAGGGTCCCGTAGTGCAGGGGTTTGCAGATGGCAATGTAGCGGTCGTAGGACATGATAGTGAGAAGGTAAAATTCTGCAGAAGCTAAAAAGACAAAGAGAAAGAGTTGTGCAGCACATCCTGCAAAGGAAATGACCCTGGAATCCCAAAGAGAGTTGGCCATGGATTTGGGGAGAATGGTGGAGATGAAGCCCAGGTCGAGGAGGGCGAGGTTGAGCAGGAAGAAGTACATGGGGGTGTGGAGGTGCTGGTCCCAGGCTATGGTGGTGATGATGAGGCCGTTGCCCAGGAGGGCAGCCAGGTAGATGCCCAGGAAGAGCCAGAAGTGCAAGAGCTGCAGCTCCCGTGTGTCTGTGAACGGCAGGAGGAGGAACTGGGTGATGGAGCTGCTGTTGGACATTTGCTGCCTGTGGGCATGAGGACCTGTGCAAGGAGGAAAGGACAGCGACAAGTTAGGGGAGACTTCTCTGAGGAAAATAAACAGGCTGTTTCTCATGGAAAACCCCCTCCCTGATGGAGGGATGTTTCTGTTCATTCTCTCTTTCTTCCAAGTGAGGAAAACAGTTCATCACAGTTTAAAATGTAGTTTAGGAATCTAGTTTCCATGAACACAGCTCTGGGGGAAATGCCCCTGT
Organism: Patagioenas fasciata; assembly: GCF_037038585.1. NCBI lineage: Eukaryota > Metazoa > Chordata > Aves > Columbiformes > Columbidae > Patagioenas > Patagioenas fasciata. Next base: position 1,969,326 of record NC_092528.1, read on the forward strand.
GTAGGTGTCAGACCAAAAACTGAACCACACTCCCACCCCAACCGCCGAGAACAAGAGCAGCATGGACAGGTGGAGAAACAGGGAAGGACACTGCAGTGCTACCAGAAAATAAAGCAAGGACAGAAAGGCAGACGGGCATGCTGTGGAACCTTCTCCTTACCCGGCTGTGCTGCTCCCACTCACTTAATGACACTGTAGAGCAAGTACTTTTAGCACCTTTTTTGTGTATCACGTCCCAGGAACCCTTCACCTGGAGGTCCAGCTGCTGAGGTGGGGACTCATGACCTGGACCCCATGGCTTTGGGGCAGAGGCTCTGCTGGGGAGAAGACAAGGGGGTTGCACTGGGAAATGTGTCTGCAGTCGAGAGGATGTGAAAGAGGTTCCTAAATCCCATGTCCATCATTTCTGGTAGCAGTTAACTCTTCCTGCCCATACCTGTGCTGCCTGCAGCTGTGTCTATGTCCGTGGGTCTGCTCCCTGTCAGTGTCACAGACCCCGTCCCACCCGCTGTGTGCTCAGCTCTGTCCTGCTCACACCTCCTGGCACTGCCCAGGGGCAGCTCTGTGTGTGCAGGGGCTCAGGAGCAGCTCAGACAAGTCCTAACGAGAACTGGGGTCTCAGTGTCTTCTCCAAGGAGAGAAATAAATCCCCATCTCCCACTGCACACCCAGATAACCAAGAGTGGAAAACTGAAAGCACAGACTCCTTCCCTTGCAGCTGTTGCTGTCTTGATGTTGTGGTTCAGAAGGACTCTCTGTAGTGTCTGTGGAGTGATCTGGAGCTCTGAGCAGCCCTGACCCACACAGCACCCTCTCCACAGCAGAAGCACCTTTCTTGCCCTTATGGGCGAACGCTCATTTCCCCAGCAGCTTCTGCCATGGGATCTCCCCGGGCAGGCTGAGCGCTGACCCTGGCAGGCGGCAGAGTCCCTGTCCCGGCACAGCCCTGGGGTGCAGGGACCCTGCTCTGCAGGAAAGCCCTGGGCACCCCTTGGTGCTCACCTGGCTTCACAGCTGTTCAACATTGCCTGACAAGAGCCACCTCCTTACAGATCCCACCAGCTGTGCCTGTGCCAGTTTTAGGAGATGCCTCCTGGAGCTACAGTTGCATTGCCCTGCACCCAGAGACTTACCATGGCAAGGGCTGCAAAGGTTTCTCATGCAGTGAGCTCTCAGTCATCCTCCCAATCCTGACCACCTTTCATCTCTCTCTGCCTTGCTCGTCTCCCTGAGATCCCCAGGCAGAGCCCTCAGCCCTGCTGCGCTGTGCAGAGGAGCTGCTCCTGGGCAGAGCTGTCTCTCTGCAGCGGTGCCGCTTGCCAGGAGCTCCCTCTGTCCCAGGAGCCCAGCCCAGCTCAGCAGCACAGGAGCAGCCCAAGACGCTTTAATGACCCCTCTGGTGGTTTTGGTGCTGAGTTGATGGACCTCAGACACAAAAAAGAATTTTAAGAAACCTTTCAAGAAGTCAAAGTCTGATGCAAACTCCAAAGTTTCTTGTAACGTTAATGAGTCCCACTGAGGGACACAACTGAGAAATCATTCTGAAGGTCAGTTAGAGAAGAAAACTGGAAGCAGTGATGACAGATCAGGAAAAGTAAAGGCATCGCTTGTGCTGAGTAAACCTGGTTGTGTTTTACTAGCCAAAGGGCCAAGCCCTAACCCCCGCCCTGGGAAGTCAGATCCTGTCTCTCCCACATTGCCCAGGGCCCTTCCTGGACAGTGTGATGTGGGGCTGTGCAAGGCCAAGGGCAGGACTATGGTCCCACACCTCCCAGGTTCCTGGCTGGGGACAAGGAGGCCAGGAAGCCCCTGTGCTGGAAGGACAAGGTGTCTCCTCACAGGCCTCAGAGGTGGAGACAACAACCATAGCCAAGGGGAGAAGGAGCTCATGTCTGGTGGGGGCTTTCAGCCTCTTTACATCCCTTGGTCATCTCCACGAAAGCCTGTCCTGTGCTGTGGCATCCCGTGCACCTGTTTCCCTGCAGGCTGCAGACATCCCCCCTGCTGCCCCACCTTGCTCTTGGCTGAGCATCTTCCTTCCTTTGCTGAGATCTCTCCATCCTCCCCAGCTGTTCCTTGAAGCACAACGCCTTGGGCTGATGCAGACTCCCTCTGCTGACCTGCTCCACCACAGCACTGCCCTTCCAGTCACATTCCTTCCTGCTCATGTCCAGCCTGGACCTCCCCAGCTGCACTTTGGGCCATTATTTCTTTCCCATGCTCTTTCCCACTATGCAGAAAACCTCCACCATCTTTGAAACCACCCTTCAAGCACTCTCAGGCTACTCCTGCAATGCTGCAGCCTCCACAGCACCACTCGGCCAAAGCAGCCCAGGTCCCTCAGCATCCCACACCATGTGCACAAGGTGCTGAACCTGCCTTGGCAGAGCCCTGCACTCTCCAGTTCCTCCCTGCTTCTCCAAACTGGGAAGCCGCACACTGGCACACCCCTGTGTGTGTGGGGTCACACCAGTGCTGAACCGAATGGGATGAGAACTCCAGGTGTCTGGGTCCCCACGCTCCTCCTCATGCAGCCCCGTGTGCAGCTGCCTTGTTCATGGTGAGCGTGCACCACGGGCTGGTGTGGGGACCTTGGAGTGCCCAGGCCCTTCTCCTCAGGGTCACTGATCAGCGTGTCAGGTCCTGCTCTGTCCTGATCGATGGGGTTATTGTCCCACTCTGATACAGCACTGGTCACTTCATCTTGTCAATATTCAGAGTTATCTGATGGGTCAATAACAGATGCATGGAGCTCTGCCTGGGGACAGACAATGTCAGCTGAACATTGAGGAGGGCAATGTTGTGATCAGTGGACATCAGCTACAGACTCACTGGTCAGGAAGAGGAATTAGATGAGGCCTCCTTCAGACAAATGAAAGAAGCCTCATGTTTCCAGGGCAGTGTCCTCCTGGCAGACCTAAGATATCCCAATATCTGCAAGGTACCAGCCATCCAGGAGGTTTCGGACCTCATTGACAACATCTTCCTGACACGGGTGACTGAGGAGTCAGTGATGTGAGCTGCCCTGTGAGACTTCACACTTACAAACCAGAAAGAGGTCAGGATGGAACAGTCAGGGATGGGAAAGTGGAGCTGAGGCTCCTAGGAGATGATAAGAAGGCCAAGAGCAGGATTTCAGGAGAGCAAGCTTTGGCCTGCTGAGGGACCTGCTTGGCTCCTATGGGATATGACCTTGGTGTCTGCAGTGCTTTTCTCTCATATCTCCTCCCTCCTCTCTCCCACCTGCTGTTGTGCAGCGTTTTTGACGCTTTCTCAAATACAATATCACAGGGGTGCTGCCAGCATCACTGAGTGGCTCAGATTTCGCAAGGAGTGGGTCCATTTTGGAGCAGCTGAAATTAGCTCTGTCTGACGTTGGTCAAACTCCTGTTGTCTTCTCAGAGAGGTGACAACTGTAGCACAACCACACCCACCCCCCGTTCCAAGACTTTGCCATAAACCCAGCACAGGGTGACAGTGCGTTGGATGTTACAAAATAATTGATCGTGAAGAAGAAATTGTAAAGATCTTCTTTCAGCAATGCATGAAAGTCTCCAGGTTCCTATGGGGAACTATAATTGCCATGACAGTCACTGGCTGCAGGTGCCAACAGTCCAAAGGATCTTGGGCCAAATGCTTAAGAGGGCTGCCTGATGGGCCATCAAGGGTGATGCTCACCTGGATCTGGTACCAACGAAGAAGGAAGAGCTGGTGAGGGATGAGAACATGAGTGTCCACCTTGGCTGTTGTGACCAGGACACAGTGGGGTCCCAGGCACCAGAGGGGAGGGAGGAAGGCCAGCAGCAGAGCACAGGCTGGTGGGCTCCAGAGGAGAAGACTTTGACATACTGGGGGATGGCAGGTAGAGCTGGTGATGTGGTAAAGTCATGGAGGGTGAAGGAGCTCAGGAAATCTGATCAGCCTTATAGGACAGCCTGCTCCAAGCACAAGAACGATCCCTCCGAGTACCCATGAAAAGAAGCATTTATCTCGTGAGGCTGCTCCTCTGAACTGATGGAACTCCAGGGCACAAAGGCAGCGCACAGGAGGTGGAAGCAGGGGAAGCTGCAAAGGAGGAATTTAGAAACCTTGGCCATGGATGCAGAGATGATTCCAAAGTTGCCCTGGACTTGATACCTAAAGGGGAGGCTGAGGGCAGCAAGATGAGCTGATACAGCTTCCTTACAAAAAAAAAAAAAGGAATAGACAGGGAGAACATGGGCTTGCTGCTGAACTTTATAGGGGCAGAATCAGACAGGACTGAGGTTCTTCATGGCTTCTTTGCCTCCATCTTCACCAGCAAGGTCTCCTGGGACTTTGTTCCTGAAGGCAGGAGTCTGGAGAACACCCAGCAGTGGATGGGGCTCAAGTCAGGGGTGACCTGAGCATACTCAGACACCATTACAGAACAGGAGATGGGTCACTTGACCAGCTCCCTGAACACAAGTGTCACTGTGCTGTGGCACCTGCCACAACCACCTCTTGGTCCAGAGGAGAGGAGTGTGATTCCTCTTGAGGTGTCCTGGCCTGTCTCCTCGGTCAAGTGATGCTTTAGGCACCGACTTCTCTGACATTCAGTGTTTATCAGGAGATTCTCTAGATCAATATTTATTGGAGATTGTTGATGCCAGCTGTTGTGGAAATTAGGGTTTTGGGAGGGGGATGGAAATATTAGAGATTTGGTTTTATTACTCTTTATTATGGAAATTCTCACTGTTTGGCTACAATTCTGAAATCTCTGAAATCATCCACACCAGACTTGAAGCCTTTAGGGAAGTTCTGCAGAGAGCATTGTCTTGTAAGGGCATTTTGGATGTTACTGAGCCCTCTGCTGCCACGATGCTGAACTGCAGGTACTGAAAGAATGAACAAACCTGTCATGACCTGAAGGGCAGAAACAAATCCCAAGTTTCTGAGGGTGTTTGGGACCCCACGAATGGCCATTGCTGACACAAGCAGTCCCTGTCCCTGGAGGCTGCTCAAGGAAACCCTGGAGACAATGGTCATAGGTGATAAAGGCGATGTGGAGGTGGCTCTGGTGCCACGTCAGCTCTTGATGTTGGTTCATCATCAGAATGGCCAAGCCCTGACCCCAGGACCAGACCAAGGAGACCCTTTCAGTCAAATGTTTCTCAGGCTCTGCCTGTGGTCACTGTGAGTGTTTTGTGTTTTGGGGGTGGGTTTGGTGCCAAGTGCTGTTGCTTTAACCACAAGGCTCTGGTTTTCTGAGGACTTGGCAATGTCTGTGAGGTCCCTCAAACCCATTCAACTTCTTTCATACAGCTGGCAGTGGTCACCAATCACCTGAGTTGTCCCAGTCCCAGACTTGCTTGAATCCTCTATTTGGATCCATACCCATCACTCCAGGACGTTCATACATCCTCCAGGCTCATGGATGATTCCTGAGGTCCATCCAAGTGTGGGCAGTGTAAGAGAGGAGCAGAGCAGGGCCAGCTCATGGGCCATGACTGAACACAGCCACCCCAGCAGCAGCCATTCCCCATCTCCCAGGCACAGCCAAGCCCACAGCATGCAAATGGCACTGCCATATATCCTTAGTCCAAAAAAGCCTACCTTCTTTCCGAAATCAACAACAATCTTTCTACCATTCCCCTTCGACCCCCAGATATCAGCCGCATTCGACTTGTGGCTCAGACATGGTTGTAAGGATTTGCTGAAGTCATCAGCCATCACCCTTTTCTACCCCACATCTCCTGACCCTCTCCCACACCACACATGGCTGGTCACTGCTGTTCAGGGCCTCGCGCTCTACAGAGGAGACCTTGAGCTTCTTGGCTCTTCCTGGTGCTTGTTATAATCTTCCTCACTCCATCCAGATCTCATGGTGAGATTTCTTGTTCATGACAGGGCCTTTGTAACCAACTCTTATGAAATGGTTGTCCTTCTGTGATCATCTGTGCAGAAGAAGTGATCAGAGAAAAGCACCAAATATGTCAAATCTGATGCCGAGTGAAGTGCAATAAAACCCTGTTGAGCCAGCCCCGTAGTTGTGTCTTTCCAGCAAGGAGTTTCTCCTGAGAAAGGGATCCAACCTCTGCCACTCTCTGCAGAGGCACATGAGCGGTGTCCATGCACCTGGGGACACAAGGAGTGACTTTTGCAAGATCACCCTCTATCTGGACCATTTAGATCTGTACCTGTGGATGGGGTATCAAGCCTTACAGTACAGCAGAGACTGGAGTTCTGAGCTCCCTTCAACTCCCTATGTGACAGTCTGTAAAATTAATTAACCCAGTGAAAAAGTTGGTTTTGATTCTCTTCACAGCCTGAAGCACCACATGGCTCAGGAGACAATCCAGGATACCCAACCAGCACTCACATGCTCTGCACTTAAATTTCAGGTGTTCCCGGGAATCTCAGCAGACACGGCACGCTGATATCTGGGTTCAAGGAGCTGGTCAAGAGCCTCGTCTGCATTTCTGTAACGGTGGCTTTGCTGCCTGGCTGATGTGCAGACTCTGTACATGGATGCTGACACCTCTTGAGCAACCTGCTCTGAAAGGATGAACAAGGTGGTGTTTTCTTTCTGGAAGGGTATTAGGACAGCAAACAAGAGGAAACTGGGTTGGAGGAAATGAAAAAGGATACAAAGGTTGTGATTAGGGCTGTTTATGGTTACTTGTAAAGCAGCCTTGCACCTCATGCGAATTATTTCTGCAATCAGAGGGAACCTGAGAGCTTCCTCCAAATCAGAAACATGAAGGGTAAGGAAGGAAGGACAGTGTCATTCAGTCTCTAAGGCACCTAAAGAGGTGTCTTGACCAACCTCCTCCTAAAAGCAGGGTCAGACCAGATTAGTGAGGAGTCTATACGAACACATTGTGGTAACTTTCTGATGTAGACTGGATGCACACTGCTGGGAAACAGCTTCCAGTGCTTGGCTGTCCTCAGGAATGGAAAGTTTCTCCCTTTATCTATTGTCCTTCTAAGCCAAACCATCCAGATTGCCTTTTACCCATCTACTTGCACAATGACACAGACCATAATACCCTAACTTCGGCACAAGCACATTGTGGGGGATGATGCTGAATGCCTTGCTGACTTCCAGGTAACAGACCATCAATGTTCTCCCCACATCCACAACCCCGTACTTTCCTCACAGAAAACAGAGGATGGACAGGCACAACCTGCCCTGGGTAAACCCCGTCACCTTCTCTTCCAGACACCCAGAAATGGGGTCCCAGTGGACATGTTCTGGGGCACAGCCCTTAGTTCCCCTGCTCACCCATTGGCCATTTTGAAAAGTGCACACACTGTGTGAGAACTGCCAGTGCTCAGGGAGTCCCCCCAGTCTCCATGAGCTTTCCAAGATGGTGGAGAGTGGCCTCCCTCTGACATTGTCCTGCTGTCTCAGCTCCTGAGATGCTGCCCCTGCTGTCCCATAGACTGGAAAGGATTGTGTTAGTTCCAGTGACCCCTGACTTGATCCTCATCCACTGCTGGTTGTTCTCCAGGTTCCTGTCTCAAGTCACAGAGGCCTGGGAGACCTTGCTGGAGAAGATGGAAGACAAGAGGACACAGGGATTCTTTCCCTTATTAAATTCGTCAGTGGGCACATGGTGTATTTGTTTCTCCTTCAACAGTTCCTGCAGTAGTAACAGCTCATTATGGGCCCTTGAATTGGACTGAGTTCTGATCTGGGCTGTTGCTGTGCTTGGAGGCTGCTGTCCTTGCAGACCAGATGAACTCACTTCTGCTACCCTGCCTGGCAGTTCATTCCACCCGTGTCACAGCTCTGTCTGCAGCACTGACAGCTCCAGCTCCCCAGTCAGGTCCCTGGCTGAGGACATTGCCTCACAACTGGGCTGGACCACCCCAGCTGTGGCACCAGCCCAGCTCTGACCTGCCACAAGAAACCTGGTACCAAGTGCCCAAGACCCCACGTGTGCAAAGGCTTTGCCTTAGAGCACAGACATGACATGGCCAAAGACTGATGAATGTCTCTCTAGGCCTACGAGTATAAAACCAGAATAAAATGCCTAAAGTCATTCAAATGAAGATATTCCTCCTCTAGCTTTGAGGAATTAGATACTTTGCTGTGAGATTCCTGGTGTCCTGTCTCATGATGGGACAAGAAAATATGATTCTCACAGTGATTTATTTTTAAAAACTAAATATACAGTGCTGTAAAGAAGTGTCTCTGAAGAGGAGAGAGAATCAACATCACTGATTACTTCAACTTTGAAGTTGTGCCCCTGGAGCCCCAGGGGCATGTGGAGGGAGCCCAGAGGGGACAGAGAAAGGGACATCATGGGCTGCTCCTGTGCTGCTGAGCTGGGCTGTGCTCCTGGGACAGAGGGAGCTCCTGGCAAGCGGCAGCGCTGCAGAGAGACAGCTCTGCCCAGGAGCAGCTCCTCTGCACAGCGCAGCAGGGCTGGGGGCTCTGCCTGGAGATGCTGACGGGAGAGCGGCCAGGCAGAGAGAGATTAAAGGCAATGTAGGTGGTTCGTTGCTGAGGATTCAATGAGACAAATCTTCACAGTTCTAACATGGTAAGTCTCTGGCTGTAGGACAATGCAGCTGCATTTCCTGGAGAGAGACCCTAAAGATGATACATCCTACAATTTACAGGATATGTCAGGTCTCTCTCACAGTATCTCTGTTGTAGAGAAGAACATACTCCAGAGCAGGGCTTCCCCGCGGCATCATCAATGGGAAAGGGCATCATGGCACCTTCTGCTGAGGGTGACTGCAGGGGGAGCTCCCAGGGGTGCCCAGGGCTGTCCTGCAGAGCAGGGTCCCTGCAGCCCAGGGCTGTGCCGGGGCAGGGACTCTGCCGCGTGCCAGGGTGAGCGCTCAGCCTGCCCGGGGAGACCCCAACAACAGTGGGGGGAGAAGCTGTCGCATGAAGGAGCAAACTCTATAGGGCAGGAAATGTGTTTCTGCTGTGGAGAGGGTGCTGTGTGGGTCAGAGCTGCTCACAGCTCCAGATCACCCCCAGCATTTTTCCAAGGGGATGCCTCAAGGACAAGATCAGTGCAAGGATTACCAGACAGATAAGGAGCTTTCCTGAGCCTGTCTTTTCAGTTTCCTCTCTCAAGGGGTGTGGGGTGCAGGAAAGGAGAAAATGAAAATGAGCTCTCACGCTTAAACAAGTCACTGAGACTCCTGAACTGCAACTCTGAGTGATCAGCACATCTGCCAGAAGGCTCATAACATCCCTTCACCACCCCTCTGCCTGTGCACAGCACCTGCATCACCTTGGCTGGACCCGTCAGCCTCAGTCTGTCCTGTCCTGTTTTCCAACCTGTAAACAGGAAGATGCCCCCAGGCAGTGCCCTGTGAACAGGCAGGATCTGTAGGGCCAGGGGGAGGGCACAGAGGGTGGGATGGGGTCTGTGAGCACTGACAGGGAAGAGACATGGACAGGGAAACACCTCCCAGGGGGAGAATGATCAGAAATGAGAGGAAATTAGACCTGGAATTCTATGGGAGGGAGAACAGAGAGAAGTCCCTGTGATCCCCTGCAGTGCAGATCCCTCCTGTGAGCAGCCCCCTGGCCTCCTGTCCCACCCAGCACAGCCTCTGCCCTCAGGGCCGGGGGCTCCAAGGCATGAAGCAGCTCCTGTGCAGCCAGAGCTCCAGTTCCTCTGCAGAGCACAGGGGCTGAGAGCAGCTGCCCGGCAATGTTGGTGTCTGGGAGGTGGCTGCACAGCTGGGGAAGGGTGACGCTGTCTGAGTGCCCGGCTGCCTCTGCCCTGGCCTCTCTCACACCTACCCTCACCGCATTGTCCTTCTTGCTCCCCTGCTCTGGGTCACTGCTGTTGGGATCTTGTTCTTGCTCTCAGGCTCTCTGGGGATGGCAGTTTCAGCTGCAGAGTCACAGCCTGATCTTGTGGGTCCTTTTCTGCAGGTGTGTCCATGGGAACATGTGTCCAGCTTTGCTCTGACCTGTGGGGTGTGGGCAATGCAGGCTGTGTGGTTGTGGAATGATCTGAGTCTCCCTGAATCAAGTTCCATCATTAGAACTCTTGTGTGTCTTGTTGAGGTTTCCTTCCAAGCTGCGAGCTTCCCTCCAGGATGGAAACCTGTCCTATAGCATCTGTGTGTTTTCTGAAAGCTCCATGAAGAAGTGCAGAGATGCTGCAACCAAGAAAATGCTTTTTAGGAAAGGATGAGACTTGTTTTGGTTTCATCTGACAAAGCTGAACCCCAGGACTGTCCCCTGCCCCCGTTCCCATGCCCCGCACTGCAGAGCAGGGCTGACTCCTCGGCAGCCAGCGGGCACAGGCCCTGCTCCTCACGGCACCTCCAGACAGCACCAGCCAGGGCTCAGACACGGAGTTGGAGGAAGGTCTGGAAAAGGACAAGGGGGTGTAGATGAGGGGGAGGGTGTATGAGAAATAGCTTTGATTTTGCTCAGAGAAGTCTCCCCTAATTTGTCACTGCCTTTTCTTCTTTGGTCAGTGTCCTATGTCGAGAGGCAGCAAATGTCCAACAGCAGCTCCATCACCCAGTTCCTCCTCCTGCCGTTCACAGACACACGGGAGCTGCAGCTCTTGCACTTCTGGCTCTTCCTGGGCATCTACCTGGCTGCCCTCCTGGGCAACGGCCTCATCATCACCACCATAGCCTGGGACCAGCACCTCCACACCCCCATGTACTTCTTCCTGCTCAACCTCGCCCTCCTCGACCTGGGCTCCATCTCCACCACTGTCCCCAAGTCCATGGCCAACTCTCTGTGGGATACCAGGGTCATTTCCTATGCAGGATGTGCTGCCCAACTCTTCCTGTTTTTCTTTTTAGCTTCAGCAGAATTTTATCTTCTCACCATTATGTCCTACGACCACTACATTGCCATCTGCAAACCCCTGCACTACGGGACCCTCCTGGGCAGCAGAGCTTGTGTCCACATGGCAGCAGCTGCCTGGGCCACTGGGTTTCTCAGTGGTCTGCTGCACACGGCCAATACATTTTCACTGCTACTGTGCAAGGGCAATGCCCTGGACCAGTTCTTCTGTGAAATCCCCCAGATCCTCAAGCTCTCCTGCGCACACTCCTACCTCAGGGAACTTGGGCTTCTTGTGGTCAGTGTCTGGTTAGGATTTGGGTGTTTTGTGTTCATCGTGGTGTCCTATGTGCAGATCTTCAGGGCCGTGCTGAGGATCCCCTCTGAGCAGGGACGGCACAAAGCCTTTTCCACCTGCCTCCCTCACCTGGCCGTGGTCTCCCTGTTTGCCAACACTGCCATGTTTGCCTATCTGACGCCCCCCTCCATTTTTTCACCAAGCCTGGACCTGGTGGTGTCTGTTCTGTACTCACTGGTGCCTCCAGCAGTGAACCCCCTCATCTACACCATGAGGAACCAGGAGCTGAAAGTGGCACTGAAGAAAGTGATTCAATCATTTTTCTGTCAGCAGCAATTAGTTACCCAAGTCTCTTCAGAAGTTCTTTCCAATTCATCTCAGGATCCTCCTTTGGGCTGTGCATTTTGTCTGTGATAACCATGTTTGTCAAAGAATTTCTTCATCCACAAAACTTCTCCAGAGGCATGAAGCCAGCCTCTCGGAACCAGAGACCTGTTTACCTGTTTCTGGGACCACGACTTCCCGTGTTGGATCTCTGTAACACAGGGTGTTTCAAAAAGATGGATCCATTTTGAAATCACTGTATCTCTGAAATTTGCTCCGTCTTTTTGAAACAACCCGTAAAAGGGGATTTCCTCACTTTCTGTATTTGGAGCTTGGGCTCCTCTTCCAAAGCTGTGGTCAGCCTGAATAAATTTCCCCCCCACCAAGGCCATGCTGCTGTACTTGGGTTTTTCATGCGCTCAGGGGAGGACATGGGGCAACATGCGATGTCACGGTTCTGGTTTGATTGTCCATCTGTGGGTGCCCAGTGTTCCTGGAGATGGTGAAGGACCTTCAGTGATCTGCCTTGAACTATCTCACTGTGGTTTTCAGGCACCACAGCCTGCTCCTAGTGCTCTGTGCTTCAACGGGGGAATAAATGACCCACAGAAACCTATTTCTGCATTCCCAGCTCAGGGCAGGCTGCTCTGTCACTGCGGTAGCAGAAGCAGCATGAAGAGCTCCTGGGCAGGAGTCTTGTGCTGGTGAGAGGGGCTGGCACAAGAGGGCTGCCAGCAACGGGTGTGAAGGATCTCTTGAAAACAAGAGCAGAGGACACAGTGGGACGGTCCTGTGTTCCTGCCATGGCTGATCCCAGCCCTTGGGCTGATAGGGAGGTTGATGCTCCTCTCTGTCTCAATCCATCTATGTATCTGATCACCCTACCATGCATCCATGCATGCATGCATGCATCCATCCACCCATTCATCCATCCATACTGGTACTCCATATGGGTGAGCTGCCCCATGATGTTTCTCATCCCAGTGAGATCATATAATCATTTAAGTTGGAAGAAACCCTCAAGATCATCGTGTCCAGCCATTAACCTAACTCTGGCTATAAACCATGTCCCTAAGAACCTCATCTATATGTCTTTTAAACACCTTCAGGGATGGTGACTCAACCACTTCCTTGGGTAGCCTGTTCCACTGCCTGACAACCTCTTCTGTGAAGAAATTTTTCCTATTATGCAAACTGAACCTTCCTGGGTGCAACTTGTGGCCCCTTTCTTCTTGTCCTATCACTTGCTGTTTGAGAGAAGAGACCAACACCCTCCATGCTACAACCTCCTTTCAGGCACTTGTAGACAGTGATAAGGTCTCCCTTCAACCTCCTGTTCTCCAGGCTACAGAGTCCCAGTTCCCTCAACTGCTCCCCATCTGACTTGTTCTCCAGACCCCTCACCAACTTCACTGCCCTTCTCTGAACTCACTCCAGCACCTCAAGGTCTGTCTTGTAGTGAGGAGCCCAAAACTACACACAGGATTTGAGGTGCAGCCTCACCAGTTCCGAGAACAGGGGGATGATCACTTGCCTGGTCCTGCTGGCCACACTATTCCTGTTGCACGCCAGGATGCTGCTGGCCTTCTTGGCCACCTGGGCACATGCTGGCTCATGTTCAGATGGGTGCTGATCAACACCCCGAGGTCCTTTTCCATTGTCAGATTCCAGCCGCTCTTCCTTAAGCCTGTAGTGTTGAATGGGGTTGTTGTGACCCAACTGCAGAACCCGGCACTTGGCGTGAAACTGAACAAGTCCAAGTGCTGGGTTGTTCACCTGGGATAGAGTAACACTGAGTGCAAGTGTAGATTAGGAGAGAGTGGCTGGAGAGCAGCCCTGCAGAAAGGGATCTGGAGTGATGGTTGGCCACACGGTCAACAGGAGGCAACACTGTTCCCCAGCAGCCAAGACAGTAACCCACATCCTGGGGTGCATCAAACAGCATGGCCATGTGGTCAAAAGACATGACTATGCTGCTGTATTCAACATTGGTGTGGCCTCACCTTGAGGGCTGTGTGCAGTTCTGGGCCCCATATACTATTACAACAAGGATGTGAAGGCCCTTGGATGTGTCCATTGCAGAGCAACAAAATTGGTGAAAGGGCTGGAAGGATTGTCCTCTGAGGAGCAGCTGAGGACTCTGGGCTTCTCTTGTTTGGGGAAAAGGAGGCTCATTGCTCTCTACAGCTTCCTGAGGAGGGGACATGGACAGGGAGGTGCTGAGATCTTCTCCCTGGTGTCCAGTGATAGGACACGTGGGAATGGTTCAAAGCTTGGTCAGGGAAGGTTTAGACTGGGTATTAGGAACCATCTCTTTATCAAGGTTGGTCAAAAACCAGAACAGGCTTCCTAGAGAGGTGGTCAATACCCCAAGCCTGTCAGTGTTTAAGAGACGCTTGGACAATGTCCTTGGTACATGATTTATCTTTTGGTCAGCCCTGAATGGGTCAGGTATTTGGAACTAGATGATCATTGTAGGCCTCTTCCCACTGAACTAGTCTAGTCTAGTCTAGTCTAGTCTGTTTTACACATATACCTGTAACAGGGTGGATCCTGGGCCCAAACAGTCTGCTCAGCAGCCTCCTCAGGATATCGGTCTTGCCAATTGCAGACACCAGGACACATGAGCCCCCAGGGCTGCAGCCCCATTCCAGATACTGGTACAGACCCCCCCAGTCACACACATGTGCACACACACTCTTATGTCTGGTCACTCTGGTCTCTCAGTTGCTGGCACCAATGACATACAGGCTGTCTGACCCCCTGCTCCTGTTCTGCTCGCTACACTCACACATTCACGCAGAGGAGAGATTTGCTCACATAGCATAGATTTAGAAATTAAGTTTAATGAGAAGACAGGACAGACTGCACTGGTTGGGGTCCTTCCCCAGACTTCCCATGATAAGTCCTGTGTAATCCAGAAACGTTCTTCCCCTGCACCCGAATGTGTCCTGCACCCCTAGGCAAAATCCTGTTAGTCTAAATGGTGATCCAGAGAGCTGCTCTCAGTCATTCCTCTCAATGGGCTTCAAACCTGGACAATGAGGCTGATGGCACTCCCAGGGCAGCCTTGGAACAAGATGTTAATTCCTCAGAGCCTGTAATTTGGGTTCCCACTTGCCAATGAGCCTCTGTGCTATTCTTGGTTTTGGAGGTGGGCTTGTGATGAGTTGGTGGCTCATGTGATGGTGCTGGGAGCAGTCGGGGCAGGGTATTAACTGACTTACTTCTCCTGCCTTTGTTAGTGCCTTCCTTGTGTGTGCAGAGGAGCTTCTTATCACTTAACAACATCCAACGAGAACATAAATCTCCTGAGTCATCTGTGTCTGGAGGTTGCATACATATGCATCGGTATTATCTAGCATATGATAGCAGATCACTGGAATTGCTGTCCAGAAATGCCACATGATTAGCGGAAAATCTGTGTTGTTGTACGGGCAATGGCTTCATTCAGGGCCAGTATCACAGTCTTGTTTCTGAGACCATAGATGAATGGATTTAAGAATGGGTACAGAACAGTGTTCAGCAACGCTACCATGCTGTTAGTCTCCAAGGAAACATATTCTGAAGGACATGCATAGAGAATAACACAGCTCCCATATGCAATGGCCAAAGTGGTGAGATGGGAAGAACACGTGGTAAAAGCTTTTTTCCTCCCAGAGGCTGCTGGAAGATGTAGAATGCAGAAAAGGATGCACATGTAAAATGCCAGAGTTAAACATAAGGAACCCAGAACGACAAATGATAAGAAAACAGAGTCTATTTTCCAGAGCAAGCTGGTGTCAGAGCAGGACAGTTTGAATAAGGTGGAGTTGTCACAGAAAAAGCGATGGAAAAATAGAAATAGGATTGGGCAAAGCAGCTGCTCAGTGAGATTGTTCTCTTACCAGAACCCAGGATCACAACCAATTTTATGCTTGTGGAGGATGTAAACCAGATGGTCCCATGTTGAATTTCAGTTCATCATGCTGAGACAGGAACACGGCAAAAAACAAGTGTGATAATTCCACAGTCTGGGTGAAACGCTCTACAAGACCTTCTCTGCTTCTTTCCTTCCTTGCAGTCTTCCTATAGTACACAAATAAAGTATTTCAAGCATTTCTCACACCCTGATTTTTCTCTATCCAGTTTAAACTGGAATTCTCAGACAATTTGTCGTCTTCTTTCAACCTTTATCAAACACTCGTAAAGAATTCTTCCTTCAACACAGGGGATTTTAAAGTCTGTTAGCTATTTTATGCCATTCCTGCCAAATTCCAAATTCATGCAGACTGGTTCCAAACATCTATCACACCTCTGTGGCTAAGTCATCCCTTTTATTGCACAAATGTGTCCATTGGGGCACTCCTGGGTCCCTATTTGTGTCCCCCCCGAACTCCTGGGTCCCTTGGGGCACTCCTGGGTCCCCCATTTGTGTCCATTGGGGCACTCCTGGGTCCCTATTTGGGTCCACTGGGGCACTCCTGGGTCCCTCCCAAACTCCTGGGTCCCTTTTTGGGTCCCTTGAGGACCCAAATTGATTTGACCCCAAATCAAATCAAATCAAATCAAATCAAATCAAATCAAATCAAATCAAATCAAATCAAATCAAATCAAATCAAATCCAATCCAATCCAATCCAATCCAATCCAATCCAATCCAATCCAATCCAATCCAATCCAATCAAATCAAATCAAATCACATCAAATCAAATCAAATCGAATCGAATCGAATCAAATCAAATCGAATCAAATCAAATCAAATCAAATCAAATCAAATCACATCACATCAAATCAAATCAAATCAAATCACATCAAATCACATCAAATCAAATCAAATCAAATCACATCAAATCAAATCAAATCAAATCAAATCAAATCAAATCAAATCAAATCGAATCAAATCAAATCAAATCAAGTCAAATCAAATCAAATCAAATCAAATCAAATCACATCAAATCAAATCAAATCAAATCAAATCAAATCAAATCAAATCACATCAAATCAAATCAAATCACATCAAATCACATCAAATCAAATCAAATCAAAGCACATCAAATCAAATCCAATCAAATCCAATCAAATCAAATCACATCAAATCACATCAAATCCAATCAAATCCAATCACATCAAATCAAATCACATCAAATCAAATCAAATCAAATCAAATCAAATCAAATCAAATCAAGCCAAATCAAATCAAATCAAATCAAATCAAATCAAATCAAATCACATCAAATCAAATCAAATCAAATCAAATCAAATCAAATCAAATCACATCAAATCAAATCAAACCAAATCAAATCAAATCAAATCAAATCAAATCAAATCAAATCACATCAAATCAAATCAAACCAAATCAAATCAAATCAAATCAAATCAAATCAAATCAAATCATATCAAATGTATATCGAAAGCTTTTCTTTCTACTCTTCAGTACTTGCCTTTTTGGATTAGGAGTCCCTGAGTATCTATTGATTTCAGAATAAGCAGTATCAAGCACCTCTTCCATAACCCCCTGCTTTCTTCCATAGCTTCGTGCTCTCTCTTTCTTGAGGAAAGGGGATAGGAGGGCAGAATAGAGAACAAGTATAACTCATCTTCTTTAGTGCTCTAAATAATGACTGAGATTGGTTATGGTTCCACACAGTCTCATCTGCCATCCATCTGCATTGAAATGCAGTTGCTTCCAAACAGTTGCTCATTGCTGTTACTATTAAACGTCCTGACCTAAATGCAGACCAGGAGAAAAGGGACTGGAAGAGATTTGTAACTTTTCTTTTGCGTGCCAGCTATAGGTTGGGAGGACCCAGCCTTGAGAGTTTTCTCCTGTCTCCATTGATTATACAGGGAGCTTCGGGAATACAAACTCTCACAGGCACCTGTTGTGAGGTAGGTGGAACTCAGTAGTCAAGTCTCGACTCTTTGATTTCTGAAGTTATATTTTTTAAATCAAATCACACATCTAGGAGAAAGAAGCACAAAAAAAGCCCACATATACAATAAAATCTGGTGTTTTTCCCTTCATCTTTACATTTGTTTTCAGACGTAGAAAGGAATAGAGCAGACGGCTCCAAAACCAGGGTGATTCAAAATGCAAGGGGATAAGGGGGAGAGGAGGAGATGGGGGGTTTGAGGTGGTGAAACAAAGTTGTGCAGGTGCGCAACCAGAGCTCTTCAGTCACCTGGGTGCTCCAAGGACTTTCCCATCCCATCGTCCACAGAGACAACAGGAGAAACCAGTCTGAGACAATGGATCAACACAAAACCAAGCGATCGAGTAAAGTCAACCTCCTTCAATATCAACCACCTCCAAAATCAGCAAAAATTAAAGGTTTGCCCAACTTGTGTGGGATTTCTTCTTGTGGGATTCCAGACAGTGCTGGAGACAGGCAGATCCTGCTGTGCCTGGGCCTATTTCCTGTTCATAAAGGTAGTTATTAACATCCTGGGTGAAGAATCAGACTGTTTCAGAGATCCCTGTAGCAGTTTCTGCTGCAAAACTGGATAAAGTTGAGCAATTACTTAAGTTGCTTGCAAATGCCAGAACTAACTAACTAACCAACTAACTAACTAACTGACTAACTAACTAACTAACTAACTAACCAACTAACTAACTAACTAACTAACCAACTAACTGACTAACTGACTAACTAACTAACTAACCGACTAACTAACTAACTAACTAACTAACTAACTAACTAACTAACTAACCAACTAACTAACTAACTAACTAACTAACCAACTAACTAACTAACTAACTAACCAACTAACTAACTAACTAACTAACTAACTAACCAACTAACTAACTAACTAACTAACTAACCAACTAACTAACTAACTAACCAACTAACTAACTGACTAACTAACTAACTAACTAACTAACTAACTAACTAACTAACTAACTAACCAACTCACTAACTAACTAACTAACTAACTAACCAACTAACTAACCAACTAACTAACTAACTAACTAACTAACTAACTAACTAACTAACTAACTAACTACGAAAAGTTTCATGAGGCAGCTGAAGCACCACGTGTGACTGGGAAAAGTCTCCCAGGACCTATGGGAGCTCTTCTGGAGTATGAGCTGGTAGGCGTGAGCTGAAGTAGGGGACCTAAGGGGTGGTGCGGGGCTGCTAGGTGGGCTGAGCAGGGACCTCAGCAGCACAGCAGCTCATTGTGTCCCTTTGGACGCTGCTGTGAGGTCACTTCTGTCACAGGAACTGAGTGACCAGCAGCGGGAAGGCAAATACTCAGAAGTCATGAAGGCCATCAGAAAGCTGCTCCCAAGATGATGACAGATGTGGGAAGGTCAAGGTGAACTGAGTCAAGAGAGGAGAGGAAAGAATGGCTTGGCCAAGAGAGATGAAAGATCTGGAGGGTTTCAGGTAACAGTGATGCCGTTGTGACGTTGACTGTGGCATTCATGTTAGGCCCTTACCTGCGTTCTAAGCAATAATCTTAAACTCTAACCTTACCCCTAAATGCCAACCCTCACCCTGACAGTAATGCACTACTTTAAACCCAATCTCAAAATTTACCTCTAACCCTTAACCTCTAAAGTGAACACCTCATGCTCAAAGCTCTCGTTCCCATGCTCAACCCCCATCACCTCCAACCCCTCTCCCTACCATACTTAAGCAGCTTGGCCCCCTGGGGCAACATAGGGTGATTCTGGAGCAGCCACGGGCCATCTGAAGAAGGACGTGAGGTTACAGGTATTGAGCAGCTGTTAGGACCAAGGAGGAGATGGGCAGCATTGCTGGGACCAGGTCTGTGGTGCCTCAGGGACTTGTGGGCCGGCAAGAGGCACAAAGTTGTGATGGTGGCTCTGAGGTCACTTCCACCTGAGCACCTGATCGGCCACCTTCAGGCACATGGCTGGTCTGTGTGTGTGTCATTAAAGCTGTGCCTAAGGAACTGATAAGCCACCAACATGCACGTAGCTTGAATGTTGTTTGCAAGGTCACTGCTGCCCTAGCACCTTGCAGGACTGTCATGGAGATGCGCCTGGCAGTCAGAGGAAGACCACCAGCAGGTGCATGTGAGACGTGGAAATGACCTTGCAACCCTTGAGATTGTAAAGAAGGTATGTATTTACAGCACTGGACACACCGGGAATAATTTCACCTAATACCCGTGTGTATTTCCAGTAGCTGTGAGCTTGGTTAAATGCAGTAAAATGTTACATATTCATGAAAGTTTTAGGAATGCCTATACATATTCATAACCTGTCCCCAAGAAGTTCTTATTACAATGAGTTCCGGAAGACCATTTCCATAGTGTCCACCTCCAGCTCCTCCTGGTTGCAGCTGCGCAGTGATCGTGACCCCGGGTCCTCTTCTCTGTACCTGGGACCTTTGGTCCAGTGTGATGAGTTGGCTGGGACTCAGACTGCTGAGCTGGTTAGAACTGGCGTATCTCCTGTCCTGTGCCCAAGTTTCTGTTATCTAGTTCACCCAAGGATGCACAAAGAATGCACCCAAGGTTTTTCATCTTTGCAAGGTGTCAGCAAACTCCTGTTTCTCGTACAATAAGTTATACAAAGCTAAGCAAGGTTAGGCAATAGAGATGTGGGTTAAGGCTTAGCTCTCTGTTAGCTCTTTAAGTGTTAGTTCTTTAAGTGTTAATTAGTTAATTGTTAATTGCCTGTATCAAGCTGGTGGAGGTGAAGTCAGCCTGCCCAGGGTGGGGGAGAACGTGACTGCCAGTACCTTGGTACCACCCTGGTGTGTACATGGGGAGAGGCACAGTGGAGCACAAAAGGTGCTAAGGAGCCATCAACTGCCCTATTGAAGGCTCTGGATCTCAGGGGGTTGTGCAACTGCCACAGTGGGGCATTGTGATGTCACAAAGGAGCCCGCCCAGGCACCCCTTTAAATACAGGGCAGGGAGGCGGTCACCCCACCGTGGCCTGGTCCCAGTGAAAGAAGAGACACGGCCACTCTCACCACCGCTATGTCCCATCCCTGGACACTTTTGGCCACCAAGACCAAGTTGTCCATCTCTGGACCCAAGATGTCCCATCTCCAGCCCCCTTGGACCAACCAGACCCTGGATGCCTCATCCCTGGACCACTTAGGCCAACAAGATGTCCCACGTTTGGACTCTCTGAGGCCATCAGGAGCCAAAATTTCCCATCCCTGGATCCCTTAAGTGACCAAGACCAAGACGTCCCATCCCTGAACACTATGTGGCCACCAAGACACAGGATGTCCCATGCCTGGATACATTAGGTGACCAAGACGTAAAATATCCTATCCCTGGGCCCCTTGGGCTACCAGGACCTATAATGTCCCATCCCTGCACCCCTAGGGAGATGGCCTATCCCTGGACCCTTTGGAGACACCAAGTATTAAGATGTCCCATCTCCAGCCCCCTTGAGCCAACCAGGCCAAGATCTCCCATCTCTGGTCCCCTTAGGCCACCAAAAGACCTAAAATGTCCTTTTCCTGGAACTGTTGGACCGCCGAGAGCCAGGATGTCCCATCTGAGACTCAAGATGTCCTATCCCTGCACACTCTGGGACACCCTTGGGCCACCAAGATCTTAAAATGCCCCAACCCTTGGACCACCCAGACCAAGATGTCCCATCCCTGGAAACTCTGGGACAACCAGGCAAAGATGTCCCATCCCTGGACATTTTGGGGCCACAAAGACCAAGGTTGTCCCATCTTGGGACCCAGGATGTCCCATCTGCAGACATCTTGCACCACCAAGACCTCAAATGTCCCAACCATTGGACCCTTCTGACCACCCAGGCCAAGATGTCCCATCCCTGGACACTGTGAAGACACCAAGACCCAGGATGTGGGACACAAAGTCCTAAGATGTCCCATCTCCAGCCCCCTTGAGCCACCCAGGTCAGGATTTTTGAGTGGCGGAGGAACACACAGGTCGACTCAATATGAGTGATAAAGCATAGTTCGATTTATTAGCCCGAATAGCATATACTTATACAGTTCATGATAATTATGCATACCTGTCACCTACCAATTGGCTTAAGCTCTAACAGCCACATTTGCATGGTCCTCCTACTTGCAGCTGCTAGCTATGCTTATTCTACACTGTAGTGCTCTTGATAGCTGTTTGTGAAACTCTGCCAAGGTCTCAGTGACCTTGCTGATTTTACTGAAACAGTCAGCGGTTCCCACTGCGGCCCAGTCTTGCTACTTATGCTAAGGCCTTCAGAATAGGCTATGCTCATACAACCGCTCTGCAGACCCACGTCCCCCATTTCCAAGCCATTCTCCAACAAAGGTTTCCCACCTCTGGATGACTTAGGCCACCAAGTCATACAATGTCCAATCCCAGACCTGGAATGTCCCATCCCTGGAGACTCTGGGCCATCAAGAACTAAGATCTCCCATCCCTGGAGACTTTGGGACACCCAGGTCAAGATGTCCCATCCCTGGACACTGTGAGGCCACCAAGACCCAGCATGTCCCATCCCTGGACACTTTGGGTAGTCAAGACCTAAAATGTCCCATCCCTGGACCCCTTGGGCCATTGAGAGCAAGAATGTCCCATCCCATACCCCGGATGACCCACCCCTGGACATTTTGGGCCAACCAGACCGAAGATGTCCCATCCCTGGACCCCTTAGAACACCAAGACCCAAGACCCAATCTCTGGACACTTTGGGGACACCAAGACCAGAGATGTCCCATCTCTGGACCCAAGATGTCCCATCTCCAGCCCCCTTGGGCCACCAAGACCTAAAATTCCCCAACCCTTGGACCACCCAGGCCAACAGGACAATTCCCTGGACACTTTGGGCCACCAAGATCCAGGATGTCACATCTCTGGGCCCCTTAGGTCATCAACACATAAAATGTCCAATCCCAGACCCCAGGTGTCCCATTCCTGGACACTTTTGGACACCAAGACCTAAAATGTGCCATCCCTGGACACTTTGATGCACCCATGTCTAGATGTCCCATCACTGGACACTGTGAGGCCACCAAGACCCAGGATGACACATCTCTGGACCCCTTTTGGCTACCAAGACCAGGATGCTTTCTGTCCAGTCATCTTGGGCCACCAAGACCAAGATGTCCCATCCCTGGACCACATTGGCTACCAAGAAACACTATGATTAATCTCTGGACCTCATGAGGACACCAAGACCCAGGATATCTCATCCCTGGGCCCAGATTGTCCCATCTCCAGCCCACCTGGGCCATCAAGAGCCAAAATTTCCCATCCCTCTATCCCCTGGGCTACTCAGGGAAAGATGTCCCATCCCTGGGCCCCTTAGGCCACCAAGACCTAAAATGTCCCATTCCTGGACACTTTGGGGCCATGAAGACCAATGTTGTCCCATCTCAAGACCCAAGATATCCCATCTGCAGCTATCTTGGGCCACCAAGACCTAAAATGTCCCATCTCTGGACACTCTGGGACACCCAGGTCTACATGTCCCGTCCTGGGACACTGTGATGCCACCAACACCCAGGATGTCCCACCTCTGGACCCCTTTGGCTACCAAGACCAAGATTTCCCATGTCCAGGCATCTTGGGCTGCCAAGACCAATATGTCCCATCTCTGGACCACTTGAGCTACCAAGAGCCTGGATGTCCCATCTCTGGACATTGTGAGACCACCAAGACCCAGGGTATCTCATCCCTGGACTCAAATTATCACATCTCCAGCCCACTTGGGCCATCAAGATCCAAAATTTCCCATTCCTGTCTCCCCTGAGCTACTCAGGGAAAGATGTCCCATTCCTGGGCCCCTTAGGCCAACAAGACCTAACATGTCCCATCTCTGGACACTTTGGGCCACCAAGACTTATAATGTCCCAACTCTGCATCCAATATGTCCCATTCCTGGACACTTTGGGGACACCAAGATCAGGGCCCTGAGGGGCAGTGACTTACGTGAGGAGGATGGACTGGTTGTCATGATCTGCCAGGAGGAGAGAGATGGGATGACATTAGGGGAGATGTTTGGGATCTTGGGGTTCACCCTCTTCCATATGAGGAGGGATGAAGTTCGAAGAGATGTTTGGCATCTTGGATGGGATTCTCCATCCTCCAGGTGAGGACCAGGTCTAGGTCAGAACCCATTTTTGGGGTGGGATCTTCAAGTTTGGGGTCCCAGCAGGAGGTCCCTACCCATCAGCATGTTCTGGTAAGACTGTTCAAGTCGGAGATGATGTGGGGAGGAGCTTCACTCCACTTCTTGCCCTGGTAGGCGGCCACCACCTCGGCGTTGTAGATGGGCAGCCACTTGTAGTGGTTGATGGTCACACAAAAGAGCCCTGAGTAGGTCTGGACAACGGGCAGATGGGTCAGAACCAGGAGGTCCTACCTCACCAGGAGGGGACATGTTGGGTGCGGGTGGCCCAAGGGGTCCAGGGATGGGACATTTTGGGTCTGAGTGGTCCAAGGGTGCTTGGGAAGGGCCACCAGGTTCTAGGTGCCCCAAAAAACATGGGGAACCCACCCAGGTTCTAGGTGCCCCATAGACCCTTCTGGAGGTTCATCCACTTCTAGTGAACCTCAAGAGCTTCAGGGCAGCAGTCACACAGTCACAGAGTCGCAGTGTCACAGCCAGAGTCATAGTCACAGTGCCACAGAGTCAGGGAGTCACAGACTCACAGTCACGGAGTCACGGACTCACAGTCACAGAGTCACCGTCACAAAGTCACAGTCAGAAACACAGTCACAGAGTCACAGAGTCAGAGTCACAGAGTCACCGTCACAAAGTCACAGCCAGAATCACAGTCACACAGTCACACAGTCACAGTCACACAGACAGAGTCACAGAGGCACAGTGTTACAGTCACAGAGTTGCAGTCACAGAGTCACAGTAAGAGTCACAGAGCCACAGTCAGAGTCACGGAGTCACAGAGTCACAATCACAGAATTACAGAGTCACAGAGTCACAGTTCTCATCCCATTTTGTTCAGCACTGGTGTGACCCCACACACACGGGTGTGTGCCAGTGTGCGGCTTCCCAGTTTGGAGAAGCAGGGAGGAACTGGAGAGTGCAGGGCTCTGCCAAGGCAGGTTCAGCACCTGTGCACATGGTGTGGGATGCTGAGGGACCTGGGCTGCTTTGGGCCAGCAGCGCTGGTGAGGCTGCAGCAGTGCAGGAGTAGCCTGAGAGTGCTCAAAGGGTGGTTTCAGAGATGGTGGAGGTTTTCTTCATAGTGGGAATCACAGAATCACAGAATGGACTGGGTTGCAAAAGACCTCAGAGATCATCAAATCCAACCCTAGGTCCAACTCCAGTCTGTTTACTAGATCATGGCACTAAGTGCCATGTCCAATCTCAGTTTAAAAACCTCCAGGGACGGTGAGTCCAGCACCTCCCTGGGCAGCCATTCCAATGCCTGACCGCTCTCTCTGTGAAGAATTTCTTCCTAATCTCCAGCCTAAATTTCCTCTGGCAGAGTTTAAGTCCATGCCCCCTTGTCCTATTGCTGACTGCCTGGGAGAAGAGCCCAATCCCCACCTGGCTAGAACTGCCCTTCAGGTCGTTCTAGAGAGTGCTGAGCTCACCTCTAAGCCTCCTCTTCTCCAGACTGAACAAGCCCAGCTCCCTCAGCCTCTCCCCATAGGGCTTGTGCTCAAGTCCCTTCACCAGTCTTGTTGCTCTTCTCTGGATCCACTCCAGCGCTTCAATCTCTTTCCTGAACTGAGGGGGTAAGAACTGAACACAATAGTCCAGGTGTGGCCTCACTTCCCACGCTATTTTTGATACAGGACAGGATACCATTGGCCTTCTTGGCCACCTGGGCACACTGGTGGCTCATGTTGAGCTTCCTGTCAATTAGCAGCCTCAGGTCCCTTTCTGCCTGACTGCTCTCCAGCCACTGTGTGCCCAGCCTGTAGTGCTGCAGGGAGTTGTTGTGGCCAAAGTGCAGGACCCAGAACTTGGCCTTTTTGAACTTCATCCCATTGGAATCAGCCCATTTTTCTAGTCTATCCAGATCCCTCTGCAGAGCCCTCCTGCCTTCCAGTAGGTTGCCTTCAAATGGCCGAATGTGATTTTAGGACTGTATAAATTTAACTACTCATACATTTATACATTTGGCCCTTTGAAGGCAACCGTGAGGCTGATGTGACCCCCGGTGAAAATTAATATGAAAGGCAATGTAGGTGGTTGGTTGCTAAGGGATTATTGAGAGACAAATCTTCACAGTCCTAACACGGTAAGTCTCTGCATGTAGGACAATGCAACTGCTTTTCCTGAAGGAATGTCCTGAAAGCGGCACATGACACAGTTTGCAGGATCTGCCAGGTCTCTCTCACAGTATCTCTGTTGCAGAGAAGAACACACTCCAGAGCAGGGCTTCCCTGCTGCACTGTCAGTGGGAAAGGGCATGATGGCACCTTCTGCTGAGGATGACTGCCTGGGGAGCACCCAGGGGTGCCCAGCCCTGTCCTGCAGAGTAGGGTCCCTGCACCCCAGGGCTGTGCCAGGGCAGGTACTCTGCTGCCTGCCAGGGTCAGCGCTCAGGCTGCCCAGGGAGATCCCAACAACACTGAGGGGAGAAGCTGCGGGGGGAAGGAGTGACCCACGGCAGGGCAAGGTCCTTCTGCTGTTGGGTTCTCTGTGAATCAGGGTTGCTCACTCCAGACCTCTTACAATAGGACGTTTCAAGAAGATCTCTACAGATATTACTAAAAAGATAAGGAGCTTTTAGTTATCTCTTCCATGACTCAGGGGAGGGAGGTTGTAGGAAAAGATAAATGTAAAAGAAGCTCTCAAGTTTTAGCAAGTCACTGAGACTCCTGAACTGCAACTCTGAGTGATCAGTTCATCTGCCAGAAGCCTCTGAACATCCCTTCAGCCACTCCCCTGCCTGTGGACAGCAGGAGCATCACAGCAGCTGAACCTGTCCTTTTTTCCAACCTGCAAACAGGAAGATGCCCCCAGGCAGTGCCCTGTGAACAGGCAGGATCTAGAGAGCCAGGGTGAGGGTACAGACGGTGGGATGATCTGTGAGTGCTGACAGGGAAGAGACATGGACAGGGGAACACCTCCCAGGAGGAAAATCTCCTGGCAGAAGGGACAGGATCAATGAATGAGATGAAACTCAAACAAGAAATGCAGTCAAAGGGTGAATTCAGAGATTTGTGTATGATCCCCTGCAGTGCAGATCCCTCCTCTGAGCAGCCCCCTCGCCTCCTCTCCCACCCAGCAAGGCCTCTGCCCTCAGGGCCGGGGGCTCCAAGCAAAGAACCAGTGGACACAGACCCTGCTCCTTGTGGCACCTGCAGACAGAACCACGAGGGCTCAGCCACAGAGTTGGAGGAAGGTCTGGAAAAGGACAAGGGGGTGTGGATCAGGGGGAGGGTGTGTGAGAAATAGCTTTGATTTTGCTCAGAGAAGTCTCCCCTAACTTGTCACTTTCTTTTGATCCTGTGACAGTGCCACGTGCTCATCAGCAGCAAATGTACAACAGCAGCTCCATCACCCAGTTCCTCCTTCTGGCATTCACAGACACACGGGAGCTGCAGCCCTTGCACTTCTGGCCGTTCCTGGGCATCTACCTGGCTGCCCTCCTGGGCAACGGCCTCATCATCACCACCATAGCCTGGGACCAGCACCTTCACACCCCCATGTACTTCTTCCTACTCAAGCTCTCCCTCCTTGACCTGGGCTGCATCTCCACCACTGTACCCAAGTCCATGGCCAATTCCCTCTGGGACACAAGGGCCATGTCCTACACAGGATGTGCTGCCCAGATCTTTTGGTTTTTGATCTTTATAACGGCAGAATATTCTGTTCTCACCATCATGTCCTACGACCGCTACATTGCCATCTGCAAACCCCTGCACTACGGGACCCTCCTGGGCAGCAGAGCTTGTGTCCACATGGCAGCAGCTGCCTGGGCCACTGGGTTTCTCTATTCTCTGCTGCACACAGCCAATACATTTTAACTGCCACTGAGCAAGGGCAATGCTGTGGACCAGTTCTTCTGTGAAATCCCTCTGATCCTCAAGCTCTCCTGCTCACACTCCTACCTCAGGGAAGCTGGGCTTCTTGCTTTCAGTGGTTTCCTGGTTTTGGGATGCTTTTTGTTCATTGTGGTGTCCTATGTGCAGATCTTCAGGGCCGTGCTGAGGATCCCCTCTGAGCAGGGATGGCACAAAGCCTTTTCCACCTGCCTCCCTCACCTGGCCGTGGTCTCCCTGTTTATCAGCACTGGTGCATTTGCCTACCTGAAGCCCCTCTCTGTCTCCTCCCCATTCCTGGACCTACTGGTGTCTGTTCTGTACTCGCTGGTACCTCCAACATTGAACCCCCTCATTTATAGCATGAGGAACCAGGAGCTCAAGAATGCTCTGAGGAAGCTGATTACTGGATGTTTTCAGCAGCCATAGACGGCCTACTTTCTCTGCAGTGAGCTCCAGTGTACATCATGACAGGCTAAGTTTGTTTTTCTTTCTCTACTTTTTTTTTCCCTTTTCCCCACATGTTGTCATCTTCAAAGTTATGTCACTTTTCATCCCATTAAGTATCCTCACATTTTGTGTGACTGAGACACTTTGTGTAAATGGGGAGTTTCTCATTGTATGTAAGTGAAATAAATGAACCTACAACAGCTTTTTTTGTTTGTTTTCAGTCTGAGATCCATCCTCAGAATAGTTAGAAGGAATGTGACATGAAAACACCTTCCTGGCTGCATCAGCTCTGGGAAGGCTGCTCTGTGCCTGGAGCAGTAAGAGCTCTTGAGGTCCTCAAGGGCCAGGGCTTTTGTGCTGGCCTGGGGAGAGGGGATGGCATGGAGGGGCTGCAGACCTCTCAGGATGTACTGGAGAGGAGAGTAAATGACACAGGTGCCTCCTTTTCCTTTTACCATGACTGTTCGCCCACCTCTGGGGTGACTTCTCTCTGAGCTGCAGGAGCTGCTGTGCCCTTCAGAGCGGCAGAGGCTGTGGGGTGACTGCCCAGAGCACCCGCAATGGGCACTGCTGTGGGACCAGCCCTGACTGGGCTTTGCTGTGGAGAGGGTGTTGGTGGTGGAGAGAGGGCAGGGGAGGTGGCAGAACCTTGAGAGAACTGGACTGGGCTGGAAAGTACCTGGGAGTGAAAAACATCAGCGTGTATCTCGTGGTGCATGACCATGCAGGGTGAAGACTCACACCAGGGGGTTGTGGTGCAGAGCCAGGGCTTCTGGAAGGGATCAAAGACATGCAGGTGCAGGAGAGAGGAGACTGCTCTATGCCCTTGGTGACATGGACAGACCAGGAAGGTGGCCCAGGGCCTTCATCACCCCCCAGTCACTGGCCATCGCCCATGGGCCATTTCCAGCACTGGCCGCGCACCCCAGGTTTACGGGTAAGGTTCCCTGTGAGGCCATGTCCATCCTCCTGCTGGGCTCAGGGCCTGTCTCAGGGAATGGACAGCCCTGCCCAGACTCTCTCCTGGCCCAGACCCTGGCAGACCCTGGAGCAGGGCTGTCTGTGACCCCACAGGTGACACAACCTCTCCAGGAGCTTGGAGAGGCTGCCCAACAGGAAGGCCATGGGGTGACAAAGCACCAAGGACTGCTTTGGCTATCAAGTCAGGAGACCGTTCCCCACCCCGAATGCACCCTGTCCTGTGCTGAACCTGCACCATGGGGCTGTGGGACCACGTGTGGGGCAGCAGGGCTGGGCTGTCACAGCACAAGGTGCAGACAGGGGCCACAAAGCTGCTGCCAGGGGTGACAGCAAGGACAGGTACAGACAAGGAGTACATGTACATTGGCTTTACTGTGCAGGGATGGCTTTGGGAAAGGCAAAGCTCACCTGGAGTTGGCGGCTGCAAGAAAAGTCAAGAGCAAACTAAGAGCTTCAACAGCTGTGTTAGAGACCACGGCTGAAGAAAGGGAACACAGAGCTGCTACTGAGTGAAGAGGGAAATTTAGTAACAGCAGACACTGACACTGAGGGGCTCAATGACTTCTGTACCTGGGTCTTTACTGAAACCATCTCCCAGGCCTCTATGCTCAATGAAGGGGTTCAAGGAGGAGAGCAAGTCTTTGGAGGACCCTCAGGAAACCCCAGCAGGACAAACACCAGTGTCTGCCCCTGCAGGAGACTCACCTGGCAATGGCACAGGCTGGGGATGTCTGGTTGGGAGCAGCTCTGTGGGAAAGGTCTGTGTGGGCAGGGAGCTGGACAGGAGGCAGCGTGTGCCCTGGTGCAAGGGAGGCCAGGAGCACCCTGGGCTGTGCCACCAGGAGCACGGCCAGGAGGTGGAGGGAAGGGATTCTCTGGAATAGTCCATCCAGATCTCAGATCCCAGTTCAGGAAAGATATTGGCAAGCAGAAGTGGGTTGAGCAAAGGGCCTCAGGACAGCCAGAAACTGGAGCACTTGGCCTGTGGGGAGAGGCTGAGGGAGCTGGGCTCGTCCAGCCCAGAGAAGGGAAGGCAGACAGGGACCTCATCACAGCCTGTCAATACCAACAAGGAGATCATGGAGAACACACAGCCAGGCTCTTCACCATGGTGTGTGGCAGAAGAACAAAAGAGAACGGGTGGCAGGTGAAAGAGGAGAGGTTCAGCCAGGACATAAGGAAAAGCTTTTTCCCTAGGAGGTGAGTGTCAACTTCATTTTCACCAGGGATCACATCAGCCTCATGGTTACCCTCAAATGGCAGAACATCATTTTAAAGGACTGTATAAATTTAACTACTCCTACATTTATACATTCGGCCCTTTAAGGCAACCGTGAGGCTGATGTGACCCCCGGTGAAAATGAATTTGACACCCCTGCCCTGGGAGCTCAGCCAAGTGCTGTCGCAGGTCACCCAGAGAGGCTGAGCAGCCTCTGTCCTTGCGGGTTTTCAATCTCTGATTGAATGAAGGCTTGAACACCTTGTTCTGACCCAGTTTCTGACAGGTTGGACTGCAGACTCCTGAGGTCCCTTCAACCTCAGTTCTCTTATGATCCCATTGGGATGTTGGGCTCTGTTTCTAACGGGAGCAGAGGAGATGATTAAGCGGCATGAATGCGCCTGTGCTGTAGGTGACCATCTAAACCAACATCTAAACCCAGCCAACACCTCAGTGTGACTCGCTCTAAGCCAAGTGTGAGGAGTCCTGGGTAGGGAAGGTTTAGAGGGCATGGGGCTCTATGCATGACACAAAATGGTCTTGGCTTCATGCCTGCAGGCCCATCCGATGTCAGTTAATGTCAATGAAAGTTAAAATATGAACTGAAGACAAAGTTTCAAAGCCAAGGAAGGTTTCAACGTACTTTTCCTTTTTTTTAAGTCTTTGGGGAGTTATTTTCTTCAAAAAGGAAAGTGTTTTCCACAACTAGAAATGGATATAAGACACACATGTCCTCAGCTACATGGATAGCTTTTTACATATTGATTTTTCCTATGGCACACATTACATTCTTACATATTAAACATTTTTTATTTTCTTTTTAAGTATTTTGGTGGATTTGTTTCTTTGAAAAACTAAGAGTTTTCCAGAACTGGGCATGGATTTAGGACACAAATGTCTTCAGCTCCAGGGACACAAACACCTGGTGCCAGTGTAGATGCCCTGGGAACCCTTGCCTAACTTCCACTGCATTGCAAGGTGCTCTGGTCTCCCCAGGTCCTCTGTGATAGATGCCAATCCCAGGCCAGCACCTCGGATAAAATGGGTCCCCTAAAATGGCACTGGCTGTTTATGGTGAGACAACTAATGACTGATGTCTGTTGGAAACGTGGACGTGTTTATATTTTTGTTGTGTTTTTTGTTTGTTTGTTTGTTTTTTGTTTGTTTGTTTTTGAGGGTGTTTTTTGTTTGTTTGTGTGGGCTTGGTGGTGGTTTGTTTAACATATTAACTAAAAAAAGAAAAGGACAAAAAGTGAATCACCAGGCCGTGTACTAAAGGCAGGAGAAGAAATATCGGTCTTCCCCTGTACTTCTATTACCAACACGCTATTATTTCATCTCCCTTGTCATTTAGGAGTTTCCACCTCTCCTGACTAAATGTCCATGTCAAAGGACATCTTTCCAACAGTCTGTCTGGATGTTCGCCCTTCCCAGTGCTCTCAGGTTTCCTCCTCCACTTGCTCTTTGGTCATTCAGTTGCCTCTCCACTGTCTGGTTTCTGCTTTGAGCCTCAGGCAGTTACAAATTACCCCAGGCTTCAGAGGTCTAATCAACATGGTACACAGCAAGTTAATTGTGTTTCTATCTATCCTTTCCTATCTCTCTGTCTAAAAATAGTTCTTGTGTGGATGTGCCTTGTGGATGGTGGACCTCATCAGATCCAGCTTGCACACACAGCTGAGGAAAGTGTTTTACTGTTTATTAAACTGTGCAGTGTTTGCACAGGAGAGCAGGAGGAGCTGGTGCACAGGAGCTGCAGCATCTCCTGCAGAGCTCAGTGGAGAAGTCTGATGTGAGGAAAAGTGATGCAAGTCTCTGGTGGCCAATGAGGGAACCAGCAGACTGGGGGTGGGGGGTGAGGAGCGAGGGTGTCCATACAGTGTCCAGCCTCAAGGGACTGTTCTCCTGCCTGTGCAGATGTCTTCAGGAGACCCTCTGGATCAATGTCCAGTGTAGAATGCTGCTGTCACTTCTTCTATACAATGAAAAATGACAGAAAACACCCTTGAAAGAAAAAAACCCTCCTTTATGAAATCTTCTTTGAAATCTTCATCAGCAAGTGTCCCATTGAAACCTCTCCAGGTAATTCTACAAGTCTTAAAGATTTGAATGAGATTACAGAAAGAAGCATTGCTCCTTAGGGTTTTCTGTGTTTTAATGAGCCCCATGGTGAATTTGGTGCTGAGTGCATGAACCTCAGATACCAAGCACAGACTGAAGAATCTGCTCAAGAAGTCCAAGTCAGAGAAAACTCCAAAGTACCTTGAAGCATTAATGGGTCCCACTGAGGGCTGTTACTGACAAAGCCTCCCCGGGGACTCGTTAGTGCAGAGAATTGGAGACAGTGATTGCATCAGGCAAAGGCAAAGTGCAGCAGCTCTGGTGCTGAGAAAACCCTTGGTTTGTTTGATGAAGGACAATGGCCAAGCCTTGAGCCCCTGCCCCTAGGAAGGGAGATCCTGTCCCTCACGTGTGGCTCAGGGCTCTTCCTGGGGATGTGGGGAGTGTGATGCCCAGTGCAGGACAATGGTGTGACACTCCCTGGGGGTGCAAGGAGGCAATGGGGTGCCATGGCCATGACAACCATGTGTCTCCTCTTAGGCCTCGCTGTCAGGGACA
Organism: Patagioenas fasciata; assembly: GCF_037038585.1. Lineage (NCBI taxonomy): Eukaryota > Metazoa > Chordata > Aves > Columbiformes > Columbidae > Patagioenas > Patagioenas fasciata. Next base: position 2,001,866 of record NC_092528.1, read on the forward strand.
TCAGCCATAGCCAAGGGGACAAAGACCTTGGCTCTTTCAGGGACCTTCAGCCTTGCCAGTGTCCTTGGCCATGTCCACCACAGTCCATCCTACACTGTCCCAGGCCTGTGGCTGTTTCCCTACAGGCTGTAGACACCCCATGCGCTTCCCCACCTTGTTGTCACCCCAGTGTGTCCCCACCTGTGCTGCTATCTCTCCATCCTCACCAGCTGTTCCTGGAATCACAAAGTCATTGCTGATCCAGAGTCCTTCCGAATGACCACAGCACTGTACTCAGAATGACATTTCTTCATCCTGCTGTCCACTCTGGACATCCAGAGCTGCAGTTTCTGACGGTTTTCCTTTTTCATGCTGTTCCCTCTACCAACAAAAAAAAAAAAAAAAAAAAAGAAATTGCCATCATCTTAGAAAGTGATTTTCAAGTTTTCTGAAGCTACTACTGCCCTTTCTTTTCATGATTTTACCACAACCACCAACTAAGACCATGACAGCTTCTCACATCCTGCTCGCAGTCCCCAGGTGGGACAAGGGAGAGAACTGAAAGGGAAGGGAGAAACTCGTGTGTTTATAAAATAAAAAGAATAAGACAATAAAAATAATGCACTACTACTAATAATATACTAAAATATACATACTAAGCTATACATAAAGTAAAATATATGATATTCAGTACAATCCCCTACATAACTCCAGTTGTGCTGAACAGACAGCCCAAAAGAAGAGAGCACCCTGGTCCTGAAGAGCTGGTCCCAGCAACAGAAATTAGAAGTGAAAAAGGCAGGGAGGCCCAAGGCCAACTGAAAAACAGCAAAACATCAAAAAAATGAAATAACACTGGACTCCCAATAGAATGGAACTTCCAAACAGAGCCAACCAAAGTAGCCAGAAAACCAAAACTAACTGGCTGGAAAAGGCATCTCCAGCTTTATACCGAGAATGACGCTAATGGTAGAGAATAGCTTGTTGATTGACCTGGATGTCAGTCAAGGTGCTGTCCTATCTGTGCCCCCTCCTACCAATTTGATCCTGCAGCTGGACAGCAGAGAACCCCTTGGTTTCACTGACAATAGTCAAGGAAAATTAAATAGAAATAGATAAATTAAATTAAGAAAATATACTCAGTGCTATCCCCCGTGTAACTCCAGTCACACGGAACAGCCAGTCCTGCAGAAGGGAGCACCTTGTTCCTGAGCAGCCCATCCCAGCAAGAGAGAGCAGAAGGGCAACAGACAGAAAGGCCCAAAGGCCAACTGCAGAATGGTAGAACCGCAAAAGGCCGAACTGACATCGAACTCCTGACAGAATGAAACTTGTGAATGGAACAACCAAACCAGCTGGAAAACCCAGAGTAACGGATGTAACAAGCCCTAAAAGCCGGCTCCAGCTTTAGACTGAGCATGACGCTAATCATAGATGATATTTAATCGTTAAGCCTGCATGTCAATCCAGGTGCTGTCCTGTCTGTGTCCCCTCCTGCCAATCTGCATCTGCAGCTGGATGGCCAAAGAAGTCCTTGGTTTCCCTGACAACAGCCAAGATATCAGTGAGTTCTGACATTCCTTTCATAGCAAATGCCAAACACTGTGAAGCTGCTAAAATGAAAAATGAACTCTATCCCAGGGAAGAAACAGCATTATCTCACTATTTTCATAGTAAATCTAAACAAAAGACTGTACTGGATGTGAAGGAAAATGCATGAATAATATTAACTCAGTTTCAGTAAAAACAGCACATTTCCTCAGCCTCCTCTTCACCAGGCTGAAGAAGTTTGGGTCTCTCAGCATCTCCACATGTGACCCAGACTTTCTCTGGCCACATGGCAGCTCCTCCCCGTTCCTCCAGAATGGGGAACCTCACACTGGGACACACCGCTCCAGATGTGACCACATCAGTGCTGAGTCAAGATGGGCAATAACTGCCCTTGTCTGGGTGGCCACGCTCCTCCCAGTGCAGCCCAATGTGCTCATGGGCATATTCATATTTAGCACCACTGAGAACTGGCTGAACATCCAGGCTCAGAGGGTGGTGACCAGTGGCACGAAGCCCAGCAGGAGGTACCATGAGGAGCACTGAAGGACACCATATCCCTACCCAACATCTCCTCCTACAGGTGTGTCTTGAGTCCCTGGAACCACCTCAGTGCCAAGGGGGAGAGCACTGCCTGTATGGTTTGGAAGAGATGGGGTCTGGAATGAGGGTCCTGGGGCAGTTTCTCCTCGTTGTTCATGCAGCAACAAGTTGGACTAGATATTTGGAGAGAGGAACACTTCCTAAGGGCCTCCAATGGGCGTGGGGATGTTGTACAGTTTCCTGCATGCTGCCTTTTCTGGTGGAGATCACAGAGGCTGCCAGCCCTTTGGAGGACCCAGGACAGGCCTTGTCCTTCCTCTGGTCACAGCTGAACCACAGTTCTCCAGCTCGGCCCCAGCTCAGGAGCCGTGTCTAGGGATGGCTTTTGGGGTAAGGTTGATAAGAGGGGTGCATAAGTTTGTCTTAAGGACATGTGATGAGCACCAGGACTGAAGTACCAGAGCAAAATGATGTGGCTTCTGGGTGAAAACTTTCTTCAGTGCAAGTCCTGACACAGGGTCTCAGACTTGCTTTCCATGCCACCCTTCATGAGGGATGATGCACTAAGAGATGGCAAGTGGGGGACACCAATCCTTCTCCAGCTACTTCCCAAGCCTGGTGAAGCACCAGGACAGCAAGAACTTCTGGCCCTGCACCCTAAACTCTGGGTATAATCTGGGGCAGGTGAACACCAGCATTTTTCTCTCCAAGGCAATTTCCAGCCCAGGTCAGCTCCTGTGTGATCTCCCCCATCCCTCCTCTGATCTGCTCTGGTGCTCCTGGTCCCATCCTGTTCTCCCCACAGGGCCCAAAACCGGCACTGATGCTCTGCAGAGCAGGTTGGTTGCAGAACCATGGGGTGACTGCACACTGGTTGTGCTGCTCAGTGAGGGACACAGATGCAGCTGGATGGGCTGCACTGTCACTGAGCTCTTTCCTGGGGGTCTCAAGCTCTGGAATGGGTCCAGAGCATTTTTTGGGACTCATTGGGTTTTTCGCTCATTTCTGTTCAGCAATCCCTTCCTTGTCCTTCAGGTTCCTGTAAACTGGTGCAGGAAGACATGGCCTATCACCTTTCCAGTGACAGAGGTATGCTGGCCACCCCTTCATTCTTCAAATTCTCCGTTCTGCCTTTCTTGAAGATGGATTTGACATCTTCCTTTCCTGAGGACCTCAGAACTTCTCTGATTCTGCTGTCACTCTTGGTAGCACAATCCAGAATCATGGGCAAGGGCGACAGAGCACTTGACATGAGCCTGTCCCAGCAGCTGAGATGAATCTCACTGGGCCACTGAGGTTTGTTCCTGGAATCACACACAGAAATGCCACGGTTCCAACAGGCATCCATATCTGAGTTGGTCTCAGGACTCCTTCTGCACCCAGGGATGCTCACAGACAGAGTCTGACCCTTTTGCACATAGAGGTCGTAGTCTCAGTTTCTTTCTGGCCTCCTGTTGCCACTCCAAAGGGATGGGAGAAACCTCAGCCCTGTGCTGTGCCTCCTGCTCTGCACTCATCTGAGGTGTCCTACATCATGAGGAATGGACACGGGGACATCAGTTCAAGGAAGAAGATCCTAGTGGGTTGTTTCCCCTGGGCTGTTACTCCCAATGTGAAGTGACCTTGAGACACTGTCTGTGCCACAGGCCTTCATGGAACCCCCAGGAAGAGCTGCTGTCGTTAGTGTTCACCTGGATTCATCTCACCTCTCGTACATGATGTGCATGCTCACATCTCATCTCTACAATGCAGACATGGATTTCTGACCTACTCATTCAGTGTCCATCCATGGAGGGAAGAGCAATGTCTGTGAGCTGGGGAGAGAGGCCAGGGCTGGTAGTGCGGGGCCAGACCATGACGATGCCCTGGGGCAGATGCTGTGGTGTGTCCAGTGCACAGGGGCACAGCCCAGCCCCTGCTCTGCTGGTCCTGCAGGTCTCTGGCAGGAGGCCTGGCTGTGAGAGGACACTGCTGTGTGCCAGCCCTGCACACACACACTGTTCAGCTGTACAATGGTGTTTCATATGTGGGTCACTTTCTTGGGCATGTTCTTGAGAGAACCTTTGTAAGAAGACCTAAACCTTGAAGCCCTGCCCTGAGGAGATCACCTTTCTATCCGGAAAGGCTGTTGTGAGTCCAACTCTGTCACAGCAGTGCCCATTGCCTGTCCCTGCCTGCGCTCACAGCACTGACACACAGCAGGACGGGGACCAAGCTGCCAGAGCACTCAGGCCTTGCACCAACACAAGGGATGAGAAGGAGAGTGTGGGAGTGGAACCAGAACAGCTCTGGAAGAACAAGCGCTGCTGCTCCCTGGCAGTGCTGCCATGATGGACTCTTTTCCTCTCCACCCACCGCAGGAACTGTCCCTGCAGCTCCAAACAGGCCCTGTGGAAAGGATCTCAGGAAAAAATAGATGCTGCAAGGCCTTTTAATTTGTTGAAACACCCATAGAGCACAACTTCTCATTCACACAGCCCCTCAGTAAGCAAAGAAGACAGTGAATTGGAAAGGGGATGACAATATTACCATATGTGAAAAACCATAAGCAGCAACAAAAAATACAGAAGACAGGCTGGGCCTACAACAATTTACACTATAACTGTTAAACAGAAGATGACAGGCAGTTTATAGCTATAAGGAAATAATCCAGTCATCAGTTTCCTCAGGGCATCCTTGAGCTCCTGGTTCCTCATGCTGTAGATGAGGGGGTTCACTGCTGGAGGCACCACCGAGTACAGAACAGACACCACCAGGTCCGGGGATGGAGAAGAGATGGAGTGGGGCTTCAGGTTGGCAAACGTGGCAGTGCTGACAAACAGGGAGACCACGGCCAGGTGAGGGAGGCAGGTGGAAAAGGCTTTGTGCCGTCCCTGCTCAGAGGGGATCCTCAACATGGCCCTGAAGATCTGCACATAGGACACCACAATGAACACAAAACACATGAAAACTAAACAGGCACTAAAGACAATAAGTCCAGATTCCCTGAGGTGTGAGCAGGAGAGCTTGAGGATGTGGGGGATTTCACAGAAGAACTGGCCCTTGCACAGTGGCAGTGAAAATGTATTGGCCTTGTGCAGCAGAGCATTGAGAAACCCAGTGGCCCAGGCAGCTGCTGCCATGTGGACACAAGCTCTGCTGCCCAGGAGGGTCCCGTAGTGCAGGGGTTTGCAGATGGCAACGTAGCGGTCGTAGGACATGATGGCTAGAAGTGAATATTCTGCAGTAGCACAGAACAAGAAAAAAAAGAGCTGGGCAGCACATCCTGTGTAGGAAATAGCGCTGGTGTCCCAAAGGGAATTGGCCAAGGACTTGGGGAGAGTGGTGGAGATGGAGCCCAGGTCAAGGAGGGCGAGGTTGAGCAGGAAGAAGTACATGGGGGTGTGGAGGTGCTGGTCCCAGGCTATGGTGGTGATGATGAGGCCGTTGCCCAGGAGGGCAGCCAGGTAGATGCCCAGGAAGAGCCAGAAGTGCAAGAGCTGCAGCTCCCGTGTGTCTGTGAACGGCAGGAGGAGGAACTGGGTGATGCAGCTGCTGTTGGACATTTGCTTTTCCTGAGCATTGGGGCGCTGTCATGAGAAAAAAAAACGCAGTGAAAAGCCAGGGGAGTGTTCTCCGAAAACTAAAACCAACTCCCCTAGACCCTCCCCTGTCACACACAGATACCCTTTTCTTTTTCTAGGAGAACTTTCTCCAGCACTGTGGCTGGAACCCTGCTTGGCACTGGAAAATGTGCAACCTAGAGCAGGGACTCTGCCCATGGGCTCTCAATAATTCAGCCCAGCTATGCAGAAATGTGGCCACGGGAACGGTGGGGACTGTCCTGGTTCTGCTAATACAGAAGGGCTGTCAGCACTTGCTTTCCAGTGATAAGGAACAGAGATGGTGAAGGCAGTTTAAGAGTTCCAGGATTCTTTACATCTCCCCACATATTCACTGCAGAGTATTGTTGGGCGTCAGAAACCCTCAGCATTTCTGCTGCACTCCGGGAAATTAGAGCAAGTCCTGTGAGGATGCCTGTGGGTCAGTGCAGAGTGAGGGCAGCTGCTCTGTCCCTCTGTCTGGCTCCAGCTACCCTGGGCTGGCACCTTTCTGAGATGGAGCCTGATCACACTCCCATGTTACCCTGAAAAGCCACCAGGCACTGCTAAGAATAGAAGGACCCACCTCAGAGCATGACATGCCTCACCCTTTCCTAAGGTCTCAGCACCCCACATTTAGCCCAGGACACGCACGACTTCTTTTCACAAAGCAAACAGCATTTTCTCTGATGCTTCATCTCTGTGCTTCTACATGGCGATTCAGATAACACACAGATGCTGTAGGACAGGTTTGCATCCTGGATAGAAGCTCACAGCTTGGAAGGAAACCTTAGTGAGACAGCCAAGGGTCCTAATGATGGCATTTGATTCAAGGAGACTCAGTTCATTCCCCAGCCCCACAGACTGCATTGCCCACACCCCACAGGTCAGAGCAAAGCTGGGACAAGTGTTCCCATGGACACACCTGCAGGAAAGGACCCACAAGATCAGGCTGTGACTCTGCAGCTGAAACTGCCATCCCCAGAGAGCCTGACAGCAAGAACAAGATCACAACAGCAGTGACCCAGAGCAGGGGAGCAAGAAGGAGAATGCGGTGAGGGTGGGTGTGAGAGAGGCCAGGGCAGAGGCAGCCGGGCACTCAGACAGCGTCACCCTTCCCCAGCTGTGCAGCCACCTCCCAGACACCAACATTGCCGGGCAGCTGCTCTCAGCCCCTGTGCTCTGCAGAGGAACTGGAGCTCTGGCTGCACAGGAGCTGCTTCACGCCTTGGAGCCCCCGGCCCTGAGGGCAGAGGCTTTTCTGGGTGGGACAGGAGGCCAGGAGGCTGCTCACAGGAGGGATCTGCACTGCAGGGGATCACAGGGACTTTTCTCTGTTCTCCCTCTCATAACAATTCCGAGTTTAGTTTCCTCTCATTTCTGATCCTGTCCCTGCTGCCTGGAGATTCTCCCCCTGGGAGGTGTTTCCCTGTCCATGTCTCTTCCCTGTCAGTGCTCACAGACCCCATCCCACCCTCTGTGCCCTCCCCCTGGCCCTACAGATCCTGCCTGTTCACAGGGCACTGCCTGGGGGCATCTTCCTGTTTGCAGGTTGGAAAACAGGACAGGTCAGACTAGGCTGACGGGTCCAGCAAAGGTGATGTAGGTGCTGTGCACAGGCAGAGGGGCGGTGAAGGGATGTTATGAGCCTTCTGGCAGATGTGCTGATCACTCAGAGTTGCAGTTCAGGAGTCTCAGTGACTTGTTTAATCATGAGAGCTCATTTTCATTTTATCCTTTCCTGCACCCCCCACCCCTTGGGAGAGGAAGCTGAAAAGACAGGCTCAGGAAAGCTCCTTATCTGTCTGGTAATCCTTGCATTGATCTTGTCCTTGAGGCATCCCCTTGGAAAAATCCTGGGGGTGATCTGGAGCTGTGAACAGCCCTGAATCACACAACACTCTCTCTACAGCAGAAGCATCTTTTCTGCCCTGATAGGGTTTGCTCCTTCCACTGACATCTTCTCCCGTCCTTGTTGTTGGGATCTCCCGGGGCAGTCTGAGCGCTGACCGTGGCACACGGCAGAGTCCCTGCCCCGGCACAGCCCTCGGGGGCATGCATCCTGCTCTGCAGGACAGCCCTGGGAATCCCTGGGTGCTCCCCCTTGCAGTCATCTTCAGGAGAAGTTGCCGTCATGCCCTTTCCCATTGATGGTGCAGCAGGGAAGCCCTGCTCTGGACCATGTTCTTCTCCTCTACATGAGAAATACTGTGTGAGAGACCTGGCAGATCCTGTAATACTGTGGGATGTGCCAACTTGAGGAGATACCACCAGGACATGCAGCAGCATTCTCCTACAGCCAAAGACTTACCATGTTAGGACTGTGAAGATTTGTCTCTCAGTGAGCCCTCAGCAACCTACAACCCTACATTGCCTTTCCCCTCTCTCTGCCTGGCTCCTGTGCCCTCGGTGCTGCAGGCAGAGCCCTCAGCCCTGCTGCGCTGTGCAGAGGAGCTGCTCCTGGGCAGAGCTGTCTCTCTGCAGCACTGCCGCTTGCCAGGAACTCCCTTGGTCCCAGCTTAGCAACAGAGGAGCAGCCCATGATGTCCCTTTCTCTGTCCTCTCTGGGCTCCCTTGTGGTGTCCCTGGAGCTCTAGGGGAACCTGCTGTGAAACAGGCTCAAGTCAGCACTGATTTCCTTGTCTCAGCTGAGGAGAGACACTTTTTTCCTGCAGAGTCATTTCTCTCATTTGAAAAATATTATGGTCCAGGAATCAGCTTTTCACTTCCCGTCTTTGGACATGACGACCAGACAGGGGCACAAAATGATCTAATTTGCCTTTTCTGAGGGGAGGGAAGGGATTCTACCCCCATTCCATGTCTGTAGTCCTCAGCTACCCCCACACACAACACAAACCCACAGGAGATGGATTCCTCTGGCCTCAGTTCAGGTGCACACGCAATAGACACTGACTTGTGAGCTCCTTGTCTCAGGTCCCATGCTAATGAATGGAGGCAGAGGCCAAGACTGATGTGCTGAGATGCAAAGACGAGGTGACATGTGAAGTGCCAGAGGTGATGCACAATACACGGAGCTGGCTGCAAGCTGAGTGGAGCGATGCCAAGAGGAGAGGCAGCATCTGGGGGCAACTTCTTGTAGGCCGGTGGGGAATCACTTTGGCCAATAGAACTGACATCAGATAGCCACTTTTAGGATGAGAGAATCTATATTTCTTATGTTTGGGCAGCCTATGCAGGGATTTAATTGATGAATGGAGTCTGCAACCACAAAGAGAGCTAAGTTTCTCTCTGTCTTTTCCATCAGCTGGGTTGACTCCAGCTCCTTTGACTGTAATGGCAGCGGTGTCATGAACATCCCCACATTGTCTGATCACATTCAGGGAAGTTGTTCCTTCTATTGCCAGTTACAGACCTGCAGTGTTACGTGAGGTGCCAAGGCTCTCGCACACCCCTCATGCACTGGGCAGGGACAGCGATGGTCCTGTACAGGGCAGCCATCCCCGTTCACACTGATGTGTGACCGACACCCCAGACAGGACTGCAGACAGATTCGGTGTCTTTGTGAAACAAACTGGTTGCCACCACAGGAGTGTGGCATGTCCATCATTTCTCTATCCAGTAGACGTAACGCGGTCCATAAATAGGAAGCACACTGCACTGGAGTCTCCACGTATGTGTCTACACATTGAAACTTCTGTTTTTTCTCTCCACCAGCCTTCACTCACCCCCCTTGATGATACAGCTGAGGAACGGACCAACACTTTTCACAGTGGGCCTGTCAGGAGCACCTTGTCAGTCATGGCGATCACCTTCATGTCCATCAAGGCCCTCTGGGGCAGCAGAGACACCACTGCCAGGTCTGCACTTTTCAGGCCTGTTTCCCTCTGACCTTGGGGACAGCAGGGTTTGCTCACTCTCTTGACATTCAGTTTCAGCTTTATGTTTTTCTCTACCAGTCACTCTGTCTCTTCTATGAAGGAAACTTTTGCACACATGGGAACTTGTATTAGAAACATCGAATCATAGAATCATTTTGCATGAAGATACCCTCAAGATCTTCGAGTCCAACCATAACCCAACTCTAGCATTAAACCATGTCCCTGAGAAGCTCATCTTAAAGTCTTTTAAACCCCTCCAGGGGTGGTGACTCCACCACGGCCCTGGGCAGCCTGTTCCACTGCCTCACAACCCTTCCCATGGAGAAATGTTTCCTAATGTCCGACCTGAACCTTCCCCGGCACAACTTAAGGCCATTTTATCTCATCATATCACTTGATACATGGGAGAAGAAACCAAGAACCTCTATGCTACAATTTGCTTTCAGAGAGCTGTGCAGAGTGAGAAGGTCTCCCCTCAGCCTTCTTTTGTCCAGGCTAAACTGCTTCAGCTCCCTCAGCCGCTCCTCATCAGACTTGCGCCCCAGACCCTTCACCAGCTCTGATCCCTTCTCTGAATTCACTCCAGCTCCTCATGGTCTTTCTTATAGTGAAGGGCCCAAAACTGAACCCAGGATTCAAGGTTCGGCCTCACCAGTGCCCTGTACAGGGGGCGATCTCTTCCCTGGTCCTGCTGGTCACACTATTCCTGATACAAGGCAGGACGCTGGTGGCTTTTTTGGTCACCTGGGCACACACTGGCTCATGTTCAGCCACTGCCCATCGACACGCCCAGATCTTTTTCCACCAAGTAGCTTTCCAACCACTCTTCCATGATCCTGTAGCGTTCATGGGGTTGTTATGATGCAAGTGCAGAACCCAGGACCTGTCCTTGTTGAATCTCATAAAATTGGCCTCAGCCCACTGATCCAGCCAGTCCAGATCCCTCTGTAGAGCCTTCCTACCTGCCAGCAAATGAACACTCCCACCCAATTTGGTGTCATCTGCAAACTTATTGAGGGTGCACTTGATCTCCTCATCCAGATCATGGATAAAGAGATTAAATAGAAATGGCCTAATTCTGAGCCCTGGGGACACCACTCATCACCGGTCCCTAAATGGATTTGGTTCCGTCCACCACAGCTCCAGCCACTTCTTTACCCATTGTAGATACACCCATCCAGGCAATGAGCTGCAACTTCTCCAGGAGATGCTGTGCGATAGGGTGTCGAAGGCCTTGCTGAAGTCTAAGGACACAGCATCCACAGCCTTTCTCTTATCTTGTTGATCACTTTGTCATAGAAGGGGATCAGGTTGGTCAAACAGGACCTGCCTTTCATAAACCCATGTTGACTGGGCCTGATCATATGGTTCTCTTATATGAATCCTGTGATATCACTCAAGATCATCTACTCCATAACCTTGCCCAGCACCAAGGGCAGACTGACGGGTCTGTAGTTCACCAGGTCATCCTTCCAGCTCTTCTTGTAGATGGGTGTCATCATGGCCAACATCCAGTCAACCGGGACCTCCCCACTTAGCCAGGATTGCTGGTAGATAGTGGAAAGTGGCTCGGTGATCACCTCCACCAGCTCCCTCAGCACCCTTGGGTGTATCCCATCTGGCCCCATAGACTCATGGGTGTCCAAGTGGTGTAGCAGGTCACCAACCATTTCTCTTTGGATGATTTGGGTTTCATTCTGCTCCCCATCCCTGTCTTCTGGCTCAGGGGGATGGGGACCTGGAGCACAACTGTTCTGACTGTTAAAGACAGAACAAAGACAAAGAAGGCATTTAGCACCTCAGGCTTTCCCTCATTTTCTGTCACTATGTTTCCTACTGTATTCACCAGGGGATGGAGATTCTCCTTGGCCCTCCTTTTGTTGCTGATATATTGATAGAAATTGTGGGAGATTTGAGGGATTTCCTTGAAGTTAATGGACATTGTATGGAACTGTAGTGACTAGGCATCTGAGGCCTTTGTATCGAGCAAGAGAGCAAGAGTTGAGCAGCCTCCATGCCTTAAGTGACTTTGTGCAGCCTTGAGCACGTGAAGAAGAGTCAGCAAGTCAGCAATTTAGTAGATACTTTTTGCTTAGCACTAGAGCTCGTGCAGATTTGTAAAATACAATTATTTGTTAGTTTGCGGCGCGTGAACAGTAGCTACTGACCAATTACAAGCAGCCTTTAGATGCGTGGATGGCACGTGGACAGGTCAAAAAGATACTCAAAGAGAGTTGTAACAATAAACGGCTTTGCTTGAATTCAAATTGGATTGTGTGGAGTCCGTGACTGTCGCCCTCCCATGTAATTAGTCCTGACACTGTATCCACAGCAGTGTGTGCATATTGCCACCCCCTAGATGCGTTAGGGGGCCGTTAAAATCAACCTGACAGGTATGCAAGGCCCACTGACCGTGTTTTATCTTTTCCCATGGCCTACATAATGCCCTTAAATGTACCCGAGTACAAGTAGCACAAAGATCTGCGCATGTTTTACAAGTCTAAAATAGCAAAGGGCTTTGATTGTGAGCCACGTTCCATGCACGTGAAGTATAAGCCGATTGATGTCCACAATCTATATGCACGTTTAGATCTCGAGCATGCAGCTTGGCAGAGGCCATATTATTTACTTCCCTGTTGTTTTGTGACTTAAATGTATCAACTTTATTGTGCTCTTCTATTAACCCTTCACAAGGGGGATCCACCTCCACAGAAAAATGAAAGGGATGAAAGTTTTGCAATGCCCTAAAAATCCCCCAAAGGCATGCAATTGTGTTACTGTGGCTGGTACGGAAAACTGCCGGACTGTTTGGTATTTCTCTAAACTGTCCATGCCAAACTATTCCTAAAAATAGTGCAGTAGCACTAGGGCCCTGTGTTTTCATTGGATTAGTTGCCCGGTCTTGGTCCTGTAAATGAAATTTCAGGATTTGCCAGCTACTTCAGTTTCTTATTGTGACACTGCCATGATCATCAATATAATGGCAAACAGAAATGGTACCTGACCAGAGTGCGACATTAGCTGCTATCATTTGGTGGCAAATGGAGGGACTGTGTTTGTCAGGCAACATGGGGGGACTGCAGAGATGCTGCTCGCTATTGTAGGAGGAAATTCATGCTGCCAAAGCTGCATTAGAATTGAAGCTGTTCAATACTGTGAAGGGCAATCAAAAGAGCTTTTTAAATATATGAATAAAAGCAAACTAGAAATAAACTAGAAATAACTTTGGCTCATTACTCGATGAGCATGGTCACCTTATTAACAGGAACATAGGCAAAGCTGAGATGTTTAGTGCTTTCTTCACCTTGGTCTTCAACATTGATGATGGTCTTGTGGGCCCACACCACCCTGGACTGGAAAACCACAGTTGTGAGAACGGTAAACTCCAAAACGATCCGGAATTGTACTGGGTCTGCCACTCCAGCTGGAACCCTGCAAGTCGATGAAGTCTGATGGGATTCACCCGAGACTGCTTAAAGAGTTGGGGATGTCATGACAGAACCCAATGGAATGGCAGAAAGATGTGCCAGGGCATGGTCAGGCTGGACGTGAGGAAAAGGTTCTTCACCCAGAGGTGCTGGACACTGAACAGGCTCCCAGGGAGCTGTCACGGCCCCAACCTGACAGTGTTCAAGAAGAGACTGGACAACATCCTCAGACACACGGGGTGACCTGTGGGGTGTCCTTTGCAGGGACAGGAGTTGGACTGCATGATCCCTGTGGGTCCTTCCAAAGCAAGACGTTCTCAGATTCTGTGTATCCCTGAGGCAATACTTGGACAGTACATTGCTTTTGTTGCCAGGTAAAGGCAAACTGGTCTGGTATTGAGCTGACAGGTGGGGTGGGCACAGTGCAGGTGATGGGGCCAGGCACAGTTGGCTTTTTTGCATAAGCATTAACTTTTGCCATCAGCAAAACTTTTCTGATGTTCTGATCCCATCTATTTCTGACTGTGGGATACCAGCTTGTACAAGATCATTCTACATCTGTGTCCTCGTAACCCATGCAGTAATTCCATTTTGTTTTGCTGCCTTTCCTTGATTTACCACCCAAACAGAGGGTCCCAAAATTACAGCCAAAATTTCCCCCAAGGAATTTACTAGAGCACCTCCCATACCTGTAGCAGTTGTCACTGCTGCTGTAGTCAAGGGTTTGAGTGAGGCAGGCAATCCTCTCAAAAACTGCGTTTTGACACTCGTTACTGCTACTCTGTCCAGACTGGATCCTAAAAGCAATGCATGAGCCATCCCCATCTGCCACATCACATTAATACCTTTTTGCATCGCACACCAGGTTCTGAGGAATGACACTGATTTGACAGGTTCAGCATACAGTGACAAAACTTTTGCACACAACCTTTGATATGTTGTAATGTGACAGCTTCACGATCAGGAGCTCTAAGATGGGTAAATAATTACCAAACCCATCTGCTGGCTGACTTGTGAGAAGAAGCCAGTGCTGCTTCCCATGGCAACACATGCAGAGATGTTTCAGTTGCCTGGGGGGTAACCACTGCCCCATTATCAGTCTCTGACCATGTCTCTGGTGGAGCCACTTGATCCAGGAAAGTGGTCACAGGGGCCCAGTGTTCAGTACTGGGCCATCCCTGAACACAGGGAGTCAGCAGCACGGCCACCCCAGTCCCTGACCTTTTTGCAAATCATGGCATGGCTGTTTCTGGTGGTGCTGAACATGCCAAATGTGTGAGCTGACACAGGCAGGTCACAGGAACAACCACAAACCGCAGATGAAATGCAAAGTGTAAATTATTTTCTTTACCTCACTAACTGGGGGATCCCCAAAAAAGCACCTAAGCACCTGGGCAGAGGTGACACAAGCAAGAGCACAAGTGCTGCAGAGCTCAGTTCTGGCTGGATCCCAGGACCTGCTGGTTTCACCTGTACATCAGGGATTCATGCATGCACAGTTTACCACACGGCTTTCATATTTACCTGCGATAGAGCAGGAATTTCAAGGATGTTTGAGAAGATGTCTTTAAGATTTCACAAGTCTATGTTCTCTAAAGACACAGGCTCCACTTGTGAAGCAAGCACACAAGGCTAAATAAATATCAGTGTGATTTGTGTTTTTCTACACCCAGGTACAGTCACTTAAGTGTATTTACAAATCTCCTCCTTGCCAATCTCCCCTTATATTCTCACACCTACAATTAGTGTCATGCTCAGTATAAAGCTGGAGCTGGGTAGGTACTTCCATTAGTTCAGGTCTTCCAGCTACTTTGGTTAGTTTTGTGTGGAAGTTCTGTTCTGTTGGGAGTTTTGAGGGAGTTCAGCCTTTTGCTGTTCTGCCATTTTGCAATTGGCCCTTGGGACTTATTGCTCTGTCTTGCTGGGATTGGTTGTTTGGGACCAAGGTGCTCCTTTCTCCAGGACTGGCTGTTCCGTGTCACTGGAGTTACATGAGGGAATGCACTGAGTTATTTTCTTAGTTTAATTTAGTTTGATTTGTTTGTATTTCATTTAGTATTTTAATTTAATTTTATTATATACATAGTAGTATTAGCATGTTAGTAGTATATTCCAAAACACTATTTTTATTGTCTTATTAAAATGCTTTTTCTGAACCCATGGATTTCTCTCTTCTCTTCAGTTCTCTTCCGTATTGCACTTCATAGGTTGGGGGACTATATGAGCAGCTGCTGTGGTCTTAGTTTCTGGTTGAGGTAAAACATCGACAGGGAAGAACAGCAGTAGATCAAGATCTCTTGAAAATCATTCAGAGGAACCCTGGATCAGCCATGGCTTTGTGTTTCGAGAAACAGCTGGTGAGGATGGAGAGACAGCAGCAGAGGTGGGGACACACTGGGGTGACAACAAGGTGGGGAAGTGCATGGGATGTCTGCAGCCTATGCGGAAACAGCCACAGGCCTGGGACAGTGCAGGATGGACTGTGGTGGACATGGCCGAGGGTGCTGGCAAGGCTGGATGTCCCTGCAAGAGCCATGGTCTTTGTTCCCTTGGCTGTGGCTGATGTCCCTGACAGTGAGGCCTAAGAGGAGACACATGGTTCTCATGGCCATGGCACCCCATTGCCTCCTTGCACCCCCAGGGAGTGTCACACCATTGTCCTGCACTGGGCATCGCACTCCCCACATCCCCACCAAGAGCCCTGAGCCACATGTGAGGGACAGGATCTCCCTTCCTAGGGGCAGGGGCTCAAGGCTTGGCCATTGTCCTTCATCAAACAAACCAAGGGTTTTCTCAGCATCAGAGCTGCTGCACTTTGCCTTTGCCTGAAGCAATCACAGCCTCCAATTATCTGCTCTAACGAGTCCCTGGGGAAGCTTTGTCAGTAACAGCCCTCAGTGGGGCCCATTAATGCTTCAAGGTACTTTGGAGTTTTCTCTGACTTGGACTTCTTGAGCAGATTCTTCAGTCTGTGCTTGGTATCTGAGGTTCATGGACTCAGCACCAAATACGCCATGGGCCTCATTAAAACACAGAAAGCCCTAACGAGCTGTGTTTCTTTCAGTAATTTCATTCCAATCTTCAAGACTTGTAGAACTAACTGGAGAGGTTTCAATGGGACACTTGCAGATGAAGATTTCAAAGATTTCATAAAGGAGGGTTTTTTCTTTCCAGGGTATTTTCTGTCATTTTTCAGTGTATAGAAGAAGTGACAGCAGCATTCTACAATGGACATTGATCCAGGGGGTCTCCTGAAGACATCTGCACAGGCAGGAGAACAGTCCCTTGAGGCTGGACACTATGGACAACCTTGCTCCTCACACCCCACCCCCAGTCTGCCGGTTCCCTCATTGGCCACCAGACACTGCATCACTTTTCCTCACATCAGACTTCTC
This sequence comes from Patagioenas fasciata, assembly GCF_037038585.1. Taxonomy (NCBI): domain Eukaryota; kingdom Metazoa; phylum Chordata; class Aves; order Columbiformes; family Columbidae; genus Patagioenas; species Patagioenas fasciata. Next base: position 2,018,179 of record NC_092528.1, read on the forward strand.
CACTGAGCTCTGCAGGAGATGCTGCAGCTCCTGTGCACCAGCTCCACCTGCTCTCCTGTGCAAACACTGCACAGTTTAATAAACAGTAAAACACTTTCCTCAGCTGTGTGTGTAAGCTGGATCTGATGAGGTCCACCATCCACAAGGGACATCCACACAAGAACTGGTTTAGACAGAGAGATAGGAGAGGATAGAAATAAACACAATGAACATGTTGTCTACCATGTTAATTAGAGCTCTAAAGAATGGGGCAAGTTCGTAACTCCCTGAAGCTCGAAGAGGAAACCAGACAGTTGAGAGGAACTGAATGACCAAAGAGCAAGTGGAGGAGAAACCTGAGAGCACTGGGAAGGGCAAATGTCCAGACAGTGCTGGAAAGTTGTCCTTTGACAGGGACATTGAATCAGGAGAGGTGGGAACTCCAGAATGACGAGGGAGATAAAATAATAGAGTGTTGGTAATAGAAGTACAGGGGAAGACCGATATCTCTTCTGCTCTTAGTACACTTCCCATTAATTCAGATTTTGGCTTTTTTTTTCTTTGTTTGTTTTAATATGTAAAAAAATCCAAAACCAAAACCAAAAATCACACCAAAAAACCACACACAAAAAGCAAACACAAAAAAAACATAAAAAAAAAAAACACAAAAAACAGAAAAAAAAAAAAAAACGAACCCACACAAACAAACAAACCCCCCAAAAAACCATTGAAAACCAAAAAAGAACAACAAAGACATGCACCTTTCAAGGCAGACATCAGTCATCAGTTGTCCCACCATAAACAGCCAGTGCTGTTTTAGGGGCCCCAATGTACCTGAGGTGCCTGCCTGGAATTGGCATCTGTCGCACAGGACCTGGGGAGACCAGAGCACCTTGTAATGCAGGTGGAGCCTGGGCAGGGGTTCCTGGGGCACCTGCATTGGCACCAGGTGTTTGTGTCCCTGGAGCTGAAGACATTTGTGTCCTAAATCCATGCCCAGTTCTGGAAAACTCTTTCAAAGAAATGTACCCCTCCTAGAAAGACGCTCAAATAAATAAATAAATAAATAAATAAATAAATAAATAAATAAATAAATGAGAAGTATGTTGACACCTTCCTTTGCTTTGCATCTTTGTCTTCAGTTCTTCTTATTTTAATTTTCTTTGACATTATCTGACATACAATGAGTTTACAAGCAAGAAGCCAAGATCATTTTGTGTCTTGCATAGCGCCCCATGCTCTCTGAACCTTCCTTGCCCTGGACTCCTCACACTTTGCCCAGAGCAAGTCACACTGAGGTGTTGGCTGGTTCCCTGGCTGAGATGTTGGTTTAGATGGTCACCTACAGCACAGGTGGATCCTGCCCCATCATCGTCTGCTCTGACCAGTTAGAAACAAGAGCCCAACATCACCATGGGATCATAAGAGAACTGAGGTTGAAGGGACCTCAGGAGTCTGCAGTCCAACCTGTCACCAACTGGGTTACACCAAGGTGTTCAAGCCTTGATCCAATCCGAGCTTTAGCAGGACTAGAGAAGTGATCATCCCTTTGTAGTGGGCACTGGTGAGGCTGCACCTTTAATCCTGGGGTCAGTTTTAGGCCCCTCATGGCAAGGAAGACATTGAGGTGCTGGAGAGAGTTCACAGGAGGGTGACAAGGCTGGTGAAGGGTCTGGAGCACCAGTCTTATGAGGAGCGGTGGAGGGAGCTGGGGCTGTTCAGCCTTGAGTAAAGGAGGCTGAGGGGAGACCTTGTCACTGTCCACAACTGCCTGAAAGGAGGTTTGATCATGGTGGGTGTTGGTCTCTTCTCCCAAGTAGCAAGTGATAAGACAAGAGGAAATTGCCTCAAGCTGCACACGGGGAGGTTTAGATTGGATATTAGGAAAAAATTATTTGGGGAAAGGGTTTAGAAGCAACAGAACAGACTGCCCAGTGAGTTTGTGGAGTCACCATCACTGAAGGTGTTTAAAAGACATACAGATGATGCACTTAGGGATATGTTTTAGTGCCAGATTTAGGTTAGGGTTGGACTTGATGATCTTAAGGGTCCCTTCCAACCACAATTATTCTCTGATTCTATGATAAGTCATTTTTGATATTTTCTTTCTCAGAGGACCATGCAACCTCCCTGAGAGCCAGGACTTTTCTGAGGTGTTGGAGAGATGTCTCACGGTCACACCAGCCAGTTCCACCAGCACCTGTCTGTCCCTTCCCAGACCAAACCTTTTCTCCATATCCCAACCTTCCAGGCAAATTTCTGGGACACAGCAAATGCTGCCCAGGTCTTCTGGGCCTGTTCAGAAGAGAGCAGCAGGCCAACATGTTGATGGGCTCCCTGTGCACTTCAAAGCTTTCCTGACCATTTTTCTCAATGCCCCACTTGCATCCAAACTTTCTGGTCCTTAAGCTGTGGATGAGGGGATTGAGCAGGGATGTGGAGATGGTGCAAAAAAAAGGCTTTGTCAAACTGTCTGGGGAGGGCTGTTCTGGACATCCCACAGTCACGGATGAGGTTGCTGGAGAAACCAGTGGCACTGGTGAGAGGTCTAGGTGGAGAAGGCCTTGTGCCTGTCTACACTGGAGGAGAGCAGTGATGCATTCATGGGATGCCCATGTGAACAGGAAGGGAACAAATGGCTCCAGCGGACAAAAGGCCTTCCAGCCAGTTCTTTATCCATCACAGATGCACCATCCAGGCCATGAGCTGCAGCTTCTCCAGGAGATGTTGTGGGATACGGTATCAAAGGCTTTACTGCAGCCTAAGGACACAACACCCACAGCCTGTGTGGCGGATTCACTCCCCACGACAGACTTTCCCTCATCTGCTCAGTCGGTCACCTTGTCATAGAAGGAGATCAGGCTGGTCAAGCAGGACCTGCCTTTCACAAAGCCATGCTGATTGGGCCCGATTGCTAGTCTGGTATGAGTGACCTCACAGTCCTTTCCCAGCCATGTTCCTGCTGCTGGCCTATCCCCTGCAGAGGCAGAAGTGACCTCACAGTCCCCTCCACAGCCATTGGCTTCCTACTGGACTATGAGTTCCTGAGACACAAGTGACCACATGGCATCGTACCAGCAATCACCCTCCTTGTGGTCCAGTGTGTGAGCAGATCAAACTGAGCTGCTTTCATCAAATGTATCCAATAGATTTCCTATCAAGGCTTTGAGTGCAGAAACGTTCCTCAGAGGACCTGCTGTATTTACTCTGGGGCATTATATATCTCTCTTGATAGATTTCTCCAAGGAAAAGATTCATGGAATCCTACAATAGCGCAGGTTGGAAGAGACTCCTGAACATCATCTCTGTCCCACTGACCTTTATGGCACCCCAAGGTTCATTTGTGCTCCCTTGGGTTCATCTCACCATGTGCACACATTGGACATGCACATGATGTCTATGGTTACATCTCATCTGAACAATGAAAACATGGACTTTTGACCTTGTATTTCATAGAATCATAGAATGTCTTGAGTTGGAAGGACCCACAAGTTCATGGAATCCAACTCCTGTCCCTGCAAAGGACACCCCACAGGTCACCCCGTGTGTCTGAGGACGTTGTCCAGTCTCTTCTTGAACACTGTCAGGTTGGGGCTGTGACACCTCCCTGGGAGCCTGTTCAGTGTGCAGCACCTCTGGGTGAAGAACCTTTTCCTCATGTCCAACCTGAACTTCCCCTGGCACACCCTTCTTCCATTCCCTTGGGTTCTGTCATTGGTCACCACAGAGAAGAGATCAGTACCTTCCCTTCCTTCTCCCCTTGTGAGAAAGGTGTAGCCACCATGAGGTCTCCTTTCAGTCTTTTCTTCAGCTCTGATGCTGAGAAACCCCTTGGTTTCCTTTCTGAAGCAGAAAGGAGAAGCCATGACCTGTAGGCAATGGGAAGGGGGATCCTGTCCCTCACACACGGCTCAGGGCTCTTCCTGGGTCCGTGGGATGTGGGTGTGCAAGGCCCAGGGAAGGACAACACTGGGACAACAACTTCCAGCTTCCCCATGGGGCTGCAAGGAGGCAGCGAGGCCCCAGTGCCATGAGGACAACATGGCTTCTCCTGGGCCTCAGTGGCAGAGACAACTGCCACGGCCAAGGGGACAGAGACCTGGGTTCTGTGGGTCCCTTCCAGCCTTGCCAGCGCCCTTTGCCATCTCCACCACAGGCTGTTCTACACGGTCCTACCCCTGCCCCTCTTTCCCTGCAGGCTGCAGACACCCATCTCGCTTCCCCACCTGCTCTCAGCCCAGCATTTCTGCACCTTCACTGCTGTGTCTGCACCCTCACTGGCTGCTCTTGGAACACAAACCATGGGCTGATCCAGCTCCCTCTGGGTGACCTCTTGCACCACAGCACTGCCCTTCCACTGACATTTCTTCCTCTGATATCCAGTCCTCACTTTCCAAACTGTCCTATGTGATATTTTTTTCCCTCTTCTGCTTTTTCCCACTACAAAGGAATACTCAGCCACCTCAGGAACTGCCCTTCATGCAGGGAACCCAACCCATTAGGCTTCTTGTGGTCTTTTACCTGACAGAAGACAAGTAACCTCACCATGATCTTATAAATCCCAGGACTGCTGCTGTTCTTTCAGTTTCTCTGACAGACACGACCATGTTCCTGCTGCTGTCTCGTCATGTTCTCAGGTGGGATGGACATGACAACCCGTCTCCAAGGCCTCTTCCTGGGTAGGGACTGTGGGCACTTAGGCAGAGGTTCTTTCCCAGCCATGTCCCTGCTGCGGGGCTGTCACCTCCAGAGACAGAACTGACCTCACTGCCCCTTCACAGCCACATGCTTCTGTCTGGATTATGAGTGTCTGAGACACAATTGACCTCATAATACCATAACCATCCATCACTGTTTGGTCCAGGACCCTATCAGAAAACAGTATGATTGTTTTATCAAATTTATCAAATATATTCTCTACTAGTAATTTGAGGGTAAAAACACTCTTCTGAGGAACCGTTGTATTTATGTTGACACCTTTAGAACTCCTTTTCTGTCTCTTATTCTTTTTGTTTTTCCTCTGCCTATTCTGTCTTCAAAATCCTCTTCAAGGCAAAGATTCATTGAATCGCAGAATATCTTGAGGTTTGAAGGGAGCCCTTGCCTCACTTGTCTCACTGTCCTGCTCCAGGCAGGGTGAACCAGGTGAGGTTGTTCAAGGGTTCAAAGTGCACTCGTCACATCATACAGAGGGAGAATAAAGACATTCAGCAGTGCTGGCCCAAGCGCTGGTCCCTGAGGGATTGCATGGGTAACCGGCTACACTGAGGGCTTTGTACCACTGATGACATTTGGCTCGATTGTCCAGCCAACCTCCCACCCAGCTTCCAGTTCTCCAGCCCAGAGATCACTGATCTGGCTACTAGGACACCTTGGAACACCATGTCTGTGACCTTGCAAAATTCCAGGCATGAAGGCAGGCTGACCAGTCATTAATTCTCCTTCATGCTTTTCTTGCAGATGGGTTTGACATTTGCTTTTCCCGAGGGCCTCGGAACCCTTCTGACTGTTTTGTCACTTTTGAGAGCACAATCCAGAATCACAGGCAAGGGTGGCAGAGCAGACTGGAGCACTTGCAATGATCCTGTCCAGGGCAGCTGAGACGAATCTCACTGGGGCAGTGAGGTTTGTTCCTGGAGTCACACACAGAAATGTCAGGTTCTGTCAAGCATCCATGTCTGACCTGGACTCGTGAACTCCTTCTGTACCCAGGGGTGCTCAGAGACAGTGTCTGTCCCTTTTACACATAGAGGCTGTAGTCTCAGTTTCTCTCTGGCCTCCTGTGGCCACTCCCAAAGGATGGGAGGCACCTCAGCCCTGTGGTGTGTCAGCTGCTCTGCACTCATCTGAGATGTCCCCCATCATGAGGAATGGACACGGGGATCACAGCTGGAGGATGCACAACCCGGTGCTGCATTCAGGTGGTATCCCAAAGGATGTTTCTTCCAGTATGAAGTGACCTCAAGAGCTTGTTTGTGCCACAGGCCTTCCTGGAATCCCCAAGAACAGCTGATGACGTTTGTCCTCACTTGGCTTTATCTCACCTCACATACATGATGTGCGTGCTCACATCTCATCTGTACAATGCAAACATGGATTTCCGACCTGCTCATTCAGTGTCCATCCACGGAGGGAAGAGCTGTGAGCTGGGGAGAGAGGCCAAGGCTGGAAATGGTGGTTATGAGGGGCGTGACGATGCCCTGGGACAGCTTCTGAGGGGTGTCCAGTGCACAGGGGCACAGCCCAGCCCCTGCTCTGCTGGTCCTGCAGGTCTCTGGCAGGAGGGCTGGCTCTGAGAGGACGCTGCTGTGTGCCAGCCCTGCACACACACACTGTTCATGTGTACAATGGTGTTTGAATCTGTGGCCACATTTGTGGGCATGTTCTTGAGATAACCTTTAGAAGAAGACCTAAACCCTCTGGCCCTTCCCATAGGAGATCACCTTTCTATCCGGAAAGGCTGTTGTGAGGCCACCTCTGTGACACAAGTGCACATTGCCTGTCCCTGTCTGCGCTCACAGCACTGACACACAGCAGGACGGGGACCAAGCTGCCAGAGCACTCGGGCCTTGCACCAACACAAGGGATGAGAAGGAGAGTGTGGGAGTGGAACCAGAACAGCTCTGGAAGACCAAGCGCTTGTGCTGCCTGGCAGGGCTGCCATGCTGGACTCTTGTCCCTCCACCCATGCACAGGAACTGTCCCTGCAGCTCCAAACAGGCCTTTCAGGAAAGATACAGTGAAAGAAGAGTCACTACAGAACCTTTTATTTTGTTTAAATACACAGAGATCATGGTTCCTCATTTGCCCAGCCAGTGGTTATAAAAGAACAGAGTGAATTAGAAAGGGGATGACAATGTTTTCACAACCGAAAAAAACACCGGTAACAACAGAAAATACAGATTACAGGCTGGGCCTGTAATTAGTTACATTAAAACTGCTATATAGAATAAGTGTATTGGTTTGGTAAATACCCAGATATCTGTTTCCACAGGGCATCCTTTAGCTCCTGGTTCTTCATGCTGTAGATGAGGGGATTAATAACTGGAGGCACCATCGAGTACAGAATTGCCACCAGCAGGTCCCCGGAAGGCGAGGAGATGGAGGTGGACTTCAGGTACGAAAATGCACCAGTGCTGAGGAACAGGGAGACCACGGCCAGGTGAGGGAGGCAGGTGGAAAAGGCTTTGTGCCGTCCCTGCTCAGAGGGGATCCTCAGCACAGCCCTGAAGATCTGAACATAGGAGAAAAGAATGAAAATAAAACAAACAAATGCTAAACAAGAGCTGACCACAATAAGCCAGACTTCCCTGAGGTAGGAGTGTGAGCAGGAGAGCTTGAGGATCTGGGGGATTTCACAGAAGAACTGGCCCAGGGCATTGCCCTTGCACAGGGGCAGTGAAAATGTATTGGCCGTGTGCAGCAGAGCATTGAGAAACCCAGTGGCCAAGGCAGCTGCTGCCATGTGGACACAAGCTCTGCTGCCCAGGAGGGTCCCGTAGTGCAAGGGTTTGCAGATGGCAACGTAGCGGTCGTAGGACATGACAGTGAGAAGGAAATATTCTGCTGTAGCACAGAAAAAGAAAAAAAAAGCTGGGCAGCACACCCTGCATAGGAGATGTTCCTGGTGTTCCAGAGGGAATTGGCCATGGATTTGGGAACAATGGTGGAGATGGAGCCCAGGTCGAGGAGGGAGAGGTTGAGCAGGAAGAAGTACATGGGGGTGTGGAGGTGCTGGTCCCAGGCTATGGTGGTGATGATGAGGCCATTGCCCAGGAGGGCAGCCAGGTAGATGCCCAGGAAGAGCCAGAAGTGCAAGAGTTGCAGCTCCCGTGTGTCTGTGAATGGCAGGAGGAGGAACTGGGTGATGGAGCTGCTGTTGGACATTTGCTGCCTCTGCTGGGGACCTGTCCAAAGAGGAAAAGGCAGTGACAGTTTAGGTGAGACTTCTCTGAGGAAAAACAACATGTCATTTCTCCTTGAACATCCCGTCTCTGAATGAGCAATGATTCCTCTCATTCTCCATGACTACCATCTGAATGATATCGTTCATCACAGTTTAAAACGTAGCTTTAGCATCTGGTTTTCCTGAGAATACTTCTGGGACAGGACTCCCAGTGTTGGTGTTCGAACAAAAAGTGGTCCCCTTCCCCTCCCCACCCCAATACTAGACAGTAAGAGAACCAAGGACAGGTGGAGAAACAGGGAAGAACACTGCAGTACTCCCGAAATTAAAGGAAGGACAGAAAGGTAGACAGGGATGCTGGGAAGCCTTCTCCCTACGCAGCTGTGCTCACTGCCGCTCACATGATGTCACTGCAGGGCAAGTGCTTTTAGCATCTTTTTTTTTTGTGTACCTCATTCCAGGAACCCTTCACCTGGAGGTCCAGGTGCTGAGGTGGAGACTTGTGACCTGGGCCCCATTGCTTTGGGGTAGAGGCTCTTCTGGGGAAGAGAGCAGACAAGGGGATTGCACTGGGAAATGTGTCTGCAATCGAGAGGATGTGAGAGAGGTTCCTAAATCCCATCTCCAGCATTTCTGGTAGCAGTTAACTCTCCCTGCCCATGTCTGTGCAGCCTGCAGCTGTGTCTCTGTCCCTGGGTCTGCTCCCTGTCAGTGTCACAGACCCCGTCCCACCCGCTGTGTGCTCAGCTCTGTCCTGCTCACACCTCCTGGCACTGCCCAGGGGCAGCTCTGTGTGTGCAGGGGCTCAGGAGCAGCTCAGACAAGTCCTAACGAGAAGTGGGGTCTTAGCACCTTCTTTGGGGCAGAGAAATAAATTCCCATCTCCCACTGCCTACCCAGCCAACCAACAGTGGAAAGAACTCAAAACTTAAAATCATCCCTATGAGATAAATACTTCCTCAGTGTCCCTGATCCACGCAGTTCCCTCTCAATGGCAGAAGGACCCTGCCATGCCAGATCTTGCTCTTTCCACCAGATCTTCTTTCCTTGGTGTTTTTGGGATCTCCCCGGGCAGGCTGAGCGCTGACCCTGGCAGGTGGCAGAGTCCCTGCCCTGGCACAGCCCTGGGGTGCAAGGACCCTGCTCTGCAGGACAGCCCTGGGCACCCCTGCCTGCACATTTACATCTACACCCCACAGCCACCCTTGGGAGAACACAGCATTCACGTCTTGTCACTCTGACAGTGCAGAAGGCAATCCCTGCTCTGCAGCACATCCTCTCCTCTGCGTCAGAGAATCTCTGAAAGTTGTACTTACGTGTCTTGCAGGGTCTGCAATGTGACAGCTTTCTGAGATCCTACCAAGATTTGCAGATACAGTGCCCTGCAGCCACAGGCTTCATGTCTGAGCAGATTTCATTTCCAGTGATCTCTCAGCATCCTCCCACCCCAGACTGCATTTCCCTCTCTCTGCCTGGCTCCTGTGCCCTCGGTGTTGCAGGCAGAGCCCTCAGCCCTGCTGCGCTGTGCAGAGGAGCTGCTCCTGGGCAGAGCTGTCTCTCTGCAGCGCTGCCGCTTCCCAGGAGCTCCCTCTGTCCCAGGAGCCCAGCCCCGCTCAGCAGCACAGGAGCAGCCCATGATGTCCCTTTCTCTGTCCCCTCTGGGCTCCATCCAGGTGTCCCTGGGTCTCCAGGGACACATCCTTTCAAACAGCCTCAAGTAATAAGTGATGTTGATTCTGTCTCCTCTGCAGCAACACTTCTTTCCAGCATTGTGTTCTTTGTATTAAAAAATAAATTGGTATGAGAATCATCTTTTATTTTCCCATCATTAGACAGGGCACCAGGAAGGTTACAGCAAATGATTTGATTTCTCCAAGCTGAGGGAGGAATATCTTCAGTTGAAGGAATGTAGGTATTTTGTTCTGGTTTTATACTCCCAGGTCTAGAGAGACATTCCTCAGTCTTTGGCCATCTCATGTCTGTGCTCTGAAGCAAAGCCTTTGCACACATGGACTCCTGGGCACTTGGTACCAGGTTTCTTGTGGCAGGTCAGAGCTGGGCTGGTGCCACAGCTGGGGTGGTCCAGCCCAGCTGTGAGGCAATGGCCTCAGCCAGGGACCTGACTGGGGAGCTGGAGCTGTCAGTGCTGCAGACAGAGCTGTGACACGGGTGGAATGAACTGCCAGGCAGGGTGGCAGAAGTGAGTTCATCTGGTCTGCAAGGACAGCAGCCTCCAAGCACAGAACAGCCCAGATCAGAACTCAGTCCAGACCTGTAAGGCAATTCAAGGGCCCATAATGATCTGTTGCTACTGCAAGAACACTTAAAGGAGAAACAAAGACAGTGTGTGGCCACTGATGAATTTCAATAAGGGAAAGAGGTGAGAATCTCTGTGTCCTGTTGTCCTGTATCTTCACCAGCAATGTGTCCAGGCCTCTGTGACTTGAGACAGGAATGTGGAGAACAACCAGCAGTGGATGGGGATCAAGTCAGGGGTCACTGGAACTAACACAACCCTTTCCAGTCTATGGGACAGCAGGGGCAGCATCCCAGGAGCTGAGACAGCAGGACGGTGTCACAGTGAGGCCACTCTCCACCATCTTGGAAAGTTCATGGAGACTGAGGGGACTCCATGACCACTGGCAGCTCCCATGCAGTGTGTGCACTTTTCAAAATGGCCAATGGGTGAGCAGGGGAACTAAGGGCTGTGCCCCAGAACATGTCCACTGGGACCCCATTTCTGGGTGTCTGGAAGAGAAGGTGACGGGGGTTACCCAGGGCAGGTTGTTCCTGTCCATCCTCTTTGCTTTCTGTGAGGAAAGGACAGGGTTTGGATGTGGGCATAGCAGTGGTGGTCTGTTACCTGGAAGTCAGCAAGGCATTCAGCGTCGTCCCCCACAATATTCTTGTGCCCAAGGTAGGATATTATGGTCTGTGTCAGTGTGCAAGTAGATGGGTAAAAGGCAATCTGGATGGTTTGGCTTAGAAGGACAGTAGATAAAGGGAGGAACTTTCCAATCCTGAGGACAGTCAAGCACTGGAAGCTGTTTCCCAGCAGTGTGCATCCACTCTACATCAGAATGTTACCACAATGTGTTTGTATAGACCCCTCACTTATCTGGTCTGACCCTGCTTTTAGGAGGAGGTTGGTCAAGACACCTCTTGAGGTGCCTTAGAGACTGAATGACACTGTCCTTCCTTCCTTCCTTCCTTCCTTCCTTCCTTCCTTCCTTCCTTCCTTCCTTCCTTCCTTCCTTCCTTCCTTCCTTCCTTCCTTCCTTCCTTCCTTCCTTCCTTCCTTCCTTCCTTCCTTCCTTCCTTCCTTCCTTCCTTCCTTCCTTCCTTCCTTCCTTCCTTCCTTCCTTCCTTCCTTCCCCTTCATGTTTCTGATTTGGAGAAAGCTCTCAGGTTCCCTCTGATCACAGAAATAATTCACATGAGGCGCAAGACTGCCTTACAAGTAACCATAAACAACCCTGATCACAACCTTTGTATCCTTTTTCATTTCCTCTAATCCAGCTTCCTCTTGTTTGCTGTCCTAATACCCTTCCAGAAAGAAAACACCACCTTGTTCATCCTTTCAGAGCAGGTTGTTCAAGAGGTGTCAGCATCCATGTACAGAGTCTGCACATCAGCCAGGCAGCAAAGCCACCGTTACAGAAATGCAGACGAGGCTCTTGACCAGCTCCTTGAACCCAGATATCAGCGTGACGTGTCTGCTGAGATTCCCGGGAACACCTGAGCACGTGAGTGCTGGTTGGGTATCCTGGATTATCTCCTGAGCCATGTGGTGCTTCAGGCTGTGAAGAGAATCAAAACCAACTTTTTCACTTGGTTAATTAATTTACAGACTGTCACACAGGGAGTTGAAGGAAGCTCAAAACTCCAGTCTCTGCTCTACTATAAGGCTTGATACCCCATCCACAGTCCCTCACAGCATCCTCACAGCTAAATTCAGGAGGTGTGGTCTAGACAATAGAGTAGTGAGGTGGGTTGCAAACTGGCTTAAAGAGAGAAGCCAGAGAGTGGTGGTCAATGGTGCGGAGTCCAGTTGGAGGCCAGTATCTAGTGGAGTGCCTCAGTGGTCAGTACTGGGGCCAATATTATTCAATATATTCATTAACGATTTAGACGAGGGAATTGAGTGTACCATCAGCAAGTTTGCTGATGACACTAAGCTGGGAGGAGTGGCTGACACGCCAGAAGGCTGTGCTGCCATCCAGCGGGACCTGGACAGGCTGGAGAGTTGGGCGGGGGATATCCTGATGAAATTTAACAAGGGAAAGTGTAGAGTCCTGCATCTGGGCAGGAACAATCCCAAGTTCCAGTATAGGTTGGGGCATGACCTATTAGAGAGCAGTGTAGGGGAAAGGGACCTGGGGGTCCTGGTGGACAACAGGATGACCATGAGCCAGCACTGTGCCCTTGTGGCCAGGAAGGCCAATGGCATCCTTGGGTGTATTACAAGGGGGGTGGTCAGTAGATCGAGAGAGGTCCTCCTTCCCCTCTACTCCGCCCTGGTGAGACCCCATCTGGAATATTGTGTCCAGTTCTGGGCCCCTCAGTTCAAGAAGGACAGGGAACTGCTGGAGAGGGTCCAGCGTAGGGCAACAAAGATGATTAAGGGAGTGGAGCATCTCCCTTATGAAGAAAGGCTGAGGGAGCTGGGGCTCTTTAGTTTGGAGAAGAGGAGACTGAGGGGTGACCTTATTAATGTTTATAAATATATAAAGGGTGAGTGCCATGAGGATGGAGCCAGGCTCTTCTCAGTGGCAAACAATGATAGGACAAGGGGCAATGGGATCAAGCTGGAACACAAGAGGTTCCACTTAAATTTGAGAAAGAACTTCTTCTCAGTGAGGGTAACAGAGCACTGGAACAGGCTGCCCAGGGAGGTTGTGGAGTCTCCTTCCCTGGAGACATTCAAACCTGCCTGGACACATTCCTGTGCGACCTCACCTAGGCGTTCCTGCTCCAGCAGGGGGATTGGACTAGATGATCTTTTGAGGTCTCTTCCAATCCCAAACATACTGTGATACTATGATATCTAAATGGTCCAGATAGAGGGTGATCTTGCCAAAGTCACCCTTTGTGTCCCCAGGTGCATGGACGCTGCTCATGTGCCTCTGCAGAGAGTGGCAGAGGTTGGATCCCTTTCTCAGGAGAAACTCCTTGCTGGAAAGACACAGCTACGGGGCTGGCTGAACAAGGTTTTATTGCATTTCACTCGGCATCAGATTTGAAATATTTGGTGCTTTTCTGTGATCACTTCTTCTGCACAGATGATCACAGAAGGACAACCATTTCATAAGAGTTGGTTACAAAGGCCCTGTCATGAACAAGAAATCTCACCGTGAGATCTGGAGGGAGTGAGGAAGATTATAACAAGCACCAGGAAGAGCCAAGAAGCTCAAGGCCTCTTCTGTAGAGTGCGAAACCCTGAGCAACAGTGACCGGCCATGTGTGATGTGGGAGAGGGTCAGGAGATGTGGGGTAGAAAACGGTGATGGCTGATGACTTCAGCAAATCCTTACAACCATGTCTGAGCCACAAGTGGAATGTGGCTGATATCTGGGGGTCGAAGAGGAATAGTAGAAAGATTGTTGTTGATTTTGGAAAGAAGGCAGGCTTTTTTGGACTAAGGATATATGGCAGTGCCATCTGCATGCTGTGGCCTTGGCTATGCCTGGGAGATGGGGAATGGCTGCTGCTGGGGTGTTTGTGCTCAGTCATGGCCCATGAGCTGACCCTGCTCTGCTCCTCTCTTACACTGCCCACACTTGGAAGGACCTCAGGAATCATCCATGAACCTGGTGGATGCATGGACCTCCTGGAGGGATGGGTATTGATCCAAATAGAGGATTCAAGCAAGTTTGGGACTGGGACAGCTCAGGTGATTGGTGACCATTGCCAGGTGTATGAAAGAAGTTGAATGGGTTTGGGGGACCTCACAGGCATTGCCAAGTCCTCAGAAAACCAGAGCCTTGTGGTTAAAGCAACAGCACTTGGCACCAAACCCACCCCCAAAACACAAAACACTCACAGTGACCACAGGCAGAGCCTGAGAAACCTTTGACTGAAAGGGTCTCCTTTGTCTGGTCCTGGGGTCAGGGCTTGGCCATTCTGGTGATGAACAAACGTCAAGGGCTGACGTGGCACCAGAGCCACCTCCACATCACCTTTACGACTGCTGACCGTTGTCTCCAGGGACAGGGACTGCTTGTGTCAGCAATGGTCCTTCGTGGGGTCCCAAACACCCTCAGAAACTTGGGGTTTGTTTCTGCCCTTCAGGTCATGACGGGTTTGTTCATTCTTTCAGTACCTGCAGTTCAGGATCGTGGCAGCAGAGGGCTCAGTAACATCCAAAACGCCCTTTCAAGACAATGCTCTCTGCAGCACTTTCCTAAAGGCTTCAGGTCTGGTGTGGATGATTTCAGAGATTTCAGAATTGTAGCCAAACAGTGAGCATTTCCATAATAAAGAGTAATAAAACCAAATCTCTAATATTTCCATCACCCTCCCAAAACCCTTATTTCCACAACAGCTGGTATCAACAATCTCCAATGAATATTGATCTAGAGAATCTCCTGAGAACGACTGAATGTGTCAGAGAAGTGGGTGCCTAAAGGATCACTTGACCGAGGAGACAGGCCAGGACACCTCAAGAGGAATCACACAACTCTGGACCAAGAGGTGGGTGTTCCTGGGAATCTCAGATGCCACAGCACAGTGATACTTGTCTTCAGGGAGCTGGTCAAGTGACCCATCTCCTGTTCTGTAATGGTGTCTGAGTTTGCTCAGGTCACCCCTGACTTGAGCCCCATCCACTCCTGGGTGTTCTCCAGACTCCTGTCTTCAGGAACAAAGTCCCAGGAGACCTTGCTGGTGAAGATGGAGGCAAAGAAGCCATGAAGAACCTCAGTCCTGTCTGATTCTGCCCCTATAAAGTTCAGCAGCAAGCCCATGTTCTCCCTGTCTATTCCTTTTTTTTTTTTGTAAGGAAGCTGTATCAGCTCATCTTGCTGCCCTCAGCCTCCCCTTTAGGTATCAAGTCCAGGGCAACTTTGGAATCATCTCTGCATCCGTGGCCAAGGTTTCTAAATTCCTCCTTTGCAGCTTCCCCTGCTTCCACCTCCTGTGTGCTGCCTTTTTTCTCTGCAGCTCCATCAGTTCAGAGGAGCAGCCTCACAAGATAAATGCTTCTTTTTATGGGTACTCGGAGGGATCATTCTTGTGCTTGGAGCAGCCTGTCCTATAAGGCTGATTAGATTTCCTGAGCTCCTTCACCCTCCATGACTTTACCACATCACCAGCTCTACCTGCCATCCCCTAGTATGTCAAAGTCTTCTCCTCTGGAGCCCACCAGCCTGTGCTCTGCTGCTGTCCTTCCTCCCTCCCCTCTGGTGCCTGGGACCCCACTGTTTCCTGGTCACAACAGCCAAGGTGGACACTCATGTTCACATCCCTCACCATCTCTTCCTTCTTCGGTGGTACCAGATCCAGGTGAGCATCACCCTTCTTGGCCCATCAGGCAGCTCTCTTAAGCATTTGGCTCAAGATCCTTTCGACTGTTGGCACCTGCAGCTTTGCCTGGCCAGTGACTGTCACGTCAATTACAGTGCCCCATAGGAACCTGCTCATTGACTGGAGACTTTCATGCGTTGCTGAAAGAAGATCTTTACAATTTCTTCTTCACGATCAATTATTTTGTAACATCCAACGCACTGTCACCCTGTGCTGGGTTTATGGCAAAATCTTGGAATGGGGGGTGGGTGTGGTTGTGCTACAGTTGTCACCTCTCTGAGAAGACAACAGGAGTTTGACCAACGTCAGACAGAGTCGATTTCAGCTGGCTCCAAATGGACCCACTCCTTGCCAAATCTGAGCCACTCAGTGATGCTGGCAGCACCTCTGGGATATTGTATTTGAGAAAGGGTAAAAAACGCTGCACAACAGCAAGTGGGAGAGAGGAGGGAGGAAAAGTGAGAGAAAAGCACTGCAGACACCAAGGTCATATCCCATAGGACCCAAGCAGGTCCCTCAGCAGGCCAAAGCTTGCTCTCCTGAA
The DNA here is from genome assembly GCF_037038585.1 of Patagioenas fasciata. Taxonomy (NCBI): domain Eukaryota; kingdom Metazoa; phylum Chordata; class Aves; order Columbiformes; family Columbidae; genus Patagioenas; species Patagioenas fasciata. The sequence continues at coordinate 2,034,132 of NC_092528.1, forward strand.
ATCCTGCTCTTTGCCTTGTTATCATCTCCCAGGAGCCTCAGCTCCACTGTCCCAACCCTGACTGTTCCATACTGACCAACTCTTCCTGGTTTGTAAGTGTGAAGTCCCACAAGGCACCTCACCCCACTGACTCCTCAGTCACCCATGTCAAGAAGATGTTGTCAATGAGCTCCAGCCCCTCCTGGATGGCTGGTACCTTGCAGATATTGGGATATCTTAGGTCAGCCATGAGGACACTGCCCTGGAAACATGAGGCTTCTTTAATTTGTCTGAAGGAGGCCTCATCTAATTCCTCTTCCTGATCAGTGAGCCTGTACTTGATGTCCAGTAGCCACAACCCTGCCCATGTTGTTCTGCCCGCTCAGGCTGACTCCTCACCCTTCAGCTGACATTGTCCCCAGGCAGAGCTCCACACATTCCTGCTGCTCTCCCACATGAAGGGAAACTATCCCTTTGACTCCAGACCGCTGCCATTATGAACACCAGACACCCAAGCCCCCAGAGTTTCTCTAGGAGGTGGTATTTGTAGTGTCCTGTAACTCCTCATGCTGTTAAGTTGTGAGAGACACCCTTATCAGGATAAACCACCTGTGTACAAACATTAAAAGCTGAGCAAATGGAGCTTCAGTCAAGGGAGAGTCCAGACCTTGAGAAAATCTATGATATGCCCAACAGAAAACTATTCCTTTGTACAAGGAAAAATAAGCTGTGATGTATCAGGGTGGGAAAATAACCCCGTCCATAAGGACAGAGAAGGACCCAACACGCTGAGCAGTGAACCTGAGGAGAAGGGCCTGGGCACTCCAAGGTCCCCACACAAGCCCGTGGTGCACGCTCACCATGAACAAGGCAGCTGCACACGGGGCTGCATGAGGAGGAGCGTGGGGACCCAGACACCTGGAGTTCTCATCCCATTTGGTTCAGCACTGGTGTGACCCCACACACACGGGGGTGTGCCAGTGTGCGGCTTCCCAGTTTGGAGAAGCAGGGAGGAACTGGAGAGTGCAGGGCTCTGCCAAGGCAGGTTCAGCACCTTGTGCACATGGTGTGGGATGCTGAGGGACCTGGGCTGCTTTGGCCCAGCAGCGCTGGGGAGGCTGCAGCACTGTAGGAGTAGCTTGAAGAGTGGTTTCAGAGGTGGTGGAGGTTTTCTTTGTAGTGGGAAAGAGCATGAGAAAGAAATAATGGCCCAAAGTGCAGCTGGGAAGGTCCAGGCTGGATATGAGCAGGAAGGAATGTGACTGGAAGGGCAGTGCTGTGGTGGAGCAGGTCAGCAGAGGGAGTCTGCATCAGCCCAAGGCTTTGTGCTCCAAGGAACAGCTGGGGAGGATGCGGAGATCTCAGCAAAGGAAGGAAGATTCTCAGACAAGAGCAAGGTGGGGCAGCAGGGGGGATGTCTGCAGCCTGCAGGGAAAGAGGTGCAGGGGATGCCACAGCACAGGACAGGCTGTCCTGGAGATGATCAAGGGATGTAAAGGAGGCTGAAAGCCCCAGCAGACTTGAGCTCCTTCTCCCCTTGGCTATGGCTGTTGTCTGCACCTCTGATGCCTGTGAGGAGACACCTTGTCCTTCCAGCACAGGGGCCTCATGGCCTCCTTGTCCCCAGCCAGGAGCCTGGGAGGTGTGGGACCATAGTCCTGCCCTTGGCCTTGCACAGCCCCACATCACACTGTCCCAGGAAGGGGCCTGGGCAACGTGGGAGGGAGAGGATCTGACTTCCCATGGTACGAAGTCAGGGCTTGGCCCTTTGATTAATGAAACACATCCAGGTTTACTCAGCATCAGAGCCATCTTTACTTTGCTCTTCCTGATCTGTTATCACTGCCTCCAGTTTTCTTCTGTAACTGACCGTGGGGATGCTTTCTCAGTTGTGTCCCTCAGTGGGACCCATTAACATTACAAGAAACTTTGAAGCTTAGATACGAGTTTGACTTCTTGAGAGGTTTCATCATCTTCCTCCAGGGCCTGAGGTTCATGGACTCAGCACCAAACCCACCTGAGGGGTCATTAAAGCGCCTTGGGCTGCTCCTGTGCTGCTGAGCTGGGCTGGGCTCCTGGGACACAGGGAGCTCCTGGCAAGCGGCAGCGCTGCAGAGAGACAGCTCTGCCCAGGATCTCAGGGAGATGAGCAAGGCAGAGAGAGATTAAAGGTGGTCAGGATTGGGAGGATGACTGAGAGCTCACTGCATGAGAAACCTTTGCAGCCCTTGCCATGGTAAGTCTCTGGGTGCAGGGCAACGGAGCTGTAGCTCCTGGAGGCCTCTCCTAAAACTGGTACAGGCACAGCTGGTGGGATCTGTAAGGAGGGGGCTCTTGTGAGGCAATGTGGAACAGCTGTGAAGCCGGGTGAGCACCCAGGTGTGCCCAGGGCTGTCCTGCAGAGCAGGGTCCCTGCACCCCAGGGCTGTGCTGGGGCAGGGACTCTGCTGCCTGCCAGGGTCAGCGCTCAGCCTGCCCGGGGAGATCCCATGGCAGCAGCTGTGGGTGGAAGGAGCGACCCCCGGCAGGGTAGGCAAGGAGCTTGTGGGGTTGAAGGGTGCTCTGGGGGTCAGGGCTGCTCAGAGCTCCAGATCACCCACACAGACATGGCAGAGGCTCCTTCTGAACAACGACATCAAGACAGGAACAGCTGCAAGGGAGTGAGTCTGTGCTTTCAGTTTTCCGCTCTTGGTTGTCTGGGTGTGCAGTGGGAGATGGGGATTTATTTCTCTCCTTGGAGAAGACACTGAGACCCCAGTTCTCGTTAGGACTTGTCTGAGCTGCTCCTGAGCCCCTGCACACACAGAGCTGCCCCTGGGCAGTGCCAGGAGGTGTGAGCAGGACAGAGCTGAGCATACAGCAGTGGGACGGGGTCTGTGACACTGACAGGGAGCAGATCCAGGGACAGAGTCACAGCTGCAGGCAGCACAGGTATGGGCAGGGAGAGGGAGATGGACCAGAAATGCTGGGGAGGGGATTCAGGACCCCCCTGCCATCCCCTGCAGTGCAGACACATTTCCCAGTGCAACCCCTGGTCTCCTCTCCTCCCCAGCAGAGCCTCTGCCCCAAAGCCATGGGGTCCAGGTCCTGAGTCTCCACCTCAGCAGATGGACCTCCACATGAAAGGTTCCTGGAACGTGGTACACAAAAGAGGTGCTAAAAGTACTTGCTCTACAGTGTCATTATGTGAGCGGCAGCAGCACAGCTGGGTAAGGAGAAGGTTCCACAGCATGCCCGTCTGCCTCTTTGTCCTTGCTTTATTTTCTGGTAGCACTGCAGTGTTCTTCCCTGTTTGTCCACCTGTCCCTGGAGCTCTTGCTCTCTGGGGTTGGGGTGCAAGTGTGGGTCAATTTTTCATCTGACAGTAACTCAGGAGTCTTGCCCCAGAAGTGTGTTCATGGAATCTAGATGCCCAAGCTTTATGTTAAGCTGTGATTAACTGGTTTTTTTTCAATTTATAGAAACAGAATTGGCTGAAACATCCTTCCATCAGGGAAGAGGTTTGCTATGAGAAACAGCACGTTTATTTCCCACAGAGAAGTTGCCCCTAACACAAAACTGTCTTTCCTCCTTTCACAGTTCCTCATGCCCACAGGCAGCAAATGTCCAACAGCAGCTCCATCACCCAGTTCCTCCTCCTGCCGTTCACAGACACACGGGAGCTGCAGCTCTTGCACTTCTGGCTCTTCCTGGGCATCTACCTGGCTGCCCTCCTGGGCAACGGCCTCATCATCACCACCATAGCCTGGGACCAGCACCTCCACACCCCCATGTACTTCTTCCTGCTCAACCTCGCCCTCCTCGACCTGGGCTCCATCTCCAGCGTTGTCCCCAAGTCCATGGCCAATTCCGTTTGGGACACCAGGGCCATCTCCTACCCTGGATGTGCTACCCAGCTCTTTTTTTTCTTGTTCTGTGTTACAGCAGAATATTCACTTCTCACCATCATGTCCTACGACCGCTACGTTGCCATCTGCAAACCCCTGCACTACGGGACCCTCCTGGGCAGCAGAGCTTGTGTCCACATGGCAGCAGCTGCCTGGGCCACTGGGTTTCTCAATGCTCTGCTGCACACGGCCAATACATTTTCACTGCCCCTGTGCAAGGTCAATGCCCTGGGCCAGTTCTTCTGTGAAATCCCCCAGATCCTCAAGTTCTCCTGCTTACACTCCTATCTAAGGGAACTTGGACTACTTGCAGTGAGTTCCTGTTTAGCTTTTATGTGTTTTGTGTTCATTGTGGTGTCCTATGTGCAGACCTTCAGGGCCGTGCTGAGGATCCCCTCTGAGCAGGGACGGCACAAAGCCTTTTCCACCTGCCTCCCTCACTTGTCTGTGATCTCCCTGTTTGTCAGCACTGCCATGTTTGCCTACCTGAAGCCCCCCTCCATCTTTTCCCCATCCCTGGATCTGGTGGTGTCTGTTCTGTACTCGGTGGTGCCTCCAGCAGTGAACTCCCTCATCTACAGCATGAGGAACACGGAGCTCAAGGATGCCCTGAGGAAACTGATGACTGGATTATTTCCTTATAGCTATAAACTGCCCATCATCTTCTGCATAACAGTTATAGTGTAAATTGTTGTAGGCCCGTCCTGCCTTCTGTATTTTTTGTTGCTGCTTGTGGTTTTTCACATGTGGTAATATTGTCATCCCCTTTCCAATTCACTGTCTTCTTTGCTTACTGAGGGGCTGTGTGAATGAGAAGTTGTGCTCTATGGGTGTTTCAACAAATTAAAAGGCCTTGCAGCATCTATTTTTTCCTGAGATCCTTTCACCAAGTCCTGTTTGGAGCTGCAGGGACAGTTCCTGCGGTGGGTGGAGAGGAAAAGAGTCCATCATGGCAGCACTGCCAGGGAGCAGCAGCGCTTGTTCTTCCAGAGCTGTTCTGGTTCCACTCCCACACTCTCCTTCTCATCCCTTGTGTTGGTGCAAGGCCTGAGTGCTCTGGCAGCTTGGTCCCCATCCTGCTGTGTGTCAGTGCTGTGAGCGCAGGCAGGGACAGGCAATGGGCACTGCTGTGACGGAGCTGGGCTCTCAACAGCCTTTCCAGATAGAAAGATGATCTCTAATGGGCAGGGACAGAGGGTTTATTTCTTCTTACAAAGGTTCTCTCAAGAACATGCCCAAGAAAGTGACCCACATATGAAACACCATTGTACAGCTGAACAGTGTGCATGTGCAGGGCTGGCACACAGCAGTGTCCTCTCACAGCCAGGCCTCCTGCCAGAGACCTGCAGGACCAGCAGAGCAGGGGCTGGGCTGTGCTTGTGGGTGCTGGACACTCATGGAATCTGCCCCAATCATCATGGACTAATCCGTCACAACCTTCACTTCCAGCCCAGACCTCTCGCCCCAGTTCAGAGCGGTTCTTTTTCCCTCCTTGGAAAGACCCTAAATGAGTAGGTCAGAAATCTATGTGTGCCTTGTACAGATGAGATGTGAGCATGAACATCATGTACATGAGGTGAGATGAACCCAAGTGAGCCCCAATGCTGTCAGGTATTCCTCATGCCATTTTGTACTTGGGACACGTCAACCCTGTCTGTCCATATAGACTGTGGAACAAGATGCTGGAGAGCAGCTCTGCAGAGAGGGATCTGGGAGTTCTGGTCAACAGGAAATTGAACAAGAGCCATCAGTGTCCCTGGAGCCAAGAGGGACCCGTGTCCTGGTGCATCCAGCACAGCACGGCCAGCCGGGCAGGGAGGGGATTGTCCCGCTCTGCTCTGCACTGGGGCGGTCTCACCTGCAGCCTTCACTGTGTGCAGGGCTGGGGACAGAGGAGAAAAGGAGATAAAGCTACTGGAGAGTGTCCAGAAGAGGCTACAAATTCGGTGAAGGGTTTGGAGGGGATGCCGTATGACGAGCGGCTGAAGTCCCTGGGTTTGTTCAGCTGGAGCAGAGCAGACTGAGGGCAGAGCTCATGGGGCTGCAGATTCCTCAGCAGGAGCAGGAGGGGCAGGGCTGAGCTCTGCTCTGTGACAGTGACAGAGCGCAGGGAATGGCAGAAGATGTGCCAGGGAGGGTCAGTGGGACATGAGGAAAAGGTTCTTCACCCAGAGTTGTTGGACACTGAACAGGCTCCCAGGGAGGTGTCACGGCCCCAAGCCTGGGCCCCTGAATGATGTGACAGAGGGAATGTTCAGCAAGCCCCCACAGTGCTCCCAGTAACCATGTAGTGTTCCCATTAACCCCCCACTAACCATCCTACTGTTTCCAGTAATCCTCCCATTAAAAGTCCCAGTGCTCCCACCAGCCCCCCCAGTGCTCGCAGTGAACCCCAGGAACCCCTCATTGCTCCCAGTAATTCCCCGCTAGCCCTCCCACTGATCCCAGTAACCACCTACTGCTTTCATGTCAGCCCTCAGCAACTCCGACTGTTCCCAGTAACCAGTCCCAGTGCTCCCAGTAACCCCCCAAAAACCCCTCCAGTGCTCCCAGCAACCCCCATTGTTCCCACTAATCCTTCAATAACTCCCAGCAACCCCCCAGTGCTCCCAATATCTTTCCCAGTAATCCTCCAATAACTGCCAATGAACCCAAATGCTCCCAGTAACCCACCCAGTGCTCCCATCAAGCCCCCACAGTGCTCCCAGTAACAACCTAGTGCTCCCAGTAAGGCCCCACCAACTGCCTGTGTTCCCAGTAACTCACCCCGTGCTCCCAGAAACCCCCATTGTTCCCAGTAATCCTGCAAGAACTCCCAGTAAACCCCCAGTGCTCCCAGTAACCCTCCCACTAGTCCCAGAAACCACCCTCTAGTTCTCCTGGTATTCCCAGTAACCCTCCCTGTAACCTTACCAGTGCTCCCAGTAACCACCTACTGCTCCCAGTAACTCCCCAGCAAACCCCAGTGTTCCCAGTAACCCTCCCAGTGCCCCCAGCAACCCCCTCAGTGTTCCCAGCAAGGCCCCACAGGGCTCCTAGTAGCCCTCACAGTGTTTCAAGTGACCCCCCACTAATACTTTGAGTGTTCCCAGTACCCCTCCCAGTCATCCCAATAACCCTGCACTAATCCTCCTAGTGTTCCCAGTAACCCTCCCAGTGCTGCCAGTAACCACCCAACAACCCCCATTGCTCCCAGTAGCCCTCTCAGTGATCCCAATAAACTCCTACTAATCCCTCTAGTGTTCCCATAACATTCCCAATAACTCTACCAGTGCTCCCAGCAAACCCCCCCCCAGTGCTCCCAGTAACCACCTAGTGCTCCCACTATACTCCCAGCAACCCCCAATGTTCCCAGTAACCCTCCCAGTGCTCCCAGGAACCCCTCACTAACCTCTCCAGTGATCCCAGCAACCCCCATTGTTCCCAGTAAGCCTGCAAGAAAACCCACAGTGTTCCCAGAAAACCTCCCAGTGCTCCCAGTAAACCTCCCAGTGTTCCCAATACAAATCCTCTACAAATCCTCTTAGTGTTGCCAGTAACCATCCCAGCAACCCCCCAGTGATTCCAGCAACCCCACCAGTGTTCCCAGTAACCCCTCACTAATCCCAGAATCCCAGAATGTGAGGGGTTGGAAGGGCCCTGGAAAGCTCATCCAGTGCAATCCCCCCATGGAGCAGGAACACCCAGCTGAGGTTCCACAGGAAGGTGTCCAGGCGGGTTTGAATGTCTGCACAGAAGGAGACTCCACAACCTCCTTGGGCAGCCTGGGCCAGGCTCTGCCACCCTCACCAGGAACAAGTTTCTTCTCCTTTCTCAGTGGAACTTCCTGTGTTCCAGTTTGCGTTTGCACCCATTGCCCATTGTCCTGTCACTGGTTGTCACCCAGAAGAGCCTGGCTCCATCCTCCTGACACTGCCCCTTTCCATATTGATCCCCAGGAATGAGTCAGCCCTCAGTCTCCTCTTCTCCAGCTCCAGAGCCCCAGCTCCTCAGCCTTTCCTCACACGGGAGATGCTCCACTCCCTTCAGCATCTTGGTGGCTGCACTGGACTCTCTCCAGCAGTTCCCTGTCCTTCTGGAGCTGAGGAGCCACAACTGGACACAATATTCCAGGTGTGGTCTCCCCAGGGCAGAGAGGAGAACAAGGGAGTGACCCCCAAACTGACTCAAAATAGTGGTGCCAGAATCACCTCAGGGCTCAAAATGGCACCAGAATCACCTCCTCACATGGGACATGCTCCACTCCCTTCATCATCTTTGTGCCCTGCAACTCTCCCTGACTTTCTGAGGGGGGATCCCCTTCACAGCATCCCCATCCTGGGGGCCCTGGGCAGCATTCTCTGGGCACTGTGGGGCAGGGGCAGGGTTGGTTGTACAGAAGTGGGTCAGCTCTCCACTCGGGTGGGGAGAGCTGCTGGGTGAAGCTGCCAGACAAGACCTTTTCTGGTTATCAAGCATTGATGCATCCAGTCTTTCCTGCCACTGAATCCTAGAATCACAAAGTAGTTTGAGTTGGAAGTGACATTCACAGCCCATGTGGTCCAACTCCCTTCGGTGATCAGGGACATCTTCACCAGCTCAGGTTGCTCAGAGCCCCGTCCAGCCTGGCCTGGGATGTCTCCAGGGATGGTTCATCCACCATCTCTCTGGGAAACCTGTCCCAGTGTTTTACCACCCTCAGTGTAAAACATCTCTTCTCATTTCATTCCCTGACTCTCCCCTCTTCTAGTTTAAACCATCGCCCTTTGTCCTATCGCAACAGGCCCTGCTCAAAAGTCTGTCCCCATCGTTCTTATCGACCCCTTTTCAGTCCAGAAAGGCTGCAATAAGGTCTCCCAGGAGCCTCTCTTCTCCAGCTGAACACCCCAACTCTCAAACCGGCAAACTCAAGACATTTTAATTTTTCAACACACTACTGTCACAAAAACATGAGCACATCCTTTTATATGGCGTTTTATATAGCATCTGTAGTCCCCCATAGAATCCAAATGTCACCAGTGGTACAAAGTGCCCCCTGCAGACAGTTACCAGTGGAATCCCTCAGGGACCAGCACTTGGGCCAACACTGTTGAACGTCTTTATTCTCCCCTGTATGATGTGACGCAGTGAACCTTCAGCTCCTTTGTGGATGGTGCAAAGCTGGGCAGAGGCCTTGGACAACCTCACCTGGTTCACCCTGCCTTGAGCAGCACACTGAGACAAGATGATGTTCAACCTGAGTTACTTTGTGATTCAAGGAATCTTTCCCTTGGAAAGGTTTTGGGAGAAGGAATAGGTGGAGGAACAAGAAAAAAAAAATATAGGCAGAGGAGGAGACCTAAAAGCTGTCAAATAAACAGAGCAGTTCCTGAGAAGAATGTTTCTCTACTCAAATTGATAGCAGGAAATCTACAATCAGCTCCCCAGACTCCCTGTTCTGCTCATTGGCCCCTGGGATTTACAGCACATTTCTTTACATCAGATTCTGCACTGAAGTTTTCACTAATTGTTACAGCTTCTTCGCAGGAATCACTTCATGTTTCCTTAGAGGACTGGATGTAAACAGGCACCGGGGAATTTTTAATTAGAGGAAACAAAAAAGGAGAAAAAAAAAAAAAAGAAAACACAATAGAAATTAATGATGTTTCTCAGTTCTATGGTTAAATTAAGCAGTTTCCAGCGAGGTCCATTGCCCTAATTGAAGAGTTGCCTATGAGAGCAACTTCTGAAAGACTTTACCTGCCTGAAGCTCAAAGCAGAGTGAGAGCTGAGAGGCTCTGAATGAGCAAAGAGTGAGAGGTGAAGAACCTCTGGGGAGCCATGGAAAGTGCAAATGTCCAGACAGGCTTCTGAAGAGATGAGTTCAGACATGGTGAGCTGGATAAGGACAGGGAGAAACTCCTGGATGTTCAGGGGATTAAATACACATTGTGATGGACAGAATTCTGGCAATGCAAGCACGAGGAAAGGTCAATGTTTCATCTCCCACAGTTCATACACATACTGAAAATTCATAGTTTGACAGAACAGAACTTCCATGGATATTTTAATGGAAATATTGAATTATTTAATCTGATGAAAAAAAGAGTGTGGGGCTTTTTGTTCTTTTTGTTGTTGTTGGTTTTGTTTTTCAGTTTTGAGAGGAGTTCTCAGGTTTTCGGGCTGAGCACCATGGTCTCACTATAAGCACCCCGTGCAAACCTCGAGAGGCCCCCATGTACCTGAGGTGTTTGCCTGGGACTGGCAGGGATCAGACCAGACTGATAGAGCCATGGTGCTTTCATCATTTACATCTGCTATTCAAGATTGTGTGCTTATTTAGAGAAGTTTCAGGACTATAGGTAAAGAGGCAGGTGTGTGAAGAGCACTTTGAAGAAGAGATAGAAGAATTTTCCAGTTGGTAACAGAGAATCATAGCACTATTTCAGTTGAAAGAGACTCTCAGTATAATTGAGTCCAACCATAAAATAAATCTAGCACTAAACCATGTCCCTAAGAACCTCATCTAAACACCTTTTAAACCCTTCCAGGTATGGCAACTCCACCACTGCCCTGGGCAGACTGTTCCATTGCCTGACAACCCTTTCCAGGAAGAATTTTTTCCTAATATCCAATCTAAACCTCCCCTGGCACAATTTGAGGCCATTTCCTCTTGTCCAGTCACTTGCTACTTCATAGAAGAGACCAACACCCTCCGTATTCCAACCTCCCTTCAGGCAGTTGTGGACAGCGAGGTCTCCCCTTAGTGATACAAGGCAGGATGCTGGTGCCCTTTTTGGCCACCTGGGCACATGCAGGTTCATGTTCAGCCGCTGTTGATCAACACCCACAGATCCCTTTCTATCAGGCAGTTTTCCAGCCTCTCTTCCCCAAGCCTGTAGCGCTGCCTGGGGTTGTTGTGACCCTATCCAGGACCCAGTGCCCTCAGGCAATTGGCCTCAGCACAACAATCCAGCTGGTCCAGATCTCTCTGTGTGGCCTTCCCACCCACCAGCAAATCAACACTCCCACCCAACCTGGTGTCATTTGCAAACTTACTGACGCTGCACTCTATCCCCTCATCAAGATTATTGATAAAGGTTAAATAGAACTGAGCCAAATACTGAGCCCTGGGGACACCACTTGGGACTGGAGGCCAAGTGGATTTCGCTCCGTTCACCACAACTCTTTGGGCCCGGCCCTCCAGCCAGTTCTTTACCCATCACAGATACACCATCCAGGCCATGAGCTGCAGCTTCTCCAGGAGATGCTGTGGGATATGGTGTCAAAGGCTTTACTGCAGTCTAAGGACACAACACCCACAGCCTGTGTGGCGGATTCACTCCCCACGACAGACTTTCCCTTATCTGCTCGGCCGGTCACCTTGTCATAGAAGGAGATCAGGGTGGTCAAGCAGGACCTGCCTTTCACAAAGCCATGCTGATTGGACCCGATTGCTCGTCTGGTATGTGTGACCTCACAGTCCTTTCCCAGCCATGTTCCTGCTGTTGGCCTATCCCCTGCAGAGGCAGAAGTGACCTCACAGTCCCCTCCACAGCCATTGGCTTCCTACTGGACCATGAGCTCCTGAGACACAAGTGACCACATGGCATCGTACCCAGCCATCACCCTCCTTGTGGTCCAGTGTGTGAGCAGATAGAACTGAGCTGCTTTCATCAAATGTATCCAACAGATTTCCTATCAAGGGTTTGAGTGCAGAAACGTTCCTCAGAGGAGCTGCTGTATTTACTCTGGGGCATTATATATGTCTCTTGATAGAGCTCTCCAAGGAAAAGATTCATGGAATCCTACAATAGCGCAGGTTGGAAGAGACCCCTGAACATCATCTCTGTCCCACTGACCTTTATGGCACCCCAAGGTTCATTTGTGCTCCCTTGGGCTCATCTCATCATGTGCACACATTGGACATGCACATGATGTGTATGGTTACAACTCATCTGTACAATGAAAACATGGACTTTTCACCTAGTATTTCATAGAATTGTAGAATGTCCTGAGTTGGAAGGGACCCACAAGGATCATTGAATCCAACTCCTGTCCCTGCACAGGACACCCCACAGGTCACCCCGTGTGTCTGAGGACATTGTCCAGTCTCTTCTTGAACACTGTCAGGTTGGGGCCGTGACACCTCCCTGGGAGCCTGTTCAGTGTCCAGCACCTCTGGGTGAAGAACCTTTTCCTCATGTCCAACTGACCCTCCCCTGGCACATCTTTCTTCCATTCCCTTGGGTTCTGTCATTGGTCACCACAGAGAAGAGATCAGTACCTTCCCTTCCTTCTCCCCTTGTGAGGAAGCTGTAGCCACCATGAGGTCTCCTTTTAGTCTTTTCTTCAGCTCTGATGCTGAGAAACCCCTTGGATTGCTTTCTGAAGCAGAAAGGAGAAGCCATGACCTTCAGGCAATGGGAAGGGGGATCCTGTCCCTCACACACGGCTCAGGGCTCTTCCTGGGACCGTGGGATGTGGGTGTGCAAGGCCGAGGGAACAACAACACTGGGACAACAACTTCCAGCTTCCCCAAGGGGCTGCAAGGAGGCACTGAGGCCCCAGTGCCATGAGGACAACATGGCTTCTCCTGGGCCTCAGTGGCAGAGACAACTGCCATGGCCAAGGGGACAGAGACCTGGGTTCTGTGGGTCCCTTCCAGCCTTGCCAGCACCCTTTGCCATCTCCACCACAGGCTGTTCTACACGGTCCTACCCCTGCCCCTCTTTCCCTGCAGGCTGCAGACACCCATCTCGCTTCCCCACCTGCTCTCAGCCCAGCATTTCTGCACCTTCACTGCTGTGTCTGCACCCTCACTGGCTGCTCTTGGAACACAAACCATGGGCTGATCCAGCTCCCTCTGGGTGACCTCTTGCACCACAGCACTGCCCTTCCACTGACATTTCTTACTCCTCATATCCAATCCTCACCTTCCAAATTGCACTTTGCATTTTTTTTTTCTCTCTTCTGCTTTTTCCAAATACCATGGAAAGCTCAGCTGCTTCAGAAACTGCCCTTCATGCAGGGAACCCAACCCATTAGGCTTCTTGTGGTCTTTTACCTGACCTCACCATGATTTTCTAAATCCCATGACTGCTACGGGCCGCTCAGCTTCTCTGACAGACACGACCATGTTCCTGCTGCTGTCCCGTCATGTTCTCAGGTGGGATGGACATGGTAACACATCTCTAAGGCATCTCCTACCCATCTCCTGGGTACGGCCTGTGGGCACCTAGGCAGAGGTTCTTTCCCAGCCATGTCCCTGCTGCTGGGCTGTCACCTCCAGAGACAGAACTGACCTCACTGTCCCGTTCACAGCCACAGGATTCTGTTTGGATTATGAGTGTCTGAAACACAACTGACCTCAAAATACCACACTCATCCATCCTCCTCCTTAGCACCCAGGACCTCCCAAGACTGAAGCGTGTTCTACTCAGTCCTATACCTGCCCCTCTTTCCCACAGGCTGCAGACACCCATCTCGCTTCCTCACCTTGTTCAAATTTGTCAAATATATTTCCAACTAACAATGTGAGTGAAAAGCACTCCTCGCTGGAACTGCTGTTTTTATGTTAACACCTTCTATATCTCCTCTACAGCCTTATTTTTCATTTATTTATTTATTTTTATTATTATTATTCTACCTATTCCCTCTCCAGCAACCTCTCCAAGGCAAAAATTCTGTCAAATCACAGAATAACTCACGTTTGCAGAGAGCCCTTGTCTCACTCATCTTGTCTCACTGTCCTGCTCAGGGCAGGGTGAACCAGGTGAGGTTGCTCAAGGACTCCATCATCCTCAAAGGCACTGAAAGTTCACTCCGTTACATCATAGGAGGGGAGAATAAAGGTGTTCAACAGTGTTCCCCAAGCGCTGGTCACTGAGAGATGACACCAGTAACTGGCTGCATGGAGGACTTTGTACCACTGATGATATTTGGGCTTGACGGTTCAGCCAACTTCCCACCCAGCATCCACTTCTTGAGCCCCATCAGCACCACTCTGGCCAGAGGGAGACCATGTCTGAGCCTTGCAAACACCCTGAACACAACATGCCTTTCTTTGCCCTGTCCATTTGGGTTCAGCAGTCCCTTCCTTGTCCTTCACATTCCTGGAAACGGCTGCAGGAGGACGTGTCCCATCCCCTTCCCAGGGAGGGAGATAAGGTGGCCAGCCTGTTATTCTCCCAGTTCCTACTCCTGCTCTTCTTGAAGATGGGTTTGAGGTCTGTGTTTTCTAAGGACCCAAGAACCATTCTGGTTTCTATGGCACTTTTGACATAAATATCAGGGTTCTGTCAGGTGTCCACTGGTTTCAGGGGCTCCTTATGCACCCAGGGATGCTCAGAGACAGAGTATGTCCCTTTTACACACAGAGGCAGGAGTCACAGTGTCCTTCTGGCTTCCTGTTGCCACTCCCAAAGGATGGGAGACACCTCACCCCTGTGCTGTGTCACCTGCTCTGGACTCATCTGAGATGTCCCACGTCATGGGGAATGGACACAGGGACCTCAGTCAAAGGAAGCACAACCCAGTGCTGCTTTCAGGTGATTTCCCATAGGTTGTTCCTCCCAATATGAAGTGAGCTCAAGACCTCGTGTGTTCCACAGGCCTTCACAGAATGGAAAGGAGTAGTTGATGGTGTTTGTGCTCACTCACGTTCATGTCACCTCACGTACATGATGTGCATGCTCACATGTCATCTGTCCAAAGCAAACATGGACTGCTGAAACACTCATTGAGTGTCCATCCATGGAGGGAAGAATAGCCTCTTTTGGTGAGAGCGCAGGGCTGGAAATGGTGGTTGTGAGGGGCCAGTCCATGATGATGCCCTGTGGCTCCTTCTGAGGGGTGTCCAGTGCACAGGGGCACAGTGCAGCCCCTGCTCTGCTGGTCCTGCAGGTCTCTGGCAGGAGGCCTGGCTGTGAGAGGACACTGCTGTGTGCCAGCCCTGCACACACACACTGTACAGCTGTGCCCTGGGGTTTGCATCCATGGCCACTTTCATATGCATATTCTTTAGAGAATCTTTGGAAGAAGACCTAAACCATCATGCTCTACCCATAGGAGATCACCTTTCTACCTGGAAAGACTGTTGTGAGGCCACCTCTGTGACAGCAGTGCCCTTTGCCTGTCCCTGCATGCGCTCACAGCACTGACACACAGCAGGACGGGGACCAAGCTGCCAGAGCACTCAGGCCTTGCACCAACACAAGGGATGAGAAGGAGAGTGTGGGAGTGGAACCAGAACAGCTCTGGAAGAACAAGCTCTGGTGCTCCCTGGCAGGGTTGCCAGGCTGGACTCTTTTCCCCTCCACTCATGCACAGGAACTGTCCCTGCAGCACTAAAAAGGCCTTGCAGGAAGGATAAAGTGAAAAACAAGTCACTATAGGACCATTTATTTTGTTTAGAGACAAGGAGTACACGGCTCCTCACTCAGCCAGCGGTTGTAAAACAAAAGCAGACAGTGAATTAAAAAGGGGCTGATGACATTAACGAAATAAAAAAACCCAAAAATAAGAACAGAAAATCCAGCTGACAGGCTGGACTTGTAATTAGCTACATTTAAACTCCTATGTAGAAGCAAATGGGCAATTTATTGCTTCAGGAAACTATAAGATATGAGTTTCCACAGGGCATCCTTGAGCTCCTGGTTCCTCATGCTGTAGATGAGAGGGTTCAGTGCTGGAGGCACCACCGAGTACATAACAGACACCACCAGGTCCAGGGATGGGGAGGAGATGGAGGGGGGCTTCAGGTAGGCAAACATGCCAGTGCTGATAAACAGGGAGACCACGGCCAGGTGAGGGAGACACGTGGAAAAGGCTTTGTGCCGTCCCTGCTCAGAGGGGATCCTCAGCACGGCCCTGAAGATCTGCACATAGGACACCACGATGAACACAAAACACCCAAATGCCAAACAGACACCAACCACAAGAAGCCCAGTTTCCCTGAGGTAGGAGTGTGAGCAGGAGAGCTTGAGGATCTGGGGGATCTCACAGAAGAACTGGCCCAGGGCATTGCCCTTGCACAGGGGCAGTGAAAATGTATTGGCCGTGTGCAGCAGAGCATTGAGAAACCCAGTGGCCCAGGCAGCTGCTGCCATGTGGACACAAGCTCTGCTGCCCAGGAGGGTCCCGTAGTGCAGGGGTTTGCAGATGGCAACGTAGCAGTCGTACGACATGACTGTGAGAAGTGTATATTCTGATGTCAAAAAGAAGAGAAACATAAAGATTTGTGCAGCACATCCCAAAAATGAGATGGCCCTGGTCTCCCAAAGAGAACTGGCCAAGGACTTGGGCACTATGGTGGAGATGGAGCCCAGATTGAGAAGGGCGAGGTTGAGCAGGAAGAAGTACATGGGGGTGTGGAGGTACTGGTCCCAGGCTATGGTGGTGATGATGAGGCCGTTGCCCAGGAGGGCAGCCAGGTAGATGCCCAGGAAGAGCCAGAAGTGCAAGAGTTGCAGCTCCCATGTGTCTGTGAACGGCAGGAGGAGGAACTGGGTGATGGAGCTGCTGTTGGACATTTGCTGCCTGTGGGCATGAGGACCTGTGCAAGGAGGAAAGGACACTGATGGTTTAGATGAGACTTCTCTGGAGGAAACCAAAGCCATTCCCCACAGACGTCCCCCACAAAGAGGCATTTTTCTTTTTCCAGGAGAACGTCCTGGCTGAAGCCCTCGTCAGTGCTTGATGAGTGTGCAATGAAGAACAGGGTCTCTGGCCAGGGGCTCTTGAGCAGTCAGCCTGACCCTGTGTGATTGGGTGGGCAGGGGCCAGTCCTGGGGTTCATCTTTGTCAGCTGGAACTGCTCCTGGTGCAGAAGGGACTGTCAGCATCTGTATCCCCAGGCCTGAGAAACTGAGTTGGAGAGGTTTGGGGTTTCTACAGCTCCTTCTGCCCTCCCACCCTGGGGAGTGTTCTTGGGTGTCAGAAACCCTCAGCATTTCTGGTGCACTCAGGGAGAACAGAGCGAGTCCTGCGAGACCAGAGGATGCCTGTGGGTCAGTGCAGAGTGAGGGCAGCTGCTCTGTCCTCCTCTCTTGCTCCAGCTGCCCTGGGCTGGCACCTTTCTGAGATGGAGCCTGATCACACTCCCATGTTACCCTGAAAAGCCACCAGGCACTGCTTAGAGTAGAGGGATCCACCTCAGACCATGCCATGTCTCAGCCTTTCCTAAGGTCTCAGCACCCCACATTCAGCCCAGGACAGACACGACTTTCTTTCACAAACCAAACAACATTTTCTCTGTTGCTTAATTTCTGTGCTTCTACATGGGGATTCACATAACACACAGATGCTATAGGACAGGTTTGCATCCTGGATGGAAGCTCACAGCTTGGAACAAAACCTTAAGGAGACAATCAAGAGTCCTAATGATAGCGTTTGATTCAGGGAGACTCAGCTCATTCCCCAGCCCCACAGACTGCATTGCCCACACCCCACAGATCAGAGCAAAGCTGGAACACATGTTCCCATGGACACACCTGCAGGAAAGGACCCACAAGATCAGGCTGTGACTCTGCAGCTGAAACTCCCATCCCCAGAGAGCCTGACAGCAAGAACAAGATCCCAACAGCAGTGACCCAGAGCAGGGGAGCAAGAAGGACAATGCGGTGAGGGTGGGTGTGAGAGAGGCCAGGGCAGAGGCAGCCGGGCACTCAGACAGCGTCACCCTTCCCCAGCTGTGCAGCCACCTCCCAGACACCAACATTGCCGGGCAGCTGCTCTCAGCCCCTGTGCTCTGCAGAGGAACTGGAGCTCTGGCTGCACAGGAGCTGCTCCATGCCTTGGAGCCCCCGGCCCTGAGGGCAGAGGCTTTGCTGGGTGGGACAGGAGGCCAGGGGGCTGCTCACAGGAGGGATCTGCACTGCAGGGGGTCACAGGGACTTTTCTCTGTGCTCCCTCCCACAACAATTCTGGGTTTATTTTCCTCTCATCTCTGATCATTTCCCTGCTGCCTAGAGATTCTCCCCCTGGGAGGTGTTTCCCTGTCCATGTCTCTTCCCTGTCAGTGCTCACAGACCCCATCCCACCCTCTGTGCCCTCCCCCTGGCCCTACAGATCCTGCCTGTTCACAGGGCACTGCCTGGGGGCATCTTCCTGTTTGCAGGCTGGAAAACAGGACAGGTCAGACTAAGGCTGATGGGTCCAGCAAAGGTGATGCAGGTGCTGTGCACAGGCAGAGGGGTGGTGAAGGGATGTTATGAGCCTTCTGGCAGATGTGCTGATCACTCAGAGTTGCAGTTCAGTAGTCTCAGTGACTTGTTTAAGCAGGAGAGCTCATTTTCATTTTATCCTTTCCTGCACCCCCCACCCCATGGGAAAGGAAACTGAAAAAACAGGCTCAGGAAAGCTCCTTATCTGTCTGGTAATCCTTGCATTGATCTTGTCCTTGAGGCATCCCCTTGGAAAAATCCTGGGGGTGATCTGGAGCTGTGAGCAGCCCTGACCCACACAGCACCCTCTCCACAGCAGAAGAACCTTTCGTGCCCAAGAGCGTTTGCTCTTTCCACCCACAGCTTCACCCTACAGCACCGTGGGGATCTCCCCGGGCAGGCTGACCCTGGCAGGCGACAGAGTCCCTGCCTTGGCACAGCCCCGGGGTGCAGGGACCCTGCTCTGCAGGACAGCCCTGGGCACTCCTGCCTGCACATTTACATTTACAGTCCACAGCCATTATTGGGAGAACGCAGCATTCACGTCTTGTCACTCTGACAGTGCAGAAGTCAACCCCTGCTCTGCAGCACATCCTCTCCTCTGCATCAGAGAATCTCTGAGAGCTGTACTTACATCTCTTGCAGGCTCTTCAATGTGACAGCTTTCTGAGATCCCACAATGATTGCCAGATGCAATGCCCTGCAGCCACTGGCTTCAATTCTGTGAAGATGTGGTTTCCAGTGATCTCCCAGCATCCTCCCACCCCAGACTGTGTTTCCCTCTCTCTGCCTGGCTCCTGTGCCCTCGGTGCTGCAGGCAGAGCCCTCAGCCCTGCTGCGCTGTGCAGAGGAGCTGCTCCTGGGCAGAGCTGTCTCTCTGCAGCGCTGCCGCTTGCCAGGAACTCCCTCTGTCCCAGGAGCCCAGCCCAGCTCAGCAGCACAGGAGCAGCCCATGATGTCCCTTTCTCTGTCCCCTCTGGGCTCCCTCCAGGTGTCCCTGGGGCTCCAGGGGCACGTCCTTTGAAAAAACCTGAAGTAATCAGTGATGTTGATTCTTTCTCCTCTTCAGAGACACTTCTTGCCAGCATTGTATTTTTCATTTTAAAAATAAATCGGTATGAGAATCATCTTTTCTTGTCCCATCATTAGACAGGACAACAGGAATATTACAGCAAAGTATCTAATTTCTCCAGGCTGGGGGAGGAATATCTTCAGTTGAATGAGTTCAGGCATTTTATTCTGGTTTTATATCCTCAGTCTAGAGAGACATTCATCAGTCTTTGGCCATGTCATGTCTGTGCTCTGAAGCAAAGCCTTTGCACACATGGGTTCTTGGACACTTGGTACCAGGTTCCTTGTGGCAGGTCAGAGCTGGGCTGGTGCCACAGCTGGGGTGGTTCAGCCCAGATGTGAGGCAATGTCCTCAGCCAGGGACCTGACTGGGGAGCTGGAGCTGTCAGTGCTGCAGACAGAGCTGTGACACGGGTGGAATGAACTGCCAGGCAGGGTGGCAGAAGTGAGTTCATCTGGTCTGCAAGGACAGCAGCCTCCAAGCACAGAACAGCCCAGATCAGAACTCAGTTTGGACCTGTGAGGCAATTCAACGGCCGATAATGAGCTGTTACTACTGCAGTAACAGTTAAAGGACAAACAAAGACAGTGTGTGGGCACTGATGAATTTAATAAGAGAAAGAGGTGAGAATCCCTGTGTCCTCTTGTCCTCCCTGTTTACCAGAAAGTTCTCCAAGGCCTCTGTGACTGGAGACAGGAATCTGTAGAACAACCAGCAGTGGATGTGGACCAAGTCAGGGGTCACTGGAACTAACACAATCCTCTCCATTCTATGGGACAGGAGGGGCAGCATCCCAGGAGCTGAGACAGCAGGACGATGTCACAGTGAGGCCACTCTCCACCATCTTGGAAAGCTCATGGGGACTGGGGGGACTCCCTGACCACTGGCAGCTCTCACACAGTGTGTGCACTTTTCAAAATGGCCAATGGGTGAGCAGGGGAACTAAGGGCTGTGCGCCAGAACATGTCCACTGGGACCCCATTTCTGGGTGTCTGGAAGAGAAGGTGACGGGGTTTACCCAGGGCACGTTGTGTCTGTCCGTACTCTTTGTTTTCTGTGAGGAAAGTACGGGGTTGTGGATGTGGGGAGAACATTGATGGTCTGTTACCTGGAAGTCAGCAAGGACTCAGCATCATCCCCCACAATATTCTTGTGTCCAAGGTAGGACATTATGGTCTGTGTCAGTGTGCAAGTAGATTGGTAAGAACCCATCTCGATGGTGGGGCTTGGAAAGGTGCTATAGAAAGGAAGAAATTTTCCATTCCTGAGGACAGTCAAGCACTGGAAGCTGTTTCCCAGGAGTGTGCATCCACTCTACATCAGAAAGTTACCAAGATGTGTTTGTATCGACCCCTCACTAATCTGGTCTGACCCTGCTTAGAGCAGGAGGCTGGTCAAGACAACTCCTGAGGTCTCTTTGAGCCTGAATGATGCTATCTTTTCATCCCCTTCATGTTTTTGATTTGGAGAAATCTCTCAGGTGCTCTGATCATAGAAATAATTCACCTGAGGTGCAGGACTGCTTTACAAGTAACTGTAAACTGCCCTGATCACAACTTTTGCATCCCCTTTCTTTTGCCCCAACCCAGGGTCATCTTGTTTGCTGTCCTAATACCCTTCCAGAAAGAACTGCCCATCCTGCTGGTCTTTCAGAGCAGGTTGCTCTACAGGTGTCATCATCCATGTACAGAGTCTGCACATCAGCCAGGCAGCAAAACCATCATTATAGAAATGGAGACGAGGATCTTGACCAGCTCCTTGAACCCAGATACTAGCGTGACATGTCTGCTGAGATTCCAGGGAACACCTGTACTTTAAGAACACAGAAGTGTGAATTCTTGCTGAGTATCCTGACTCATCTCCTGACCCATGTGGTGCTCCAGGTTGTTAAGAGAATCAAAACCAACACTTTGCCTGGGGTAAATTAATTTTACAGTCTGTCACACAGGGCAGCTGAATTGGGCTCAAAACTCCAGTCTCTGCTGCACTACCCTATCCATAGGTTTTTATGTAAGTGGTTCAGATAAAGGATGGTCTGTCAAAAGTCACCCTTTGTGTCCCCAGGTGCTCATGTGCCTTTCCAGAGAGTGGCAGGAGTTGGATCTTTTTCTCAGGAGAAACTCCTTAATGAAAAGACCCAGGTATGGGAGTGACTCAACAAGGTTTTATTGTCATTCACTCACCATCAGATTTGATATATTTGGTGCTTTTCTGTGATAACACCTGCACAGATGACCACAAAAAGACAACAGCTTCATAAGAGATGGTTACAAAGGCCCTGTCATGAATAAAGAAAGCTCAGCATGAGCTCTGGAGCTAGCAAGGAAAATTATAACAAGCACCAGGAAGAACCAAGAAGCTCAAGGACTCTTCTGAAGAGCGGGAGGCCTTGAGCAACAGTGATTGGCCATGTGTGGTGTGGCAAAGAGGGTCAGGGGATGTGAGGTAAAGGGTGATGGCTGATGACTTCAGCAAATCCTTACAACCAGGTCTGAGCTGAAGTGGAATGTGGTTGATGTCTGGGGGTTGAGGGGGGATAAGAAGCAGATTTTTGGGGGTAGGCTTCCCTCGGACTAATCATACATGGCAGTGCCATTTGCATGCTGTGGGCATGGCTGTGCCTGGGAGATGGGGAATGGCTGCTGCTGGGGTGTTTGTGCTCAGTCATGGCCCATGAGCTGACCCTGCTCTGCTCCTCTCTTACACTGCCCACACTTGGATGGTCCTCAGGAATCATCCATGAGCCTGATGGATGCATGAACCTCCTGGAGCGCTTGCCCATTACAGAACAACAAGAGTGAAAGATTTGTGAGACACATGGGAGTGCATGAAGAGAGCGGTCTATGTGTAGCAGTATGTCCTGGTTT
This sequence comes from Patagioenas fasciata, assembly GCF_037038585.1. NCBI lineage: Eukaryota > Metazoa > Chordata > Aves > Columbiformes > Columbidae > Patagioenas > Patagioenas fasciata. The sequence goes on from NC_092528.1 coordinate 2,056,060, forward strand.
TGTTAAAAAACAAGTTTCTCTTTCAGTGAATTTTTGCCTGTCAGCTAAAGCCTTCATATTAGCTGCATTTTCCTGGAGAACCCAACACATGTTTTGGATAAACCTAGCAATGGAATGCAAACTTATTGATAAGCACGGATGGACATCTCGCGAGAGGGGCGACGAGAAAACTGATGACCGAGAGACTGACCAATGGTGAATAACATTCCATTCACGTGAATACTTCATAGAAAAGTGGGAGATCACGAGGATCTCGTCCCTTTTTTCCCTTTGCCCTTTTTTCCCTTTTTTTTCCTCATGGCTGACATTAGGAGAGGACCTTGCTGGTCGTCCCTGCGAACTGAGGCCAGTGAGAGACTGAATCCAGCTCTGGTTGGCTACAGAGTCCAATCCAGGACTTTGGGTGCTGGCTCTGCAGTTGCTCAGACTTACAAGATTGGTTTTGTATATTTTGTATTATTTTCTCTATTCTTATTAGTAGCATTAGTAAAACATCTTTAATTTTTCCAACTCTCTTCTCTCTGTCCTTCTTTCCCTCCCGATCACCTGTCCTGAGTGGGAAGGGGGAGAGGGAGGGGCAAAAGGGGGAAGTGGGGGGGAGAGGAGGTTAACAATACATCTGCCAGGGTTTGATTGTCACCCCGCAATCCTAACCCTCAACAGATAATTGGCACCCAACGTGGGGCAAGAGAAAGGGGTAAATTTGGAGATTTTTGGCTCTTCTACTGCTCTGACGTACCTTTCAATTTTCTTGGCACAGTGCAAACTCATAGAGTTGTGATACTCGCGCGCCTGTTTGCTTTGGATATTATTATAGTGGCATTAAGGCAAAGTGAATTACATCGATTTAAAGATGTTATGACAAAAGTTGTATCAGTTATTTTCTACATTGTGCTCGCTGATCCCATATCTGTGTTGGTGTTTCTTTCTGAATCGAAGTATTCATTATATAACAACAAGAAACTGGACAGCGGTCATGATGATACTGTGTGGTATGGCACTGGTTTATTTCATTATACTGCAGCCGCTAATGAATTTCTACTCGCTTCTGCTTTACCTTGAAAAACCTCCAGGAGAGATTAAAGAGCAGAATGGCTCTATATTTGCTAATTGGTCAAGCGAATCTTTAGAAAGGCTGACTAACAATACTTTTGTGTTTTCGCTAGGACAGTTTGCAAGTGTTTTAGAGAACTTTGAATATCCTTGGAGCTTTGTAGAACTGTGATGGTGTTATCTGGTTTGCTGAATGTGTGTCAGTTTGTGTTACTGTTAAGAGAAATGAGGTTCAATAGGAGGTTTGTGTCTCTTTTTAGTCCTGAGATTTGCGGTGTGCCTTCGGAAGCTTTAGCAAAAAGCACTCCGAGCCGCTCGAGAAAAGGCAAAACAGCCAAAGCTTCTGCTGCAGCCACTGCCCCCCCAACCGCGGCTTCACAGGCTGAAGCTACAGCTCCTCTGCATTGCTCCTGGGGGATCCCAGGAGCTGACTGTTGTAGAGGCTGAAATGAGCTTAACTGGAAAAAACTGGCAAAAGCATCCCATTGTGACTGGTCCAGATGCTCCGTGCATCCTTGGCATAGACCACCTCAGGAGAGGGTATTTTAAGGACCCAAAAGGGTATAGGTGGGCATTTGGTATAGCAGCTGTGGACACTGAGAAAATTGAACAGCTGTCTGATTTGCCTGGTCTTTCAGATGACCCTTCTGTTGTAGGACTGCTGATGGTTGACGATCAGCAGGTGCCAATTGCTACCACGACGGTGCATCGCCGGCAATATCGCACCAATCGAGACTCTTGGATTCCTATCCAGAAGCTGATCCGTCAATTGGAAAGCCAGGGTGTGATCAGTAAGACTCGCTCACCTTTTAACAGCCCAATCTGGCCAGTGCATAAGTCTAGTGACGAGTGGAGACTAACTGTAGGCTATCGTGGCCTGAATGAAGTTACAGCACACTGAATGCTGCTGTGCCTGACATGCTAGAACTGCAATTTGAACTGGAGTCAAAGGCAGTGAAGTGCGATGCTACAATTGACATTGCTCATGCATTTTTCTCTATTCCTGCAGCAGCAGAGTGCAGGCCGCAGTTTGCTTTCACCTGGAGGGGCATCCAGTATACATGGAATCGCTTGTCCCAGGGGTGGAAACACAGCCCTACCATCTGCCATGGACTGATCCAGACCACGCTGGAGCAAGGTGAAGCTCCAGAACACTTGCAATATATTGATGACATCATCGTATGGGGCGACACAGTGAAAGAAGTCTTCGAGAAAGGTGAGAGAATAATTCATATTCTTTTGGATGCTGGTTTTGATATAAAACGGAGCAAGGTCAAGGGACCTGCACGAGAGATCCAGTTTTTAGGAATAAAATGGCAAGATGGCCGTCGTCAGATCCCAATGGATGTGATCAACAAAATTGCAGCAATGTCTCCACCTACTAATAAAAAGGAGACACAGACTTTCTTGGGCGTTGTAGGTTTTTGGAGAATGCATATTCCTGACTACAGCCACATTGTGAGCCTCTCTATCGAGTGACTCGTAAAAAGAACCAATTTGAGTGGGGCCCTGAACAACGACAAGCCTTTGAACAAATTAATCGTGAGATAACTCATGCGGTGGCCCTTGGACCAGTCCAAACTGGACTAGATGTTAAAAATGTGCTCTACACCGCAGCCGGAGATAATGGACTTACCTGGAGCCTCTGGCAGAAAGCACCAGGAGAAACCCGAGGTCGACCCCTAGGTTTTTGGAGTCGAGGATACAAAGGATCTGAGGCCAACTATACTCCAACTGAAAAGGAGATACTAGCAGCATATGAAGGAGTTCGAGCTGCTTCAGAAGTGATCGGCACTGAAGCACAGCTCCTCCTGGCACCTCGACTGCCGGTGCTGAGCTGGATGTTCAAAGGGACGGTTCCCTCTCCACATCATGAAACCGAAGTTACATGGAGTAAATGGATTGCACTGATCACGCAACGAGCTCGAATTGGAAGTCCCAACCGTCCAGGGATATTAGAAGTGATTACAGACTGGCCAGAAAACAAAGACTTTGGGATGTCTCCAGATGAGGAGGAAGTAAAACGTGCTGAAGAAGCACCAGCATATAATACGCTTTCAGAGACTGATAAGCAGTGTGCACTGTTCACAGGTGGATCCTGTCGTCTTGTAGGAAAACATTGAAGGTGAAAGCTGCTGTGTGGAGTCCCACACGACAAGTTACAGAAGCCACTGAAGGACAAGGTGAATCCAGTCAGTTTGCAGCAGTGAAAGCCATCCAGCTGGCTTTGGACATTGCCGAACGAGAGAAGTGGCCAATGCTTTGTCTCTATACTGACTCATGGATGGTAGCAAATGCCTTGTGGGGGTGGCTAAAGCAATGGAAGAAAAGCAACTGGCAGCGCAGAGGTAAACCCATTTGGGCTGCCACACTGTGGCAAGACATTGCTGCTCGGCTAGAGAGCCTGCCTGTGAAAGTTCGTCATGTAGATGCTCATGTGCCTAAAAGTCGAGCCACCGAGGAACATCCAAACAACCAACAAGCAGATCAAGCTGCTAAGATTAAAGTAGCTGAGGTGGACTTGGACTGGCAACATAAAGGTGAACTTTTCCTAGCTCGGTGGGCCCATGGTGCTTCAGGGCATCAAGGTAGAGATGCAACATGAAAATGGGCTCGCGATCGAGGGGTGGATTTAACTATGGACACTATTTCACAGGTTATTCATGAATGTGAAACTTGCACCGAAATCAAACAAGCAAAACGGTTAAAGCCTGTATGGTATGGGGGGCGATGGTTAAAGTGTAAGTATGGAGAAGCTTGGCAGATTGATTATATTACACTTCCACAGACACGTCAAGGTAAGCGTTATGTACTTACAATGGTGGAAGCAACCACCGGATGGTTGGAAACATCAGCCGTACCTCATGCTACAGCCCGAAATACCATCTTGGGCCTTGAGAAGCAAGTCCTTTGGCAGCACGGTACGCCAGAAAGAATTGAATCAGACTATGGTACTCATTTCAAAACCAGTATTATAGACAATTGGGCCAAAGAACATGGTATTGAGTGGGTGTATCATATTCCATATCATGCACCAGCCTCTGGGAAAATTGACGGGTGCAATGGTTTGTTAAAAACTACACTAAAGGCACTTGGTGGTGGAGCCTTTAAAAACTGGGATTCACATTTAGCAAAAGCCACTTGGTTGGTCAACACCAGGGGATCAACCAATCGAGCCGGGCCTGCCCAATCAGAAATTCTACGGACTGTGGAAGGAGATAAAGTCCCTGTAGTACACATGGAAAATATGTTAGGGAAGGCAGTCTGGGTTCCTCCTGCCTCAGGCACAGGCAAACCTATTCGTGGGATTGTTTTTGCCCAGGGACCTGGCAGCACCTGGTGGGTGATGCTCAAGGATGGAGAAGTTCGGTGTGTACCTCAAGGGGATTTGATTTTAGGTGAAAATATGCAATACTGAACTGTAGGATGTGAATTGCCGCACTAACAATGTTTAATAAGTGTCTTTCAGATCAAGACAATGGCGATGAAACCAGCGCTGGCTTCTTCGAGTGGCGCCCGACACCTTCTTCGAAGTTGGTGTCCTTAACCCACAAACAGTGGTCATGAGATGCACTTGGACCATTTTCCCTGCCCTGGGAGACTGTGGTGACAAAATGAACTTAATGAACTTTTCAAAGGATGGTCCACTGATTAATTACTCCTGTGTATATATGTACATATGTATATATATATATATATAGTAGTGATTAATTAGATTGTATTGATAGATTGTATTGATAAGGTTTAAGTATTCAGTGAATGTCATATTATAAGGGGTGGAATGTCCTGGTTTTGTTAAAAAACAAGTTTGTCTTTTAGTGAATTTGCCTGTCAGCTCAAGCTTCATATCAGCTGCATTTTCCTGGAGAACCGGACACATGTTTTGGCAAACCCAGCAATGGAATGAAAACTTATTGATAAGCACGGATGCACATCTCGCGAGAGGGGCAACGAGAAACCGGTGACCACTGTGTATAACATTCCGTTCACGTGAATACTTCATATAAAAGCGGGAGATCACGAGGATCTCGGCCCTTTTTTCCTCATGGCCGACATTAGGAGAGGACCTTGCTGGTCGTCCCTGCGAACTGAGGCCAGTGAGAGACTGAATCCAGCTCCGGTTGGCTGCAGAGTCTAATCCAGGACTTTGGGTGCTGGCTCTGCAGTTGCTCAGACTTACAAGATTGGTTTTGTATATTTGTATTATTTTCTCTATTCTTATCAGTAGCATCAGTAAAACATCTTTAACTTTTCCAACTCTCTTCCATCTGTGCTTCTTCCGCTCCCAATCGCCTGTGCTAAGTGGGAAGGGGGAGAGGGAGGGGAAAAAGGGGGAATTGGGGGGGGAGATGAGGTTGACAACACATCTGGCAGGGTTTGATTGTCACCCTGCAATCTTAACCCTCGACAGGGACAAAAAGGGTCCTGGGATGTCACAATGGGCCCTGGGGACAAAGGGTGATCGCCAAGATATTGCAATGGGCTCCGGTGAAAATGGGGTCCCCAGGATGTCACAATGGGCCCTGGGGACAACAGGCGGTCCTGGGATGTCACCATGGGCCCTGGGGACAAAGAGTGTCCCCAGGATGTCAGAATGGGCCCTGGGGACAAGTTGGGGTCCCCTGAATTTCACAATGGGCCCTGGGGACAAAGAGGGCTCCCCAGCATATCACAATGGGCCCTGGGGACAATGGGGGGTCCTGGGACGTCACAATGGGCCCTGGGGACAAGAGGGGATCCCTAGGATGTCACAATGGGCCCTGGGGACTAATGTGGTCCCCACGGTGTCACAATATGTCCTGGAGACAAAGGGGGGTCCCCAGGATGTCACAATGGGCCCTTGGGACAATGGGGTTCCTGGGATGTCACAATGGGTCCCCAGTGACAAAGGGGGTCCCCAGGATGTCTCAATGGGCCATGGGGACAAAGAGGCTCCCCAGGATGTCACAATGGGACCTGGGGACAAGGGGGTCTCCAGGAACTCACAATGGGCTCTGGGGACAATGGAGGTTCCCCAGGATGTTCACAATAGGCCCTGAGGACAAGGGGTGGTCCCCATGCTGTCACAATGGGTCTCCAGTGACAAGGGGGTCCCCAAGGTGTCACAATGGGCCCTGGGGACAATGGGGGGTCCTGGGACGTAACAATAGGCCCTGGGGACAAGGGGGTTCCCCACAGTGTCACAATGGGCCCTGGGGACAAAGGGGGTCCGCACGGTGTTACAATGGCACCGGGGGACAAAGGAGGATGCCCAGGATGTCACAATGGGCCATGAGGACAAGGGGGGGTCCCCATGGTGTCACAATGGGTCCCCAGTGACAAGGAGGGTCCCCATGGTGTCACGATGGGTCCTGGGGACAAGGGGGTCCCCAGGATGTAACAATGGACCCTGGGGACAATGGGGGGTCCTGGGACGTCACAATGGGCCCTGGAGACAAAGGGGGTCCCCAGGATGTCACAATGGGCTCTGGGGACAAGGGGGGGTCCTGGGATGTCACAATGGGCCCCAGTGACAAAGGGGGTCCCCTGAATGTCACAATGGGCCCTGGGGACAAAGAGGGGTCCCCTGAATGTCACAATGGGCCCTGGGGACAAGGGGGTGCCGAGGATGTCACAATGGGCCCTGGGGACAAGGGGGGGTCCTGGGACGTCACAATGGGCCCTGGGGACAAGGGGGGGTCCCCAGGATGTCACAATGGGCCCTGGAAACAGAGGGGGCTCCCCAGGACATCACAATGGGCCCTGGGAACAATGGGGGTCCCTTGAAGGTCACAATGGGCCCTGGGGACAAGGAGGTGCCCAGGATGTCACAATGGGCCCTGGGGACAATGGGGGGTCCTGGGACCTCACAATGGGCCCTGAGGACAATGGTGGGTCCCCTGAATGTCAAAATGGGCCCTGGGGACAAAGGGGGTCCGCAGGATGTCACAATGGGCACTGGGGACAAAGGGGGCGTCCCCATGGTGTCACAATGGGCCCAAGTGACAAGGAGGGCCCCACGGTGCCACGATGGGTCCTGGGGACAAGGGGGTCCCCCAGATGTCACAATGGGCCCTGGGGACAATGGGGTTGCCCAGGATGTCACAATGGACCCTGGGGACAAAGGGGGATCCCCAGGATGTCACAATGGGCCCTGGGGACAATGGGAGTCCCCAAGGTGTCAGAACGAGCCCTGGGGACAAAGTGGAATCCTGGAATGTCACAATGGCCCCCAGTGACAAAGGGGTTCCCCATGGTGCCACAATGGGCCCTGGGCACAAAGGGGGTCCCCAGGATTTCACAATAGTACTGGGGACAAAGGGGGGTCATGGGATGTCACAATGGGCCCTGGGGACAAGGGAGGTCCCCATGGTGTCACAATAAGCCCTGGGGACAAACTGGGGTCCTGGGATGTCACAATGGGCCCCAGTGACAAAGGTGGTCCCCATGGTGCCACAATGGGCCGTGGGGACAAAAGGGGTCCCCAGGATGTCATAATGGGCCCTGGGGACCAGGGGGGGTCCTGCGATGTCACAGTGGGCCCTGGGGACAAAGGGGAGTCCTGGGATGTCACAATGAGCCCTGCGGACAAGGGTGGTACCCACGGTGTCACAATGGGCCCTGGGAACAAGGGGGGGTCCCCATAGTGTCACAATGGGTCCTGGGGACAAGTGGGGTGCCCAGGATGTCACAATGGACCCTGAGGACAAGGGGGGGTCTCCATGGTGTCACAATGGGTCCCCAGTTACAAGGGGGGGTCCCCATGGTGCCACAATGAGCCCTGGGGACAAAGAGAGGTCCCTAGGATGTCACAATGGGCCCTGGGGACTAATGAGGTCCCCACGGTGTCACAATGCATCCTGGAGAAAAAGGGGGGTCCCCAGGATGTCACAATGGGACCTTGGCACAATGGGGTTCCTGGGATGTCACAATGGGTCCCCAGTGACAAAGGGGGTCCCCAGGATGTCTCAATGGGCCCTGAGGACAATGGGAGGTCCCCATGGTGTCACAATGGGTCCCCAGTGACAAGGGCGGTCCCCACGGTGCCACGATGGCTCCTGGGGACAAGGAGGTCCCCAGGATGCCACAATGGGCCCTGGGGACAATGGGGGGTCCTGGGACGTCACAATGGGCCCTGGGGATAAAGGGGGTCCCCAGGTTGTCACAAAGGGACCTGGGGACAAGGGGCTCCACAGGATCTCACAATGGGCTCTGGGGACAATGGAGGTTCCCCAGGATGTTCACAATAGGCCCTGAGGACAAGGGGTGGTCCCCATGGTGTCACAATGGTTCCCCAGTGACAAGGGGGGTCCCCAAGTGTCACAACGGGCCCTGGGGACAATGGGGGTCCTGGGACGTAACAACAGGCCGTGGGGACAAGGGGGGTCCCCACAGTGTTACAATGGGCCCTGGGGACAAAGGGGGTCCCCACGGTGTTACAATGGTCTCGGGGGACAAAGGGGGGTGCCCAGGATGTCACAGTGGGCCCTGAGGACAAGGGGGGGTCCCCATGGTGTCACAATGGGTCCCCAGTGACAAGGAGGGTCCCCATGGTGTCACGATGGGTCCTGGGGACAAGGGGGTCCCCAGGATGTAACAATGGACCCTGGGGACAATGGGGGGTCCTGGGACATCACAATGGGCCCTGGGGACAAAGGGGGTCTCCAGGATGTCACAATGGGCTCTGGGGACAATGGGGGGTCCTGGGACATCACAATGGGTCCTGGGGACACAATGGGGGTCCCCAGGATGTCACAATGGGCCCTGGGGACAATGGGGGGTCCTGGGATGTCACAATGGGCCCCAGTGACAAAGGGGGGTCCCCTGAATGTCACAATGGGCCCTGGGGACAACGGGAGGGCCTGGGACGTCACAATGGGCCCTGGGGACAAAATTGGTCCCCACGATATCTCAATGAGCCCCAGTGACAAATGGGGGTCCCCATGATGTCACAATGGGCCCTGGGGACAAGGAGGGGTCCTGGGACGTTACAATGGGCCCTGGGGACAAGGGGGGGTCCCCTGAATGTCACAACGGCCCCTGGGGAGAAAGGGGGTTCCCCAGGATGTCAAAATGGGCCATGGGGACAAAGTGGGGTTCTGGGATATCACAATGTGCCACAGTGACAAAGGGGTCCCCATGGTGCCACAATGAGCCCTGGGGACAAAGGGAGGTCCCTAGGATGTCACAATGGGCCCCGGGGACTAATGAGGTCCCCACGGTGTCACAATGCGTCCTGGAGACAAAGTGGGGTCCCCTGGATGTCACAATGGGCCCTTGGGACAATGGGGTTCCTGGGATGTCACAGTGGGTCCCCAGTGACAAAGGGGGTCCCCAGGATGTCTCAGTGGGCACTGAGGACAATGGGAGGTCCCCAGGATGTCACAATAAGCCCTGGGGACAATGGGGGGTCCTGGGACGTCACAATGGGCATGGGGACAAAGGGGGTCCCCAGGATGTCACAATGGGCCCTGGGGACAATGTGGGGTCCTGGGACATCACAATGGGCCCTGGGGACAAAGGGGGTCCCCAGGATGTCACAATAGGCCCTGGGGACAAAGAGGCTCCCCAGGATGTCACAATGGGTCCTGGGGACAAGGGGGTCCCCAGGATCTCACAGTGGGCTCTGGGGACAATGGAGGTTCCCCAGGATGTTCACAATAGGCCCTGAGGACAAGGGGTGATCCCCATGGTGTCACAATGGGTCCCCAGTGACAAGGGGGGTCCCCAAGGTGTCACAATGGGCCCTGGGGACAATGGGGGTCCCGGGACGGAATAATAGGCCCTGGGGACAAGGGGGGTCCCTACAGTGTCACAATGGGCCCTGGGGACAAAGGGGGTCCCCACGGTGTTACAATGGTCCCGGGGGACAAATGGGGATGCCCAGGATGTCACAATGGGCCCTGAGGACAAGGGGGGCTCCCCAGGGTGTCGGAATGGGTCCCCAGTGACAAGGAGGGTCCCCATGGTGTCACGATGGGTCCTAGGGACAAGGGGGTCCTGGGATGTCACAATGGGCCCTGGGGACAATGTGGGGTCCTGGGACGTCACAATGGGCCCTGGGGACAAAGGGGGCCCCAGGATGTCACAATGGGCCCTGGGGAAAAAGAGGCTCCCCAGGATGTCACAATGGGACCTGGGGACAAGGGGGTCCCCAGGATCTCTCAATGGACTCTGGGGAAAATAGAGGTTCCCCAGGATGTTCACAATAGGCCCTGAGGACAAGGGGTGGTCCCCATGGTGTCACAATGGGTCCCCAGTGACAAGGGGGGTCCCCAAGTTGTCACAATGGGCCCTGGGGAAAATGGGGGGTCCTGGAACATAACAATAGGCCCTGGGGAGAAGAGGGGTCCCAACAGTGTCACAATGGGCCCTGGGGACAAAGGGGGTCCCCACGGTGTTACAATGGTCCCGGGGGACAAAGTGGGGTGCCCAGGATGTCACAGTGGGCCCTGAGGAAAAGGGGGGCTCCCCATGGTGTCACAATGGGTCCCCAGTGACAAGGAGGGTCCCCATGGTGTCACGATGGGTCCTCTGGACAAGGAGGTCCCCAGGATGTAACAATGGACCCTGGGGACAATGGGGGGTCCTGGGACGTCACAACGGGTCCTGGGGACAAAGAGGGGTCCCCAGGATGTCACAATGGGCCCTGGGGACAATGTGGAGTCCTGGGATGTCACAATGGGTCCCCAGTGACAAGGAGGGTCCCCATGGTGTCACGATGGGCCCTGGGGACAAAGAGGGGTCCCTACAGTGTCACAATGGGTCCTGGGGACACAGAGGGGCCCTAGGACCTCACAATCGGCCCTGGGGACAAAGGGGGGGTCCCCTGAAAGTCACAATGAGCCCGGGGAACAGAGGGGGTCCCCAGGATCTCACACTGGGCTCTGGGGACAATGGAGGTTCCCCAGGATGTTCACAATAGGCCCTGAGAACAAGGGGTGGTCCCCATTGTGTCACAATGGGTCCCCAGTGACAAGGGGGTTCCCAAGGTGTCACAATGGGCCCTGGGGACAAAGGGGGGTCCTGGGACGTAACAATAGGCCCTGGGGACTAGGGGGGTCCCCACAGTGTCACAATGGGCCCTGGGGACAAAGGGGGTCCCCACGGTGTTACAATGGTCCCGGGGGACAAAGGAGGGTGCCCAGGATGTCACAATGGGCCCTGAGGACAAGGGGGGCTCCCCATGGTGTCACAATGGGTCCCCAGTAACAAGGAGGGTCCCCATGGTGTCACGATGGGTCCTGGGGACAAGGGGTTCCCCAGGATGTAACAATGGACCCTGGGGACAATGGGGGGTCCTGGGACGTCACAATGGGCCCTGCGGACAAAAAGGGTCTCCAGGATGTCACAATGGGCTCTGGGGACAATGGGGGGTCCTGGGACGTCACAATGGGTCCTGGGGACAAAGAGGGGTCCCCAGGATGTCACAATGGGCCCTGGGGACAATGTGGGGTCCTGGGATGTCACAATGGGCCCTGGGGACAAAGGGGGCTCCCCAGGATATCACAATGGGGCCTGAGGACAAGGGGAGGTCCCCGTGGTGTTACAATGGGTCCCCAGCGACAAGGGTGTCCCCCATGGTGTCACAATGAGCCCTGGGGACAATGGGGGGTCCTGGGATGTCACAGTGGGCCCTGGGGACAAGGGGTTTAGGGGGTTGTGTTAGGGGGTTGGAGGATTAGGTGGTGCAGGATTTGGGGGTGCAAGGCCAAGGGAGCAGGATTTTGCGGGGCCTGATTTGCGGCTACAGGGTCTGGGGTTGCAGGTTCCAGGGGTGCAGGATTTGGGGGTTCAGGGTTTAGGGGTGCAGTGGTTTGGAGTGCAGTGGTTTGGGGTGCAGGGTTTGGGGAAGGAGGATATAGGGGTGCAGGGTTTAGGGTGCAGGATCTTGGGGTGCAGGGGTTTGGGGTGGAGGGCTTGGTAGGGCAGGATTGGGGATGGAAAGTTTAGGGGGTAGTGCTGGGGGTGCAGGATTTGGGGGTGAAGGGGTTGTGAGGTGCAGGCTTCTGGGATGCAGGGTTTGGGAGATCGGTACGTGGGGCTGGAGGATTTGGGGGTGCAGGGTTTGGAGCAGCAGGATCTGGGGGTGCAAGATTGGGGGTAGCAGGGTTTTGGGGAGCAGGGTTTAGGGGTCAGGGTTTAGGGGGACAGGGTTTGGGGGGCAGGGTTGGGAGGGATGATTTTGGGGTGCAGGGTTTAGGTCAGCACGATCTTGGGGTGAAGGGATTTGGGGTGAAGGGTTGGGTAGGACAGGATTTGGGGTGCAGGTTTTTAGGGTGCAACTTGTGGGGGTCAGGATTTGGGGTGCAGGGTTTAGTGGTGCAGGGTTTGGGGGTGCAGGTCTTGGGGAGGCAGAATTGGGGGTGCAGGTTTTTGGAGTTCAGGGATTTGGGGGTGCAGATTTTGGGTGTTCAGGACCTGGGGGTGCAGGATTTGGGGATGTAGGTTTGGGGGGCAGGGCTTAGGGTTTCAGTATCTTGGGTTGAAGAGGTTTGGGGTGAAGGGTTGTGTACGGCAGGATTTGGGGGTGCAGGGCTTCGGGCTGAAGGTTTGGGGGTGCAGGGTTCACATGTTCAGGAACTGGGGGTGCAGGATTTGGGTTTGCAGGTTTGGGGAATTTTGGGGTAAAGGATTTGGGGTGCAGGGTTGGGGGACGCAGGATCTGAGGGTGCAGCGTTTGGGGTGCAGAGTTAGGGGCTGCAGGATCTGGGGTGCAGGGTTTGGGGGGCACTGTTTTGGGGGGAAGGATTTGCGAGATGCAGGGTTTAAGAGTTTAGAATTTGGAGGTGTCGAATTTTGGGCTGCAGGAGGTGTGGGGTTTGGGGTTGCAGGATTTGGGGGAGAATGGTTTGGGGGTGCAAGACTTGAGGGTGCAGGGTTTGGGGGTTTGGGACATGGGGCTGGAGGATTTGGGGGTGCAGGATTTGGGGTGCAGTGTGTGGGGGTGCAAGATCTTGGGGTGTACGAGCTTTGGGTGTGGGATTTGAAGGACAATGATTTGGGGGTGCAGGGATTGGGGGTGCAGGGTTTTGGGGTCAGCGATTTGGGGGTGGAGGATTTGAGCGTGCGTGCTGTTGGGGCATAGTTTCGGGGACAGATCTGGGGGTGCAGGGTTTGTGGGGCAGCATTTAGGGCTGTAGGCTTTGGGGGTAGAGTGTTTGGGGAGGATTTGGGGTGCAGGGTTGAAGGGTTTAGGATCTGGAGCTGCAGAGTTTTGGGGTGCAGGATCTGGGGTTCCAGGATTTATGGGTGTAGGGTGTTGGGGGCTTAGGGTAGGAGGATCTTGGGGTGCAGGGCTGAAGGGTTTGGTAGGGCCGGATTTGGGGGTGCAGGGCTTTAGGGTGAGGCTTTGGGGGTGCAGGTTCCATGTCTTTAGGAACTGGGGGGGCAGGGTTTTGTGGTGCAGATTTTTGAATCAAGTTTGAGGGGCCTTGATTTTGGGGTGCACGGTTTGGGGAAGCCGGATTTAGGGTGCAGTGTTTGGGGGTGCAGGGTTGGGTAAGGAAGGATCTGAGGGTGCAGGGTTTGAAGTTTCAGGACTTGGGGGTGCATGATCTTGGGGTGTACGAGTTTTGGATGCAGGATTTGAAGGAAAATGATTTGGGGGTGCAGGGTTTGGGGTGCAGGGTTTGGGGAGCCAGGGTGAGGGTCAGGGTTCTGTGGGGCCAGGCTTGAGGAGGCAGAATTTTGGGAAGCACAGTTTTGACAGCTAAGTTTGGGGTGCAGGGATTGGGAATTCAGGCTTTGGGGGTGAAGAGTTTTGGGGAGCAGGGTTTGGGAGTACATGACGTGGGGATGGAGGAACTGGGGGTGCAGGGTTTGGTGGGGAAGGGTTTGGGGTGCCTGGCTTAGGGTTGCAGGATTTGGGGGTCAAGGGTTTGGAGGTGCAGGGTTTTGGGGGGCAGGATATAGGGGTGCAGGATTTGAGGGTGCAGGGTTGTGATGTGCAGAGATTTAGGGGTGCAAGATCTGGGCTTGTATGGTTTTGGGGTGCAGGTTTTGGGGAGGGAAGATTTGGGGTGCAGAGTTTGGAGGTGCCAGGTTTGTGGTTGCAGGTTTTAGGGGTACAGGGTTTGGGAGTTCAGGACGTGGGGCTGGAGGATTTGGGGGTGCAGGATTTCCAAGGTCAGGTTTTGTGTATGCAGGGTTTGGGGGTACAGGGTCCACACGTGTAGAGCCTGGAGGTGCAGAATTTAGGTGTGCAGGGGTCTGGGGTGCCGGGTTTTGGGGTGCAGAATCTGGGAGTGCAAGGTTTGGGGGTGCAGGGTTTGGAAGCGCAAGGTGTTGCAGTGCAGGGTTTGAGATTTCAAGATTCGGGGTTCCAGGATTTGGGGGTGCAGTGTTAGGGGGTGAATGCTTTCGGGGTGCAGGGTTTGGGGGTGTATGATCTGGGGTTGAAGGGTTTCAGGGTGCAGGGTTAGGGGGGAAGGATTTGGGGGTGTAGGGGTTTGTAGCGCAAGGTTTGGTTCCAGGATTTATGGGTGCAGGGTGTTGGGGGTTTAGGGTAGGAGGATCTTGGGGTGCAGGGCTGAAGGCTTTGGTAGGGCAGGATTTGGGGGTGCAGGGCTTTAGGGTGAGGTTATCGGGGTGCAGGTTTCATGTCTTTAGAAACTGGGGGGGAAGGATTTTGGGGTGCTGGGCTTTGGGGTGCAGTGTTAGGGGGCAGGTTTTGGGGTGCAGGGTTTAGGGGGCAGGTTTTGCATGTTCAGAACTGGGGGTGCAGGATTTTGCGTTGAAGGGCTCTGGGGTGCCGGGGTTGGCCTGCAGGGATTGTGGTGCAGTATTTTGGGGTGCAGGGTCTTAGGGAACAGGATTTCAGGGGTGCAGGATTTAAGGGGTGCAGGGGCTTTGGGAGAGGGATTTGGGCTTCAGGGTCTGAGGGGTGCAGGGTTTGGTGGGGAAGGGTTTGGGGTGCCTGGTTTAGGGTTGCAGGATTTGGGGGTCAAGGGTTTGGAGGTGCCAGGGTTTTGGGGGGCAGGATATACAGGTGCAGGATTTGAGGGTGCAGGGTTGTGGAGTGCAGAGATTTGCAGGTGCAAGATCTGGGATTGTAGGGTTTTGGGGTGCAGGTTTTGGGGAGGAAGGATTTGGGGTGCAGGGTTTAAAGGTTCACGATCTGGAGGTGCAGCGTTTTGGGGTGCAGGGTTATGGGGCTATGGGTTTTGGGAGGGAAGGATCTGGGGGTGCAGGGTGCAGGGATCACAGTATGGGGGTGCAGGATTCTGGGGTGCAGGATCTGGGGAGCAGGATCTGGGGGAGCAGGGTTTGGGGTGCAGAACCTTGTTGTTCAGGGTTTAGAGGCAGGATTTGGGGGTGCAGGGCTTTGGGGTGAGGAGTTGGGGGTGCAGGGTTCAGGACTTGGGGGATGGAGGATTTGGGGGTTGGAGGATTTGGGGGTGCAGGGTTGGGTAAGGAAGGATCTGAGGGCGCAGGGTTTGTGGGGCAGGATTTTGAGTGCAGGGTTTGGGGAGCAGGATCTGGGGGTGATGGAATTGGTTGACAAGGTTTCGCAGGTCGGTTTTGGGGGAGCAGAGTTCAGGGGTGCAAGGTTTTGGGGGACAGGTTTGGACATAAAAGATTCGGGGGCGAATGGTTTGGGGCAACGATTTTGGGGTGCAGGATTTGGGGGTGTAGGATTTGGTATTACAGGTTTTGGGGATTCATGGCTTGGGAGGAAGGATTTAGGGGTGCAGGGTTTCAAGATGCAGGATTTGGGGTGCAGTATTTGGGGTTGCAGGTTTGGGGGGTGCAAGTTGTGGGGCGGCAGGATATCGGGTATAGGGTTCTGGGCTGCAGGGTTTGGGGGTGCAGGATTTCAACGTGCAGGGTTCTGGGGTGCAGTATCTGGGGGTCCAGGGTTTGGCAGTGCATTGGCTTTGGGGGTTGAAGGATTTGGGGGTGCAGGGTTTCGGGATGCAGGATTTGGGGGTGCAGGATTTGGGGGTGCAGAGTTAGGGGGCAGGATTTTCAGTGCAGGGCTTCAGGGTACAGAACTTGGTGGTGCAGGATCTGGGGGTGCAGGTTTTCGGTGGGGAATTTGGGGGTACAGGGTGTTGAGGAAGGATCTGAGGGTACAATATTTGGGCTTTAAGGGTTTAGGGGGGCAGGATCTGGCAGTGCAGAGTTTGGGGACAGGACCTGGGGGTGCAGCGATTGGGGTTACAGGTTCTGGGGGTGCAGGGTCGAGGGAATTGTTTGAGGTGCAGGGTTATGAGAGTGCAGGATTTCTGGGTGCAGAGTTTGGGGTGCGGGGTATGGGGCAGCAGCATCTGGGGGTGTAGGTTTTGGGGGTTCATTCATTTGGGGGGAGGATCTGGGGGTGCAGGGTTTAAGGGTTCAGGATTTGGAGGTGTAGGGTTTTGGGGTAAAGGGTTCTGGGTTGAGGTTTTGGGGTGAAAGATTTGGGGATGCAGTGTTAAGGGGTGGAGGCTTAGAGGTGCAAGATTTGGGGGTGCAGAGTTTTCATGTGTCTGATTTGGGGGTGCAGGGTCTGGGGGTGCAAGATCCTGGAATTCAGGATCTGGGGCTTCAGGATTTGGGGGTGCACAGTATGGGAGGGAAGGATCTGGGGCTTCAGGATTTGGGGGTGCACTGTTTGGGGGTGCAGGGTTTAGAAGTCAGGTCTAAGAGTGCAGCGTTTGGGGTGCAGGGGCTTGGGGGGAAATTTAAGGTTGCAGAGTGTGGGGTGCACAGGACTGGGGCACAGGATTTGGGGGTGCGAGGTTTCAGGGTTCAGGATTTGGAGGTGTGGAGTTTTGGGGTGCAGGGGTTGGGAGTGCAGGGTGGTGGGGGTGAGAGATTTGGGGTGCAGGATTTGGAGATGCAGAGTTTTGGCAGGCAAGGATCCGGGGCTGCAGGATTTGGGGGTTCAGTGTTTAGGGCAGCACAATCTTGGGGTGCAGGGGTTTGCAGTGAAAGGTTTGGTAGGCAGGATTTGGGGTGCAGGATTCTGGGGTGCTGGGTTTGGGGTACAGGATTTGGTGTTGCAGGGATGGGGTTGAAGGGCTTGGGTTTCCAGGCCTTTGAGGTGCAGGATTTGGAGGTGCAGGGTTTGGGAGGGAATTCTTTGGGGTGCAGGGTTTGGGGGCAGGGTTTAGGGGTGGAGGGTATAGGACGGAAAGATTTGGGAATGCAGGGTTTGGGGTGCAGGTTTTGGGGTTCAGGAAGGTAGGGAGGGCAGGATTAGGGGGCGCAAGGTTTCAGTTGTAGGGTTTAGGGGTGCAGAGTTTGGTAGGGCCGAATTTGGGGGTGCAGGATTTGGGGTGCAGGGTTTGGGAAGACAGGATCGGGGGTGGAGGATTTGGGGGTGCAGGATTGAGGGGCAGGGTTTTGGTGCAGGGCTTGGGGTCAGGATCTGGGGTGCAGGTTTGGGAAGAGTATTTTGGGGTGCACGATTTTGGGTGCCGTGTCTGCGGGGCAGGTTTGGGGTGATCACTGCTGATCCGCACACACTCGCTCTCTCTGGTATTCACCTCCACTCCTGCTCCTCCACCTCCCCACTGTTCTCTCCATCTCCTCTCTTCTCGTTCCCACCACACTCTGCACACAGACCCGACCACTGAGAATGTTCCAGAACACGCTGATCCAAACCCCGCTGGGACCTCCGGGCTCCATGGCAATGTGAAAATGGAGTGTGCCACAAAATCCCTTTGGGTGTCAAACACCTTGAAGGTGCTGGAGTCCAAGCACAACCCCCCGGCACTGCCCACGGCCCTCAGGAGCTCCTGTGGAAACCCCTCCAGGGATGGCGGCTCCAGCCCTGCCCTGGGCAGCCCGTTCAGTGCCCGACAGCCCTCGCTGGGAGGAACAGCTCCCAGGCTCCAGCCAGAAGCTCACCCGGTACCGCTGGGGCCGTCTCCTCTCCTCCTGCCGCTCGTTCCCGGGCAGAGTCCCCGAAGCCCGCTCTCCGGGCGCTCTGCGGGTGGCTCCTGGCCCGGCCGCCCCCCGCACTCCCGCTCTGGCTCCGCCCCAAGGCTCAGGCGGGAACGGCCGCTGCGGCCCGGCCGGCCAATCGCAGCTCGCCGCCTCAGCCCCGCCCCCTCAAACCAGCCCTTGGCCCCGCCCCCTCCCCCCAGCCCCTCAGGAGGAGCCGCACCCGCTGGTGCTGAGTGCGGAGCTCAGCGCACAAAGAGCTGCACAGGGTGAGAGGGGCAGGGGGATTCGAGCTGGGATGGGCGCTGTTTGCAGACGGAACCAAGTGAGGCACGGGCTCTGCACCTGGAGAAAGGAAAAGGTGCTTAAGTTCTATGTAAAAAGTTACGAAATTTGTTTGTGAATTATTAGCTTAAACGTTTTTATCCATAGCAAAAGCGTAAGTTATTTATTTCAATCCAATTCCTCACTTGTATTCCTTAAACCCCCGTTCATCAGAGCAAAAGCAAAGCAGCGCGGGGGATTCGCTCCGCCCCACACGCCCCCGTTAAACAGCACGGGTGTGTTAAACACGGTGAGGGGTTCATACCCATCATGGCCCAGAACGCTGCACACACCCACAGCCTTTCCTCCCAGCTCGAACCGCACCTGCACTGCTCACCCTGGGCAGCTCTGTGTGCGCTGAGCTCCGCACTCAGCACCAGGAACTGGGGTGGGGGGGTGGGAACGAGAAGAGAGGAGATGGAGAGAACAGTGGGGAGGTGGAGGAGCAGGAGTGGTGGTGAATACCAGAGAGAGCGAGTGTGTGCGGATCAGCAGTGATCACCCCAAACCTGCCCCGCAGACACGGCACCCAAAATCCTGCACCCCAAAATACTCTTCCCAAACCTGCACCCCAGATCCTGACCCCAAGCCCTGCACCAAAACCCTGCCCCTCAATCCTGCACCCCCAAATCCTCCACCCCCGATCCTGTCTTCCCAAACCCTGCACCCCAGATCCTGCACCCCCAAATTCGGCCCTACCAAACTCTGCACCCCTAAACCCTACAACTGAAACCTTGCACCCCCTAATCCTGCCCTCCCTACCTTCCTGAACCCCAAAACCTGCACCCCAAACCCTGCATTCCCAAATCCTTCCGTCCTATACCCTCCACCCCTAAACCCTGCCCCCAAACCCTGCACCCCAAAGAATTCCCTCCCAAACCTTGCACCTCCAAATCCTGCACCTCAAAGGCCTGGAAACCCAAGCCCTTCAACCCCATCCCTGCAACACCAAATCCTGTACCCCAAACCCAGCACCCCAGAATCCTGCACCCCAAATCCTGCCTACCAAACCTTTCACTGCAAACCCCTGCACCCCAAGATTGTGCTGCCCTAAACACTGAACCCCCAAATCCTGCACCCAAATCTCTCACCCCCAAATCCTTCCCCCACCACCCTACACCCTCAGATCCTTCAACCCCATCCCCTGCACCCCAAAACTCCACACCTCCAAATCCTGATCCCTGAAACCCCCGCACCCCCAAATCCTGTGCCCCAGTCCTATGCACCCCACAGTCTGCACCCCAAACGCTGCACTCTTAGACCTGACTTCTAAACCCTGCACCCCCAAACAGTGCACCCCCAAATCCTGAAGCCCCACATCCTTCCCTCCGATACCCTGCACCCCCACATCCTGAACCCCCAAATCCTGCGCCACTAAACCTCCACCCTCTTAACACTGCACCCCCAAAACCTGAACCACCAAATCCTTCACCCCCAAAACCTCCCTCCTCCAAACCCTGCACTTCAAAATGCTGCACCCCCAAATCCTTCTCCCCAACACCCTGCACCCCCAGATCCTGACCCCAAAACCCTGCACCCCAAATCCTGTACCCCAAAGCCCTGCACTCTGAAATCATACATGCCCAGAACGTGCACCCTAAACTGTGCACCCCAAAATCCTAAACCCCTTAACCCTGCACCCCCAAATCCTCCAGACCCATGTGCCGAACCCAGCACCCCAAAATCTACCCCCCAAAACCTACATCCCCAAATCCTGCACCCCCAGGTCCTGAACAGCCAAAATCTGCACCCCCAATTCTGCCTCCCCAAGACCTGCACCCCCAATTCTGCCTCCACAAGACCTTCACCCCCAGTCTCTGCTCCACTAAATCCTACACCCCAAACCCTGCACCCCCAACCTCCTGTACCCTAAATCCTGCCCCCACAAGTTGCACCCTAAAATCCTGCACCCCAAATCCTGTCCTACCCACCCTTCACCCTAAACCCCTTCACCCCAAGATCCTGCTGCCCTAAACCCTGCACCCCCAAATCATCCCTCCCAGCCCTGCCCCCCAAACCCTGTCCCCCTAAGGCCTGACCCCGAAACCCTGCTCCCCAAAACCCTGCTACCCCCAATCTTGTACCCCCAGATCCTTCCCCCAACACCCTGCAATCCCAAACCCTGCACCCCCAATTCTGGCGCTAAACCCTGCACCCCCAAAACCTTCTACCCCATAAGTTGCACCCCAAAGCCCTGCACCCCCAAATCCCTGCACCCCCAAATCCTGCCTCTAAACGCTGAACTACAAGGTTCTGTACCCTAACAGCCTGCTCACCCAGATCCTGCACCCCAGAACCCTGCACCCCCATATTCGGATCCCTACAGCCTGCACCCCCAGCTCCTGCACCCCCAAAACCTGTACCCCTAAATCCTGCACCCTTCAACCCTGCAGCCCACAACGCTGCACCCCCAGCATCTGCAGCCCCAGTTCCTTAACGTGTGAAACCTGCACCCCAAGTCCTGCACCTCAAAACCTTACACCCGGAATCCTGCCCCTCAAACCGTGCACCCCAAAATCAAGGCCCCTCAAACTTGCACTCAAAAGTCCGCACCAAGAAACCCTCCCCCCCCAGTTCCTAAAGACATGGAACCTGCACCCCCAAATCCCGCACCCCAAAACCCTGCACCCCAGTACCCCAGACCACCAAATCTTGCACCTCCAAATCCTGCCCCCTTTAGCCCTGCACTTCAAACCCTGCACCCCAAATCCTGCAACCAAACCCTGTACCCCAAATCCTGCAACCAGCCCTTGTACCCCCAACTCCTTGACCTCCACATCCCGAATCTCCAAACGTAGCAACCCCAAAACCCTACACCCCCAATCCCTGCACCCCCAAATCATTGTCCTTCAAATCCCACACCCAACGCTCGTACACCCCAAGATCTTGCACCCCCACACACTGCACCCCAAATCCTGCACCCCCAAATCCTCCAGCCCCACATCCCAAACCCCCAAACCCTGCACCCTCAAGTCTTGCACCCCCAAACCATTCTCCCCCAAATCCTGCAACCCCAAACCCCACACCTCCTGCACCCCAAAATTCGACACCTACAAATTCTAATCCCTTAAACCCTGCATCCCCCAAATCCTTCCCCCCAAAACAGTGCCCCCCAAACCCTGCACCCCAGATCCTGCAGCCCCTAACTCTGCACCCCAAACGCTGCACCCTCAGATCCTGCGTCCCCAACCCTGCACCCCAAATCCTTTACCGCAAAATTCACCTGCACCCCCAAACCCTGCACCACTAAACCCTGCACCCCCAAACCCTGTACCCCAAATACTGACCCCCACAAGTTGCACCCTAAAAACCTGCACCCCAAATCCTGTCCTACCCAACCCTTCACCCCAAACCCCTTCACCCCAAGATCCTGCTGCCCTAAAGCCTGCACCCCAAAATCATCCCTCCCCACCCTGCCCCCCAAACCCTGTCCCCCTAAAGCTTGACCCCGAAACCCTGCTTCCCAAAACCCTGCTACCCCCAATCTTGCACCCCCAGATCCTGCTGCTCCAAACCCTGCACCCCCAAATCCTCCAGCCCCACGTACCGATCTCCCAAACCCTGCACCCCACAACCCCTTCACCCCCAAATCCTGCACCCCCAGCCCTACCCCTAAACTTTCCACCCCCAAATCCTACCCTACCAAGGCCTCCACCCCAAACTCCTGCACCCCAAGATCCTGCACCCTAAACCCTGCACCCCCATATCCTCCTTCCCCAAACCCTGCACCCCAAAACACTGCACTCCAAACCACTGCACCCCTAAACCCTGAACCCCCAAATCCTGCACCCCTGGAACCTGCAACCCCAGACCCTGTAGCCCCAAATCAGGCTCCGCAAAATCCTGCTCCCCCAGCCTTGCACCACCTAATCCTCCAACCCCCTAACACAACCCCCTAACCCTTTGTCCCCAGGGTCCATTGTGACATCCCAGGACCCCCCATTGTCCCCAGGGCCCATTGTGAAACCATGGGGACCACCCCTTGTCCTCAGGGCCCATTGTGAACATCCTGGGGAGCCCCTTTGTCCCCAGGGCCCATTGTGACATCCTGGGGACACCCTTGTCCCCAGGATGCATCGTGGCACCGTCGGGACCCCCCTTGTCACTGGGGACCCATTGTGACATCCCAGGACCCCCATGTGTCCCAAGGGCCCATTGTGACATCCTGAAGAACCCCCTTTGTCTCCAGGGCCCATTGTGACACCGTGGGGACCCCATTAGTCCCCAGGGCCCATTGTGACATCCTGGGGACCTCCCTTTGTCCCCAGGGCTCATTGTGGCACCATGGGGACCCCTTTTGTCACTGGGGCCCATTGTGACATCCCAAGACCCCCAACTGTCCCCCGGGCCCATTGTAACATTCTGGGGACCCCCTTTGTCCCCAGGGCCCATTGTGACATCCTGGGGAATCCCTTTGTCTCCAGGGCCCATTGTGACGTCCCAGGACCCCCCGTTGTCCCAAGGGCCCATTGTGATGTCCCAGGATCCCCATTGTCCCCAGAACCCATTGTGATGTCCTGGGAAACCCCTTTGACCCCAGGGCCCATTGTGACACAATGGGAACCCCTCCTTGTCCCCAGGGCCCATCGTGGAACCGTGGGGACCCCCCTTGTCACTGGGGACCCATCGTGACACTATGGGGACCCCCCCTTGTCCCCGGGGCCCATTGTGACACCGTGGGTACCACCCTTGTCCGCAGGGCTCATTGTGACATCCCAGGACCCCCTTTTATCCCAGGGCCCATTGTGACATCCTGGGGACCCCCCTTGTCTCCAGGGCACCTTATGACATCAAAGGATACCCCGTTATATCCAGGGCCCATTGTGACACCGTGGGGACCCCTTTAGTCCCCAGGGCCCATTGTGACATCCTGGGGACCTCCCTTTGTCCCCAGGGCTCATTGTGGCACCATGGGGACCCCCTTTGTCACTGTGGCACATTATGATATCCCAGAACTCCACTTTGTCCCCAGGGGCCATTGTGACATCCTGGGGACCCCCTTTATCCCCAGGGCCAATTGTGACATTCAGAGGACGCCTCTTTGTCCACAGACCCATTGTGACATCCTGGGAACCCCCCCCTTGTCCCTAGGGCCCATTGTGACGTCCCAGGACGCCCCATTATCCCCAGGGCCCATTGTGACATCCTGGGGACCCCCTTTGTCCCCAGGGCCCATTGGACGACTCATGACTCCCTGTTGTCCCCAGGGCCCATTGTGACATCCTGGGGACCACCCTTTGTCACTGGGGCTCATTGAGACATCGTGGGGACCCACTTTGTCCCCAGGGCCCATTGTGACGTCCCAGGACCCCATGTTGTCCCCAGTGTCCATTGTTACATCCGAGGAGCCCACTTTGTAACCAGGGCCCGTTTTGACACCAGGGGGACCCCCCCTTGTCACTGGGGACGCAGTGTGACACCATGGGGACCTCCCCTTTTCCTCAGGACCCATTGTGACGTCCTGGGCACCCCCAATTGTCCCCATGGCCCATTGTGACATTCTGGGTACCCCCTTGTCCCCAGGACCCATTGTGACATCCCAGGATCCCTTATAGTCCCCAGGGCCCATTGTGATACCATGGGGACCCCCTTTATCACTGGGGACCCATTGTGACAACATGGGGACCCCCCCTTGTCCTCAGGGTCTGTTGTGACATCCTGGGCACCCCCCATCGTCCCCAGGACCCATTGTGATATCCTGCGGACCCCCTTGTCCCCAGAGTCCATTGTGGTACCATGGGGACCCCCCCTTTGTTCCCAGGGCCCATTCTGACATTCAGGGGACCCACGTTTTTCCCCATGGCCCATTGTGACACCATGGGGAGTGCCCCCTTGTCACTGGGGACCCATTGTGACACCATGGGGACCCCCCCTTGTCCTCAGGACCCATTGTGACATCCTGGGCACCCCCCATTGTCCCCAGGGCCCATTGTGACATTCCAGGACCCTCCATTGATCCCAGGGCCCATTGTGACATCCTGGGCACCCCCCCTTGTCCCGAGGACCCATTGTGACATCCTAGAGACCCCCCTCTGTCACTGGGGCTCATTGTGACACCATGGGGACCCTCTTTGTCCCCAGGGCCCATTGTGACATCCTGGGTACCCACCCTTGTCCCCAGGGCCCATTGTGACATCCTGGGGACCCCCTTTGTCCCCAGGGCCCATTGGATGTCCGATGACTCCCTGTTGTCTTCAAGGCCCATTGTGACACCGTGGGGACCCCGCTTGACCCCAGGTCCCATTGTGACGTCCCAGGACGCCGCTTTCTCCCCAGTGCGCATTATGACTTCCTAGGACACCCCATTGTCCCCAGGGGCAAGTGTGATATCGTGGGGACCTCCTTTGTCCCCAGGACCCATTGTGACGTCCCAGGACCCCCCTTGTCCCCAGTGCCCATTGTGACATCCCAGGACCCCACTTTGTCCCCATGGCCCATTGAGACACCATGGATACCCAGCCTTGTCCCCAGAGCCCATTGTGACATCCCAGGACCCACCTTTGTCCCCAGGGCCCATTGTGACATCCCAGGACCTCCCATTGTCCACAGGGCCAATTGTGACACCGTGGGGACCCCCCTTGTCCCCAGGGCCCATTGTGACAATTAAGGAACCCCCTTTGTCCCCAGGGCCCATTGTGACATCCTGGGGACCCCCCCTTGTCCCCAGGACCCATTGTAACACCATGGGGACCCCCTTTGTCCCCAGGGCCCATTGTGACATTTCAAGACCCCAATGTGTCGCCAGTGCTCATTGTGAAATTCTGGGGACCCCGCTTGTTCTCAGGGCCCATTGTGACAGCCGAGGACCTTACTTTGTCCCCAGGGCCCATTGTAACATCCGAGGGACTCTCTTGTTCCTAGGGGCCATAGTGGAACCGTGGGGACCCCTCTTGTCACTTGGCCCCATTGTGACATCCTGGGGACCCCTTTGTCCCCAGGGCCCATTGTGACATCCTGGGGACCCTCCTTTGTCCACAGGGCCCATTGCGACACTGTGGGGACCCCCTTTGTCCCCAGGGCTCATTGTGACAGGGTGGGACACCCCTTGTCTCCAGGGCCCATTGTAACATCCCAGGACCCCCCATTGTACCCAGGGCCCATTGTGACATCCTGGGCACCCGCTTTGTCCTCTGGGCCCATTGTGACATCCCAGGACACCCCGTTCTCCCCGGGGCCCATTGTGACACCGTGGGGACCCCCTTTGTCCCCAGAGCCCATTGTGACATCCCAGGACCACCCATTGTCCCCAGGGCCCATTGTGACATCCCAGGACCCCCTCTTGTCCCCAGAGCCCATTGTGACTCCGTGGGGACCCCCTTTGTCCCCAGAGCCCATTGTGACATCCCAGGACCACCCATTGTCCCCGGGGCCCATTGTGAAACCATTGGGAATCTCTTTGTCCCCAGTCCCCATTGTGACATCCTGAGGACACTCTTTGTCCCCAGGGCCCATTGTGACACCCTGGGGACCCCCCTTTGTCCCCAGGGCCCATTGTGGCACCATGGGGACCCCCTCTGTCACTGGGGCCCATTGTGACATCCCAGGACCCCACTTTGTCCCCAGGGCCCATTGTGACATCCCAGGACCCCCTCTTGTCCCCAGAGCCCATTGTGACTCTGTGGGGACCCCCTTTGTCCCCAGGGCCCATTGTGACATCCCAGGACCCCCCATTGTCCCCAGGGCCCTTTGTGACACCCTGGGGACCCCCCATTGTCCCCGGGGCCCATTGTGAACATTCTGGTTACCCGTCTTGTCCACAGAGCCCATTGTGACATCCTGGGGACTCCCTTTGTCCCCAGGGTCCATTGTGACATCGCAGTACCCCCCATTGTACCAAAGGCACATTGTGACATTCTGGGAACCCCTCATTGTCCCCGGGCCCATTGTGACATTGTGGGGACACCTTTGTCACCAGAGCCCATTGTGATATCCTGGGGAGTCCCCTTTGTCCCCAGGGGCCATTGTGACATCCTGGGGACTCCCTTTGTCCCCAGGGCCCATTGTGACGTCCCAGGACCCCCCATTGTCCCCAGGCCCCATTGTGCACATCCTGGGGTCCCCAATTATCCCCAGCGCCCATTGTGACATCTTGGAGACTCCCTTTGTCCCCAGGGCCCATTGTGAAGTCCCAGGACCCCCAGTTGTCCCCACCGCCCATTGTGACATCCTGGGGACCCCTCTTTGTCCCCAGGGCCCATTGTGACATCCTGGGGACCCCCTTGTCCCCAGGGCCCATCATGGCACCGTGGGGACCCCCCTTTGTCCCCAAGGTTCATTGTGAAACCGTGGGGACCCTGCTTGTCCTCAGGGTCCATTGTGACATTCAGGGAACCCCTCTTTGTTCCCAGGGCCTATTGTGAACATCCTGGGGACCACCCCTTGTCTCCAGGGCCCATTGTGACATCCTTGGGACCCCCCTTGTCCCCAGAGCCCATTGTGACATCCTGGGGACCCCATTGTCCCCAATGCCCATTGTGACATCCTTGTGACCCCCTTTGTCCCCAGGGCCCATTGTGACATCGGAGGACCCCTCTTGTCCCCAGGGCACATTGTGAACATCCTGGGGATCCCCTTTGTCCCCAGGGGCCATTGTGACATCCGAGGACCCCCCATTGTCCCCAGGGCCCATTCTGACATCCTGGGGACCCCCTTGTCCCCAGAGCCCATTGTCTCATCCCAGGACCCCACTTTGTCCCCAGGGTCCATTGTGACAGGGTGGGACACCCCTTGTCTCCAAGGCCCATTGTGACATCCTGGGGACCCTGCTTTGTCCCCAGGGCCCATTGTGACATTCAGAGGATCCCCCTTTGTCACCAGGGCCCATTGTGACATCCCAGGACTCCCCATTGTCCCCAGAGCCCATTGTGACATCCCAGGACCTCACTTTGTCCCCAGGGCCCATTGTGACACCGTGGGGACCCCACTTGTCCTCAAGGACCAATGTGACATTCAGGGGACCCCTTTTTGTCCCCAGGGCCTATTGTGAAATCCTGGGGACCCCCCTTCTCTCCACGACCCATTGTGACATCCTGGGGAGCCCCCTTTGTCCCCAGGGTTCAATGTGACACTGTGGGGACTCCCCCATTGTCTCCAGGGCCCACTGTGGCATCTTGGGGACTCCCTTTATCCCCAGGGCCCATTGTGACATCCTGGGGACCCCACCTTGTCCCCAGGGCCCATTGTGACATACTGGGGACCCCCTTTGTCATCAGAGCCCATTGTGACATCCTGCGGACCCCACTTGTCCCCAGGGCCTATTGTGACATCCTGGGGAGCCCTCTTTGTCCCCAGGGTCCATTGTGACATCCCAGGACCCCACGGTGCCACGATGGACCCTGGGGACAAGAGGGTCCGCAGGATGTTACAATCTGCCCTGGGGATAATGGGGGGTCCTGCGATGTCACAATGGACCCTGGAGACAAAAGGAGTCCCCAGGATGTCACAATGGGCCCTGGGGACAAAGTGGGCTCCCCAAGATATCACAACGGGCTCTGGTGACAAAGGGGTCCCTAGGATGTCACAATGGGCCCTGGGGACAAAGGAGCATGCCCAGGATGTCACAATGGGCTCAGGGGACAAGGGGGGTCTCAAGGATGTCACAATGGGCACTGTAGGCAAAGGGAGGGTCCACAAGGTACCATGATGGGTCCTGGGGGCAAGAGGGTCCCCAGGATGTCACAATGGGCCCTGGGGACAATGTGGGGTCCCAGGTGTCACAATGGGCCCCCTGGACAATGGGGGTCCTGCGATGTCACAATGGGCTCTGGGGACAAAGCGGGGGTCCCCATGGTGCCACGATGGACCCTGGGGACAAGGGGGTCCCCAGGATGTCACAATGGGCCCTGGGGACAAAGAGGGGTCCCCAGGATGTTCACAATGGGCCCTGGGGACAATGGGGGGTCCTGGGATGTCACAATGGGCCCTGGAGACAAAGGGGGCTCCCCAGGATATCACAATGGGCTCTGGTGAAAAAGGGGTCACCAGGATGTCACAATGGGCCCTGGGGACAAAGGGGGGTCCGTAAGATGTCACAATGGGCTCTGGGGACAAGGGGGGTCCCAAGGACGTCACAACGGGCACTGGAGACAAAGGGGGGGTCCCCACGGTGCCACGATGGACCCTGGGGACAAGGTGGTCCGCAAGATGTCACAATGGGCCCTGGGGACAAAGAGGGGTCCCCAGGATGTCACAATGGGCTCTGATGACAAAGGGGGTCCCCAGTATGTCACAATGTGCCCTTGGGACAATGGGGGTCCTGCAATGTCACAATGGGCCCTGAAGACAAAGGGAGTTCCCAGGATGTCACAATGGGCTCTGATGACAAAGGGGGTCCTGCGATGTCACAATGGGCCCTGTGGACAACGGGGGGTCCTGGGACAACACAATGGGCCCTGGGGACAAACGGGGTTCCAAGGATGTCACAATGGCCCCTGGGGACAAAGGGGGTCCCCACGGTGTCACTATAGGCCCTGGGGAAAATGGGGGGTCCTGGGATGTCACAGTGGGCCCTGGGGACAAAGGGGGCTCCCCAGGATGTCACAATGGCCTCTGGGGACAGTGGGGGGTCCTGGGACGTCACAATGGGCCCTGGGGACAAAGGGGGTGTCTTCACGGTGTCACAATGGCCCCTGGGGTCAAGCGGTCCCCAGGATGTCACAATGGGCCCTGGGGACAATGGGGGGTCCTGGGATGTCACAATGGGCCCCAGTGACAAATGGGGTCTCCATGGTGTTACAATGGGCCCTGGGGACAAAGGGGGTCCCCACGGTGTCACAATTGGACCTGGGGACAAAGTGGAGTCCTGAGATGTCACAATGGGCCCTGGCGACAAAGGGGGTCCCCAGGATGTCGCAATGGACCGTGGAGACAATGGGGGGTTTCGGATGTCACAATGGGATCTGCGGACAATGGGGGGTCCTGGGATGTCACAATGGGCCCTGGGGAAAATGGGGTGTCCTGGGACATCACAATGGGCCCTGGGGATAAAGGGGGTCCCCAGGATTTCACAATGAGTACTGGGGACAAAGGGGGATACCAGGATGTCACAATGGGCCCTGGGGACAACGGGGGGTCCTAGGACATCACAATGTGCCCTGGGGACAAAGAGGGTTCCCCAGGATGTCACAATGGGCTCTGGGGATAATGGGGGGTCCTGGGATGTCTCAATGGGCTCTGGGGACAAAGGGGGGGTCCCCATGGTGTCACAATGGGCCCAAGTGACAAGAGGGGTCCCCACGGTGCCACTATGGGCCCTGGGGACAACGGGGAGTCCTGGGACGTGCAATGGGCCCTGGGGACAAAGGGTGTCCCCACGGTGTCACAATGGGCCCTGGGGACAGGGTGGGAACCCCACGGTGCCATGATAGGCCATGGGGACAAGGGGGTCCCCAGGATATCACAATGGGCCCTGGTTTCAAAGGGGGTCCCCAGGATGTCAAAATGGGCCCTGGGGACAATGGGGGGTCCTGGGATGTCACAATGTCCTCTGGGGACAAAGGGGGTCCCCATGGTGCCACAATGGGCCCTAGAGACAAAGGGGGGTGCTGGCATGTCACAATGGGCACTGGGGACAAAGTGGGGATCCCCATGGTGTCACAATGGGTCCCCAGTGACAAGGGGGGTCCTATGGTGCCACTATGGGCCCTGGGGACAACGGGGGGTCCCCTTGGTCTCACAATGGGCCCTGAGGACAAGGGGGGTCCTGGGATGTCACAATGGGCCCTGGGGAAAATGGGGGGTCCTGGGATGTCACCATGGGCCCTGGGGACAACAGGGAGTCATGGAATGTCCAATGGGCCCTGGGGACAAAGGGGGTCCCCAGGATGTCACAATGGGCTGTGGGGACAATGGGGGTCCCCACGATGTCACAATGGGCCCTGGGGACAAAGGGGGTCGCCAGGATGTCACAATGGGCTGTGGGGACAATGGGGGTCCCCACGATGTCACAATGAGCCCCAGTGACAAAGGGGGGTCCCCAGGATGTCACAATGGGCCCTGGGGATAATGGAGGGTCCTGGGATGTCACAATGGGCCCTGTGGACAATGGGGGGTGTCCAGATTGTCGCAATCGGCCCTGAGGACAAGGGGGGGTCCCCATGGTGTCACAATGGGTCCCCAGTGGCAAGGGGGGGGTCCCCTGAATGTCACAATGGGCCCTGGGGACAAAGTGGGGTCCCCAGGATGTCACAATGGGCTCTGGGGACAACGGAGGGTCCTGGGTCTTCACAATGGGCCCTGGGGACAAGGGGTTAGGGGGTTGTGTTAGGGGGTTGGAGGATTAGGTGGTGCAAGGCTGAGGGAGCAGGATTTTGGGGGCCTGATTTGGGGCTTCAGGGTCTGGGGTTGCAGGTTCCAGGGGTGCAGGATTTGGGGGTTCAGGGTTTAGGGGTGCAGTGGTTTGGAGTGCAGTGGTTTGGGGTGCAGGGTTTGGGGAAGGAGGATATGGGGGTGCAGGGTTTAGGGTGCAGGATCTTGGGGTGCAGGGGTTTGGGGTGGAGGGCTTGGTAGGGCAGGATTTGGGGGTGGAAAGTTTAGGGGGTAGGGCTGGGGGTGCAGGATTTGGGGGTGAAGGGCTTGTGGGGTGCAGGGTTGTGGGGTGCAGGGTTTGGGAGATCGGTACGTGGGGCTGGAGGATTTGGGGGTGCAGGGTTTGGAGCAGCAGGATCTGGGGGTGCAAGATTGGGGGTAGCAGGGTTTTGGGAAGCAGGGTTTCGGGGTCAGGCTTTAGGGGGACAGGGTTTGGGGGGCAGGGTTGGGAGGGATGATTTTGGGGTGCAGGGTTTAGATGAGCAGGATCTTGGGGTGAAGGGGTTTGGGGTGAAGGGTTGGGTAGGACAGGATTTGGGGTGCAGGTTTTTAGGGTGCAACTTGTGGGGGTCAGTATTTGGGGTACAGGGTTTGGGGGTGCAGGGTTTAGTGGTGCAGGGTTTGGGGGTGCAGGTGAATTTTGCGGTAAAGGATTTGGGGTGCAGGGTTGGGGACGCAGGATCTGAGGGTGCAGCGTTTGGGGTGCAGAGTTAGGGGCTGCAGGATCTGGGGTGCAGGGTTTGGGGGGCACTGTTTTGGGGGGAAGGATTTGGGGGATGCAGGGTTTAAGGGATTAGAATTTGTAGGTGTCGAATTTTGGGGTGCAGGAGGTGTGGGGTTTGGGGTTGCAGGATTTGGGGGAGAATGGTTTGGGGGTGCAAGACTTGAGGGTGCAGGGTTTGGGGGTTTGGGATGTGGGGCTGGAGGATTTGGGGGTGCAGGATTTGGGGTGCAGTGTGTGGGGGTGCAAGATCTTGGGGTGTACGAGCGTTGGGTGTGGGATTTGAAGGACAATGATTTGGGGGTGCAGGGATTGGGGGTGTAGGGTTTTGGGGTTGCTACGTTTGGAGATTCGGGATGTGGAGGTCAAGGAGTTGGGGGTACAAGGGCTGGTTGCAGGATTTGGGGTACAGGGTTTGGTTGCAGGATTTGGGGTGCAGGGTTTGAAGTGCAGGGCTAAAGGGGGCAGGATTTGGAGGTGCAAGATTTGGTGGTCTGGGGTACTGGGGTGCAGGGTTTTGGGGTGCGGGATTTGGGGGTGCAGGTTCCATGTCTTTAGGAACTGGGGGGGGAGGGTTTCTTGGTGCGGACTTTTGAGTGCAAGTTTGAGGGGCCTTGATTTTGGGGTGCACGGTTTGAGGGGCAGGATTCCGGGTGTAAGGTTTTGAGGTGCAGGACTTGGGGTGCAGGTTTCACACGTTAAGGAACTGGGGCTGCAGATGCTGGGGGTGCAGCGTTGTGGGCTGCAGGGTTGAAGGGTGCAGGATTTAGGGGTACAGGTTTTGGGGGTGCAGGAGCTGGGGGTGCAGGCTGTAGGGATCCGAATATGGGGGTGCAGGGTTCTGGGGTGCAGGATCTGGGTGAGCAGGCTGTTAGGGTACAGAACCTTGTAGTTCAGCGTTTAGAGGCAGGATTTGGGGGTGCAGGGATTTGGGGGTGCAGGGCTTTGGGGTGCAACTTATGGGGTAGAAGGTTTTGGGGGTGCAGGGTTTAGCGCCAGAATTGGGGGTGCAGGGTTTGGGATTGCAGGGTGTTGGGGGAAGGATCTGGGGCTACAAGATTTGGGGTAGCAGGGTTTTGGGGTGCAACTTGTGGGGGCAGGATTTGGGGTACAGGAGGTTGGGGGTGCAGGGTTTGGGGTGTAGGATTTAGTGGAGCAGGGACTGGGGGTGAAGGTCTTGTGGAGGCAGAATTGGGGGTGCAGGTCTTGGGGAGGCAGAATTGGGGGTGCAGATTTTGGCTGTTCAGGACCTGGGGGTGCAGGATTTGGGGATGTAGGTTTTGGGGGGTAGATTTTGGGGTGCTGGGTTCGGCACATGGGTCTGGAGGATTTGGGGGTGCAGGGTTAAGGGGTTTAGGATTTTGGGGTGCACAGTTTAGGGTGCACGTTCTGGGCATGTATGATTTGAGAGTGCAGGGCTTTGGGGTACAGGATTTGGGGTGCAGGGTTTTGGGGTCAGGATCTGGGGGTGCAGGATGTTGGGGAGAAGGATTTGGGGGTGCAGCATTTTGAAGTGCAGGGTTTGGAGGAGGGAGGTTTTGGGGGTGAAAGATTTGGTGGTTCAGGTTTTGGGGGTGCAGTGTTAAAAGGGTGGAGGATTAGGGGTGCAGGATTTGGGGGTGCACTGTTTGGGGGTGCAGTGTTTAGAAGTCAGGTCTAAGAGTGCAGCGTTTGGGGTGCAGGGGCTTGGGGGGAAATATAAGGTTGCAGAGTGTGGGGTGCACAGGACTGGGGCTCAGGATTTGGGGGTGCGGGGTTTCAGGGATCAGGATTTGGAGGTGTGGAGTTTTGGGGTGCAGGGGATGGGGGTGAAGGATTTGAGGCTGCAGGGTGGTGGGGGGAGGATTTGGGGGTGAGAGATTTGGGGTGCAGGATGTTGGGGTGCAGAGTTTTGGGAGGCAAGGATCTGGGGCTGCAGGATTTGGGGGTTCAGTGTTTAGGGCAGCACAACCTCGGGGTGCAGGGGTTTGCAGTGAAAGGTTTGGTAGGGCAGGATTTGGGGTGCAGGATTCTGGGGTGCTGGGTTTGGGGTACAGGATTTGGTGTTGCAGGGATGGGGTTGAAGGGCTTGGGTTTCCAGGCCTTTGAGGTGCAGGATTTGGAGGTGCAAGGTTTGGGAGGGAATTCTTTGGGGTGCAGGGTTTGGGGTTCCAGGAGGTGGGGGAAGGACCTTGGGGTGTAGGGTTTGGGGGGGCAGGGTTTTGGGGGAAGGATTTAGGGGTGCAGGGTTTTGAAGTGCAGCGTTTCAGGGGGGCATGGTTTTTGGGGTGCACATGTGGGGGTCCAGGTTTGGGGGATGCAGAGTTTGTGAATGGAGGATTTTGGGGTGCTGGGTTTGGGGCTGCCTAATTTGGGGGTGCAGTGTTTGGGTGTTCAGGACCTGGGGGTGCTGCGTTTGGGAATGCAGGCTTTGGGGGTGCAGGGCTCAGGATTTGGGAGGGCAGGATCAGCGGGTGTAGGATTTCAGGGTTTAGGGGTGCAAAGTATGGTAGGGCTGAATTTAGGGGTGCAGGATTTGGTATTACAGGTTTTGGGGAATCATGGCTTGGGAGGAAGGATTTAGGGGTGCAGGGTTTCAAGATGCAGGATTTGGGGTGCAGTATTTGGGGTTGCAGGTTTGGGGGGTGCAAGTTGTGGGGCGGCAGGATATCGGGTATAGGGTTCTGGGCTGCAGGGTTTGGGGGTGCAGGATTTCAACGTGCAGGGTTCTGGGGTACAGTATCTGGGGGTCCAGGGTTTGGCAGTGCATTGGCTTTGGGGGTTGAAGGATTTGGGGGTGCAGGATTTAGGGATGCAGGATTTGGGGGTGCAGGATTTGGAAGTGCAGAGTTAGGGGGCAGGATTTTCAGTGCAGGGTTTCAGGGCACAGAACTTGGTGGTGCAGGATCTGGGGGTGCAGGTTTTCGGTGGGGAATTTGGGGGTGCAGGGTGTTGAGGAAGGATCTGAGGGTACAATATTTGGGCTTTAAGGGTTTAGGGGGGCAGGATCTGGCAGTGCAGAGTTTGGGGACAGGACCTGGGGGTGCAGCGATTGGGGTTACAGGTTCTGGGGGTGCAGGGTCGAGGGAATTGTTTGAGGTGCAGGGTTATGAGAGTGCAGGATTTCTGGGTGCAGAGTTTGGGGTGCTGGGTATGGGGCAGCAGCATCTGGGGGTGTAGGTTTTGGGGGTTCATTCATTTGGGGGGAGGATCTGGGGGTGCAGGGTTTAAGGGTTCAGGATTTGGAGGTGTAGGGTTTTGGGGTAAAGGGTTCTGGGTTGAGGTTTTGGGGTGAAAGATTTGGGGATGCAGTGTTAAGGGGTGGAGGCTTACAGGTGCAAGATTTGGGGGTGCAGAGTTTTCGTGTGTCTGATTTGGGGGTGCAGGGTCTGGGGGTGCAAGATCCTGCAATTCAGGATCTGAGGGTTCAGGATTTGGGGGTGCACTGTTTGGGGGTGCAGGGTTTAGAAGTCAGGTCTAAGAGTGCAGCGTTTGGGGTGCAGGGGCTTGGGGGGAAATTTAAGGTTGCAGAGTGTGGGGTGCACAGGACTGGGGCACAGGATTTGGGGGTGTGAGGTTTCAGGGTTCAGGATTTGGAGGTGTGGAGTTTTGGGGTGCAGGGGTTGGGAGTGCAGGGTGGTGGGGGTGAGAGATTTGGGGTGCAGGATTTGGAGGTGCAGAGTTTTGGGAGGCAAGGATCCGGGCCTGCAGGATTTGAGGGTTCAGTGTTTAGGGCAGCACAATCTTGGGGTGCAGGGGTTTGCAGTGAAAGGTTTGGTAGGCAGGATTTGGGGTGCAGGATTCTGGGGTGCTGGGTTTGGGGTACAGGATTTGGTGTTGCAGGGATGGGGTTGAAGGGCTTGGGTTTCCAGGCCTTTGAGGTGCAGGATTTGGAGGTGCAGGGTTTGGGAGGGAATTCTTTGGGGTGCAGGGTTTGGGGGCAGGGTTTAGGGGTGGAGGGTATAGGACGGAAAGATTTGGGAATGCAGGGTTTGGGGTGCAGGTTTTGGGGTTCAGGAAGGTAGGGAGGGCAGGATTAGGGGGCGCAAGGTTTCAGTTGTAGGGTTTAGGGGTGCAGAGTTTGGTAGGGCCGAATTTGGGGGTGCAGGATTTGGGGTGCAGGGTTTGGGAAGACAGGATCAGGGGTGGAGGATTTGGGGGTGCAGGATTGAGGGGCAGGGTTTTGGTGCAGGGCTTGGCGTCAGGATCTGGGGTGCAGGGTTTGGGAAGAGTATTTTGGGGTGCAGGATTTTGGGTGCCGTGTCTGCGGGGCAGGTTTGGGGTGATCACTTCTGATCCGCACACACTCGCTCTCTCTGGTATTCACCTCCACTCCTGCTCCTCCACCCAAAACAGTGCCCCCCAAACCCTGCACCCCAGATCCTGCAGCCCCTAACTCTGCACCCCAAACGCTGCACCCTCAGATCCTGCGTCCCCCAACCCTGCACCCCAAATCCTTTACCGCAAAATTCCCCAAACCTGCAAACCCGAATCCTGCACCCCCAGTTCCTAAACATGCGAACCCTGCACCCCCAAACATTCAGCCCAAAGCCCTGCACCCCCAAATCCTGCCGTACACAACCCTTCACCCCAAACCTCTTCAACCCAAGATACTGAAACCCTAAGCCCTGAACCCCAAACCTACATCCCCAAATCCTGCACCCCCAGGTCCTGAACACCCAAAATCTGCACCCCCAAATCCCTGAACTCCAAAAACCTGCACCCCCAATTCTGCCTCCCCAAGACCTGCACCCCCAAACCCTGCACCCCCAAACCCTGTACCCCAAATCCTGACCCCCACAAGTTGCACCCTAAAAACCTGCACCCCAAATCCTGTCCTACCCAACCCTTCACCCCAAACCCCTTCACCCCAAGATCGTGCAGCCCTAAACCCTGCACCCCAAAATCATCCCTCCCAACCCTGCCCCCCAAACCCTGTCCCCCTAAAGCCTGACCCCGAAACCCTGCTCCCCCAAAACCCTGCTACCCCCAATCTTGCACCCCCAGATCCTGCTGCTCCAAACCCTGCACCCCCAAATTCTCCAGCCCCACGTACCGATCTCCCAAACCCTGCACCCCACAACCCTGCACCCCACAACCCCTTCACTCCCAAATCCTGCACCCCCAGCCCTACCCCCTAAACTTTCCACCCCCAATCCTGCCCTACCAAGCCCTCCACCCCAAACCCCTGCACCCCAAGATCCTGCACCCTAAACCCTGCACCCCCATATCCTCCTTCCCCAAACCCTGCACCCCAAAACACTGCACTCCAAACCACTGCACCCCTAAACCCTGAACCCCCAAATCCTGCACCCCTGGAACCTGCAACCCCAGAACCTGAAGCCCCAAATCAGGCCCCCAAAATCCTGCTCCCCCAGCCTTGCACCCCCAAATCCTGCACCACCTAATCCTCCAACCCCCTAACACAACCCCCTAACCCCTTGTCCCCAGGGCCCATTGTGACATCCCAGGACCCCCCATTGTCCCCAGGGCTCATTGTGACACCATGGAAGACCCACTTGTCGCTGGGGACCCATTGTAACACCATGGGGACTTCCCTTTGTCCTCAGGCCCCATTGTGATATCCTGGGGAGCCCCCTTTGTCCCCAGGGCTCATTGTGACATCCCAGGACCCCACATTGTCCCCAGAGCCCATTGTGAGATCCAGGGGACCCCCTCTGTTCCCCGGGCTCATTGTGACTTTCAGGGGACACCCCCTTTGTCCCCAGGGCCGATTGTGAGGATCTAGGGCCCCTCTGTGTCCCCAGGACCCATTGTGACACTGTAGGGACCCCTCTTTGTCCCTAGGGCCCCTTGTGACATCCTGGCGACGCCCCCTTGTCTCCAGGGCCCATTGTGACGTCCCAGGACCCCCCATAGTCCCCACGGCCCATTGTGACATCCTGGAGATCCCTCCTTGTCCCCAGGACCCATTGTGATGCCCCAGGACCCCCCATTGTCCCCAGGGTCCATTGTTACATCCTGGGGACCTCCTTGTCCCCAGGGCCCATCGTGACACCATGGGGACCCTCCTTGTCACTGGGGACCCATTGTGACACCATGGGGAGCCCCCCTTTTCCTCAGGGCCCACTGTGACATCCTGGGCACCCCACTTTGTCCCCCGGGACCATTGTAACACCGTGGGGACCCCCTTTGTCCCCAGGGCCCATTGTGACACTGTGGGGACCCCTCTTCTCCCCAGGGCCTATTGTTATGTTCCAGGACCCCCCATTTTCCCCAGGGCCCATTGTGACACCTTGGGGACCCCCCTTGTCACTGGGGACCCATTGTGACACCATGGGGACCACCCCTTGTCCTCAGGGCCTATTGTGAACATCCTGGGGAACCTTTATTTTCCCCAGAGTCCATTGAGAGATCCTGAGGACCCCCTTGTCCCCAGGTCCCATTGTGACATCCTGGGGAGCCTCTTTTTCCCCAGGGCCCATTGTGACATCCCAGGACCCGCTTGTCCCCAGGACCCATCGTGACACCATGGGGACCCTCCTTGTCACTGGGGACCCATTCCGACACCCTGGGGAGCCCCCCTTGTCCTCAGGGCCCATTGTGACATTATGGGCACCCCCATTTGTCCCCCGGGACCATTGTAACACCGTGGGGACCCCCTTTGTCCCCAGGGCCCATTGTGACACTGTGGGGACCCCTCTTCTCCCCAGGGCCTATTCTTATTTTCCAGGACCCCCCATTTTCCCCAGGGCCCATTGTGACACCTTGGGGACCTCCCTTGTCACTGGGGACCCATTGTGACACCATGGGGACCACCCCTTTTCCTCAGGGCCTATTGTGACATCCTGGGGACCTCCCATTGTCCTCAGTGCCCATTGAGACATCCTGGGGACCCCCTTTGTCACTGGGGACCCATTGTGACATCCCAGGAACCCCATTGTCCCAAGGGCCCATTGTGACATCCAGGGGACCCCCCTTTGTCTCCAGGACGCATTGTGACACCGTGGGGACCTCATTAGTCCCCGGGGACCATTGTGACATCCTAGGGACCTCCCTTTGTCCCCAGGGCTCATTGTGGCACCATGGGGACCCCCTTTGTCACTGTGGCACATTGTGATATCCCAGAACCCCACTTTGTCCCCATGGCCCATTTTGACATCCTGGGGACCCCCTTTCTCCCCAGGGGCCATTGAGACATTCAGGGGACCCCCCCTTGTCCCCAGGGCCCATTGTAACGTCCCAGGACCCCTCCTTGTCCCCAGGGCCCATTGTGACATCATGGGGACCTCCATTTGTCACTGGGGCTCATTGAGACATCGTGGGGACCAATTTTGTCCCCAGGGCCCATTGTGACGTCCCAGGTCCTCCCGTTGTCCGCAGGGCCCATTGTGACATTCAGGGGACCCCCCTTTGTCACTGGGGCCCATTGTGACGTCCCAGGACCCCCCATTGTCCGCAGGGCCCATTGTGACATCCTGGGGACCCCTCTTTGTCCCCAGGACCCATTGTGACGTCCCAGGACCCCCCATTGTCCCCAGAGCCCATTGTGACATCCTGGAGACCCCCTTTGTCTCCAGGGCCCATTGTGATGTCCCAGGACCCCTCATTGTCCCCAGGGTCCATTGTTACATCCTGGGGACCCCCTTGTCCCCAGGACCCATCGTGACACCATGGGGAGCCTCCCTTGTCCTCAGGGCCCATTGTGACATCCTGGGCACCCCCCTTTGTCCCCCGAGACCATTGTAACACCGTGGTAACCCCCCTTGTCCCCAGGGCCCATTGTGACGTCCCAGGACCCCACATTGTCCCCAGGGCTCATTGTGGCATCCTGGGGAATCCCTTGTCACTGGGGACCCATTGTGACACCGTGGGGACCTCCCATTGTCCTCAGGGCCCATGGAGACATCATGGGGACCCCCTTTGTCACTGGGGACCCATTGTGACATCCCAGGAACCCCATTGTGCCAAGGGCCCATTGTGACATCCTGGGCCCCCCCTTTGTCTCCAGGACGCATTGTGACACCGTGGGGACCTCATTAGTCCCCAGGGCCCATTGTGACATTCTAGGACCCCACTTTGTCCCCAGGGCCTATTGTGACACCATGGGGACCCCTCCTTGTCACTGGGGACCCATTGTGACACCATGGAGATCCCCCCTTGTCCTCAGGGTCCATTGTGACATCCTGGGCACCCCCCATTGTCCCCAGGACCCATTGTGACATCCTGGCCACCCTCTTGCTCCCAGGGCCCATCGTGGCACCATGGGGACACCCCCTTTGTCCCCAGGGCCCATTGTAGCACCATGGGGACCGCCTTTGACCCCAGGGCCCACTGTGGCACCATGGCAACCACTTTTGTCCCCAGGGCCTATTGTGACACCATGGGGACCCCTCCTTGTCACTGGGGACCCATTGTGACACCATGGGGACCCCCCCTTGTCCTCAGGACTCATTTTCACATCCTGGGCACCCCCATTGTCCCCAGGGCCCATTGTGACATCATGGGGACCCTCATTGTCCCCAGGGCCCATTGTGACATACCAGAACCTCCTATTGTCCCCAAGGACCATTGTGACATCCTGGGGACCCCCATAGTCCCAAGGGCCCATTGTGACATTCCAGGACCCCCCATTGTCCCCAGGGCCCATTGTGACATCCTCAGCACCCCCTTGTCCCCAGGGCCCATTGTGACATTCAGGGGACCCCTCTTTGTCCCCAGGGCCCATTGTGACATCCTGGGGACCCCCCCTTGTCCCCAGGGCCCATTGTGACGTCCCAGGACCCCCCATTGTCCCCAGGGCCCATTGTGACATCCTGGGGATCCCTCCTTGTCCCCAGGGCCCATTGTGACGTCCCAGGACCTCCCATTGTCCCCAGGGCCCATTGTGACATTCAGGGCACCCCCTTGTCCCCAGGGCCCATTGTGACATTCCGGGGACGCCTCTTTGTCCCCAGGGCGCATTGTGACATCCTGGGGACCCCCCCTTGTCACTGGGGCCCATTGTGACGTCCCAGGACCCCCCATTGTCCCCAGGGCCCATTGTGACATCCTGGGGATCCCTCCTTGTCCCCAGGGCCCATTGCGACGTCCCAGGACCTCCCATTGTCCCCAGGACCCATTGTGACATTCAGGGGACCCCCTTTGTCACTGGGGTTCATTGTGACATCCCAGGACCCCACATTGTCCCCAGGACCCATTGTGACATCCTCGGGACCCCCCCTTGTCCTTAGGACCCATTGTGATGTCCCAGGACCCCTCATTGTCCCCACGGCCCATTGTGACATCCTGGGTAGCCCCCTTTGTCACTGGGGCTCATTGAGATATCGTGGTGAGCAACTTTGTCCCCAGGGCCCATTGTGACGTCCCAGGACCTCCCGTTGTCCCCAGTGTCCATTGTGACATCCGAGGAGCCCACTTTGTCGCCAGGACCCATTTTGATATTGAGGGGAGCCACGTTTGTCCCCAGGGCCCATTGTGACACCATGGGGACCCCCCCTTGTCACTGGAGACCCATTGTGACACCATAGAGCCCCCCGCTTGTCCTCAAGGTCCATTGTGACATCTTGGGCACCTCCCATTGTCCCCAGGACCCATTGTGACATCCTGGGGACCCCCATTTTCCCCAGGGCCCATTGTGACACCTTGGGGACCCCCCTTGACACTGGGGACCCATTGTGACACCATGGGGACCACCCCTTGTCCTCAGGGCCTATTGTGAACATCCTGGGGAACCTCTATTTTCCCCAGAGTCCATTGAGAGATCCTGGGGACCCCCTTGTCCCCAGGTCCCATTGTGACATCCTGGGGAGCCTCTTTTTCCCCAGGGCCCATTGTGACATCCCAGGACCCCCTTGTCCCCAGGACCCATCGTGACACCATGGGGACCCTCCTTGTCACTGGGGACCCATTCCGACACCCTGGGGAGCCCCCCTTGTCCTCAGGGCCCATTGTGACATTATGGGCACCCCCATTTGTCCCCCGGGACCATTGTAACACCGTGGGGACCC
Organism: Patagioenas fasciata; assembly: GCF_037038585.1. Lineage (NCBI taxonomy): Eukaryota > Metazoa > Chordata > Aves > Columbiformes > Columbidae > Patagioenas > Patagioenas fasciata. The sequence continues at coordinate 2,097,268 of NC_092528.1, forward strand.
CCTTTGTCCCCAGGGCCCATTGTGACACTGTGGGGACCCCCCTTGTCACTGGGGACCCATTGTGACACCATGGGGACCACCCCTTGTCCTCAGGGCCTATTGTGAACATCCTGGGGAACCTCCATTGTCCCCAGAGCCCACTGTGAGATCCTGGGACCCCCCCTTGTCCCCAGGTCCCATTGTGACATCCTGGGGAGCCTCTTTGTCCCCAGGGCCCATTGTGACATCCTGGGGACCCCCTTTGTCCCCAGGGCCCATTGTGATGTCCCAGGACCCCACATTGTCCCCAGGGCCCATTGTGACATCCTGGGGAGCCTCTTTGTCCCCAGGGCCCATTGTGACATCCTGGGGACCCCCTTTGTCCCCAGGGCCCATTGTGACGTCCCAGGACCCCCCATTGTCCCCAGGGCCCATTGTGACATCCTGGGGACCTCCCATTGTCCTCAGTGCCCATTGAGACATCCAGGGGACCCCCCTTTGTCTCCAGGACGCATTGTGACACCGTGGGGACCTCATTAGTCCCCGGGGACCATTGTGACATCCTAGGGACCTCCCTTTGTCCCCATGGCTCATTGTGGCACCATGGGGACCCCCTTTGTCACTGTGGCACATTGTGATATCCCAGAACCCCACTTTGTCCCCATGGCCCATTTTGACATCCTGGGGACCCCCTTTCTCCCCAGGGGCCATTGAGACATTCAGGGGACCCCCCCTTGTCCCCAGGGCCCATTGTAACGTCCCAGGACCCCTCCTTGTCCCCAGGGCCCATTGTGACATCATGGGGACCTCCATTTGTCACTGGGGCTCATTGAGACATCGTGGGGACCAATTTTGTCCCCAGGGCCCATTGTGACGTCCCAGGTCCTCCCGTTGTCCGCAGGGCCCATTGTGACATTCAGGGGACCCCCCTTTGTCACTGGGGCCCATTGTGACGTCCCAGGACCCCCCATTGTCCGCAGGGCCCATTGTGACATCCTGGGGACCCCTCTTTGTCCCCAGGACCCATTGTGACGTCCCAGGACCCCCCATTGTCCCCAGAGCCCATTGTGACATCCTGGAGACCCCCTTTGTCTCCAGGGCCCATTGTGATGTCCCAGGACCCCCCATTGTCCCCAGGGTCCATTGTTACATCCTGGGGACCCCCTTATCCCCAGGACCCATCGTGACACCATGGGGAGCCTCCCTTGTCCTCAGGGCCCATTGTGACATCCTGGGCACCCCCCTTTGTCCCCCGAGACCATTGTAACACCGTGGTAACCCCCCTTGTCCCCAGGGCCCATTGTGACGTCCCAGGACCCCACATTGTCCCCAGGGCTCATTGTGGCATCCTGGGGAATCCCTTGTCACTGGGGACCCATTGTGACACCGTGGGGACCTCCCATTGTTCTCAGGGCCCATGGAGACATCATGGGGACCCCCTTTGTCACTGGGGACCCATTGTGACATCCCAGGAACCCCATTGTGCCAAGGGCCCATTGTGACATCCTGGGCCCCCCCTTTGTCTCCAGGACGCATTGTGACACCGTGGGGACCTCATTAGTCCCCAGGGCCCATTGTGACATTCTAGGACCCCACTTTGTCCCCAGGGCCTATTGTGACACCATGGGGACCCCTCCTTGTCACTGGGGACCCATTGTGACACCATGGAGATCCCCCCTTGTCCTCAGGGTCCATTGTGACATCCTGGGCACCCCCCATTGTCCCCAGGACCCATTGTGACATCCTGGCCACCCTCTTGCTCCCAGGGCCCATCGTGGCACCATGGGGACACCCCCTTTGTCCCCAGGGCCCATTGTAGCACCATGGGGACCGCCTTTGACCCCAGGGCCCACTGTGGCACCATGGCAACCACTTTTGTCCCCAGGGCCTATTGTGACACCATGGGGACCCCTCCTTGTCACTGGGGACCCATTGTGACACCATGGGGACCCCCCCTTGTCCTCAGGACTCATTTTCACATCCTGGGCACCCCCATTGTCCCCAGGGCCCATTGTGACATCCTGGGGACCCTCATTGTCCCCAGGGCCCATTGTGACATCCCAGAACCTCCTATTGTCCCCAAGGACCATTGTGACATCCTGGGGACCCCCATAGTCCCAAGGGCCCATTGTGACATTCCAGGACCCCCCATTGTCCCCAGGGCCCATTGTGACATCCTCAGCACCCCATTGTCCCCAGGGCCCATTGTGACATTCAGGGGACCCCTCTTTGTCCCCAGGGCCCATTGTGACATCCTGGGGACCCCCCCTTGTCCCCAGGGCCCATTGTGACGTCCCAGGACCCCCCATTGTCCCCAGGGCCCATTGTGACATCCTGGGGATCCCTCCTTGTCCCCAGGGCCCATTGTGACGTCCCAGGACCTCCCATTGTCCCCAGGGCCCATTGTGACATTCAGGGCACCCCCTTGTACCCAGGGCCCATTGTGACATTCCGGGGACGCCTCTTTGTCCCCAGGGCACATTGTGACATCCTGGGGACCCCCCCTTGTCCCCAGGGCCCTTTGTGACGTCCCAGGACCCCCCATTGTCCCCAGGGCCCATTGTGACATCCTGGGGATCCCTCCTTGTCCCCAGGGCCCATTGCGACGTCCCAGGACCTCCCATTGTCCTCAGGACCCATTGTGACATTCAGGGGACCCCTTTTGTCACTGGGGCCCATTGTGACATCCCAGGACCCCACATTGTCCCCAGGACCCATTGTGACATCCTCGGGACCCCCCCTTGTCCCCAGGACCCATTGTGATGTCCCAGGACCCCTCATTGTCCCCACGGCCCATTGTGACATCCTGGGTAGCCCCCTTTGTCACTGGGGCTCATTGAGACATCGTGGGGACCAACTTTGTCCCCAGGGCCCATTGTGACGTCCCAGGACCTCCCGTTGTCCCCAGTGTCCATTGTGACATCCGAGGAGCCCACTTTGTCCCCAGGACCCATTTTGATATTGAGGGGAGCCACGTTTGTCCCCAGGGCCCATTGTGACACCGTGGGGACCCCCCCTTGTCACTGGAGACCCATTGTGACACCATGGAGACCCCCGCTTGTCCTCAGGGTCCATTGTGACATCTTGGGCACCTCCCATTGACCCCAGGACCCATTGTGACACCATGGGGACCACCCCTTGTCACTGGGGACCCATTGTGACACCATGGAGCCCCCCGCTTGTCCTCAAGGTCCATTGTGACATCTTGGGCACGTCCCATTGTCCCCAGGACCCATTGTGACATCCTGGGAACCCCCTTGCTCCCAGGGCCCATTGTGGCACCATGGGGACATCCCCTTTGTCCCCTGGGACCATTGTGACATCCCACGACCCCCCTTTGTCCCCAGGGCCCATTGTAGCACCATGGGGACCCCCTTTGACCCCAGGGCCTATTGCGGCACCATGGCAACCCCTTTTGTCCCCAGGGCCCATTGTGACATTCTAGGACCCCACTTTGTCCCCAGGGCCTATTGTGACACCATGGGGACCCCTCCTTGTCACTGGGGACCCATTGTGACACCATGGGCACCCCCCATTGTCCCCAGGGCCCATTGTGACATCCTGGGGACCCTCATTGTCCCCAGGGCCCATTGTGACATCCCAGAACCTCCTATTTTTTACAGGGCCCATTGTGACATCCTGGGGACCCCCATTGTCCCCAGGGCCCATTGTGACATTCCAGGACCCCCCATTGTCCCCAGGGCCCATTGTGACATCCACTGCACCCCCTTGTCCCCAGGGCCCATTGTGACATTCAGGGGACCCCTCTTTGTCCCCAGGGCCCATTGTGACATCCTGGGTACCCCCCTTTGTCACTGGGGCCCATTGTGACATCCCAGGACCCCCCATTGTCCCCAGGGCCCATTGTGACATCCTGGGGATCCCTCCTTGTCCCCCGGGCCCATTGTGACGTCTTAGGACCCCCCATTGTCTCCAGGGCCCATTGTGACATCCAGGGGACCCCCCATTGTCCCCAGGGCCCATTGTGACATCGCAGGACCCCCCTGGTCCACAGGGACCATTGTGACATCCTGGGGATGCCCCCTTGTCACTGGGGCCCATTGTGACGTCCCAGGACCCCCCATTGTCCCCAGGGCCCATTGTGACATTCAGGGGACGCCTCTTTGTACCCAGGGCACATTGTGACATCCTGGGGACCCCCTCTTTGTCTCCAGTACCCATTGTGACATCCTGGGGATCCCTCCTTGTCCCCAGGGCCTATTGTGACGTCCCAGGACCCCCCATTGTCCTCAGGACCCATTGTGACATTCAGGGGACCCGCTTTGTCACTGGGGCCCATTGTGACATCCCAGGACCCCACATTGTCCCCAGGGCCCATTGTGACATTCAGGGGTCCCCCCCTTGTCCCCAGGACCCATTGTGATGTCCCAGGACCCCTCATTGTCCCCACGGCCCATTGCGACATCCTGGGTAGCCCCCTTTGTCACTGGGGCTCATTGAGACATCGTGGGGACCAACTTTGTCCCCAGGGCCCATTGTGACGTCTCAGGACCTCCCGTTGTCCCCATTGTGACATCCGAGGAGCCCACTTTGTCCCCAGGACCCACTTTGATATTGAGGGGAGCCACGTTTGTCCCCAGGACCCATTGTGATACTATATGGACCCCACCTTGTGCCCAGAGCCCACTGTGACACTGTGGGTACCACCCTTGTCCTCAGGGCTCATTGTGACATCCCAGGACCCCCCATTGACCCCAGGGCCCATTGTGACATTCTAGGACCCCACTTTGTCCCCAGGGCCTATTGTGACACCATGGGGACCCCTCCTTGTCACTGTGGACGCATTGTGACACCATGGGGATCCCCCTTGTCCTCAGGACTCATTCTCACATCCTCGGCACCCCCCATTGTCCCCATGGCCCATTGTGACATCCTGGGGACCGCCCTTTCTCCCCAGGGCCCATTGTGACATTCCAGGACCCCCCATTGTCCCCAGGGCCCATTGTGACATCCTCGGCACCCCCTTGTCCCCAGGGCCCATTGTGACATCCTGGGGACCCCCCCTTGTCCCCAGGGCCCATTGTGACACCGTGGGTACCACCCTTGTCCGCAGGGCTCATTGTGACATCCCAGGACTCCCCTTTGTCCCCAGGGCCCATTCTGATACCGTGGGGATCCCCTTTGTCCCCTGAGCCCATTGTGACATCCAGGGGATTCCCTTTGTCCCCAGGGCCCATTGTGACATCGCAGGACCCCCCTGGTCCCCAGGGACCATTGTGACATCCTGGGGATGCCCCCTTGTCACTGGGGCCCATTGTGACGTCCCAGGACCCCCCCTTGTCCCCAGGGCCCATTGTGACATCCTGGGGATCCCTGCTTGGCCCCAGGGCCCATTGTGACGTCCCAGGACCCCCCATTGTCCTCAGGACCCATTGTGACATTCAGGGGACCCCCTTTGTCACTGGGGCCCATTGTGACATCCCAGGACCCCACATTGTCCCCAGGGCCCATTGTGACATCCTGGGGACCCCCCCTTGTCCCCAGGGCCCATTGTGACGTCCCAGGACCCCCCATTGTCCCCAGGGCCCATTGTGACATCCTCGGCACCCCCTTGTCACCAGGGCCCATTGTGATATTCAGGGGACCCCTCTTTGTCCCCAGGGCCCATTGTGACATCCTGGAGACCCCCCCATGTCCCCAGGGCCCATTGTGACGTCCCAGGACCCCCCATTGTCCCCAGGGCCCATTGTGACATCCTGGGGATCCCTCCTTGTCCCCAGGGCCCATTGTGACGTCCCAGGACCCCCCATTGTCCCCAGGGCCCATTGTGACATTCAGGGGACCCCCTTTGTCACTGGGGCCCATTGTGACATCCCAGGACCCCACATTTTCCCCAGGGCCCATTGTGACATCCTGGGGACCCCCTTTGTCACTTGGGCCCATTGTGACGTCCCAGGACCCCACATTGTCCCCAGAGCCCATTGTGACATCCTGGAGACCCCCTTTGTCTCCAGGGCCCATTGTGACGTCCCAGGACCCCCCATTGTCCCCAGGGTCCATTGTTACATCCTGGGGACCCCCTTGTCCCCAGGACCCATCGTGACACCATGGGGACCCTCCTTGTCACTGGGGACCCATTGTGTCACCATGGGGACCCCCCCTTGTCCTCAGGGCCCATTGTGACAGTGTGGGGAACCCCCTTGTCCCCAGGGCCTATTGTCACGTCCCAGGACCCCCATTGTCCCCAGGGCCCATTGTGACACCTTGGGGACCCCCTTGTCACTGGAGACCCATTGTGACAGCATGGGGACCACCCCTTGTCCTCAGGGCCTATTGTGAACATCCTGGGGAACCTCCATTGTCCCCAGAGGCCATTGTGAGTTCCTGGAGACCCCCTTGTCCCCAGGTCCCATTGTGACATCCTGGGGAGCCTCTTTGTCCCCAGGACCCATCCTGGCACCGTGGAGACCTCCCTTGTCACTGGGGACCCATTGTGACACCATGGGGACCTCCCATTGTCCTCAGGGCCCATTGAGACATCCTGGGGACCCCCTTTGTCACTGGGGACCCATTGTGACATCCCAGGAACCCCATTGTCCCAAGGGCCCATTGTGACATCCTGGGGACCCCCCTTTGTCTCCAGGACATATTGTGACACCGTGGGGACCTCATTAGTCCCCAGGGACCATTGTGACATCCTAGGGATCCCCTCTTGTCCCCAGGGCCCATTGTGACGTCTCAGGACCCCCCATTGTCCCCAGGGCCCATTGTGACGTCCCAGGACCCCCCATTGTCCCCAGGGCCCATTGTGACCTCCTCGGCACCCCCTTGTCCCTAGGGCCCATTGTGACATTCACGGGACCCCCCTTTGTCCCCAGGGCCCATTCTGATATAGTGGGGACCCCCTTTGTCCCCAGGGCCCATTGTGACATCCTGGGGACGCCCTTTGTCCCCAGGGCCCATTTTGACACCATCGACACCCCCCTTTGTCCCCAGGGCCCATTGTGACATCCTGGGGACCCTACTTGTCCCCAGGGCCCATTGTGACATCCAGAAGACCCCCTTTGTCCCCAGGGCCCATTGTGGCACCATGGGGACCCCCTTTGTCACTGGGGCCCATTGTGACATCCCATGACCCCCCTTTATCCCCAGTGCTATTGTGAAATCCTGGGGACCCCTTTTGTCCCCAGGGCCCATTGTGGCACCATGGGGAACCCCTTTGTCACTGGGGGCCATTGTGACATTCCAGGATTCCACTTTGTCCCCAGGGCTCGTTCTGACACCTTGGGGACTCCCATTGTCCCCAGGACCCATTGTGACATCCTGGGCAACCCCATTGTCCCCAGGGCCCATTGTGACATTCAGTGGACCCCCTTTGTCACTGGGGCCCATTGTGACATCCCAGGACCCCACATTGTCCCCAGGGCCCATTGTGACATCCTGGGGACCCCCTTTGTCACTGGGGCCCATTGTGACGTCCCAGGACCCCCCATTGTCCCCAGAGCCCATTGTGACATCCTGGAGACCCCCTTTGTCTCCAGGGCCCATTGTGACGTCTGAGGACCCCCCATTGTCCCCGGGGTCCATTGTTACATCCTGGGGACCCCCTTGTCCCCAGGACCCATCGTGACACCATGGGGACCCTCCTTGTCACTGGGGACGCATTGTGACACCATGGGGACCCCGCCTTGTCCTCAGGACTCATTCTCACATCCTGGGCACCCCCCATTGTCCCCAGGGCCCATTGTGACATCCTGGGGACCCCCTCTTGTCCCCAGGGCCCATTGTGACGTCTCACGACCCCCCCTTGTCTCCAGGGCCCATTGTGACATTCAGGGGACCCCTCTTTGTCCCCAGGGCCCATTGTGACAACCTGTGGACCCCCCCTTGTCCCCAGGGCCCATTGTGACACCGTGGGTACCACCCTTGTCCGCAGGGCTCATTGTGACATCCCAGGACCCCCCTTTGTCCCCAGGGCCCATTCTTTTACCGTGGGGATCCCCTTTGTCCCCAGAAACTATTGTGACATCCAGGGGACCCCCTTTGTCCCCAGGGCCCATTGTGACATCGCAGGACCCCCCTGGTCCCCAGGGACCATTGTGACATCCTGGGGATGCCCCCTTGTCACTGGGGCCCATTGTGACGTCCCACGACCCCCCATTGTCCCCAGGGCCCATTGTGACATTCAGGGGACGCCTCTTTGTACCCAGGGCACATTGTGACATCCTGGGGACCCCCCCTTTTTCCCAGGGCCCATTGTGACATCCTGGGGATCCCTCCTTGTCCCCAGGGCCCATTGTGACATCTTAGGACCCCCCATTGTCCTCAGGACCCATTGTGACATTCAGGGGACCCCCTTTGTCACTGGGGCCCATTGTGACATCCCAGGACCCCACATTGTCCCCAGGGCCCATTGTGACATCCTGGGGACCCCCCCTTGTCCCCAGGGCCCATTGTGACGTCCCAGGACCCCCCATTGTTCCCAGGGCCCATTGTGACGTCCTGGGGATCCCCCTCTGTTCCCAGGGCTCATTGTGACTTTCAGGATACCCCCCATTGTCCCCAGGGCTGATTGTGACGTCCTAGGGCCCCTCTGTGTCCCCAGGGCCCATTGTGACACTTTAGAGACCCCTCTTTGTCCCCAGGGCCCATTGTGACATCCTGGGGACCCCCCCTTGTCCCCAGGACCCATTGTGATGTCCCAGGACCCCCCATTGTCCCCAGGGCCCATTGTGACATCCTCGGCACCCCCTTGTCCCCAGGGCCCATTGTGACATTCAGGGGACCCCTCTTTGTCCCCAGGGCCCATTGTGACATCCTGGAGACCCCCTCTTGTCCCCAGGGCCCATTGTCACGTCCCAGGACCCCTCATTGTCCCCAGGGCCCATTGTGACATTCAGGGGACCCCCTTTGTCACTGGGGCCCATTGTGACATCCCAGGACCCCACATTGTCCCCAGGGCCCATTGTGACATCCTGGGGACCCCCTTTGTCACTGGGGCCCATTGTGACGTCCCAGGACCCCGCATTGTCCCCAGAGCCCATTGTGACATCCTGGAGACCCCCTTTGTCTCCAGGGCCCATTGTGACGTCCCAGGACTCCCCATTGTCCCCAGGGTCCATTGTTACATCCTGGGGACCCCCTTGTCCCCAGGGCCCATCGTGACACCATGGGGACCCTCCTTGTCACTGGGGACCCATTGTGACACCATGGGGACCCCCCCTTGTCCTCAGGGCCCATTGTGACATCCTGGGCATCCGCCTTTGTCCCCCGGGACCATTGTAACACCGTGCGGACCCCCTTTGTCCCCAGGGCCCATTGTGACACTGTGGGGAATCCCCTTGTCCCCAGGGCCTATTGTCACGTCCCAGGACCCCCCATTGTCCCCAGGGTCCATTGTGACACCTTGGGGACCCCCTTGTCACTGGAGACCCATTGTGACAGCATGGGGACCACCCCTTGTCCTCAGGGCCTATTGTGAACATCCTGGGGAACCTCCATTGTCCCCAAAGCCCATTGTGAGTTCCTGGAGACCCCCTTGTCCCCAGGTCCCATTGTGACATCCTGGGGAGCCTCTTTGTCCCCAGGGCCCATTGTGACATCCTGGGGACCTCCTTGTCCCCAGGACCCACCTGGCACCGTGGAGACCTCCCTTGTCACTGGGGACCCATTGTGACACCATGAGGACCTCCCATTGTCCTCAGGGCCCATTGAGACATCCTGGGGACCCCCTTTGTCACTGGGGACCCATTGTGACATCCCAGGAACCCCATTGTCTCAAGGGCCCATTGTGACATCCTGGGGACCCCCCTTTGTCTCCAGGACATATTGTGACACCGTGGGGACCTCATTAGTCCCCAGGGCCCATTGTGACATCCTAGGGATCCCCTCTTGTCCCCAGGGCCCATTGTGACGTCCCAGGACCCCCCATTGTCCCCAGGGCCCATTGTGACCTCCTCGGCACCCCCTTGTCCCTAGGGCCCATTGTGACATTCACGGGACCCCCCTTTGTCCCCAGGGCCCATTGTGACATCCTGGGGACGCCCTTTGTCCCCAGGGCCCATTTTGACACCATCGACACCCCCCTTTGTCCCCAGGGCCCATTGTGACATCCTGGGGACCCTACTTGTCCCCAGGGCCCATTGTGACATCCAGAAGACCCCCTTTGTCCCCAGGGCCCATTGTGGCACCATGGGGACCCCCTTTGTCACTGGGGCCCATTGTGACATCCCATGACCCCCCTTTATCCCCAGTGCTATTGTGAAATCCTGGGGACCCCTTTTGTCCCCAGGGCCCATTGTGGCACCATGGGGAACCCCTTTGTCACTGGGGGCCATTGTGACATTCCAGGATTCCACTTTGTCCCCAGGGCTCGTTCTGACACCTTGGGGACTCCCATTGTCCCCAGGACCCATTGTGACATCCTGGGCAACCCCATTGTTCCCAGGGCCCATTGTGACATCTGGGGAACGCCCTTGTCCCCAGGACCCATCGTGGCACCGTGGGGACCCTCCTTGTCACTTGGGCCCATTGTGACACCATGGGGACCCCCCCTTTGTCTCCAGTACCCATTGTGACATCCTGCGGATCCCTCCTTGCCCCCAGGGCCCATTGTGACGTCCCAGGACCCCCCATTGTCCCCAGGGCCCATTGTGACATTCAGTGGACCCCCTTTGTCACTGGGGCCCATTGTGACATCCCAGGACCCCACATTGTCCCCAGGGCCCATTGTGACATTCAGTGCACCCCCTTTGTCACTGGGGCCCATTGTGACGTCCCAGGACCCCCCATTGTCCCCAGGGCCCATTGTGACATTCAGTGGACCCCCTTTGTCACTGGGGCCCATTGTGACATCTCAGGACCCCACACTGTCCCCAGGGCCCATTGTGACATCCTGGGGACCCCCTTTGTCACTGGGGCCCATTGTGACGTCCCAGGACCCCGCATTGTCCCCAGAGCCCATTGTGACATCCTGGAGACCCCCTTTGTCTCCAGGGCCCATTGTGACGTCTGAGGACCCCCCATTGTCCCCGGGGTCCATTGTTACATCCTGGGGACCCCCTTGTCCCCAGGACCCATCGTGACACCATGGGGACCCTCCTTGTCACTGGGGCGCATTGTGACACCATGGGGACCCCGCCTTGTCCTCAGGACTCATTCTCACATCCTGGGCACCCCCCATTGTCCCCAGGGCCCATTGTGACATCCTGGGGACCCCCTCTTGTCCCCAGGGCCCATTGTGACGTCTCACGACCCCCCCTTGTCTCCAGGGCCCATTGTGACATTCAGGGGACCCCTCTTTGTCCCCAGGGCCCATTGTGACAACCTGGGGACCCCCCCTTGTCCCCAGGGCCCATTGTGACACCGTGGGTACCACCCTTGTCCGCAGGGCTCATTGTGACATCCCAGGACCCCCCTTTGTCCCCAGGGCCCATTCTTTTACCGTGGGGATCCCCTTTGTCCCCAGAAACTATTGTGACATCCAGGGGACCCCCTTTGTCCCCAGGGCCCATTGTGACATCGCAGGACCCCCCTGGTCCCCAGGGACCATTGTGACATCCTGGGGATGCCCCCTTGTCACTGGGGCCCATTGTGACGTCCCAGGACCCCCCATTGTCCCCAGGGCCCATTGTGACATTCAGGGGACGCCTCTTTGTACCCAGGGCACATTGTGACATCCTGGGGACCCCCCCGTTTTCCCAGGGCCCATTGTGACATCCTGGGGATCCCTCCTTGTCCCCAGGGCCCATTGTGACATCTTAGGACCCCCCATTGTCCTCAGGACCCATTGTGACATTCAGGGGACCCCCTTTGTCACTGGGGCCCATTGTGACATCCCAGGACCCCACATTGTCCCCAGGGCCCATTGTGACATCCTGGGGACCCCCCCTTGTCCCCAGGGCCCATTGTGACGTCCCAGGACCCTTCATTGTTCCCAGGGCCCATTGTGACGTCCTGGGGATCCCCCTCTGTTCTCAGGGCTCATTGTGACTTTCAGGGTACCCCCCATTGTCCCCAGGGCTGATTGTGACGTCCTAGGGCCCCTCTGTGTCCCCAGGGCCCATTGTGACACTTTAGAGACCCCTCTTTGTCCCCAGGGCCCATTGTGACATCCTGGGGACCCCCCCTTGTCCCCAGGACCCATTGTGACGTCCCAGGACCCCCCATTGTCCCCAGGGCCCATTGTGACATCCTCGGCACCCCCTTGTCCCCAGGGCCCATTGTGACATTCAGGGGACCCCTCTTTGTCCCCAGGGCCCATTGTGACATCCTGGAGACCCCCTCTTGTCCCCAGGGCCCATTGTCACGTCCCAGGACCCCTCATTGTCCCCAGGGCCCATTGTGACATTCAGGGGACCCCCTTTGTCACTGGGGCCCATTGTGACATCCCAGGACCCCACATTGTCCCCAGGGCCCATTGTGACATCCTGGGGACCCCCTTTGTCACTGGGGCCCATTGTGACGTCCCAGGACCCCGCATTGTCCCCAGAGCCTATTGTGACATCCTGGAGACCCCCTTTGTCTCCAGGGCCCATTGTGACGTCCCAGGACTCCCCATTGTCCCCAGGGTCCATTGTTACATCCTGGGGACCCCCTTGTCCCCAGGGCCCATCGTGACACCATGGGGACCCTCCTTGTCACTGGGGACCCATTGTGACACCATGGGGACCCCCCCTTGTCCTCAGGGCCCATTGTGACATCCTGGGCATCCGCCTTTGTCCCCCGGGACCATTGTAACACCGTGCGGACCCCCTTTGTCCCCAGGGCCCATTGTGACACTGTGGGGAATCCCCTTGTCCCCAGGGCCTATTGTCACGTCCCAGGACCCCCCATTGTCCCCAGGGTCCATTGTGACACCTTGGGGACCCCCTTGTCACTGGAGACCCATTGTGACAGCATGGGGACCACCCCTTGTCCTCAGGGCCTATTGTGAACATCCTGGGGAACCTCCATTGTCCCCAAAGCCCATTGTGAGTTCCTGGAGACCCCCTTGTCCCCAGGTCCCATTGTGACATCCTGGGGAGCCTCTTTGTCCCCAGGGCCCATTGTGACATCCTGGGGACCTCCTTGTCCCCAGGACCCACCTGGCACCGTGGAGACCTCCCTTGTCACTGGGGACCCATTGTGACACCATGAGGACCTCCCATTGTCCTCAGGGCCCATTGAGACATCCTGGGGACCCCCTTTGTCACTGGGGACCCATTGTGACATCCCAGGAACCCCATTGTCCCAAGGGCCCATTGTGACATCCTGGGGACCCCCCTTTGTCTCCAGGACATATTGTGACACCGTGGGGACCTCATTAGTCCCCAGGGCCCATTGTGACATCCTAGGGATCCCCTCTTGTCCCCAGGGCCCATTGTGACGTCCCAGGACCCCCCATTGTCCCCAGGGCCCATTGTGACCTCCTCGGCACCCCCTTGTCCCTAGGGCCCATTGTGACATTCACGGGACCCCCCTTTGTCCCCAGGGCCCATTGTGACATCCTGGGGACGCCCTTTGTCCCCAGGGCCCATTTTGACACCATCGACACCCCCCTTTGTCCCCAGGGCCCATTGTGACATCCTGGGGACCCTACTTGTCCCCAGGGCCCATTGTGACATCCAGAAGACCCCCTTTGTCCCCAGGGCCCATTGTGGCACCATGGGGACCCCCTTTGTCACTGGGGCCCATTGTGACATCCCATGACCCCCCTTTATCCCCAGTGCTATTGTGAAATCCTGGGGACCCCTTTTGTCCCCAGGGCCCATTGTGGCACCATGGGGAACCCCTTTGTCACTGGGGGCCATTGTGACATTCCAGGATTCCACTTTGTCCCCAGGGCTCGTTCTGACACCTTGGGGACTCCCATTGTCCCCAGGACCCATTGTGACATCCTGGGCAACCCCATTGTCCCCAGGGCCCATTGTGACATCTGGGGAACGCCCTTGTCCCCAGGACCCATCGTGGCACCGTGGGGACCCTCCTTGTCACTTGGGCCCATTGTGACACCATGGGGACCCCCCCTTTGTCTCCAGTACCCATTGTGACATCCTGCGGATCCCTCCTTGCCCCCAGGGCCCATTGTGACGTCCCAGGACCCCCCATTGTCCCCAGGGCCCATTGTGACATTCAGTGGACCCCCTTTGTCACTGGGGCCCATTGTGACATCCCAGGACCCCACATTGTCCCCAGGGCCCATTGTGACATCCTGGGGACCCCCCCTTGTCCCCAGGGCCCATTGTGACGTCCCAGGACCCCCCATTGTTCCCAGGGCCCATTGTGACGTCCTGGGGATCCCCCTCTGTTCCCAGGGCTCATTGTGACTTTCAGGGTACCCCCCATTGTCCCCAGGGCTGATTGTGACGTCCTAGGGCCCCTCTGTGTCCCCAGGGCCCATTGTGACACTTTAGAGACCCCTCTTTGTCCCCAGGGCCCATTGTGACATCCTGGGGACCCCCCCTTGTCCCCAGGACCCATTGTGACGTCCCAGGACCCCCCATTGTCCCCAGGGCCCATTGTGACATCCTCGGCACCCCCTTGTCCCCAGGGCCCATTGTGACATTCAGGGGACCCCTCTTTGTCCCCAGGGCCCATTGTGACATCCTGGAGACCCCCTCTTGTCCCCAGGGCCCATTGTCACGTCCCAGGACCCCTCATTGTCCCCAGGGCCCATTGTGACATTCAGGGGACCCCCTTTGTCACTGGGGCCCATTGTGACATCCCAGGACCCCACATTGTCCCCAGGGCCCATTGTGACATCCTGGGGACCCCCTTTGTCACTGGGGCCCATTGTGACGTCCCAGGACCCCGCATTGTCCCCAGAGCCCATTGTGACATCCTGGAGACCCCCTTTGTCTCCAGGGCCCATTGTGACGTCCCAGGACTCCCCATTGTCCCCAGGGTCCATTGTTACATCCTGGGGACCCCCTTGTCCCCAGGGCCCATCGTGACACCATGGGGACCCTCCTTGTCACTGGGGACCCATTGTGACACCATGGGGACCCCCCCTTGTCCTCAGGGCCCATTGTGACATCCTGGGCATCCGCCTTTGTCCCCCGGGACCATTGTAACACCGTGCGGACCCCCTTTGTCCCCAGGGCCCATTGTGACACTGTGGGGAATCCCCTTGTCCCCAGGGCCTATTGTCACGTCCCAGGACCCCCCATTGTCCCCAGGGTCCATTGTGACACCTTGGGGACCCCCTTGTCACTGGAGACCCATTGTGACAGCATGGGGACCACCCCTTGTCCTCAGGGCCTATTGTGAACATCCTGGGGAACCTCCATTGTCCCCAAAGCCCATTGTGAGTTCCTGGAGACCCCCTTGTCCCCAGGTCCCATTGTGACATCCTGGGGAGCCTCTTTGTCCCCAGGGCCCATTGTGACATCCTGGGGACCTCCTTGTCCCCAGGACCCACCTGGCACCGTGGAGACCTCCCTTGTCACTGGGGACCCATTGTGACACCATGAGGACCTCCCATTGTCCTCAGGGCCCATTGAGACATCCTGGGGACCCCCTTTGTCACTGGGGACCCATTGTGACATCCCAGGAACCCCATTGTCCCAAGGGCCCATTGTGACATCCTGGGGACCCCCCTTTGTCTCCAGGACATATTGTGACACCGTGGGGACCTCATTAGTCCCCAGGGCCCATTGTGACATCCTAGGGATCCCCTCTTGTCCCCAGGGCCCATTGTGACGTCCCAGGACCCCCCATTGTCCCCAGGGCCCATTGTGACCTCCTCGGCACCCCCTTGTCCCTAGGGCCCATTGTGACATTCACGGGACCCCCCTTTGTCCCCAGGGCCCATTCTGATATGGTGGGGACCCCCTTTGTCCCCAGGGCCCATTGTGACATCCTGGGGACGCCCTTTGTCCCCAGGGCCCATTGTGACATCCTGGGGACCCTACTTGTCCCCAGGGCCCATTGTGACATCCAGAAGACCCCCTTTGTCCCCAGGGCCCATTGTGGCACCATGGGGACCCCCTTTGTCACTGGGGCCCATTGTGACATCCCATGACCCCCCTTTATCCCCAGTGCTATTGTGAAATCCTGGGGACCCCTTTTGTCCCCAGGGCCCATTGTGGCACCATGGGGAACCCCTTTGTCACTGGGGGCCATTGTGACATTCCAGGATTCCACTTTGTCCCCAGGGCTCGTTCTGACACCTTGGGGACTCCCATTGTCCCCAGGACCCATTGTGACATCCTGGGCAACCCCATTGTTCCCAGGGCCCATTGTGACATCTGGGGAACGCCCTTGTCCCCAGGACCCATCGTGGCACCGTGGGGACCCTCCTTGTCACTTGGGCCCATTGTGACACCATGGGGACCCCCCCTTTGTCTCCAGTACCCATTGTGACATCCTGTGGATCCCTCCTTGCCCCCAGGGCCCATTGTGACGTCCCAGGACCCCCCATTGTCCCCAGGGCCCATTGTGACATTCAGTGGACCCCCTTTGTCACTGGGGCCCATTGTGACATCCCAGGACCCCACATTGTCCCCAGGGCCCATTGTGACATCTTAGGACCCCCCATTGTCCTCAGGACCCATTGTGACATTCAGGGGACCCCCTTTGTCACTGGGGCCCATTGTGACATCCCAGGACCCCACATTGTCCCCAGGGCCCATTGTGACATCCTGGGGACCCCCCCTTGTCCCCAGGGCCCATTGTGACGTCCCAGGACCCCCCATTGTTCCCAGGGCCCATTGTGACGTCCTGGGGATCCCCCTCTGTTCTCAGGGCTCATTGTGACTTTCAGGGTACCCCCCATTGTCCCCAGGGCTGATTGTGACGTCCTAGGGCCCCTCTGTGTCCCCAGGGCCCATTGTGACACTTTAGAGACCCCTCTTTGTCCCCAGGGCCCATTGTGACATCCTGGGGACCCCCCCTTGTCCCCAGGACCCATTGTGACGTCCCAGGACCCCCCATTGTCCCCAGGGCCCATTGTGACATCCTCGGCACCCCCTTGTCCCCAGGGCCCATTGTGACATTCAGGGGACCCCTCTTTGTCCCCAGGGCCCATTGTGACATCCTGGAGACCCCCTCTTGTCCCCAGGGCCCATTGTCACGTCCCAGGACCCCTCATTGTCCCCAGGGCCCATTGTGACATTCAGGGGACCCCCTTTGTCACTGGGGCCCATTGTGACATCCCAGGACCCCACATTGTCCCCAGGGCCCATTGTGACATCCTGGGGACCCCCTTTGTCACTGGGGCCCATTGTGACGTCCCAGGACCCCGCATTGTCCCCAGAGCCTATTGTGACATCCTGGAGACCCCCTTTGTCTCCAGGGCCCATTGTGACGTCCCAGGACTCCCCATTGTCCCCAGGGTCCATTGTTACATCCTGGGGACCCCCTTGTCCCCAGGGCCCATCGTGACACCATGGGGACCCTCCTTGTCACTGGGGACCCATTGTGACACCATGGGGACCCCCCCTTGTCCTCAGGGCCCATTGTGACATCCTGGGCATCCGCCTTTGTCCCCCGGGACCATTGTAACACCGTGCGGACCCCCTTTGTCCCCAGGGCCCATTGTGACATTCAGGGGACCCCTCTTTGTCCCCAGGGCCCATTGTGACATCCTGGAGACCCCCTCTTGTCCCCAGGGCCCATTGTCACGTCCCAGGACCCCTCATTGTCCCCAGGGCCCATTGTGACATTCAGGGGACCCCCTTTGTCACTGGGGCCCATTGTGACATCCCAGGACCCCACATTGTCCCCAGGGCCCATTGTGACATCCTGGGGACCCCCTTTGTCACTGGGGCCCATTGTGACGTCCCAGGACCCCGCATTGTCCCCAGAGCCTATTGTGACATCCTGGAGACCCCCTTTGTCTCCAGGGCCCATTGTGACGTCCCAGGACTCCCCATTGTCCCCAGGGTCCATTGTTACATCCTGGGGACCCCCTTGTCCCCAGGGCCCATCGTGACACCATGGGGACCCTCCTTGTCACTGGGGACCCATTGTGACACCATGGGGACCCCCCCTTGTCCTCAGGGCCCATTGTGACATCCTGGGCATCCGCCTTTGTCCCCCGGGACCATTGTAACACCGTGCGGACCCCCTTTGTCCCCAGGGCCCATTGTGACACTGTGGGGAATCCCCTTGTCCCCAGGGCCTATTGTCACGTCCCAGGACCCCCCATTGTCCCCAGGGTCCATTGTGACACCTTGGGGACCCCCTTGTCACTGGAGACCCATTGTGACAGCATGGGGACCACCCCTTGTCCTCAGGGCCTATTGTGAACATCCTGGGGAACCTCCATTGTCCCCAAAGCCCATTGTGAGTTCCTGGAGACCCCCTTGTCCCCAGGTCCCATTGTGACATCCTGGGGAGCCTCTTTGTCCCCAGGGCCCATTGTGACATCCTGGGGACCTCCTTGTCCCCAGGACCCACCTGGCACCGTGGAGACCTCCCTTGTCACTGGGGACCCATTGTGACACCATGAGGACCTCCCATTGTCCTCAGGGCCCATTGAGACATCCTGGGGAACCCCTTTGTCACTGGGGACCCATTGTGACATCCCAGGAACCCCATTGTCCCAAGGGCCCATTGTGACATCCTGGGGACCCCCCTTTGTCTCCAGGACATATTGTGACACCGTGGGGACCTCATTAGTCCCCAGGGCCCATTGTGACATCCTAGGGATCCCCTCTTGTCCCCAGGGCCCATTGTGACGTCCCAGGACCCCCCATTGTCCCCAGGGCCCATTGTGACCTCCTCGGCACCCCCTTGTCCCTAGGGCCCATTGTGACATTCACGGGACCCCCCTTTGTCCCCAGGGCCCATTCTGATATGGTGGGGACCCCCTTTGTCCCCAGGGCCCATTGTGACATCCTGGGGACGCCCTTTGTCCCCAGGGCCCATTGTGACATCCTGGGGACCCTACTTGTCCCCAGGGCCCATTGTGACATCCAGAAGACCCCCTTTGTCCCCAGGGCCCATTGTGGCACCATGGGGACCCCCTTTGTCACTGGGGCCCATTGTGACATCCCATGACCCCCCTTTATCCCCAGTGCTATTGTGAAATCCTGGGGACCCCTTTTGTCCCCAGGGCCCATTGTGGCACCATGGGGAACCCCTTTGTCACTGGGGGCCATTGTGACATTCCAGGATTCCACTTTGTCCCCAGGGCTCGTTCTGACACCTTGGGGACTCCCATTGTCCCCAGGACCCATTGTGACATCCTGGGCAACCCCATTGTTCCCAGGGCCCATTGTGACATCTGGGGAACGCCCTTGTCCCCAGGACCCATCGTGGCACCGTGGGGACCCTCCTTGTCACTTGGGCCCATTGTGACACCATGGGGACCCCCCCTTTGTCTCCAGTACCCATTGTGACATCCTGCGGATCCCTCCTTGCCCCCAGGGCCCATTGTGACGTCCCAGGACCCCCCATTGTCCCCAGGGCCCATTGTGACATTCAGTGGACCCCCTTTGTCACTGGGGCCCATTGTGACATCCCAGGACCCCACATTGTCCCCAGGGCCCATTGTGACATCCTGGGGACCCCCCCTTGTCCCCAGGGCCCATTGTGACGTCCCAGGACCCCCCATTGTTCCCAGGGCCCATTGTGACGTCCTGGGGATCCCCCTCTGTTCCCAGGGCTCATTGTGACTTTCAGGGTACCCCCCATTGTCCCCAGGGCTGATTGTGACGTCCTAGGGCCCCTCTGTGTCCCCAGGGCCCATTGTGACACTTTAGAGACCCCTCTTTGTCCCCAGGGCCCATTGTGACATCCTGGGGACCCCCCCTTGTCCCCAGGACCCATTGTGACGTCCCAGGACCCCCCATTGTCCCCAGGGCCCATTGTGACATCCTCGGCACCCCCTTGTCCCCAGGGCCCATTGTGACATTCAGGGGACCCCTCTTTGTCCCCAGGGCCCATTGTGACATCCTGGAGACCCCCTCTTGTCCCCAGGGCCCATTGTCACGTCCCAGGACCCCTCATTGTCCCCAGGGCCCATTGTGACATTCAGGGGACCCCCTTTGTCACTGGGGCCCATTGTGACATCCCAGGACCCCACATTGTCCCCAGGGCCCATTGTGACATCCTGGGGACCCCCTTTGTCACTGGGGCCCATTGTGACGTCCCAGGACCCCGCATTGTCCCCAGAGCCCATTGTGACATCCTGGAGACCCCCTTTGTCTCCAGGGCCCATTGTGACGTCCCAGGACTCCCCATTGTCCCCAGGGTCCATTGTTACATCCTGGGGACCCCCTTGTCCCCAGGGCCCATCGTGACACCATGGGGACCCTCCTTGTCACTGGGGACCCATTGTGACACCATGGGGACCCCCCCTTGTCCTCAGGGCCCATTGTGACATCCTGGGCATCCGCCTTTGTCCCCCGGGACCATTGTAACACCGTGCGGACCCCCTTTGTCCCCAGGGCCCATTGTGACACTGTGGGGAATCCCCTTGTCCCCAGGGCCTATTGTCACGTCCCAGGACCCCCCATTGTCCCCAGGGTCCATTGTGACACCTTGGGGACCCCCTTGTCACTGGAGACCCATTGTGACAGCATGGGGACCACCCCTTGTCCTCAGGGCCTATTGTGAACATCCTGGGGAACCTCCATTGTCCCCAAAGCCCATTGTGAGTTCCTGGAGACCCCCTTGTCCCCAGGTCCCATTGTGACATCCTGGGGAGCCTCTTTGTCCCCAGGGCCCATTGTGACATCCTGGGGACCTCCTTGTCCCCAGGACCCACCTGGCACCGTGGAGACCTCCCTTGTCACTGGGGACCCATTGTGACACCATGAGGACCTCCCATTGTCCTCAGGGCCCATTGAGACATCCTGGGGACCCCCTTTGTCACTGGGGACCCATTGTGACATCCCAGGAACCCCATTGTCCCAAGGGCCCATTGTGACATCCTGGGGACCCCCCTTTGTCTCCAGGACATATTGTGACACCGTGGGGACCTCATTAGTCCCCAGGGCCCATTGTGACATCCTAGGGATCCCCTCTTGTCCCCAGGGCCCATTGTGACGTCCCAGGACCCCCCATTGTCCCCAGGGCCCATTGTGACCTCCTCGGCACCCCCTTGTCCCTAGGGCCCATTGTGACATTCACGGGACCCCCCTTTGTCCCCAGGGCCCATTGTGACATCCTGGGGACGCCCTTTGTCCCCAGGGCCCATTTTGACACCATCGACACCCCCCTTTGTCCCCAGGGCCCATTGTGACATCCTGGGGACCCTACTTGTCCCCAGGGCCCATTGTGACATCCAGAAGACCCCCTTTGTCCCCAGGGCCCATTGTGGCACCATGGGGACCCCCTTTGTCACTGGGGCCCATTGTGACATCCCATGACCCCCCTTTATCCCCAGTGCTATTGTGAAATCCTGGGGACCCCTTTTGTCCCCAGGGCCCATTGTGGCACCATGGGGAACCCCTTTGTCACTGGGGGCCATTGTGACATTCCAGGATTCCACTTTGTCCCCAGGGCTCGTTCTGACACCTTGGGGACTCCCATTGTCCCCAGGACCCATTGTGACATCCTGGGCAACCCCATTGTCCCCAGGGCCCATTGTGACATCTGGGGAACGCCCTTGTCCCCAGGACCCATCGTGGCACCGTGGGGACCCTCCTTGTCACTTGGGCCCATTGTGACACCATGGGGACCCCCCCTTTGTCTCCAGTACCCATTGTGACATCCTGCGGGTCCCTCCTTGCCCCCATGGCCCATTGTGACGTCCCAGGACCCCCCATTGTCCCCAGGGCCCATTGTGACATTCAGTGGACCCCCTTTGTCACTGGGGCCCATTGTGACATCCCAGGACCCCACATTGTCCCCAGGGCCCATTGTGACATCCTGGGGACCCCCTTTGTCACTGGGGCCCATTGTGACGTCCCAGGACCCCCCATTGTCCCCAGAGCCCATTGTGACATCCTGGAGACCCCCTTTGTCTCCAGGGCCCATTGTGACGTCTGAGGACCCCCCATTGTCCCCGGGGTCCATTGTTACATCCTGGGGACCCCCTTGTCCCCAGGACCCATCGTGACACCATGGGGACCCTCCTTGTCACTGGGGACGCATTGTGACACCATGGGGACCCCGCCTTGTCCTCAGGACTCATTCTCACATCCTGGGCACCCCCCATTGTCCCCAGGGCCCATTGTGACATCCTGGGGACCCCCTCTTGTCCCCAGGGCCCATTGTGACGTCTCACGACCCCCCCTTGTCTCCAGGGCCCATTGTGACATTCAGGGGACCCCTCTTTGTCCCCAGGGCCCATTGTGACAACCTGGGGACCCCCCCTTGTCCCCAGGGCCCATTGTGACACCGTGGGTACCACCCTTGTCCGCAGGGCTCATTGTGACATCCCAGGACCCCCTTTGTCCCCAGGGCCCATTCTTTTACCATGGGGATCCCCTTTGTCCCCAGAAACTATTGTGACATCCAGGGGACCCCCTTTGTCCCCAGGGCCCATTGTGACATCGCAGGACCCCCCTGGTCCCCAGGGACCATTGTGACATCCTGGGGATGCCCCCTTGTCACTGGGGCCCATTGTGACGTCCCAGGACCCCCCATTGTCCCCAGGGCCCATTGTGACATTCAGGGGACGCCTCTTTGTACCCAGGGCACATTGTGACATCCTGGGGACCCCCCCTTTTTCCCAGGGCCCATTGTGACATCCTGGGGATCCCTCCTTGTCCCCAGGGCCCATTGTGACGTCTTAGGACCCCCCATTGTCCTCAGGACCCATTGTGACGTTCAGGGGACCCCCTTTGTCACTGGGGCCCATTGTGACATCCCAGGACCCCACATTGTCCCCAGGGCCCATTGTGACATCCTGGGGACCCCCCCTTGTCCCCAGGGCCCATTGTGACGTCCCAGGACCCCCCATTGTTCCCAGGGCCCATTGTGACGTCCTGGGGATCCCCCTCTGTTCCCAGGGCTCATTGTGACTTTCAGGGTACCCCCCATTGTCCCCAGGGCTGATTGTGACGTCCTAGGGCCCCTCTGTGTCCCCAGGGCCCATTGTGACACTTTAGAGACCCCTCTTTGTCCCCAGGGCCCATTGTGACATCCTGGGGACCCCCCCTTGTCCCCAGGACCCATTGTGATGTCCCAGGACCCCCCATTGTCCCCAGGGCCCATTGTGACATCTTCGGCACCCCCTTGTCCCCAGGGCCCATTGTGACATTCAGGGGACCCCTCTTTGTCCCCAGGGCCCATTGTGACATCCTGGAGACCCCCTCTTGTCCCCAGGGCCCATTGTCACGTCCCAGGACCCCTCATTGTCCCCAGGGCCCATTGTGACATTCAGGGGACCCCCTTTGTCACTGGGGCCCATTGTGACATCCCAGGACCCCACATTGTCCCCAGGGCCCATTGTGACATCCTGGGGACCCCCTTTGTCACTGGGGCCCATTGTGACGTCCCAGGACCCCGCATTGTCCCCAGAGCCCATTGTGACATCCTGGAGACCCCCTTTGTCTCCAGGGCCCATTGTGACGTCCCAGGACTCCCCATTGTCCCCAGGGTCCATTGTTACATCTTGGGGACCCCCTTGTCCCCAGGGCCCATCGTGACACCATGGGGACCCTCCTTGTCACTGGGGACCCATTGTGACACCATGGGGACCCCCCCTTGTCCTCAGGGCCCATTGTGACATCCTGGGCATCCGCCTTTGTCCCCCGGGACCATTGTAACACCGTGCGGACCCCCTTTGTCCCCAGGGCCCATTGTGACACTGTGGGGAATCCCCTTGTCCCCAGGGCCTATTGTCACGTCCCAGGACCCCCCATTGTCCCCAGGGTCCATTGTGACACCTTGGGGACCCCCTTGTCACTGGAGACCCATTGTGACAGCATGGGGACCACCCCTTGTCCTCAGGGCCTATTGTGAACATCCTGGGGAACCTCCATTGTCCCCAAAGCCCATTGTGAGTTCCTGGAGACCCCCTTGTCCCCAGGTCCCATTGTGACATCCTGGGGAGCCTCTTTGTCCCCAGGGCCCATTGTGACATCCTGGGGACCTCCTTGTCCCCAGGACCCACCTGGCACCGTGGAGACCTCCCTTGTCACTGGGGACCCATTGTGACACCATGAGGACCTCCCATTGTCCTCAGGGCCCATTGAGACATCCTGGGGACCCCCTTTGTCACTGGGGACCCATTGTGACATCCCAGGAACCCCATTGTCCCAAGGGCCCATTGTGACATCCTGGGGACCCCCTTTGTCTCCAGGACATATTGTGACACCGTGGGGACCTCATCAGTCCCCAGGGCCCATTGTGACATCCTAGGGATCCCCTCTTGTCCCCAGGGCCCATTGTGACGTCCCAGGACCCCCCATTGTCCCCAGGGCCCATTGTGACCTCCTCGGCACCCCCTTGTCCCTAGGGCCCATTGTGACATTCATGGGACCCCCCTTTGTCCCCAGGGCCCATTCTGATATGGTGGGGACGCCCTTTGTCCCCAGGGCCCTTTTTGACACCATCGACACCCCCCTTTGTCCCCAGGGCCCATTGTGACATCCTGGGGACCCTACTTGTCTCCAGGGCCCATTGTGACATCCAGAAGACCCCCTTTGTCCCCAGGGCCCATTGTGGCACCATGGGGACCCCCTTTGTCACTGGGGCCCATTGTGACATCCCATGACCCCCCTTTATCCCCAGTGCTATTGTAAAATCCTGGGGACCCCTTTTGTCCCCAGGGCCCATTGTGGCACCATGGGGAACCCCTTTGTCACTGGGGGCCATTGTGACATTCCAGGATTACACTTTGTCCCCAGGGCTCGTTCTGACACCTTGGGGACTCCCATTGTCCCCAGGACCCATTGTGACATCCTGGGCAACCCCATTGTTCCCAGGGCCCATTGTGACATCTGGGGAACGCCCTTGTCCCCAGGACCCATCGTGGCACCGTGGGGACCCTCCTTGTCACTTGGGCCCATTGTGACACCATGGGGACCCACCCTTTGTCTCCAGTACCCATTGTGACATCCTGCGGATCCCTCCTTGTCCCCAGGGCCCATTGTGACGTCCCAGGACCCCCCATTGTCCCCAGGGCCCATTGTGACATTCAGTGGACCCCCTTTGTCACTGGGGCCCATTGTGACATCCCAGGACCCCACATTGTCCCCAGGGCCCATTGTGACATTCAGGGGACGCCTCTTTGTACCCAGGGCACATTGTGACATCCTGGGGACCCCCCCTTTTTCCCAGGGCCCATTGTGACGTCCCAGGACCCCCCATTGTCCCCAGGGCCCATTGTGACATCCTGGGGATCCCTCCTTGTCCCCAGGGCCCATTGTGACGTCTTAGGACCCCCCATTGTCCTCAGGACCCATTGTGACATTCAGGGGACCCCCTTTGTCACTGGGGCCCATTGTGACATCCCAGGACCCCACATTGTCCCCAGGGCCCATTGTGACATCCTGGGGACCCCCCCTTGTCCCCAGGGCCCATTGTGACGTCCCAGGACCCCCCATTGTTCCCAGGGCCCATTGTGACGTCCTGGGGAGCCCCCTCTGTTCCCAGGGCTCATTGTGACTTTCAGGGTACCCCCCATTGTCCCCAGGGCTGATTGTGACGTCCTAGGGCCCCTCTGTGTCCCCAGGGCCCATTGTGACACTTTAGAGACCCCTCTTTGTCCCCAGGGCCCATTGTGACATCCTGGGGACCCCCCCTTGTCCCCAGGACCCATTGTGACGTCCCAGGACCCCCCATTGTCCCCAGGGCCCATTGTGACATCCTCGGCACCCCCTTGTCCCCAGGGCCCATTGTGACATTCAGGGGACCCCTCTTTGTCCCCAGGGCCCATTGTGACATCCTGGAGACCCCCTCTTGTCCCCAGGGCCCATTGTCACGTCCCAGGACCCCTCATTGTCCCCAGGGCCCATTGTGACATTCAGGGGACCCCCTTTGTCACTGGGGCCCATTGTGACATCCCAGGACCCCACATTGTCCCCAGGGCCCATTGTGACATCCTGGGGACCCCCTTTGTCACTGGGGCCCATTGTGACGTCCCAGGACCCCGCATTGTCCCCAGAGCCCATTGTGACATCCTGGAGACCCCCTTTGTCTCCAGGGCCCATTGTGACGTCCCAGGACTCCCCATTGTCCCCAGGGTCCATTGTTACATCTTGGGGACCCCCTTGTCCCCAGGGCCCATCGTGACACCATGGGGAACCTCCTTGTCACTGGGGACCCATTGTGACACCATGGGGACCCCCCCTTGTCCTCAGGGCCCATTGTGACATCCTGGGCATCCGCCTTTGTCCCCCGGGACCATTGTAACACCGTGCGGACCCCCTTTGTCCCCAGGGCCCATTGTGACACTGTGGGGAATCCCCTTGTCCCCAGGGCCTATTGTCACGTCCCAGGACCCCCCATTGTCCCCAGGGTCCATTGTGACACCTTGGGGACCCCCTTGTCACTGGAGACCCATTGTGACAGCATGGGGACCACCCCTTGTCCTCAGGGCCTATTGTGAACATCCTGGGGAACCTCCATTGTCCCCAAAGCCCATTGTGAGTTCCTGGAGACCCCCTTGTCCCCAGGTCCCATTGTGACATCCTGGGGAGCCTCTTTGTCCCCAGGGCCCATTGTGACATCCTGGGGACCTCCTTGTCCCCAGGACCCACCTGGCACCGTGGAGACCTCCCTTGTCACTGGGGACCCATTGTGACACCATGAGGACCTCCCATTGTCCTCAGGGCCCATTGAGACATCCTGGGGACCCCCTTTGTCACTGGGGACCCATTGTGACATCCCAGGAACCCCATTGTCCCAAGGGCCCATTGTGACATCCTGGGGACCCCCCTTTGTCTCCAGGACATATTGTGACACCGTGGGGACCTCATCAGTCCCCAGGGCCCATTGTGACATCCTAGGGATCCCCTCTTGTCCCCAGGGCCCATTGTGACGTCCCAGGACCCCCCATTGTCCCCAGGGCCCATTGTGACCTCCTCGGCACCCCCTTGTCCCTAGGGCCCATTGTGACATTCACGGGACCCCCCTTTGTCCCCAGGGCCCATTGTGACATCCTGGGGACGCCCTTTGTCCCCAGGGCCCATTTTGACACCATCGACACCCCCCTTTGTCCCCAGGGCCCATTGTGACATCCTGGGGACCCTACTTGTCCCCAGGGCCCATTGTGACATCCAGAAGACCCCCTTTGTCCCCAGGGCCCATTGTGGCACCATGGGGACCCCCTTTGTCACTGGGGCCCATTGTGACATCCCATGACCCCCCTTTATCCCCAGTGCTATTGTGAAATCCTGGGGACCCCTTTTGTCCCCAGGGCCCATTGTGGCACCATGGGGAACCCCTTTGTCACTGGGGGCCATTGTGACATTCCAGGATTCCACTTTGTCCCCAGGGCTCGTTCTGACACCTTGGGGACTCCCATTGTCCCCAGGACCCATTGTGACATCCTGGGCAACCCCATTGTTCCCAGGGCCCATTGTGACATCTGGGGAACGCCCTTGTCCCCAGGACCCATCGTGGCACCGTGGGGACCCTCCTTGTCACTTGGGCCCATTGTGACACCATGGGGACCCCCCCTTTGTCTCCAGTACCCATTGTGACATCCTGCGGATCCCTCCTTGCCCCCAGGGCCCATTGTGACGTCCCAGGACCCCCCATTGTCCCCAGGGCCCATTGTGACATTCAGTGGACCCCCTTTGTCACTGGGGCCCATTGTGACATCCCAGGACCCCACATTGTCCCCAGGGCCCATTGTGACATCCTGGGGACCCGCTTTGTCACTGGGGCCCATTGTGACGTCCCAGGACCCCGCGTTGTCCCCAGAGCCCATTGTGACATCCTGGAGACCCCCTTTGTCTCCAGGGCCCATTGTGACGTCTGAGGACCCCCCATTGTCCCCGGGGTCCATTGTTACATCCTGGGGACCCCCTTGTCCCCAGGACCCATCGTGACACCATGGGGACCCTCCTTGTCACTGGGGACGCATTGTGACACCATGGGGACCCCGCCTTGTCCTCAGGACTCATTCTCACATCCTGGGCACCCCCCATTGTCCCCAGGGCCCATTGTGACATCCTGGGGACCCCCTCTTGTCCCCAGGGCCCATTGTGACGTCTCACGACCCCCCCTTGTCTCCAGGGCCCATTGTGACATTCAGGGGACCCCTCTTTGTCCCCAGGGCCCATTGTGACAACCTGGGGACCCCCCCTTGTCCCCAGGGCCCATTGTGACACCGTGGGTACCACCCTTGTCCGCAGGGCTCATTGTGACATCCCAGGACCCCCTTTGTCCCCAGGGCCCATTCTTTTACCGTGGGGATCCCCTTTGTCCCCAGAAACTATTGTGACATCCAGGGGACCCCCTTTGTCCCCAGGGCCCATTGTGACATCGCAGGACCCCCCTGGTCCCCAGGGACCATTGTGACATCCTGGGGATGCCCCCTTGTCACTGGGGCCCATTGTGACGTCCCACGACCCCCCATTGTCCCCAGGGCCCATTGTGACATTCAGGGGACGCCTCTTTGTACCCAGGGCACATTGTGACATCCTGGGGACCCCCCCTTTTTCCCAGGGCCCATTGTGACATCCTGGAGACCCCCTCTTGTCCCCAGGGCCCATTGTGACGTCTTAGGACCCCCCATTGTCCTCAGGACCCATTGTGACATTCAGGGGACCCCCTTTGTCACTGGGGCCCATTGTGACATCCCAGGACCCCACATTGTCCCCAGGGCCCATTGTGACATCCTGGGGACCCCCCCTTGTCCCCAGGGCCCATTGTGACGTCCCAGGACCCCCCATTGTTCCCAGGGCCCATTGTGACGTCCTGGGGATCCCCCTCTGTTCCCAGGGCTCATTGTGACTTTCAGGGTACCCCCCATTGTCCCCAGGGCTGATTGTGACGTCCTAGGGCCCCTCTGTGTCCCCAGGGCCCATTGTGACACTTTAGAGACCCCTCTTTGTCCCCAGGGCCCATTGTGACATCCTGGGCAACCCCATTGTTCCCAGGGCCCATTGTGATGTCCCAGGACCCCCCATTGTCCCCAGGGCCCATTGTGACATCCTCGGCACCCCCTTGTCCCCAGGGCCCATTGTGACATTCAGGGGACCCCTCTTTGTCCCCAGGGCCCATTGTGACATCCTGGAGACCCCCTCTTGTCCCCAGGGCCCATTGTCACGTCCCAGGACCCCTCATTGTCCCCAGGGCCCATTGTGACATTCAGGGGACCCCCTTTGTCACTGGGGCCCATTGTGACATCCCAGGACCCCACATTGTCCCCAGGGCCCATTGTGACATCCTGGGGACCCCCTTTGTCACTGGGGCCCATTGTGACGTCCCAGGACCCCGCATTGTCCCCAGAGCCCATTGTGACATCCTGAAGACCCCCTTTGTCTCCAGGGCCCATTGTGACGTCCCAGGACTCCCCATTGTCCCCAGGGTCCATTGTTACATCCTGGGGACCCCCTTGTCCCCAGGGCCCATCGTGACACCATGGGGACCCTCCTTGTCACTGGGGACCCATTGTGACACCATGGGGACCCCCCCTTGTCCTCAGGGCCCATTGTGACATCCTGGGCATCCGCCTTTGTCCCCCGGGACCATTTTAACACCGTGCGGACCCCCTTTGTCCCCAGGGCCCATTGTGACACTGTGGGGAATCCCCTTGTCCCCAGGGCCTATTGTCACGTCCCAGGACCCCCCATTGTCCCCAGGGTCCATTGTGACACCTTGGGGACCCCCTTGTCACTGGAGACCCATTGTGACAGCATGGGGACCACCCCTTGTCCTCAGGGCCTATTGTGAACATCCTGGGGAACCTCCATTGTCCCCAAAGCCCATTGTGAGTTCCTGGAGACCCCCTTGTCCCCAGGTCCCATTGTGACATCCTGGGGAGCCTCTTTGTCCCCAGGGCCCATTGTGACATCCTGGGGACCTCCTTGTCCCCAGGACCCACCTGGCACCGTGGAGACCTCCCTTGTCACTGGGGACCCATTGTGACACCATGAGGACCTCCCATTGTCCTCAGGGCCCATTGAGACATCCTGGGGACCCCCTTTGTCACTGGGGACCCATTGTGACATCCCAGGAACCCCATTGTCCCAAGGGCCCATTGTGACATCCTGGGGACCCCCCTTTGTCTCCAGGACATATTGTGACACCGTGGGGACCTCATCAGTCCCCAGGGCCCATTGTGACATCCTAGGGATCCCCTCTTGTCCCCAGGGCCCATTGTGACGTCCCAGGACCCCCCATTGTCCCCAGGGCCCATTGTGACCTCCTCGGCACCCCCTTGTCCCTAGGGCCCATTGTGACATTCACGGGACCCCCCTTTGTCCCCAGGGCCCATTGTGACATCCTGGGGACGCCCTTTGTCCCCAGGGCCCATTTTGACACCATCGACACCCCCCTTTGTCCCCAGGGCCCATTGTGACATCCTGGGGACCCTACTTGTCCCCAGGGCCCATTGTGACATCCAGAAGACCCCCTTTGTCCCCAGGGCCCATTGTGGCACCATGGGGACCCCCTTTGTCACTGGGGCCCATTGTGACATCCCATGACCCCCCTTTATCCCCAGTGCTATTGTGAAATCCTGGGGACCCCTTTTGTCCCCAGGGCCCATTGTGGCACCATGGGGAACCCCTTTGTCACTGGGGGCCATTGTGACATTCCAGGATTCCACTTTGTCCCCAGGGCTCGTTCTGACACCTTGGGGACTCCCATTGTCCCCAGGACCCATTGTGACATCCTGGGCAACCCCATTGTTCCCAGGGCCCATTGTGACATCTGGGGAACGCCCTTGTCCCCAGGACCCATCATGGCACCGTGGGGACCCTCCTTGTCACTTGGGCCCATTGTGACACCATGGGGACCCCCCCTTTGTCTCCAGTACCCATTGTGACATCCTGCGGATCCCTCCTTGCCCCCAGGGCCCATTGTGACGTCCCAGGACCCCCCATTGTCCCCAGGGCCCATTGTGACATTCAGTGGACCCCCTTTGTCACTGGGGCCCATTGTGACATCCCAGGACCCCACATTGTCCCCAGGGCCCATTGTGACATCCTGGGGACCCCCTTTGTCACTGGGGCCCATTGTGACGTCCCAGGACCCCGCATTGTCCCCAGAGCCCATTGTGACATCCTGGAGACCCCCTTTGTCTCCAGGGCCCATTGTGACGTCTGAGGACCCCCCATTGTCCCCGGGGTCCATTGTTACATCCTGGGGACCCCCTTGTCCCCAGGACCCATCGTGACACCATGGGGACCCTCCTTGTCACTGGGGACGCATTGTGACACCATGGGGACCCCGCCTTGTCCTCAGGACTCATTCTCACATCCTGGGCACCCCCCATTGTCCCCAGGGCCCATTGTGACATCCTGGGGACCCCCTCTTGTCCCCAGGGCCCATTGTGACGTCTCACGACCCCCCTTTGTCTCCAGGGCCCATTGTGACATTCAGGGGACCCCTCTTTGTCCCCAGGGCCCATTGTGACAACCTGGGGACCCCCCCTTGTCCCCAGGGCCCATTGTGACACCGTGGGTACCACCCTTGTCCGCAGGGCTCATTGTGACATCCCAGGACCCCCCTTTGTCCCCAGGGCCCATTCTTTTACCGTGGGGATCCCCTTTGTCCCCAGAAACTATTGTGACATCCAGGGGACCCCCTTTGTCCCCAGGGCCCATTGTGACATCGCAGGACCCCCCTGGTCCCCAGGGACCATTGTGACATCCTGGGGATGCCCCCTTGTCACTGGGGCCCATTGTGACGTCCCAGGACCCCCCATTGTCCCCAGGGCCCATTGTGACATTCAGGGGATGCCTCTTTGTACCCAGGGCCCATTGTGACATCCTGGGGATCCCTCCTTGTCCCCAGGGCCCATTGTGACGTCTTAGGACCCCCCATTGTCCTCAGGACCCATTGTGACATTCAGGGGACCCCCTTTGTCACTGGGGCCCATTGTGACATCCCAGGACCCCACATTGTCCCCAGGGCCCATTGTGACATCCTGGGGACCCCCCCTTGTCCCCAGGGCCCATTGTGACGTCCCAGGACCCCCCATTGTTCCCAGGGCCCATTGTGACGTCCTGGGGATCCCCCTCTGTTCCCAGGGCTCATTGTGACTTTCAGGGTACCCCCCATTGTCCCCAGGGCTGATTGTGACGTCCTAGGGCCCCTCTGTGTCCCCAGGGCCCATTGTGACACTTTAGAGACCCCTCTTTGTCCCCAGGGCCCATTGTGACATCCTGGGGACCCCCCTTGTCCCCAGGACCCATTGTGATGTCCCAGGACCCCGCATTGTCCCCAGGGCCCATTGTGACATCCTCGGCACCCCCTTGTCCCCAGGGCCCATTGTGACATTCAGGGGACCCCTCTTTGTCCCCAGGGCCCATTGTGACATCCTGGAGACCCCCTCTTGTCCCCAGGGCCCATTGTCACGTCCCAGGACCCCTCATTGTCCCCAGGGCCCATTGTGACATTCAGGGGACCCCCTTTGTCACTGGGGCCCATTGTGACATCCCAGGACCCCACATTGTCCCCAGGGCCCATTGTGACATCCTGGGGACCCCCTTTGTCACTGGGGCCCATTGTGACGTCCCAGGACCCCGCATTGTCCCCAGAGCCCATTGTGACATCCTGGAGACCCCCTTTGTCTCCAGGGCCCATTGTGACGTCCCAGGACTCCCCATTGTCCCCAGGGTCCATTGTTACATCCTGGGGACCCCCTTGTCCCCAGGGCCCATCGTGACACCATGGGGACCCTCCTTGTCACTGGGGACCCATTGTGACACCATGGGGACCCCCCCTTGTCCTCAGGGCCCATTGTGACATCCTGGGCATCCGCCTTTGTCCCCCGGGACCATTTTAACACCGTGCGGACCCCCTTTGTCCCCAGGGCCCATTGTGACACTGTGGGGAATCCCCTTGTCCCCAGGGCCTATTGTCACGTCCCAGGACCCCCCATTGTCCCCAGGGTCCATTGTGACACCTTGGGGACCCCCTTGTCACTGGAGACCCATTGTGACAGCATGGGGACCACCCCTTGTCCTCAGGGCCTATTGTGAACATCCTGGGGAACCTCCATTGTCCCCAAAGCCCATTGTGAGTTCCTGGAGACCCCCTTGTCCCCAGGTCCCATTGTGACATCCTGGGGAGCCTCTTTGTCCCCAGGGCCCATTGTGACATCCTGGGGACCTCCTTGTCCCCAGGACCCACCTGGCACCGTGGAGACCTCCCTTGTCACTGGGGACCCATTGTGACACCATGAGGACCTCCCATTGTCCTCAGGGCCCATTGAGACATCCTGGGGACCCCCTTTGTCACTGGGGACCCATTGTGACATCCCAGGAACCCCATTGTCCCAAGGGCCCATTGTGACATCCTGGGGACCCCCCTTTGTCTCCAGGACATATTGTGACACCGTGGGGACCTCATTAGTCCCCAGGGCCCATTGTGACATCCTAGGGATCCCCTCTTGTCCCCAGGGCCCATTGTGACGTCCCAGGACCCCCCATTGTCCCCAGGGCCCATTGTGACCTCCTCGGCACCCCCTTGTCCCTAGGGCCCATTGTGACATTCACGGGACCCCCCTTTGTCCCCAGGGCCCATTGTGACATCCTGGGGACGCCCTTTGTCCCCAGGGCCCATTTTGACACCATCGACACCCCCCTTTGTCCCTAGGGCCCATTGTGACATCCTGGGGACCCTACTTGTCCCCAGGGCCCATTGTGACATCCAGAAGACCCCCTTTGTCCCCAGGGCCCATTGTGGCACCATGGGGACCCCCTTTGTCACTGGGGCCCATTGTGACATCCCATGACCCCCCTTTATCCCCAGTGCTATTGTGAAATCCTGGGGACCCCTTTTGTCCCCAGGGCCCATTGTGGCACCATGGGGAACCCCTTTGTCACTGGGGGCCATTGTGACATTCCAGGATTCCACTTTGTCCCCAGGGCTCGTTCTGACACCTTGGGGACTCCCATTGTCCCAGGACCCATTGTGACATCCTGGGCAACCCCATTGTTCCCAGGGCCCATTGTGACATCTGGGGAACGCGCTTGTCCCCAGGACCCATCGTGGCACCGTGGGGACCCTCCTTGTCACTTGGGCCCATTGTGACACCATGGGGACCCCCCCTTTGTCTCCAGTACCCATTGTGACATCCTGCGGATCCCTCCTTGTCCCCAGGGCCCATTGTGACGTCCCAGGACCCCCCATTGTCCCCAGGGCCCATTGTGACATTCAGTGGACCCCCTTTGTCACTGGGGCCCATTGTGACATCCCAGGACCCCACATTGTCCCCAGGGCCCATTGTGACATTCAGGGGACGCCTCTTTGTACCCAGGGCACATTGTGACATCCTGGGGACCCCCCCTTTTTCCCAGGGCCCATTGTGACGTCCCAGGACCCCCCATTGTCCCCAGGGCCCATTGTGACATCCTGGGGATCCCTCCTTGTCCCCAGGGCCCATTGTGACGTCTTAGGACCCCCCATTGTCCTCAGGACCCATTGTGACATTCAGGGGACCCCCTTTGTCACTGGGGCCCATTGTGACATCCCAGGACCCCACATTGTCCCCAGGGCCCATTGTGACATCCTGGGGACCCCCCCTTGTCCCCAGGGCCCATTGTGACGTCCCAGGACCCCCCATTGTTCCCAGGGCCCATTGTGACGTCCTGGGGAGCCCCCTCTGTTCCCAGGGCTCATTGTGACTTTCAGGGTACCCCCCATTGTCCCCAGGGCTGATTGTGACGTCCTAGGGCCCCTCTGTGTCCCCAGGGCCCATTGTGACACTTTAGAGACCCCTCTTTGTCCCCAGGGCCCATTGTGACATCCTGGGGACCCCCCCTTGTCCCCAGGACCCATTGTGACGTCCCAGGACCCCCCATTGTCCCCAGGGCCCATTGTGACATCCTCGGCACCCCCTTGTCCCCAGGGCCCATTGTGACATTCAGGGGACCCCTCTTTGTCCCCAGGGCCCATTGTGACATCCTGGAGACCCCCTCTTGTCCCCAGGGCCCATTGTCACGTCCCAGGACCCCTCATTGTCCCCAGGGCCCATTGTGACATTCAGGGGACCCCCTTTGTCACTGGGGCCCATTGTGACATCCCAGGACCCCACATTGTCCCCAGGGCCCATTGTGACATCCTGGGGACCCCTTTTGTCACTGGGGCCCATTGTGACGTCCCAGGACCCCGCATTGTCCCCAGAGCCCATTGTGACATCCTGGAGACCCCCTTTGTCTCCAGGGCCCATTGTGACGTCCCAGGACTCCCCATTGTCCCCAGGGTCCATTGTTACATCTTGGGGACCCCCTTGTCCCCAGGGCCCATCGTGACACCATGGGGACCCTCCTTGTCACTGGGGACCCATTGTGACACCATGGGGACCCCCCCTTGTCCTCAGGGCCCATTGTGACATCCTGGGCATCCGCCTTTGTCCCCCGGGACCATTGTAACACCGTGCGGACCCCCTTTGTCCCCAGGGCCCATTGTGACACTGTGGGGAATCCCCTTGTCCCCAGGGCCTATTGTCACGTCCCAGGACCCCCCATTGTCCCCAGGGTCCATTGTGACACCTTGGGGACCCCCTTGTCACTGGAGACCCATTGTGACAGCATGGGGACCACCCCTTGTCCTCAGGGCCTATTGTGAACATCCTGGGGAACCTCCATTGTCCCCAAAGCCCATTGTGAGTTCCTGGAGACCCCCTTGTCCCCAGGTCCCATTGTGACATCCTGGGGAGCCTCTTTGTCCCCAGGGCCCATTGTGACATCCTGGGGACCTCCTTGTCCCCAGGACCCACCTGGCACCGTGGAGACCTCCCTTGTCACTGGGGACCCATTGTGACACCATGAGGACCTCCCATTGTCCTCAGGGCCCATTGAGACATCCTGGGGACCCCCTTTGTCACTGGGGACCCATTGTGACATCCCAGGAACCCCATTGTCCCAAGGGCCCATTGTGACATCCTGGGGACCCCCCTTTGTCTCCAGGACATATTGTGACACCGTGGGGACCTCATCAGTCCCCAGGGCCCATTGTGACATCCTAGGGATCCCCTCTTGTCCCCAGGGCCCATTGTGACGTCCCAGGACCCCCCATTGTCCCCAGGGCCCATTGTGACCTCCTCGGCACCCCCTTGTCCCTAGGGCCCATTGTGACATTCACGGGACCCCCCTTTGTCCCCAGGGCCCATTCTGATATGGTGGGGACGCCCTTTGTCCCCAGGGCCCTTTTTGACACCATCGACACCCCCCTTTGTCCCCAGGGCCCATTGTGACATCCTGGGGACCCTACTTGTCTCCAGGGCCCATTGTGACATCCAGAAGACCCCCTTTGTCCCCAGGGCCCATTGTGGCACCATGGGGACCCCCTTTGTCACTGGGGCCCATTGTGACATCCCATGACCCCCCTTTATCCCCAGTGCTATTGTGAAATCCTGGGGACCCGTTTTGTCCCCAGGGCCCATTGTGGCACCATGGGGAACCCCTTTGTCACTGGGGGCCATTGTGACATTCCAGGATTACACTTTGTCCCCAGGGCTCGTTCTGACACCTTGGGGACTCCCATTGTCCCCAGGACCCATTGTGACATCCTGGGCAACCCCATTGTTCCCAGGGCCCATTGTGACATCTGGGGAACGCCCTTGTCCCCAGGACCCATCGTGGCACCGTGGGGACCCTCCTTGTCACTTGGGCCCATTGTGACACCATGGGGACCCCCCCTTTGTCTCCAGTACCCATTGTGACATCCTGCGGATCCCTCCTTGTCCCCAGGGCCCATTGTGACGTCCCAGGACCCCCCATTGTCCCCAGGGCCCATTGTGACATTCAGTGGACCCCCTTTGTCACTGGGGCCCATTGTGACATCCCAGGACCCCACATTGTCCCCAGGGCCCATTGTGACATTCAGGGGACGCCTCTTTGTACCCAGGGCACATTGTGACATCCTGGGGACCCCCCCTTTTTCCCAGGGCCCATTGTGACGTCCCAGGACCCCCCATTGTCCCCAGGGCCCATTGTGACATCCTGGGGATCCCTCCTTGTCCCCAGGGCCCATTGTGACGTCTTAGGACCCCCCATTGTCCTCAGGACCCATTGTGACATTCAGGGGACCCCCTTTGTCACTGGGGCCCATTGTGACATCCCAGGACCCCACATTGTCCCCAGGGCCCATTGTGACATCCTGGGGACCCCCCCTTGTCCCCAGGGCCCATTGTGACGTCCCAGGACCCCCCATTGTTCCCAGGGCCCATTGTGACGTCCTGGGGAGCCCCCTCTGTTCCCAGGGCTCATTGTGACTTTCAGGGTACCCCCCATTGTCCCCAGGGCTGATTGTGACGTCCTAGGGCCCCTCTGTGTCCCCAGGGCCCATTGTGACACTTTAGAGACCCCTCTTTGTCCCCAGGGCCCATTGTGACATCCTGGGGACCCCCCCTTGTCCCCAGGACCCATTGTGACGTCCCAGGACCCCCCATTGTCCCCAGGGCCCATTGTGACATCCTCGGCACCCCCTTGTCCCCAGGGCCCATTGTGACATTCAGGGGACCCCTCTTTGTCCCCAGGGCCCATTGTGACATCCTGGAGACCCCCTCTTGTCCCCAGGGCCCATTGTCACGTCCCAGGACCCCTCATTGTCCCCAGGGCCCATTGTGACATTCAGGGGACCCCCTTTGTCACTGGGGCCCATTGTGACATCCCAGGACCCCACATTGTCCCCAGGGCCCATTGTGACATCCTGGGGACCCCCTTTGTCACTGGGGCCCATTGTGACGTCCCAGGACCCCGCATTGTCCCCAGAGCCCATTGTGACATCCTGGAGACCCCCTTTGTCTCCAGGGCCCATTGTGACGTCCCAGGACTCCCCATTGTCCCCAGGGTCCATTGTTACATCTTGGGGACCCCCTTGTCCCCAGGGCCCATCGTGACACCATGGGGACCCTCCTTGTCACTGGGGACCCATTGTGACACCATGGGGACCCCCCCTTGTCCTCAGGGCCCATTGTGACATCCTGGGCATCCGCCTTTGTCCCCCGGGACCATTGTAACACCGTGCGGACCCCCTTTGTCCCCAGGGCCCATTGTGACACTGTGGGGAATCCCCTTGTCCCCAGGGCCTATTGTCACGTCCCAGGACCCCCCATTGTCCCCAGGGTCCATTGTGACACCTTGGGGACCCCCTTGTCACTGGAGACCCATTGTGACAGCATGGGGACCACCCCTTGTCCTCAGGGCCTATTGTGAACATCCTGGGGAACCTCCATTGTCCCCAAAGCCCATTGTGAGTTCCTGGAGACCCCCTTGTCCCCAGGTCCCATTGTGACATCCTGGGGAGCCTCTTTGTCCCCAGGGCCCATTGTGACATCCTGGGGACCTCCTTGTCCCCAGGACCCACCTGGCACCGTGGAGACCTCCCTTGTCACTGGGGACCCATTGTGACACCATGAGGACCTCCCATTGTCCTCAGGGCCCATTGAGACATCCTGGGGACCCCCTTTGTCACTGGGGACCCATTGTGACATCCCAGGAACCCCATTGTCCCAAGGGCCCATTGTGACATCCTGGGGACCCCCCTTTGTCTCCAGGACATATTGTGACACCGTGGGGACCTCATTAGTCCCCAGGGCCCATTGTGACATCCTAGGGATCCCCTCTTGTCCCCAGGGCCCATTGTGACGTCCCAGGACCCCCCATTGTCCCCAGGGCCCATTGTGACCTCCTCGGCACCCCCTTGTCCCTAGGGCCCATTGTGACATTCACGGGACCCCCCTTTGTCCCCAGGGCCCATTGTGACATCCTGGGGACGCCCTTTGTCCCCAGGGCCCATTTTGACACCATCGACACCCCCCTTTGTCCCCAGGGCCCATTGTGACATCCTGGGGACCCTACTTGTCCCCAGGGCCCATTGTGACATCCAGAAGACCCCCTTTGTCCCCAGGGCCCATTGTGGCACCATGGGGACCCCCTTTGTCACTGGGGCCCATTGTGACATCCCATGACCCCCCTTTATCCCCAGTGCTATTGTGAAATCCTGGGGACCCCTTTTGTCCCCAGGGCCCATTGTGGCACCATGGGGAACCCCTTTGTCACTGGGGGCCATTGTGACATTCCAGGATTCCACTTTGTCCCCAGGGCTCGTTCTGACACCTTGGGGACTCCCATTGTCCCCAGGACCCATTGTGACATCCTGGGCAACCCCATTGTTCCCAGGGCCCATTGTGACATCTGGGGAACGCCCTTGTCCCCAGGACCCATCGTGGCACCGTGGGGACCCTCCTTGTCACTTGGGCCCATTGTGACACCATGGGGACCCCCCCTTTGTCTCCAGTACCCATTGTGACATCCTGCGGATCCCTCCTTGCCCCCAGGGCCCATTGTGACGTCCCAGGACCCCCCATTGTCCCCAGGGCCCATTGTGACATTCAGTGGACCCCCTTTGTCACTGGGGCCCATTGTGACATCCCAGGACCCCACATTGTCCCCAGGGCCCATTGTGACATCCTGGGGACCCGCTTTGTCACTGGGGCCCATTGTGACGTCCCAGGACCCCGCATTGTCCCCAGAGCCCATTGTGACATCCTGGAGACCCCCTTTGTCTCCAGGGCCCATTGTGACGTCTGAGGACCCCCCATTGTCCCCGGGGTCCATTGTTACATCCTGGGGACCCCCTTGTCCCCAGGACCCATCGTGACACCATGGGGACCCTCCTTGTCACTGGGGACGCATTGTGACACCATGGGGACCCCGCCTTGTCCTCAGGACTCATTCTCACATCCTGGGCACCCCCCATTGTCCCCAGGGCCCATTGTGACATCCTGGGGACCCCCTCTTGTCCCCAGGGCCCATTGTGACGTCTCACGACCCCCCTTTGTCTCCAGGGCCCATTGTGACATTCAGGGGACCCCTCTTTGTCCCCAGGGCCCATTGTGACAACCTGGGGACCCCCCCTTGTCCCCAGGGCCCATTGTGACACCGTGGGTACCACCCTTGTCCGCAGGGCTCATTGTGACATCCCAGGACCCCCCTTTGTTCCCAGGGCCCGTTCTTTTACCGTGGGGATCCCCTTTGTCCCCAGAAACTATTGTGACATCCAGGGGACCCCCTTTGTCCCCAGGGCCCATTGTGACATCGCAGGACCCCCCTGGTCCCCAGGGACCATTGTGACATCCTGGGGATGCCCCCTTGTCACTGGGGCCCATTGTGACGTCCCAGGACCCCCCATTGTCCCCAGGGCTCATTGTGACATTCAGGGGACGCCTCTTTGTACCCAGGGCACATTGTGACATCCTGGGGACCCCCCCTTTTTCCCAGGGCCCATTGTGACATCCTGGGGATCCCTCCTTGTCCCCAGGGCCCATTGTGACGTCTTAGGACCCCCCATTGTCCTCAGGACCCATTGTGACATTCAGGGGACCCCCTTTGTCACTGGGGCCCATTGTGACATCCCAGGACCCCACATTATCCCCAGGGCCCATTGTGACATCCTGGGGACCCCCCCTTGTCCCCAGGGCCCATTGTGACGTCCCAGGACCCCCCATTGTTCCCAGGGCTCATTGTGACTTTCAGGGTACCCCCCATTGTCCCCAGGGCTGATTGTGACGTCCTAGGGCCCCTCTGTGTCCCCAGGGCCCATTGTGACACTTTAGAGACCCCTCTTTGTCCCCAGGGCCCATTGTGACATCCTGGGGACCCCCCTTGTCCCCAGGACCCATTGTGATGTCCCAGGACCCCGCATTGTCCCCAGGGCCCATTGTGACATCCTCGGCACCCCCTTGTCCCCAGGGCCCATTGTGACATTCAGGGGACCCCTCTTTGTCCCCAGGGCCCATTGTGACATCCTGGAGACCCCCTCTTGTCCCCAGGGCCCATTGTCACGTCCCAGGACCCCTCATTGTCCCCAGGGCCCATTGTGACATTCAGGGGACCCCCTTTGTCACTGGGGCCCATTGTGACATCCCAGGACCCCACATTGTCCCCAGGGCCCATTGTGACATCCTGGGGACCCCCTTTGTCACTGGGGCCCATTGTGACGTCCCAGGACCCCGCATTGTCCCCAGAGCCCATTGTGACATCCTGGAGACCCCCTTTGTCTCCAGGGCCCATTGTGACGTCCCAGGACTCCCCATTGTCCCCAGGGTCCATTGTTACATCCTGGGGACCCCCTTGTCCCCAGGGCCCATCGTGACACCATGGGGACCCTCCTTGTCACTGGGGACCCATTGTGACACCATGGGGACCCCCCCTTGTCCTCAGGGCCCATTGTGACATCCTGGGCATCCGCCTTTGTCCCCCGGGACCATTTTAACACCGTGCGGACCCCCTTTGTCCCCAGGGCCCATTGTGACACTGTGGGGAATCCCCTTGTCCCCAGGGCCTATTGTCACGTCCCAGGACCCCCCATTGTCCCCAGGGTCCATTGTGACACCTTGGGGACCCCCTTGTCACTGGAGACCCATTGTGACAGCATGGGGACCACCCCTTGTCCTCAGGGCCTATTGTGAACATCCTGGGGAACCTCCATTGTCCCCAAAGCCCATTGTGAGTTCCTGGAGACCCCCTTGTCCCCAGGTCCCATTGTGACATCCTGGGGAGCCTCTTTGTCCCCAGGGCCCATTGTGACATCCTGGGGACCTCCTTGTCCCCAGGACCCACCTGGCACCGTGGAGACCTCCCTTGTCACTGGGGACCCATTGTGACACCATGAGGACCTCCCATTGTCCTCAGGGCCCATTGAGACATCCTGGGGACCCCCTTTGTCACTGGGGACCCATTGTGACATCCCAGGAACCCCATTGTCCCAAGGGCCCATTGTGACATCCTGGGGACCCCCCTTTGTCTCCAGGACATATTGTGACACCGTGGGGACCTCATTAGTCCCCAGGGCCCATTGTGACATCCTAGGGATCCCCTCTTGTCCCCAGGGCCCATTGTGACGTCCCAGGACCCCCCATTGTCCCCAGGGCCCATTGTGACCTCCTCGGCACCCCCTTGTCCCTAGGGCCCATTGTGACATTCACGGGACCCCCCTTTGTCCCCAGGGCCCATTGTGACATCCTGGGGACGCCCTTTGTCCCCAGGGCCCATTTTGACACCATCGACACCCCCCTTTGTCCCCAGGGCCCATTGTGACATCCTGGGGACCCTACTTGTCTCCAGGGCCCATTGTGACATCCAGAAGACCCCCTTTGTCCCCAGGGCCCATTGTGGCACCATGGGGACCCCCTTTGTCACTGGGGCCCATTGTGACATCCCATGACCCCCCTTTATCCCCAGTGCTATTGTGAAATCCTGGGGACCCCTTTTGTCCCCAGGGCCCATTGTGGCACCATGGGGAACCCCTTTGTCACTGGGGGCCATTGTGACATTCCAGGATTCCACTTTGTCCCCAGGGCTCGTTCTGACACCTTGGGGACTCCCATTGTCCCCAGGACCCATTGTGACATCCTGGGCAACCCCATTGTTCCCAGGGCCCATTGTGACATCTGGGGAACGCGCTTGTCCCCAGGACCCATCGTGGCACCGTGGGGACCCTCCTTGTCACTTGGGCCCATTGTGACACCATGGGGACCCCCCCTTTGTCTCCAGTACCCATTGTGACATCCTGCGGATCCCTCCTTGTCCCCAGGGCCCATTGTGACGTCCCAGGACCCCCCATTGTCCCCAGGGCCCATTGTGACATTCAGTGGACCCCCTTTGTCATTGGGGCCCATTGTGACATTCCAGGACCCCACATTGTCCCCAGGGCCCATTGTGACATCCTGGGGACCCCCTTTGTCACTGGGGCCCATTGTGACGTCCCAGGACCCCGCATTGTCCCCAGAGCCCATTGTGACATCCTGGAGACCCCCTTTGTCTCCAGGGCCCATTGTGACGTCTGAGGACCCCCCATTGTCCCCGGGGTCCATTGTTACATCCTGGGGAC
Organism: Patagioenas fasciata; assembly: GCF_037038585.1. NCBI lineage: Eukaryota > Metazoa > Chordata > Aves > Columbiformes > Columbidae > Patagioenas > Patagioenas fasciata. The sequence goes on from NC_092528.1 coordinate 2,140,051, forward strand.
CCCCTTGTCCCCAGGACCCATCGTGACACCATGGGGACCCTCCTTGTCACTGGGGACGCATTGTGACACCATGGGGACCCCGCCTTGTCCTCAGGACTCATTCTCACATCCTGGGCACCCCCCATTGTCCCCAGGGCCCATTGTGACATCCTGGGGACCCCCTCTTGTCCCCAGGGCCCATTGTGACGTCTCACGACCCCCCCTTGTCTCCAGGGCCCATTGTGACATACAGGGGACCCCTCTTTGTCCCCAGGGCCCATTGTGACAACCTGGGGACCCCCCCTTGTCCCCAGGGCCCATTGTGACACCGTGGGTACCACCCTTGTCCACAGGGCTCATTGTGACATCCCAGGACCCCCCTTTGTCCCCAGGGCCCATTCTTTTACCGTGGGGATCCCCTTTGTCCCCAGAAACTATTGTGACATCCAGGGGACCCCCTTTGTCCCCAGGGCCCATTGTGACATCGCAGGACCCCCCTGGTCCCCAGGGACCATTGTGACATCCTGGGGATGGCCCCTTGTCACTGGGGCCCATTGTGACGTCCCAGGACCCCCCATTGTCCCCAGGGCCCATTGTGACATTCAGGGGACGCCTCTTTGTACCCAGGGCACATTGTGACATCCTGGGGACCCCCCCTTTTTCCCAGGGCCCATTGTGACATCCTGGGGATCCCTCCTTGTCCCCAGGGCCCATTGTGACGTCTTAGGACCCCCCATTGTCCTCAGGACCCATTGTGACATTCAGGGGACCCCCTTTGTCACTGGGGCCCATTGTGACATCCCAGGACCCCACATTGTCCCCAGGGCCCATTGTGACATCCTGGGGACCCCCCCTTGTCCCCAGGGCCCATTGTGATGTCCCAGGACCCCCCATTGTTCCCAGGGACCATTGTGACGTCCTGGGGAGCCCCCTCTGTTCCCAGGGCTCATTGTGACTTTCAGGCTACCCCCCCTTGTCCCCAGGGCTGATTGTGACGTCCTAGGGCCCCTCTGTGTCCCCAGGGCCCATTGTGACACTTTAGAGACCCCTCTTTGTCCCCAGGGCCCATTGTGACATCCTGGGGACCCCCTTTGTTACTGGGGCCCATTGTGACATCCTGGAGACCCCCTCTTGTCCCCAGGGCCCATTGTCACGTCCCAGGACCCCTCATTGTCCCCAGGGCCCATTGTGACATTCAGGGGACCCCCTTTGTCACTGGGGCCCATTGTGACATCCCAGGACCCCACATTGTCCCCAGGGCCCATTGTGACATCCTGGGGACCCCCTTTGTCACTGGGGCCCATTGTGACGTCCCAGGACCCCGCATTGTCCCCAGAGCCCATTGTGACATCCTGGAGACCCCCTTTGTCTCCAGGGCCCATTGTGACGTCCCAGGACTCCCCATTGTCCCCAGGGTCCATTGTTACATCCTGGGGACCCCCCCTTGTCCTCAGGGCCCATTGTGACATCCTGGGCATCCGCCTTTGTCCCCCGGGACCATTGTAACACCGTGCGGACCCCCTTTGTCCCCAGGGCCCATTGTGACACTGTGGGGAATCCCCTTGTCCCCAGGGCCTATTGTCACGTCCCAGGACCCCCCATTGTCCCCAGGGTCCATTGTGACACCTTGGGGACCCCCTTGTCACTGGAGACCCATTGTGACAGCATGGGGACCACCCCTTGTCCTCAGGGCCTATTGTGAACATCCTGGGGAACCTCCATTGTCCCCAAAGCCCATTGTGAGTTCCTGGAGACCCCCTTGTCCCCAGGTCCCATTGTGACATCCTGGGGAGCCTCTTTGTCCCCAGGGCCCATTGTGACATCCTGGGGACCTCCTTGTCCCCAGGACCCACCTGGCACCGTGGAGACCTCCCTTGTCACTGGGGACCCATTGTGACACCATGAGGACCTCCCATTGTCCTCAGGGCCCATTGAGACATCCTGGGGACCCCCTTTGTCACTGGGGACCCATTGTGACATCCCAGGAACCCCATTGTCCCAAGGGCCCATTGTGACATCCTGGGGACCCCCCTTTGTCTCCAGGACATATTGTGACACCGTGGGGACCTCATTAGTCCCCAGGGCCCATTGTGACATCCTAGGGATCCCCTCTTGTCCCCAGGGCCCATTGTGACGTCTCAGGACCCCCCATTGTCCCCAGGGCCCATTGTGACCTCCTCGGCACCCCCTTGTCCCTAGGGCCCATTGTGACATTCACGGGACCCCCCTTTGTCCCCAGGGCCCATTCTGATATGGTGGGGACCCCCTTTGTCCCCAGGGCCCATTGTGACATCCTGGGGACCCCCCCATGTCCCCAGGGCCCATTGTGACGTCCCAGGACCCCCCCTTGTCCCCAGGGCCCATTGTGACATCCTGGGGACCCCCCCATGTCCCCAGGGCCCATTGTGACGTCCCAGGACCCGCCATTGTCCCCAGGGCACCTTGTAGACATCCTGGGGTGCCCTCCTTGTCCCGAGGGCCCATTGTGACGTCCCAGGACCCCCCATTGTCCCCGGGGCCCATTGTGACATTCAGGGGACCCCCTTTGTCACTGGGGCCCATTGTGACACCATGGAGACCCCTGCTTGTCCTCAGGGTCCATTGTGACATCCTGGGCACCCCCCATTTTCCCCAGGACCCATTGTGACATCCTGGCCACCCCCTTGCTCCCAGGGCCCATTGTGGCACCATGGGGACACCCCCTTTGTCCCCAGGGCCCATTGTGATATCCCAGGACCCCCCTTTGTCCCCAGGGCCCATTGTAGCACCATGGGGACCCCCTTTGACCCCATGGCCCATTGTGACATCCACTGCACCCCCTTGTCCCCAGGGCCCATTGTGACATCCTGGGGACCCCCCCTTGTCCCCAGGGCCCATTGTGACATCCCAGGACCCCCCATTGTCCCCAGGGCCCATTGTGACATCCTGGGGACCCCACTTGTCCCCAGGACCATTGTGACACTATGGGGACCCCCCCTTGTGCCCAGGGCCCATTGTAACACCGTGGGTACCACCCTTGTCTGCAGGGCTCATTGTGACATCCCAGGACCCCGCATTGTCCCCAGGGCCCATTGTGCCATTCAGGGGACCCCCCCTTGTCCCCAGGGCCCATTGTGAACGTCCCAGGACCCCCCATTGTCTCCCAAGCCCATTGTGACATCATGCGGATCCCTCCTTGTCCCCAGGGCCCATTGCGACGTCCCAGGACCCCCCATTGTCCCCAGGGCCCATTGTGACATCCTGGGGATCCCTCCTTGTCCCCAGGGCCCATTGTGACGTCCCAGGACCCCCCATTGTCCCCAGGGCCCATTGTGACATCCTCTGCACCCCCTTGTCCCCAGGGCCCATTGTGACATTCAGGGAACCCCTCTTTGTCCCCAGGGCCCATTGTGACATCCTGGGGATCCCTCCTTGTCCCCAGGACCCATCGTGACACCATGGGGACCCTCCTTGTCACTGGGGACGCATTGTGACACCATGGGGACCCCGCCTTGTCCTCAGGACTCATTCTCACATCCTGGGCACCCCCCATTGTCCCCAGGGCCCATTGTGCCATTCAGGGGACCCCCCCTTGTCCCCAGGGCCCATTGTGAACGTCCCAGGACCCCCCATTGTCTCCCAAGCCCATTGTGACATCATGCGGATCCCTCCTTGTCCCCAGGGCCCATTGCGACGTCCCAGGACCCCCCATTGTCCCCAGGGCCCATTGTGACATCCTGGGGATCCCTCCTTGTCCCCAGGGCCCATTGTGACGTCCCAGGACCCCCCATTGTCCCCAGGGCCCATTGTGACATCCTCTGCACCCCCTTGTCCCCAGGGCCCATTGTGACGTCCCAGGACCCCCCATTGTCCCCAGGGCCCATTGTGACATCCTGGGGATCCCTCCTTGTCCCCAGGACCCATCGTGACACCATGGGGACCCTCCTTGTCACTGGGGACGCATTGTGACACCATGGGGACCCCGCCTTGTCCTCAGGACTCATTCTCACATCCTGGGCACCCCCCATTGTCCCCAGGGCCCATTGTGACATCCTGGGGACCCCCTCTTGTCCCCAGGGCCCATTGTGACGTCTCACGACCCCCCCTTGTCTCCAGGGCCCATTGTGACATTCAGGGGACCCCTCTTTGTCCCCAGGGCCCATTGTGACAACCTGGGGACCCCCCCTTGTCCCCAGGGCCCATTGTGACACCGTGGGTACCACCCTTGTCCGCAGGGCTCATTGTGACATCCCAGGACCCCCCTTTGTCCCCAGGGCCCATTCTTTTACCGTGGGGATCCCCTTTGTCCCCAGAAACTATTGTGACATCCAGGGGACCCCCTTTGTCCCCAGGGCCCATTGTGACATCGCAGGACCCCCCTGGTCCCCAGGGACCATTGTGACATCCTGGGGATGGCCCCTTGTCACTGGGGCCCATTGTGACGTCCCAGGACCCCCCATTGTCCCCAGGGCCCATTGTGACATTCAGGGGACGCCTCTTTGTACCCAGGGCACATTGTGACATCCTGGGGACCCCCCCTTATTCCCAGGGCCCATTGTGACATCCTGGGGATCCCTCCTTGTCCCCAGGGCCCATTGTGACGTCTTAGGACCCCCCATTGTCCTCAGGACCCATTGTGACATTCAGGGGACCCCCTTTGTCACTGGGGCCCATTGTGACATCCCAGGACCCCACATTGTCCCCAGGGCCCATTGTGACATCCTGGGGACCCCCCCTTGTCCCCAGGACCCATTGTGATGTCCCAGGACCCCCCATTGTCCCCAGGGCCCATTGTGACATCCTCGGCACCCCCTTGTCCCCAGGGCCCATTGTGACATTCAGGGGACCCCTCTTTGTCCCCAGGGCCCATTGTGACATCCTGGAGACCCCCTCTTGTCCCCAGGGCCCATTGTCACGTCCCAGGACCCCTCATTGTCCCCAGGGCCCATTGTGACATTCAGGGGACCCCCTTTGTCACTGGGGCCCATTGTGACATCCCAGGACCCCACATTGTCCCCAGGGCCCATTGTGACATCCTGGGGACCCCCTTTGTCACTGGGGCCCATTGTGACGTCCCAGGACCCCGCATTGTCCCCAGAGCCCATTGTGACATCCTGGAGACCCCCTTTGTCTCCAGGGCCCATTGTGACGTCCCAGGACTCCCTATTGTCCCCAGGGTCCATTGTTACATCCTGGGGACCCCCTTGTCCCCAGGGCCCATCGTGACACCATGGGGACCCTCCTTGTCACTGGGGACCCATTGTGACACCATGGGGACCCCCCCTTGTCCTCAGGGCCCATTGTGACATCCTGGGCATCCGCCTTTGTCCCCCGGGACCATTGTAACACCGTGCGGACCCCCTTTGTCCCCAGGGCCCATTGTGACACTGTGGGGAATCCCCTTGTCCCCAGGGCCTATTGTCACGTCCCAGGACCCCCCATTGTCCCCAGGGTCCATTGTGACACCTTGGGGACCCCCTTGTCACTGGAGACCCATTGTGACAGCATGGGGACCACCCCTTGTCCTCAGGGCCTATTGTGAACATCCTGGGGAACCTCCATTGTCCCCAAAGCCCATTGTGAGTTCCTGGAGACCCCCTTGTCCCCAGGTCCCATTGTGACATCCTGGGGAGCCTCTTTGTCCCCAGGGCCCATTGTGACATCCTGGGGACCTCCTTGTCCCCAGGACCCACCTGGCACCGTGGAGACCTCCCTTGTCACTGGGGACCCATTGTGACACCATGAGGACCTCCCATTGTCCTCAGGGCCCATTGAGACATCCTGGGGACCCCCTTTGTCACTGGGGACCCATTGTGACATCCCAGGAACCCCATTGTCCCAAGGGCCCATTGTGACATCCTGGGGACCCCCCTTTGTCTCCAGGACATATTGTGACACCGTGGGGACCTCATTAGTCCCCAGGGCCCATTGTGACATCCTAGGGATCCCCTCTTGTCCCCAGGGCCCATTGTGACGTCCCAGGACCCCCCATTGTCCCCAGGGCCCATTGTGACCTCCTCGGCACCCCCTTGTCCCTAGGGCCCATTGTGACATTCACGGGACCCCCCTTTGTCCCCAGGGCCCATTGTGACATCCTGGGGACGCCCTTTGTCCCCAGGGCCCATTTTGACACCATCGACACCCCCCTTTGTCCCCAGGGCCCATTGTGACATCCTGGGGACCCTACTTGTCTCCAGGGCCCATTGTGACATCCAGAAGACCCCCTTTGTCCCCAGGGCCCATTGTGGCACCATGGGGACCCCCTTTGTCACTGGGGCCCATTGTGACATCCCATGACCCCCCTTTATCCCCAGTGCTATTGTGAAATCCTGGGGACCCCTTTTGTCCCCAGGGCCCATTGTGGCACCATGGGGAACCCCTTTGTCACTGGGGGCCATTGTGACATTCCAGGATTCCACTTTGTCCCCAGGGCTCGTTCTGACACCTTGGGGACTCCCATTGTCCCCAGGACCCATTGTGACATCCTGGGCAACCCCGTTGTTCCCAGGGCCCATTGTGACATCTGGGGAACGCCCTTGTCCCCAGGACCCATCGTGGCACCGTGGGGACCCTCCTTGTCACTTGGGCCCATTGTGACACCATGGGGACCCCCCCTTTGTCTCCAGTACCCATTGTGACATCCTGCGGATCCCTCCTTGCCCCCAGGGCCCATTGTGACGTCCCAGGACCCCCCATTGTCCCCAGGGCCCATTGTGACATTCAGTGGACCCCCTTTGTCACTGGGGCCCATTGTGACATCCCAGGACCCCACATTGTCCCCAGGGCCCATTGTGACATCCTGGGGACCCCCTTTGTCACTGGGGCCCATTGTGACGTCCCAGGACCCCGCATTGTCCCCAGAGCCCATTGTGACATCCTGGAGACCCCCTTTGTCTCCAGGGCCCATTGTGACGTCTGAGGACCCCCCATTGTCCCCGGGGTCCATTGTTACATCCTGGGGACCCCCTTGTTCCCAGGACCCATCGTGACACCATGGGGACCCTCCTTGTCACTGGGGACGCATTGTGACACCATGGGGACCCCGCCTTGTCCTCAGGACTCATTCTCACATCCTGGGCACCCCCCATTGTCCCCAGGGCCCATTGTGACATTCTGGGGACCCCCTCTTGTCCCCAGGGCCCATTGTGACGTCTCACGACCCCCCCTTGTCTCCAGGGCCCATTGTGACATTCAGGGGACCCCTCTTTGTCCCCAGGGCCCATTGTGACAACCTGGGGACCCCCCCTTGTCCCCAGGGCCCATTGTGACACCGTGGGTACCACCCTTGTCCGCAGGGCTCATTGTGACATCCCAGGACCCCCTTTGTCCCCAGGGCCCATTCTTTTACCGTGGGGATCCCCTTTGTCCCCAGAAACTATTGTGACATCCAGGGGACCCCCTTTGTCCCCAGGGCCCATTGTGACATCGCAGGACCCCCCTGGTCCCCAGGGACCATTGTGACATCCTGGGGATGCCCCCTTGTCACTGGGGCCCATTGTGACGTCCCAGGACCCCCCATTGTCCCCAGGGCCCATTGTGACATTCAGGGGACGCCTCTTTGTACCCAGGGCACATTGTGACATCCTGGGGACCCCCCCTTTTTCCCAGGGCCCATTGTGACATCCTGGGGATCTCTCCTTGTCCCCAGGGCCCATTGTGACGTCTTAGGACCCCCCATTGTCCTCAGGACCCATTGTGACATTCAGGGGACCCCCTTTGTCACTGGGGCCCATTGTGACATCCCAGGACCCCACATTGTCCCCAGGGCCCATTGTGACATCCTGGGGACCCCCCCTTGTCCCCAGGGCCCATTGTGACGTCCCAGGACCCCCCATTGTTCCCAGGGCCCATTGTGACGTCCTGGGGATCCCCCTCTGTTCCCAGGGCTCATTGTGACTTTCAGGGTACCCCCCATTGTCCCCAGGGCTGATTGTGACGTCCTAGGGCCCCTCTGTGTCCCCAGGGCCCATTGTGACACTTTAGAGACCCCTCTTTGTCCCCAGGGCCCATTGTGACATCCTGGGGACCCCCCCTTGTCCCCAGGACCCATTGTGATGTCCCAGGACCCCCCATTGTCCCCAGGGCCCATTGTGACATCCTCGGCACCCCCTTGTCCCCAGGGCCCATTGTGACATTCAGGGGACCCCTCTTTGTCCCCAGGGCCCATTGTGACATCCTGGAGACCCCCTCTTGTCCCCAGGGCCCATTGTCACGTCCCAGGACCCCTCATTGTCCCCAGGGCCCATTGTGACATTCAGGGGACCCCCTTTGTCACTGGGGCCCATTGTGACATCCCAGGACCCCACATTGTCCCCAGGGCCCATTGTGACATCCTGGGGACCCCCTTTGTCACTGGGGCCCATTGTGACGTCCCAGGACCCCGCATTGTCCCCAGAGCCCATTGTGACATCCTGGAGACCCCCTTTGTCTCCAGGGCCCATTGTGACGTCCCAGGACTCCCCATTGTCCCCAGGGTCCATTGTTACATCCTGGGGACCCCCTTGTCCCCAGGGCCCATCGTGACACCATGGGGACCCTCCTTGTCACTGGGGACCCATTGTGACACCATGGGGACCCCCCCTTGTCCTCAGGGCCCATTGTGACATCCTGGGCATCCGCCTTTGTCCCCCGGGACCATTGTAACACCGTGCGGACCCCCTTTGTCCCCAGGGCCCATTGTGACACTGTGGGGAATCCCCTTGTCCCCAGGGCCTATTGTCACGTCCCAGGACCCCCCATTGTCCCCAGGGTCCATTGTGACACCTTGGGGACCCCCTTGTCACTGGAGACCCATTGTGACAGCATGGGGACCACCCCTTGTCCTCAGGGCCTATTGTGAACATCCTGGGGAACCTCCATTGTCCCCAAAGCCCATTGTGAGTTCCTGGAGACCCCCTTGTCCCCAGGTCCCATTGTGACATCCTGGGGAGCCTCTTTGTCCCCAGGGCCCATTGTGACATCCTGGGGACCTCCTTGTCCCCAGGACCCACCTGGCACCGTGGAGACCTCCCTTGTCACTGGGGACCCATTGTGACACCATGAGGACCTCCCATTGTCCTCAGGGCCCATTGAGACATCCTGGGGACCCCCTTTGTCACTGGGGACCCATTGTGACATCCCAGGAACCCCATTGTCCCAAGGGCCCATTGTGACATCCTGGGGACCCCCCTTTGTCTCCAGGACATATTGTGACACCGTGGGGACCTCATTAGTCCCCAGGGCCCATTGTGACATCCTAGGGATCCCCTCTTGTCCCCAGGGCCCATTGTGACGTCCCAGGACCCCCCATTGTCCCCAGGGCCCATTGTGACCTCCTCGGCACCCCCTTGTCCCTAGGGCCCATTGTGACATTCACGGGACCCCCCTTTGTCCCCAGGGCCCATTGTGACATCCTGGGGACGCCCTTTGTCCCCAGGGCCCATTTTGACACCATCGACACCCCCCTTTGTCCCCAGGGCCCATTGTGACATCCTGGGAACCCTACTTGTCCCCAGGGCCCATTGTGACATCCAGAAGACCCCCTTTGTCCCCAGGGCCCATTGTGGCACCATGGGGACCCCCTTTGTCACTGGGGCCCATTGTGACATCCCATGACCCCCCTTTATCCCCAGTGCTATTGTGAAATCCTGGGGACCCCTTTTGTCCCCAGGGCCCATTGTGGCACCATGGGGAACCCCTTTGTCACTGGGGGCCATTGTGACATTCCAGGATTCCACTTTGTCCCCAGGGCTCGTTCTGACACCTTGGGGACTCCCATTGTCCCCAGGACCCATTGTGACATCCTGGGCAACCCCGTTGTTCCCAGGGCCCATTGTGACATCTGGGGAACGCCCTTGTCCCCAGGACCCATCGTGGCACCGTGGGGACCCTCCTTGTCACTTGGGCCCATTGTGACACCATGGGGACCCCCCCTTTGTCTCCAGTACCCATTGTGACATCCTGCGGATCCCTCCTTGCCCCCAGGGCCCATTGTGACGTCCCAGGACCCCCCATTGTCCCCAGGGCCCATTGTGACATTCAGTGGACCCCCTTTGTCACTGGGGCCCATTGTGACATCCCAGGACCCCACATTGTCCCCAGGGCCCATTGTGACATCCTGGGGACCCCCTTTGTCACTGGGGCCCATTGTGACGTCCCAGGACCCCGCATTGTCCCCAGAGCCCATTGTGACATCCTGGAGACCCCCTTTGTCTCCAGGGCCCATTGTGACGTCTGAGGACCCCCCATTGTCCCCGGGGTCCATTGTTACATCCTGGGGACCCCCTTGTTCCCAGGACCCATCGTGACACCATGGGGACCCTCCTTGTCACTGGGGACGCATTGTGACACCATGGGGACCCCGCCTTGTCCTCAGGACTCATTCTCACATCCTGGGCACCCCCCATTGTCCCCAGGGCCCATTGTGACATTCTGGGGACCCCCTCTTGTCCCCAGGGCCCATTGTGACGTCTCACGACCCCCCCTTGTCTCCAGGGCCCATTGTGACATTCAGGGGACCCCTCTTTGTCCCCAGGGCCCATTGTGACAACCTGGGGACCCCCCCTTGTCCCCAGGGCCCATTGTGACACCGTGGGTACCACCCTTGTCCGCAGGGCTCATTGTGACATCCCAGGACCCCCTTTGTCCCCAGGGCCCATTCTTTTACCGTGGGGATCCCCTTTGTCCCCAGAAACTATTGTGACATCCAGGGGACCCCCTTTGTCCCCAGGGCCCATTGTGACATCGCAGGACCCCCCTGGTCCCCAGGGACCATTGTGACATCCTGGGGATGCCCCCTTGTCACTGGGGCCCATTGTGACGTCCCAGGACCCCCCATTGTCCCCAGGGCCCATTGTGACATTCAGGGGACGCCTCTTTGTACCCAGGGCACATTGTGACATCCTGGGGACCCCCCCTTTTTCCCAGGGCCCATTGTGACATCCTGGGGATCTCTCCTTGTCCCCAGGGCCCATTGTGACGTCTTAGGACCCCCCATTGTCCTCAGGACCCATTGTGACATTCAGGGGACCCCCTTTGTCACTGGGGCCCATTGTGACATCCCAGGACCCCACATTGTCCCCAGGGCCCATTGTGACATCCTGGGGACCCCCCCTTGTCCCCAGGGCCCATTGTGACGTCCCAGGACCCCCCATTGTTCCCAGGGCCCATTGTGACGTCCTGGGGATCCCCCTCTGTTCCCAGGGCTCATTGTGACTTTCAGGGTACCCCCCATTGTCCCCAGGGCTGATTGTGACGTCCTAGGGCCCCTCTGTGTCCCCAGGGCCCATTGTGACACTTTAGAGACCCCTCTTTGTCCCCAGGGCCCATTGTGACATCCTGGGGACCCCCCCTTGTCCCCAGGACCCATTGTGATGTCCCAGGACCCCCCATTGTCCCCAGGGCCCATTGTGACATCCTCGGCACCCCCTTGTCCCCAGGGCCCATTGTGACATTCAGGGGACCCCTCTTTGTCCCCAGGGCCCATTGTGACATCCTGGAGACCCCCTCTTGTCCCCAGGGCCCATTGTCACGTCCCAGGACCCCTCATTGTCCCCAGGGCCCATTGTGACATTCAGGGGACCCCCTTTGTCACTGGGGCCCATTGTGACATCCCAGGACCCCACATTGTCCCCAGGGCCCATTGTGACATCCTGGGGACCCCCTTTGTCACTGGGGCCCATTGTGACGTCCCAGGACCCCGCATTGTCCCCAGAGCCCATTGTGACATCCTGGAGACCCCCTTTGTCTCCAGGGCCCATTGTGACGTCCCAGGACTCCCTATTGTCCCCAGGGTCCATTGTTACATCCTGGGGACCCCCTTGTCCCCAGGGCCCATCGTGACACCATGGGGACCCTCCTTGTCACTGGGGACCCATTGTGACACCATGGGGACCCCCCCTTGTCCTCAGGGCCCATTGTGACATCCTGGGCATCCGCCTTTGTCCCCCGGGACCATTGTAACACCGTGCGGACCCCCTTTGTCCCCAGGGCCCATTGTGACACTGTGGGGAATCCCCTTGTCCCCAGGGCCTATTGTCACGTCCCAGGACCCCCCATTGTCCCCAGGGTCCATTGTGACACCTTGGGGACCCCCTTGTCACTGGAGACCCATTGTGACAGCATGGGGACCACCCCTTGTCCTCAGGGCCTATTGTGAACATCCTGGGGAACCTCCATTGTCCCCAAAGCCCATTGTGAGTTCCTGGAGACCCCCTTGTCCCCAGGTCCCATTGTGACATCCTGGGGAGCCTCTTTGTCCCCAGGGCCCATTGTGACATCCTGGGGACCTCCTTGTCCCCAGGACCCACCTGGCACCGTGGAGACCTCCCTTGTCACTGGGGACCCATTGTGACACCATGAGGACCTCCCATTGTCCTCAGGGCCCATTGAGACATCCTGGGGACCCCCTTTGTCACTGGGGACCCATTGTGACATCCCAGGAACCCCATTGTCCCAAGGGCCCATTGTGACATCCTGGGGACCCCCCTTTGTCTCCAGGACATATTGTGACACCGTGGGGACCTCATTAGTCCCCAGGGCCCATTGTGACATCCTAGGGATCCCCTCTTGTCCCCAGGGCCCATTGTGACGTCCCAGGACCCCCCATTGTCCCCAGGGCCCATTGTGACCTCCTCGGCACCCCCTTGTCCCTAGGGCCCATTGTGACATTCACGGGACCCCCCTTTGTCCCCAGGGCCCATTGTGACATCCTGGGGACGCCCTTTGTCCCCAGGGCCCATTTTGACACCATCGACACCCCCCTTTGTCCCCAGGGCCCATTGTGACATCCTGGGAACCCTACTTGTCCCCAGGGCCCATTGTGACATCCAGAAGACCCCCTTTGTCCCCAGGGCCCATTGTGGCACCATGGGGACCCCCTTTGTCACTGGGGCCCATTGTGACATCCCATGACCCCCCTTTATCCCCAGTGCTATTGTGAAATCCTGGGGACCCCTTTTGTCCCCAGGGCCCATTGTGGCACCATGGGGAACCCCTTTGTCACTGGGGGCCATTGTGACATTCCAGGATTCCACTTTGTCCCCAGGGCTCGTTCTGACACCTTGGGGACTCCCATTGTCCCCAGGACCCATTGTGACATCCTGGGCAACCCCATTGTTCCCAGGGCCCATTGTGACATCTGGGGAACGCCCTTGTCCCCAGGACCCATAGTGGCACCGTGGGGACCCTCCTTGTCACTTGGGCCCATTGTGACACCATGGGGACCCCCCCTTTGTCTCCAGTACCCATTGTGACATCCTGCAAATCCCTCCTTGCCCCCAGGGCCCATTGTGACGTCCCAGGACCCCCCATTGTCCCCAGGGCCCATTGTGACCTCCTCGGCACCCCCTTGTCCCTAGGGCCCATTGTGACATTCACGGGACCCCCCTTTGTCCCCAGGGCCCATTGTGACATCCTGGGGACGCCCTTTGTCCCCAGGGCCCTTTTTGACACCATCGACACCCCCCTTTGTCCCCAGGGCCCATTGTGACATCCTGGGGACCCTACTTGTCTCCAGGGCCCATTGTGACATCCAGAAGACCCCCTTTGTCCCCAGGGCCCATTGTGGCACCATGGGGACCCCCTTTGTCACTGGGGCCCATTGTGACATCCCATGACCCCCCTTTATCCCCAGTGCTATTGTGAAATCCTGGGGACCCCTTTTGTCCCCAGGGCCCATTGTGGCACCATGGGGAACCCCTTTGTCACTGGGGGCCATTGTGACATTCCAGGATTCCACTTTGTCCCCAGGGCTCGTTCTGACACCTTGGGGACTCCCATTGTCCCCAGGACCCATTGTGACATCCTGGGCAACCCCGTTGTTCCCAGGGCCCATTGTGACATCTGGGGAACGCCCTTGTCCCCAGGACCCATCGTGGCACCGTGGGGACCCTCCTTGTCACTTGGGCCCATTGTGACACCATGGGGACCCCCCCTTTGTCTCCAGTACCCATTGTGACATCCTGCGGATCCCTCCTTGCCCCCAGGGCCCATTGTGACGTCCCAGGACCCCCCATTGTCCCCAGGGCCCATTGTGACATTCAGTGGACCCCCTTTGTCACTGGGGCCCATTGTGACATCCCAGGACCCCACATTGTCCCCAGGGCCCATTGTGACATCCTGGGGACCCCCTTTGTCACTGGGGCCCATTGTGACGTCCCAGGACCCCGCATTGTCCCCAGAGCCCATTGTGACATCCTGGAGACCCCCTTTGTCTCCAGGGCCCATTGTGACGTCTGAGGACCCCCCATTGTCCCCGGGGTCCATTGTTACATCCTGGGGACCCCCTTGTTCCCAGGACCCATCGTGACACCATGGGGACCCTCCTTGTCACTGGGGACGCATTGTGACACCATGGGGACCCCGCCTTGTCCTCAGGACTCATTCTCACATCCTGGGCACCCCCCATTGTCCCCAGGGCCCATTGTGACATCCTGGGGACCCTCTCTTGTCCCCAGGGCCCATTGTGACGTCTCACGACCCCCCCTTGTCTCCAGGGCCCATTGTGACATTCAGGGGACCCCTCTTTGTCCCCAGGGCCCATTGTGACAACCTGGGGACCCCCCCTTGTCCCCAGGGCCCATTGTGACACCGTGGGTACCACCCTTGTCCGCAGGGCTCATTGTGACATCCCAGGACCCCCTTTGTCCCCAGGGCCCATTCTTTTACCGTGGGGATCCCCTTTGTCCCCAGAAACTATTGTGACATCCAGGGGACCCCCTTTGTCCCCAGGGCCCATTGTGACATCGCAGGACCCCCCTGGTCCCCAGGGACCATTGTGACATCCTGGGGATGCCCCCTTGTCACTGGGGCCCATTGTGTCGTCCCAGGACCCCCCATTGTCCCCAGGGCCCATTGTGACATTCAGGGGACGCCTCTTTGTACCCAGGGCACATTGTGACATCCTGGGGACCCCCCCTTTTTCCCAGGGCCCATTGTGACATCCTGGGGATCTCTCCTTGTCCCCAGGGCCCATTGTGACGTCTTAGGACCCCCCATTGTCCTCAGGACCCATTGTGACATTCAGGGGACCCCCTTTGTCACTGGGGCCCATTGTGACATCCCAGGACCCCACATTGTCCCCAGGGCCCATTGTGACATCCTGGGGACCCCCCCTTGTCCCCAGGGCCCATTGTGACGTCCCAGGACCCCCCATTGTTCCCAGGGCCCATTGTGACGTCCTGGGGATCCCCCTCTGTTCCCAGGGCTCATTGTGACTTTCAGGGTACCCCCCATTGTCCCCAGGGCTGATTGTGACGTCCTAGGGCCCCTCTGTGTCCCCAGGGCCCATTGTGACACTTTAGAGACCCCTCTTTGTCCCCAGGGCCCATTGTGACATCCTGGGGAACCCCCCTTGTCCCCAGGACCCATTGTGATGTCCCAGGACCCCCCATTGTCCCCAGGGCCCATTGTGACATCCTCGGCACCCCCTTGTCCCCAGGGCCCATTGTGACATTCAGGGGACCCCTCTTTGTCCCCAGGGCCCATTGTGACATCCTGGAGACCCCCTCTTGTCCCCAGGGCCCATTGTCACGTCCCAGGACCCCTCATTGTCCCCAGGGCCCATTGTGACATTCAGGGGACCCCCTTTGTCACTGGGGCCCGTTGTGACATCCCAGGACCCCACATTGTCCCCAGGGCCCATTGTGACATCCTGGGGACCCCCTTTGTCACTGGGGCCCATTGTGACGTCCCAGGACCCCGCATTGTCCCCAGAGCCCATTGTGACATCCTGGAGACCCCCTTTGTCTCCAGGTCCCATTGTGACGTCCCGGGACTCCCTATTGTCCCCAGGGTCCATTGTTACATCCTGGGGACCCCCTTGTCCCCAGGGCCCATCGTGACACCATGGGGACCCTCCTTGTCACTGGGGACCCATTGTGACACCATGGGGACCCCCCCTTGTCCTCAGGGCCCATTGTGACATCCTGGGCATCCGCCTTTGTCCCCCGGGACCATTGTAACACCGTGCGGACCCCCTTTGTCCCCAGGGCCCATTGTGACACTGTGGGGAATCCCCTTGTCCCCAGGGCCTATTGTCACGTCCCAGGACCCCCCATTGTCCCCAGGGTCCATTGTGACACCTTGGGGACCCCCTTGTCACTGGAGACCCATTGTGACAGCATGGGGACCACCCCTTGTCCTCAGGGCCTATTGTGAACATCCTGGGGAACCTCCATTGTCCCCAAAGCCCATTGTGAGTTCCTGGAGACCCCCTTGTCCCCAGGTCCCATTGTGACATCCTGGGGAGCCTCTTTGTCCCCAGGGCCCATTGTGACATCCTGGGGACCTCCTTGTCCCCAGGACCCACCTGGCACCGTGGAGACCTCCCTTGTCACTGGGGACCCATTGTGACACCATGAGGACCTCCCATTGTCCTCAGGGCCCATTGAGACATCCTGGGGACCCCCTTTGTCACTGGGGACCCATTGTGACATCCCAGGAACCCCATTGTCCCAAGGGCCCATTGTGACATCCTGGGGACCCCCCTTTGTCTCCAGGACATATTGTGACACCGTGGGGACCTCATTAGTCCCCAGGGCCCATTGTGACATCCTAGGGATCCCCTCTTGTCCCCAGGGCCCATTGTGACGTCCCAGGACCCCCCATTGTCCCCAGGGCCCATTGTGACCTCCTCGGCACCCCCTTGTCCCTAGGGCCCATTGTGACATTCACGGGACCCCCCTTTGTCCCCAGGGCCCATTGTGACATCCTGGGGACGCCCTTTGTCCCCAGGGCCCTTTTTGACACCATCGACACCCCCCTTTGTCCCCAGGGCCCATTGTGACATCCTGGGGACCCTACTTGTCTCCAGGGCCCATTGTGACATCCAGAAGACCCCCTTTGTCCCCAGGGCCCATTGTGGCACCATGGGGACCCCCTTTGTCACTGGGGCCCATTGTGACATCCCATGACCCCCCTTTATCCCCAGTGCTATTGTGAAATCCTGGGGACCCCTTTTGTCCCCAGGGCCCATTGTGGCACCATGGGGAACCCCTTTGTCACTGGGGGCCATTGTGACATTCCAGGATTCCACTTTGTCCCCAGGGCTCGTTCTGACACCTTGGGGACTCCCATTGTCCCCAGGACCCATTGTGACATCCTGGGCAACCCCGTTGTTCCCAGGGCCCATTGTGACATCTGGGGAACGCCCTTGTCCCCAGGACCCATCGTGGCACCGTGGGGACCCTCCTTGTCACTTGGGCCCATTGTGACACCATGGGGACCCCCCCTTTGTCTCCAGTACCCATTGTGACATCCTGCGGATCCCTCCTTGCCCCCAGGGCCCATTGTGACGTCCCAGGACCCCCCATTGTCCCCAGGGCCCATTGTGACATTCAGTGGACCCCCTTTGTCACTGGGGCCCGTTGTGACATCCCAGGACCCCACATTGTCCCCAGGGCCCATTGTGACATCCTGGGGACCCCCTTTGTCACTGGGGCCCATTGTGACGTCCCAGGACCCCGCATTGTCCCCAGAGCCCATTGTGACATCCTGGAGACCCCCTTTGTCTCCAGGTCCCATTGTGACGTCCCGGGACTCCCTATTGTCCCCAGGGTCCATTGTTACATCCTGGGGACCCCCTTGTCCCCAGGGCCCATCGTGACACCATGGGGACCCTCCTTGTCACTGGGGACCCATTGTGACACCATGGGGACCCCCCCTTGTCCTCAGGGCCCATTGTGACATCCTGGGCATCCGCCTTTGTCCCCCGGGACCATTGTAACACCGTGCGGACCCCCTTTGTCCCCAGGGCCCATTGTGACACTGTGGGGAATCCCCTTGTCCCCAGGGCCTATTGTCACGTCCCAGGACCCCCCATTGTCCCCAGGGTCCATTGTGACACCTTGGGGACCCCCTTGTCACTGGAGACCCATTGTGACAGCATGGGGACCACCCCTTGTCCTCAGGGCCTATTGTGAACATCCTGGGGAACCTCCATTGTCCCCAAAGCCCATTGTGAGTTCCTGGAGACCCCCTTGTCCCCAGGTCCCATTGTGACATCCTGGGGAGCCTCTTTGTCCCCAGGGCCCATTGTGACATCCTGGGGACCTCCTTGTCCCCAGGACCCACCTGGCACCGTGGAGACCTCCCTTGTCACTGGGGACCCATTGTGACACCATGAGGACCTCCCATTGTCCTCAGGGCCCATTGAGACATCCTGGGGACCCCCTTTGTCACTGGGGACCCATTGTGACATCCCAGGAACCCCATTGTCCCAAGGGCCCATTGTGACATCCTGGGGACCCCCCTTTGTCTCCAGGACATATTGTGACACCGTGGGGACCTCATTAGTCCCCAGGGCCCATTGTGACATCCTAGGGATCCCCTCTTGTCCCCAGGGCCCATTGTGACGTCCCAGGACCCCCCATTGTCCCCAGGGCCCATTGTGACCTCCTCGGCACCCCCTTGTCCCTAGGGCCCATTGTGACATTCACGGGACCCCCCTTTGTCCCCAGGGCCCATTGTGACATCCTGGGGACGCCCTTTGTCCCCAGGGCCCTTTTTGACACCATCGACACCCCCCTTTGTCCCCAGGGCCCATTGTGACATCCTGGGGACCCTACTTGTCTCCAGGGCCCATTGTGACATCCAGAAGACCCCCTTTGTCCCCAGGGCCCATTGTGGCACCATGGGGACCCCCTTTGTCACTGGGGCCCATTGTGACATCCCATGACCCCCCTTTATCCCCAGTGCTATTGTGAAATCCTGGGGACCCCTTTTGTCCCCAGGGCCCATTGTGGCACCATGGGGAACCCCTTTGTCACTGGGGGCCATTGTGACATTCCAGGATTCCACTTTGTCCCCAGGGCTCGTTCTGACACCTTGGGGACTCCCATTGTCCCCAGGACCCATTGTGACATCCTGGGCAACCCCGTTGTTCCCAGGGCCCATTGTGACATCTGGGGAACGCCCTTGTCCCCAGGACCCATCGTGGCACCGTGGGGACCCTCCTTGTCACTTGGGCCCATTGTGACACCATGGGGACCCCCCCTTTGTCTCCAGTACCCATTGTGACATCCTGCGGATCCCTCCTTGCCCCCAGGGCCCATTGTGACGTCCCAGGACCCCCCATTGTCCCCAGGGCCCATTGTGACATTCAGTGGACCCCCTTTGTCACTGGGGCCCATTGTGACATCCCAGGACCCCACATTGTCCCCAGGGCCCATTGTGACATCCTGGGGACCCCCTTTGTCACTGGGGCCCATTGTGACGTCCCAGGACCCCGCATTGTCCCCAGAGCCCATTGTGACATCCTGGAGACCCCCTTTGTCTCCAGGGCCCATTGTGACGTCTGAGGACCCCCCATTGTCCCCGGGGTCCATTGTTACATCCTGGGGACCCCCTTGTTCCCAGGACCCATCGTGACACCATGGGGACCCTCCTTGTCACTGGGGACGCATTGTGACACCATGGGGACCCCGCCTTGTCCTCAGGACTCATTCTCACATCCTGGGCACCCCCCATTGTCCCCAGGGCCCATTGTGACATCCTGGGGACCCCCTCTTGTCCCCAGGGCCCATTGTGACGTCTCACGACCCCCCCTTGTCTCCAGGGCCCATTGTGACATTCAGGGGACCCCTCTTTGTCCCCAGGGCCCATTGTGACAACCTGGGGACCCCCCCTTGTCCCCAGGGCCCATTGTGACACCGTGGGTACCACCCTTGTCCGCAGGGCTCATTGTGACATCCCAGGACCCCCTTTGTCCCCAGGGCCCATTCTTTTACCGTGGGGATCCCCTTTGTCCCCAGAAACTATTGTGACATCCAGGGGACCCCCTTTGTCCCCAGGGCCCATTGTGACATCGCAGGACCCCCCTGGTCCCCAGGGACCATTGTGACATCCTGGGGATGCCCCCTTGTCACTGGGGCCCATTGTGACGTCCCAGGACCCCCCATTGTCCCCAGGGCCCATTGTGACATTCAGGGGACGCCTCTTTGTACCCAGGGCACATTGTGACATCCTGGGGACCCCCCCTTTTTCCCAGGGCCCATTGTGACATCCTGGGGATCTCTCCTTGTCCCCAGGGCCCATTGTGACGTCTTAGGACCCCCCATTGTCCTCAGGACCCATTGTGACATTCAGGGGACCCCCTTTGTCACTGGGGCCCATTGTGACATCCCAGGACCCCACATTGTCCCCAGGGCCCATTGTGACATCCTGGGGACCCCCCCTTGTCCCCAGGGCCCATTGTGACGTCCCAGGACCCCCCATTGTTCCCAGGGCCCATTGTGACGTCCTGGGGATCCCCCTCTGTTCCCAGGGCTCATTGTGACTTTCAGGGTACCCCCCATTGTCCCCAGGGCTGATTGTGACGTCCTAGGGCCCCTCTGTGTCCCCAGGGCCCATTGTGACACTTTAGAGACCCCTCTTTGTCCCCAGGGCCCATTGTGACATCCTGGGGACCCCCCCTTGTCCCCAGGACCCATTGTGATGTCCCAGGACCCCCCATTGTCCCCAGGGCCCATTGTGACATCCTCGGCACCCCCTTGTCCCCAGGGCCCATTGTGACATTCAGGGGACCCCTCTTTGTCCCCAGGGCCCATTGTGACATCCTGGAGACCCCCTCTTGTCCCCAGGGCCCATTGTCACGTCCCAGGACCCCTCATTGTCCCCAGGGCCCATTGTGACATTCAGGGGACCCCCTTTGTCACTGGGGCCCATTGTGACATCCCAGGACCCCACATTGTCCCCAGGGCCCATTGTGACATCCTGGGGACCCCCTTTGTCACTGGGGCCCATTGTGACGTCCCAGGACCCCGCATTGTCCCCAGAGCCCATTGTGACATCCTGGAGACCCCCTTTGTCTCCAGGGCCCATTGTGACGTCCCAGGACTCCCCATTGTCCCCAGGGTCCATTGTTACATCCTGGGGACCTCCTTGTCCCCAGGGCCCATCGTGACACCATGGGGACCCTCCTTGTCACTGGGGACCCATTGTGACACCATGGGGACCCCCCCTTGTCCTCAGGGCCCATTGTGACATCCTGGGCATCCGCCTTTGTCCCCCGGGACCATTGTAACACCGTGCGGACCCCCTTTGTCCCCAGGGCCCATTGTGACACTGTGGGGAATCCCCTTGTCCCCAGGGCCTATTGTCACGTCCCAGGACCCCCCATTGTCCCCAGGGTCCATTGTGACACCTTGGGGACCCCCTTGTCACTGGAGACCCATTGTGACAGCATGGGGACCACCCCTTGTCCTCAGGGCCTATTGTGAACATCCTGGGGAACCTCCATTGTCCCCAAAGCCCATTGTGAGTTCCTGGAGACCCCCTTGTCCCCAGGTCCCATTGTGACATCCTGGGGAGCCTCTTTGTCCCCAGGGCCCATTGTGACATCCTGGGGACCTCCTTGTCCCCAGGACCCACCTGGCACCGTGGAGACCTCCCTTGTCACTGGGGACCCATTGTGACACCATGAGGACCTCCCATTGTCCTCAGGGCCCATTGAGACATCCTGGGGACCCCCTTTGTCACTGGGGACCCATTGTGACATCCCAGGAACCCCATTGTCCCAAGGGCCCATTGTGACATCCTGGGGACCCCCCTTTGTCTCCAGGACATATTGTGACACCGTGGGGACCTCATTAGTCCCCAGGGCCCATTGTGACATCCTAGGGATCCCCTCTTGTCCCCAGGGCCCATTGTGACGTCCCAGGACCCCCCATTGTCCCCAGGGCCCATTGTGACCTCCTCGGCACCCCCTTGTCCCTAGGGCCCATTGTGACATTCACGGGACCCCCCTTTGTCCCCAGGGCCCATTGTGACATCCTGGGGACGCCCTTTGTCCCCAGGGCCCTTTTTGACACCATCGACACCCCCCTTTGTCCCCAGGGCCCATTGTGACATCCTGGGGACCCTACTTGTCTCCAGGGCCCATTGTGACATCCAGAAGACCCCCTTTGTCCCCAGGGCCCATTGTGGCACCATGGGGACCCCCTTTGTCACTGGGGCCCATTGTGACATCCCATGACCCCCCTTTATCCCCAGTGCTATTGTGAAATCCTGGGGACCCCTTTTGTCCCCAGGGCCCATTGTGGCACCATGGGGAACCCCTTTGTCACTGGGGGCCATTGTGACATTCCAGGATTCCACTTTGTCCCCAGGGCTCGTTCTGACACCTTGGGGACTCCCATTGTCCCCAGGACTCATTGTGACATCCTGGGCAACCCCGTTGTCCCCAGGGCCCATTGTGACATCTGGGGAACGCCCTTGTCCCCAGGACCCATCGTGGCACCGTGGGGACCCTCCTTGTCACTTGGGCCCATTGTGACACCATGGGGACCCCCCCTTTGTCTCCAGTACCCATTGTGACATCCTGCGGATCCCTCCTTGCCCCCAGGGCCCATTGTGACGTCCCAGGACCCCCCATTGTCCCCAGGGCCCATTGTGACATTCAGTGGACCCCCTTTGTCACTGGGGCCCATTGTGACATCCCAGGACCCCACATTGTCCCCAGGACCCATCGTGACACCATGGGGACCCTCCTTGTCACTGGGGACGCATTGTGACACCATGGGGACCCCGCCTTGTCCTCAGGACTCATTCTCACATCCTGGGCACCCCCCATTGTCCCCAGGGCCCATTGTGACATCCTGGGGACCCCCTCTTGTCCCCAGGGCCCATTGTGACGTCTCACGACCCCCCCTTGTCTCCAGGGCCCATTGTGACATTCAGGGGACCCCTCTTTGTCCCCAGGGCCCATTGTGACAACCTGGGGACCCCCCCTTGTCCCCAGGGCCCATTGTGACACCGTGGGTACCACCCTTGTCCGCAGGGCTCATTGTGACATCCCAGGACCCCCTTTGTCCCCAGGGCCCATTCTTTTACCGTGGGGATCCCCTTTGTCCCCAGAAACTATTGTGACATCCAGGGGACCCCCTTTGTCCCCAGGGCCCATTGTGACATCGCAGGACCCCCCTGGTCCCCAGGGACCATTGTGACATCCTGGGGATGCCCCCTTGTCACTGGGGCCCATTGTGACGTCCCAGGACCCCCCATTGTCCCCAGGGCCCATTGTGACATTCAGGGGACGCCTCTTTGTACCCAGGGCACATTGTGACATCCTGGGGACCCCCCCTTTTTCCCAGGGCCCATTGTGACATCCTGGGGATCTCTCCTTGTCCCCAGGGCCCATTGTGACGTCTTAGGACCCCCCATTGTCCTCAGGACCCATTGTGACATTCAGGGGACCCCCTTTGTCACTGGGGCCCATTGTGACATCCCAGGACCCCACATTGTCCCCAGGGCCCATTGTGACATCCTGGGGACCCCCCCTTGTCCCCAGGGCCCATTGTGACGTCCCAGGACCCCCCATTGTTCCCAGGGCCCATTGTGACGTCCTGGGGATCCCCCTCTGTTCCCAGGGCTCATTGTGACTTTCAGGGTACCCCCCATTGTCCCCAGGGCTGATTGTGACGTCCTAGGGCCCCTCTGTGTCCCCAGGGCCCATTGTGACACTTTAGATACCCCTCTTTGTCCCCAGGGCCCATTGTGACATCCTGGGGACCCCCCCTTGTCCCCAGGACCCATTGTGATGTCCCAGGACCCCCCATTGTCCCCAGGACCTATTGCGACATTCAGGGGACCCCCTTTGTCACTGGGGCCCATTGTGACACCATGTAGACCCCCGCTTGTCCTCAGGGTCCATTGTGACATCCTGGGCACCCCCCATTTTCCCCAGGAACCATTGTGAAATCCTGGCCAACCCCTTGCTCCCAGGGCCCGTTGTGGCACCATGGGGACACCCCCTTTGTCCCCAGGGCCCATTGTGACATCCCAGGACCCCCCTTTGTCCCCAGGGCCCATTGTAGCACCATGGGGACCCCCTTTGACCCCAGGGCCCATTGTGGCACCATGGCAACCCCTTTTGTCCCCAGGGCCCATTGTGACATTCTTGGACCCCACTTTGTCCCCAGGGCCTATTGTGACACCATGGGGACCCCTCCTTGTCACTGGGGACCCATTGTGACACCATGGGGACCCCGCCTTGTCCTCAGGACTCATTCTGACATGCTGGACACCCCCCATTGTCCCCAGGGCCCATTGTGACATCCACTGCACCCCCTTCTCCCCAGGGCCCATTGTGACATTCAGGGGACCCCTCTTTGTCCCCAGGGCCAATTGTGACATCCTGGGGACCCCTCCTTGTCCCCAGGGCCCATTGTGACGTCCCAGGACCACCCATTGTCCCCAGGGCCCATTGTGACATCCTGTGGATCGCTGCTTGTCCCCAGGGCCCATTGTGACGTCCCAGGACCCCCCATTGTCCCCAGGGCCCATTGTGATATGCTGGGGAGCCCTCTTTGTCCCCAGGACCCATTGTGAAATTCAGGGGACCCCAACTTGTCCCCAGGGCCCATTCTGACATCCTGGGGACACTCTTTGTCCCCAGGGCCCATTGTGACATCCGAGGACCCTCTTTGTCCCTGTCGAGGTTTAAGATTGCGGGGTGACAATCAAACCCTGCCAGATGTGTTGTCAACCTCCTCTCCCCCCCCAATTCCCTCTTTTTCCCCTCCCTCTCCCCCTTCCCACTCAGCACAGGCGATTGGGAGGGGAAGAAGCACAGACGGAAGAGAGTTGGAAAAGTTAAAGATGTTTTACTGATGCTACTGATAAGAATAGAGAAAATAATACAAATATACAAAACCAATCTTGTAAGTCTGAGCAACTGCAGAGCCAGCACCCAAAGTCCTGGATTAGACTCTGCAGCCAACCGGAGCTGGATTCAGTCTCTCACTGGCCTCAGTTCGCAGGGACGACCAGCAAGGTCCTCTCCTAATGTCGGCCATGAGGAAAAAAGGGCTGAGATCCTCGTGATCTCCTGCTTTTATATGAAGTATTCACGTGAACGGAATGTTATACACAGTTGTCACCGGTTTCTTATTGCCCCTCTCGCGAGATGTGCATCCGTGCTTATCAATAAGTTTTCATTCCATTGCTGGGTTTGCCAAAACATGTGTCCGGTTCTCCAGGAAAATGCAGCTGATATGAAGCTTGAGCTGACAGGCAAATTCACTAAAAGAGAAACTTGTTTTTAACAAAACCAGGACATTCCACCCCTTATAATATGACATTCACTGAATACTTAAACCTTATCAATACAATCTATCAATACAATCTAATTAATCACTACTACTGTATATATATATATATATATATATATACATATGTACATATATACACAGGAGTAATTAATCAGTGGACCATCCTTTGAAAAGTTCATTAAGTTCATTTTGTCACCACAGTCTCCCAGGGCAGGGAAAATGGTCCAAGTGCATCTCATGACCCCTGTTGGTGGGTTAAGGACACCAACTTCGAAGAAGGTGTCGGGCGCCACTCGAAGAAGCCAGCGCTGGTTTCATCACCATTGTCTTGATCTGAAAGACACTTATTAAACATTGTTAGTGCGGCAATTCACATCGTACAGTTCAGCATTGCATATTTTCACCTAAAATCAAATCCCCTTGAGGTACACACTGAACTTCTCCATCCTTGAGCATCACCCACCAGGTGCTGCCAGGTCCCTGGGCAAAAACAATCCCACGAATGGGCTTTGCCTGTGCCTGAGGCAGGAGGAACCCAGACTGCCTTTCCTAACATATTTTCCATGTGTACTACAGGGACTTTATCTCCTTCTACAGTCCATAGAATTTCTGATTGGGCAGGCCCGGCTCGATTGGTTGATCCCCTGGCGTTGCCCAACCAAGTGGCTTTTGCTAAATGTGAATCCCAGTTTTTAAAGGTTCCACCACCCAGTGCCTTTAGTGTAGTTTTTAACAAACCATTGCACCTTTCAGTTTTCCCAGAGGCTGGTGCATGATATGGAATATGATACACCCACTCAATACCATGTTCTTTGGCCCAATTGTCTATAATACTGGTTTTGAAATGAGTACCATAGTCTGATTCAATTCTTTCTGGCGTACCGTGCCGCCAAAGGACTTGCTTCTCAAGGCCCAAGATGGTATTTCGGGCTGTAGCATGAGGTACAGCAGATGTTTCCAACCATCCGGTGGTTGCTTCCACCATTGTAGGTACATAACGCTTACCTTGGCGTGTCTGTGGAAGTGTAATATAATCAATCTGCCAAGCTTCTCCATACTTACACTTTAACCATCGCCCCCCATACCATACAGGTTTTAACCGTTTTCCTTGTTTGATTTCGGCGCAAGTTTCACATTCATGAATAACCTGTGAAACAGTGTCCATAGTTAAATCCACCCCTCGATCACGAGCCCATTTGTATGTTGCATCTCTACCTTGATGCCCTGAAGCATCATGGGCCCACCGAGCTAGGAAAAGTTCACCTTTATGTTGCCAGTCCAAGTCCACCTCAGCTACTTGAATCTTAGCAGCTTGATCCGCTTGTTGGTTGTTTAGATGTTCCTCGGTGGCTCGACTTTTAGGCACATGAGCATCTACATGACGAACTTTCACAGGCAGGCTCTCTAGCCGCGCAGCAATGTCTTGCCACAGTGTGGCAGCCCAAATGGGTTTACCTCTGCACTGCTAGTTGCTTTTCTTCCATTGCTGTAGCCACCCCCACAAGGCATTTGCTACCATCCATGAGTCAGTATAGAGATAAAGTATTGGCCACTTCTCTCGTTCAGCAATGTCCAAAGCCAGCTGGATGGCTTTCACTGCTGCAAACTGACTGGATTCACCTTGTCCTTCAGTGGCTTCTGTAACTTATCGTGTGGGACTCCACACAGCAGCTTTCCACCTTCGATGTTTTCCTACAGACGACAGGATCCACCTGTGAACAGTGCATACTGCTTATGAGTCTCTGAAAGCGTATTATATGGTGGTGCTTCTTCAGCACGTTTTACTTCCTCCTCATCTGGAGACATCCCAAAGTCTTTGCTTTCTGGCCAGTCTGTAATAACTTCTAATATCCCTGGACGGTTGGGACTTCCAATTCGAGCTCGTTGTGTGATCAGTGCAATCCATTTACTCCATGTAACTTCGGTTGCATGATGTGGAGAGGGAACCGTCCCTTTGAACATCCAGTTCAGCACCGGCAGTCGAGGTGCAGGAGGAGCTGTGCTTCAGTGCCCATCACTTCTGAAGCAGCTCGAACTCCTTCATATGTTGCTAATATCTCCTTTTCAGTTGGAGTATAGTTGGCCTCAGATCCTTTGTATCCTCGACTCCAAAAACCTAGGGGTCGACCTCGGGTTTCTCCTGGTGCTTTCTGCCAGAGGCTCCAGGTAAGTCCATTATCTCCGGCTGTGGTGTAGAGCACATTTTTAACACCTAGTCCAGTTCGGACTGGTCCAAGGGCCACCGCATGAGTTATCTCACGCTTAATTTGTTCAAAGGCTTGGCGTTGTTCAGGGCCCCACTCAAATTGGTTCCTTTTACGAGTCACTCGATAGAGAGGGCTCACAATGTGGCTGTAGTCAGGAATATGCATTCTCCAAAAACCTACAACGCCCAAGAAAGTCTGTGTCTCCTTTTTATTAGTAGGTGGAGACATTGCTGCAATTTTGTTGATCACATCCATCGGGATCTGATGACGGCCATCTTGCCATTTTATTCCTAAAAACTGGATCTCTCGTGCAGGTCCCTTGACCTTGCTCCGTTTTATGGCAAAACCAGCATCCAAAAGAATATGAATTATTCTCTCACCTTTCTCGAAGACTTCTTTCGCTGTGTCGCCCCATACGATGATGTCATCAATATATTGCAAGTGTTCTGGAGCTTCACCTTGTTCCAGCGTGGTCTGGATCAGTCCATGGCAGATGGTAGGACTGTGTTTCCACCCCTGGGGCAAGTGATTCCATGTATACTGGATGCCCCTCCAGGTGAAAGCAAACTGCGGCCTGCACTCTGCTGCTGCAGGAATAGAGAAAAATGCATGAGCAATGTCAATTGTAGCGTACCACTTGGCTGCCTTTGACTCCAGTTCAAATTGCAGTTCTAGCATGTCAGGCACAGCAGCATTCAGTGTGCTGTAACTTCATTCAGGCCACGATAGCCTACAGTTAGTCTCCACTCGTCACTAGACTAACGCACTGGCCAGATTGGGCTGTTAAAAGGTGAGCGGGTCTTACTGATCACACCCTGGCTTTCCAATTGACGGATCAGCTTCTGGATAGGAATCCAAGAGTCTCGACTGGTGCGATATTGCCGGCGATGCACCGTCGTGGTAGCAATTGGCACCTGCTGATCGTCAACCATCAGCAGTCCTACAACAGAAGGGTCATCTGAAAGACCAGGCAAATCAGACAGCTGTTCAATTTTCTCAGTGTCCACAGCTGCTATACCAAATGCCCACCTATACCCTTTTGGGTCCTTAAAATACCCTCTCCTGAGGTGGTCTATGCCAAGGATGCACGGAGCATCTGGACCAGTCACAATGGGATGCTTTTGCTAGTTCTTTCCAGTTAGGCTCATTTCAGTCTCTACAACAGTCAGTTCCTGGGATCCCCCGGTCACTCCAACAATATTGATGGATTGCGTTCCTTTATAATTAGAAGGAATTATTGTGCACTGAGCACCAGTGTCCACTAAAGCTTTGTACTCCTGGGGTTGTGTTGTACCAGGCCATAGTATTTGTACAGTCCAATAGACTCTGTTATCCCTTTCCTCCACCTGGTTGGAGGCAGGGCACCTCTAATTCCTGTTTTGCACAGTCTCTGGGTGTGAATTAGAGGTTCCTTCAAGAGCATCAGAATCTCTTCTGCTCCTTTTGTAAACTGGAGCAACCACCTTCCTAGGAGTTTTTCCTTTTATCTCACGTACTCGTTCTTGAAGTTCTGAGGTAGGCCTTCCATGCCACTTATTCATGTTTTCTCCCTGCTCATGTAGGAAGAACCACAGTGAACCTCTTCTTGTGGGCTGCCTCTGCCCTCTCTCTCGAGATTGGAAACGCCTTCTCCTAACAGCTGAAACATAGGTTTGTGCAGGTCGTGAACGGTACGAGTCTTCTCTGAGCTCTTTGATTTCTTGCAACAGCTTTTCAAACCGGTCATCAGATTTTTCACACAGTTTCTCCACAGTGGAGACACAAGCCCGTAGAGAACCAGCAAGGCTGTCCTCAAAGTACCGGAGCTGCTCAATCACTTCATTAATTTCTTGTATACCTCTAGCTGAGCAGACCATTCCTGCCAATGACTTAGCATATGCAGGTGGTGCACTTTGTACAAATCTGCACCACATAGATTTTGTACAATTGATTCTATCTGGGTCTGTCCCCTCTTGGCTGTTTGGTCCTAGATAGATGATCTCTCGCACAGCTAATTCTCTCAGGAATTGGATACCTCTCTCCATAGTATTCCATTTCCCTAACTTGGATATACAATCTTCTTTGTAGGGAAATCTGACTTTCATAGCTGCCAGGAGTCGAGTCCAGAGAGTAGCGGCATTAGACTCTCTTGAAATTGCCCTATCAATGGTGGAATCTTTTGACAGAGATCCCAGCTGCCTGGCTTCACCACCTTCTAATTCAATTGTTTCTGCCCCATTGTCCCAGCATCGCAGCAGCCAGGTTAAAATATTCTCGCCTTCACGATGACTGAAGTCTTTTCGCAGATCTCTCAGCTCACCTGGAGAAAAGGACCGAGTGGTGGTCACTTCATCTCCACCCTGTCCTGATGATGATGCCTTTTGGGTTGATGTTGGCCCTGTGCCATCACCTGCTGCATGGGTAGTCTTTGTAGTGACTTTCTTACAACCAGCAACTGATGCTGATATGGGTTCACCATCATTTGATTCATTTTCAGAGTCTGAATGACTGTCACAGTGATTGCTGTGGTTACAGCAGCAACAGTGCCCAGTGTGTGAAGACGGGGGGGCTGCCTTGTTAGCCTTTGAGGCTGGAGAAGTAACGTTATCTGCAGCGACCTTGGCAGAGGAGCTCTGCGGAGGAGCTGTAGCTTCAGCCTGTGAAGCCGCGGTTGGGGGGGCAGTGGCTGCAGCAGCAGCTTTGGCTGTTTTGCCTTTTCTTGAGCGGCTAGGAGTGCTTTTTGCGAAAGCTTCCGAAGACGCACTGCAAATCTCAGGACTAAAAAGAGACGCAAACCTCCTATTGAACCTCATTTCTCTTAACAGTAACACAAACTGACACACATTCAGCAAACCAGATAACACCATCACAGTTCTACAAAGCTCCAAGGATATTCAAAGTTCTCTAAAACATTTGCAAACTGTCCTAGCGAAAACACAAAAGTATTGTTAGTCAGCCTTTCTAAAGATTCGCTTGACCAATTAGCAAATATAGAGCCATTCTGCTCTTTAATCTCTCCTGGAGGTTTTTCAAGGTAAAGCAGAAGCAAGTAGAAATTCATTAGCATCTGCAATATAATGAAATAAACCAGTGCCATACCACACAGAATCATCATGAACGCTGTCCAGTTTCTTGTTGTTATATAATGAATACTTTGATTCAGAAAGAAACACTAACACAGATATGGGATCAGCGAGCACAATGTAGAAAATAACTGATACAACTTTTGCCATAACATCTTTAAATCAATGTAATTCACTTTACCTTAATACCACTAAATAATATCCAAAGCAAACAGACGCGTGAGTATCACAACTCTATGAGTTGGCACCGTGCCAAGAAAATTGAAAGGTACGTCAGAGCAGTAGCAAAGCCAAAAATCTCCAAATTTACCCCTTTCTCTTGCCCCACGTTGGGTGCCAATTATCTGTCGAGGGTTAATATTTCGGGGTGACAATCAAACCCTGGCAGATGTATTGCTAACTTCCTCTCCCCCCTACTTCCCCCTTTTGCCCCTCCCTCTCCCCCCTTCTCACTCAGGACAGGCGATCGGGAGGGAAAGAAGGACAGAGAGAAGAGAGTTGGAAAAGTTAAAGATGTTTTACTAATGCTACTAATAAGAATAGAGAAAATAATACAAAATATACAAAACCAATCTTGTAAGTCTCAGCAACTGCAGAGCCAGCACCCAAAGTCCTAGATTAGACTCTGTAACCAACTGGAGCTGGATTCAGTCTCTCACTAGGCCTCAGTTCGCAGGGACGACCAGCAAGGTCCTCTCCTAATGTCAGCCATGAGGAAAAAGGGAAAAAGGGCAAAAAAGGAAAAAAGGGGCCGAGATCCTCGTGATCTCCCACTTTTATATGAAGTATTCATGTGAATGGAATGTTATACACCGTTGGTCAGTCTCTCGATCATCAGTTTCTCGTTGCCCCTCTCGCGAGATGTCCATCCATGCTTATCAATAAGTTTGCATTCCATTGCTAGGTTTAACCAAAACATGTGTTGGGTTCTCCAGGAAAATGCAGCTAATACGAAGGCTTTAGCTGACAGGCAAAAAATCACTAAAAGAGAAACATTTTTTTAAAAAAACCAGGACAAGGAGGAACTTGGTGATGCAGGACGATCTCTATCAGCACATGTGGTGTTTTCCTCTGTTGAAGATGGATTCAGTCTCTTGGCCCTCTGAAAGATAAGTGGAGGCTGGGGGGCTGGGAAGGGGTTGGGAACTGCAGGGAGGGGGGTGAAGTTCTCTTTGGGGCAAGGGTGATCCAGGAACAGTCCCTTTTGGGCAGGCGAAGGGTCCAGGGAACTTCACAGTGCGATGCCAGCGTGTCCCGGGCAGGGCAGCTCCAGCCTAGTGTCAGCGTTGTATTGCAGGTCGGGAGGCTTGCATTGTGCCTGTCAGATGGTCCCGGGGTCTCGTCGCGCTTGAGGGACCCGACAGGCATCCCGGGCGCCATCCCGGGATCCGGAATGCCGGTGCCAGTTGGCGTAGCGCCAATCGGGTCCTGGTTTTCTTGTATCAGCAGCTGAAAGCGTGGATGGTTTTTGCATTTTGGATGTTTCTGCGCAGTTGTGTTTTATGGTGTAGTTCTGGGCTGCATCGGCAGCTGTGCTCTGTACCCCTCCAGTCTAAGGGACTGGCACTTCTTCCCAGCATCTTGAAGTTTTTAAGTTGTGCTGCCGTCTCCTCTGTGTGTGTGTGCGCCAGTGCTGCCGTCTCCTCTGTGTGTGTGTGCGCCAGTGCTGCCGTCTCCTCTGTGTGTGTGTGCGCCAGTGCTGCCGTCTCCTCTGTGCGTGTGTGCGCCAGTGCCGCCGTCTCCTCTGTGTGTGTGTGCGCCAGTGCCGCCGTCTTATAAGGGGACGTGACGTAGAGAGTACTGAATGCTGCTCCGTGCTACTTCTTCTCCGGTGGCAAATGCTTCACAGTCGCCCGAGGAAAGACGCTTAGCAATCGATCTCCAAGAGAAACGAAACACATGATGCCATAAGGCGAAAGAATGGCAGGGCATCTCTTCACAAGCTTGTCGCTGATCTATAGCTGAGGGCGAACACTTGTGTGCTTGTGGGAGAGCCTGTGTCTTTCCTGGAAGCGTTTGGGAGTTTTGCTCAGACGCGTGTTTCCTCAATTTCAAGAATCAAGATCTAGGATACCTGCAGACAGGTGCCTGTTTGTGTGGACGGCAGTCTGCCTGAAACTCTGTGTTCCTTAGCGCCCGCTCTTTCTATCCGTCGCTCCACACGCCTGGGAGTCCCTTTCTTTCTCTCCACAAGCATGTGTGTTGACTTCGTCGCACACGTGCATCTGCACAAGCGTTGAGCTCAGCGGATGGAGTGTGTCTCTTGACACTTGCTGTGCGTTGGCTGTGTCTGCCTGCTCCAGTGAAGAGAGAAATGGGAAATCATCTTGGTAGAGGCAACAAAGCAAAAGCGAGGCAGGATTGACATCTGCTCAACAGAGACGGAATCCCCGCGCTGACACAGTTCACAGTTACACGAGAAGAAATCTGAGCGGTACATGGACCGGAGACGTGTTTCCGAAGAGGTTGTTTAGCGAGTGAACAGCAGTGTGCGCGACTTTCAGGAGTGTGCCAGAATCACCAGAGCCTCTGTTCAAAAGCTGCTGCCTCTGTGACCGCATTGAGGCACGTTCCCGTGTCTGCGAGTGTATAGACGGCTCTTTCGTGTTCACTCCAAGGGAAACGGTCCGCTATTGCTTCTGTGCATACAGATGCGATTCCCTTGTCTCTTGCGAACACAGGGAACTAGGTCCATCCAAATCTACAGGGTAAGGACGCGTCTGCATATGTTTTGGTGAACAATCGAGTGTGCGTGTTCTGACAGCTGCCTCTATGCAGACGTCTCCACAGAGCCACTTCTGAATGCCCCGCAACCCAGCACTGAATGGATACACTAACAAGTGGACCGGTGTGAGCAACCACATATGAAGAAGGACGTCTTTCATCTCACAGAAGCACGAACGTATTGGCATTCAAGCACAAGGCAGAAACAAGGTGTGAACAGATGAGCTGCTGCTATATTCTCCGTTCGCCATGCTTCGTTGTAGCTCCCTTGCCGGTCGGAAGAGCAACAGCTGACATAGAACCTTTGTCACAATGCCCGCTACCGTGGTGAGGATGCGAGCACTCTGCGGGTGACAGGGACCCAGCAGGACTTGGTGTCAGCTCAGCAATTGCTCAGTTCCCCAAAGAAGCTGAATTCTGCAAATTGCTGCTTTTGCTCTTGAAATGACGTCATCAGGTGGGTGTTTTGGTGTAATACACTGAAAACCAGAGCAGAAATGCTGAAATATTCCCATGGTATGCATGGTCTTAGGAGCAAAGCACGGTGACTCAGCCTAAGTAGATCTGCCGCTTATTCTTTTGTGCTGCCAACAGATTGTGGAAGTAGAGTATAAAAACTATCCTGATGGAGAGATCTTTGCATTTTAGGCTTAGTCTAAGTGTCTCAAGTAGCCGGGGTTTTTGCTTGGGCCTAATCCATCAGGTCTGATGGCTTTCTTCCTCGTCTCCAGATGAATGTGGTAGAAAATATAAAGCAAGGAAACGTCCTTTGGCCTAGCCTTGCCTTGCCTTATTTCCTTCTCATCCTGTTCTCTGTGCCAGCCTCTCTCACTAAGCCCTCGTCTGGCTGCATGTCTCTTCTTTCCTCTCTCCTTTTCTCCAACTCTCCTGCTTCCTGGCTTTTGTCTTTCCATTCCTCCATTTCAGTCCTGCAGCTCGGCACTAGATTTTCCTCTTCCCTCCCTTTGGCTTGCTCCCTTCGCTTTCTCCCTTTGTTTTATATCCTTCTTTCCGACTTCTGTCTTGGACACTTTTGGCCACGCTGGACCCAAGTCTGGGCATGTTTTGGAAACTTTTCAGAGGCCTCGCTGCTGACAGGGGGGACAGCAGGCAGTGACAGGCCCGGGGCTGACAGGCTCCCCCTCCTCTAGGGGGCGCTCGGCTGCCACACCCAGCTGACATAGAACCTTTGTCACAATGCCCGCTACCGTGGTGAGGATGCGGGCACTCTGCGGGTGACAGGGACACAGCAGGACTTGGTGTCAGCTCAGCAAGTTCTCAGTTCCCCAAAGAAGCTAAATTCTGCAAATTGCTGCTGTTGCTCTTGAAATGATGTCATCAGGTGGGTGTTTTGGTGTAATACACTGCAAACCAGAGCAGAAATGCTGAAATATTCCCATGGTATGCATGGTCTTAGGAGCAAAGCACCGTGACTCAGCCTAAGGAGATCTGCCGTTTATTCTTTTGTACTGCCAGCAGATTTTGGAAGTAGAGTATAAAAACCATCCTTATGGAGAGATCTTTGCATTTTAGGCTTAGTCTAAGTGTCTCAAGTAGCCGGGGTTTTTGCTTGGGCCTAATCCATCAGGTCTGATGGCTTTCCTCTCATCTCAAGATGAATGTGGTAGAAAATATAAAGCAAGGAAACGTCCTTTGGCCTAGCCTTGCCTTGCCTTATTTCCTTCTCATCCTGTTCTCTGTGCCAGCCTCTCTCACTAACCCCTCGTCTGGCTGCATGTCTCTTCTTTCCTCTCTCCTTTTCTCAAACTCTCCTGCTTCCTGGCTTTTGTCTTTCCATTCCTCTATTTCAGTCCTGCAGCTCGGCACTAGATTTTCCTCTTCCCTCCCTTTGGCTTGCTCCCTTCGCTTTCTCCCTTTGTTCCATATCCTTCTTTCCGACTTGTCTCTTGGACACTTTTAGCCATGCTGTACCCAAGTCTGGGCATGTTTTGGAAACTTTTCAGAGGCCTCGCTGCTGACAGGGGGCACAGCAGGCAGTGACAGGCCCGGGGCTGACAGGCTCCCCCTCCTCTAGGGGGCGCTCGGCTGCCACACCCAGCTGACATAGAACCTTTGTCACAATGCCCGCTACCGTGGTGAGGATGCGGGCACTCTGCGGGTGACAGGGACACAGCAGGACTTGGTGTCAGCTCAGCAAGTTCTCAGTTCCCCAAAGAAGCTGAATTCTGCAAATTGCTGCTGTTGTTCTTGAAATGATGTCATCAGGTGGGTGTTTTGGTGTAATACACTGAAAACCAGGGCAGAAATGCTGAAATATTCCCATGGTATTCATGGTCTTGGGAGCAAAGCACCGTGACTCAGCCTAAGTAGATCTGCCGCTTATTCTTTTGTACTGCCAACAGATTGTGGAAGTAGAGTATAAAAACCATCCTTATGGAGAGATCTTCGCATTTTAGGCTTAGTCTAAGTGTCTCAAGTAGCCGGGGTTTTTGCTTGGTCTTAATCCATCAGGTCTGATGGCTTTACTGCTCGTCTCCAGATGAATGTGGTAGAAAATATAAAGCAAGGAAACGTCCTTTGGCCTAGCCTTGCCTTGCCTTATTTCCTTCTCATCCTGTTCTCTGTCCCAGCCTCTCTCACTAAGCCCTCGTCTGGCTGCATGTCTCTTCTTTCCTCTCTCCTTTTCTCAAACTCTCCTGCTTCCTGGCTTTTGTCTTTCCATTCCTCCATTTCAGTCCTGCAGGCCGGCACTAGATTTTTCTCTTCCCTCCCTTTGGCTTGCTCCCTTTGCTTTCTCCCTTTGTTCCATTGTTGCTTTATCCATGCGAGCCACGGAACCTGACACACCAATATGATATTCACAGAGTTCGCTTTATTGTCGGACCGGGCTAGCTTTATAGCAAAGCTGCCCTGTCCACGCGCCTTTCAACAACGTGATTGGTTGTAACTCGTGTTATACAATAACACGATAGGCTGCATGTGCTGTCCACGCGCTCTGCACGCATGTGTCCAGCGATTGCTCACTCATTATTACCTTCTAATGGTGCTCCTTTAGTTTCTTTTGTCTCTGGCTTCACCTCTCAGCCAGGCTGGCGACAACCCCATCCCCCTGGGGCGGGGGGGGGGCTCTGCCACTACATCTCCCCCTCTTTTATTTAATATTATCAATACGCCATATCTTGCTTTAAATACAGTGTGAAATACAGGGTAAGAACATTAAGGCTAATACAATTACAATTAACAAGAACAAACCTGTTTTCAATATTCCTTTTAACCAAACAAGGCATTCACCCCAAAAAACCCAGTATCTTCTGTTATTTTCTTGTTCTGCAAATCTTCTATCTTTTTAAGTTCAAACAACACATGCAATCGAAGTCTTCATAACTGTGAACATGTCCAATAAGAAAAAATTAATTGCTGCTCTGTTTTACAAAGTGGTATTCTCAACATTGGCTACATTCGTTGCTTAAAGCGATAACATGTCTGAGGTTAAGGGTTGTCATCACTGCAATCGGTTTCTTCTCTGTTAGCTAGCCAAGGTATCACCCACTTTGCTGGGATCCATGAATTTTTGTGGTTACCTGTAGAAACACAAGCAT
Organism: Patagioenas fasciata; assembly: GCF_037038585.1. Lineage (NCBI taxonomy): Eukaryota > Metazoa > Chordata > Aves > Columbiformes > Columbidae > Patagioenas > Patagioenas fasciata. The sequence goes on from NC_092528.1 coordinate 2,176,590, forward strand.
ATCCCCTTCCCCAGGTTATTAGTGACATAGGACCTTCCCACTGTTGTGTTGTCGGATTAAACACACTAACCTTAGGCACATTTTCGGAAAAATCTTTGACATTTTTGATATGGTGCATAACAACCGGTTCCATTTCAGTTTCACTTTTAGGATTAAGCCAGTTCAGCACATACAATGCCTTCATCAATACCTCTTCTGGACTCACACCAATTCCCCCTTGTTTTTTCAAAACAGACAAAAGATTTTTTAATGCACGGTGTGCACGCTCAATAATTGCTTGGCCAGTAGAATTATAAGGGATTCCAAACAGGTGTTGTACCTTCCACTGGGTGAGGAAGGCTGCAAGTCTGTCAGAGTGGTATGCAGGACCATTATCTGTTTTGATTTGTGTAGGGACACCCATGACAGCAAAAGCTTGTAGTAAATGATGTTTTACTGCCTTTGTATTTGCTGAGGTCAAGGCTGTAGCCCACAGCAGTCCTGAACAGGTATCTATGGAGACATGAATGTACTTTTGTCTGCCAAATGGTGCAAATTCAGTAATATCAGTTTGCCATAACTGACCTGGCTGCAAGCCCCGAGGATTTACTCCCTTTTGTTGGAGAGGTACTATGCGGGCACAATCAGGACAAGCTGCAATAATGGCTCGAGCTTGTTCCTTTGTAATTGTAAACTGCTTTCGGAGTGCTGCTGAGGATTGATGAAAGAATTTGTGAGCTTGTCTGACTTGTTCAAAAGGGGATATATCTGCTACTGCCACAAGTTTGTCTATGATGCTGTTTCCCTCTACTAGACCACCTGGTACGTTAGTATGGCTTTTTATATGCATGATAAATACTGGTGCTGTCCTATAATCTAATACGTTCCACAAATCTAACAATGCTTCAAACAACAAGGAATTGGAAACTCGCTGCAAAAGCGCTCTATGTATTCTTTGTACAATTCCCACAACATAAAGAGAATCTGTTACCAGATTAACTGGAGAGTTATGCCATTTTTGCAATGCTGCTAAGCATATTGAGGGCAGTTTCTTTTAATATGTCCTGTCTGTTTGCAAGTAAAACATGCTAGGCCACAAGAAGGGCTTCCACCTTTCATTGCAGGCTTACGTGCTGCAGCCAAGGCCGCAGCGTGGGCTTGAGCATGTATTTTTGCTTTTTCTACCTCCTGCTGCATAATTGGTACCTGTGTGCAAGCTTCCACCATCTCTGCTAAAGAAGCAGTTTTTCCCAAACCGGCTAATATCTGTTGGCATTGGGTGTTTGCATTCATCATAGCCAAATCTTTCCCCACAGTAGCTTTTACCTCTGGAGTCACGTTAGGAGAGGCATCTATCACTTCTTTTAAATGATCCACAAATGTCATATATGGTTCCCCAGGATCCCACTCTATTGTAGAATAGGGTGGCACAGGGTTACCACTATTTGGCAATTCTTTCACTGCCACCAAGGCAAGCCCTTGCGTTTGCTGCAAAATCCTTGGATGGAGTGCTGCCTGAGTAGCACCATCCGCATATTGCCCACGACCCAGTAACTGGTCCATGCTAGCTAACCGCAACGGATCATCAGCTGGTAAACGAACATTTTCTAATACTGCCAGTTCCACTTTCCCCTGCCACTTGTCCAAGAACAGCAAATACCCCGTTGGAGGAAGCAATAACTCCATCAATGCCCTAATATCTCTTTAAGTTAGTACTTGCCCCTTGAAAAATGAATTGATTAGCTGCATCACATGCTTATTATCCATACCATGTTGCATAACTGCACTTTGCAATTGCTTAACCGTTTTCCAATCAAAAGGCGACCACTGCCTTTGTCCTCTATTACCTATGTGCACTGGCATTGCTGTAATACTACCAGGTAACATGATCCCTTCAATAGTTGCATCTCTGATTACCCCTTGCCAACGTTGCCCTGCATTATAAGAATGATCTCGAGGAATATCTCTACCCTGATGCACAGGGGCAGCACCCAAATTATCATTATTATCACTGCTATACAATTCCCTTGTGTTTCCCTGTGGATCAGTAAGTCGACGCATATTTGCAAACCGATCTGCTAACCCAGTCTCCAGCCCTTTTCCATATCGTGCTCTCAAATATTCATCTGCTTCTCTTACAGACCACATCCCATCTTCAACACATTGTCTAGCCCATTTTTGTATTCGCTCCCTTTTGATACGGAGCTCCTCCGGAGTGAGGTCTAATTTCGCCCCCTCCTTTCCTGTTTTCCCCGTTTTTCACATTCCCTGCCAATTGCCTCCAGCCTGTCCTTAATTGCATCTGACGCCTTTTTATATGCTATTAACCGCGAAGTTTTACTGTTACCGCCATCTAGTCGTTTCATAGCTTCTAGAACTTCTTGCATCTGGCTCTCCTGCCGTCTCAGTAAGTCCTTCAGGCTCTGCACGTGGCTCTCCTCCTGGAAGTCAGGGCGATTCTGCGATGCTCCGTCCTGGTGTTCCATCGGGTCCTCCGGCAAAGGCATGTCGGCTGGATTAACTTGTCCTGGCTTGTTGAAACTTGCCGGTTGCTGCCATTCGTCGTCGGAGCCAGGCAATGGCTCAACGGGCGCAGAGGGTATAATTTGCTCTCCGCCCCAGAACTCCAGATCTGATACGGGACATACCAGCGGTGTTGATTCCTTGGAGTTCTCGGAGGGTGGGCAGCTCGCAGCGGGCGGCTCCGAGGGGACGGCACACAGCTCCGGCTCCTCTGAGACTTCCTGCATTAGCTGCCTGACCTCCCGCCAGGGTCCGGCGAGATCGCAAGCCTCGCGGTTCCCCCTTGTAGCCGCTTCCCATAGTTCGGTCCCTATGTCCTCCCATGTACCGGGAGAAAAAAATTCGTCCGTCGAACGAACACAGCCCTTACGCTGGGCGAATAGTAAAAGAGGCTCCACCGCGTCTTTTTCCAAAATTCTTCCTGTTCTTGCAGCCAGCTGCAGAATACTTCTCACTATTATTTTTTCTTCCACGGATGCCGTGTTTCCCATGCCACCTGCTTCTTCGTAGGCCTACTTTCCGCTATGATTGAGCGCTGGGCTGGTGTCGCCCCCAGGTGGCGTCCTCGCGTCTTCACTTCCGGCGATCTTGCTTCGATACGAAGTATCACGTCGGGGTCACCAAAGTGTTGCTTTATCCATGCGAGCCACGGAACCTGACACACCAATATGATGTTCACAGAGTTCGCTTTATTGTCGGTCCGGGCTAGCTTTATAGCAAAGCTGCCCTGTCCACGCGCCTTAAAACAACGTGATTGGTTGTAACTCGTGCTATACAATAACATGATAGGCTGCATGTGCTGTCCACGCGCTCTGCACACATGTGTCCGGCGATTGCTCACTCGTTATAACCTTCTAATGGTGCTCCTTTAGTTTCTTTTGACTCTGGCTTCACCTCTCAGCCAGGCTGGTGACAAACCCATCCCCCTGGGGCGGGGCGGGGCTCTGCCACTACACCCAAAGAAGCTGAATTCTGCAAATTGCTGCTGTTGCTCTTGAAATGATGTCATCAGGTGGGTGTTTTGGTGTAATACACTGAAAACCAGAGCAGAAATGCTGAAATGTTCCCATGGTATGCATGGTCTTAGGAGCAAAGCACCATGACTCAGCCTAAGGAGATCTGCCACTTATTCTTTTGTACTGCCAGCAGATTGTGGAAGTAGAGTATAAAAACCATCCTTATGGAGAGATCTTTGCATTTTAGGCTTAGTCTAAGTGTCTCAAGTAGCCGGGGTTTTTGCTTGGGCCTAATCCATCAGGTCTGATGGCTTTCCTCCTCGTCTCCAGATGAATGTGGTAGAAAATATAAAGCAAGGAAACGTCCTTTGGCCTAGCCTTGCCTTGCCTTATTTCCTTCTCATCCTGTTCTCTGTCCCAGCCTCTCGCACTAAGCCCTCATCTGGCTGCATGTCTCTTCTTTCCTCTCTCCTTTTCTCCAACTCTCCTGCTTCCTGGCTTTTGTCTTTCCATTCCTCCATTTCAGTCCTGCAGCCCGGCACTAGATTTTCCTCTTCCCTCCCTTTGGCTTGCTCCCTTCGCTTTCTCCCTTTGTTCCATATCCTTCTTTCCGACTTGTCTCTTGGAGACTTTTGGCCACGCTGGACCCAAGTCTGGGGAAGTTTTGGAAACTTTTCAGAGGCCTCGCTGCTGACAGGGGGGACAGCAGGCAGTGACAGGCCCGGGGCTGACAGGCTCCCCCTCCTCTAGGGGGCGCTCGGCTGCCACACCCAGCTGACATAGAACCTTTGTCACAATGCCCGCTCCCGTGGTGAGGATGCGGGCACTCTGCGGGTGACAGGGACACAGCAGGACTTGGTGTCAGCTCAGCCAAGTCTGTCTGCGAAGCAGCAGTGGGATGCTTTTCCACACAAGCAGAGCTGTGGAGCCCTGTGTGTCCTTGTCTGCTGTGGCTGTACAGCTCTGGCTGAAAACGAGTTTATTTCTTTCCTGCAGTTAGAAACCTTTCTTTATCACAGCTAGCACGCTCATTATTTGGAAGGCACCAAGGAAGGGGGGCATGGAAGGGGCAGAACTTGACTGACAGCTGGATTGATTAACAAGACTATACCATCCCATTAGTGTCATGCTTCGTATTTCAGGAGAGTTGGGAGACCGACAAGACCTGATAATGTATCACAGCAGCAGCGTCTCCATTCTGCTCCAGCTTAGCAAAGCGTTGGCAGGATTGTTCTTAAGGCCCCCCTAGTGAATTACATCCTCTCAGTAAAGCAGTGGGAAGTATCTCAAAGAGTTAATTGCATCACTTCGTATTGCAAACACTCCTCACGAGCATTTAGAGTACGACTGGGAGCTGAGAGAGGCCAGGTAGGATAAAGTGGTGAATTTGGGCATAGCAGAAAGTTGGATCTGTGAGAAATGCGGTTGTGATTCCTGCTGAGGAGATGTTCAGTGTTTACAGATATAACCAAATGAGGCACAGGCTCTGAACCTGGAAAAAGGAAAAGCTGGTTAAGTTCTATGTAACAAGGTATGAAACTTGTTTATGAAGTTATATTGATAGAGGGAACTAACATTTTAAGGGTTACCCAACCCCATTATAAGGGCCTACTAACAAACTAACACTTTAAGCCACATAATGAATTTTACAGTTTAGAGCTGTATGTAACCAATTGTGTTAAAAAAAAAAAAAACAGAACCTCATCGAATGCCTAGATAAGAAGTTTTACAGCCCCAGCTGTAACCTTCAGGAGACAAGACAGCCGAGATTTACAGCAAAAGGGGGCGCCAGTCTGGTTTCGGTCGACTTGGCAGCTTAAGTTCCAGCCAATTCATCATAATGAGCCACGGGTAAGAAGTTCACTGTGACGAAGCTGAAGGAGCCTTCATCCAAAGACCCCTCCTCAAAATCACCAAGTGACACTGTAGAGAATATGCTTGAAGAAACAGGGCACTTGGTACTTTTCCAGTCCCACTTGCACAACCCAGCGTACGTGTCGGACAGCAAGGATTTGTCCTTGGGTAATCAATAGAAAGAAACTTATTAAGAAGTAAAACACGAAAAGAGGATGTAGAACAAAGGTATGCTGTCTTGTAGAACAAAGACGTGCTATTTTGTAGAACAAAGACGTGCTATTGCTGTAACGGGTGAACATTACGTTGTAACTAATTACCTTGTGTCATATACCACGTGAACCTTGGATTAACCCTATAGAATAGAATCAGAATTGTAATAAAACGAGCATTAATCATCCCTCCATGAGGACTCATCTTTGACCCGCGGCTCTCCAATCTTCATGGCACTGCGCAGGTGTAACTGGGGAGGGTCAACGAGGAGACTATGGAAATGGTTATCTGAGACTCATTTTAATAAGAAGCAGGGAAAGGTTATGAATATGTAGAGGGGTTTCTGGGGTCATTATGAATATGTAACACCTTACTATATTTAAGCACACTTCCCATTGTTAAAAGATGTATGTGTTGGGCAGAGCGAATCCCCTGCGCACCCAGCGCTGTTTTGCTTATGCTCTAATGAACACGTATTTAAGGAATACAACTAAGGAATTGGATTAAACGTTGTTTATCCATAGAAAAAGTGTAAGCTATTTATTTCAATTGGTGACCCCGACGTGACAACCGTGGATGGCTCTGTGTTACCTCAGGTTCAAGAGAGGCGCCCCACATTAACAGTGGCCCTTGCACTCGGGTGTGCGGAGAGCTACCAACGTTATTCAAAATTAAAGCAAAAGCAAAAGAAAGAAGCTCACTCCCCCTGAATACTGCAGTTTACCCATAATCCAGAGTGCACGACGGTCCCGACAGGAAAAGTGGACTGTAAGTACCGCCGGGTCGGGCAGTTTGACTGTGTGACTGGTGTTGGCTGAGACGCAACCTGGTTGCGAAGGGAGCGTGGAGTCCTTCTAAGTGCGCTTCCAACACCCCGCGAGGGCCTTGGCCACTGAAGGGACAAAGTGAGTGAAGAACTCTGTGTCGTGGGTTTGAGCCCCACGTGATGAGCCAGGTTTTGTGGGTTTGATCCTCACAAGAGGTCGAAGGGGAGTGACCTGCCAGAGGTACCCCCTGACAGTCCCTTGGTGAGGGGGTCACGTGAGAATTTTGGACCCCCCAACAGTCTCTTGGGGAGGATCATGCTACAATTCTGGGATGAAGAGAAGTTCACCCAAGGAAAAAGCAAAGGATAAACAGGCTCCTGGAGTGGACCCCCCAGTTTGTAACAAAGTCCTGGGGAGATATAAGAAAGAAACTAGAAAAACTCAAAGAGCTAAGGAGAAACCAAGAGTTAACTCATCCCTCATCCCACCTGCTGGGATGGGACAGTTTATTGGGTGTCAGAAGTGGGATATTCTGTGAGAAGCGGTTCGGGCGGGATAGGAGCCAGAGGCTCTAAAGGAGGACTGATCGGTCTGTGCCGCGTTCTCCGGCAGTGGGTCATGGCATCCCGGGTCAAGCCAGGCCTGGACTGCTCCCTGATGTTGAGTTTACTGAAAGATTATAAGGCTTGCCGGACTCCTGAGGGTCTTAGGAGGGCTTCTGGACATTGGTCGGCTCCAGATATTGTAACTGAGCAAATAAGGGACTTGGCAAAAGAAAGCAGATTTGAGATCTCTGCTGTTTTGGAAGCAGCATTGATAGCTGCCACAAACAACAAGCAAACTGAGCAAGAGGTCATTAAATCACCTTACACAGATTTACAAGCACAATGGAGTAAACTTCAGCAAGCAGAGAGAGAATTAGTTGATAACAAATGAATCGTAGAAAACTTGCAGAATGATTATAAATGATTTTAAAAGATAACACCAAACTGGACCTGGCGATCGCACTGGGAAGAAGAAACCCAAAAGGAAAGTGCTAGGAACTGCAGTGAGCGGGGTCACCACGCCAAAGAGCGCGAGCTCCCGCTGCAGCCCAACAGATGCCATTGCTGCCGGGGCACCAGCCACCCGGTCATCAGCTGCCCCAGAAGAGCAACACGAATGTTTTGTTCAACATGAGAATTTGTTTGTTCTTTGAGGGAGAAAGATAAGTCTTCTCCTGTCGAAGCAGCCTTCTTACTTGTGGTCCGAGAAAAGGTTAAATAGGGAATCATTCACGTTAGTACAAAAATTTACTAACCTTCCCGAAAAGGGGGGAACTGACAGAGGGAACTAACTAACTAACTAACCCATTATGTTAAGAAAAAACAGAACCTCGTTGAATGCCAAGGTAAGAGGTTTTACAGCACCTAGATGTAAACTTGAGAAGACGAGATAACGAAGATTTACAGCAAAAGGGGGGAACCAGTCTGATTTCAATCGACTTGGCAGCTTGGGTTCCAGTCCACTCAACATAATGAGCCAAAGGTAAAGAGGTCACTGTGACGAGGCTGAAGGAGCCTTCATCCAAAGACCCCTCCTCAAGACCACCAGATGGCACTGCGCAGGTGCAACAGGGAGGGGTCAAGGAGCAGACTATGGAAATGATCACCTGCGACTCATTTTAAGAAGAAGCGGGAAAGGTTATGAATATGTAGAGGCGTTCCTGGGGTCATTATGAATACGTAACACCTTACTGTATTTAAACACACCTCATATTGTTACAAGTTGCGCATGAACGGTGGAACGATCCCCCTTCCGCCCGACGTCGAAATGAACATACCTGCTTTATAACCTTGTGAGTTGGGAAGTTTTATGACTTTACAGGTTGTAAAGATGTTTCCGCTCACCATCACGGCCAGAGAGTCCTGCAGCCCCGGCGCAGCTCTGAAGCGAGAAACAACAGATGTAAAAGGCAACCCCAGCTCCTGCAGCATCCTTTTCTTACTCCTGCAGTATCCTTTTCTTACTCCTGCAGTGATTACCGCCCCTTAAGGGGTGGGGAGGAGGAGGAGATCCCTTTGGTACCTGCAGTCTGCTGGTTCACTGCTGGGGCACAGTGCTAGGGGCGGGAAATATGAAAATAAACCGGAGCAGCAGCGCTCCTGGGGCGGGGGGTGTTCCCTGCAGAGCATCCCCCCGGGAGCCGGGCCTTGGCTCAGCCCGACCCAAACCCGCCCCACGCCCACCCGGCGGAACCTCAGGAACCAGGGGACAAGTGACCCCACGATGGGGGTGGCCGGGCAGAGAACGGGTTCCCTCTGGCTGGGAAAGGGAGGGTTGAGCTGAGGGGGAACGGGAGGTTTGGAAAACGGGAAGGCGGTTCCCTGGCAGGCTGCGAGGCTGCAGGGGGGGTCCCGTCCCCTCACCCAGCCACGCGAGCTCCGCCAGGGGCTGCAGCGCCGCTCCCCGCGGCCGCCGTCCTGTCCGCGCGAGAGACCGCCCCGCCGCCATCTCTAGTGAGGGCACAGAGGCCGCACTCTCCCCGCCCCGCCACAGACACCTCATCAGCCACCGCCCGAACGGCGCCGGTACCCGAGGAGGAGGACTCGCAGGACGTTAACTCCCCCTCCTCGGCGGGGTGCGCCGCCCGCTTCCCAAGAGCGGCTCCCAGAGCGACCAGCTCCCCTCCTCCCCGGCGGCACGGGGCACGGCCTCAGTGCGGCGGCTTCACTGCCCGCGCTGAAGATGGCGGCGCGATGGAAGTGGGAAAGCATGAGGCGCTGCAGGCGTCAGGCCCGGCCCAGGAGCCCCCAGCCGCTCCTGCTCCCACGCATCCCCCCCGTTTGCTTTACATTTGTGTATCGTATATAAATGCAGAGACAAGGAGCAGCGGCACGGAGCAGGCTGCTGGGTACGAGGTGTTCCCTCAGCACACACACCCACACCCCCCCGTCCCGGGCTGGGCCGCTCCGCAGGAAAGGGAAGGTGAGGGAAAAACAAAAACTAAAGGCACAGAGGCGTCCTGGCTGAAGCCGAGCTGTGCTCATCTACCCTTTGAATGACAATTCCAAAGGCACATCCCCACTCACGAAAGCTGGCGGCTCCGCAGGGTCCCCAGCAGACACAACCACCGCCGGCGGGGCGGGGGGGGCTCTGCCCAGGGACCTCCCGCAGGGTCCGCAGTCTGAGGACAACGCTCCGCCCACAGCCCTGCACCGAAACCGCCGGAAGGTCCCACAGCCTCCTTGTCAAGCCCAAGGGAATCCGAGCTGGGCCCGTATACGGTCAGTGCTCCAGAAGCTTCTCTGCTCCCAGGCGTTTCACTAAACGAGGGCCCCGTCTGTCAGCCGAGGGCTGTGGGCGTGACCAGAGCGCCCATCAACTGGAAGTGCCGGGCGCTTTCCTGCAGCTGCAAAGTGCTGCGACATGGGGCTGTGGGCCCCCCGGGGCGGGGCGCGGAGCTGCTGCGTCCCCTCAGTTCTGGCTCCCCCGACCCAGAGCAAAGCGCTCCCCTGCTTCGGCTGCCGACAGTCAGCCCGGCTTCTTGCACAGCCCCCTGGTTACCCCCTCACCCCGTCCCCCCAGTTAGTCCCAGGGTGTGTTTCTGAAGCCCATGGACACCTCAGCCCCACCCGGGGTGCAGGGTGGGCCTCTGCTGGCTCTGCCCTGGTGCCCACCGGTTTGCTGCCAGTGCTCCCTCTGGGGGAGCCCTGGGTACCACCGGATCCACCTGGGCACCCCCAAAGTGCCTTTTTAGCGCTTATTTTTCTCCTGAAAAGCAAACACAGCGGGGCTTTCTGCCATCCTGCCCCAGGGACCCCCACTCAGACCGCACCGGCGCTTGGTTGCCCATCGCCATTTATTGCAGCCGCTGCCTGCTCAGCGCCCGGGGTGGTGGGACCGGGGCCGGGACCCCTGTCCTGCCCGGTTGTCAGGGAGTGATTCACTGCGGGGGGGCTGGATGGGCGGCAGCAGACTCGGTGCCAGGGTGAAGCGCCTGGGAGACGGGACTGGTTGGTGCAGCAGCATGGCCGAGAGCAGCGAGGAGGGGGTGCCTGGGGGCGAGGGGCAGGGTCAGCCACAGACACCCACAAACAGGGTCCTTTCCCCACCCTGAAGAACGCAGGCTGTTGTCCCACACTGCCAGCACCACCCCCCATGTCCCCTCAGCTCCCTCCAGCTACACCACGAGGAGCGGCTGCCCCACCAGCCCGTGCTGCCCCCACATCCCAGCCCAGACCCCAGACCCCCGTCCCGCCCTGCCCAGCTGCGGGCACAGACCCGTCCCCACAGACAGCAGGGTGTCCTCTGCCCCCCGGTGCCCTGACAGGGCCATACCTGGCCGGCTCCTCGAGGTCGTGGTGTCTGGGGTGGCCCTTGGTGTTGTGGGCAGCTGAGAGCCCCCCATCATGGAGAGCTGCTCGTCCTGCCGGTTCCCATCAGTGCCGTCCTGGCCCGAAAGCTGCATCGCGTCCTTCTGGGAAGGGGAGAGCATGTGACCCAAACACGGGGCCCCGTTCCGCATCCCCCAGCAACCCTCCCCCAGCCAGCTCTCCCTGAAGAAACTGAGGCACGGATGGATCCCCCCGCAGGCTCAGCATTCCCCTCCCCACCTCCGTCATCCCTACCTTGTTGGGGCTGCGGGCGCCGGATGGGGACGGCCGTGGGGTGCTGGGCAATTGGGGCTGGAAGCGCGAGGGCGTGAGGGTGTGTGGGCCCCCGCAGCTCCGCGGAACAGTGGGGTACCTGCACTCGCCCGTCCGCTCCCTGTGGGACAGGACACGGGGTGCTCAGTGCCCGGCAGGTGGCACCCCATGTGTCACTCGACGCCAGGGAGGGGTCGGGGGCAGTTACTCACGGTCCAGGCGCCAGCGTGTGGAGGGGCCGGTCGCAGGACAGGCAATGGAAACCAGGCAGCAGCTGCCTGGAGAGGGGAGAAAAGGGCTGGGGAGCTCCTGGGGGGCACAGCCCCACCTGCACACCGTCCCCTGCCACAAAAAGCCTCTGCACCCACCCCCCAAGATTGGTTCGGGAGGGCTCCTCCCACACGTGCCCCCTCATTGTGCCCCTTCCATCACTGGGAAGCTGCAGCTGGCAGGAGCACAAGGCACAGCCACTTGCTCAGCATCCCCAGGGGCGCTGCCCACACGGCTCCCACGCCAGGGTACCACAGCGGCACGAGCTGGGACAGCCAGCAGGAACAGGGCCGGCACTGCCAAAGGCACCGCTGTCCCCATCGCACTCACTTCCTAATCCCAGCGGCATCGTCACGCTCTGGCTGCAGCGCCTTCTGGAGCTGCCCGCTGAGGCTCTTCCACCGCTCCTCCTGCTGCTCCCGGAATGCCCCCAGCTCCCGGCAGTCCAGCTGTGGACGGGTGACACCCTCAGCCATCTACCCCAGGATGGGACATGGCGGTCCCCAGGGGGACAGCCCGGAGGGGGCACCCTCGCAAGGATGCTGCCTCAGGCTGCCAGGCCCCCAAGGTGCCAGTTCTGCGTGGAGGGGACGAGCCCTCACCTTGCAGTCCATCTGTCTCTGCAGCTCTTTCTGGAACCGGTGCCAGCCCTCCTCCTGGCCCGTCACCCGGCTCGTCACCTCCTCCATCGCCTTGTTCAGCCGCTCCTCGCACGCCTCAAACTGGCTGCGACTGACTTTGTCAGCCAGGGCGGCTTTGTCTGCTTTCTAGCAGCGGGGAAAGGCGTGAGAGCGGTGGGGACAGGATGCAGGGACAACGCGAGAGGGAGAAGTGGCTACGTGGCCCTGTTCACCCCATCACCCCCGTGGGGTTGCTCCCACCAGCCAAAGGCACTCGGGGTCACAGAGGGACCTGGCAAGGGACCCACAGCCGGGCTGGAAATCCTCCCTCCCCCTGGCTGGTTCTGCCAGCCGGCACCCAAGGGACAAGGGGCGTTTGTCACCCTGCCCGGGACACCCTTGGCTGGCACCAGGGCCCCTCGAGCCCCTACCTCATCGATTCCCAGCACCAGCAGCTGCTCCTTGTCTGCTTTCTGCTTCTTGAGCCTCTCCAGGGCCTGGGACAGAGCCTCCCAAGGCAGACAGCAGCCCGTGACGCCACGGCAGGGTCGGAGCTGCCCCCCGGCCAGCCGAGCACCCCCAGCCTCCCCTCCCCCCCCCATCAGAAACCTCCAGGAAAGGCATCGGGAAGCTGTGCAGGGCTGCGAGCAGGGTGGCAGGGGGACAGACCCCTTGGGGTCCCAGCCTCAGCTCTGCCTGCGGGTTACAGCCACCCACCTTGATGTCCTTCTGCTCCTGCTGGCCATCCTGCTGGAGGTTTGCAAGGGCCGAGCTGAACTTCTCATAGTCCTTTTGGAGCTGCATGATGCTGGCCTGGAGGCACTTGAGCTGCTCGTCCTGCTGCAGGGACTAAGAGGACAAGGAGGTGCTGAGCCAGGGGGTGGCTGCCCCGCGGGGACAGACCCAGGGTATTTTGGCTGGTGGCCGCGGGCTCTCAGTGCAAGCAGGACATTTCCTCCAAGGCTTTAACTCCCTTCCACGCTGCTGACTCCGACGAGCCAATTAGGGGGGCAGCGAGGGGCTCCCCCACGTTACAGCAAAGCAGAAATGTTGCTTTTTCCATGCGAGACACGGAACCTGATGTTAGCAATCAGGACACATAACCACTGACGTAGTTATATGCGGTGCTTTATTTCAGCGCTGGGAAACCAGGGGTTCGCACCCAAAGCTGGCTTCAAACAGCTGATTCAGACCATACCTTATTATACAAGTTAGTCACATACTGTCGAGGGTTAAGATTGTGGGGTGACAATCAAACCCTGGCAGATGCATTGTTAACCTCCTCTCCCCCCCACTTCCCCCTTTTGCCCCTCCCTCTCCCCCCTTCCCACTCCGGGCAGGCGATCAAGAGGGAAAGAAGGACAGAGAGAAGAGAGTTGGAAAAGTTAAAGATGTTTTACTAATGCTACTAATAAGAATAGAGAAAATAATACAAAATATACAAAACCAATCTTGTAAGTCTCAGCAACTGCAGAGCCAGCACCCAAAGTCCTGGATTAGACTCTGTAGCCAACCGGAGCTGGATTCAGTCTCTCACTGGCCTCAGTTCGCAGGGACGACCAGCAAGGTCCTCTCCTAATGTCGGCCATGAGGAAAAAAAAGGAAAAGGGGCGAGATCCTCGTGATCTCCCACTTTTATATGAAGTATTCACGTGAATGGAATGTTATTCACCATTGGTCAGTCTCTCGGTCATCAGTTTTCTCATTGCCCCTCTCGCGAGATGTCCATCCGTGCTTATCAATAAGTTTGCATTCCCTTGCTAGGTTTAACCAAAACATGTGTCCGGTTCTCCAGGAAAATGCAGCTGACATGAAGGCTTTAGCTGACAGGCAAATTCACTAAAAGAGAAACTTGTTTTTAACAAAACCAGGACATTCCACCCCTTATAATATGACATTCACTGAATACTTAAACCTTATCAATACAATCTATCAATACAATCTAATTAATCACTACTATATATATATATATATATATATATACATATGTACATATATACACAGGAGTAATTAATCAGTGGACCATCCTTTGAAAAGTTCATTAAGTTCATTTTGTCACCACAGTCTCCCAGGGCAGGAAAAATGGTCCAAGTGCATCTCATGACCCCTGTTGGTGGGTTAAGGACACCAACTTCCAAGAAGGTGTCGGGCGCCACTCGAAGAAGCCAGCGCTGGTTTCATCACCATTGTCTTGATCTGAAAGACACTTATTAAACATTGTTAGTGCGGCAATTCACATCGTACAGTTCAGCATTGCATATTTTCACCTAAAATCAAATCCCCTTGAGGTACACACCGAACTTCTCCATCCTTAAGCATCACCCACCAGGTGCTGCCAGGTCCCTGGGCAAAAACAATCCCGCGAATAGGTTTGCCTTTGCCTGAGGCAGGAGGAACCCAGACTGCCTTCCCTAACATATTTTTCATGTGTACTACAGGGACTTTATCTCCTTCCACAGTCCATAGAATTTCTGATTGGGCAGGCCCGGCTCGATTGGTTGATCCCCTGGTGTTGCCCAACCAAGTGGCTTTTGCTAAATGTGAATCCCAGTTTTTAAAGGTTCCACCACCCAGTGCCTTTAGTGTAGTTTTTAACAAACCATTGCACCTTTCAATTTTCCCAGAGGCTGGTGCATGATATGGAATATGATACACCCACTCAATACCATGTTCTTTGGCCCAATTGTCTATAATACTGGTTTTGAAATGAGTACCATAGTCTGATTCAATTCTTTCTGGCGTACCGTGCCGCCAAAGGACTTGCTTCTCAAGGCCCAAGATGGTATTTCGGGCTGTAGCATGAGGTACGGCAGATGTTTCCAACCATCCAGTGGTTGCTTCCACCATTGTAAGTACATAACGCTTACCTTGACGTGTCTGTGGAAGTGTGATATAATCAATCTGCCAAGCTTCTCCATACTTACACTTTAACCATCGCCCCCCATACCATACAGGCTTTAACCGTTTTGCTTGTTTGATTTCGGCGCAAGTTTCACATTCATGAATAACCTGTGAAATAGTGTCCATAGTTAAATCCACCCCTCGATCACGAGCCCGTTTGTATGTTGCATCTCTACCTTGATGCCCTGAAGCGTCATGGGCCCACCGAGCTAGGAAAAGTTCACCTTTATGTTGCCAGTCCAAGTCCACCTCAGCTGCTTTAATCTTAGCAGCTTGATCCGCTTGTTGGTTGTTTAGATGTTCCTCGGTGGCTCGACTTTTAGGCACATGAGCATCTACATGACGAACTTTCACAGGCAGGCTCTCTAGCCGCGCAGCAATGTCTTGCCACAGTGTGGCAGCCCAAATGGGTTTACCTCTGCGCTGCCAGTTGCTCAGCACCAGCAGTCGAGGTGCAGGAGGAGCTGTGCTTCAGTGCCGATCACTTCTGAAGCAGCTCGAACTCCTTCATATGCTGCTAGTATCTCCTTTTCAGTTGGAGTATAGTTGGTCTCAGATCCTTTGTATCCTCGACTCCAAAAACCTAAGGGTCGACCTCGGGTTTCTCCTGGTGCTTTCTGCCAGAGGCTCCAGGTAAGTCCATTATTATCGGCTGCGTTGTAGAGCACATTTTTAACACCTAGTCCAGTTCGGACTGGTCCAAGGGCCTCCGCATGAATTATCTCACGCTTAATTTGTTCAAAGGCTTGTCGTTGTTCAGGGCCCCACTCAAATTGGTTCCTTTTACGAGTCACTCGATAGAGAGGGCTCACAATGTGGCTGTAGTCAGGAATGTGCATTCTCCAAAAACCTACAACGCCTAAGAAAGTCTGTGTCTCCTTTTTATTAGTAGGTGGAGACATTGCTGCAATTTTGTTGATCACATCCATCGGGATCTGACGACGGCCATCTTGCCATTTTATTCCTAAAAACTGGATCTCTCGTGAAGGTCCCTTGACCTTGCTCCGTTTTATGGCAAAACCAGCATCCAAAAGAATATGAATTATTCTCTCACCTTTCTCGAAGACTTCTTTCGCTGTGTCGCCCCATACGATGATGTCACCAATATATTGCAAGTGTTCTGGAGCTTCACCTTGCTCCAGCGTGGTCTGGATCAGTCCATGGCAGATGGTAGGGCTGTGTTTCCACCCCTGGGGCAAGTGATTCCATGTATACTGGATGCCCCTCCAGGTGAAAGCAAACTGTGGCCTGCACTCTGCTGCTACAGGAATAGAGAAAAATGCATGAGCAATGTCAGTTGTAGCATCGCACTTCACTGCCTTTGACTCCAGTTCAAATTGCAGTTCTAGCATGTCAGGCACAGCAGCACTCAGTGGTGGTGTAACTTCATTCAGGCCACGATAGCCTACAGTTAGTCTCCACTCGTCATTAGACTTACGCACTGGCCAGATTGGGCTGTTAAAACGTGAGCGAGTCTTACTGATCACACCCTGGCTTTCCAATTGACGAATCAGCTTCTGGATAGGAATCCAAGAGTCTCGATTGGTGTGATATTGCTGGCGATGCACCGTCGTGGTAGCAATTGGCACCTGCTGATCATCAACCATCAGCAGTCCTACAACAGAAGGGTCATCTGAAAGACCAGGCAAATCAGACAGCTGTTCAATTTTCTCAGTGTCCACAGCTGCTATACCAAATGCCCACCTATACCCTTTTGGGTCCTTAAAATACCCTCTCCTGAGGTGGTCTATACCAAGGATGCACGGAGCATCTGGACCAGTCACAATGGGATGCTTTTGCCAGTCTTTTCCAGTTAGGCTCATTTCAGCCTCTGCAACAGTCAGTTCCTGGGATCCCCCAGTCACTCCAACAATATTGATGGATTGCGTTCCTTTATAATTAGAAGGAATTATTGTGCACTGAGCACCAGTGTCCACTAAAGCTTTGTACTCCTGGGGTTGTGTTGTACCAGGCCATTGTATTTGTACAGTCCAATAAACTCTGTTATCCCTTTCCTCCACCTGGTTGGAGGCAGGGCACCTCTAATTCCTGTTTTGCACAGTCTCTGGGTGTGAATTAGAGGTTCCTTCAAGAGCATCAGAATCTCTTCTGCTCCTTTTGTAAACTGGAGCAACCACCTTCCTAGGAGTTTTTCCTTTTATCTCACGTACTCGTTCTTGAAGTTCTGAGGTAGGCCTTCCATGCCACTTATTCATGTTTTCTCCCTGCTCATGTAGGAAGAACCACAGTGAACCTCTTCTTGTGGGCTGCCTCTGCCCTCTCTCTCGAGATTGGAAACGCCTTCTCCTAACAGCTGAAACATAGGTTTGTGCAGGTCGTGAACGGTACGAGTCTTCTCTGAGCTCTTTGATTTCTTGCAACAGCTTTTCAAACCGGTCATCAGATTTTTCACACAGTTTCTCCACAGTGGAGACACAAGCCCGTAGAGAACCAGCAAGGCTGTCCTCAAAGTACCGGAGCTGCTCAATCACTTCATTAATTTCTTGTATACCTCTAGCTGAGCAGACCATTCCTGCCAATGACTTAGCATATGCAGGTGGTGCACTTTGTACAAATCTGCACCACATAGATTTTGTACAATTGATTCTATCTGGGTCTGTCCCCTCTTGGCTGTTTGGTCCTAGATAGATGATCTCTCGCACAGCTAATTCTCTCAGGAATTGGATACCTCTCTCCATAGTATTCCATTTCCCTAACTTGGATATACAATCTTCCTTGTAGGGAAATCTGACTTTCATAGCTGCCAGGAGTCGGGTCCAGAGAGTAGCGGCATTAGACTCTCTTGAAATTGCCCTATCAATGGTGGAATCTTTTGACAGAGATCCCAGTTGCCTGGCTTCATCACCTTCTAATTCAATTGTTTCTGCCCCATTGTCCCAGCATCGCAGCAGCCAGGTTAAAATATTCTCGCCTTCATGACGACTGAAGTCTTTTCGCAGATCTCTCAGCTCACCTGGAGAAAAGGACCGAGTGGTGGTCACTTCATCTCCACCCTGTCCTGATGATGCCTCTTGGGTTGATGTTGGCCCTGTGCCATCACCTGCTGCACGGGTAGTCTTTCTAGTGACTTTCTTACAACCAGCAACTGATGCTGATATGGGTTCACCATCATTTGATTCATTTTCAGAGTCTGAATGACTGTCACAGTGATTGCTGTGGTTACAGCAGCAACAGTGCCCAGTGTGTGAAGGCGGGGGCTCTGCCTTGTTAGCCTTTGAGGCTGGAGAAGTAACGTTATCTGCAGCGACCTTGGCAGAGGAGCTCTGCGGAGGAGCTGTAGCTTCAGCCTGTGAAGCCGCGGTTGGGGGGGCAGTGGCTGCAGCAGCAGCTTTGGCTGTTTTGCCTTTTCTTGAGCGGCTAGGAGTGCTTTTTGCGAAAGCTTCCGAAGACGCACTGCAAATCTCAGGACTAAAAAGAGACGCAAACCTCCTATTGAACCTCATTTCTCTTAACAGTAACACAAACTGACACACATTCAGCAAACCAGATAACACCATCACAGTTCTACAAAGCTCCAAGGATATTCAAAGTTCTCTAAAACATTTGCAAACTGTCCTAGCGAAAACACAAAAGTATTGTTAGTCAGCCTTTCTAAAGATTCGCTTGACCAATTAGCAAATATAGAGCCATTCTGCTCTTTAATCTCTCCTGGAGGTTTTTCAAGGTAAAGCAGAAGCGAGTAGAAATTCGTTAGCGGCTGCAGTATAATGAAATAAACCAGTGCCATACCACACAGTATCATCATGAACGCTGTCCAGTTTCTTGTTGTTATATAATGAATACTTCGATTCAGAAAGAAACACCAACACAGATATGGGATCAGCGAGCACAATGTAGAAAATAACTGATGCAACTTTTGCCATAACATCTTTAAATCGATGTAATTCACTTTGCCTTAATACCACTAAATAATATCCAAAGCAAACAGACGCGTGAGTATCACAACTCTATGAGTTGTCACTGTGCCAAGAAAATTGAAAGGTACGTCAGAGCAGTAGAAAAGCCAAAAATCTCCAAATTTACCCCTTTCTCTTGCCCCACGTTGGGTGCCAATTATCTGTCGAGGGTTAGGATTGCGGGGTGACAATCAAACCCTGGCAGATGTATTGTTAACCTCCTCTCCCCCCCACTTCCCCCTTTTTCCCCTCCCTCTCCCCCCTTCCTACTCAGGACAGGTGATCGGGAGGGAAAGAAGGACAGAGAGAAGAGAGTTGGAAAAGTTAAAGATGTTTTACTAATGCTACTAATAAGAATAGAGAAAATAATACAAAATATACAAAACCAATCTTGTAAGTCTCAGCAACTGCAGAGCCAGCACCCAAAGTCCTGGATTAGACTCTGTAGCCAACCGGAGCTGGATTCAGTCTCTCACTAGGCCTCAGTTCGCAGGGACGACCAGCAAGGTCCTCTCCTAATGTCAGCCATGAGGAAAAAGGGAAAAAGGGCAAAAAGGGAAAAAAGGGGCCGAGATCCTCGTGATCTCCCACTTTTATATGAAGTATTCACGTGAATGGAATGTTATACACCATTGGTCAGTCTCTCGATCATCAGTTTCTCGTTGCCCCTCTCGCGAGATGTCCATCTGTGCTTATCAATAAGTTTGCATTCCATTGCTAGGTTTAACCAAAACATGTGTTGGGTTCTCCAGGAAAATGCAGCTAATATGAAGGCTTTAGCTGACAAGCAAAAATTCACTAAAAGAGAAACTTGTTTTTTAACAAAACCAGGACAAGGAGGAACTTGGTGATGCAGGACGATCTCTATCAGCACATGTGGTGTTTTCCTCTGTTGAAGATGGATTCAGTCTCTTGGCCCTCTGAAAGATAAGTGGAGGCTGGGGGGCTGGGAAGGGGTTGGGAACTGCAGGGAGCGGGGTTCTCTTTGGGGCAAGGGTGATCCAGGAACAGTCCCTTTTGGGCAGGCGAAGGGTCCAGGGAACTTCACAGTGCGATGCCAGCGTGTCCCGGGCAGGGCAGCTCCAGCCTAGTGTCAGCGTTGTATTGCAGGTCGGGAGGCTTGCATTGTGCCTGTCAGACGGTCCCGGGGTCTCGTCGCGCTTGAGGGACCCGACAAGCATCCCAGGCGCCATGCCGGGATCCGGAACGCCGGTGCCAGTTGGCGTAGCGCCAATCGGGTCCTGGTTTTCTTGTATCAGCAACTGAAAGCGTGGATGGTTTTTGCATTTTGGATGTTTCTGCGCAGTTGTGTTTTATGGTGTAGTTCTGGGCTGCATCGGCAGCTGTGCTCTCTACCCCTCCAGTCTAAGGGACTGGCACTTCTTCCCAGCATCTTGAAGTTTTTAAGTAGCGCCACCGTCTCCTCTGTGTGTGTGTGCGCCAGTGCTGCCGTCTCCTCTGTGTGTGTGTGCGCCAGTGCCGCCGTCTCCTCTGTGTGTGTGTACGCCAGTGCCGCCGTCTCCTCTGTGTGTGTGTGCGCCAGTGCCACCGTCTCCTCTGTGTGTGTGCGCGCCAGTGCCGCCGTCTCCTCTGTGTGTGTGTGCGCCAGTGCCGCCGTCTCCTCTGTGCGTGTGTGCGCCAGTGCCGCTGTCTTATAAGGGGCCGTGACGTAGAGAGTACTGCATGCTGCTCCATGCTACTTCTCCTCCGGTGCAAATGCTTCACAGTCGCCCGAGGAAAGACGCTTAGCAATCGATCTCCAAGAGAAACGAAACACATGATGCCATAAGGCGAAAGAATAGCAGGGCATCTCTTCACAAGCTTGTCGCTGATCTATAGCTGAGGGCAAACACTTGTGTGCTTGTGGGAGAGCCTGTGTCTTTCCTGGAAGCGTTTGGGAGTTTTGCTCAGACGCGTGTTTCCTCAAGTTCAAGAATCAAGATCTAGGATACCTGCAGACAGGTGCCTGTTTGTGTGGAGACAGTCTGCCTGAAACTCTGTGTTCCTTAGCGCCCGCTCTTTCTCCCCGTCGCTCCACACGCCTGGGAGTCCCTTTCTTTCTCTCCACAAGCACGTGTGTTGACTTCGTCGCACACGTGCATCTGCACAAGCGTTGAACTCAGCGGATGGAGTGTCTCTTGACACTTGCTGTGCATTGGCTGTGTCTGCCTGCTCCAGTGAAGAGAGAAACGGGAAATCATCTTGGTAGAGGCAACAAAGCAAAAGCGAGGCAGGATTGACATCTGCTCAACAGAGACGGAATCCCCGCGCTGACACAGTTCACAGTTACACGAGAAGAAATCTGAGCGGTACATGGACCGGAGACGTGTTTCCAAAGAGGTCGTTTAGTAAGTGAACAGCAGTGTGCGCGACTTTCAGGAGTGTGCCAGAATCACCAGAGCCTCTGTTCAAAAGCTGCTGCCTCTGTGACTGCAGTGAGGCACGTTCCCATGTCTGCGAGTGTATAGACGGCTCTTTCGTGTTCACTCCGAGGGAAACGGTCCGCTATTGCTTCTGTGCGTACAGATGCGATTCCCTTGTCTCTTGCGAACACAGGGAACTAGGTCCATCCAAATCTACAGGGTAAGGACGCGTCTGCATATGTTTTGGTGAACAATCGAGTGTGCGTGTTCTGACAGCTGCCTCTATGCAGACGTCTCCACAGAGCCACTTCTGAATGCCCCGCAACCCAGCACTGAATGGATGCACTAACAAGTGGACCGGTGTGAGCAACCACATATGAAGAAGGACGTCTTTCATCTCACAGAAGCACGAACGTATTGGCGTTCAACCACATGGCAGAAACAAGGTGTGAACAGATGAGATGCTGCTATTTTCTCCGTTCGGCATGCTTCGTTGTAGCTCTCTTACCGGTCGCAAGAGCAACAGCTGACATAGAACCTTTGTCACAATGCCCGCTACCGTGGTGAGAATGTGGGCACTCTGTGTGCGTGACAGGGACACAGCAGGACTTGGTGTCAGCTCAGCAATTTCTCAGTTCCCCAAAGAAGCTGAATTCTGCAAATTGCTGCTGTTGCTCTTGAAATGATGTCATCAGGTGGGTGTTTTGGTGTAATACACTGAAAACCAGAGCAGAAATGCTGAAATATTCCCATGGTATGCATGGTCTTAGGAGCAAAGCACCGTGACTCAGCCTAAGTAGATCTGCCGCTTATTCTTTTGTACTGCTAGCAGATTGTGGAAGTAGAGTGTAAAAAACATCCTTATGGAGAGATCTTTGCATTTTAGGCTTAGTCTAAGTGTCTCAAGTAGCCGGGGTTTTTGATTGGGCCTAATCCATCAGGTCTGATGCCGTTCCTCCTCGTCTCCAGATGAATGTGGTAGAAAATATAAAGCAAGGAAATGTCCTTTGGCCTAGCCTTGCCTTGCCTTATTTCCTTCTCATCCTGTTCTCTGCCCCAGCCTCTCTCACTAAGCCCTCGTCTGGCTGCATGTCTCTTCTTTCCTCTGTCCTTTTCTCAAGCTCTCCTGCTTCCTGGCTTTTGTCTTTCCATTCCTCCATTTCAGTCCTGCAGCCCGGCACTAGATTTTCCTCTTCCCTCCCTTTGGCTTGCTCCCTTCGCTTTCTCCCTTTGTTCCATATCCTTCTTTCCGACTTGTCTCTTGGAGACTTTTGGCCACACTGGACCCAAGTCTGGGGATGTTTTGGAAACTTTTCAGAGGCCTCGCTGCTGACAGGGGAGACAGCAGGCAGTGACAGGCCCGGGGCTGACAGGCTCCCCCTCCCCTAGGGGGCGCTCGGCTGCCACACCCAGCTGACATAGAACCTTTGTCACAATGCCCGCTACCGTGGTGAGGCTGCGGGCACTCTGCGGGTGACAGGGACCCAGCAGGACTTGGTGTCAGCTCAGCAATTTCTCAGTTCCCCAAAGAAGCTGAATTCTGCAAATCGCTGGTGTTGCTCTTGAAATTATGTCATCAGGTGGGTGGTTTTATAAGACTCCAGTCCGGACAGTGTTACGCGGGAAAGGCTTATCTCGCAGAGGCAAAAGGATGCTGGGGCAGGAATTAGCTGGGCTCATTTGGAGAGCTTTAAACTAGGTTCGAAGGGGGATGGGGTTGTACTTGGGCTTGCCCCAGTGGGGCAGCATTCTAAAACAGATGAGGACCTTGTGGCCTCCTGTGCCCCTAGGGAGAAATTGGTGTGCTCTGCTCCCTCCCTGAAATGCCTGTACACCAATGCGCGCAGCATGGGGAATAAGCAGGAGGAGTTAGAATCCTATGTTCGGTCGGGAGATTATGATCTGTTGGCAATTACAGAAACACGGTGGGACAGTTCACATGACTGGAATGTGGTCATGGATGGCTACGCCCTTTTCAGGAAAGACAGGCCAGCCAGGCGTGGTGGTGGAGTTGTTCTCTATGTGAGAGAGCAACTGCAATGTACTAAATTCTGCCCAGGAGCGGATGAGGAACGAGTTGAGAGTGTATGGGTCAGGATCAAGGGACAGGCTGGCAGGGGTGATACTGTTGTAGGTGTCTATTACAGGCCACCAGATCAGACTGAGGAAGTTGATGAGGCCTTCTATGCGCAGCTGAGAGTGGCCTCACAGTCACAGGCCCTGGTTGTTGTGGGTGATTTTAACTTCCCTGATGTTTGCTGGAAGGACCATTCAGCCAGTCAGCCACAGTCCAGGAGGTTCCTCCAGTGCATTGATGATAACTTCCTCATGCAGATGGTGGAGGAGCCCACCGGGAGAGGTACACTGCTGGATCTCATCCTCACTAACAAAGAGGGTCTGGTCGAAGCAGTAAAGGTCGAGGGCTGCCTGGGTTGCAGTGACCACGAGATGGTGGAGTTCAGCATCTCGTGTGGCAGGAACAGAATAGCAAGTAGAATTGCAACCCTGGACTTTGGCAGGGCTAATTTCGGCCTTTTCAAGCAATTGCTGGGGGAAATCCCATGGGCAGGACTGCTTGAAGGAAAAGGGGCCCAAGAGAGCTGGATTGCATTCAGAGATTGCTTCTTCCATGCTCAGGATCAGAGCATCCCCACACGCAGGAAGTCAAGGAAGGGAGCCAGAAGGCCTGCGTGGTTGAATAGGGATCTGTTGGGTAAGCTCAAGCAGAAGAGGCGAGTTTACAGGTCATGGAAGCAGGGACTGGCCACTTGGGAGGAATATAAGGCTGCTGTTAGAGGATGCAAGAAGGCAGCTAGGGTAGCCAAGGCCTCCTTAGAATTACAGCTGGCGAGAGGGGTCAAGGACAGCAAGAAGAACTTTTTCAAATACATAGCAGATAAAACTAATACCAGAGGCAATGTAGGCCCACTGATGAATGAGGTGGGTGACCTGGTGGCAGAAGACACAGAGAAGGCAGAATTGCTGAATGCCGCCTTTGTCTCTGTCTACTCCGCTGGAGGCTGTCCTGGGGAACCCTGTACCCCTGAGACCCCGGATGAAGCCAGATTAATGGAGGAGTTTGCTTTAGTTGATGAGGACTGGGTTAGGGAACAATTAAGTAGTCTGGACGTCCATAAATCCATGGGTCCAGATGGAATGCATCCGCGGGTGCTGAGGGAGCTGGCTGAAGTCATTGCTAGACCGCTATCCATCATTTTTGCCAAGTCTTGGGAAACAGGAGAGGTGCCCGAGGATTGGAGGAAAGCAAATGTCACTCCAGTCTTTAAAAAGGGCAAGAAGGAGGACCCGGGTAATTATAGACCGGTCAGCCTCACCTCTGTCCCTGGGAAAGTAATGGAACAGCTTATCCTTGGTGCCATCTCAAGGCACATCAGGGATAAGAGGGTCATTAGGGGCAGTCAGCATGGCTTTACCAAGCGTAAGTCATGCTTGACCAACCTCATAGCCTTTTATGAGAATGTAACAAGGTGGATGGATGATGGCAGAGCGGTGGATGTGGTCTACCTTGACTTCAGTAAAGCCTTTGACACAGTCCCTCACAGCATCCTCACAGCTAAATTGAGGAGGTGTGGTCTCGACAATAGAGTAGTGAGGTGGGTTGCAAACTGGCTTAAAGAGAGAAGCCAGAGAGTGGTGGTCAATGGTGCGGAGTCCAGTTGGAGGCCAGTATCTAGTGGAGTGCCTCAGGGGTCAGTACTGGGGCCAATATTATTCAATATATTCATTAATGATTTAGACGAGGGAATTGAGTGTACTATTGGCAAGTTTGCTGATGACACTAAGCTGGGAGGAGTGGCTGACACGCCAGAAGGCTGTGCCGCCATCCAGCGGGACCTGGACAGGCTGGAGAGTTGGGCGGGGGATAACCTGATGGAATTTAACAAGGGAAAGTGTAGAGTCCTGCATCTGGGCAGGAACAATCCCAAGTTCCAGTATAGGTTGGGGCATGACCTATTAGAGAGCAGTGTAGGGGAAAGGGACCTGGGGGTCCTGGTGGACAACAGGATGACCATGAGCCAGCACTGTGCCCTTGTGGCCAGGAAGGCCAATGGCATCCTTGGGTGTATTACAAGGGGGGTGGTCAGTAGATCGAGAGAGGTCCTCCTTCCCCTCTACTCCGCCCTGGTGAGACCCCATCTGGAATATTGTGTCCAGTTCTGGGCCCCTCAGTTCAAGAAGGACAGGGAACTGCTGGAGAGGGTCCAGCGTAGGGCAACAAAGATGATTAAGGGAGTGGAGCATCTCCCTTATGAAGAAAGGCTGAGGGAGCTGGGGGTCTTTAGTTTGCAGAAGAGGAGACTGAGGGGTGACCTTATTAATGTTTATAAATATATAAAGGGTGAGTGCCACGAGGACGGAGTCAGGCTCTTCTCAGTGGCAAACAATGATAGGACAAGGGGCAATGGGATCAAGCTGGAACACAAGAGGTTCCACTTAAATTTGAGAAAGAACTTCTCAGTGAGGGTAACAGAGGACTGGAACAGGCTACCCGGGGAGGTTGTGGAGTCTTCTTCCCTGGAGACATTCAAAGCCCGCCTGGACACATTCCTGTGAGACCTCACCTAGGCGTTCCTGCTCCAGCAGGGGGATTGGACTAGATGATCTTTTGAGGTCCTTTCCAATCCCAAACATACTGCGATACTGTGATACTGTGATACTGTGTGTTTTGGTGTAATATACTGAAAACAAGAGCAGAAATGCTGAAATATTCCCATGGTATGCATGGTCTTAGGAGCAAAGCACCGTGACTCAGCCTAAGTAGATCTGCCGCTTATTCTTTTGTACTGCCAGCAGATTGTGGAAGTAGAGTACAAAAACCATCCTTACGGAGAGATCTTTGCCTTTTAGGCTTAGTCTAAGTGTCTCAAGTAGCCGGGGTTTTTGATTGGGCCTAATCCATCAGGTCTGATGGCGTTCCTCCTCGTCTCCAGATGAATGTGGTAGAAAATATAAAGCAAGGAAATGTCCTTTGGCCTAGCCTTGCCTTGCCTTATTTCCTTCTCATCCTGTTCTCTGTCCCAGCCTCTCTCACTAAGCCCTTGTCTGGCTGCATGTCTCTTCTTTCCTCTCTCCTTTTCTCAAGCTCTCCTGCTTCCTGGCTTTTGTCTTTCCATTCCTCCATTTCAGTCCTGCAGCCCGTCACTAGATTTTCCTCTTCCCTCCCTTTGGCTTGCTCCCTTCGCTTTCTCCCTTTGTTCCATATCCTTCTTTCCGACTTGTCTCTTGGAGACTTTTGGCCACGCTGGACCCAAGTCTAAGGATGTTTTCGAAACTTTTCAGAGGCCTCGCTGCTGACAGGGGGGACAGCAGGCAGTGACAGGCCCGGGGCTGACAGGCTCCCCCTCCCCTAGGGGGCGCTCGGCTGCCACACCCAGCTGACATAGAACCTTTGTCACAATGCCCGCTACCGTGGTGAGGATGCGGTCACTCTGCGGGTGACAGGGACACAGCAGGACTTGGTGTCAGCTCAGCAATTTCTCAGTTCCCCAAAGAAGCTGAATTCTGCAAATCGCTGGTGTTGCTCTTGAAATGATGTCATCAGGTGAGTGTTTTGGTGTAATACACTGAAAACCAGAGCAGAAATGCTGAAATATTCCCATGGTATGCATGGTCTTAGGAGCAAAGCACCGTGACTCAGCCTAAGTAGATCTGCCGCTTATTCTTTTGTACTGCCAGCAGATTGTGGAAGTAGAGTGTAAAAACCATCTTTATGGAGAGATCTTTGCATTTTAGGCTTAGTCTAAGTGTCTCAAGTAGCCGGGGTTTTTGATGGGCCTAATCCATCAGGTCTGATGGCGTTCCTCCTCGTCTCCAGATGAATGTGGTAGAAAATATAAAGCAAGGAAATGTCCTTTGGCCTAGCCTTGCCTTGCCTTATTTCCTTCTCATCCTGTTCTCTGTCCCAGCCTCTCTCACTAAGCCCTCGTCTGGCTGCATGTCTCTTATTTCCTCTCTCCTTTTCTCAAGCTCTCCTGCTTCCTGGCTTTTGTCTTTCCATTCCTCCATTTCAGTCCTGCAGCCCGGCACTAGATTTTCCTCTTCCCTCCCTTTGGCTTGCTCCCTTCGCTTTCTCCCTTTGTTCCATATCCTTCTTTCCGACTTGTCTCTTGGAGACTTTTGGCCACGCTGGACCCAAGTCTGGGGATGTTTTGGAAACTTTTCAGAGGCCTCGCTGCTGACAGGGGGGACAGCAGGCAGTGACAGGCCCGGGGCTGACAGGCTCCCCCTCCCCTAGGGGGCACTCGGCTGCCACACCCAGCTGACATAGAACCTCTGTCACAATGCCCGCTACCGTGGTGAGGATGTGGGCACTCTGCGGGTGACAGGGACACAGCAGGACTTGGTGTCAGCTCAGCAATTTCTCAGTTCCCCAAAGAAGCTGAATTCTGCAAATCGCTGGTGTTGCTCTTGAAATGATGTCATCAGGTGGGTGTTTTGGTGTAATACACTGAAAACCAGAGCAGAAATGCTGAAATATTCCCATGGTATGCATGGTCTTAGGAGCAAAGCACCGTGACTCAGCCTAAGTAGATCTGCCGCTTATTCTTTTGTACTGCCAGCAGATTGTGGAAGTAGAGTGTAAAAACCATCCTTATGGAGAGATCTTTGCATTTTAGGCTTAGTCTAAGTGTCTCAAGTAGCCGGGGTTTTTGATTGGGCCTAATCCATCAGGTCTGATGGCGTTCCTCCTCGTCTCCAGATGAATGTGGTAGAAAATATAAAGCAAGGAAATGTCCTTTGGCCTAGCCTTGCCTTGCCTTATTTCCTTCTCATCCTGTTCTCTGTGCCAGCCTCTCTCACTAACCCCTCGTCTGGCTGCATGTCTCTTCTTTCCTCTCTCCTTTTCTCAAACTCTCCTGCTTCCTGGCTTTTGTCTTTCCATTCCTCCATTTCAGTCCTGCAGCCCGGCACTAGATTTTCCTCTTCCCTCCCTTTGGCTTGCTCCCTTCGCTTTCTCCCTTTGTTCCATATCCTTCTTTCCGACTTGTCTCTTGGAGACTTTTGGCCACGCTGGACCCAAGTCTGGGGATGTTTTGGAAACTTTTCAGAGGCCTCGCTGCTGACAGGGGGGACAGCAGGCAGTGACAGGCCCGGGGCTGACAGGCTCCCCCTCCCCTAGGGGGCGCTCGGCTGCCACACCCAGCTGACATAGAACCTCTGTCACAATGCCCGCTACCGTGGTGAGGCTGCGGGCACTCTGCGGGTGACAGGGACACAGCAGGACTTGGTGTCAGCTCAGCAATTTCTCAGTTCCCCAAAGAAGCTGAATTCTGCAAATCGCTGGTGTTGCTCTTGAAATGATGTCATCAGGTGGGTGTTTTGGTGTAATACACTGAAAACCAGAGCAGAAATGCTGAAATATTCCCATGGTATGCATGGTCTTAGGAGCAAAGCACCGTGACTCAGCGTGAGTAGATCTGCCGCTTATTCTTTTGTACTGCCAGCAGATTGTCGAAGTAGAGTGTAAAAAACATCCTTATGGAGAGATCTTTGCATTTTAGGCTTAGTCTAAGTGTCTCAAGTAGCCGGGGTTTTTGATTGGGCCTAATCCATCAGGTCTGATGGCGTTCCTCCTCGTCTCCAGATGAATGTGGTAGAAAATATAAAGCAAGGAAATGTCCTTTGGCCTAGCCTTGCCTTGCCTTATTTCCTTCTCATCCTGTTCTCTGTCCCAGCCTCTCTCACTAAGCCCTCGTCTGGCTGCATGTCTCTTCTTTCCTCTCTCCTTTTCTCAAGCTCTCCTGCTTCCTGGCTTTTGTCTTTCCATTCCTCCATTTCAGTCCTGCAGCCCGGCACTAGATTTTCCTCTTCCCTCCCTTTGGCTTGCTCCCTTCGCTTTCTCCCTTTGTTCCATATCCTTCTTTCCGACTTGTCTCTTGGAGACTTTTGGCCACGCTGGACCCAAGTCTGGGGATGTTTTGGAAACTTTTCAGAGGCCTCGCTGCTGACAGGGGGGACAGCAGGCAGTGACAGGCCCGGGGCTGACAGGCTCCCCCTCCCCTAGGGGGCGCTCGGCTGCCACACCCAGCTGACATAGAACCTTTGTCACAATGCCCGCTACCGTGGTGAGGATGCGGGCACTCTGCGGGTGACAGGGACACAGCAGGACTTGGTGTCAGGTCAGCAATTTCTCAGTTCCCCAAAGAAGCTGAATTCTGCAAATCGCTGGTGTTGCTCTTGAAATGATGTCATCAGGTGGGTGTTTTGGTGTAATACACTGAAAACCAGAGCAGAAATGCTGAAATATTCCCATGGTATGCATGGTCTTAGGAGCAAAGCACCGTGACTCAGCCTAAGTAGATCTGCCGCTTATTCTTTTGTACTGCCAGCAGATTGTGGAAGTAGAGTGTAAAAACCATCCTTATTGAGAGATCTTTGCATTTTAGGCTTAGTCTAAGTGTCTCAAGTAGCCGGGGTTTTTGATTGGGCCTAATCCATCAGGTCTGATGGCGTTCCTCCTGGTCTCCAGATGAATGTGGTAGAAAATATAAAGCAAGGAAATGTCCTTTGGCCTAGCCTTACCTTGCCTTATTTCCTTCTCATCCTGTTCTCTGTGCCAGCCTCTCTCACTAACCCCTCGTCTGGCTGCATGTCTCTTCTTTCCTCTCTCCTTTTCTCAAAGTCTCCTGCTCCCTGGCTTTTGTCTTTCCATTCCTCCATTTCAGTCCTGCAGCCCGGCACTAGATTTTCCTCTTCCCTCCCTTTGGCTTGCTCCCTTCGCTTTCTCCCTTTGTTCCATATCCTTCTTTCTGACTTGTCTCTTGGAGACTTTTGGCCACGCTGGACCCAAGTCTGGGGATGTTTTGGAAACTTTTCAGAGGCCTCGCTGCTGACAGGGGGGACAGCAGGCAGTGACAGGCCCGGGGCTGACAGGCTCCCCCTCCCCTAGGGGGCGCTCGGCTGCCACACCCAGCTGACATAGAACCTCTGTCACAATGCCCGCTACCGTGGTGAGGATGCGGGCACTCTGCGGGTGACAGGGACACAGCAGGACTTGGTGTCAGCTCAGCAATTTCTCAGTTCCCCAAAGAAGCTGAATTCTGCAAATCGCTGGTGTTGCTCTTGAAATGATGTCATCAGGTGGGTGTTTTGGTGTAATACACTGAAAACCAGAGCAGAAATGCTGAAATATTCCCATGGTATGCATGGTCTTAGGAGCAAAGCACCGTGACTCAGCCTAAGTAGATCTGCCGCTTATTCTTTTGTACTGCCAGCAGATTGTGGAA
This sequence comes from Patagioenas fasciata, assembly GCF_037038585.1. NCBI lineage: Eukaryota > Metazoa > Chordata > Aves > Columbiformes > Columbidae > Patagioenas > Patagioenas fasciata. Next base: position 2,206,829 of record NC_092528.1, read on the forward strand.
GTAGAGTGTAAAAACCATCCTGATGGAGAGATCTTTGCATTTTAGGCTTAGTCTAAGTGTCTCAAGTAGCCGGGGTTTTTGATTGGGCCTAATCCATCAGGTCTGATGGCGTTCCTCCTCGTCTCCAGATGAATGTGGTAGAAAATATAAAGCAAGGAAACGTCCTTTGGCCTAGCCTTGCCTTGCCTTATTTCCTTCTCATCCTTTCTCTGTCCCAGCCTCTCTCACTAAGCCCTCGTCTGGCTGCATGTCTCTTCTTTCCTCTCTCCTTTTCTCAAGCTCTCCTGCTTCCTGGCTTTTGTCTTTCCATTCCTCCATTTCAGTCCTGCAGCCCGGCACTAGATTTTCCTCTTCCCTCCCTTTGGCTTGCTCCCTTCGCTTTCTCCCTTTGTTCCATATCCTTCTTTCCGACTTGTCTCTTGGAGACTTTTGGCCACGCTGGACCCAAGTCTGGGGATGTTTTGGAAACTTTTCAGAGGCCTCGCTGCTGACAGGGGGGACAGCAGGCAGTGACAGGCCCGGGGCTGACAGGCTCTTCCTCCCCTAGGGGGCGCTCGGCTGCCACACCCAGCTGACATAGGACCTTTGTCACAATGCCCGCTACCGTGGTGAGGATGCGGGCACTCTGCGGGTGACAGGGACACAGCAGGACTTGGTGTCAGCTCAGCAATTTCTCAGTTCCCCAAAGAAGCTGAATTCTGCAAATCGCTGGTGTTGCTCTTGAAATGATGTCATCAGGTGGGTGTTTTGGTGTAATACACTGAAAACCAGAGCAGAAATGCTGAAATATTCCCATGGTATGCATGGTCTTAGGAGCAAAGCACCGTGACTCAGCGTGAGTAGATCTGCCGCTTATTCTTTTGTACTGCCAGCAGATTGTGGAAGTAGAGTATAAAAACCATCCTTATGGAGAGATCTTTGCATTTTAGGCTTAGTCTAAGTGTCTCAAGTAGCCGGGGTTTTTGATTGGGCCTAATCCATCAGGTCTAATGGCGTTCCTCCTCGTCTCCAGATAAATGTGGTAGAAAATATAAAGCAAGGAAATGTCCTTTGGCCTAGCCTTGCCTTGCCTTATTTCCTTCTCATCCTTTTCTCTGTCCCAGCCTCTCTCACTAAGCCCTCGTCTGGCTGCATGTCTCTTATTTCCTCTCTCCTTTTCTCAAGCTCTCCTGCTTCCTGGCTTTTGTCTTTCCATTCCTCCATTTCAGTCCTGCAGCCCGGCACTAGATTTTCCTCTTCCCTCCCTTTAGCTTGCTCCCTTTGTTTTCTCCCTTTGTTCCATATCCTTCTTTCCAACTTGTCTCTTGGAGACTTTTGGCCACACTGGCCCCAAGTCTGGGGATGTTTTTGAAACTTTTCAGAGGCCTCGCTGCTGACAGGGGGGACAGCAGGCAGTGACAGGCCCGGGGCTGACAGGCTCCTCCTCCCCTAGGGGGCGCTCGGCTGCCACACCCAGCTGACATAGAACCTTTGTCACAATGCCCGCTACCGTGGTGAGGATGCGGGCACTCTGCAGGTGACAGGGACCCAGCAGGACTTGGTGTCAGCTCAGCAATTTCTCAGTTCCCCAAAGAAGCTGAATTCTGCAAATTGCTGCTGTTGCTCTCGAAATTATGTCATCAGGTGATTGGTTTTATAAGACTCCAGTCCGGACAGTGTTACGCGGGAAAGGCTTATCTCGCAGAGGCAAAAGGATGCTGGGGCAGGAATTAGCTGGGCTCATTTGGAGAGCTTTAAACTAGGTTCGAAGGGGGATGGGGTTGTACTTGGGCTTGCCCCAGTGGGGCAGCATTCTAAAACAGATGAGGACCTTGTGGCCTCCTGTGCCCCTAGGGAGAAATTGGTGTGCTCTGCTCCCTCCCTGAAATGCCTGTACACCAATGCGCGCAGCATGGGGAATAAGCAGGAGGAGTTAGAATCCTATGTTCGGTCGGGAGATTATGATCTGTTGGCAATTACAGAAACACGGTGGGACAGTTCACATGACTGGAATGTGGTCATGGATGGCTACGCCCTTTTCAGGAAAGACAGGCCAGCCAGGCGTGGTGGTGGAGTTGTTCTCTATGTGAGAGAGCAACTGCAATGTACTAAATTCTGCCCAGGAGCGGATGAGGAACGAGTTGAGAGTGTATGGGTCAGGATCAAGGGACAGGCTGGCAGGGGTGATACTGTTGTAGGTGTCTATTACAGGCCACCAGATCAGACTGAGGAAGTTGATGAGGCCTTCTATGCGCAGCTGAGAGTGGCCTCACAGTCACAGGCCCTGGTTGTTGTGGGTGATTTTAACTTCCCTGATGTTTGCTGGAAGGACCATTCAGCCAGTCAGCCACAGTCCAGGAGGTTCCTCCAGTGCATTGATGATAACTTCCTCATGCAGATGGTGGAGGAGACCACCAGGAGAGGTACACTGCTGGATCTCATCCTCACTAACAAAGAGGGTCTGGTCGAAGCAGTAAAGGTCGAGGGCTGCCTGGGTTGCAGTGACCACGAGATGGTGGAGTTCAGCATCTCGTGTGGCAGGAACAGAATAGCAAGTAGAATTGCAACCCTGGACTTTGGCAGGGCTAATTTCGGCCTTTTCAAGCAATTGCTGGGGGAAATCCCATGGGCAAGACTGCTTGAAGGAAAAGGGGCCCAAGAGAGCTGGATTGCATTCAGAGATTGCTTCTTCCATGCTCAGGATCAGAGCATCCCCACACGCAGGAAGTCAAGGAAGGGAGCCAGAAGGCCTGCGTGGTTGAATAGGGATCTGTTGGGTAAGCTCAAGCAGAAGAGGCGAGTTTACAGGTCATGGAAGCAGGGACTGGCCACTTGGGAGGAATATAAGGCTGCTGTTAGAGGATGCAAGAAGACAGCTAGGGTAGCCAAGGCCTCCTTAGAATTACAGCTGGCGAGAGGGGTCAAGGACAGCAAGAAGAACTTTTTCAAATACATAGCAGATAAAACTAATACCAGAGGCAATGTAGGCCCACTGATGAATGAGGTGGGTGCCCTGGTGGCAGAAGACACAGAGAAGGCAGAATTGCTGAATGCCGCCTTTGTCTCTGTCTACTCCGCTGGAGGCTGTCCTGGGGAACCCTGTACCCCTGAGACCCCGGATGAAGCCAGGTTAATGGAGGAGTTTGCTTTAGTTGATGAGGACTGGGTTAGGGAACAATTAAGTAGTCTGGACGTCCATAAATCCATGGGTCCAGATGGAATGCATCCGCGGGTGCTGAGGGAGCTGGCTGAAGTCATTGCTAGACCGCTATCCATCATTTTTGCCAAGTCTTGGGAAACAGGAGAGGTGCCCGAGGATTGGAGGAAAGCAAATGTCACTCCAGTCTTTAAAAAGGGCAAGAAGGAGGACCCGGGTAATTATAGACCGGTCAGCCTCACCTCTGTCCCTGGGAAAGTAATGGAACAGCTTATCCTTGGTGCCATCTCAAGGCACATCAGGGATAAGAGGGTCATTAGGGGCAGTCAGCATGGCTTTACCAAGCGTAAGTCATGCTTGACCAACCTCATAGCCTTTTATGAGAATGTAACAAGGTGGATGGATGATGGCAGAGCGGTGGATGTGGTCTACCTTGACTTCAGTAAAGCCTTTGACACAGTCCCTCACAGCATCCTCACAGCTAAATTGAGGAGGTGTGGTCTCGACAATAGAGTAGTGAGGTGGGTTGCAAACTGGCTTAAAGAGAGAAGCCAGAGAGTGGTGGTCAATGGTGCGGAGTCCAGTTGGAGGCCAGTATCTAGTGGAGTGCCTCAGGGGTCAGTACTGGGGCCAATATTATTCAATATATTCATTAATGATTTAGACGAGGGAATTGAGTGTACTATTGGCAAGTTTGCTGATGACACTAAGCTGGGAGGAGTGGCTGACACGCCAGAAGGCTGTGCCGCCATCCAGCGGGACCGGGACAGGCTGGAGAGTTGGGCGGGGGATAACCTGATGGAATTTAACAAGGGAAAGTGTAGAGTCCTGCATCTGGGCAGGAACAATCCCAAGTTCCAGTATAGGTTGGGGCATGACCTATTAGAGAGCAGTGTAGGGGAAAGGGACCTGGGGGTCCTGGTGGACAACAGGATGACCATGAGCCAGCACTGTGCCCTTGTGGCCAGGAAGGCCAATGGCATCCTTGGGTGTATTACAAGGGGGGTGGTCAGTAGATCGAGAGAGGTCCTCCTTCCCCTCTACTCCGCCCTGGTGAGACCCCATCTGGAATATTGTGTCCAGTTCTGGGCCCCTCAGTTCAAGAAGGACAGGGAACTGCTGGAGAGGGTCCAGCGTAGGGCAACAAAGATGATTAAGGGAGTGGAGCATCTCCCTTATGAAGAAAGGCTGAGGGAGCTGGGGCTCTTTAGTTTGGAGAAGAGGAGACTGAGGGGTGACCTTATTAATGTTTATAAATATATAAAGGGTGAGTGCCACGAGGACGGAGTCAGGCTCTTCTCAGTGGCAAACAATGATAGGACAAGGGGCAATGGGATCAAGCTGGAACACAAGAGGTTCCACTTAAATTTGAGAAAGAACTTCTTCTCAGTGAGGGTAACAGAGGACTGGAACAGGCTACCCAGGGAGGTTGTGGAGTCTTCTTCCCTGGAGACATTCAAAGCCCGCCTGGACACATTCCTGTGAGACCTCACCTAGGCGTTCCTGCTCCAGCAGGGGGATTGGACTAGATGATCTTTTGAGGTCCTTTCCAATCCCAAACATACTGCGATACTGTGATACTGTGATACTGTGTGTTTTGGTGTAATATACTGAAAACAAGAGCAGAAATGCTGAAATATTCCCATGGTATGCATGGTCTTAGGAGCAAAGCACCGTGACTCAGCCTAAGTAGATCTGCCGCTTATTCTTTTGTACTGCCAGCAGATTGTGGAAGTAGAGTATAAAAACCATCCTTATGGAGAGATCTTTGCCTTTTAGGCTTAGTCTAAGTGTCTCAAGTAGCCGGGGTTTTTGATTGGGCCTAATCCATCAGGTCTGATGGCGTTCCTCCTCGTCTCCAGATGAATGTGGTAGAAAATATAAAGCAAGGAAATGTCCTTTGGCCTAGCCTTGCCTTGCCTTATTTCCTTCTCATCCTGTTCTCTGTCCCAGCCTCTCTCACTAAGCCCTTGTCTGGCTGCATGTCTCTTCTTTCCTCTCTCCTTTTCTCAAGCTCTCCTGCTTCCTGGCTTTTGTCTTTCCATTCCTCCATTTCAGTCCTGCAGCCCGGCACTAGATTTTCCTCTTCCCTCCCTTTGGCTTGCTCCCTTCGCTTTCTCCCTTTGTTCCATATCCTTCTTTCCAACTTGTCTCTTGGACACTTTTGGCCACGCTGGACCCAAGTCTAAGGATGTTTTCGAAACTTTTCAGAGGCCTCGCTGCTGACAGGGGGGACAGCAGGCAGTGACAGGCCCGGGGCTGACAGGCTCCCCCTCCCCTAGGGGGCGCTCGGCTGCCACACCCAGCTGACATAGGACCTTTGTCACAATGCCCGCTACCGTGGTGAGGATGCGGTCACTCTGCGGGTGACAGGGACACAGCAGGACTTGGTGTCAGCTCAGCAATTTCTCAGTTCCCCAAAGAAGATGAATTCTGCAAATCGCTGGTGTTGCTCTTGAAATGATGTCATCAGGTGGGTGTTTTGGTGTAATACACTGAAAACCAGAGCAGAAATGCTGAAATATTCCCATGGTATGCATGGTCTTAGGAGCAAAGCACCGTGACTCAGCCTAAGTAGATCTGCCGCTTATTCTTTTGTACTGCCAGCAGATTGTGGAAGTAGAGTGTAAAAACCATCCTTATGGAGAGATCTTTGCATTTTAGGCTTAGTCTAAGTGTCTCAAGTAGCTGGGGTTTTTGATTGGGCCTAATCCATCAGGTCTGATGGCGTTCCTCCTCGTCTCCAGATGAATGTGGTAGAAAATATAAAGCAAGGAAATGTCCTTTGGCCTAGCCTTGCCTTGCCTTATTTCCTTCTCATCCTGTTCTCTCTCCCAGCCTCTCTCACTAACCCCTCGTCTGGCTGCATGTCTCTTCTTTCCTCTCTCCTTTTCTCAAGCTCTCCTGCTCCCTGGCTTTTGTCTTTCCATTCCTCCATTTCAGTCCTGCAGCCCGGCACTAGATTTTCCTCTTCCCTCCCTTTGGCTTGCTCCCTTTGCTTTCTCCCTTTGTTCCATATCCTTCTTTCCGACTTGTCTCTTGGAGACTTTTGGCCACGCTGGACCCAAGTCTGGGGATGTTTTGGAAACTTTTCAGAGGCCTCGCTGCTGACAGGGGGGACAGCAGGCAGTGACAGGCCCGGGGCTGACAGGCTCCCCCTCCCCTAGGGGGCGCTCGGCTGCCACACCCAGCTGACATAGAACCTTTGTCACAATGCCCGCTACCGTGGTGAGGCTGCGGGCACTCTGCGGGTGACAGGGACACAGCAGGACTTGGTGTCAGCTCAGCAATTTCTCAGTTCCCCAAAGAAGCTGAATTCTGCAAATCGCTGCTGTTGCTCTTGAAATGATGTCATCAGGTGGGTGTTTTGGTGTAATACACTGAAAACCAGAGCAGAAATGCTGAAATATTCCCATGGTATGCATGGTCTTAGGAGCAAAGCACCGTGACTCAGCCTAAGTAGATCTGCCGCTTATTCTTTTGTACTGCCAGCAGATTGTGGAAGTAGAGTATAAAAACCATCCTTATGGAGAGATCTTTGCCTTTTAGGCTTAGTCTAAGTGTCTCAAGTAGCCGGGGTTTTTGATTGGGCCTAATCCATCAGGTCTGATGGCGTTCCTCCTCGTCTCCAGATGAATGTGGTAGAAAATATAAAGCAAGGAAATGTCCTTTGGCCTAGCCTTGCCTTGCCTTATTTCCTTCTCATCCTGTTCTCTGTCCCAGCCTCTCTCACTAAGCCCTCGTCTGGCTGCATGTCTCTTCTTTCCTCTCTCCTTTTCTCAAGCTCTCCTGCTTCCTGGCTTTTGTCTTTCCATTCCTCCATTTCAGTCCTGCAGCCCGGCACTAGATTTTCCTCTTCCCTCCCTTTGGCTTGCTCCCTTTGCTTTCTCCCTTTGTTCCATATCCTTCTTTCCGACTTGTCTCTTGGAGACTTTTGGCCACGCTGGACCCAAGTCTGGGGATGTTTTGGAAACTTTTCAGAGGCTTCGCTCCTGACAGGGGGGACAGCAGGCAGTGACAAGCCCGGGGCTGACAGGCTCCCCCTCCCCTAGGGGGCGCTCGGCTGCCACACCCAGCTGACATAGAACCTTTGTCACAATGCCCGCTACCGTGGTGAGGATGCGGGCACTCTGCGGGTGACAGGGACACAGCAGGACTTGGTGTCAGCTCAGCAATTTCTCAGTTCCCCAAAGAAGCTGAATTCTGCAAATTGCTGCTGTTGCTCTTGAAATGATGTCATCAGGTGGGTGTTTTGGTGTAATACACTGAAAACCAGAGCAGAAATGCTGAAATATTCCCATGGTATGCATGGTCTTAGGAGCAAAGCACCGTGACTCAGCCTAAGTAGATCTGCCGCTTATTCTTTTGTACTGCCAGCAGATTGTGGAAGTAGAGTATAAAAACCATCCTTATGGAGAGATCTTTGCATTTTAGGCTTAGTCTAAGTGTCTCAAGTAGCCGGGGTTTTTGATTGGGCCTAATCCATCAGGTCTGATGGCGTTCCTCCTCGTCTGCAGATGAATGTGGTAGAAAATATAAAGCAAGGAAATGTCCTTTGGCCTAGCCTTGCCTTGCCTTATTTCCTTCTCATCCTGTTCTCTGTCCCAGCCTCTCTCACTAACCCCTCGTCTGGCTGCATGTCTCTTCTTTCCTCTCTCCTTTTCTCAAACTCTCCTGCTTCCTGGCTTTTGTCTTTCCATTCTCCATTTCAGTCCTGCAGCCCGGCACTAGATTTTCCTCTTCCCTCCCTTTGGCTTGCTCCCTTCGCTTTCTCCCTTTGTTCCATATCCTTCTTTCCGAATTGTCTCTTGGAGACTTTTGGCCACGCTGGACCCAAGTCTGGGGATGTTTTGGAAACTTTTCAGAGGCCTCGCTGCTGACAGGGGGGACAGCAGGCAGTGACAGGCCCGGGGCTGACAGGCTCCCCCTCCCCTAGGGGGCGCTCGGCTGCCACACCCAGCTGACATAGAACCTTTGTCACAATGCCCGCTACCGTGGTGAGGCTGCGGGCACTCTGCGGGTGACAGGGACACAGCAGGACTTGGTGTCAGCTCAGCAATTTCTCAGTTCCCCAAAGAAGCTGAATTCTGCAAATCGCTGGTGTTGCTCTTGAAATGATGTCATCAGCTGGGTGTTTTGGTGTAATACACTGAAAACCAGAGCAGAAATGCTGAAATATTCCCATGGTATGCATGGTCTTAGGAGCAAAGCACCGTGACTCAGCCTAAGTAGATCTGCCGCTTATTCTTTTGTACTGCCAGCAGATTGTGGAAGTAGAGTATAAAAACCATGCTTATGGAGAGATCTTTGCATTTTAGGCTTAGTCTAAGTGTCTCAAGTAGCCGGGGTTTTTGATTGGGCCTAATCCATCAGGTCTGATGGCGTTCCTCCTCGTCTGCAGATGAATGTGGTAGAAAATATAAAGCAAGGAAATGTCCTTTGGCCTAGCCTTGCCTTGCCTTATTTCCTTCTCATCCTGTTCTCTGTCCCAGCCTCTCTCACTAACCCCTCGTCTGGCTGCATGTCTCTTCTTTCCTCTCTCCTTTTCTCAAGCTCTCCTGCTTCCTGGCTTTTGTCTTTCCATTCCTCCATTTCACTCCTGCAGCCCGGCACTAGATTTTCCTCTTCCCTCCCTTTGGCTTGCTCCCTTCGCTTTCTCCCTTTGTTCCATATCCTTCTTTCCGACTTGTCTCTTGGAGACTTTTGGCCACGCTGGACCCAAGTCTGGGGATGTTTTGGAAACTTTTCAGAGGCCTCGCTGCTGACAGGGGGGACAGCAGGCAGTGACAGGCCCGGGGCTGACAGGCTCCCCCTCCCCTAGGGGGCGCTCGGCTGCCACACCCAGCTGACATAGAACCTTTGTCACAATGCCCGCTACCGTGGTGAGGATGCGGGCACTCTGCGGGTGACAGGGACACAGCAGGACTTGGTGTCAGCTCAGCAATTTCTCAGTTCCCCAAAGAAGCTGAATTCTGCAAATCGCTGGTGTTGCTCTTGAAATGATGTCATCAGGTGGGTGTTTTGGTGTAATACACTGAAAACCAGAGCAGAAATGCTGAAATATTCCCATGGTATGCATGGTCTTAGGAGCAAAGTACCGTGACTCAGCCTAAGTAGATCTGCCGCTTATTCTTTTGTACTGCCAGCAGATTGTGGAAGTAGAGTATAAAAACCATCCTTATGGAGAGATCTTTGCCTTTTAGGCTTAGTCTAAGTGTCTCAAGTAGCCGGGGTTTTTGATTGGGCCTAATCCATCAGGTCTGATGGCGTTCCTCCTCGTCTCCAGATGAATGTGGTAGAAAATATAAAGCAAGGAAATGTCCTTTGGCCTAGCCTTGCCTTGCCTTATTTCCTTCTCATCCTGTTCTCTGTGCCAGCCTCTCTCACTAACCCCTCGTCTGGCTGCATGTCTCTTCTTTCCTCTCTCCTTTTCTCAAGCTCTCCTGCTTCCTGGCTTTTGTCTTTCCGTTCCTCCATTTCAGTCCTGCAGCCCGGCACTAGATTTTCCTCTTCCCTCCCTTTGGCTTGCTCCCTTCGCTTTCTCCCTTTGTTCCATATCCTTCTTTCCGACTTGTCTCTTGGAGACTTTTGGCCACGCTGGACCCAAGTCTGGGGATGTTTTGGAAACTTTTCAGAGGCCTCGCTGCTGACAGGGGGGACAGCAGGCAGTGACAGGCCCAGGGCTGACAGGCTCCCCCTCCCCTAGGGGGCGCTCGGCTGCCACACCCAGCTGACATAGAACCTTTGTCACAATGCCCGCTACCGTGGTGAGGATGCGGGCACTCTGCGGGTGACAGGGACACAGCAGGACTTGGTGTCAGCTCAGCAATTTCTCAGTTCCCCAAAGAAGCTGAATTCTGCAAATCGCTGCTGTTGCTCTTGAAATGATGTCATCAGGTGGGTGTTTTGGTGTAATACACTGAAAACCAGAGCAGAAATGCTGAAATATTCCCATGGTATGCATGGTCTTAGGAGCAAAGCACCGTGACTCAGCCTAAGTAGATCTGCCGCTTATTCTTTTGTACTGCCAGCAGATTGTGGAAGTAGAGTATAAAAACCATCCTTATGGAGAGATCTTTGCCTTTTAGGCTTAGTCTAAGTGTCTCAAGTAGCCGGGGTTTTTGATTGGGCCTAATCCATCAGGTCTGATGGCGTTCCTCCTCGTCTCCAGATGAATGTGGTAGAAAATATAAAGCAAGGAAATGTCCTTTGGCCTAGCCTTGCCTTGCCTTATTTCCTTCTCATCCTGTTCTCTGTCCCAGCCTCTCTCACTAACCCCTCGTCTGGCTGCATGTCTCTTCTTTCCTCTCTCCTTTTCTCAAGCTCTCCTGCTTCCTGGCTTTTGTCTTTCCTTTCCTCCATTTCAGTCCTGCAGCCCGGCACTAGATTTTCCTCTTCCCTCCCTTTGGCTTGCTCCCTTCGCTTTCTCCCTTTGTTCCATATCCTTCTTTCCGACTTGTCTCTTGGAGACTTTTGGCCACGCTGGACCCAAGTCTGGGGATGTTTTGGAAACTTTTCAGAGGCCTCGCTGCTGACAGGGGGGACAGCAGGCAGTGACAGGCCCGGGGCTGACAGGCTCTTCCTCCCCTAGGGGGCGCTCGGCTGCCACACCCAGCTGACATAGAACCTTTGTCACAATGCCCGCTACCGTGGTGAGGATGCGGGCACTCTGCGGGTGACAGGGACACAGCAGGACTTGGTGTCAGCTCAGCAATTTCTCAGTTCCCCAAAGAAGCTGAATTCTGCAAATTGCTGCTGTTGCTCTTGAAATGATGTCATCAGGTGGGTGTTTTGGTGTAATACACTGAAAACCAGAGCAGAAATGCTGAAATATTCCCATGGTATGCATGGTCTTAGGAGCAAAGCACCGTGACTCAGCCTAAGTAGATCTGCCGCTTATTCTTTTGTATTGCCAGCAGATTGTGGAAGTAGAGTATAAAAACCATCCTTATGGAGAGATCTTTGCCTTTTAGGCTTAGTCTAAGTGTCTCAAGTAGCCGGGGTTTTTGATTGGGCCTAATCCATCAGGTCTGATGGCTTTCCTCCTCGTCTCCAGATGAATGTGGTAGAAAATATAAAGCAAGGAAATGTCCTTTGGCCTAGCCTTGCCTTGCCTTATTTCCTTCTCATCCTGTTCTCTGTGCCAGCCTCTCTCACTAACCCCTCGTCTGGCTGCATGTCTCTTCTTTCCTCTCTCCTTTTCTCAAGCTCTCCTGCTTCCTGGCTTTTGTCTTTCCGTTCCTCCATTTCAGTCCTGCAGCCCGGCACTAGATTTTCCTCTTCCCTCCCTTTGGCTTGCTCCCTTCGCTTTCTCCCTTTGTTCCATATCCTTCTTTCCGACTTGTCTCTTGGAGACTTTTGGCCACGCTGGACCCAAGTCTGGGGATGTTTTGGAAACTTTTCAGAAGCCTCGCTGCTGACAGGGGGGACAGCAGGCAGTGACAGGCCCGGGGCTGACAGGCTCTTCCTCCCCTAGGGGGCGCTCGGCTGCCACACCCAGCTGACATAGAACCTTTGTCACAATGCCCGCTACCGTGGTGAGGCTGCGGGCACTCTGCGGGTGACAGGGACACAGCAGGACTTGGTGTCAGCTCAGCAATTTCTCAGTTCCCCAAAGAAGCTGTATTCTGCAAATCGCTGGTGTTGCTCTTGAAATGATGTCATCAGGTGGGTGTTTTGGTGTAATACACTGAAAACCAGAGCAGAAATGCTGAAATATTCCCATGATATGCATGGTCTTAGGAGCAAAGCACCGTGACTCGGCCTCAGTAGATCTGCCGCTTATTCTTTTGTACTGCCAGCAGATTGTGGAAGTAGAGTATAAAAACCATCCTTATGGAGAGATCTTTGCATTTTAGGCTTAGTCTAAGTGTCTCAAGTAGCCGGCGTTTTTCATTGGGCCTAATCCATCAGGTCTGATGGCGTTCCTCCTCGTCTCCAGATGAATGTGGTAGAAAATATAAAGCAAGGAAATGTCCTTTGGCCTAGCCTTGCCTTGCCTTATTTCCTTCTCATCCTGTTCTCTGTCCCAGCCTCTCTCACTAACCCCTCGTCTGGCTGCATGTCTCTTCTTTCCTCTCTCCTTTTCTCAAGCTCTCCTGCTTCCTGGCTTTTGTCTTTCCATTCCTCCATTTCAGTCCTGCAGCCCGGCACTAGATTTTCCTCTTCCCTCCCTTTGGCTTGCTCCCTTCGCTTTCTCCCTTTGTTCCATATCCTTCTTTCCGACTTGTCTCTTGGAGACTTTTGGCCACGCTGGACCCAAGTCTGGGGATGTTTTGGAAACTTTTCAGAGGCTTCGCTGCTGACAGGGGGGACAGCAGGCAGTGACAGGCCCGGGGCTGACAGGCTCCCCCTCCCCTAGGGGGCGCTCGGCTGCCACACCCAGCTGACATAGAACCTTTGTCACAATGCCCGCTACCGTGGTGAGGATGCGGGCACTCTGCGGGTGACAGGGACACAGCAGGTCTTGGTGTCAGCTCAGCAATTTCTCAGTTCCCCAAAGAAGCTGAATTCTGCAAATCGCTGGTGTTGCTCTTGAAATGATGTCATCAGGTGGGTGTTTTGGTGTAATACACTGAAAACCAGAGCAGAAATGCTGAAATATTCCCATGGTATGCATGGTCTTAGGAGCAAAGCACCGTGACTCAGCCTAAGTAGATCTGCCGCTTATTCTTTTGTACTGCCAGCAGATTGTGGAAGTAGAGTATAAAACCCATCCTTATGGAGAGATCTTTGCCTTTTAGGCTTAGTCTAAGTGTCTCAATTAGCCGGCGTTTTTCATTGGGCCTAATCCATCAGGTCTGATGGCGTTCCTCCTCGTCTCCAGATGAATGTGGTAGAAAATATAAAGCAAGGAAATGTCCTTTGGCCTAGCCTTGCCTTGCCTTATTTCCTTCTCATCCTGTTCTCTGTCCCAGCCTCTCTCACTAAGCCCTCGTCTGGCTGCATGTCTCTTCTTTCCTCTCTCCTTTTCTCAAGCTCTCCTGCTTCCTGGCTTTTGTCTTTCCGTTCCTCCATTTCAGTCCTGCAGCCCGGCACTAGATTTTCCTCTTCCCTCCCTTTGGCTTGCTCCCTTCGCTTTCTCCCTTTGTTCCATATCCTTCTTTCCGACTTGTCTCTTGGAGACTTTTGGCCACGCTGGACCCAAGTCTGGGGATGTTTTGGAAACTTTTCAGAGGCCTCGCTGCTGACAGGGGGGACAGCAGGCAGTGACAGGCCCGGGGCTGACAGGCTCCCCCTCCCCTAGGGGGCGCTCGGCTGCCACACCCAGCTGACATAGAACCTTTGTCACAATGCCCGCTACCGTGGTGAGGATGCGGGCACTCTGCGGGTGACAGGGACACAGCAGGACTTGGTGTCAGCTCAGCAATTTCTCAGTTCCCCAAAGAAGCTGAATTCTGCAAATCGCTGGTGTTGCTCTTGAAATGATGTCATCAGGTGGGTGTTTTGGTGTAATACACTGAAAACCAGAGCAGAAATGCTGAAATATTCCCATGGTATGCATGGTCTTAGGAGCAAAGCACCGTGACTCAGCCTAAGTAGATCTGCCGCTTATTCTTTTGTACTGCCAGCAGATTGTGGAAGTAGAGTATAAAACCCATCCTTATGGAGAGATCTTTGCCTTTTAGGCTTAGTCTAAGTGTCTCAATTAGCCGGCGTTTTTGATTGGGCCTAATCCATCAGGTCTGATGGCGTTCCTCCTCGTCTGCAGATGAATGTGGTAGAAAATATAAAGCAAGGAAATGTCCTTTGGCCTAGCCTTGCCTTGCCTTATTTCCTTCTCATCCTGTTCTCTCTCCCAGCCTCTCTCACTAACCCCTCGTCTGGCTGCATGTCTCTTCTTTCCTCTCTCCTTTTCTCAAACTCTCCTGCTTCCTGGCTTTTGTCTTTCCATTCTCCATTTCAGTCCTGCAGCCCGGCACTAGATTTTCCTCTTCCCTCCCTTTGGCTTGCTCCCTTCGCTTTCTCCCTTTGTTCCATATCCTTCTTTCCGAATTGTCTCTTGGAGACTTTTGGCCACGCTGGACCCAAGTCTGGGGATGTTTTGGAAACTTTTCAGAGGCCTCGCTGCTGACAGGGGGGACAGCAGGCAGTGACAGGCCCGGGGCTGACAGGCTCCCCCTCCCCTAGGGGGCGCTCGGCTGCCACACCCAGCTGACATAGAACCTTTGTCACAATGCCCGCTACCGTGGTGAGGCTGCGGGCACTCTGCGGGTGACAGGGACACAGCAGGACTTGGTGTCAGCTCAGCAATTTCTCAGTTCCCCAAAGAAGCTGAATTCTGCAAATCGCTGGTGTTGCTCTTGAAATGATGTCATCAGCTGGGTGTTTTGGTGTAATACACTGAAAACCAGAGCAGAAATGCTGAAATATTCCCATGGTATGCATGGTCTTAGGAGCAAAGCACCGTGACTCAGCCTAAGTAGATCTGCCGCTTATTCTTTTGTACTGCCAGCAGATTGTGGAAGTAGAGTATAAAAACCATGCTTATGGAGAGATCTTTGCATTTTAGGCTTAGTCTAAGTGTCTCAAGTAGCCGGGGTTTTTGATTGGGCCTAATCCATCAGGTCTGATGGCGTTCCTCCTCGTCTGCAGATGAATGTGGTAGAAAATATAAAGCAAGGAAATGTCCTTTGGCCTAGCCTTGCCTTGCCTTATTTCCTTCTCATCCTGTTCTCTGTCCCAGCCTCTCTCACTAACCCCTCGTCTGGCTGCATGTCTCTTCTTTCCTCTCTCCTTTTCTCAAGCTCTCCTGCTTCCTGGCTTTTGTCTTTCCATTCCTCCATTTCACTCCTGCAGCCCGGCACTAGATTTTCCTCTTCCCTCCCTTTGGCTTGCTCCCTTCGCTTTCTCCCTTTGTTCCATATCCTTCTTTCCGACTTGTCTCTTGGAGACTTTTGGCCACGCTGGACCCAAGTCTGGGGATGTTTTGGAAACTTTTCAGAGGCCTCGCTGCTGACAGGGGGACAGCAGGCAGCGACAGGCCCGGGTCTGACAGGCTCCCCCTCCTCTAGGGGGCGCTCGGCTGCCACACCCAGCTGACATAGAACCTTTGTCACAATGCCCGCTACCGTGGTGAGGCGGCGGGCACTCTGCGGGTGACAGGGACACAGCAGGACTTGGTGTCAGCTCAGCAATTTCTCAGTTCCCCAAAGAAGCTGAATTCTGCAAATCGCTGGTGTTGCTCTTGAAATGATGTCATCAGGTGGGTGTTTTGGTGTAATACACTGAAAACCAGAGCAGAAATGCTGAAATATTCCCATGGTATGCATGGTCTTAGGAGCAAAGCACCGTGACTCAGCCTAAGTAGATCTGCCGCTTATTCTTTTGTACTGCCAGCAGATTGTGGAAGTAGAGTATAAAAACCATCCTTATGGAGAGATCTTTGCCTTTTAGGCTTAGTCTAAGTGTCTCAAGTAGCCGGGGTTTTTGATTGGGCCTAATCCATCAGGTCTGATGGCGTTCCTCCTCGTCTCCAGATGAATGTGGTAGAAAATATAAAGCAAGGAAATGTCCTTTGGCCTAGCCTTGCCTTGCCTTATTTCCTTCTCATCCTGTTCTCTGTCCCAGCCTCTCTCACTAACCCCTCGTCTGGCTGCATGTCTCTTCTTTCCTCTCTCCTTTTCTCAAGCTCTCCTGCTTTCTGGCTTTTGTCTTTCCGTTCCTCCATTTCAGTCCTGCAGCCCGGCACTAGATTTTCCTCTTCCCTCCCTTTGGCTTGCTCCCTTCGCTTTCTCCCTTTGTTCCATATCCTTCTTTCCGACTTGTCTCTTGGAGACTTTTGGCCACGCTGGACCCAAGTCTGGGGATGTTTTGGAAACTTTTCAGAGGCCTCGCTGCTGACAGGGGGGACAGCAGGCAGTGACAGGCCCGGGGCTGACAGGCTCCCCCTCCCCTAGGGGGCGCTCGGCTGCCACACCCAGCTGACATAGAACCTTTGTCACAATGCCCGCTACCGTGGTGAGGATGCGGGCACTCTGCGGGTGACAGGGACACAGCAGGACTTGGTGTCAGCTCAGCAATTTCTCAGTTCCCCAAAGAAGCTGAATTCTGCAAATCGCTGGTGTTGCTCTTGAAATGATGTCATCAGGTGGGTGTTTTGGTGTAATACACTGAAAACCAGAGCAGAAATGCTGAAATATTCCCATGGTATGCATGGTCTTAGGAGCAAAGTACCGTGACTCAGCCTAAGTAGATCTGCCGCTTATTCTTTTGTACTGCCAGCAGATTGTGGAAGTAGAGTATAAAAACCATCCTTATGGAGAGATCTTTGCCTTTTAGGCTTAGTCTAAGTGTCTCAAGTAGCCGGGGTTTTTGATTGGGCCTAATCCATCAGGTCTGATGGCGTTCCTCCTCGTCTCCAGATGAATGTGGTAGAAAATATAAAGCAAGGAAATGTCCTTTGGCCTAGCCTTGCCTTGCCTTATTTCCTTCTCATCCTGTTCTCTGTGCCAGCCTCTCTCACTAACCCCTCGTCTGGCTGCATGTCTCTTCTTTCCTCTCTCCTTTTCTCAAGCTCTCCTGCTTCCTGGCTTTTGTCTTTCCGTTCCTCCATTTCAGTCCTGCAGCCCGGCACTAGATTTTCCTCTTCCCTCCCTTTGGCTTGCTCCCTTCGCTTTCTCCCTTTGTTCCATATCCTTCTTTCCGACTTGTCTCTTGGAGACTTTTGGCCACGCTGGACCCAAGTCTGGGGATGTTTTGGAAACTTTTCAGAGGCCTCGCTGCTGACAGGGGGGACAGCAGGCAGTGACAGGCCCAGGGCTGACAGGCTCCCCCTCCCCTAGGGGGCGCTCGGCTGCCACACCCAGCTGACATAGAACCTTTGTCACAATGCCCGCTACCGTGGTGAGGATGCGGGCACTCTGCGGGTGACAGGGACACAGCAGGACTTGGTGTCAGCTCAGCAATTTCTCAGTTCCCCAAAGAAGCTGAATTCTGCAAATCGCTGCTGTTGCTCTTGAAATGATGTCATCAGGTGGGTGTTTTGGTGTAATACACTGAAAACCAGAGCAGAAATGCTGAAATATTCCCATGGTATGCATGGTCTTAGGAGCAAAGCACCGTGACTCAGCCTAAGTAGATCTGCCGCTTATTCTTTTGTACTGCCAGCAGATTGTGGAAGTAGAGTATAAAAACCATCCTTATGGAGAGATCTTTGCCTTTTAGGCTTAGTCTAAGTGTCTCAAGTAGCCGGGGTTTTTGATTGGGCCTAATCCATCAGGTCTGATGGCGTTCCTCCTCGTCTCCAGATGAATGTGGTAGAAAATATAAAGCAAGGAAATGTCCTTTGGCCTAGCCTTGCCTTGCCTTATTTCCTTCTCATCCTGTTCTCTGTCCCAGCCTCTCTCACTAACCCCTCGTCTGGCTGCATGTCTCTTCTTTCCTCTCTCCTTTTCTCAAGCTCTCCTGCTTCCTGGCTTTTGTCTTTCCGTTCCTCCATTTCAGTCCTGCAGCCCGGCACTAGATTTTCCTCTTCCCTCCCTTTGGCTTGCTCCCTTCGCTTTCTCCCTTTGTTCCATATCCTTCTTTCCGACTTGTCTCTTGGAGACTTTTGGCCACGCTGGACCCAAGTCTGGGGATGTTTTGGAAACTTTTCAGAAGCCTCGCTGCTGACAGGGGGGACAGCAGGCAGTGACAGGCCCGGGGCTGACAGGCTCTTCCTCCCCTAGGGGGCGCTCGGCTGCCACACCCAGCTGACATAGAACCTTTGTCACAATGCCCGCTACCGTGGTGAGGCTGCGGGCACTCTGCGGGTGACAGGGACACAGCAGGACTTGGTGTCAGCTCAGCAATTTCTCAGTTCCCCAAAGAAGCTGTATTCTGCAAATCGCTGGTGTTGCTCTTGAAATGATGTCATCAGGTGGGTGTTTTGGTGTAATACACTGAAAACCAGAGCAGAAATGCTGAAATATTCCCATGGTATGCATGGTCTTAGGAGCAAAGCACCGTGACTCAGCCTAAGTAGATCTGCCGCTTATTCTTTTGTACTGCCAGCAGATTGTGGAAGTAGAGTATAAAACCCATCCTTATGGAGAGATCTTTGCCTTTTAGGCTTAGTCTAAGTGTCTCAATTAGCCGGCGTTTTTCATTGGGCCTAATCCATCAGGTCTGATGGCGTTCCTCCTCGTCTCCAGATGAATGTGGTAGAAAATATAAAGCAAGGAAATGTCCTTTGGCCTAGCCTTGCCTTGCCTTATTTCCTTCTCATCCTGTTCTCTGTCCCAGCCTCTCTCACTAAGCCCTCGTCTGGCTGCATGTCTCTTCTTTCCTCTCTCCTTTTCTCAAGCTCTCCTGCTTCCTGGCTTTTGTCTTTCCGTTCCTCCATTTCAGTCCTGCAGCCCGGCACTAGATTTTCCTCTTCCCTCCCTTTGGCTTGCTCCCTTCGCTTTCTCCCTTTGTTCCATATCCTTCTTTCCGACTTGTCTCTTGGAGACTTTTGGCCACGCTGGACCCAAGTCTGGGGATGTTTTGGAAACTTTTCAGAGGCCTCGCTGCTGACAGGGGGGACAGCAGGCAGTGACAGGCCCGGGGCTGACAGGCTCCCCCTCCCCTAGGGGGCGCTCGGCTGCCACACCCAGCTGACATAGAACCTTTGTCACAATGCCCGCTACCGTGGTGAGGATGCGGGCACTCTGCGGGTGACAGGGACACAGCAGGACTTGGTGTCAGCTCAGCAATTTCTCAGTTCCCCAAAGAAGCTGAATTCTGCAAATCGCTGGTGTTGCTCTTGAAATGATGTCATCAGGTGGGTGTTTTGGTGTAATACACTGAAAACCAGAGCAGAAATGCTGAAATATTCCCATGGTATGCATGGTCTTAGGAGCAAAGCACCGTGACTCAGCCTAAGTAGATCTGCCGCTTATTCTTTTGTACTGCCAGCAGATTGTGGAAGTAGAGTATAAAACCCATCCTTATGGAGAGATCTTTGCCTTTTAGGCTTAGTCTAAGTGTCTCAATTAGCCGGCGTTTTTGATTGGGCCTAATCCATCAGGTCTGATGGCGTTCCTCCTCGTCTCCAGATGAATGTGGTAGAAAATATAAAGCAAGGAAATGTCCTTTGGCCTAGCCTTGCCTTGCCTTATTTCCTTCTCATCCTGTTCTCTCTCCCAGCCTCTCTCACTAACCCCTCGTCTGGCTGCATGTCTCTTCTTTCCTCTCTCCTTTTCTCAAGCTCTCCTGCTTCCTGGCTTTTGTCTTTCCGTTCCTCCATTTCAGTCCTGCAGCCCGGCACTAGATTTTCCTCTTCCCTCCCTTTGGCTTGCTCCCTTCGCTTTCTCCCTTTGTTCCATATCCTTCTTTCCGACTTGTCTCTTGGAGACTTTTGGCCACGCTGGACCCAAGTCTGGGGATGTTTTGGAAACTTTTCAGAGGCCTCGCTGCTGACAGGGGGGACAGCAGGCAGTGACAGGCCCGGGGCTGACAGGCTCCCCCTCCCCTAGGGGGCGCTCGGCTGCCACACCCAGCTGACATAGAACCTTTGTCACAATGCCCGCTACCGTGGTGAGGCTGCGGGCACTCTGCGGGTGACAGGGACACAGCAGGACTTGGTGTCAGCTCAGCAATTTCTCAGTTCCCCAAAGAAGCTGTATTCTGCAAATCGCTGGTGTTGCTCTTGAAATGATGTCATCGGGTGGGTGTTTTGGTGTAATACACTGAAAACCAGAGCAGAAATGCTGAAATATTCCCGTGATATGCATGGTCTTAGGAGCAAAGCACCGTGACTCGGCCTCAGTAGATCTGCCGCTTATTCTTTTGTACTGCCAGCAGATTGTGGAAGTAGAGTATAAAAACCATCCTTATGGAGAGATCTTTGCATTTTAGGCTTAGTCTAAGTGTCTCAAGTAGCCGGGGTTTTTGATTGGGCCTAATCCATCAGGTCTGATGGCGTTCCTCCTCGTCTCCAGATGAATGTGGTAGAAAATATAAAGCAAGGAAATGTCCTTTGGCCTAGCCTTGCCTTGCCTTATTTCCTTCTCATCCTGTTCTCTGTCCCAGCCTCTCTCACTAAGCCCTCGTCTGGCTGCATGTCTCTTCTTTCCTCTCTCCTTTTCTCAAGCTCTCCTGCTTCCTGGCTTTTGTCTTTCCATTCCTCCATTTCAGTCCTGCAGCCCGGCACTAGATTTTCCTCTTCCCTCCCTTTGGCTTGCTCCCTTCGCTTTCTCCCTTTGTTCCATATCCTTCTTTCCGACTTGTCTCTTGGAGACTTTTGGCCACGCTGGACCCAAGTCTGGGGATGTTTTGGAAACTTTTCAGAGGCCTCGCTGCTGACAGGGGGGACAGCAGGCAGTGACAGGCCCGGGGCTGACAGGCTCCCCCTCCCCTAGGGGGCGCTCGGCTGCCACACCCAGCTGACATAGAACCTTTGTCACAATGCCCGCTACCGTGGTGAGGATGCGGGCACTCTGCGGGTGACAGGGACACAGCAGGACTTGGTGTCAGCTCAGCAATTTCTCAGTTCCCCAAAGAAGCTGAATTCTGCAAATCGCTGGTGTTGCTCTTGAAATGATGTCATCAGGTGGGTGTTTTGGTGTAATACACTGAAAACCAGAGCAGAAATGCTGAAATATTCCCGTGATATGCATGGTCTTAGGAGCAAAGCACCGTGACTCGGCCTCAGTAGATCTGCCGCTTATTCTTTTGTACTGCCAGCAGATTGTGGAAGTAGAGTATAAAAACCATCCTTATGGAGAGATCTTTGCATTTTAGGCTTAGTCTAAGTGTCTCAAGTAGCCGGGGTTTTTGATTGGGCCTAATCCATCAGGTGTGATGGCGTTCCTCCTCGTCTCCAGATGAATGTGGTAGAAAATATAAAGCAAGGAAATGTCCTTTGGCCTAGCCTTGCCTTGCCTTATTTCCTTCTCATCCTGTTCTCTGTCCCAGCCTCTCTCACTAAGCCCTCGTCTGGCTGCATGTCTCTTCTTTCCTCTCTCCTTTTCTCAAGCTCTCCTGCTTCCTGGCTTTTGTCTTTCCATTCCTCCATTTCAGTCCTGCAGCCCGGCACTAGATTTTCCTCTTCCCTCCCTTTGGCTTGCTCCCTTCGCTTTCTCCCTTTGTTCCATATCCTTCTTTCCGACTTGTCTCTTGGAGACTTTTGGCCACGCTGGACCCAAGTCTGGGGATGTTTTGGAAACTTTTCAGAGGCCTCGCTGCTGACAGGGGGGACAGCAGGCAGTGACAGGCCCGGGGCTGACAGGCTCCCCCTCCCCTAGGGGGCGCTCGGCTGCCACACCCAGCTGACATAGAACCTTTGTCACAATGCCCGCTACCGTGGTGAGGATGCGGGCACTCTGCGGGTGACAGGGACACAGCAGGACTTGGTGTCAGCTCAGCAATTTCTCAGTTCCCCAAAGAA
The DNA here is from genome assembly GCF_037038585.1 of Patagioenas fasciata. Classification (NCBI taxonomy): domain Eukaryota; kingdom Metazoa; phylum Chordata; class Aves; order Columbiformes; family Columbidae; genus Patagioenas; species Patagioenas fasciata. Next base: position 2,228,317 of record NC_092528.1, read on the forward strand.
GCTGAATTCTGCAAATCGCTGGTGTTGCTCTTGAAATGATGTCATCAGGTGGGTGTTTTGGTGTAATACACTGAAAACCAGAGCAGAAATGCTGAAATATTCCCATGGTATGCATGGTCTTAGGAGCAAAGCACCGTGACTCAGCCTAAGTAGATCTGCCGCTTATTCTTTTGTACTGCCAGCAGATTGTGGAAGTAGAGTATAAAAACCATCCTTATGGAGAGATCTTTGCCTTTTAGGCTTAGTCTAAGTGTCTCAAGTAGCCGGGGTTTTTGATTGGGCCTAATCCATCAGGTCTGATGGCGTTCCTCCTCGTCTCCAGATGAATGTGGTAGAAAATATAAAGCAAGGAAATGTCCTTTGGCCTAGCCTTGCCTTGCCTTATTTCCTTCTCATCCTGTTCTCTGTCCCAGCCTCTCTCACTAAGCCCTCGTCTGGCTGCATGTCTCTTCTTTCCTCTCTCCTTTTCTCAAGCTCTCCTGCTTCCTGGCTTTTGTCTTTCCGTTCCTCCATTTCAGTCCTGCAGCCCGGCACTAGATTTTCCTCTTCCCTCCCTTTGGCTTGCTCCCTTCGCTTTCTCCCTTTGTTCCATATCCTTCTTTCCGACTTGTCTCTTGGAGACTTTTGGCCACGCTGGACCCAAGTCTGGGGATGTTTTGGAAACTTTTCAGAGGCCTCGCTGCTGACAGGGGGGACAGCAGGCAGTGACAGGCCCGGGGCTGACAGGCTCCCCCTTTCTTGGGGGGCGCTCGGCTGCCACACCCAGCTGACATAGAACCTTTGTCACAATGCCCGCTACCGTGGTGAGGATGCGGGCACTCTGCGGGTGACAGGGACACAGCAGGACTTGGTGTCAGCTCAGCAATTTCTCAGTTCCCCAAAGAAGCTGAATTCTGCAAATCGCTGGTGTTGCTCTTGAAATGATGTCATCAGGTGGGTGTTTTGGTGTAATACACTGAAAACCAGAGCAGAAATGCTGAAATATTCCCGTGATATGCATGGTCTTAGGAGCAAAGCACCGTGACTCAGCCTAAGTAGATCTGCCGCTTATTCTTTTGTACTGCCAGCAGATTGTGGAAGTAGAGTATAAAAACCATCCTTATGGAGAGATCTTTGCCTTTTAGGCTTAGTCTAAGTGTCTCAAGTAGCCGGGGTTTTTGATTGGGCCTAATCCATCAGGTCTGATGGCGTTCCTCCTCGTCTCCAGATGAATGTGGTAGAAAATATAAAGCAAGGAAATGTCCTTTGGCCTAGCCTTGCCTTGCCTTATTTCCTTCTCATCCTGTTCTCTCTCCCAGCCTCTCTCACTAAGCCCTCGTCTGGCTGCATGTCTCTTCTTTCCTCTCTCCTTTTCTCAAGCTCTCCTGCTTCCTGGCTTTTGTCTTTCCGTTCCTCCATTTCAGTCCTGCAGCCCGGCACTAGATTTTCCTCTTCCCTCCCTTTGGCTTGCTCCCTTCGCTTTCTCCCTTTGTTCCATATCCTTCTTTCCGACTTGTCTCTTGGAGACTTTTGGCCACACTGGACCCAAGTCTGGAGATGTTTTGGAAACTTTTCAGAGGCCTCGCTGCTGACAGGGGGGACAGCAGGCAGTGACAGGCCCGGGCCTGACAGGCTCTTCCTCCCCTAGGGGGCGCTCGGCTGCCACACCCAGCTGACATAGAACCTTTGTCACAATGCCCGCTACCGTGGTGAGGCTGCGGGCACTCTGCGGGTGACAGGGACACAGCAGGACTTGGTGTCAGCTCAGCAATTTCTCAGTTCCCCAAAGAAGCTGTATTCTGCAAATCGCTGGTGTTGCTCTTGAAATGATGTCATCAGGTGGGTGTTTTGGTGTAATACACTGAAAAACAGAGCAGAAATGCTGAAATATTCCCGTGATATGCATGGTCTTAGGAGCAAAGCACCGTGACTCGGCCTCAGTAGATCTGCCGCTTATTCTTTTGTACTGCCAGCAGATTGTGGAAGTAGAGTATAAAAACCATCCTTATGGAGAGATCTTTGCATTTTAGGCTTAGTCTAAGTGTCTCAAGTAGCCGGGGTTTTTGATTGGGCCTAATCCATCAGGTCTGATGGCGTTCCTCCTCGTCTCCAGATGAATGTGGTAGAAAATATAAAGCAAGGAAATGTCCTTTGGCCTAGCCTTGCCTTGCCTTATTTCCTTCTCATCCTGTTCTCTGTCCCAGCCTCTCTCACTAAGCCCTCGTCTGGCTGCATGTCTCTTCTTTCCTCTCTCCTTTTCTCAAGCTCTCCTGCTTCCTGGCTTTTGTCTTTCCATTCCTCCATTTCAGTCCTGCAGCCCGGCACTAGATTTTCCTATTCCCTCCCTTTGGCTTGCTCCCTTCGCTTTCTCCCTTTGTTCCATATCCTTCTTTCCGACTTGTCTCTTGGAGACTTTTGGCCACGCTGGACCCAAGTCTGGGGATGTTTTGGAAACTTTTCAGAGGCCTCGCTGCTGACAGGGGGGACAGCAGGCAGTGACAGGCCCGGGGCTGACAGGCTCCCCCTCCCCTAGGGGGCGCTCGGCTGCCACACCCAGCTGACATAGAACCTTTGTCACAATGCCCGCTACCGTGGTGAGGATGCGGGCACTCTGCGGGTGACAGGGACCCAGCAGGACTTGGTGTCAGCTCAGCAATTTCTCAGTTCCCCAAAGAAGCTGAATTCTGCAAATTGCTGCTGTTGCTCTTGAAATTATGTCATCAGGTGGGTGGTTTTATAAGACTCCAGTCCGGACAGTGTTACGCGGGAAAGGCTTATCTCGCAGAGGCAAAAGGATGCTGGGGCAGGAATTAGCTGGGCTCATTTGGAGAGCTTTAAACTTGGCTCGAAGGGAGATGGGGTTGTAGTTGGGCTTGCCCCAGTGGGGCAGCATTCTAAAACAGATGAGGACCTTGTGGCCTCCTGTGCCCCTAGGGAGAAATTGGTGTGCTCTGCTCCCTCCCTGAAATTCCTGTACACCAATGCGCGCAGCATGGGGAATAAGCAGGAGGAGTTAGAATCCTATGTTCGGTCGGGAGATTATGATCTGGTGGCAATTACAGAAACATGGTGGGACAGTTCACATGACTGGAATGTGGTCATGGATGGCTACGCCCTTTTCAGGAAAGACAGGCCAGCCAGGCGTGGTGGTGGAGTTGTTCTCTATGTGAGAGAGCAACTGCAATGTACTAAATTCTGCCCAGGAGCGGATGAGGAACGAGTTGAGAGTGTATGGGTCAGGATCAAGGGACAGGCTGGCAGGGGTGATACTGTTGTAGGTGTCTATTACAGGCCACCAGATCAGACTGAGGAAGTTGATGAGGCCTTCTATGCGCAGCTGAGAGTGGCCTCACAGTCACAGGCCCTGGTTGTTGTGGGTGATTTTAACTTCCCTGATGTTTGCTGGAAGGACCATTCAGCCAGTCAGCCACAGTCCAGGAGGTTCCTCCAGTGCATTGATGATAACTTCCTCATGCAGATGGTGGAGGAGCCCACCAGGAGAGGTACACTGCTGGATCTCATCCTCACTAACAAAGAGGGTCTGGTCGAAGCAGTAAAGGTCGAGGGCTGCCTGGGTTGCAGTGACCACGAGATGGTGGAGTTCAGCATCTCGTGTGGCAGGAACAGAATAGCAAGTAGAATTGCAACCCTGGACTTTGGCAGGGCTAATTTCGGCCTTTTCAAGCAATTGCTGGGGGAAATCCCATGGGCAAGACTGCTTGAAGGAAAAGGGGCCCAAGAGAGCTGGATTGCATTCAGAGATTGCTTCTTCCATGCTCAGGATCAGAGCATCCCCACACGCAGGAAGTCAAGGAAGGGAGCCAGAAGGCCTGCGTGGTTGAATAGGGATCTGTTGGGTAAGCTCAAGCAGAAGAGGCGAGTTTACAGGTCATGGAAGCAGGGACTGGCCACTTGGGAGGAATATAAGGCTGCTGTTAGAGGATGCAAGAAGGCAGCTAGGGTAGCCAAGGCCTCCTTAGAATTACAGCTGGTGAGAGGGGTCAAGGACAGCAAGAAGAACTTTTTCAAATACATAGCAGATAAAACTAATACCAGAGGCAATGTAGGCCCACTGATGAATGAGGTGGGTGCCCTGGTGGCAGAAGACACAGAGAAGGCAGAATTGCTGAATGCCGCCTTTGTCTCTGTCTACTCCGCTGGAGGCTGTCCTGGGGAACCCTGTACCCCTGAGACCCCGGATGAAGCCAGGTTAATGGAGGAGTTTGCTTTAGTCGATGAGGACTGGGTTAGGGAACAATTAAGTAGTCTGGACGTCCATAAATCCATGGGTCCAGATGGAATGCATCCGCGGGTGCTGAGGGAGCTGGCTGAAGTCATTGCTAGACCGCTATCCATCATTTTTGCCAAGTCTTGGGAAACGGGAGAGGTGCCCGAGGATTGGAAGAAAGCAAATGTCACTCCAGTCTTTAAAAAGGGCAAGAAGGAGGACCCGGGTAATTATAGACCGGTCAGCCTCACCTCTGTCCCTGGGAAAGTAATGGAACAGCTTATCCTTGGTGCCATCTCAAGGCACATCAGGGATAAGAGGGTCATTAGGGGCAGTCAGCATGGCTTTACCAAGGGTAAGTCATGCTTGACCAACCTCATAGCCTTTTATGAGAATGTAACAAGGTGGATGGATGATGGCAGAGCGGTGGATGTGGTCTACCTTGACTTCAGTAAAGCCTTTGACACAGTCCCTCACAGCATCCTCACAGCTAAATTGAGGAGGTGTGGTCTCGACAATAGAGTAGTGAGGTGGGTTGCAAACTGGCTTAAAGAGAGAAGCCAGAGAGTGGTGGTCAATGGTGCGGAGTCCAGTTGGAGGCCAGTATCTAGTGGAGTGCCTCAGGGGTCAGTACTGGGGCCAACATTATTCAATATATTCATTAATGATTTAGACGAGGGAATTGAGTGTACTATTGGCAAGTTTGCTGATGACACTAAGCTGGGAGGAGTGGCTGACACGCCAGAAGGCTGTGCCGCCATCCAGCGGGACCTGGACAGGCTGGAGAGTTGGGCGGGGGATAACCTGATGGAATTTAACAAGGGAAAGTGTAGAGTCCTGCATCTGGGCAGGAACAATCCCAATTTCCAGTATAGGTTGGGGCATGACCTATTAGAGAGCAGTGTAGGGGAAAGAGACCTGGGGGTCCTGGTGGACAACAGGATGACCATGAGCCAGCACTGTGCCCTTGTGGCCAGGAAGGCCAATGGCATCCTTGGGGGTATTACAAGGGGGGTGGTCAGTAGATCGAGAGAGGTCCTCCTTCCCCTCTACTCCGCCCTGGTGAGACCCCATCTGGAATATTGTGTCCAGTTCTGGGCCCCTCAGTTCAAGAAGGACAGGGAACTGCTGGAGAGGGTCCAGCGTAGGGCAACAAAGATGATTAAGGGAGTGGAGCATCTCCCTTATGAAGAAAGGCTGAGGGAGCTGGGGGTCTTTAGTTTGGAGAAGAGGAGACTGAGGGGTGACCTTATTAATGTTTATAAATATATAAAGGGTGAGTGCCACGAGGACGGAGTCAGGCTCCTCTCAGTGGCAAACAATGATAGGACAAGGGGCAATGGGATCAAGCTGGAACACAAGAGGTTCCACTTAAATTTGACAAAGAACTTCTTCTCAGTGAGGGTAACACAGCACTGGAACAGGCTACCCAGGGAGGTTGTGGAGTCTTCTTCCCTGGAGACATTCAAAGCCCGCCTGGACACATTCCTGTGCGACCTCACCTAGGCGTTCCTGATCCAGCAGGGGGATTGGACTAGATGATCTTTTGAGGTCCTTTCCAATCCCAAACATACTGCGATACTGTGATACTGTGATACTGTGTGTTTTAGTGTAATATACTGAAAACAAGAGCAGAAATGCTGAAATATTCCCATGGTATGCATGGTCTTAGGAGCAAAGCACCGTGACTCAGCCTAAGTAGATCTGCCGCTTATTCTTTTGTACTGCCAGCAGATTGTGGAAGTAGAGTATAAAAACCATCCTTATGGAGAGATCTTTGCCTTTTAGGCTTAGTCTAAGTGTCTCAAGTAGCCGGGGTTTTTGCTTGGGCCTAATCCATCCGGTCTGATGGCTTTCCTCCTCTTCTCCAGATGAATGTGGTAGAAAATATAAAGCAAGGAAACGTCCTTTGGCCTAGCCTTGCCTTGCCTAATTTTCCTTCTCATCCTGTTCTCTGTCCCAGCCTCTCTCACTAAGCCCTCGTCTGGCTGCATGTCTCTTCTTTCCTCTCTCCTTTTCTCAAACTCTCCTGCTTCCTGGCTTTTGTCTTTCCATTCCTCCATTTCAGTCCTGCAGCCCGGCACTAGATTTTCCTTTTCCCTCCCTTTGGCTTGCTCCCTTCGCTTTCTCCCTTTGTTCCATATGCTTCTTTCCGACTTGTCTCTTGGAGACTTTTGGCCACGCTGGACCCAAGTCTGGGGACGTTTTGGAAACTTTTCAGAGGCCTCGCTGCTGACAGGGGGGACAGCAGGCAGTGACAGCCCCGGGCCTGACAGGCTCTTCCTCCCCTAGGGGGCGCTCGGCTGCCACACCCAGCTGACATAGAACTTTTGTCACAATGCCCGCTACCGTGGTGAGGATGCGGGCACTCTGCGGGTGACAGAGACACAGCAGGACTTGGTGTCAGCTCAGCAAGTTCTCAGTTCCCCAAAGAAGCTGAATTCTGCAAATTGCTGCTGTTGCTCTTGAAATGATGTCATCAGGTGGGTGTTCAGGTGTAATACACTGAAAACCAGAGCAGAAATGCTGAAATATTCCCATGGTATGCATGGTCTTAGGAGCAAAGCACCGTGACTCAGCCTAAGTAGATCTGCCGCTTATTCTTTTGTACTGCCAGCAGATTGTGGAAGTAGAGTATCAAAACCATCCTTATGGAGAGATATTTGCCTTTTAGGCTTAGTCTAAGTGTGTCAAGTAGCCGGGGTTTTTGCTTGGGCCTAATCCATCAGGTCTGATGGCTTTCCTCCTCTTCTCCAGATGAATGTGGTAGAAAATATAAAGGAAGGAAACGTCCTTTGGCCTAGCCTTGCCTTGCCTTATTTCCTTCTCATCCTGTTCTCTGTCCCAGTCTCTCTCACTAAGCCCTCGTCTGGCTGCATGTCTCTTCTTTCCTCTCTCCTTTTCTCAAACTCTCCTGCTTCCTGGCTTTTGTCTTTCCATTCCTCCATTTCAGTCCTGCAGCCCGGCACTAGATTTTCCTCTTCCCTCCCTTTGGCTTGCTCCCTTTGTTCCATATCCTTATTTCCGACTTGTCTCTTGGAGACTTTTGGCCACTCTGGACCCAAGTCTGGGGATGTATTGGAAACTTTTCAGAGGCCTCGCTGCTGACAGAGGGGACAGCAGGCAGTGACAGCCCCGGGCCTGACAGGCTCCCCCTCCCCTAGGGGGCGCTCGGCTGCCACACCCAGCTGACATAGAACTTTTGTTCACAATGCCCGCTACCGTGGTGAGGATGCGGGCACTCTGCGGGTGACAGAGACACAGCAGGACTTGGTGTCAGCTCAGCAAGTTCTCAGTTTCCCAGAGAAGCTGAATTCTGCAAATTGCTGCTGTTGCTCTTGAAATGATGTCATCAGGTGGGTGTTTTCGTGTAATACACTGAAAACCAGAGCAGAAATGCTGAAATATTCCCATGGTATGCATGGTCTTAGGAGCAAAGCACCGTGACTCAGCCTAAGTAGATCTGCCGCTTATTCTTTTGTACTGCCAGCAGATTGTGGAAGTAGAGTATAAAAACCGTCCTGATGGAGAGATCTTTGCATTTTAGGCTTAGTCTAAGTGTCTCAAGTAGCCGGGGTTTTTGATTGGGCCTAATCCATCAGGTCTGATGGCGTTCCTCCTCGTCTCCAGATGAATGTGGTAGAAAATATAAAGCAAGGAAACGTCCTTTGGCCTAGCCTTGCCTTGCCTTATTTCCTTCTCATCCTGTTCTCTGTCCCAGCCTCTCTCACTAAGCCCTCGTCTGGCTGCATGTCTCTTTATTCCTCTCTCCTTTTCTCAAACTCTCCTGCTTCCTGGCTTTTGTCTTTCCATTCCTCCATGTCAGTCCTGCAACCCGGCACTAGATTTTCCTCTTCCCTCCCTTTGGCTTGCTCCCGTCGCTTTCTCCCTTTGTTCCATATCCTTCTTTCCAACTTGTCTCTTGGAGACTTTTGGCCACGCTGGACCCAAGTCTGGGGACGTTTTGGAAACTTTTCAGAGGCCTCGCTGCTGACAGTGTGGACAGCAGGCAGAGACAGGCCTGGGGCTGACAGGCTCCCCCTCCCCTAGGGGGCGCTCGGCTGCCACACCCAGCTGACATAGAACCTCTGTCACAATGCCTGCTACCGTGGTGAGGATGCGGGCACTCTGCGGGTGACAGGGACACTGCAGGACTTGGTGTCAGCTCAGCAATTTCTCAGTTCCCCAAAGAAGCTGAATTCTGCAAATTGCTGCTGTTGCTGTTGCAATGATATCATCAGGTGGGTGTTTTGGTGTAATACACTGAAAACCAGAGCAGAAATGCTGAAATATTCCCGTGATATGCATGGTCTTAGGAGCAAAGCACCGTGACTCAGCCTAAGTAGATCTGCATCTTATTGTTTTGTACTGCCAGCAGATTGTGGAAGTAGAGTATAAAAACCGTCCTGATGGAGAGATCTTTGCATTTTAGGATTAGTCTAAGTGTCTCAAGTAGCCGGGGTTTTTGATTGGGCCTAATCCATCAGGTCTGATGGCGTTCCTCCTCGTCTCCAGATGAATGTGGTAGAAAATATAAAGCAAGGAAACGTCCTTTGGCCTAGCCTTGCCTTGCCTTATTTCCTTCTCATCCTGTTCTCTGTCCCAGCCTCTCTCACTAACCCCTCGTCTGGCTGCATGTCTCTTCTTTCCTCTCTCCTTTTCTCAAACTCTCCTGCTTCCTGGCTTTTGTCTTTCCATTCCTCCATGTCAGTCCTGCAACCCGGCACTAGATTTTCCTCTTCCCTCCCTTTGGCTTGCTCCCTTCGCTTTCTCCCTTTGTTCCATATCCTTCTTTCCGACTTGTCTCTTGGAGACTTTTGGCCACGCTCGACCCAAGTCTGGGGATGTTTTGGAAACTTTTCAGAGGCCTCGCTGCTGACAGGGGGGACAGCAGGTAGTGACAGGCCCGGGGCTGACAGACTCCCCCTTTCCTAGGGGGCCCTCGGCTGCCACACCCAGCTGACATAGAACCTTTGTCACAATGCCCGATACCGTGGTGAGGATGCGGGCACTCTGCGGGTGACAGGGACACAGCAGGACTTGGTGTCAGCTCAGCAATTTCTCAGTTCCCCAAAGAAGCTGAATTCTGCAAATTGCTGCTGTTGCTCTTGAAATGATGTCATCAGGTGGGTGTTTTGGTGTAATACACTGAAAACCAGAGCAGAAATGCTGAAATATTCCCGTGCTATGCATGGTCTTAGGAGGAAAGCACCGTGACTCAGCCTAAGTAGATCTGCCGCTTATTCTTTTGTACTGCCAGCAGATTGTGGAAGTAGAGTATCAAAACCATCCTTATGGAGAGATCTTTGCCTTTTAGGCTTAGTCTAAGTGTCTCAAGTAGCCGGGGTTTTTGATTGGGCCTAATCCATCAGGTCTGATGGCGTTCCTCCTCGTCTCCAGATGAATGTGGTAGAAAATATAAAGGAAGGAAACGTCCTTTGGCCTAGCCTTGCCTTGCCTTATTTCCTTCTCATCCTGTTCTCTGTGCCAGCCTCTCTCACTAAGCCCTCGTCTGGCTGCATGTCTCTTCTTTCCTCTCTCCTTTTTTCAAACTCTCCTGCTTCCTGGCTTTTGTCTTTCCATTCCTCCATTTCAGTCCTGCAGCCCGGCACTAGATTTTCCTCTTCTCTACCTTTGGCTTGCTCCCTTCGCTTTCTCCCTTTGTTCCATATCCTTCTTTCCGACTTGTCTCTTGGAGACTTTTGGCCACGCTGGACCCAAGTCTGGGGACGTTTTGGAAACTTTTCAGAGGCCTCGCTGCTGACAGGGGGGACAGCAGGCAGTGACAGGCCCGGGGCTGACAGGCTCCCCCTCCCCTAGGGGGTGCTCAGCTGCCACACCCAGCTGACATAGAACCTTTGTCACAATGCCCGCTACCGTGGTGAGGATGGGGGCACTCTGCGGGTGACAGGGACACAGCAGGACTTGGTGTCAGCTCAGCAATTTCTCAGTTCCCCAAAGAAGCTGAATTCTGCAAATCGCTGGTGTTGCTCTTGAAATGATGTCATCAGGTGGGTGTTTTGGTGTAATACACTGAAAACCAGAGCAGAAATGCTGAAATATTCCCGTGATATGCATGGTCTTAGGAGCAAAGCACCGTGACTCAGCCTAAGTAGATCTGCATCTTATTCTTTTTTACTGCCAGCAGATTGTGGAAGTAGAGTATAAAAACCATCCTTTTGGAGAGATCTTTGCCTTTTAGGCTTAGTCTAAGTGTCTCAGGTAGCCGGGGTTTTTGATTGGGCCTAATCCATCAGGTCTGATGGCTTTCCTCCTCGTCTCCAGATGAATGTGGTAGAAAATATAAAGCAAGGAAACGTCCTTTGGCCTAGCCTTGCCTTGCCTTATTTCCTTCTCATCCTGTTCTCTGTCCCAGCCTCTCTCACTAAGCCCTCGTCTGGCTGCATGTCTCTTCTTTCCTCTCTCCTTTTTTCAAACTCTCCTGCTTCCTGGCTTTTGTCTTTCCATTCCTCCATTTCAGTCCTGCAGCCCGGCACTAGATTTTCCTCTTCTCTACCTTTGGCTTGCTCCCTTCGCTTTCTCCCTTTGTTCCATATCCTTCTTTCCGACTTGTCTCTTGGAGACTTTTGGCCACGCTGGACCCAAGTCTGGGGACGTTTTGGAAACTTTTCAGAGGCCTCGCTGCTGACAGGGGGGACAGCAGGCAGTGACAGGCCCGGGGCTGACAGGCTCCCCCTCCCCTAGGGGGTGCTCAGCTGCCACACCCAGCTGACATAGAACCTTTGTCACAATGCCCGCTACCGTGGTGAGGATGGGGGCACTCTGCGGGTGACAGGGACACAGCAGGACTTGGTGTCAGCTCAGCAATTTCTCAGTTCCCCAAAGAAGCTGAATTCTGCAAATCGCTGGTGTTGCTCTTGAAATGATGTCATCAGGTGGGTGTTTTGGTGTAATACACTGAAAACCAGAGCAGAAATGCTGAAATATTCCTGTGATATGCATGGTCTTAGGAACAAAGCACCGTGACTCAGCCTAAGTAGATCTGCATCTTATTCTTTTTTACTGCCAGCAGATTGTGGAAGTAGAGTATAAAAACCATCCTTTTGGAGAGATCTTTGCCTTTTAGGCTTAGTCTAAGTGTCTCAGGTAGCCGGGGTTTTTGATTGGGCCTAATCCATCAGGTCTGATGGCTTTCCTCCTCGTCTCCAGATGAATGTGGTAGAAAATATAAAGCAAGGAAACGTCCTTTGGCCTAGCCTTGCCTTGCCTTATTTCCTTCTCATCCTGTTCTCTGTCCCAGCCTCTCTCACTAAGCCCTCGTCTGGCTGCATGTCTCTTCTTTCCTCTCTCCTTTTCTCAAACTCTCCTGCTTCCTGGCTTTTGTCTTTCCATTCCTCCATTTCAGTCCTGCAACCCAGCACTAGATTTTCCTCTTCCCTCCCTTTGGCTTGCTCCCTTCGCTTTCTCCCTTTGTTCCATATCCTTCTTTCCGACTTGTCTCTTGGAGACTTTTGGCCACGCTGGACCCAAGTCTGGGGATGTTTTGGAAACTTTTCAGAGGCCTCGCTGCTGACAGGGGGGACAGCAGGCAGTGACAGGCCCGGGGCTGACAAGCTCTTCCTCCCCTAGGGGGCGCTCGGCTGCTACACCCAGCTGACATAGAACCTTTGTCACAATGCCCGCTACCGTGGTGAGGCTGCGGGCACTCTGCGGGTGACAGGGACACAGCAGGACTTGGTGTCAGCTCAGCAATTTCTCAGTTCCCCAAAGAAGCTGTATTCTGCAAATCGCTGGTGTTGCTCTTGAAATGATGTCATCAGGTGGGTGTTTTGGTGTAATACACTGAAAACCAGAGCAGAAATGCTGAAATATTCCCGTGATATGCATGGTCTTAGGAGCAAAGCACCGTGACTCGGCCTCAGTAGATCTGCCTCTTATTCTTTTGTACTGCCAGCAGATTGTGGAAGTAGAGTATAAAAACCATCCTTATGGAGAGATCTTTGCATTTTAGGCTTAGTCTAAGTGTCTCAAGTAGCCGGGGTTTTTGATTGGGCCTAATCCATCAGGTCTGATGGCGTTCCTCCTCGTCTCCAGATGAATGTGGTAGAAAATATAAAGCAAGGAAATGTCCTTTGGCCTAGCCTTGCCTTGCCTTATTTCCTTCTCATCCTGTTCTCTGTCCCAGCCTCTCTCACTAAGCCCTCGTCTGGCTGCATGTCTCTTCTTTCCTCTCTCCTTTTCTCAAGCTCTCCTGCTTCCTGGCTTTTGTCTTTCCATTCCTCCATTTCAGTCCTGCAGCCCGGCACTAGATTTTCCTCTTCCCTCCCTTTGGCTTGCTCCCTTTGCTTTCTCCCTTTGTTCCATATCCTTCTTTCCGACTTGTCTCTTGGAGACTTTTGGCCACGCTGGACCCAAGTCTGGGGATGTTTTGGAAACTTTTCAGAGGCCTCGCTGCTGACAGGGGGGACAGCAGGCAGTGACAGGCCCGGGGCTGACAGGCTCCCCCTCCCCTAGGGGGCGCTCGGCTGCCACACCCAGCTGACATAGAACCTTTGTCACAATGCCCGCTACCGTGGTGAGGATGCGGGCACTCTGCGGGTGACAGGGACACAGCAGGACTTGGTGTCAGCTCAGCAATTTCTCAGTTCCCCAAAGAAGCTGAATTCTGCAAATCGCTGGTGTTGCTCTTGAAATGATGTCATCAGGTGGGTGTTTTGGTGTAATACACTGAAAACCAGAGCAGAAATGCTGAAATATTCCCCTGATATGCATGGTCTTAGGAGCAAAGCACCGTGACTCGGCCTAAGTAGATCTGCCGCTTATTCTTTTGTACTGCCAGCAGATTGTGGAAGTAGAGTATAAAAACCATCCTTATGGAGAGATCTTTGCATTTTAGGCTTAGTCTAAGTGTCTCAAGTAGCCGGGGTTTTTGATTGGGCCTAATCCATCAGGTCTGATGGCGTTCCTCCTCGTCTCCAGATGAATGTGGTAGAAAATATAAAGCAAGGAAATGTCCTTTGGCCTAGCCTTGCCTTGCCTTATTTCCTTCTCATCCTGTTATCTGTCCCAGCCTCTCTCACTAACCCCTCGTCTGGCTGCATGTCTCTTCTTTCCTCTCTCCTTTTCTCAAGCTCTCCTGCTTCCTGGCTTTTGTCTTTCCGTTCCTCCATTTCAGTCCTGCAGCCCGGCACTAGATTTTCCTCTTCCCTCCCTTTGGCTTGCTCCCTTCGCTTTCTCCCTTTGTTCCATATCCTTCTTTCCGACTTGTCTCTTGGAGACTTTTGGCCACGCTGGACCCAAGTCTGGGGATGTTTTGGAAACTTTTCAGAGGCCTCGCTGCTGACAGGGGGGACAGCAGGCAGTGACAGGCCCGGGGCTGACAGGCTCTTCCTCCCCTAGGGGGCGCTCGGCTGCCACACCCAGCTGACATAGAACCTTTGTCACAATGCCCGCTACCGTGGTGAGGCTGCGGGCACTCTGCGGGTGACAGGGACACAGCAGGACTTGGTGTCAGCTCAGCAATTTCTCAGTTCCCCAAAGAAGCTGTATTCTGCAAATCGCTGGTGTTGCTCTTGAAATGATGTCATCAGGTGGGTGTTTTGGTGTAATACACTGAAAACCAGAGCAGAAATGCTGAAATATTCCCGTGATATGCATGGTCTTAGGAGCAAAGCACCGTGACTCGGCCTCAGTAGATCTGCCGCTTATTCTTTTGTACTGCCAGCAGATTGTGGAAGTAGAGTATAAAAACCATCCTTATGGAGAGATCTTTGCATTTTAGGCTTAGTCTAAGCGTCTCAAGTAGCCGGGGTTTTTGATTGGGCCTAATCCATCAGGTCTGATGGCGTTCCTCCTCGTCTCCAGATGAATGTGGTAGAAAATATAAAGCAAGGAAATGTCCTTTGGCCTAGCCTTGCCTTGCCTTATTTCCTTCTCATCCTGTTCTCTCTCCCAGCCTCTCTCACTAAGCCCTCGTCTGGCTGCATGTCTCTTCTTTCCTCTCTCCTTTTCTCAAGCTCTCCTGCTTCCTGGCTTTTGTCTTTCCGTTCCTCCATTTCAGTCCTGCAGCCCAGCACTAGATTTTCCTCTTTCCTCCCTTTGGCTTGCTCCCTTCGCTTTCTCCCTTTGTTCCATATCCTTCTTTCCGACTTGTCTCTTGGAGACTTTTGGCCACGCTGGACCCAAGTCTGGGGATGTTTTGGAAACTTTTCAGAGGCCTCGCTGCTGACAGGGGGGAGAGCAGGCAGTGACAGGCCCGGGGCTGACAGGCTCCCCCTCCCCTAGGGGGCGCTCGGCTGCCACACCCAGCTGACATAGAACCTTTGTCACAATGCCCGCTACCGTGGTGAGGAGGCGGGCACTCTGCGGGTGACAGGGACACAGCAGGACTTGGTGTCAGCTCAGCAAGTTCTCAGTTTCCCAGAGAAGCTGAATTCTGCAAATTGCTGCTGTTGCTCTTGAAATGATGTCATCAGGTGGGTGTTTTCGTGTAATACACTGAAAACCAGAGCAGAAATGCTGAAATATTCCCATGGTATGCATGGTCTTAGGAGCAAAGCACCGTGACTCAGCCTAAGTAGATCTGCCGCTTATTCTTTTGTACTGCCAGCAGATTGTGGAAGTAGAGTATAAAAACCGTCCTGATGGAGAGATCTTTGCATTTTAGGCTTAGTCTAAGTGTCTCAAGTAGCCGGGGTTTTTGATTGGGCCTAATCCATCAGGTCTGATGGCGTTCCTCCTCGTCTCCAGATGAATGTGGTAGAAAATATAAAGCAAGGAAACGTCCTTTGGCCTAGCCTTGCCTTGCCTTATTTCCTTCTCATCCTGTTCTCTGTCCCAGCCTCTCTCACTAAGCCCTCGTCTGGCTGCATGTCTCTTTATTCCTCTCTCCTTTTCTCAAACTCTCCTGCTTCCTGGCTTTTGTCTTTCCATTCCTCCATGTCAGTCCTGCAACCCGGCACTAGATTTTCCTCTTCCCTCCCTTTGGCTTGCTCCCTTCGCTTTCTCCCTTTGTTCCATATCCTTCTTTCCAACTTGTCTCTTGGAGACTTTTGGCCACGCTGGACCCAAGTCTGGGGACGTTTTGGAAACTTTTCAGAGGCCTCGCTGCTGACAGTGTGGACAGCAGGCAGAGACAGGCCTGGGGCTGACAGGCTCCCCCTCCCCTAGGGGGCGCTCGGCTGCCACACCCAGCTGACATAGAACCTCTGTCACAATGCCTGCTACCGTGGTGAGGATGCGGGCACTCTGCGGGTGACAGGGACACTGCAGGACTTGGTGTCAGCTCAGCAATTTCTCAGTTCCCCAAAGAAGCTGAATTCTGCAAATTGCTGCTGTTGCTGTTGCAATGATATCATCAGGTGGGTGTTTTGGTGTAATACACTGAAAACCAGAGCAGAAATGCTGAAATATTCCCGTGATATGCATGGTCTTAGGAGCAAAGCACCGTGACTCAGCCTAAGTAGATCTGCATCTTATTGTTTTGTACTGCCAGCAGATTGTGGAAGTAGAGTATAAAAACCGTCCTGATGGAGAGATCTTTGCATTTTAGGATTAGTCTAAGTGTCTCAAGTAGCCGGGGTTTTTGATTGGGCCTAATCCATCAGGTCTGATGGCGTTCCTCCTCGTCTCCAGATGAATGTGGTAGAAAATATAAAGCAAGGAAACGTCCTTTGGCCTAGCCTTGCCTTGCCTTATTTCCTTCTCATCCTGTTCTCTGTCCCAGCCTCTCTCACTAACCCCTCGTCTGGCTGCATGTCTCTTCTTTCCTCTCTCCTTTTCTCAAACTCTCCTGCTTCCTGGCTTTTGTCTTTCCATTCCTCCATGTCAGTCCTGCAACCCGGCACTAGATTTTCCTCTTCCCTCCCTTTGGCTTGCTCCCTTCGCTTTCTCCCTTTGTTCCATATCCTTCTTTCCGACTTGTCTCTTGGAGACTTTTGGCCACGCTCGACCCAAGTCTGGGGATGTTTTGGAAACTTTTCAGAGGCCTCGCTGCTGACAGGGGGGACAGCAGGTAGTGACAGGCCCGGGGCTGACAGACTCCCCCTTTCCTAGGGGGCCCTCGGCTGCCACACCCAGCTGACATAGAACCTTTGTCACAATGCCCGATACCGTGGTGAGGATGCGGGCACTCTGCGGGTGACAGGGACACAGCAGGACTTGGTGTCAGCTCAGCAATTTCTCAGTTCCCCAAAGAAGCTGAATTCTGCAAATTGCTGCTGTTGCTCTTGAAATGATGTCATCAGGTGGGTGTTTTGGTGTAATACACTGAAAACCAGAGCAGAAATGCTGAAATATTCCCGTGCTATGCATGGTCTTAGGAGGAAAGCACCGTGACTCAGCCTAAGTAGATCTGCCGCTTATTCTTTTGTACTGCCAGCAGATTGTGGAAGTAGAGTATCAAAACCATCCTTATGGAGAGATCTTTGCCTTTTAGGCTTAGTCTAAGTGTCTCAAGTAGCCGGGGTTTTTGATTGGGCCTAATCCATCAGGTCTGATGGCGTTCCTCCTCGTCTCCAGATGAATGTGGTAGAAAATATAAAGGAAGGAAACGTCCTTTGGCCTAGCCTTGCCTTGCCTTATTTCCTTCTCATCCTGTTCTCTGTGCCAGCCTCTCTCACTAAGCCCTCGTCTGGCTGCATGTCTCTTCTTTCCTCTCTCCTTTTTTCAAACTCTCCTGCTTCCTGGCTTTTGTCTTTCCATTCCTCCATTTCAGTCCTGCAGCCCGGCACTAGATTTTCCTCTTCTCTACCTTTGGCTTGTTCCCTTCGCTTTCTCCCTTTGTTCCATATCCTTCTTTCCGACTTGTCTCTTGGAGACTTTTGGCCACGCTGGACCCAAGTCTGGGGACGTTTTGGAAACTTTTCAGAGGCCTCGCTGCTGACAGGGGGGACAGCAGGCAGTGACAGGCCCGGGGCTGACAGGCTCCCCCTCCCCTAGGGGGTGCTCAGCTGCCACACCCAGCTGACATAGAACCTTTGTCACAATGCCCGCTACCGTGGTGAGGATGGGGGCACTCTGCGGGTGACAGGGACACAGCAGGACTTGGTGTCAGCTCAGCAATTTCTCAGTTCCCCAAAGAAGCTGAATTCTGCAAATCGCTGGTGTTGCTCTTGAAATGATGTCATCAGGTGGGTGTTTTGGTGTAATACACTGAAAACCAGAGCAGAAATGCTGAAATATTCCCGTGATATGCATGGTCTTAGGAGCAAAGCACCGTGACTCAGCCTAAGTAGATCTGCATCTTATTCTTTTTTACTGCCAGCAGATTGTGGAAGTAGAGTATAAAAACCATCCTTTTGGAGAGATCTTTGCCTTTTAGGCTTAGTCTAAGTGTCTCAGGTAGCCGGGGTTTTTGATTGGGCCTAATCCATCAGGTCTGATGGCTTTCCTCCTCGTCTCCAGATGAATGTGGTAGAAAATATAAAGCAAGGAAACGTCCTTTGGCCTAGCCTTGCCTTGCCTTATTTCCTTCTCATCCTGTTCTCTGTCCCAGCCTCTCTCACTAAGCCCTCGTCTGGCTGCATGTCTCTTCTTTCCTCTCTCCTTTTTTCAAACTCTCCTGCTTCCTGGCTTTTGTCTTTCCATTCCTCCATTTCAGTCCTGCAGCCCGGCACTAGATTTTCCTCTTCTCTACCTTTGGCTTGCTCCCTTCGCTTTCTCCCTTTGTTCCATATCCTTCTTTCCGACTTGTCTCTTGGAGACTTTTGGCCACGCTGGACCCAAGTCTGGGGACGTTTTGGAAACTTTTCAGAGGCCTCGCTGCTGACAGGGGGGACAGCAGGCAGTGACAGGCCCGGGGCTGACAGGCTCCCCCTCCCCTAGGGGGTGCTCAGCTGCCACACCCAGCTGACATAGAACCTTTGTCACAATGCCCGCTACCGTGGTGAGGATGGGGGCACTCTGCGGGTGACAGGGACACAGCAGGACTTGGTGTCAGCTCAGCAATTTCTCAGTTCCCCAAAGAAGCTGAATTCTGCAAATCGCTGGTGTTGCTCTTGAAATGATGTCATCAGGTGGGTGTTTTGGTGTAATACACTGAAAACCAGAGCAGAAATGCTGAAATATTCCTGTGATATGCATGGTCTTAGGAGCAAAGCACCGTGACTCAGCCTAAGTAGATCTGCATCTTATTCTTTTTTACTGCCAGCAGATTGTGGAAGTAGAGTATAAAAACCATCCTTTTGGAGAGATCTTTGCCTTTTAGGCTTAGTCTAAGTGTCTCAGGTAGCCGGGGTTTTTGATTGGGCCTAATCCATCAGGTCTGATGGCTTTCCTCCTCGTCTCCAGATGAATGTGGTAGAAAATATAAAGCAAGGAAACGTCCTTTGGCCTAGCCTTGCCTTGCCTTATTTCCTTCTCATCCTGTTCTCTGTCCCAGCCTCTCTCACTAAGCCCTCGTCTGGCTGCATGTCTCTTCTTTCCTCTCTCCTTTTCTCAAACTCTCCTGCTTCCTGGCTTTTGTCTTTCCATTCCTCCATTTCAGTCCTGCAACCCAGCACTAGATTTTCCTCTTCCCTCCCTTTGGCTTGCTCCCTTCGCTTTCTCCCTTTGTTCCATATCCTTCTTTCCGACTTGTCTCTTGGAGACTTTTGGCCACGCTGGACCCAAGTCTGGGGATGTTTTGGAAACTTTTCAGAGGCCTCGCTGCTGACAGGGGGGACAGCAGGCAGTGACAGGCCCGGGGCTGACAGGCTCTTCCTCCCCTAGGGGGCGCTCGGCTGCCACACCCAGCTGACATAGAACCTTTGTCACAATGCCCGCTACCGTGGTGAGGCTGCGGGCACTCTGCGGGTGACAGGGACACAGCAGGACTTGGTGTCAGCTCAGCAATTTCTCAGTTCCCCAAAGAAGCTGTATTCTGCAAATCGCTGGTGTTGCTCTTGAAATGATGTCATCAGGTGGGTGTTTTGGTGTAATACACTGAAAACCAGAGCAGAAATGCTGAAATATTCCCGTGATATGCATGGTCTTAGGAGCAAAGCACCGTGACTCGGCCTCAGTAGATCTGCCTCTTATTCTTTTGTACTGCCAGCAGATTGTGGAAGTAGAGTATAAAAACCATCCTTATGGAGAGATCTTTGCATTTTAGGCTTAGTCTAAGTGTCTCAAGTAGCCGGGGTTTTTGATTGGGCCTAATCCATCAGGTCTGATGGCGTTCCTCCTCGTCTCCAGATGAATGTGGTAGAAAATATAAAGCAAGGAAATGTCCTTTGGCCTAGCCTTGCCTTGCCTTATTTCCTTCTCATCCTGTTCTCTGTCCCAGCCTCTCTCACTAAGCCCTCGTCTGGCTGCATGTCTCTTCTTTCCTCTCTCCTTTTCTCAAGCTCTCCTGCTTCCTGGCTTTTGTCTTTCCATTCCTCCATTTCAGTCCTGCAGCCCGGCACTAGATTTTCCTCTTCCCTCCCTTTGGCTTGCTCCCTTTGCTTTCTCCCTTTGTTCCATATCCTTCTTTCCGACTTGTCTCTTGGAGACTTTTGGCCACGCTGGACCCAAGTCTGGGGATGTTTTGGAAACTTTTCAGAGGCCTCGCTGCTGACAGGGGGGACAGCAGGCAGTGACAGGCCCGGGGCTGACAGGCTCCCCCTCCCCTAGGGGGCGCTCGGCTGCCACACCCAGCTGACATAGAACCTTTGTCACAATGCCCGCTACCGTGGTGAGGATGCGGGCACTCTGCGGGTGACAGGGACACAGCAGGATTTGGTGTCAGCTCAGCAATTTCTCAGTTCCCCAAAGAAGCTGAATTATGCAAATCGCTGGTGTTGCTCTTGAAATGATGTCATCAGGTGGGTGTTTTGGTGTAATACACTGAAAACCAGAGCAGAAATGCTGAAATATTCCCCTGATATGCATGGTCTTAGGAGCAAAGCACCGTGACTCGGCCTCAGTAGATCTGCCGCTTATTCTTTTGTACTGCCAGCAGATTGTGGAAGTAGAGTATAAAAACCATCCTTATGGAGAGATCTTTGCATTTTAGGCTTAGTCTAAGTGTCTCAAGTAGCCGGGGTTTTTGATTGGGCCTAATCCATCAGGTCTGATGGCGTTCCTCCTCGTCTCCAGATGAATGTGGTAGAAAATATAAAGCAAGGAAATGTCCTTTGGCCTAGCCTTGCCTTGCCTTATTTCCTTCTCATCCTGTTATCTGTCCCAGCCTCTCTCACTAACCCCTCGTCTGGCTGCATGTCTCTTCTTTCCTCTCTCCTTTTCTCAAGCTCTCCTGCTTCCTGGCTTTTGTCTTTCCGTTCCTCCATTTCAGTCCTGCAGCCCGGCACTAGATTTTCCTCTTCCCTCCCTTTGGCTTGCTCCCTTCGCTTTCTCCCTTTGTTCCATATCCTTCTTTCCGACTTGTCTCTTGGAGACTTTTGGCCACGCTGGACCCAAGTCTGGGGATGTTTTGGAAACTTTTCAGAGGCCTCGCTGCTGACAGGGGGGACAGCAGGCAGTGACAGGCCCGGGGCTGACAGGCTCTTCCTCCCCTAGGGGGCGCTCGGCTGCCACACCCAGCTGACATAGAACCTTTGTCACAATGCCCGCTACCGTGGTGAGGCTGCGGGCACTCTGCGGGTGACAGGGACACAGCAGGACTTGGTGTCAGCTCAGCAATTTCTCAGTTCCCCAAAGAAGCTGTATTCTGCAAATCGCTGGTGTTGCTCTTGAAATGATGTCATCAGGTGGGTGTTTTGGTGTAATACACTGAAAACCAGAGCAGAAATGCTGAAATATTCCCGTGATATGCATGGTCTTAGGAGCAAAGCACCGTGACTCGGCCTCAGTAGATCTGCCGCTTATTCTTTTGTACTGCCAGCAGATTGTGGAAGTAGAGTATAAAAACCATCCTTATGGAGAGATCTTTGCATTTTAGGCTTAGTCTAAGCGTCTCAAGTAGCCGGGGTTTTTGATTGGGCCTAATCCATCAGGTCTGATGGCGTTCCTCCTCGTCTCCAGATGAATGTGGTAGAAAATATAAAGCAAGGAAATGTCCTTTGGCCTAGCCTTGCCTTGCCTTATTTCCTTCTCATCCTGTTCTCTCTCCCAGCCTCTCTCACTAAGCCCTCGTCTGGCTGCATGTCTCTTCTTTCCTCTCTCCTTTTCTCAAGCTCTCCTGCTTCCTGGCTTTTGTCTTTCCGTTCCTCCATTTCAGTCCTGCAGCCCAGCACTAGATTTTCCTCTTCCCTCCCTTTGGCTTGCTCCCTTCGCTTTCTCCCTTTGTTCCATATCCTTCTTTCCGACTTGTCTCTTGGAGACTTTTGGCCACGCTGGACCCAAGTCTGGGGATGTTTTGGAAACTTTTCAGAGGCCTCGCTGCTGACAGGGGGGACAGCAGGCAGTGACAGGCCCGGGGCTGACAGGCTCCCCCTCCCCTAGGGGGCGCTCGGCTGCCACACCCAGCTGACATAGAACCTTTGTCACAATGCCCGCTACCGTGGTGAGGATGCGGGCACTCTGCGGGTGACAGGGACACAGCAGGACTTGGTGTCAGCTCAGCAATTTCTCAGTTCCCCAAAGAAGCTGAATTCTGCAAATCGCTGGTGTTGCTCTTGAAATGATGTCATCAGGTGGGTGTTTTGGTGTAATACACTGAAAACCAGAGCAGAAATGCTGAAATATTCCCATGGTATGCATGGTCTTAGGAGCAAAGCACCGTGACTCAGCCTAAGTAGATCTGCCGCTTATTCTTTTGTACTGCCAGCAGATTGTGGAAGTAGAGTATAAAAACCATCCTTATGGAGAGATCTTTGCCTTTTAGGCTTAGTCTAAGTGTCTCAAGTAGCCGGGGTTTTTGATTGGGCCTAATCCATCAGGTCTGATGGCGTTCCTCCTCGTCTCCAGATGAATGTGGTAGAAAATATAAAGCAAGGAAATGTCCTTTGGCCTAGCCTTGCCTTGCCTTATTTCCTTCTCATCCTGTTATCTGTCCCAGCCTCTCTCACTAACCCCTCGTCTGGCTGCATGTCTCTTCTTTCCTCTCTCCTTTTCTCAAGCTCTCCTGCTTCCTGGCTTTTGTCTTTCCGTTCCTCCATTTCAGTCCTGCAGCCCGGCACTAGATTTTCCTCTTCCCTCCCTTTGGCTTGCTCCCTTCGCTTTCTCCCTTTGTTCCATATCCTTCTTTCCGACTTGTCTCTTGGAGACTTTTGGCCACGCTGGACCCAAGTCTGGGGATGTTTTGGAAACTTTTCAGAGGCCTCGCTGCTGACAGGGGGGACAGCAGGCAGTGACAGGCCCGGGGCTGACAGGCTCTTCCTCCCCTAGGGGGCGCTCGGCTGCCACACCCAGCTGACATAGAACCTTTGTCACAATGCCCGCTACCGTGGTGAGGCTGCGGGCACTCTGCGGGTGACAGGGACACAGCAGGACTTGGTGTCAGCTCAGCAATTTCTCAGTTCCCCAAAGAAGCTGTATTCTGCAAATCGCTGGTGTTGCTCTTGAAATGATGTCATCAGGTGGGTGTTTTGGTGTAATACACTGAAAACCAGAGCAGAAATGCTGAAATATTCCCGTGATATGCATGGTCTTAGGAGCAAAGCACCGTGACTCGGCCTCAGTAGATCTGCCGCTTATTCTTTTGTACTGCCAGCAGATTGTGGAAGTAGAGTATAAAAACCATCCTTATGGAGAGATCTTTGCCTTTTAGGCTTAGTCTAAGCGTCTCAAGTAGCCGGGGTTTTTGATTGGGCCTAATCCATCAGGTCTGATGGCGTTCCTCCTCGTCTCCAGATGAATGTGGTAGAAAATATAAAGCAAGGAAATGTCCTTTGGCCTAGCCTTGCCTTGCCTTATTTCCTTCTCATCCTGTTCTCTGTCCCAGCCTCTCTCACTAAGCCCTCGTCTGGCTGCATGTCTCTTCTTTCCTCTCTCCTTTTCTCAAGCTCTCCTGCTTCCTGGCTTTTGTCTTTCCATTCCTCCATTTCAGTCCTGCAGCCCAGCACTAGATTTTCCTCTTCCCTCCCTTTGGCTTGCTCCCTTCGCTTTCTCCCTTTGTTCCATATCCTTCTTTCCGACTTGTCTCTTGGAGACTTTTGGCCACGCTGGACCCAAGTCTGGGGATGTTTTGGAAACTTTTCAGAGGCCTCGCTGCTGACAGGGGGGACAGCAGGCAGTGACAGGCCCGGGGCTGACAGGCTCCCCCTCCCCTAGGGGGCGCTCGGCTGCCACACCCAGCTGACATAGAACCTTTGTCACAATGCCCGCTACCGTGGTGAGGATGCGGGCACTCTGCGGGTGACAGGGACACAGCAGGACTTGGTGTCAGCTCAGCAATTTCTCAGTTCCCCAAAGAAGCTGAATTCTGCAAATCGCTGGTGTTGCTCTTGAAATGATGTCATCAGGTGGGTGTTTTGGTGTAATACACTGAAAACCAGAGCAGAAATGCTGAAATATTCCCATGGTATGCATGGTCTTAGGAGCAAAGCACCGTGACTCAGCCTAAGTAGATCTGCCGCTTATTCTTTTGTACTGCCAGCAGATTGTGGAAGTAGAGTATAAAAACCATCCTTACGGAGAGATCTTTGCCTTTTAGGCTTAGTCTAAGTGTCTCAAGTAGCCGGGGTTTTTGATTGGGCCTAATCCATCAGGTCTGATGGCGTTCCTCCTCGTCTCCAGATGAATGTGGTAGAAAATATAAAGCAAGGAAATGTCCTTTGGCCTAGCCTTGCCTTGCCTTATTTCCTTCTCATCCTGTTCTCTGTCCCAGCCTCTCTCACTAACCCCTCGTCTGGCTGCATGTCTCTTCTTTCCTCTCTCCTTTTCTCAAGCTCTCCTGCTTCCTGGCTTTTGTCTTTCCGTTCCTCCATTTCAGTCCTGCAGCCCGGCACTAGATTTTCCTCTTCCCTCCCTTTGGCTTGCTCCCTTCGCTTTCTCCCTTTGTTCCATATCCTTCTTTCCGACTTGTCTCTTGGAGACTTTTGGCCACGCTGGACCCAAGTCTGGGGATGTTTTGGAAACTTTTCAGAGGCCTCGCTGCTGACAGGGGGGACAGCAGGCAGTGACAGGCCCGGGGCTGACAGGCTCTTCCTCCCCTAGGGGGCGCTCGGCTGCCACACCCAGCTGACATAGAACCTTTGTCACAATGCCCGCTACCGTGGTGAGGCTGCGGGCACTCTGCGGGTGACAGGGACACAGCAGGACTTAGTGTCAGCTCAGCAATTTCTCAGTTCCCCAAAGAAGCTGTATTCTGCAAATCGCTGGTGTTGCTCTTGAAATGATGTCATCAGGTGGGTGTTTTGGTGTAATACACTGAAAACCAGAGCAGAAATGCTGAAATATTCCCGTGATATGCATGGTCTTAGGAGCAAAGCACCGTGACTCGGCCTCAGTAGATCTGCCGCTTATTCTTTTGTACTGCCAGCAGATTGTGGAAGTAGAGTTTAAAAACCATCCTTATGGAGAGATCTTTGCATTTTAGGCTTAGTCTAAGTGTCTCAAGTAGCCGGGGTTTTTGATTGGGCCTAATCCATCAGGTCTGATGGCGTTCCTCCTCGTCTCCAGATGAATGTGGTAGAAAATATAAAGCAAGGAAATGTCCTTTGGCCTAGCCTTGCCTTGCCTTATTTCCTTCTCATCCTTTTCTCTCTCCCAGCCTCTCTCACTAAGCCCTCGTCTGGCTGCATGTCTCTTCTTTCCTCTCTCCTTTTCTCAAGCTCTCCTGCTTCCTGGCTTTTGTCTTTCCATTCCTCCATTTCAGTCCTGCAGCCCGGCACTAGATTTTCCTCTTCCCTCCCTTTGGCTTGCTCCCTTCGCTTTCTCCCTTTGTTCCATATCCTTCTTTCCGACTTGTCTCTTGGAGACTTTTGGCCACGCTGGACCCAAGTCTGGGGATGTTTTGGAAACTTTTCAGAGGCCTCGCTGCTGACAGGGGGGACAGCAGGCAGTGACAGGCCCGGGGCTGACAGGCTCCCCCTCCCCTAGGGGGCGCTCGGCTGCCACACCCAGCTGACATAGAACCTTTGTCACAATGCCCGCTACCGTGGTGAGGCTGCGGGCACTCTGCGGGTGACAGGGACACAGCAGGACTTGGTGTCAGCTCAGCAATTTCTCAGTTCCCCAAAGAAGCTGAATTCTGCAAATCGCTGGTGTTGCTCTTGAAATGATGTCTTCAGGTGGGTGTTTTGGTGTAATACACTGAAAACCAGAGCAGAAATGCTGAAATATTCCCATGGTATGCATGGTCTTAGGAGCAAAGCACCGTGACTCAGCCTAAGTAGATCTGCCGCTTATTCTTTTGTACTGCCAGCAGATTGTGGAAGTAGAGTATAAAAACCATCCTTATGGAGAGATCTTTGCCTTTTAGGCTTAGTCTAAGTGTCTCAAGTAGCCGGGGTTTTTGATTGGGCCTAATCCATCAGGTCTGATGGCGTTCCTCCTCGTCTCCAGATGAATGTGGTAGAAAATATAAAGCAAGGAAATGTCCTTTGGCCTAGCCTTGCCTTGCCTTATTTCCTTCTCATCCTGTTCTCTGTCCCAGCCTCTCTCACTAAGCCCTCGTCTGGCTGCATGTCTCTTCTTTGCTCTCTCCTTTTCTCAAGCTCTCCTGCTTCCTGGCTTTTGTCTTTCCATTCCTCCATTTCAGTCCTGCAGCCCGGCACTAGATTTTCCTCTTCCCTCCCTTTGGCTTGCTCCCTTCGCTTTCTCACTTTGTTCCATATCCTTCTTTCCGACTTGTCTCTTGGAGACTTTTGGCCACGCTGGACCCAAGTCTGGGGATGTTTTGGAAACTTTTCAGAGGCCTCGCTGCTGACAGGGGGGACAGCAGGCAGTGACAGGCCCGGGGCTGACAGGCTCCCCCTCCCCTAGGGGGCGCTCGGCTGCCACACCCAGCTGACATAGAACCTTTGTCACAATGCCCGCTACCGTGGTGAGGATGCGGGCACTCTGCGGGTGACAGGGACACAGCAGGACTTGGTGTCAGCTCAGCAATTTCTCAGTTCCCCAAAGAAGCTGAATTCTGCAAATCGCTGGTGTTGCTCTTGAAATGATGTCATCAGGTGGGTGTTTTGGTGTAATACACTGAAAACCAGAGCAGAAATGCTGAAATATTCCCGTGATATGCATGGTCTTAGGAGCAAAGCACCGTGACTCAGCCTAAGTAGATCTGCCGCTTATTCTTTTGTACTGCCAGCAGATTGTGGAAGTAGAGTATAAAAACCATCCTTATGGAGAGATCTTTGCCTTTTAGGCTTAGTCTAAGTGTCTCAAGTAGCCGGGGTTTTTGATTGGGCCTAATCCATCAGGTCTGATGGCGTTCCTCCTCGTCTCCAGATGAATGTGGTAGAAAATATAAAGCAAGGAAATGTCCTTTGGCCTAGCCTTGCCTTGCCTTATTTCCTTCTCATCCTGTTCTCTGTGCCAGCCTCTCTCACTAAGCCCTCGTCTGGCTGCATGTCTCTTCTTTCCTCTCTCCTTTTCTCAAGCTCTCCTGCTTCCTGGCTTTTGTCTTTCCGTTCCTCCATTTCAGTCCTGCAGCCCGGCACTAGATTTTCCTCTTCCCTCCCTTTGGCTTGCTCCCTTCGCTTTCTCCCTTTGTTCCATATCCTTCTTTCCGACTTGTCTCTTGGAGACTTTTGGCCACGCTGGACCCAAGTCTGGGGATGTTTTGGAAACTTTTCAGAGGCCTCGCTGCTGACAGGGGGGACAGCAGGCAGTGACAGGCCCGGGGCTGACAGGCTCCCCCTCCCCTAGGGGGCGCTCGGCTGCCACACCCAGCTGACATAGAACCTTTGTCACAATGCCCGCTACCGTGGTGAGGATGCGGGCACTCTGCGGGTGACAGGGACACAGCAGGACTTGGTGTCAGCTCAGCAATTTCTCAGTTCCCCAAAGAAGCTGAATTCTGCAAATCGCTGGTGTTGCTCTTGAAATGATGTCATCAGGTGGGTGTTTTGGTGTAATACACTGAAAACCAGAGCAGAAATGCTGAAATATTCCCATGGTATGCATGGTCTTAGGAGCAAAGCACCGTGACTCAGCCTAAGTAGATCTGCCGCTTATTCTTTTGTACTGCCAGCAGATTGTGGAAGTAGAGTATAAAAACCATCCTTATGGAGAGATCTTTGCCTTTTAGGCTTAGTCTAAGTGTCTCAAGTAGCCGGGGTTTTTGATTGGGCCTAATCCATCAGGTCTGATGGCGTTCCTCCTCGTCTCCAGATGAATGTGGTAGAAAATATAAAGCAAGGAAATGTCCTTTGGCCTAGCCTTGCCTTGCCTTATTTCCTTCTCATCCTGTTCTCTGTCCCAGCCTCTCTCACTAACCCCTCGTCTAGCTGCATGTCTCTTCTTTCCTCTCTCCTTTTCTCAAGCTCTCCTGCTTCCTGGCTTTTGTCTTTCCGTTCCTCCATTTCAGTCCTGCAGCCCGGCACTAGATTTTCCTCTTCCCTCCCTTTGGCTTGCTCCCTTCGCTTTCTCCCTTTGTTCCATATCCTTCTTTCCGACTTGTCTCTTGGAGACTTTTGGCCACGCTGGACCCAAGTCTGGGGATGTTTTGGAAACTTTTCAGAGGCCTCGCTGCTGACAGGGGGGACAGCAGGCAGTGACAGGCCCGGGGCTGACAGGCTCCCCCTCCCCTAGGGGGCGCTCGGCTGCCACACCCAGCTGACATAGAACCTTTGTCACAATGCCCGCTACCGTGGTGAGGATGCGGGCACTCTGCGGGTGACAGGGACACAGCAGGACTTGGTGTCAGCTCAGCAATTTCTCAGTTCCCCAAAGAAGCTGTATTCTGCAAATTGCTGCTGTTGCTCTTGAAATGATGTCATCAGGTGGGTGTTTTGGTGTAATACACTGAAAACCAGAGCAGAAATGCTGAAATATTCCCGTGATATGCATGGTCTTAGGAGCAAAGCACCGTGACTCGGCCTCAGTAGATCTGCCGCTTATTCTTTTGTACTGCCAGCAGATTGTGGAAGTAGAGTATAAAACCATCCTTATGGAGAGATCTTTGCATTTTAGGCTTAGCCTAAGTGTCTCAAGTAGCCGGGGTTTTTGATTGGGCCTAATCCATCAGGTCTGATGGCGTTCCTCCTCGTCTCCAGATGAATGTGGTAGAAAATATAAAGCAAGGAAATGTCCTTTGGCCTAGCTTTGCCTTGCCTTATTTCCTTCTCATCCTGTTCTCTGTCCCAGCCTCTCTCACTAAGCCCTCGTCTGGCTGCATGTCTCTTCTTTCCTCTCTCCTTTTCTCAAGCTCTCCTGCTTCCTGGCTTTTGTCTTTCCATTCCTCCATTTCAGTCCTGCAGCCCGGCACTAGATTTTCCTCTTCCCTCCCTTTGGCTTGCTCCCTTCGCTTTCTCCCTTTGTTCCATATCCTTCTTTCCGACTTGTCTCTTGGAGACTTTTGGCCACGCTGGACCCAAGTCTGGGGATGTTTTGGAAACTTTTCAGAGGCCTCGCTGCTGACAGGGGGGACAGCAGGCAGTGACAGGCCCGGGGCTGACAGGCTCTTCCTCCCCTAGGGGGCGCTCGGCTGCCACACCCAGCTGACATAGAACCTTTGTCACAATGCCCGCTACCGTGGTGAGGATGCGGGCACTCTGCGGGTGACAGGGACACAGCAGGACTTGGTGTCAGCTCAGCAATTTCTCAGTTCCCCAAAGAAGCTGAATTCTGCAAATCGCTGGTGTTGCTCTTGAAATGATGTCATCAGGTGGGTGTTTTGGTGTAATACACTGAAAAACAGAGCAGAAATGCTGAAATATTCCCGTGATATGCATGGTCTTAGGAGCAAAGCACCGTGACTCAGCCTAAGTAGATCTGCCGCTTATTCTTTTGTACTGCCAGCAGATTGTGGAAGTAGAGTATAAAAACCATCCTTATGGAGAGATCTTTGCCTTTTAGGCTTAGTCTAAGTGTCTCAAGTAGCCGGGGTTTTTGATTGGGCCTAATCCATCAGGTCTGATGGCGTTCCTCCTCGTCTCCAGATGAATGTGGTAGAAAATATAAAGCAAGGAAATGTCCTTTGGCCTAGCCTTGCCTTGCCTTATTTCCTTCTCATCCTGTTCTCTGTCCCAGCCTCTCTCACTAAGCCCTCGTCTGGCTGCATGTCTCTTCTTTCCTCTCTCCTTTTCTCAAGCTCTCCTGCTTCCTGGCTTTTGTCTTTCCGTTCCTCCATTTCAGTCCTGCAGCCCGGCACTAGATTTTCCTCTTCCCTCCCTTTGGCTTGCTCCCTTCGCTTTCTCCCTTTGTTCCATATCCTTCTTTCCGACTTGTCTCTTGGAGACTTTTGGCCACACTGGACCCAAGCCTGGGGATGTTTTGGAAACTTTTCAGAGGCCTCGCTGCTGACAGGGGGGACAGCAGGCAGTGACAGGCCCGGGCCTGACAGGCTCTTCCTCCCCTAGGGGGCGCTCGGCTGCCACACCCAGCTGACATAGAACCTTTGTCACAATGCCCGCTACCGTGGTGAGGCTGCGGGCACTCTGCGGGTGACAGGGACACAGCAGGACTTGGTGTCAGCTCAGCATTTTCTCAGTTTCCCAAAGAAGCTGTATTCTGCAAATTGCTGCTGTTGCTCTTGAAATTATGTCATCAGGTGGGTGGTTTTATAAGACTCCAGTCCGGACAGTGTTACGCGGGAAAGGCTTATCTCGCAGAGGCAAAAGGATGCTGGGGCAGGAATTAGCTGGGCTCATTTGGAGAGCTTTAAACTTGGCTCGAAGGGAGATGGGGTTGTAGTTGGGCTTGCCCCAGTGGGGCAGCATTCTAAAACAGATGAGCACCTTGTGGCCTCCTGTGCCCCTAGGGAGAAATTGGTGTGCTCTGCTCCCTCCCTGAAATGCCTGTACACCAATGCGCGCAGCATGGGGAATAAGCAGGAGGAGTTAGAATCCTATGTTCGGTCGGGAGATTATGATCTGGTGGCAATTACAGAAACATGGTGGGACAGTTCACATGACTGGAATGTGGTCATGGATGGCTACGCCCTTTTCAGGAAAGACAGGCCAGCCAGGCGTGGTGGTGGAGTTGTTCTCTATGTGAGAGAGCAACTGCAATGTACTAAATTCTGCCCAGGAGCGAATGAGGAACGAGTTGAGAGTGTATGGGTCAGGATCAAGGGACAGGCTGGCAGGGGTGATACTGTTGTAGGTGTCTATTACAGGCCACCAGATCAGACTGAGGAAGTTGATGAGGCCTTCTATGCGCAGCTGAGAGTGGCCTCACAGTCACAGGCCCTGGTTGTTGTGGGTGATTTTAACTTCCCTGATGTTTGCTGGAAGGACCATTCAGCCAGTCAGCCACAGTCCAGGAGGTTCCTCCAGTGCATTGATGATAACTTCCTCATGCAGATGGTGGAGGAGCCCACCAGGAGAGGTACACTGCTGGATCTCATCCTCACTAACAAAGAGGGTCTGGTCGAAGCAGTAAAGGTCGAGGGCTGCCTGGGTTGCAGTGACCACGAGATGGTGGAGTTCAGCATCTCGTGTGGCAGGAACAGAATAGCAAGTAGAATTGCAACCCTGGACTTTGGCAGGGCTAATTTCGGCCTTTTCAAGCAATTGCTGGGGGAAATCCCATGGGCAAGACTGCTTGAAGGAAAAGGGGCCCAAGAGAGCTGGATTGCATTCAGAGATTGCTTCTTCCATGCTCAGGATCAGAGCATCCCCACACGCAGGAAGTCAAGGAAGGGAGCCAGAAGGCCTGCGTGGTTGAATAGGGATCTGTTGGGTAAGCTCAAGCAGAAGAGGCGAGTTTACAGGTCATGGAAGCAGGGACTGGCCACTTGGGAGGAATATAAGGCTGCTGTTAGAGGATGCAAGAAGGCAGCTAGGGTAGCCAAGGCCTCCTTAGAATTACAGCTGGTGAGAGGGGTCAAGGACAGCAAGAAGAACTTTTTCAAATACATAGCAGATAAAACTAATACCAGAGGCAATGTAGGCCCACTGATGAATGAGGTGGGTGCCCTGGTGGCAGAAGACACAGAGAAGGCAGAATTGCTGAATGCCGCCTTTGTCTCTGTCTACTCCGCTGGAGGCTGTCCTGGGGAACCCTGTACCCCTGAGACCCCGGATGAAGCCAGGTTAATGGAGGAGTTTGCTTTAGTCGATGAGGACTGGGTTAGGGAACAATTAAGTAGTCTGGACGTCCATAAATCCATGGGTCCAGATGGAATGCATCCGCGGGTGCTGAGGGAGCTGGCTGAAGTCATTGCTAGACCGCTATCCATCATTTTTGCCAAGTCTTGGGAAACGGGAGAGGTGCCCGAGGATTGGAAGAAAGCAAATGTCACTCCAGTCTTTAAAAAGGGCAAGAAGGAGGACCCGGGTAATTATAGACCGGTCAGCCTCACCTCTGTCCCTGGGAAAGTAATGGAACAGCTTATCCTTGGTGCCATCTCAAGGCACATCAGGGATAAGAGGGTCATTAGGGGCAGTCAGCATGGCTTTACCAAGGGTAAGTCATGCTTGACCAACCTCATAGCCTTTTATGAGAATGTAACAAGGTGGATGGATGATGGCAGAGCGGTGGATGTGGTCTACCTTGACTTCAGTAAAGCCTTTGACACAGTCCCTCACAGCATCCTCACAGCTAAATTGAGGAGGTGTGGTCTCGACAATAGAGTAGTGAGGTGGGTTGCAAACTGGCTTAAAGAGAGAAGCCAGAGAGTGGTGGTCAATGGTGCGGAGTCCAGTTGGAGGCCAGTATCTAGTGGAGTGCCTCAGGGGTCAGTACTGGGGCCAACATTATTCAATATATTCATTAATGATTTAGACGAGGGAATTGAGTGTACTATTGGCAAGTTTGCTGATGACACTAAGCTGGGAGGAGTGGCTGACACGCCAGAAGGCTGTGCCGCCATCCAGCGGGACCTGGACAGGCTGGAGAGTTGGGCGGGGGATAACCTGATGGAATTTAACAAGGGAAAGTGTAGAGTCCTGCATCTGGGCAGGAACAATCCCAAGTTCCAGTATAGGTTGGGGCATGACCTATTAGAGAGCAGTGTAGGGGAAAGAGACCTGGGGGTCCTGGTGGACAACAGGATGACCATGAGCCAGCACTGTGCCCTTGTGGCCAGGAAGGCCAATGGCATCCTTGGGGGTATTACAAGGGGGGTGGTCAGTAGATCGAGAGAGGTCCTCCTTCCCCTCTACTCCGCCCTGGTGAGACCCCATCTGGAATATTGTGTCCAGTTCTGGGCCCCTCAGTTCAAGAAGGACAGGGAACTGCTGGAGAGGGTCCAGCGTAGGGCAACAAAGATGATTAAGGGAGTGGAGCATCTCCCTTATGAAGAAAGGCTGAGGGAGCTGGGGGTCTTTAGTTTGGAGAAGAGGAGACTGAGGGGTGACCTTATTAATGTTTATAAATATATAAAGGGTGAGTGCCACGAGGACGGAGTCAGGCTCCTCTCAGTGGCAAACAATGATAGGACAAGGGGCAATGGGATCAAGCTGGAACACAAGAGGTTCCACTTAAATTTGACAAAGAACTTCTTCTCAGTGAGGGTAACACAGCACTGGAACAGGCTACCCAGGGAGGTTGTGGAGTCTTCTTCCCTGGAGACATTCAAAGCCCGCCTGGACACATTCCTGTGCGACCTCACCTAGGCGTTCCTGCTCCAGCAGGGGGATTGGACTAGATGATCTTTTGAGGTCCTTTCCAATCCCAAACATACTGCGATACTGTGATACTGTGATACTGTGTGTTTTAGTGTAATATACTGAAAACAAGAGCAGAAATGCTGAAATATTCCCATGGTATGCATGGTCTTAGGAGCAAAGCACCGTGACTCAGCCTAAGTAGATCTGCCGCTTATTCTTTTGTACTGCCAGCAGATTGTGGAAGTAGAGTATAAAAACCATCCTTATGGAGAGATCTTTGCCTTTTAGGCTTAGTCTAAGTGTCTCAAGTAGCCGGGGTTTTTGCTTGGGCCTAATCCATCCGGTCTGATGGCTTTCCTCCTCTTCTCCAGATGAATGTGGTAGAAAATATAAAGCAAGGAAACGTCCTTTGGCCTAGCCTTGCCTTGCCTAATTTTCCTTCTCATCCTGTTCTCTGTCCCAGCCTCTCTCACTAAGCCCTCGTCTGGCTGCATGTCTCTTCTTTCCTCTCTCCTTTTCTCAAACTCTCCTGCTTCCTGGCTTTTGTCTTTCCATTCCTCCATTTCAGTCCTGCAGCCCGGCACTAGATTTTCCTTTTCCCTCCCTTTGGCTTGCTCCCTTCGCTTTCTCCCTTTGTTCCATATCCTTCTTTCCGACTTGTCTCTTGGAGACTTTTGGCCACGCTGGACCCAAGTCTGGGGACGTTTTGGAAACTTTTCAGAGGCCTCGCTGCTGACAGGGGGGACAGCAGGCAGTGACAGCCCCGGGCCTGACAGGCTCTTCCTCCCCTAGGGGGCGCTCGGCTGCCACACCCAGCTGACATAGAACTTTTGTCACAATGCCCGCTACCGTGGTGAGGATGCGGGCACTCTGCGGGTGACAGAGACACAGCAGGACTTGGTGTCAGCTCAGCAAGTTCTCAGTTCCCCAAAGAAGCTGAATTCTGCAAATTGCTGCTGTTGCTCTTGAAATGATGTCATCAGGTGGGTGTTCAGGTGTAATACACTGAAAACCAGAGCAGAAATGCTGAAATATTCCCATGGTATGCATGGTCTTAGGAGCAAAGCACCGTGACTCAGCCTAAGTAGATCTGCCGCTTATTCTTTTGTACTGCCAGCAGATTGTGGAAGTAGAGTATCAAAACCATCCTTATGGAGAGATATTTGCATTTTAGGCTTAGTCTAAGTGTGTCAAGTAGCCGGGGTTTTTGCTTGGGCCTAATCCATCAGGTCTGATGGCTTTCCTCCTCTTCTCCAGATGAATGTGGTAGAAAATATAAAGGAAGGAAACGTCCTTTGGCCTAGCCTTGCCTTGCCTTATTTCCTTCTCATCCTGTTCTCTGTCCCAGTCTCTCTCACTAAGCCCTCGTCTGGCTGCATGTCTCTTCTTTCCTCTCTCCTTTTCTCAAACTCTCCTGCTTCCTGGCTTTTGTCTTTCCATTCCTCCATTTCAGTCCTGCAGCCCGGCACTAGATTTTCCTCTTCCCTCCCTTTGGCTTGCTCCCTTTGTTCCATATCCTTATTTCCGACTTGTCTCTTGGAGACTTTTGGCCACTCTGGACCCAAGTCTGGGGATGTATTGGAAACTTTTCAGAGGCCTCGCTGCTGACAGAGGGGACAGCAGGCAGTGACAGCCCCGGGCCTGACAGGCTCCCCCTCCCCTAGGGGGCGCTCGGCTGCCACACCCAGCTGACATAGAACTTTTGTTCACAATGCCCGCTACCGTGGTGAGGATGCGGGCACTCTGCGGGTGACAGAGACACAGCAGGACTTGGTGTCAGCTCAGCAAGTTCTCAGTTTCCCAGAGAAGCTGAATTCTGCAAATTGCTGCTGTTGCTCTTGAAATGATGTCATCAGGTGGGTGTTTTGGTGTAATACACTGAAAACCAGAGCAGAAATGCTGAAATATTCCCATGGTATGCATGGTCTTAGGAGCAAAGCACCGTGACTCAGCCTAAGTAGATCTGCCGCTTATTCTTTTGTACTGCCAGCAGATTGTGGAAGTAGAGTATCAAAACCATCCTTATGGAGAGATCTTTGCCTTTTAGGCTTAGTCTAAGTGTCTCAAGTAGCCGGGGTTTTTGATTGGGCCTAATCCATCAGGTCTGATGGCGTTCCTCCTCGTCTCCAGATGAATGTGGTAGAAAATATAAAGCAAGGAAACGTCCTTTGGCCTAGCCTTGCCTTGCCTTATTTCCTTCTCATCCTGTTCTCTGTGCCAGCCTCTCTCACTAACCCCTCGTCTGGCTGCATGTCTCTTCTTTCCTCTCTCCTTTTCTCAAACTCTCCTGCTTCCTGGCTTTTGTCTTTCCATTCCTCCATGTCAGTCCTGCAACCCGGCACTAGATTTTCCTATTCCCTCCCTTTGGCTTGCTCCCTTCGCTTTCTCCCTTTGTTCCATATCCTTCTTTCCGACTTGTCTCTTGGAGACTTTTGGCCACGCTCGACCCAAGTCTGGGGATGTTTTGGAAACTTTTCAGAGGCCTCGCTGCTGACAGGGGGGACAGCAGGCAGTGACAGGCCCGGGGCTGACAGGCTCCCCCTTTCCTAGGGGGCCCTCGGCTGCCACACCCAGCTGACATAGAACCTTTGTCACAATGCCCGCTACCGTGGTGAGGATGCGGGCACTCTGCGGGTGACAGGGACACAGCAGGACTTGGTGTCAGCTCAGCAATTTCTCAGTTCCCCAAAGAAGCTGAATTCTGCAAATTGCTGCTGTTGCTCTTGAAATGATGTCATCAGGTGGGTGTTTTGGTGTAATACACTGAAAACCAGAGCAGAAATGCTGAAATATTCCCGTGCTATGCATGGTCTTAGGAGCAAAGCACCGTGACTCAGCCTAAGTAGATCTGCCGCTTATTCTTTTGTACTGCCAGCAGATTGTGGAAGTAGAGTATCAAAACCATCCTTATGGAGAGATCTTTGCCTTTTAGGCTTAGTCTAAGTGTCTCAAGTAGCCGGGGTTTTTGATTGGGCCTAATCCATCAGGTCTGATGGCGTTCCTTCTCGTCTCCAGATGAATGTGGTAGAAAATATAAAGGAAGGAAACGTCCTTTGGCCTAGCCTTGCCTTGCCTTATTTCCTTCTCATCCTGTTCTCTGTCCCAGCCTCTCTCACTAAGCCCTCGTCTGGCTGCATGTCTCTTCTTTCCTCTCTCCTTTTTCAAACTCTCCTGCTTACTGGCTTTTGTCTTTCCATTCCTCCATTTCAGTCCTGAAGCCCGGCACTAGATTTTCCTCTTCTCTACCTTTGGCTTGCTCCCTTCGCTTTCTCCCTTTGTTCCATATCCTTCTTTCCGACTTGTCTCTTGGAGACTTTTGGCCACGCTGGACCCAAGTCTGGGGACGTTTTGGAAACTTTTCAGAGGCCTCGCTGCTGACAGGGGGGAAAGCAGGCAGTGACACGCCCGGGGCTGACAGGCTCCCCCTCCCCTAGGGGGTGCTCAGCTGCCACACCCAGCTGACATAGAACCTTTGTCACAATGCCCGCTACTGTGGTGAGGATGGGGGCACTCTGCGGGTGACAGGGACACAGCAGGACTTGGTGTCAGCTCAGCAATTTCTCAGTTCCCCAAAGAAGCTGAATTCTGCAAATCGCTGGTGTTGCTCTTGAAATGATGTCATCAGGTGGGTGTTTTGGTGTAATACACTGAAAACCAGAGCAGAAATGCTGAAATATTCCCGTGATATGCATGGTCTTAGGAGCAAAGCACCGTGACTCAGCCTAAGTAGATCTGCATCTTATTCTTTTGTACTGCCAGCAGATTGTGGAAGTAGAGTATAAAAACCGTCCTGATGGAGAGATCTTTGCATTTTAGGATTAGTCTAAGTGTCTCAGGTAGCCGGGGTTTTTGATTGGGCCTAATCCATCAGGTCTGATGGCTTTCCTCCTCGTCTCCAGATGAATGTGGTAGAAAATATAAAGCAAGGAAACGTCCTTTGGCCTAGCCTTGCCTTGCCTTATTTCCTTCTCATCCTGTTCTCTGTCCCAGCCTCTCTCACTAAGCCCTCGTCTGGCTGCATGTCTCTTCTTTCCTCTCTCCTTTTCTCAAACTCTCCTGCTTCCTGGCTTTTGTCTTTCCATTCCTCCATTTCAGTCCTGCAACCCAGCACTAGATTTTCCTCTTCCCTCCCTTTGGCTTGCTCCCTTCGCTTTCTCCCTTTGTTCCATATCCTTCTTTCCGACTTGTCTCTTGGAGACTTTTGGCCACGCTGGACGCAAGTCTGTGGACGTTTTGGAAACTTTTCAGAGACCTCGCTGCTGACAGGGGGGACAGCAGGCAGTGACAGGCCCGGGGCTGACAGGCTACCCCTTTCCTAGGGGGTGCTCGGCTGCCACACTCAGCTGACATAGAACCTTTGTCACAATGCCCGCTACCGTGGTGAGGATGCGGGCACTCTGCGGGTGACAGGGACACAGCAGGACTTGGTGTCAGCTCAGCTATTTCTCAGTTCCCCAAAGAAGCTGAATTCTGCAAATTGCTGCTGTTGCTCTTGAAATGATGTCATCAGGTGGGTGTTTTGGTGTAATACACTGAAAACCAGAGCAGAAATGCTGAAATATTCCCGTGCTATGCATGGTCTTAGGAGCAAAGCACCGTGACTCAGCCTAAGTAGATCTGCCGCTTATTCTTTTGTACTGCCAGCAGATTGTGGAAGTAGAGTATCAAAACCATCCTTATGGAGAGATCTTTGCCTTTTAGGCTTAGTCTAAGTGTCTCAAGTAGCCGGGGTTTTTGATTGGGCCTAATCCATCAGGTCTGATGGCGTTCCTCCTCGTCTCCAGATGAATGTGGTAGAAAATATAAAGCAAGGACACGTCCTTTGGCCTAGCCTTGCCTTGCCTTATTTCCTTCTCATCCTGTTCTCTGTCCCAGCCTCTCTCACTAAGCCCTCGTCTGGCTGCATGTCTCTTCTTTCCTCTCTCCTTTTCTCAAACTCTCCTGCTTCCTGGCTTTTGTCTTTCCATTCCTCCATTTCAGTCCTGCAGCCCGGCACTAGATTTTCCTCTTCTCTACCTTTGGCTTGCTCCCTTCGCTTTCTCCCTTTGTTCCATATCCTTCTTTCCGACTTGTCTCTTGGAGACTTTTGGACACACTGGACCCAAGTCTGGGGATGTTTTGGAAACTTTTCAGAGGCCTCGCTGCTGACAGGGGGACAGCAGGCAGTGACAGGCCCGGGGCTGACAGGCTCCCCCTCCCCTAGGGGGTGCTCGGCTAGCACACCCAGCTGACATAGAACCTTTGTCACAATGCCTGCTACCGTAGTGAGGATGCGGGCACTCTGCGGGTGACAGGGACACAGCAGGACTTGGTATCAGCTCAGCAATTTCTCAGTTCCCCAAAGAAGCTGAAATCTGCAAATTGCTGCTGTTGCTCTTGAAATGATGTCATCAGGTGTGTGTTTTGGTGTAATACACTGAAAACCAGAGCAGAAATGCTGAAATTTTCCCATGATATGCATGGTCTTAGGAGCAATACACC
This sequence comes from Patagioenas fasciata, assembly GCF_037038585.1. Classification (NCBI taxonomy): domain Eukaryota; kingdom Metazoa; phylum Chordata; class Aves; order Columbiformes; family Columbidae; genus Patagioenas; species Patagioenas fasciata. The sequence continues at coordinate 2,266,489 of NC_092528.1, forward strand.
ATAACTCAGTCTAAGTAGATCTGCCGCTTATTCTTTTCTCCTGCCAGCAGATTGTGGAACAAGAGTTTAAAAACCATCCTGATGGAGAGATCTTTGCATTTTAGTCTGAGTCTAAGTGTCTCAAGTAGCCGGGGTTTTTGATTTGGCCTAATCCATCAGGTCTGATGGCTTTCCTCCTCGTCTCCAGATGAATGTGGTAGAAAATATAAAGCAAGGAAACGTCCTTTGGCCTAGCCTTGCCTTGCCTTATTTCCTTCTCATCCTGTTCTCTGTGCCAGCCTCTCTCACTAACCGCTCGTCTGGCTGCATGTCTCTTCTTTCCTCTCTCCTTTTCTCAAACTCTCCTGCTTCCTGGCTTTTGTCTTTCCATTCCTCCATTTCAGTCCTGCAGCCCGGCACTAGATTTTCCTCTTCCCTCCCTTTGGCTTGCTCCCTTCGCTTTCTCCCTTTGTTCCATATCCTTCTTTCCGACTTGTCTCTTGGAGACTTTTGGCCACGCTGGACCCAAGTCTGGGGACGTTTTGGAAACTTTTCAGAGGCCTCGCTGCTGACAGGGGGGACAGCAGGCAGTGACAGGCCCAGGGCTGACAGGCTCGCCCTCTCCTAGGGGGCTCTCGGCTGCCACACCCAGCTTACATAGAACCTTTGTCACAATGCCCGCTCCCGTGGTGAGGATGCGGGCACTCTGCGGGTGACAGGGACACAGCAGGACTTGGTGTCAGCTCAGCAGTTTCTCAGTTCCCCAAAGAAGCTGAATTCTGCAAATTGCTGCTGTAGCTCTTGAAATGATGTCATCAGGTGGGTGTTCAGGTGTAATACACTGAAAACCAGAGCAGAAATGCTGAAATATTCCCGTGATATGCATGGTCTTAGGAGCAAACCACCGTGACTCAGCCTAAGTAGATCTGCCGCTTATTCGTTTGTACTGCCAGCAGATTGTGGAAGTAGAGTATAAAAACCATCCTTATGGAGAGATCTTTGCGTTTTAGGCTTAGTCTAAGTGTCTCAAGTAGCCGGGGTTTTTGATTGGGCCTAATCCATCAGGTCTGATGGCTTTCCTCCTCGTCTCCAGATGAATGTGGTAGAAAATATAAAGCAAGGAAACGTCCTTTGGCCTAGCCTTGCCTTGCCTTATTTCCTTCTCATCCTGTTCTCTGTGCCAGCCTCTCTCACTAAGCCCTCGTCTGGCTGCATGTCTCTTCATTCCTCTCTCCTTTTCTCAAAATTTCCTGCTTCCTGGCTTTTGTCTTTCCATTCCTCCATTTCAGTCCTGCAGCCCAGCACTAGATTTTTTTCTTCCCTCCCTTTGGCTTGCTCCCTTCACTTTCTCCCTTTGTTCCATATCCTTCTTTCCGACTTGTCTCTTGGAGACTTTTGGCCACGCTGGACGCAAGTCTGTGGACGTTTTGGAAACTTTTCAGAGACCTCGCTGCTGACAGGGGGGACAGCAGGCAGTGACAGGCCCGGGGCTGACAGGCTCCCCCTCCCCTAGGGGGCGCTCGGCTGCCACACCCAGCTGACATAGAACCTTTGTCACAATGCCCGCTCCCGTGGTGAGGATGCGGGCACTCTGCGGATGACAGGGACACAGCAGGACTTGGTGTCAGCTCAGCAATTTCTCAGTTCCCCAAAGAAGCTGAATTCTGCAAATTGCTGCTGTTGCTCTTGAAATGATGTCATCAGGTGGGTGTTCAGGTGTAATACACTGAAAACCAGAGCAGAAATGCTGAAATATTCCCATGGTATGCATGGTCTTAGGAGCAAAGCACCGTGACTCAGCCTAAGTAGATCTGCCGCTTATTCTTTTGTACTGCCAGCAGATTGTGGAAGTAGAGTATAAAAACCATCCTTATGGAGAGATCTTTGCGTTTTAGGCTTAGTCTAAGTGTCTCAAGTAGCCGGGGTTTTTGATTGGGCCTAATCCATCAGGTCTGATGGCGTTCCTCCTCGTCTCCAGATGAATGTGGTAGAAAATATAAAGGAAGGAAACGTCCTTTGGCCTAGCCTTGCCTTGCCTTATTTCCTTCTCATCCTGTTCTCTGTGCCAGCCTCTCTCACTAAGCCCTCGTCTGGCTGCATGTCTCTTCTTTCCTCTCTCCTTTTCTCAAACTTTCCTGCTTCCTGGCTTTTGTTTTTCCATTCCTCCATTTCAGTCCTGCAGCCCGGCACTAGATTTTCCTCTTCTCTACCTTTGGCTTGCTCCCTTCGCTTTCTCCCTTTGTTCCATATGCTTCTTTCCGACTTGTCTCTTGGAGACTTTTGGCCACGCTGGACCCAAGTCTGGGGATGTTTTGGAAACTTTTCAGAGGCCTCGCTGCTGACAGGGGGGACAGCAGGCAGTGACAGGCCCAGGCCTGACAGGCTCCCCATTTCCTAGGGGGTGCTCGGCTGCCACACCCAGCTGACATAGAACCTTTGTCACAATGCCCGCTACCGTGGTGAGGATGCGGGCACTCTGCGGGTGACAGGGACACAGCAGGACTTGGTGTCAGCTCAGCAAGTTCTCAGTTCCCCAAAGAAGCTGAATTCTGCAAATTGCTGCTGTTGCTCTTGAAATGATGTCATCAGGTGGGTGTTTTGGTGTAATACACTGAAAACCAGAGCAGAAATGCTGAAATATTCCCGTGATATGCATGGTCTTAGGAGCAAAGCACCGTGACTCAGCCTAAGTAGATCTGCCTCTTACTCTTTTTTACTGCCAGCAGATTGTGGAAGTAGAGTATAAAAACCATCCTTTTGGAGAGATCTTTGCCTTTTCAGGCTTAGTCTAAGTGTCTCAAGTAGCCGGGGTTTTTGATTGGGCCTAATCCATCAGGTCTGATGGCTTTCCTCCTCGTCTCCAGATGAATGTGGTAGAAAATATAAAGCAAGGAAACATCCTTTGGCCTAGCCTTGCCTTGCCTTATTTCCTTCTCATCCTGTTCTCTGTCCCAGCCTCTCTCACTAAGCCCTCGTCTGGCTGCATGTCTCTTCATTCCTCTCTCCTTTTCTCAAACTCTCCTGCTTCCTGGCTTTTGTCTTTCCATTCCTCCATTTCAGTCCTGCAGCCCAGCACTAGATTTTTTTCTTCCCTCCCTTTGGCTTGCTCCCTTCACTTTCTCCCTTTGTTCCATATCCTTCTTTCCGACTTGTCTCTTGGAGACTTTTGGCCACGCTGGACGCAAGTCTGTGGACGTTTTGGAAACTTTTCAGAGACCTCGCTGCTGACAGGGGGGACAGCAGGCAGTGACAGGCCCCGGGGCTGACAGGCTCCCCCTCCCCTAGGGGGCCCTCGGCTGCCACACCCAGCTGACATAGAACCTTTGTCACAATGCCCGCTCCCGTGGTGAGGATGCGGGCACTCTGCGGGTGACAGGGACACAGCAGGACTTGGTGTCAGCTCAGCAATTTCTCAGTTCCCCAAAGAAGCTGAATTCTGCAAATTGCTGCTGTTGCTCTTGAAATGATGTCATCAGGTGGGTGTTTTGGTGTAATACACTGAAAACCAGAGCAGAAATGCTGAAATATTCCCGTGATATGCATGGTCTTAGGAGCAAAGCACCGTGACTCAGCCTAAGTAGATCTGCCGCTTATTCTTTTGTACTGCCAGCAGATTGTGGAAGTAGAGTATCAAAACCATCCTTATGGAGAGATCTTTGCCTTTTAGGCTTAGTCTAAGTGTCTCAAGTAGCCGGGGTTTTTGATTGGGCCTAATCCATCAGGTCTGATGGCGTTCCTCCTCGTCTCCAGATGAATGTGGTAGAAAATATAAAGCAAGGAAACGTCCTTTGGCCTAGCCTTGCCTTGCCTTATTTCCTTCTCATCCTGTTCTCTGTGCCAGCCTCTCTCACTAAGCCCTCGTCTGGCTGCATGTCTCTTCTTTCCTCTCTCCTTTTCTCAAACTCTCCTGCTTCCTGGCTTTTGTCTTTCCATTCCTCCATGTCAGTCCTGCAACCCGGCACTAGATTTTCCTCTTCCCTCCATTTGGCTTGGTCCCTTAGCTTTCTCCCTTTGTTCCATATGCTTCTTTCCGACTTGTCTCTTGGAGACTTTTGGCCACGCTGGACCCAAGTCTGGGGATGTTTTGGAAACTTTTCAGAGGCCTCGCTGCTGACAGGGGGGACAGCAGGCAGTGACAGGCCCGGGCCTGACAGGCTCCCCCTTTCCTAGGGGGCGATCGGCTGCCACACCCAGCTGACATAGAACCTTTGACACAATGCCCGCTACCGTGGTGAGGATGCGGGCACTCTGCGGGTGACAGGGACACAGCAGGACTTGGTGTCAGCTCAGCAAGTTCTCAGTTCCCCAAAGAAGCTGAATTCTGCAAATTGCTGCTGTTGCTCTTGAAATGATGTCATCAGGTGGGTGTTTTGGTGTAATACACTTAAAATCAGAGCAGAAATGCTGAAATATTCCCGTGATATGCATGGTCTTAGGAGCAAAGCACCGTGACTCAGCCTAAGTAGATCTGCCGCTTATTCTTTTGTACTGCCAGCAGATTGTGGAAGTAGAGTATAAAAACCATCCTTATGGAGAGATCTTTGCGTTTTAGGCTTAGTCTAAGTGTCTCAATTAGCCGGGGTTTTTGATTGGGCCTAATCCATCAGGTCTGATGGCGTTCCTCCTCGTCTCCAGATGAATGTGGTAGAAAATATAAAGCAAGGAAACATCCTTTGGCCTAGCCTTGCCTTGCCTTATTTCCTTCTCATCCTGTTCTCTGTCCCAGCCTCTCTCACTAAGCCCTCGTCTGGCTGCATGTCTCTTCATTCCTCTCTCCTTTTCTCAAACTCTCCTACTTCCTGGCTTTTGTCTTTCCATTCCTCCATTTCAGTCCTGCAGCCCAGCACTAGATTTTTTTCTTCCCTCCCTTTGGCTTGCTCCCTTCACTTTCTCCCTTTGTTCCATATCCTTCTTTCCGACTTGTCTCTTGGAGACTTTTGGCCACGCTGGACGCAAGTCTGTGGACGTTTTGGAAACTTTTCAGAGACCTCGCTGCTGACAGGGGGGACAGCAGGCAGTGACAGGCCCCGGGGCTGACAGGCTCCCCCTCCCCTAGGGGGCCCTCGGCTGCCACACCCAGCTGACATAGAACCTTTGTCACAATGCCCGCTCCCGTGGTGAGGATGCGGGCACTCTGTGGGTGACAGGGACACAGCAGGACTTGGTGTCAGCTCAGCAATTTCTCAGTTCCCCAAAGAAGCTGAATTCTGCAAATTGCTGCTGTTGCTCTTGAAATGATGTGATCAGGTGGGTGTTTTGGTGTAATACACTGAAAACCAGAGCAGAAATGCTGAAATATTCCCGTGATATGCATGCTCTTAGGGGCAAAGCACCGTGACACAGCCTAAGTAGATCTGCCGCTTATTCTTTTGTACTGCCAGCAGATTGTGGAAGTAGAGTATCAAAACCATCTTTATGGAGAGATCTTTGCCTTTTAGGCTTAGTCTAAGTGTCTCAAGTAGCCGGGGTTTTTGATTGGGCCTAATCCATCAGGTCTGATGGCTTTCCTCCTCGTCTCCAGATGAATGTGGTAGAAAATATAAAGCAAGGAAACGTCCTTTGGCCTAGCCTTGCCTTGCCTTATTTCCTTCTCATCCTGTTCTCTGTGCCAGCCTCTCTCACTAACCCCTCGTCTGGCTGCATGTCTCTTCTTTCCTCTCTCCTTTTCTCAAACTCTCCTGCTTCCTGGCTTTTGTCTTTCCATTCCTCCATTTCAGTCCTGCAGCCCGGCACTAGATTTTCCTATTCCCTCCCTTTGGCTTGCTCCCTTTGCTTTCTCCCTTTGTTCCATATGCTTCTTTCCGACTTGTCTCTTGGAGACTTTTGGCCACGCTGGACCCAAGTCTGGGGACGTTTTGGAAACTTTTCAGAGACCTCGCTGCTGACAGGGGGGACAGCAGGCAGTGACAGGCCCGGGCCTGACAGGCTCCCCCTCCCCTAGGGGGCGCTCGGCTGCCACACCCAGCTGACATAGAACCTTTGTCACAATGCCCGCTACCGTGGTGAGGATGCGGGCACTCTGCGGGTGACAGGGACACAGCAGGACTTGGTGTCAGCTCAGCAATTTCTCAGTTCCCCAAAGAAGCTGAATTCTGCAAATTGCTGCTGTTGCTCTTGAAATGATGTCATCAGGTGGGTGTTTTGGTGTAATACACTGAAAACCAGAGCAGAAATGCTGAAATATTCCCGTGATATGCATGGTCTTAGGAGCAAACCACCGTGACTCAGCCTAAGTAGATCTGCCGCTTATTCTTTTGTACTGCCAGCAGATTGTGGAAGTAGAGTATCAAAACCATCCTTATGGAGAGATCTTTGCCTTTTAGGCTTAGTCTAAGTGTCTCAAGTAGCCGGGGTTTTTGATTGGGCCTAATCCATCAGGTCTGATGGCGTTCCTCCTCGTCTCCAGATGAATGTGGTAGAAAATATAAAGCAAGGAAACGTCCTTTGGCCTAGCCTTGCCTTGCCTTATTTCCTTCTCATCCTGTTCTCTGTGCCAGCCTCTCTCACTAAGCCCTCGTCTGGCTGCATGTCTCTTCTTTCCTCTCTCCTTTTCTCAAACTCTCCTGCTTCCTGGCTTTTGTCTTTCCATTCCTCCATGTCAGTCCTGCAACCCGGCACTAGATTTTCCTCTTCCCTCCATTTGGCTTGCTCCCTTAGCTTTCTCCCTTTGTTCCATATGCTTCTTTCCGACTTGTCTCTTGGAGACTTTTGGCCACGCTGGACCCAAGTCTGGGGATGTTTTGGAAACTTTTCAGAGGCCTCGCTGCTGACAGGGGGGACAGCAGGCAGTGACAGGCCCGGGCCTGACAGGCTCCCCCTTTCCTAGGGGGCGCTCGGCTGCCACACCCAGCTGACATAGAACCTTTGTCACAATGCCCGCTACCGTGGTGAGGATGCGGGCACTCTGCGGGTGACAGGGACACAGCAGGACTTGGTGTCAGCTCAGCAATTTCTCAGTTCCCCAAAGAAGCTGAATTCTGCAAATTGCTGCTGTTGCTCTTGAAATGATGTCATCAGGTGGGTGTTTTGGTGTAATACACTGAAAACCAGAGCAGAAATGCTGAAATATTCCCGTGATATGCATGGTCTTAGGAGCAAACCACCGTGACTCAGCCTAAGTAGATCTGCCGCTTATTCTTTTGTACTGCCAGCAGATTGTGGAAGTAGAGTATAAAAACCATCCTTATGGAGAGATCTTTGCCTTTTAGGCTTAGTCTAAGTGTCTCAAGTAGCCGGGGTTTTTGATTGGGCCTAATCCATCAGGTCTGATGGCGTTCCTCCTCGTCTCCAGATGAATGTGGTAGAAAATATAAAGCAAGGAAACGTCCTTTGGCCTAGCCTTGCCTTGCCTTATTTCCTTCTCATCCTGTTCTCTGTGCCAGCCTCTCTCACTAAGCCCTCGTCTGGCTGCATGTCTCTTCTTTCCTCTCTCCTTTTCTCAAACTCTCCTGCTTCCTGGCTTTTGTCTTTCCATTCCTCCATGTCAGTCCTGCAACCCGGCACTAGATTTTCCTCTTCCCTCCATTTGGCTTGCTCACTTAGCTTTCTCCCTTTGTTCCATATGCTTCTTTCCGACTTGTCTCTTGGAGACTTTTGGCCACGCTGGACCCAAGTCTGGGGATGTTTTGGAAACTTTTCAGAGGCCTCGCTGCTGACAGGGGGGACAGCAGGCAGTGACAGGCCCGGGCCTGACAGGCTCCCCCTTTCCTAGGGGGCGCTCGGCTGCCACACCCAGCTGACATAGAACCTTTGTCACAATGCCCGCTACCGTGGTGAGGATGCGGGCACTCTGCGGGTGACAGGGACACAGCAGGACTTGGTGTCAGCTCAGCAAGTTCTCAGTTCCCCAAAGAAGCTGAATTCTGCAAATTGCTGCTGTTGCTCTTGAAATGATGTCATCAGGTGGGTGTTTTGGTGTAATACACTGAAAACCAGAGCAGAAATGCTGAAATATTCCCGTGCTATGCATGGTCTTAGGAGCAAAGCACCGTGACTCAGCCTAAGTAGATCTGCCGCTTATTCTTTTGTACTGCCAGCAGATTGTGGAAGTAGAGTATCAAAACCATCCTTATGGAGAGATCTTTGCCTTTTAGGCTTAGTCTAAGTGTCTCAAGTAGCCGGGGTTTTTGATTGGGCCTAATCCATCAGGTCTGATGGCGTTCCTCCTCGTCTCCAGATGAATGTGGTAGAAAATATAAAGCAAGGAAACGTCCTTTGGCCTAGCCTTGCCTTGCCTTATTTCCTTCTCATCCTGTTCTCTGTCCCAGCCTCTCTCACTAAGCCCTCGTCTGGCTGCATGTCTCTTCTTTCCTCTCTCCTTTTCTCAAACTCTCCTGCTTCCTGGCTTTTGTCTTTCCATTCCTCCATGTCAGTCCTGCAACCCGGCACTAGATTTTCCTCTTCCCTCCCTTTGGCTTGCTCCCTTCGCTTTCTCCCTTTGTTCCATATCCTTCTTTCCGACTTGTCTCTTGGAGACTTTTGGCCACTCTGGACCCAAGTCTGGGGATGTTTTGGAAACTTTTCAGAGGCCTCGCTGCTGACAGGGGGGACAGCAGGCAGTGACAGGCCCGGGGCTGACAGGCTCCCCCTTTCCTAGGGGGCCCTCGGCTGCCACACCCAGCTGACATAGAACCTTTGTCACAATGCCCGCTACCGTGGTGAGGATGCGGGCACTCTGCGGGTGACAGGGACACAGCAGGACTTGGTGTCAGCTCAGCAAGTTCTCAGTTCCCCAAAGAAGCTGAATTCTGCAAATTGCTGCTGTTGCTCTTGAAATGATGTCATCAGGTGTGTGTTTTGGTGTAATACACTGAAAACCAGAGCAGAAATGCTGAAATTTTCCCATGATATGCATGGTCTTAGGAGCAATACACCATAACTCAGTCTAAGTAGATCTGCCGCTTATTCTTTTCTCCTGCCAGCAGATTGTGGAACAAGAGTTTAAAAACCATCCTGATGGAGAGATCTTTGCATTTTAGTCTGAGTCTAAGTGTCTCAAGTAGCCGGGGTTCTTGATTGGGCCTAATCCATCAGGTCTGATGGCGTTCCTCCTCGTCTCCAGATGAATGTGGTAGAAAATATAAAGCAAGGAAACGTCCTTTGGCCTAGCCTTGCCTTGCCTTATTTCCTTCTCATCCTGTTCTCTGTGCCAGCCTCTCTCACTAACCGCTCGTCTGGCTGCATGTCTCTTCTTTCCTCTCTCCTTTTCTCAAACTCTCCTGCTTCCTGGCTTTTGTCTTTCCATTCCTCCATTTCAGTCCTGCAGCCCGGCACTAGATTTTCCTCTTCCCTCCCTTTGGCTTGCTCCCTTCGCTTTCTCCCTTTGTTCCATATCCTTCTTTCCGACTTGTCTCTTGGAGACTTTTGGCCACGCTGGACCCAAGTCTGGGGACGTTTTGGAAACTTTTCAGAGGCCTCGCTGCTTACAGGGGGGACAGCAGGCAGTGACAGGCCCAGGGCTGACAGGCTCGCCCTCTCCTAGGGGGCTCTCGGCTGCCACACCCAGCTTACATAGAACCTTTGTCACAATGCCCGCTCCCGTGGTGAGGATGCGGGCACTCTGCGGGTGACAGGGACACAGCAGGACTTGGTGTCAGCTCAGCAGTTTCTCAGTTCCCCAAAGAAGCTGAATTCTGCAAATTGCTGCTGTAGCTCTTGAAATGATGTCATCAGGTGGGTGTTCAGGTGTAATACACTGAAAACCAGAGCAGAAATGCTGAAATATTCCCGTGATATGCATGGTCTTAGGAGCAAACCACCGTGACTCAGCCTAAGTAGATCTGCCGCTTATTCGTTTGTACTGCCAGCAGATTGTGGAAGTAGAGTATAAAAACCATCCTTATGGAGAGATCTTTGCGTTTTAGGCTTAGTCTAAGTGTCTCAAGTAGCCGGGGTTTTTGATTGGGCCTAATCCATCAGGTCTGATGGCTTTCCTCCTCGTCTCCAGATGAATGTGGTAGAAAATATAAAGCAAGGAAACGTCCTTTGGCCTAGCCTTGCCTTGCCTTATTTCCTTCTCATCCTGTTCTCTGTGCCAGCCTCTCTCACTAAGCCCTCGTCTGGCTGCATGTCTCTTCATTCCTCTCTCCTTTTCTCAAAATTTCCTGCTTCCTGGCTTTTGTCTTTCAATTCCTCCATTTCAGTCCTGCAGCCCAGCACTAGATTTTTTTCTTCCCTCCCTTTGGCTTGCTCCCTTCACTTTCTCCCTTTGTTCCATATTCTTCTTTCCGACTTGTCTCTTGGAGACTTTTGGCCACGCTGGACGCAAGTCTGTGGACGTTTTGGAAACTTTTCAGAGACCTCGCTGCTGACAGGGGGGACAGCAGGCAGTGACAGGCCCGGGGCTGACAGGCTCCCCCTCTCCCCTAGGGGGCGCTCGGCTGCCACACCCAGCTGACATAGAACCTTTGTCACAATGCCCGCTCCCGTGGTGAGGATGCGGGCACTCTGCGGATGACAGGGACACAGCAGGACTTGGTGTCAGCTCAGCAATTTCTCAGTTCCCCAAAGAAGCTGAATTCTGCAAATTGCTGCTGTTGCTCTTGAAATGATGTCATCAGGTGGGTGTTCAGGTGTAATACACTGAAAACCAGAACAGAAATGCTGAAATATTCCCATGGTATGCATGGTCTTAGGAGCAAAGCACCGTGACTCAGCCTAAGTAGATCTGCCGCTTATTCTTTTGTACTGCCAGCAGATTGTGGAAGTAGAGTATAAAAACCATCCTTATGGAGAGATCTTTGCGTTTTAGGCTTAGTCTAAGTGTCTCAATTAGCCGGGGTTTTTGATTGGGCCTAATCCATCAGGTCTGATGGCGTTCCTCCTCGTCTCCAGATGAATGTGGTAGAAAATATAAAGGAAGGAAACGTCCTTTGGCCTAGCCTTGCCTTGCCTTATTTCCTTCTCATCCTGTTCTCTGTGCCAGCCTCTCTCACTAAGCCCTCGTCTGGCTGCATGTCTCTTCTTTCCTCTCTCCTTTTCTCAAACTTTCCTGCTTCCTGGCTTTTGTTTTTCCATTCCTCCATTTCAGTCCTGCAGCCCGGCACTAGATTTTCCTCTTCTCTACCTTTGGCTTGCTCCCTTCGCTTTCTCCCTTTGTTCCATATGCTTCTTTCCGACTTGTCTCTTGGAGACTTTTGGCCACGCTGGACCCAAGTCTGTGGACGTTTTGGAAACTTTTCAGAGACCTCGCTGCTGACAGGGGGGACAGCAGGCAGTGACAGGCCCCGGGGCTGACAGGCTCCCCCTTTCCTAGGGGGTGCTCGGCTGCCACACCCAGCTGACATAGAACCTTTGTCACAATGCCCGCTACCGTGGTGAGGATGCGGGCACTCTGCGGGTGACAGGGACACAGCAGGACTTGGTGTCAGCTCAGCAATTTCTCAGTTCCCCAAAGAAGCTGAATTCTGCAAATTGCTGCTGTTGCTCTTGAAATGATGTCATCAGGTGGGTGTTTTGGTGTAATACACTGAAAACCAGAGCAGAAATGCTGAAATATTCCCGTGATATGCATGCTCTTAGGGGCAAAGCACCGTGACACAGCCTAAGTAGATCTGCCGCTTATTCTTTTGTACTGCCAGCAGATTGTGGAAGTAGAGTATCAAAACCATCTTTATGGAGAGATCTTTGCCTTTTAGGCTTAGTCTAAGTGTCTCAAGTAGCCGGGGTTTTTGATTGGGCCTAATCCATCAGGTCTGATAGCTTTCCTCCTCGTCTCCAGATGAATGTGGTAGAAAATATAAAGCAAGGAAACGTCCTTTGGCCTAGCCTTGCCTTGCCTTATTTCCTTCTCATCCTGTTCTCTGTGCCAGCCTCTCTCACTAAGCCCTCGTCTGGCTGCATGTCTCTTCTTTCCTCTCTCCTTTTCTCAAACTCTCCTGCTTCCTGGCTTTTGTCTTTCCATTCCTCCATTTCAGTCCTGCAGCCCGGCACTAGATTTTCCTATTCCCTCCCTTTGGCTTGCTCCCTTCGCTTTCTCCCTTTGTTCCATATGCTTCTTTCCGACTTGTCTCTTGGAGACTTTTGGCCACGCTGGACCCAAGTCTGGGGACGTATTGGAAACTTTTCAGAGACCTCGCTGCTGACAGGGGGGACAGCAGGCAGTGACAGGCCCGGGCCTGACAGGCTCCCCCTCCCCTAGGGGGCGCTCGGCTGCCACACCCAGCTGACATAGAACCTTTGTCACAATGCCCGCTACCGTGGTGAGGATGCGGGCACTCTGCGGGTGACAGGGACACAGCAGGACTTGGTGTCAGCTCAGCAATTTCTCAGTTCCCCAAAGAAGCTGAATTCTGCAAATTGCTGCTGTTGCTCTTGAAATGATGTCATCAGGTGGGTGTTTTGGTGTAATACACTGAAAACCAGAGCAGAAATGTTGAAATATTCCCGTGATATGCATGGTCTTACAGCAAACCACCGTGACTCAGCCTAAGTAGATCTGCCGCTTATTCTTTTGTACTGCCAGCAGATTGTGGAAGTAGAGTATAAAAACCATCCTTATGGAGAGATCTTTGCCTTTTAGGCTTAGTCTAAGTGTCTCAAGTAGCCGGGGTTTTTGATTGGGCCTAATCCATCAGGTCTGATGGCGTTCCTCCTCGTCTCCAGATGAATGTGGTAGAAAATATAAAGCAAGGAAACGTCCTTTGGCCTAGCCTTGCCTTGCCTTATTTCCTTCTCATCCTGTTCTCTGTGCCAGCCTCTCTCACTAAGCCCTCGTCTGGCTGCATGTCTCTTCTTTCCTCTCTCCTTTTCTCAAACTCTCCTGCTTCCTGGCTTTTGTCTTTCCATTCCTCCATGTCAGTCCTGCAACCCGGCACTAGATTTTCCTCTTCCCTCCATTTGGCTTGCTCCCTTAGCTTTCTCCCTTTGTTCCATATGCTTCTTTCCGACTTGTCTCTTGGAGACTTTTGGCCACGCTGGACCCAAGTCTGGGGATGTTTTGGAAACTTTTCAGAGGCCTCGCTGCTGACAGGGGGGACAGCAGGCAGTGACAGGCCCGGGCCTGACAGGCTCCCCCTTTCCTAGGGGGCGCTCGGCTGCCACACCCAGCTGACATAGAACCTTTGTCACAATGCCCGCTACCGTGGTGAGGATGCGGGCACTCTGCGGGTGACAGGGACACAGCAGGACTTGGTGTCAGCTCAGCAAGTTCTCAGTTCCCCAAAGAAGCTGAATTCTGCAAATTGCTGCTGTTGCTCTTGAAATGATGTCATCAGGTGGGTGTTTTGGTGTAATACACTTAAAACCAGAGCAGAAATGCTGAAATATTCCCGTGATATGCATGGTCTTAGGAGCAAAGCACCGTGACTCAGCCTAAGTAGATCTGCCGCTTATTCTTTTGTACTGCCAGCAGATTGTGGAAGTAGAGTATAAAAACCATCCTTATGGAGAGATCTTTGCCTTTTAGGCTTAGTCTAAGTGTCTCAAGTAGCCGGGGTTTTTGATTGGGCCTAATCCATCAGGTCTGATAGCTTTCCTCCTCGTCTCCAGATGAATGTGGTAGAAAATATAAAGCAAGGAAACGTCCTTTGGCCTAGCCTTGCCTTGCCTTATTTCCTTCTCATCCTGTTCTCTGTGACAGCCTCTCTCAGTAAGCCCTCGTCTGGCTGCATGTCTCTTCTTTCCTCTCTCCTTTTCTCAAACTCTCCTGCTTCCTGGCTTTTGTCTTTCCATTCCTCCATTTCAGTCCTGCAGCCCGGCACTAGATTTTCCTCTTCCCTCCCTTTGGCTTGCTCCCTTCGCTTTCTCCCTTTGTTCCATTTGCTTCTTTCTGACTTGTCTCTTGGAGACTTTTGGCCACGCTCGACCCAAGTCTGGGGATGTTTTGGAAACTTTTCAGAGGCCTCGCTGCTGACAGGGGGGACAGCAGGCAGTGACAGGCCCGGGGCTGACAGGCTCCCCCTTTCCTAGGGGGCCCTCGGCTACCACACCCAGCTGACATAGAACCTTTGTCACAATGCCCGCTACCGTGGTGAGGATGCGGGCACTCTGCGGGTGACAGGGACACAGCAGGACTTGGTGTCAGCTCAGCAATTTCTCAGTTCCCCAAAGAAGCTGAATTCTGCAAATTGCTGCTGTTGCTCTTGAAATGATGTCATCAGGTGGGTGTTTTGGTGTAATGCACTGAAAACCAGAGCAGAAATGCTGAAATATTCCCATGGTATGCATGGTCTTAAGCGCAAACCACCGTGACTCAGCCTAAGTAGATCTGCCGCTTATTCTTTTGTACTGCCAGCAGATTGTGGAAGTAGAGTATAAAAACCATCCTTATGGAGAGATCTTTGCATTTTAGGCTTAGTGTAAGTGTCTCAAGTAGCCGGGGTTTTTGATTGGGCCTAATCCATCAGGTCTGATGGCTTTCCTCCTCGTCTCCAGATGAATGTGGTAGAAAATATAAAGCAAGGAAACGTCCTTTGGCCTAGCCTTGCCTTGCCTTATTTCCTTCTCATCCTGTTCTCTGTCCCAGCCTCTCTCACTAAGCCCTCGTCCGGCTGCATGTCTCTTCTTTCCTCTCTCCTTTTCTCAAACTGTCCTGCTTCCTGGCTTTTGTCTTTCCATTCCTCCATGTCAGTCCTGCAACCCGGCACTAGATTTTCCTCTTCCCTCCATTTGGCTTGCTCCCTTTGCTTTCTCCCTTTGTTCCATATGCTTCTTTCCGACTTGTCTCTTGGAGACTTTTGGCCACGCTGGACCCAAGCCTGGGGATGTTTTGGAAACTTTTCAGAGGCCTCGCTGCTGACAGGGGGGACAGCAGGCAGTGACAGGCCCGGGGCTGACAGGCTCCCCCTTTCCTAGGGGGCCCTCGGCTGCCACAGCCAGCTGACATAGAACCTTTGTCACAATGCCCGCTACCGTGGTGAGGATGCGGGCACTCTGCGGGTGACAGGGACACAGCAGGACTTGGTGTCAGCTCAGCAATTTCTCAGTTCCCCAAAGAATCTGAATTCTGCAAATTGCTGCTGTTGCTCTTGAAATGATGTCATCAGGTGGGTGTTTTGGCGTAATACACTGAAAACCAGAGCAGAAATGCTGAAATATTCCCGTGATATGCATGGTCTTAGGAGCAAAGCACCGTGACTCAGCCTAAGTAGATCTGCCGCTTATTCTTTTGTACTGCCAGCAGATTGTGGAAGTAGAGTATAGAAACCATCCTTATGGAGAGATCTTTGCCTTTTGGGCTCAGTCTAAGTGTCTCAAGTAGCCGGGGTTTTTGATTGGGCCTAATCCATCAGGTCTGATGGCTTTCCTCCTCGTCTCCACATGAATGTGGTAGAAAATATAAAGCAAGGAAACGTCCTTTGGCCTAGCCTTGCCTTGCCTTATTTCCTTCTCATCCTGTTCTCTGTCCCAGCCTCTCTCACTAAGCCCTCGTCTGGCTGCATGTCTCTTCTTTCCTCTCTCCTTTTCTCAAACTCTCCTGATTCCTGGCTTTTGTCTTTCCATTCCTCCATTTCAGTCCTGCAGCCCAGCACTAAATTTTCCTATTCCCTCCCTTTGGCTTGCTCCCTTCGCTTTCTCCCTTTGTTCCATATGCTTCTTTCCAACTTTTCTCTTGGAGACTTTTGGCCACGCTGGACCCAAGTCTGGGGATGTTTTGGAAACTTTTCAGAGGCCTCGCTGCTAACAGGGGGGACAGCAGGCAGTGACAGGCCCGGGGCTGACAGGCTCCCCTTTTCTTGGGGGGCGCTCGGCTGCCACACCCACCTGACATAGAACCTTTGTCACAATGCCCGCTACCGTGGTGAGGATGCGGGCACTCTGCGGGTGACAGGGACACAGCAGGACTTGGTGTCAGCTCAGCAATTTCTCAGTTCCCCAAAGAAGCTGAATTCTGCAAATTGCTGCTGTTGCTCTTGAAATGATGTCATCAGGTGGGTGTTTTGGTGTAATACACTGAAAACCAGAGCAGAAATGCTGAAATATACCCGTGATATGCATGCTCTTAGGAGCAAAGCACCGTGACTCAGCCTAAATAGATCTGCCGCTTATTCTTTTGTACTGCCAGCAGATTGTGGAAGTAGAGTATAAAAACCATCCTTATGGAGAGATCTTTGCCTTTTGGGCTTAGTCTAAGTGTCTCAAGTAGCCGGGGATTTTGATTGGGCCTAATCCATCAGGTCTGATGGCTTTCCTCCTCGTCTCCAGATGAATGTGGTAGAAAATATAAAGCAAGGAAACGTCCTTTGGCCTAGCCTTGCCTTGCCTTATTTCCTTCTTATCCTGTTCTCTGTGCCAGCCTCTCTCACTAAGCCCTCGTCTGGCTGCATGTCTCTTCTTTCCTCTCTCCTTTTCTCAAACTCTCCTGCTTCCTGGCTTTTGTCTTTCCATTCCTCCATGTCAGTCCTGCAACCCGGCACTAGATTTTCCTCTTCCCTCCATTTGGCTTGCTCCCTTAGCTTTCTCCCTTTGTTCCATATGCTTCTTTCCGACTTGTCTCTTGGAGACTTTTGGCCACGCTGGACCCAAGTCTGGGGATGTTTTGGAAACTTTTCAGAGGCCTCGCTGCTGACAGGGGGGACAGCAGGCAGTGACAGGCCCGGGGCTGACAGGCTCCCCCTTTCCTAGGGGGCGCTCGGCTGCCACACCCAGCTGACATAGAACCTTTGTCACAATGCCCGCTACCGTGGTGAGGATGCGGGCACTCTGCGGGTGACAGGGACACAGCAGGACTTGGTGTCAGCTCAGCAAGTTCTCAGTTCCCCAAAGAAGCTGAATTCTGCAAATTGCTGCTGTTGCTCTTGAAATGATGTCATCAGGTGGGTGTTTTGGTGTAATACACTTAAAACCAGAGCAGAAATGCTGAAATATTCCCGTGATATGCATGGTCTTAGGAGCAAAGCACCGTGACTCAGCCTAAGTAGATCTGCCGCTTATTCTTTTGTACTGCCAGCAGATTGTGGAAGTAGAGTATCAAAACCATCTTTATGGAGAGATCTTTGCCTTTTAGGCTTAGTCTAAGTGTCTCAAGTAGCCGGGGTTTTTGATTGGGCCTAATCCATCAGGTCTGATAGCTTTCCTCCTCGTCTCCAGATGAATGTGGTAGAAAATATAAAGCAAGGAAACGTCCTTTGGCCTAGCCTTGCCTTGCCTTATTTCCTTCTCATCCTGTTCTCTGTGACAGCCTCTCTCACTAAGCCCTCGTCTGGCTGCATGTCTCTTCTTTCCTCTCTCCTTTTCTCAAACTCTCCTGCTTCCTGGCTTTTGTCTTTCCATTCCTCCATTTCAGTCCTGCAGCCCGGCACTAGATTTTCCTATTCCCTCCCTTTGGCTTGCTCCCTTCGCTTTCTCCCTTTGTTCCATATGCTTCTTTCCGACTTGTCTCTTGGAGACTTTTGGCCACGCTCGACCCAAGTCTGGGGACGTTTTGGAAACTTTTCAGAGACCTCGCTGCTGACAGGGGGGACAGCAGGCAGTGACAGGCCCGGGCCTGACAGGCTCCCCCTCCCCTAGGGGGCGCTCGGCTGCCACACCCAGCTGACATAGAACCTTTGTCACAATGCCCGCTACCGTGGTGAGGATGCGGGCACTCTGCGGGTGACAGGGACACAGCAGGACTTGGTGTCAGCTCAGCAATTTCTCAGTTCCCCAAAGAAGCTGAATTCTGCAAATTGCTGCTGTTGCTCTTGAAATGATGTCATCAGGTGGGTGTTTTGGTGTAATGCACTGAAAACCAGAGCAGAAATGCTGAAATATTCCCGTGGTATGCATGGTCTTAAGCGCAAACCACCGTGACTCAGCCTAAGTAGATCTGCCGCTTATTCTTTTGTACTGCCAGCAGATTGTGGAAGTAGAGTATAAAAACCATCCTTATGGAGAGATCTTTGCATTTTAGGCTTAGTCTAAGTGTCTCAAGTAGCCGGGGTTTTTGATTGGGCCTAATCCATCAGGTCTGATGGCTTTCCTCCTCGTCTCCAGATGAATGTGGTAGAAAATATAAAGCAAGGAAACGTCCTTTGGCCTAGCCTTGCCTTGCCTTATTTCCTTCTCATCCTGTTCTCTGTCCCAGCCTCTCTCACTAAGCCCTCGTCCGGCTGCATGTCTCTTCTTTCCTCTCTCCTTTTCTCAAACTCTCCTGCTTCCTGGCTTTTGTCTTTCCATTCCTCCATGTCAGTCCTGCAACCCGGCACTAGATTTTCCTCTTCCCTCCATTTGGCTTGCTCCCTTTGCTTTCTCCCTTTGTTCCATATGCTTCTTTCCGACTTGTCTCTTGGAGACTTTTGGCCACGCTGGACCCAAGCCTGGGGATGTTTTGGAAACTTTTCAGAGGCCTCGCTGCTGACAGGGGGGACAGCAGGCAGTGACAGGCCCGGGGCTGACAGGCTCCCCCTTTCCTAGGGGGCCCTCGGCTGCCACAGCCAGCTGACATAGAACCTTTGTCACAATGCCCGCTACCGTGGTGAGGATGCGGGCACTCTGCGGGTGACAGGGACACAGCAGGACTTGGTGTCAGCTCAGCAATTTCTCAGTTCCCCAAAGAATCTGAATTCTGCAAATTGCTGCTGTTGCTCTTGAAATGATGTCATCAGGTGGGTGTTTTGGCGTAATACACTGAAAACCAGAGCAGAAATGCTGAAATATTCCCGTGATATGCATGGTCTTAGGAGCAAAGCACCGTGACTCAGCCTAAGTAGATCTGCCGCTTATTCTTTTGTACTGCCAGCAGATTGTGGAAGTAGAGTATAGAAACCATCCTTATGGAGAGATCTTTGCCTTTTGGGCTCAGTCTAAGTGTCTCAAGTAGCCGGGGTTTTTGATTGGGCCTAATCCATCAGGTCTGATGGCTTTCCTCCTCGTCTCCAGATGAATGTGGTAGAAAATATAAAGCAAGGAAACGTCCTTTGGCCTAGCCTTGCCTTGCCTTATTTCCTTCTCATCCTGTTCTCTGTCCCAGCCTCTCTCACTAAGCCCTCGTCTGGCTGCATGTCTCTTCTTTCCTCTCTCCTTTTCTCAAACTCTCCTGCTTCCTGGCTTTTGTCTTTCCATTCCTCCATTTCAGTCCTGCAGCCCAGCACTAAATTTTCCTATTCCCTCCCTTTGGCTTGCTCCCTTCGCTTTCTCCCTTTGTTCCATATGCTTCTTTCCGACTTTTCTCTTGGAGACTTTTGGCCACGCTGGACCCAAGTCTGGGGATTTTTTGGAAACTTTTCAGAGGCCTCGCTGCTAACAGGGGGGACAGCAGGCAGTGACAGGCCCGGGCCTGACAGGCTCCCCTTTTCTTGGGGGGCGCTCGGCTGCCACACCCAGCTGACATAGAACCTTTGTCACAATGCCCGCTACCGTGGTGAGGATGCGGGCACTCTGCGGGTGACAGGGACACAGCAGGACTTGGTGTCAGCTCAGCAATTTCTCAGTTCCCCAAAGAAGCTGAATTCTGCAAATTGCTGCTGTTGCTCTTGAAATGATGTCATCAGGTGGGTGTTTTGGTGTAATACACTGAAAACCAGAGCAGAAATGCTGAAATATACCCGTGATATGCATGCTCTTAGGAGCAAAGCACCGTGACTCAGCCTAAATAGATCTGCCGCTTATTCTTTTGTACTGCCAGCAGATTGTGGAAGTAGAGTATAAAAACCATCCTTATGGAGAGATCTTTGCCTTTTGGGCTTAGTCTAAGTGTCTCAAGTAGCCGGGGATTTTGATTGGGCCTAATCCATCAGGTCTGATGGCTTTCCTCCTCGTCTCCAGATGAATGTGGTAGAAAATATAAAGCAAGGAAACGTCCTTTGGCCTAGCCTTGCCTTCACAGTATCACAGTATCACAGTATGTTTGGGATTGGAAGAGACCTCAAAAGATCATCTAGTCCAATCCCCCTGCTGGAGCAGGAACGCCTAGGTGAGGTCGCACAGGAATGTGTCCAGGCGGGCTTTGAATGTCTCCAGGGAAGGAGACTCCACAACCTCCCTGGGTAGCCTGTTCCAGTGCTCTGTTACCCTCACTGAGAAGAAGTTCTTTCTCAAATTTCAGTGGAACCTCTTGTGTTCCAGCTTGATCCCATTGCCCCTTGTCCTATCATTGTTTGCCACTGAGAAGAGCCTGACTCCATCCTCATGGCACTCACCCTTTATATATTTATAAACATTAATAAGGTCACCCCTCAGTCTCCTCTTCTCCAAACTAAAGAGCCCCAGCTCCCTCAGCCTTTCTTCATAAGGGAGATGCTCCACTCCCTTAATCATCTTTGTTGCCCTACGCTGGACCCTCTCCAGCAGTTCCCTGTCCTTCTTGAACTGAGGGGCCCAGAACTGAACACAATATTCCAGATGTGATGGAGAGATCTTTGCCTTTTGGGCTTAGTCTAAGTGTCTCAAGTAGCCGGGGTTTTTGATTGGGCCTAATCCATCAGGTCTGATGGCTTTCCTCCTCGTCTCCAGATGAATGTGGTAGAAAATATAAAGCAAGGAAACGTCCTTTGGCCTAGCCTTGCCTTGCCTTATTTCCTTCTCATCCTGTTCTCGGTCCCAGCCTCTCTCACTAATCCCTCCTCTAGCTGCATGTCTCTTCTTTCCTCTCTCCTTTTCTCAAACTCTCCTGCTTCCTGGCTTTTGTCTTTCCATTCCTCCATTTCAGTCTTGCAACCCGGTACTAGATTTTCCACTTCCCTCCATTTGGCTTGCTCCCTTCGCTTTCTCCTTTGTTCCATATGCTTCTTTCTGACTTGTCTCTTGGAGACTTTTGGCCACGCTGGACCCAAGTCTGGGGATGTTTTGGAAACTTTTCAGAGGCCTCGCTGCTGACAGGGGGGACAGCAGGCAGTGACAGGCCCGGGGCTGACAGGCTCCCCCTTTCCTAGGGGGCCCTCGGCTGCCACACCCAGCTGACATAGAACCTTTGTCACAATGCCCGCTACCGTGGTGAGGATGCGGGCACTCTGCGGGTGACAGGGACACCGCAGGACTTGGTGTCAGCTCAGCAATTTCTCAGTTCCCCAAAGAAGCTGAATTCTGCAAATTGCTGCTGTTGCTCTTGAAATGATGTCATCAGGTGGGTGTTTTGGTGTAATACACTGAAAACCAGAGCAGAAATGCTGAAATATTCCCGTGATATGCATGGTCTTAGGAGCAAAGCACCGTGACTCAGCCTAAGTAGATCTGCCGCTTATTCTTTTGTACTGCCAGCAGATTGTGGAAGTAGAGTTTAAAAACCATCCTTATGGAGACATCTTTGCATTTTAGGCTTAGTGTAAGTGTCTCAAGTAGCCGGGGTTTTTGATTGGGCCTAATCCATCAGGTCTGATGGCTTTCCTCCTCGTCTCCAGATGAATGTGGTAGAAAATATAAAGCAAGGAAACGTCCTTTGGCCTAGCCTTGCCTTGCCTTATTTCCTTCTCATCCTGTTCTCTGTGCCAGCCTCTCTCACTAAGCCCTCGTCTGGCTGCATGTCTCTTCTTTCCTCTCTCCTTTTCTCAAACTCTCCTGCTTCCTGGCTTTTGTCTTTCCATTCCTCCATTTCAGTCCTGCAGCCCGGCACTAGATTTTCCTCTTCCCTCCCTTTGGCTTGCTCCCTTCGCTTTCTCCCTTTGTTCTATATGCTTCTTTCAGACGTGTCTCTTGGAGACTTTTGGCCACGCTGGACCCAAGCCTGGGGATGTTTTGGAAACTTTTCAGAGGCCTCGCTGCTGACAGGGGGGACAGCAGGCAGTGACAGGCCCGGGCCTGACAGGCTCCCCCTTTCTTGGGGGGCGCTCGGCTGCCACACCCAGCTGACATAGAACCTTTGTCACAATGCCCGCTACCGTGGTGAGGATGCGGGCACTCTGCGGGTGACAGGGACACAGCAGGACTTGGTGTCAGCTCAGCAATTTCTCAGTTCCCCAAAGAAGCTGAATTCTGCAAATTGCTGCTGTTGCTCTTGAAATGATGTCATCAGGTGGGTGTTTTGGTGTAATACACTGAAAACCAGAGCAGAAATGCTGAAATATTCCCGTGATATGCATGGTCTTAGGAGCAAACCACCGTGACTCAGCCTAAATAGATCTGCCGCTTATTCTTTTGTACTGCCAGCAGATTGTGGAAGTAGAGTATAAAAACCATCCTTATGGAGAGATCTTTGCCTTTTAGGCTTAGTCTAAGTGTCTCAAGTAGCCGGGGTTTTTGATTGGGCCTAATCCATCAGGTCTGATAGCTTTCCTCCTCGTCTCCAGATGAATGTGGTAGAAAATATAAAGCAAGGAAACGTCCTTTGGCCTAGCCTTGCCTTCACAGTATCACAGTATCACAGTATGTTTGGGATTGGAAGGGACCTCAAAAGATCATCTAGTCCAATCCCCCTGCTGGAGCAGGAACGCCTAGGTGAGGTCGCACAGGAATGTGTCCAGGCGGGCTTTGAATGTCTCCAGGGAAGGAGACTCCACAACCTCCCTGGGTAGCCTGTTCCAGTGCTCTGTTACCCTCACTGAGAAGAAGTTCTTTCTCAAATTTAAGTGGAACCTCTTGTGTTCCAGCTTGATCCCATTGCCCCTTGTCCTATCATTGTTTGCCACTGAGAAGAGCCTGACTCCATCCTCATGGCACTCACCCTTTATATATTTATAAACATTAATAAGGTCACCCCTCAGTCTCCTCTTCTCCAAACTAAAGAGCCCCAGCTCCCTCAGCCTTTCTTCATAAGGGAGATGCTCCACTCCCTTAATCATCTTTGTTGCCCTACGCTGGACCCTCTCCAGCAGTTCCCTGTCCTTCTTGAACTGAGGGGCCCAGAACTGAACACAATATTCCAGATGTGATGGAGAGATCTTTGCCTTTTGGGCTTAGTCTAAGTGTCTCAAGTAGCCGGGGTTTTTGATTGGGCCTAATCCATCAGGTCTGATGGCTTTCCTCCTCGTCTCCAGATGAATGTGGTAGAAAATATAAAGCAAGGAAACGTCCTTTGGCCTAGCCTTGCCTTGCCTTATTTCCTTCTCATCCTGTTCTCGGTCCCAGCCTCTCTCACTAATCCCTCCTCTAGCTGCATGTCTCTTCTTTCCTGTCTCCTTTTCTCAAACTCTCCTGCTTCCTGGCTTTTGTCTTTCCATTCCTCCATTTCAGTCTTGCAACCCGGTACTAGATTTTCCACTTCCCTCCATTTGGCTTGCTCCCTTCGCTTTCTCCTTTGTTCCATATGCTTCTTTCTGACTTGTCTCTTGGAGACTTTTGGCCACGCTGGACCCAAGTCTGGGGATGTTTTGGAAACTTTTCAGAGGCCTCGCTGCTGACAGGGGGGACAGCAGGCAGTGACAGGCCCGGGGCTGACAGGCTCCCCCTTTCCTAGGGGGCCCTCGGCTGCCACACCCAGCTGACATAGAACCTTTGTCACAATGCCCGCTACCGTGGTGAGGATGCGGGCACTCTGCGGGTGACAGGGACACAGCAGGACTTGGTGTCAGCTCAGCAATTTCTCAGTTCCCCAAAGAAGCTGAATTCTGCAAATTGCTGCTGTTGCTCTGGAAATGATGTCATCAGGTGGGTGTTTTGGTGTAATACACTGAAAACCAGAGCAGAAATGCTGAAATATTCCCGTGCTATGCATGGTCTTAGGAGCAAAGCACCGTGACTCAGCCTAAGTAGATCTGCCGCTTATTCTTTTGTACTGCCAGCAGATTGTGGAAGTAGAGTATAAAAACCATCCTTATGGAGAGATCTTTGCCTTTTAGGCTTAGTCTAAGTGTCTCAAGTAGCCGGGGTTTTTGATTGGGCCTAATCCATCAGGTCTGATGGCGTTCCTCCTCGTCTCCAGATGAATGTGGTAGAAAATATAAAGGAAGGAAACGTCCTTTGGCCTAGCCTTGCCTTGCCTTATTTCCTTCTCATCCTGTTCTCTGTGCCAGCCTCTCTCACTAAGCCCTCGTCTGGCTGCATGTCTCTTCTTTCCTCTCTCCTTTTTTCAAACTCTCCTGCTTCCTGGCTTTTGTCTTTCCATTCCTCCATTTCAGTCCTGCAGCCCGGCACTAGATTTTCCTCTTCTCTACCTTTGGCTTGCTCCCTTCGCTTTCTCCCTTTGTTCCATATCCTTCTTTCCGACTTGTCTCTTGGAGACTTTTGGCCACGCTGGACCCAAGTCTGGGGACGTTTTGGAAACTTTTCAGAGGCCTCGCTGCTGACAGGGGAGACAGCAGGCAGTGACAGGCCCGGGGCTGACAGGCTCCCCCTCCCCTAGGGGGTGCTCAGCTGCAACACCCAGCTGACATAGAACCTTTGTCACAATGCCCGCTACCGTGGTGAGGATGGGGGCACTCTGCGGGTGACAGGGACACAGCAGGACTTGGTGTCAGCTCAGCAATTTCTCAGTTCCCCAAAGAAGCTGAATTCTGCAAATTGCTGCTGTTGCTCTTGAAATGATGTCATCAGGTGGGTGTTTTGGTGTAATACACTGAAAACCAGAGCAGAAATGCTGAAATATTCCCGTGATATGCATGGTCTTAGGAGCAAAGCACCGTGACTCAGCCTAAGTAGATCTGCATCTTATTCTTTTTTACTGCCAGCAGATTGTGGAAGTAGAGTATAAAAACCATCCTTTTGGAGAGATCTTTGCCTTTTAGGCTTAGGCTAAGTGTCTCAGGTAGCCGGGGTTTTTGATTGGGCCTAATCCATCAGGTCTGATGGCTTTCTTCCTCGTCTCCAGATGAATGTGGTAGAAAATATAAAGCAAGGAAACGTCCTTTGGCCTAGCCTTGCCTTGCCTTATTTCCTTCTCATCCTGTTCTCTGTCCCAGCCTCTCTCACTAAGCCCTCGTCTGGCTGCATGTCTCTTCTTTCCTCTCTCCTTTTTTCAAACTCTCCTGCTTCCTGGCTTTTGTCTTTCCATTCCTCCATTTCAGTCCTGCAACCCAGCACTAGATTTTCCTCTTCCCTCCCTTTGGCTTGCTCCCTTCGCTTTCTCCCTTTGTTCCATATCCTTCTTTCCGACTTGTCTCTTGGAGACTTTTGGCCACGCTGGACGCAAGTCTGTGGACGTTTTGGAAACTTTTCAGAGACCTTGCTGCTGACAGGGGGGACAGCAGGCAGTGACAGGCCCGGGGCTGACAGGCTACCCCTTTCCTAGGGGGTGCTCGGCTGCCACACTCAGCTGACATAGAACCTTTGTCACAATGCCCGCTACCGTGGTGAGGATGCGGGCACTCTGCGGGTGACAGGGACACAGCAGGACTTGGTGTCAGCTCAGCTATTTCTCAGTTCCCCAAAGAAGCTGAATTCTGCAAATTGCTGCTGTTGCTCTTGAAATGATGTCATCAGGTGGGTGTTTTGGTGTAATACACTGAAAACCAGAGCAGAAATGCTGAAATATTCCCGTGCTATGCATGGTCTTAGGAGCAAAGCACCGTGACTCAGCCTAAGTAGATCTGCCGCTTATTCTTTTGTACTGCCAGCAGATTGTGGAAGTAGAGTATCAAAACCATCCTTATGGAGAGATCTTTGCCTTTTAGGCTTAGTCTAAGTGTCTCAAGTAGCCGGGGTTTTTGATTGGGCCTAATCCATCAGGTCTGATGGCGTTCCTCCTCGTCTCCAGATGAATGTGGTAGAAAATATAAAGGAAGGAAACGTCCTTTGGCCTAGCCTTGCCTTGCCTTATTTCCTTCTCATCCTGTTCTCTGTGCCAGCCTCTCTCACTAAGCCCTCGTCTGGCTGCATGTCTCTTCTTTCCTCTCTCCTTTTCTCAAACTCTCCTGCTTCCTGGCTTTTGTCTTTCCATTCCTCCATTTCAGTCCTGCAGCCCGGCACTAGATTTTCCTCTTCTCTACCTTTGGCTTGCTCCCTTCGCTTTCTCCCTTTGTTCCATATCCTTCTTTCCGACTTGTCTCTTGGAGACTTTTGGACACACTGGACCCAAGTCTGGGGATGTTTTGGAAACTTTTCAGAGGCCTCGCTGCTGACAGGGGGACAGCAGGCAGTGACAGGCCCGGGGCTGACAGGCTCCCTCTCCCCTAGGGGGTGCTCGGCTAGCACACCCCGCTGACATAGAACCTTTGTCACAATGCCTGCTACCGTAGTGAGGATGCGGGCACTCTGCGGGTGACAGGGACACAGCAGGACTTGGTGTCAGCTCAGCAGGTTCTCAGTTCCCCAAAGAAGCTGAAATCTGCAAATTGCTGCTGTTGCTCTTGAAATGATGTCATCAGGTGTGTGTTTTGATGTAATACACTGAAAACCAGAGCAGAAATGCTGAAATTTTCCCATGGTATGCATGGTCTTAGGAGCAAAGCACCGTGACTCAGCCTAAGTAGATCTGCCTCTTACTCTTTTTTACTGCCAGCAGATTGTGGAAGTAGAGTATAAAAACCATCCTTTTGGAGAGATCTTTGCCTTTTAGGCTTAGTCTAAGTGTCTCAAGTAGCCGGGGTTTTTGATTGGGCCTAATCCATCAGGTCTGATGGCTTTCCTCCTCGTCTCCAGATGAATGTGGTAGAAAATATAAAGCAAGGAAACGTCCTTTGGCCTAGCCTTGCCTTGCCTTATTTCCTTCTCATCCTGTTCTCTGTCCCAGCCTCTCTCACTAAGCCCTCGTCTGGCTGCATGTCTCTTCTTTCCTCTCTCCTTTTCTCAAACTCTCCTGCTTCCTGGCTTTTGTCTTTCCATTCCTCCATTTCAGTCCTGCAGCCCAGCACTAGATTTTTTTCTTCCCTCCCTTTGGCTTGCTCCCTTCACTTTCTCCCTTTGTTCCATATCCTTCTTTCCGACTTGTCTCTTGGAGACTTTTGGCCACGCTGGACGCAAGTCTGTGGACGTTTTGGAAACTTTTCAGAGACCTCGCTGCTGACAGGGGGGACAGCAGGCAGTGACAGGCCCCGGGGCTGACAGGCTCCCCCTCCCCTAGGGGGCGCTCGGCTGCCACACCCAGCTGACATAGAACCTTTGTCACAATGCCCGCTCCCGTGGTGAGGATGCGGGCACTCTGCGGGTGACAGGGACACAGCAGGACTTGGTGTCAGCTCAGCAATTTCTCAGTTCCCCAAAGAAGCTGAATTCTGCAAATTGCTGCTGTTGCTCTTGAAATGATGTCATCAGGTGGGTGTTTTGGTGTAATACACTGAAAACCAGAGCAGAAATGCTGAAATATTCCCGTGATATGCATGGTCTTAGGAGCAAACCACCGTGACTCAGCCTAAGTAGATCTGCCGCTTATTCTTTTGTACTGCCAGCAGATTGTGGAAGTAGAGTATAAAAACCATCCTTATGGAGAGATCTTTGCCTTTTAGGCTTAGTCTAAGTGTCTCAAGTAGCCGGGGTTTTTGATTGGGCCTAATCCATCAGGTCTGATGGCGTTCCTCCTCGTCTCCAGATGAATGTGGTAGAAAATATAAAGCAAGGAAACGTCCTTTGGCCTAGCCTTGCCTTGCCTTATTTCCTTCTCATCCTGTTCTCTGTGCCAGCCTCTCTCACTAAGCCCTCGTCTGGCTGCATGTCTCTTCTTTCCTCTCTCCTTTTCTCAAACTCTCCTGCTTCCTGGCTTTTGTCTTTCCATTCCTCCATTTCAGTCCTGCAGCCCGGCACTAGATTTTCCTCTTCTCTACCTTTGGCTTGCTCCCTTCGCTTTCTCCCTTTGTTCCATATCCTTCTTTCCGACTTGTCTCTTGGAGACTTTTGGACACACTGGACCCAAGTCTGGGGATGTTTTGGAAACTTTTCAGAGGCCTCGCTGCTGACAGGGGGACAGCAGGCAGTGACAGGCCCGGGGCTGACAGGCTCCCTCTCCCCTAGGGGGTGCTCGGCTAGCACACCCCGCTGACATAGAACCTTTGTCACAATGCCTGCTACCGTAGTGAGGATGCGGGCACTCTGCGGGTGACAGGGACACAGCAGGACTTGGTGTCAGCTCAGCAGGTTCTCAGTTCCCCAAAGAAGCTGAAATCTGCAAATTGCTGCTGTTGCTCTTGAAATGATGTCATCAGGTGTGTGTTTTGGTGTAATACACTGAAAACCAGAGCAGAAATGCTGAAATTTTCCCATGGTATGCATGGTCTTAGGAGCAAAGCACCGTGACTCAGCCTAAGTAGATCTGCCTCTTACTCTTTTTTACTGCCAGCAGATTGTGGAAGTAGAGTATAAAAACCATCCTTTTGGAGAGATCTTTGCCTTTTAGGCTTAGTCTAAGTGTCTCAAGTAGCCGGGGTTTTTGATTGGGCCTAATCCATCAGGTCTGATGGCTTTCCTCCTCGTCTCCAGATGAATGTGGTAGAAAATATAAAGCAAGGAAACGTCCTTTGGCCTAGCCTTGCCTTGCCTTATTTCCTTTTCATCCTGTTCTCTGTCCCAGCCTCTCTCACTAAGCCCTCGTCTGGCTGCATGTCTCTTCTTTCCTCTCTCCTTTTCTCAAACTCTCCTGCTTCCTGGCTTTTGTCTTTCCATTCCTCCATTTCAGTCCTGCAGCCCAGCACTAGATTTTTTTCTTCCCTCCCTTTGGCTTGCTCCCTTCACTTTCTCCCTTTGTTCCATATCCTTCTTTCCGACTTGTCTCTTGGAGACTTTTGGCCACGCTGGACGCAAGTCTGTGGACGTTTTGGAAACTTTTCAGAGACCTCGCTGCTGACAGGGGGGACAGCAGGCAGTGACAGGCCCCGGGGCTGACAGGCTCCCCCTCCCCTAGGGGGCGCTCGGCTGCCACACCCAGCTGACATAGAACCTTTGTCACAATGCCCGCTCCCGTGGTGAGGATGCGGGCACTCTGCGGGTGACAGGGACACAGCAGGACTTGGTGTCAGCTCAGCAATTTCTCAGTTCCCCAAAGAAGCTGAATTCTGCAAATTGCTGCTGTTGCTCTTGAAATGATGTCATCAGGTGGGTGTTTTGGTGTAATACACTGAAAACCAGAGCAGAAATGCTGAAATATTCCCGTGATATGCATGGTCTTAGGAGCAAAGCACCGTGACTCAGCCTAAGTAGATCTGCCGCTTATTCTTTTGTACTGCCAGCAGATTGTGGAAGTAGAGTATAAAAACCATCCTTATGGAGAGATCTTTGCCTTTTAGGCTTAGTCTAAGTGTCTCAAGTAGCCGGGGTTTTTGATTGGGCCTAATCCATCAGGTCTGATGGCGTTCCTCCTCGTCTCCAGATGAATGTGGTAGAAAATATAAAGCAAGGAAACGTCCTTTGGCCTAGCCTTGCCTTGCCTTATTTCCTTCTCATCCTGTTCTCTGTGCCAGCCTCTCTCACTAAGCCCTCGTCTGGCTGCATGTCTCTTCTTTCCTCTCTCCTTTTCTCAAACTCTCCTGCTTCCTGGCTTTTGTCTTTCCATTCCTCCATTTCAGTCCTGCAGCCCAGCACTAGATTTTCCTATTCCCTCCCTTTGGCTTGCTATCTTCGCTTTCTCCCTTTGTTCCATATGCTTCTTTCCGACTTGTCTCTTGGAGACTTTTGGCCACGCTGGACCCAAGTCTGGGGATGTTTTGGAAACTTTTCAGAGGCCTCGCTGCTGACAGGGGGGACAGCAGGCAGTGACAGGCCCGGGCCTGACAGGCTCCCCCTTTCTTGGGGGGCGCTCGGCTGCCACACCCAGCTGACATAGAACCTTTGTCACAATGCCCGCTGCCGTGGTGAGGATGCGGGCACTCTGTGGGTGACAGGGACACAGCAGGACTTGGTGTCAGCTCAGCAAGTTCTCAGTTCCCCAAAGAAGCTGACTTCTGCAAATTGCTGCTGTTGCTCTTGAAATGATGTCATCAGGTGGGTGTTTTGGTGTAATACACTGAAAACGAGAGCAGAAATGCTGAAATATTCCCGTGATATTCATGGTCTTAGGAGCAAACCACCGTGACTCAGCCTAAGTAGATCTGCCGCTTATTCTTTTGTACTGCCAGCAGATTGTGGAAGTAGAGTATAAAAACCATCCTTATGGAGAGATCTTTGCCTTTTAGGCTTAGTCTAAGTGTCTCAAGTAGCCGGGGTTTTTGATTGGGCCTAATCCATCAGGTCTGATAGCTTTCCTCCTCGTCTCCAGATGAATGTGGTAGAAAATATAAAGCAAGGAAACGTCCTTTGGCCTAGCCTTGCCTTGCCTTGCCTTATTTCCTTCTCATCCTGTTCTCTGTGCCAGCCTCTCTCACTAAGCCCTCGTCTGGCTGCATGTCTCTTCTTTCCTCTCTCCTTTTCTCAAACTCTCCTGCTTCCTGGCTTTTGTCTTTCCATTCCTCCATTTCAGTCCTGCAGCCCGGCACTAGATTTTCCTCTTCCCTCCCTTTGGCTTGCTCCCTTCGCTTTCTCCCTTTGTTCCATTTGCTTCTTTCTGACTTGTCTCTTGGAGACTTTTGGCCACGCTGGACCCAAGTCTGGGGATGTTTTGGAAACTTTTCAGAGGCCTCGCTGCTGACAGGGGGGACAGCAGGCAGTGACAGGCCCGGGGCTGACAGGCTCCCCCTTTCCTAGGGGGCGCTCGGCTGCCACACCCAGCTGACATAGAACCTTTGTCACAATGCCCGCTACCGTGCTGAGGATGCGGGCACTCTGCGGGTGACAGGGACACAGCAGGACTTGGTGTCAGCTCAGCAAGTTCTCAGTTCCCCAAAGAAGCTGAATTCTGCAAATTGCTGCTGTTGCTCTTGAAATGATGTCATCAGGTGGGTGTTTTGGTGTAATACACTGAAAACCAGAGCAGAAATGCTGAAATATTCCCGTGATATGCATGGTCTTAGGAGCAAAGCACCGTGACTCAGTCTAAGTAGATCTGCCGCTTATTCTTTTGTACTGCCAGCAGATTGTGGAAGTAGAGTATAAAAACCATCCTTATGGAGAGATCTTTGCATTTTAGGCTTAGTCTAAGTGTCTCAAGTAGCCGGGGTTTTTGATTGGGCCTAATCCATCAGGTCTGATGGCTTTCCTCCTCGTCTCCACATGAATGTGGTAGAAAATATAAAGCAAGGAAACGTCCTTTGGCCTAGCCTTGCCTTGCCTTATTTCCTTCTCATCCTGTTCTCTGTCCCAGCCTCTCTCACTAAGCCCTCGTCCGGCTGCATGTCTCTTCTTTCCTCTCTCCTTTTCTCAAACTCTCCTGCTTCCTGGCTTTTGTCTTTCCATTCCTCCATGTCAGTCCTGCAGCCCAGCACTAAATTTTCCTATTCACTCCCTTTGGCTTGCTCCCTTCGCTTTCTCCCTTTGTTCCATATGCTTCTTTCCGACTTGTCTCTTGGAGACTTTTGGCCACGCTGGACCCAAGTCTGGGGATGTTTTGGAAACTTTTCAGAGGCCTCGCTGCTAACAGGGGGGACAGCAGGCAGTGACAGGCCCGGGGCTGACAGGCTCCCCCTTTCCTAGGGGGCCCTCGGCTGCCACACCCAGCTGACATAGAACCTTTGTCACAATGCCCGCTACCGTGGTGAGGATGCGGGCACTCTGCGGGTGACAGGGACACAGCAGGACTTCGTGTCAGCTCAGCAATTTCTCAGTTCCCCAAAGAAGCTGAATTCTGCAAATTGCTGCTGTTGCTCTTGAAATGATGTCATCAGGTGGGTGTTTTGGTGTAATACACTGAAAACCAGAGCAGAAATGCTGAAATATTCCCGTGATATGCATGCTCTTAGGAGCAAAGCACCGTGACTCAGCCTAAGTAGATCTGCCACTTATTCTTTTGTACTGCCAGCAGATTGTGGAAGTAGAGTTTAAAAACCATCCTTATGGAGAGATCTTTGCATTTTAGGCTTAGCCTAAGTGTCTCAAGTAGCCGGGGTTTTTGATTGGGCCTAATCCATCAGGTCTGATGGCTTTCCTCCTCGTCTCCAGATGAATGTGGTAGAAAATATAAAGGAAGGAAACGTCCTTTGGCCTAGCCTTGCCTTGCCTTATTTCCTTCTCATCCTGTTCTCTGTGCCAGCCTCTCTCACCAAGCCCTCGTCTGGCTGCATGTCTCTTCTTTCCTCTCTCCTTTTTCAAACTCTCCTGCTTCCTGGCTTTTGTCTTTCCATTCCTCCATGTCAGTCCTGCAACCCGGCACTAGATTTTCCTCTTCCCTCCATTTGGCTTGCTCCCTTTGCTTTCTCTCTTTGTTCCATATGCTTCTTTCCGACTTGTCTCTTGGAGACTTTTGGCCACGCTGGACCCAAGTCTGGGGATGTTTTGGAAACTTTTCAGAGGCCTCGCTGCTGACAGGGGGGACAGCAGGCAGTGACAGGCCCGGGCCTGACAGGCTCCCCCTTTCCTAGGGGGCGCTCGGCTGCCACACCCAGCTGACATAGAACCTTTGTCACAATGCCCGCTACCGTGCTGAGGATGCGGGCACTCTGCGGGTGACAGGGACACAGCAGGACTTGGTGTCAGCTCAGCAAGTTCTCAGTTCCCCAAAGAAGCTGAATTCTGCAAATTGCTGCTGTTGCTCTTGAAATGATGTCATCAGGTGGGTGTTTTGGTGTAATACACTGAAAACCAGAGCAGAAATGCTGAAATATTCCCGTGATATGCATGGTCTTAGGAGCAAAGCACCGTGACTCAGTCTAAGTAGATCTGCCGCTTATTCTTTTGTACTGCCAGCAGATTGTGGAAGTAGAGTATAAAAACCATCCTTATGGAGAGATCTTTGCATTTTAGGCTTAGTCTAAGTGTCTCAAGTAGCCGGGGTTTTTGATTGGGCCTAATCCATCAGGTCTGATGGCTTTCCTCCTCGTCTCCACATGAATGTGGTAGAAAATATAAAGCAAGGAAACGTCCTTTGGCCTAGCCTTGCCTTGCCTTATTTCCTTCTCATCCTGTTCTCTGTCCCAGCCTCTCTCACTAAGCCCTCGTCCGGCTGCATGTCTCTTTATTCCTCTCTCCTTTTCTCAAACTCTCCTGCTTCCTGGCTTTTGTCTTTCCATTCCTCCATGTCAGTCCTGCAGCCCAGCACTAAATTTTCCTATTCACTCCCTTTGGCTTGCTCCCTTCGCTTTCTCCCTTTGTTCCATATGCTTCTTTCCGACTTGTCTCTTGGAGACTTTTGGCCACGCTGGACCCAAGTCTGGGGATGTTTTGGAAACTTTTCAGAGGCCTCGCTGCTAACAGGGGGGACAGCAGGCAGTGACAGGCCCGGGGCTGACAGGCTCCCCTTTTCTTGGGGGGCGCTCGGCTGCCACACCCAGCTGACATAGAACCTTTGTCACAATGCCCGCTACCGTGGTGAGGATGCGGGCACTCTGCGGGTGACAGGGACACAGCAGGACTTGGTGTCAGCTCAGCAATTTCTCAGTTCCCCAAAGAAGCTGAATTCTGCAAATTGCTGCTGTTGCTCTTGAAATGATGTCATCAGGTGGGTGTTTTGGTGTAATACACTGAAAACCAGAGCAGAAATGCTGAAATATTCCCGTGATATGCATGCTCTTAGGAGCAAAGCACCGTGACTCAGCCTAAATAGATCTGCCGCTTATTCTTTTGTACTGCCAGCAGATTGTGGAAGTAGAGTATAAAAACCATCCTTATGGAGAGATCTTTGCCTTTTGGGCTTAGTCTAAGTGTCTCAAGTAGCCGGGGATTTTGATTGGGCCTAATCCATCAGGTCTGATGGCTTTCCTCCTCGTCTCCAGATGAATGTGGTAGAAAATATAAAGCAAGGAAACGTCCTTTGGCCTAGCCTTGCCTTCACAGTATCACAGTATCACAGTATGTTTGGGATTGGAAGGGACCTCAAAAGATCATCTAGTCCAATCCCCCTGCTGGAGCAGGAACGCCTAGGTGAGGTCGCACAGGAATGTGTCCAGTCGGGCTTTGAATGTCTCCAGGGAAGGAGACTCCACAACCTCCCTGGGTAGCCTGTTCCAGTGCTCTGTTACCCTCACTGAGAAGAAGTTCTTTCTCAAATTTAAGTGGAACCTCTTGTGTTCCAGCTTGATCCCATTGCCCCTTGTCCTATCATTGTTTGCCACTGAGAAGAGCCTGACTCCATCCTCATGGCACTCACCCTTTATATATTTATAAACATTAATAAGGTCACCCCTCAGTCTCCTCTTCTCCAAACTAAAGAGCCCCAGCTCCCTCAGCCTTTCTTCATAAGGGAGATGCTCCACTCCCTTAATCATCTTTGTTGCCCTACGCTGGACCCTCTCCAGCAGTTCCCTGTCCTTCTTGAACTGAGGGGCCCAGAACTGAACACAATATTCCAGATGTGATGGAGAGATCTTTGCCTTTTGGGCTTAGTCTAAGTGTCTCAAGTAGCCGGGGTTTTTGATTGGGCCTAATCCATCAGGTCTGATGGCTTTCCTCCTCGTCTCCAGATGAATGTGGTAGAAAATATAAAGGAAGGAAACGTCCTTTGGCCTAGCCTTGCCTTGCCTTATTTCCTTCTTATCCTGTTCTCTGTGCCAGCCTCTCTCACTAAGCCCTTGTCTGGCTGCATGTCTCTTCTTTCCTCTCTCCTTTTCTCAAACTCTCCTGCTTCCTGGCTTTTGTCTTTCCATTCCTCCATGTCAGTCCTGCAGCCCGGCACTAGATTTTCCTCTTCCCTCCCTTTGGCTTGCTCCCTGCGCTTTCTCCCTTTGTTCCATATGCTTCTTTCAGACGTGTCTCTTGGAGACTTTTGGCCACGCTGGACCCAAGCCTGGGGATGTTTTGGAAACTTTTCAGAGGCCTCGCTGCTGACAGGGGGGACAGCAGGCAGTGACAGGCCCGGGCCTGACAGGCTCCCCCTTTCTTGGGGGGCGCTCGGCTGCCACACCCAGCTGACATAGAACCTTTGTCACAATGCCCGCTACCGTGGTGAGGATGCGGGCACTCTGCGGGTGACAGGGACACAGCAGGACTTGGTGTCAGCTCAGCAATTTCTCAGTTCCCCAAAGAAGCTGAATTCTGCAAATTGCTGCTGTTGCTCTTGAAATGATGTCATCAGGTGGGTGTTTTGGTGTAATACACTGAAAACCAGAGCAGAAATGCTGAAATATTCCCGTGATATGCATGGTCTTAGGAGCAAACCACCGTGACTCAGCCTAAATAGATCTGCCGCTTATTCTTTTGTACTGCCAGCAGATTGTGGAAGTAGAGTATAAAAACCATCCTTATGGAGAGATCTTTGCCTTTTAGGCTTAGTCTAAGTGTCTCAAGTAGCCGGGGTTTTTGATTGGGCCTAATCCATCAGGTCTGATGGCTTTCCTCCTCGTCTCCAGATGAATGTGGTAGAAAATATAAAGCAAGGAAACGTCCTTTGGCCTAGCCTTGCCTTGCCTTATTTCCTTCTCATCCTGTTCTCGGTCCCAGCCTCTCTCACTAATCCCTCCTCTAGCTGCATGTCTCTTCTTTCCTCTCTCCTTTTCTCAAACTCTCCTGCTTCCTGGCTTTTGTCTTTCCATTCCTCCATTTCAGTCTTGCAACCCGGTACTAGATTTCCTCTTCCCTCCATTTGGCTTGCTCCCTTCGCTTTCTCCTTTGTTCCATATGCTTCTTTCTGACTTGTCTCTTGGAGACTTTTGGCCATGCTGGACCCAAGTCTGGGGATGTTTTGGAAACTTTTCAGAGGCCTCGCTGCTGACAGGGGGGACAGCAGGCAGTGACAGGCCCGGGGCTGACAGGCTCCCCCTTTCCTAGGGGGCCCTCGGCTGCCACACCCAGCTGACATAGAACCTTTGTCACAATGCCCGCTACCGTGGTGAGGATGCGGGCACTCTGCGGGTGACAGGGACACCGCAGGACTTGGTGTCAGCTCAGCAATTTCTCAGTTCCCCAAAGAAGCTGAATTCTGCAAATTGCTGCTGTTGCTCTTGAAATGATGTCATCAGGTGGGTGTTTTGGCGTAATACACTGAAAACCAGAGCAGAAATGCTGAAATATTCCCGTGATATGCATGGTCTTAGGAGCAAAGCACCGTGACTCAGCCTAAGTAGATCTGCCGCTTATTCTTTTGTACTGCCAGCAGATTGTGGAAGTAGAGTTTAAAAACCATCCTTATGGAGACATCTTTGCATTTTAGGCTTAGTGTAAGTGTCTCAAGTAGCCGGGGTTTTTGATTGGGCCTAATCCATCAGGTCTGATGGCTTTCCTCCTCGTCTCCAGATGAATGTGGTAGAAAATATAAAGGAAGGAAACGTCCTTTGGCCTAGCCTTGCCTTGCCTTATTTCCTTCTCATCCTGTTCTCTGTCCCAGCCTCTCTCACTAAGCCCTCGTCTGGCTGCATGTCTCTTCTTTCCTCTCTCCCTTTCTCAAACTCTCCTGCTTCCTGGCTTTTGTCTTTCCATTCCTCCATTTCAGTCCTGCAGCCCGGCACTAGATTTTCCTCTTCCCTCCCTTTGGCTTGCTCCCTTCGCTTTCTCCCTTTGTTCCATATGCTTCTTTCAGACGTGTCTCTTGGAGACTTTTGGCCACGCTGGACCCAAGCCTGGGGATGTTTTGGAAACTTTTCAGAGGCCTCGCTGCTGACAGGGGGGACAGCAGGCAGTGACAGGCCCGGGCCTGACAGGCTCCCCCTTTCTTGGGGGGCGCTCGGCTGCCACACCCAGCTGACATAGAACCTTTGTCACAATGCCCGCTACCGTGGTGAGGATGCGGGCACTCTGCAGGTGACAGGGACACAGCAGGACTTGGTGTCAGGTCAGCAATTTCTCAGTTCCCCAAAGAAGCTGAATTCTGCAAATCGCTGCTGTTGCTCTTGAAATGATGTCATCAGGTGGGTGTTTTGGTGTAATACACTGAAAACCAGAGCAGAAATGCTGAAATATTCCCGTGATATGCATGGTCTTAGGAGCAAACCACCGTGACTCAGCCTAAATAGATCTGCCGCTTATTCTTTTGTACTGCCAGCAGATTGTGGAAGTAGAGTATAAAAACCATCCTTATGGAGAGATCTTTGCCTTTTAGGCTTAGTGTAAGTGTCTCAAGTAGCCGGGGTTTTTGATTGGGCCTAATCCATCAGGTCTGATAGCTTTCCTCCTCGTCTCCAGATGAATGTGGTAGAAAATATAAAGCAAGGAAACGTCCTTTGGCCTAGCCTTGCCTTGCCTTATTTCCTTCTCATCCTGTTCTCTGTGCCAGCCTCTCTCACTAAGCCCTCGTCTGGCTGCATGTCTCTTCTTTCCTCTCTCCTTTTCTCAAACTCTCCTGCTTTCTGGCTTTTGTCTTTCCATTCCTCCATTTAAGTCCTGCAGCCCGGCACGAGATTTTCCTCTTCCCTCCCTTTGGCTTGCTCCCTTCGCTTTCTCCCTTTGTTCCATATGCTTTTTTCCTACTTGTCTCTTGGAGACTTTTGGCCACGCTGGACCCAAGTCTGGGGACGTTTTGGAAACTTTTCAGAGGCCTCGCTGCTGACAGGGGGGACAGCAGGCAGTGACAGGCCCGGGGCTGACAGGCTCCCCCTTTCCTAGGGGGCGCTCGGCTGCCATACCCAGCTGACATAGAACCTTTGTCACAATGCCCGCTACCGTGGTGAGGATGCGGGCACTCTGCGGGTGAAAGGGACAAAGGAGGACTTGGTGTCAGCTCAGCAATTTCTCAGTTCCCCAAAGAAGCTGAATTCTGCAAATTGCTGCTGTTGCTCTTGAAATGATGTCATCAGGTGGGTGTTTTGGTGTAATACACTGAAAACCAGAGCAGAAATGCTGAAATACTCCCGTGATATGCATGCTCTTAGGAGCAAAGCACCGTGACTCAGCCTAAGTAGATCTGCCGCTTATTCTTTTGTACTGCCAGCAGATTGTGGAAGTAGAGTATAAAAACCATCCTTATGGAGAGATCTTTGCCTTTTGGGCTCAGTCTAAGTGTCTCAAGTAGCCGGGGTTTTTGATTGGGCCTAATCCATCAGGTCTGATGGCTTTCCTCCTTGTCTCCAGATGAATGTGGTAGAAAATATAAAGCAAGGAAACATCCTTTCTCCTAGCCTTGCCTTGCCTTATTTCCTTCTCATCCTGTTCTCTGTCCCAGCCTCCCTCACTAAGCCCTCATCAGGCTGCATGTCTCTTCTTTCCTCTCTCCTTTTCTCAAACCCTCCTGCTTCCTGGCTTTTGTCTTTCCATTCCTCCATTTCAGTCCTGCAGCCCGGCACTAGATTTTCCTATTCCCTCCCTTTGGCTTGCTCCCTTCGCTTTCTCCCTTTGTTCCATATGCTTCTTTCCGACTTGTCTCTTGGAGACTTTTGGCCACGCTGGACCCAAGTCTGGGGATGTTTTGGAAACTTTTCAGAGGCCTCGCTGCTAACAGGTCGGACAGCAGGCAGTGACAGGCCTGGGGCTGACAGGCTCCCCCTTTCTTGAAGGGCGCTCGGCTGCCACACCCAGCTGACGTAGAACCTTTGTCACAATGCCCGCTACCGTGGTGAGGATGCGGGCACTCTGCGGGTGACAGGGACACAGCAGGACTTGGTGTCAGCTCAGCAATTTCTCAGTTCCCCAAAGAAGCTGAATTCTGCAAATTGCTGCTGTTGCTTTTGAAATGATGTCATTAGGTGGGTGTTTTGGCGTAATACACTGAAAACCAGAGCAGAAATGCTGAAATATTCCCGTGATATGCATGGTCTTAGGAGCAAAGCACCGTGACTCAGCCTAAGTAGATCTGCCGCTTATTCTTTTGTACTGCCAGCAGATTGTGGAAGTAGAGTATAAAAACCATCCTTATGGAGAGATCTTTGCCTTTTGGGCTTAGTCTAAGTGTCTCAAGTAGCCGGGGTTTTTGATTGGGCCTAATCCATCAGGTCTGATGGCTTTCCTCCTCGTCTCCAGATGAATGTGGTAGAGAATATAAAGCAAGGAAACGTCCTTTGTCCTAGCCTTGCCTTGCCTTATTTCCTTCTCATCCTGTTCCCTGTCCCAGCCTCTCTCACTAAGCCCTCGTCTGGCTGCATGTCTCTTCTTTCCTCTCTCCTTTTCTCAAACTCTCCTGCTTCCTGGCTTTTGTCTTTCCATTCCTCCATTTCAGTCCTGCAGCCCGGCACTAGATTTTCCTCTTCCCTCCCTTTGGCTTGCTCCCTTCGCTTTCTCCCTTTGTTCCATATCCTTCTTTCCGACTTGTCTCTTGGAGACTTTTGGACACACTGGACCCAAGTCTGGGGATGTTTTGGAAACTTTTCAGAGGCCTCGCTGCTGACAGGGGGGACAGCAGGCAGTGACAGGCCCGGGGCTGACAGGCTCCCCCTTTCCTAGAGCGCCCTCGGCTGCCACACCCAGCTGACATAGAACCTTTGTCACAATGCCCGCTACCGTGGTGAGGATGCGGGCACTCTGCGGGTGACAGGGACACCGCAGGACTTGGTGTCAGGTCAGCAATTTCTCAGTTCCCCAAAGAAGCTGAATTCTGCAAATTGCTGCTGTTGCTCTTGAAATGATGTCATCAGGTGGGTGTTTTGGTGTAATACACTGAAAACCAGAGCAGAAATGCTGAAATATTCCCGTGATATGCATGGTCTTAGGAGCAAAGCACCGTGACTCAGCCTAAGTAGATCTGCCGCTTATTCTTTTGTACTGCCAGCAGATTGTGGAAGTAGAGTTTAAAAACCATCCTTATGGAGACATCTTTGCATTTTAGGCTTAGTCTAAGTGTCTCAAGTAGCCGGGGTTTTTGATTGGGCCTAATCCATCAGGTCTGATGGCTTTCCTCCTCGTCTCCAGATGAATGTGGTAGAAAATATAAAGGAAGGAAACGTCCTTTGGCCTAGCCTTGCCTTGCCTTATTTCCTTCTCATCCTGTTCTCTGTCCCAGCCTCTCTCACTAAGCCCTCGTCTGGCTGCATGTCTCTTCTTTCCTCTCTCCTTTTCTCAAACTCTCCTGCTTCCTGGCTTTTGTCTTTCCATTCCTCCATTTCAGTCCTGCAGCCCGGCACTACATTTTCCTCTTCTCTCCCTTTGGCTTGCTCCCTTCGCTTTCTCCCTTTGTTCCATATGCTTCTTTCCGACTTGTCTCTTGGAGAGTTTTGGCCACGCTGGACCCAAGTCTGGGGATGTTTTGGAAACTTTTCAGAGGCCTCGCTGCTGACAGGGGGGACAGCAGGCAGTGACAGGCCCGGGGCTGACAGGCTCCCCCTTTCTTGGGGGGCGCTCGGCTGCCACACCCAGCTGACATAGAACCTTTGTCACAATGCCCGCTACCGTGGTGAGGATGCGGGCACTCTGCGGGTGACAGGGACACAGCAGGACTTGGTGTCAGCTCAGCAATTTCTCAGTTCCCCAAAGAAGCTGAATTCTGCAAATTGCTGCTGTTGCTCTTGAAATGATGTCATCAGGTGGGTGTTTTGGTGTAATACACTGAAAACCAGAGCAGAAATGCTGAAATATTCCCGTGGTATGCATGGTCTTAAGCGCAAACCACCGTGACTCAGCCTAAGTAGATCTGCCGCTTATTCTTTTGTACTGCCAGCAGATTGTGGAAGTAGAGTATAAAAACCATCCTTATGGAGACATCTTTGCATTTTAGGCTTAGTCTAAGTGTCTCAAGTAGCCGGGGTTTTTGATTGGGCCTAATCCATCAGGTCTGATGGCTTTCCTCCTCGTCTCCAGATGAATGTGGTAGAAAATATAAAGCAAGGAAACGTCCTTTGGCCTAGCCTTGCCTTCACAGTATCACAGTATCACAGTATGTTTGGGATTGGAAGGGACCTCAAAAGATCATCTAGTCCAATCCCCCTGCTGGAGCAGGAACGCCTAGGTGAGGTCGCACAGGATTGTGTCCAGGCGGGCTTTGAATGTCTCCAGGGAAGGAGACTCCACAACCTCCCTGGGTAGCCTGTTCCAGTGCTCTGTTACCCTCACTGAGAAGAAGTTCTTTCTCAAATTTAAGTGGAACCTCTTGTGTTCCAGCTTAATCCCATTGCCCCTTGTCCTATCATTGTTTGCCACTGAGAAGAGCCTGACTCCATCCTCATGGCACTCACCCTTTATATATTTATAAACATTAATAAGGTCACCCCTCAGTCTCCTCTTCTCCAAACTAAAGTGCCCCAGCTCCCTCAGCCTTTCTTCATAAGGGAGATGCTCCACTCCCTTAATCATCTTTGTTGCCCTACGCTGGACCCTCTCCAGCAGTTCCCTGTCCTTCTTGAACTGAGGGGCCCAGAACTGAACACAATATTCCAGATGTGATGGAGAGATCTTTGCCTTTTGGGCTTAGTCTAAGTGTCTCAAGTAGCCGGGGTTTTTGATTGGGCCTAATCCATCAGGTCTGATGGCTTTCCTCCTCGTCTCCAGATGAATGTGGTAGAAAATATAAAGGAAGGAAACGTCCTTTGGCCTAGCCTTGCCTTGCCTTATTTCCTTCTCATCCTGTTCTCTGTGACAGCCTCTCTCACTAACCCCTCGTCTGGCTGCATGTCTCTTCTTTCCTCTCTCCCTTTCTCAAACTCTCCTGCTTCCTGGCTTTTGTCTTTCCATTCCTCCATTTCAGTCCTGCAGCCCGGCACTAGATTTTCCTCTTCCCTCCCTTTGGCTTGCTCCCTTCGCTTTCTCCCTTTGTTCCATATGCTTCTTTCAGACGTGTCTCTTGGAGACTTTTGGCCACGCTGGACCCAAGCCTGGGGATGTTTTGGAAACTTTTCAGAGGCCTTGCTGCTGACAGGGGGGACAGCAGGCAGTGACAGGCCCGGGCCTGACAGGCTCCCCCTTTCCTAGGGGCGCTCGGCTGCCACACCCAGCTGACATAGAACCTTTGTCACAATGCCCGCTACCGTGGTGAGGATGCGGGCACTCTGCAGGTGACAGGGACACAGCAGGACTTGGTGTCAGGTCAGCAATTTCTCAGTTCCCCAAAGAAGCTGAATTCTGCAAATCGCTGCTGTTGCTCTTGAAATGATGTCATCAGGTGGGTGTTTTGGTGTAATACACTGAAAACCAGAGCAGAAATGCTGAAATATTCCCGTGATATGCATGGTCTTAGGAGCAAACCACCGTGACTCAGCCTAAATAGATCTGCCGCTTATTCTTTTGTACTGCCAGCAGATTGTGGAAGTAGAGTATAAAAACCATCCTTATGGAGAGATCTTTGCCTTTTAGGCTTAGTGTAAGTGTCTCAAGTAGCCGGGGTTTTTGATTGGGCCTAATCCATCAGGTCTGATAGCTTTCCTCCTCGTCTCCAGATGAATGTGGTAGAAAATATAAAGCAAGGAAACGTCCTTTGGCCTAGCCTTGCCTTGCCTTATTTCCTTCTCATCCTGTTCTCTGTGCCAGCCTCTCTCACTAAGCCCTCGTCTGGCTGCATGTCTCTTCTTTCCTCTCTCCTTTTCTCAAACTCTCCTGCTTTCTGGCTTTTGTCTTTCCATTCCTCCATTTAAGTCCTGCAGCCCGGCACGAGATTTTCCTCTTCCCTCCCTTTGGCTTGCTCCCTTCGCTTTCTCCCTTTGTTCCATTTGCTTCTTTCTGACTTGTCTCTTGGAGACTTTTGGCCACGCTGGACCCAAGCCTGGGGATGTTTTGGAAACTTTTCAGAGGCCTCGCTGCTGACAGGGGGGACAGCAGGCAGTGACAGGCCCGGGCCTGACAGGCTCCCCCTTTCTTGGGGGGCGCTCGGCTGCCACACCCAGCTGACATAGAATCTTTGTCACAATGCCCGCTACCGTGGTGAGGATGCGGGCACTCTGCGGGTGACAGGGACACCGCAGGACTTGGTGTCAGGTCAGCAATTTCTCAGTTCCCCAAAGAAGGTGAATTCTGCAAATTGCTGCTGTTGCTCTTGAAATGATGTGATCAGGTGGGTGTTTTGGTGTAATACACTGAAAACCAGAGCAGAAATGCTGAAATATTCCTGTGGTATGAATGGTCTTAAGCGCAAATACCGTGACTCAGCCTAAGTAGATCTGCCGCTTATTCTTTTGTACTGCCAGCAGATTGTGGAAGTAGAGTATCAAAACCATCCTTATGGAGAGATCTTTGCATTTTAGGCTCAGTCTAAGTGTCTCAAGTAGCCGGGGTTTTTGATTGGGCCTAATCCATCAGGTCTGATGGCTTTCCTCCTCGTCTCCAGATGAATGTGGTAGAAATTATAAAGCAAGGAAACGTCCTTTGGCCTAGCCTTGCCTTGCCTTATTTCCTTCTCATCCTGTTCTCTGTGCCAGCCTCTCTCACTAAGCCCTCGTCTGGCTGCATGTCTCTTCTTTCCTCTCTCCTTTTCTCAAACTCTCCTGCTTCCTGGCTTTTGTCTTTCCATTCCTCCATTTCAGTCCTGCAACCCGGTACTAGATTTTCCTCTTCCCTCCATTTGGCTTGCTCCCTTCGCTTTCTCGCTTTGTTCCATTTGCTTCTTTCCGACTTGTCTCTTGGAGACTTTTGGCCACGCTGGACACAAGTCTGGGGATGTTTTGGAAACTTTTCAGAGGCCTCGCTGCTGACAGGGGGGACAGCAGGCAGTGACAGGCCCGGGGCTGACAGGCTCCCCCTTTCCTAGGGGGCGCTCGGCTGTCACACCCAGCTGACATAGAACCTTTGTCACAATGCCCGCTACCGTGGTGAGGATGCGGGCACTCTGCGGGTGACAGGGACAAAGGAG
The DNA here is from genome assembly GCF_037038585.1 of Patagioenas fasciata. NCBI lineage: Eukaryota > Metazoa > Chordata > Aves > Columbiformes > Columbidae > Patagioenas > Patagioenas fasciata. Next base: position 2,309,774 of record NC_092528.1, read on the forward strand.
GACTTGGTGTCAGCTCAGCAATTTCTCAGCTCCCCAAAGAAGCTGAATTCTGCAAATTGCTGCTGTTGCTCTTGAAATGATGTCATCAGGTGGGTGTTTTGGCGTAATACACTGAAAACCAGAGCAGAAATGCTGAAATATTCCCGTGATATGCATGGTCTTAGGAGCAAAGCACCGTGACTCAGCGTGAGTAGATCTGCCGCTTATTCTTTTGTACTGCCAGCAGATTGTGGAAGTAGAGTATAAAAACCATCCTTATGGAGAGATCTTTGCCTTTTGGGCTCAGTCTAAGTGTCTCAAGTAGCCGGGGTTTTTGATTGGGCCTAATCCATCAGGTCTGATGGCTTTCCTCCTCGTCTCCAGATGAATGTGGTAGAAAATATAAAGCAAGGAAACGTCCTTTGGCCTAGCCTTGCCTTGCCTTATTTCCTTCTCATCCTGTTCTCTGTCCCAGCCTCTCTCACTAATCCCTCCTCTAGCTGCATGTCTCTTCTTTCCTCTCTCCTTTTCTCAAACTCTCCTGCTTCCTGGCTTTTGTCTTTCCATTCCTCCATTTCAGTCCTGCAGCCCGGCACTAGATTTTCCTATTCCCTCCCTTTGGCTTGCTCCCTTCGCTTTCTCCCTTTGTTCCATATGCTTCTTTCCGACTTGTCTCTTGGAGACTTTTGGCCACGCTGGACCCAAGTCTGGGGATGTTTTGGAAACTTTTCAGAGGCCTCGCTGCTAACAGGTCGGACAGCAGGCAGTGACAGGCCTGGGGCTGACAGGCTCCCCCTTTCTTGAAGGGCGCTCGGCTGCCACACCCAGCTGACGTAGAACCTTTGTCACAATGCCCGCTACCGTGGTGAGGATGCGGGCACTCTGCGGGTGACAGGGACACAGCAGGACTTGGTGTCAGCTCAGCAATTTCTCAGTTCCCCAAAGAAGCTGAATTCTGCAAATTGCTGCTGTTGCTTTTGAAATGATGTCATTAGGTGGGTGTTTTGGCGTAATACACTGAAAACCAGAGCAGAAATGCTGAAATATTCCCGTGATATGCATGGTCTTAGGAGCAAAGCACCGTGACTCAGCCTAAGTAGATCTGCCGCTTATTCTTTTGTACTGCCAGCAGATTGTGGAAGTAGAGTATAAAAACCATCCTTATGGAGAGATCTTTGCCTTTTGGGCTTAGTCTAAGTGTCTCAAGTAGCCGGGGTTTTTGATTGGGCCTAATCCATCAGGTCTGATGGCTTTCCTCCTCGTCTCCAGATGAATGTGGTAGAGAATATAAAGCAAGGAAACGTCCTTTGTCCTAGCCTTGCCTTGCCTTATTTCCTTCTCATCCTGTTCCCTGTCCCAGCCTCTCTCACTAAGCCCTCGTCTGGCTGCATGTCTCTTCTTTCCTCTCTCCTTTTCTCAAACTCTCCTGCTTCCTGGCTTTTGTCTTTCCATTCCTCCATTTCAGTCCTGCAACCCGGCACTAGATTTTCCTCTTCCCTCCCTTTGGCTTGCTCCCTTCGCTTTCTCTCTTTGTTCCATATCCTTCTTTCCGACTTGTCTCTGGGAGAGTTTTGGTCACGCTGGCCCCAAGTCTGGGGATGTTTAGAAACTTTTCAGAGGCCTCGCTGCTTACAGGGGGGACAGCAGGCAGTGACAGGCCCGGGGCTGACAAGCTCCACGTCCCCTCGGGGGCGCTCGGCTACCACACCCAGCTGACATAGAACCTTTGTCACAATGCCCGCTACCGTGGTGAGGATGCGGGCACTCTGCGGGTGACAGGGACACAGCAGGACTTGGTGTCAGCTCAGCAATTTCTCAGTTCCCCAAAGAAGCTGAATTCTGCAAATTGCTGCTGTTGCTCTTGAAATGATGTCATCAGTTGGGTGTTTTGGTGTAATACGCTGAAAACCATAGCAGAAATGCTGAAATACTCCTGTGATATGCATGCTCTTAGGAGCAAAGCACCATGACTCAGCCTAAGTAGATCTGCCACTTATTCTTTTGTACTGCCAGCAGATTGTGGAAGTAGAGTATCAAAACCATCCTTATGGAGAGATCTTTGCCTTTTGGGCTTAGTCTAAGTGTCTCAAGTAGCCGGGGTTTTTGTTTGGGCCTAATCCATCAGGTCTGATGGCTTTCCTCCTCGTCTCCAGATGAATGTGGTAGAAAATATAAAGCAAGGAAACGTCCTTTGGCCTAGCCTTGCCTTGCCTTATTTCCTTCTCATCCTGTTCTCTGTCCCAGCCTCTCTCACTAAGCCCTCCTCTAGCTGCATGTCTCTTCTTTCCTCTCTCCTTTTATCAAACTCTCCTGCTTCCTGGCTTTTGTCTTTCCATTCCTCCATTTCAGTCCTGCAGCCCGGCACTAGATTTTCCTATTTCCTCCCTTTGGCTTGCTCCCTTCGCTTTCTCCCTTTGCTCCATATGCTTTTTTCCTACTTGTCTCTTGGAGACTTTTGGCCACGCTGGACCCAAGTCTGGGGACGTTTTGGAAACTTTTCAGAGGCCTCGCTGGTGACAGGGGGGACAGCAGGCAGTGACAGGCCCGGGGCTGACAAGCTCCCCCTCCCCTCGGGGGCGCTCGGCTACCACACCCAGCTGACATAGAACCTTTGTCGCAATGCCCGCTACCGTGGTGAGGATGCGGGCACTCTGCGGGTGACAGGGACACAGCAGGACTTGGTGTCAGCTCAGCAGGTTCTCAGTTCCCCAAAGAAGCTGAATTCTGCAAATTGCTGCTGTTGCTCTTGAAATGATGTCATCAGGTGGGTGTTTTGGTGTAATACACTGAAAAGCAGAGCAGAAATGCTGAAATATTCCCGTGATATACATGGTCTTAGGAGCAAAGCACCGTGACTCAGCCTAAGCAGATCTGCCGCTTATTCTTTTGTACTGCCAGCAGATTGTGGAAGTAGAGTATAAAAACCATCCTTATGGAGAGATCTTTGCCTTTTGGGCTTAGTCTAAGTGTCTCAAGTAGCCGGGGTTTTTGATTTGGCCTAATCCATCAGGTCTGATAGCTTTCCTCCTCGTCTCCAGATGAATGTGGTAGAAAATATAAAGCAAGGAAACGTCCTTTGGCCTAGCCTTGCCTTGCCTTATTTCCTTCTCATCCTGTTCTCTGTCCCAGCCTCTCTCACTAAGCCCTCGTCTGGCTGCATGTCTCTTCTTTCCTCTCTCCTTTACTCAAACTCTCCCGCTTCCTGGCTTTTGTCTTTCCATTCCTCCATTTCAGTCCTGCAACCCGGCACTAGATTTTCCTCTTCCCTCCCTTTGGCTTGCTCCCTTCGCTTTCTCTCTTTGTTCCATATCCTTCTTTCCGACTTGTCTCTTGGAGAGTTTTGGTCACGCTGGCCCCAAGTCTGGGGATGTTTTGGAAACTTTTCAGAGGCCTCGCTGGTGACAGGGGGGACAGCAGGCAGTGACAGGCCCGGGGCTGACAAGCTCCCCCTCCCCTCGGGGGCGCTCGGCTACCACACCCAGCTGACATAGAACCTTTGTCACAATGCCCGCTACCGTGGTGAGGATGCGGGCACTCTGCGGGTGACAGGGACACAGCAGGACTTGGTGTCAGCTCAGCAATTTCTCAGTTCCCCAAAGAAGCTGAATTCTGCAAATTGCTGCTGTTGCTCTTGAAATGATGTCATCAGGTGGTGTTTTGGTGTAATACGCTGAAAACCAGAGCAGAAATGCTGAAATATTCCCGTGATATGCATGGTCTTAGGAGCAAAGCACCGTGACTCAGCCTAAGTAGATCTGCCGCTTATTCTTTTGTACTGCCAGCAGATTGTGGAAGTAGAGTATAAAAACCATCCTTATGGAGATATCTTTGCCTTTTAGGCTTAGTCTAAGTGTCTCAAGTAGCCGGGGTTTTTGATTGGGCCTAATCCATCAGGTCTGATGGCTTTCCTCCTCGTCTCCAGATGAATGTGGTAGAAAATATAAAGCAAGGAAACGTCCTTTGGCCTAGCCTTGCCTTGCCTTATTTCCTTCTCATCCTGTTCTCTGTCCCAGCCTCTCTCACTAATCCCTCCTCTAGCTGCATGTCTCTTCTTTCCTCTCTCCTTTTATCAAACTCTCCTGCTTCCTGGCTTTTGTCTTTCCATTCCTCCATTTCAGTCCTTCAGCCCGGCACTAGATTTTCCTATTCCCTCCCTTTGGCTTGCTCCCTTCGCTTTCTCCCTTTGTTCCATATGCTTCTTTCCTACTTGTCTCTTGGAGACTTTTGGCCACGCTGGACCCAAGTCTGGGGACGTTTTGGAAACTTTTCAGAGGCCTCGCTGCTGACAGGGGGGACAGCAGGCAGTGACAGGCCCGGGGCTGACAGGCTCCCCCTTTCCTAGGGGCCCTCGGCTGCCACACCCAGCTGACATAGAACCTTTGTCACAATGCCCGCTACCGTGGTGAGGATGCGGGCACTCTGCGGGTGACAGGGACAAAGGAGGACTTGGTGTCAGCTCAGCAATTTCTCAGTTCCCCAAAGAAGCTGAATTCTGCAAATTGCTGCTGTTGCTCTTGAAATGATGTCATCAGGTGGGTGTTTTGGTGTAATACACTGAAAACCAGAGCAGAAATGCTGAAATACTCCCGTGATATGCATGCTCTTAGGAGCAAAGCACCGTGACTCAGCCTAAGTAGATCTGCCGCTTATTCTTTTGTACTGCCAGCAGATTGTGGAAGTAGAGTATAAAAACCATCCTTATGGAGAGATCTTTGCCTTTTGGGCTCAGTCTGAATGTCTCAAGTAGCCGGGGTTTTTGATTGGGCCTAATCCATCAGGTCTGATGGCTTTCCTCCTCGTCTCCAGATGAATGTGGTAGAAAATATAAAGCAAGGAAACATCCTTTCTCCTAGCCTTGCCTTGCCTTATTTCCTTCTCATCCTGTTCTCTGTCCCAGCCTCCCTCACTAAGCCCTCATCAGGCTGCATGTCTCTTCTTTCCTCTCTCCTTTTCTCAAACTCTCCTGCTTCCTGGCTTTTGTCTTTCCATTCCTCCATTTCAGTCCTGCAGCCCGGCACTAGATTTTCCTATTCCCTCCCTTTGGCTTGCTCCCTTCGCTTTCTCCCTTTGTTCCATATGCTTCTTTCCGACTTGTCTCTTGGAGACTTTTGGCCACGCTGGACCCAAGTCTGGGGATGTTTTGGAAACTTTTCAGAGGCCTCGCTGCTAACAGGTCGGACAGCAGGCAGTGACAGGCCTGGGGCTGACAGGCTCCCCCTTTCTTGAAGGGCGCTCGGCTGCCACACCCAGCTGACATAGAACCTTTGTCACAATGCCCGCTACCGTGGTGAGGATGCGGGCACTCTGCGGGTGACAGGGACACAGCAGGACTTGGTGTCAGCTCAGCAATTTCTCAGTTCCCCAAAGAAGCTGAATTCTGCAAATTGCTGCTGTTGCTTTTGAAATGATGTCATTAGGTGGGTGTTTTGGCGTAATACACTGAAAACCAGAGCAGAAATGCTGAAATATTCCCGTGATATGCATGGTCTTAGGAGCAAAGCACCGTGACTCAGCCTAAGTAGATCTGCCGCTTATTCTTTTGTACTGCCAGCAGATTGTGGAAGTAGAGTATAAAAATCATCCTTATGGAGAGATCTTTGCCTTTTGGGCTTAGTCTAAGTGTCTCAAGTAGCCGGGGTTTTTGATTGGGCCTAATCCATCAGGTCTGATGGCTTTCCTCCTCGTCTCCAGATGAATGTGGTAGAGAATATAAAGCAAGGAAACGTCCTTTGTCCTAGCCTTGCCTTGCCTTATTTCCTTCTCATCCTGTTCTCTGTCCCAGCCTCTCTCACTAAGCCCTCGTCTGGCTGCATGTCTCTTCTTTCCTCTCTCCTTTTCTCAAACTCTCCTGCTTCCTGGCTTTTGTCTTTCCATTCCTCCATTTCAGTCCTGCAACCCGGCACTAGATTTTCCTCTTCCCTCCCTTTGGCTTGCTCCCTTCGCTTTCTCTCTTTGTTCCATATCCTTCTTTCCGACTTGTCTCTGGGAGAGTTTTGGTCACGCTGGCCCCAAGTCTGGGGATGTTTAGAAACTTTTCAGAGGCCTCGCTGCTTACAGGGGGGACAGCAGGCAGTGACAGGCCCGGGGCTGACAAGCTCCCCGTCCCCTCGGGGGCGCTCGGCTACCACACCCAGCTGACATAGAACCTTTGTCACAATGCCCGCTACCGTGGTGAGGATGCGGGCACTCTGCGGGTGACAGGGACACAGCAGGACTTGGTGTCAGCTCAGCAATTTCTCAGTTCCCCAAAGAAGCTGAATTCTGCAAATTGCTGCTGTTGCTCTTGAAATGATGTCATCAGTTGGGTGTTTTGGTGTAATACGCTGAAAACCATAGCAGAAATGCTGAAATACTCCTGTGATATGCATGCTCTTAGGAGCAAAGCACCATGACTCAGCCTAAGTAGATCTGCCACTTATTCTTTTGTACTGCCAGCAGATTGTGGAAGTAGAGTATCAAAACCATCCTTATGGAGAGATCTTTGCCTTTTGGGCTTAGTCTAAGTGTCTCAAGTAGCCGGGGTTTTTGTTTGGGCCTAATCCATCAGGTCTGATGGCTTTCCTCCTCGTCTCCAGATGAATGTGGTAGAAAATATAAAGCAAGGAAACGTCCTTTGGCCTAGCCTTGCCTTGCCTTATTTCCTTCTCATCCTGTTCTCTGTCCCAGCCTCTCTCACTAAGCCCTCCTCTAGCTGCATGTCTCTTCTTTCCTCTCTCCTTTTATCAAACTCTCCTGCTTCCTGGCTTTTGTCTTTCCATTCCTCCATTTCAGTCCTGCAGCCCGGCACTAGATTTTCCTATTTCCTCCCTTTGGCTTGCTCCCTTCGCTTTCTCCCTTTGCTCCATATGCTTTTTTCCTACTTGTCTCTTGGAGACTATTGGCCACGCTGGACCCAAGTCTGGGGACGTTTTGGAAACTTTTCAGAGGCCTCGCTGGTGACAGGGGGGACAGCAGGCAGTGACAGGCCCGGGGCTGACAAGCTCCCCCTCCCCTCGGGGGCGCTCGGCTACCACACCCAGCTGACATAGAACCTTTGTCGCAATGCCCGCTACCGTGGTGAGGATGCGGGCACTCTGCGGGTGACAGGGACACAGCAGGACTTGGTGTCAGCTCAGCAGGTTCTCAGTTCCCCAAAGAAGCTGAATTCTGCAAATTGCTGCTGTTGCTCTTGAAATGATGTCATCAGGTGGGTGTTTTGGTGTAATACACTGAAAAGCAGAGCAGAAATGCTGAAATATTCCCGTGATATGCATGGTCTTAGGAGCAAAGCACCGTGACTCAGCCTAAGTAGATCTGCCGCTTATTCTTTTGTACTGCCAGCAGATTGTGGAAGTAGAGTATAAAAACCATCCTTATGGAGAGATCTTTGCCTTTTGGGCTTAGTCTAAGTGTCTCAAGTAGCCGGGGTTTTTGATTGGGCCTAATCCATCAGGTCTGATAGCTTTCCTCCTCGTCTCCAGATGAATGTGGTAGAAAATATAAAGCAAGGAAACGTCCTTTGGCCTAGCCTTGCCTTGCCTTATTTCCTTCTCATCCTGTTCTCTGTCCCAGCCTCTCTCACTAAGCCCTCGTCTGGCTGCATGTCTCTTCTTCCCTCTCTCCTTTTCTCAAACTCTCCCGCTTCCTGGCTTTTGTCTTTCCATTCCTCCATTTCAGTCCTGCAACCCGGCACTAGATTTTCCTCTTCCCTCCCTTTGGCTTGCTCCCTTCGCTTTCTCTCTTTGTTCCATATCCTTCTTTCCGACTTGTCTCTTGGAGAGTTTTGGTCACGCTGGCCCCAAGTCTGGGGATGTTTTGGAAACTTTTCAGAGGCCTCACTGCTTACAGGGGGGACAGCAGGCAGTGACAGGCCCGGGGCTGACAAGCTCCCCCTCCCCTCGGGGGCGCTCGGCTACCACACCCAGCTGACATAGAACCTTTGTCACAATGCCCGCTACCGTGGTGAGGATGCGGGCACTCTGCGGGTGACAGGGACACAGCAGGACTTGGTGTCAGCTCAGCAAGTTCTCAGTTCCCCAAAGAAGCTGAATTCTGCAAATTGCTGCTGTTGCTCTTGAAATGATGTCATCAGGTGGTGTTTTGGTGTAATACGCTGAAAACCAGAGCAGAAATGCTGAAATATTCCCGTGATATGCATGGTCTTAGGAGCAAAGCACCGTGACTCAGCCTAAGTAGATCTGCCGCTTATTCTTTTGTACTGCCAGCAGATTGTGGAAGTAGAGTATAAAAACCATCCTTATGGAGAGATCTTTGCCTTTTAGGCTTAGTCTAAGTGTCTCAAGTAGCCGGGGTTTTTGATTGGGCCTAATCCATCAGGTCTGATGGCTTTCCTCCTCGTCTCCAGATGAATGTGGTAGAAAATATAAAGCAAGTAAACGTCCTTTGGCCTAGCCTTGCCTTGCCTTATTTCCTTCTCATCCTGTTCTCTGTCCCAGCCTCTCTCACTAACCCCTCGTCTGGCTGCATGTCTCTTCTTTCCTCTCTCCTTTTCTCAAACTCTCCTGCTTCCTGGCTTTTGTATTTTCATTCCTCCATTTCAGTCCTGCAGCCCGGCACTAGATTTTCCTCTTCCATCCCTTTGGCTTGCTCCCTTCGCTTTCTGCCTTTGTTCCATATCCGTCTTTCTGACTTGTCTCTTGGAGACTTTTGGCCACGCTGGACCCAAGTCGGGGGATGTTTTGGAAACTTATCAGAGGCCTCGCTGCTGACAGGGGGGACAGCAGGCAGTGACAGGCCCGGGGCTGACAGGCTCCCCCTCCCCTAGGGGGCGCTCGGCTGCCACACCCAGCTGACATAGAACCTTTGTCACAATGCCCGCTACCGTGGTGAGGATGCGGGCACTCTGCAGGTGACAGGGCCACAGCAGGACTTGGTGTCAGTTCAGCAATTTCTCAGTTCCCCAAAGAAGCTGAATTCTGCAAATTGCTGCTGTTGCTCTTGAAATGATGTCATCAGGTGGGTGTTTTGGTGTAATACACTGAAAACCAGAGCAGAAATGCTGAAATATTCCCATGGTATGCATGGTCTTAGGAGCAAAGCACTGTGACTCAGCCTAAGTAGATCTGCCGCTTATTCTTTTGTACTGCCAGCAGATTGTGGAAGTATAAAAACCATCCTTATAGAGAGATCTTTGCATTTTAGGCTTAGTCTAAGTGTCTCAAGTAGCCGGGGTTTTTGTTTGGGCCTAATCCATCAGGTCTGATGGCTTTCCTCCTCGTCTCCAGATGAATGTGGTAGAAAATTTAAAGCAAGGAAACAATCCTTTGGCCTAGCCTTGCCTTGCCTTATTTCCTTCTCATCCTGTTCTCTGTCCCAGCCTCTCTCACTAAGCCCTCGTCTGGCTGCATGTCTCTTCTTTCCTCTGTCCTTTTCTCAAACTCTCCTGCTTCCTGGCTTTTGTCTTTCCATTCCTCCATTTCAGTCCTGCAGCCCGGCACTAGATTTTCCTCTTCTCTCCCTTTGGCTTGCTCCCTTCGCTTTCTCCCTTTGTTCCATAATCTTCTTTCCGACTTGTCTCTTGGAGACTTTTGGCCACGCTGGACCCAAGTCTGGGGATGTTTTGGAAACTTTTCAGAGGCCTCGCTGCTGACAGGGGTGACAGCAGGCAGTGACAGGCCTGGGGCTGACAAGCTCCCCCTCCCCTAGGGGGCGCTCGGCTGCCACAGCCAGCTGAGATAGAACCTTTGTCACAATGTCCGCTCCCGTGGTGAGGATGCGGTCACTCTGCCGGTGAGAGAGACACAGCAGGACTTGGTGTCAGCTCAGCAATTTCTCAGTTCCCCAAAGAAGCTGAATTCTGCAAATTGCTGCTGTTGCTCTTGAAATGATGTCATCAGGTGGGTGTTTTGGTGTAATACACTGAAAACCAGAGCAGAAACGCTGAAATATTCCCATGGTATGCATGGTCTTAGGAGCAAAGCACCGTGACTCAGCCTAAGTAGATCTGCCGCTTATTCTTTTGTACTGCCAGCAGATTGTGGAAGTAGAGTATAAAAACCATCCTTATGGAGAGATCTTTGCGTTTTAGGCTTAGTCTAAGTGTCTCAAGTAGCCGGGGTTTTTGATTGGGCCTAATCCATCAGGTCTGATGGCTTTCCTCCTCGTCTCCAGATGAATGTGGTAGAAAATATAAAGCAAGGAAACGTCCTTTGGCCTAGCCTTGCCTTGCCTTATTTCCTTCTCATCCTGTTCTCTGTCCCAGCCTCTCTCACTAAACCCTCGTCTGGTTGCATGTCTCTTCTTTCCTCTCTCCTTTTCTCAAACTCTCCTGCTTCCTGGCTTTTGTCTTTCCATTCCTCCATTTCAGTCCTGCAGCCCAGCACTAGATTTTCCTCTTCCCTCCCTTTGGCTTGCTCCCTTTGCTTTCTCTCTTTGTTCCATATCCTTCTTTCCGACTTGTCTCTTGGAGACTTTTGGCCACGCTGGACCCAAGTCTGGGGATGTTTTGGAAACTTTTCAGAGGCCTCGCTGCTGACAGGGGGGACAGCAGGCAGTGACAGGCCCGGGGCTGACAGGCTCCCCCTTCCTAGGGGGCGCTCGGCTGCCACACCCAGCTGACATAGAACCTTTGTCACAATGCCCGCTCCCGTCGTGAGGATGCGGGCACTCTGCAGGTGACAGAGACACAGCAGGACTTGGTGTCAGCTCAGCAATTTCTCAGTTCCCCAAAGAAGCTGAATTCTGCAAATTGCTGCTGTTGCTCTTGAAATGATGTCATCAGGTGGGTGTTTTGGTGTAATACACTGAAAACCAGAGCAGAAATGCTGAAATATTCCCGTGATATGCATGGTCTTAGGAGCAAACCACCGTGACTCAGCCTAAGTAGATCTGCCGCTTATTCTTTTGTACTGCCAGCAGATTGTGGAAGTAGAGTGTAAAAACCATCCTTATGGAGAGATCTTTGCATTTTAGGCTTAGTCTAAGTGTCTCAAGTAGCCGGGGTTGTTGCTTGGGCCTAATCCATCAGGTCTGATGGCTTTCCTCCTCGTCTCCAGATGAATGTGGTAGAAAATATAAAGGAAGGAAACGTCCTTTGGCCTAGCCTTGCCTTGCCTTATTTTCTTCTCATCCTGTTTTCTGAAGATGCTCCTTTCTTCCCACCCTTGTTTCCCCTGGGCTGGAGGAAACGCTGGTCCCCAGCAGCACATGGGAACCCCCTGCATTAGCAACCACGGAGGTCTCGGCACGTCTGAATTTCAAGTGCTTGCTGCAGAGCTGGCGCTGGGGCCGAGTCTGTCTGCGAAGCAGCAGTGGGATGCTTTTCCACACAAGCAGAGCTGTGGAGCCCTGTGTGTCCTTGTCTGCAGTGGCTGTACTGCTCTGGCTGAAAATGAGTTAATTTCCTTCCTGCAGTTAGAAACCTTTCTTTATCACAGCTAGCACGCTCATTATTTGGAAGGCATCAAGGAAGGGGGGCATGGAAGGGGCAGAACTTGACTGACAGCTGGATTGATTAAGAAGACTATACCATCCCATTAGTGTCATGCTTCGTATTTCAGGAGAATTGGGAGACCGACAAGACCTGATAATGTATCACAGCAGCAGCGTCTCCATTCTGCTCCAGCTTAGCAAAGCGTTGGCAGGATTGTTCTTAAGGCCCCCCTAGTGAATTACATCCTCTCAGTTAAGCAGTGGGAAGTATCTCAAAGAGTTAATTGCATCACTTCGTATTGCAAACACTCCTCACGAGCATTTAGAGTACGACTGAGAGCTGAGAGAGGCCAGGTAGGATAAAGTGGTGAATTTGGGCATAGCAGAAAGTTGGATCTGTGAGAAATGCAGTTGTGATTCCTGCTGAGGAGATGTTCAGTGTTTACAGATATAACCAAATGAGGCACAGGCTCTGAACCTGGAAAAAGGAAAAGCTGGTTAAGTTCTATGTAACAAGTTATGAAACTTGTTTATGAAGTTATATTGATAGAGGCAACTAACATTTTAAGGGTTACCCAACCCCATTATAAGGGCCTACTAACAAACTAACACTTTAAGCCACATAATGAATTTTACAGTTTAGAGCTGTATGTAACCAATTGTGTTAAAAAAAAACAGAACCTCATCGAATGCTGAGATAAGAAGTTTTACAGCCCCAGCTGTAACCTTCAGGAGACAAGACAGCCGAGATTTACAGCAAAAGGGGGCGCCAGTCTGATTTCGGTCGACTTGGCAGCTTGGGTTCCAGCCAATTCATCATAATGAGCCACAGGTAAAAAGTTCACTGTGACGAAGCTGAAGGAGCCTTCATCCAAAGACCCCTCCTCAAAATCACCAAGTGATACTGTAGAGAATATGCTTGAAGAAACAGGGCACTCGGTACTTTTCCAGTCCCACTTGCACAACCCAGCGTACGTGTCGGACAGCAAGGATTTGTCCTTGGGTAATCAATAGAAAGAAACTTATTAAGAAGTAAAACACGAAAAGAGGATGTAGAACAAAGGTATGCTGTCTTGTAGAACAAAGACGTGCTATTTTGTAGAACAAAGACGTGGTATTGCTGTAACGGGTGAACATTACGTTGTAACTAATTACCTTGTGTCATATACCACGTGAACCTTAGATTAACCCTATAGAATAGAATCAGAATTGTAATAAAACGAGCATTAATCATCCCTCCATGAGGACTCATCTTTGACCCGCGGCTCTCCAATCTTCATGGCACTGCGCAGGTGTAACTGGGGAGGGTCAACGAGGAGATTATGGAAATGGTTATCTGAGACTCATTTTAATAAGAAGCAGGGAAAGGTTATGAATATGTAGAGGGGTTTCTGGGGTCATTATGAATATGTAACACCTTACTATATTTAAGCACACTTCCCATTGTTAAAAGATGTATGTGTTGGGCAGAGCGAATCCCCGCGCACCCAGCGCTGTTTTGCTTATGCTCTAATGAACACGTATTTAAGGAATACAACTAAGGAATTGGATTAAACGTTGTTTATCCATAGAAAAAGTGTAAGCTATTTATTTCAATTGGTGACCCCGACGTGACAACCTTGGATGGCTCTGTGTTACCTCAGGTTCAAGGGAGGCGCCCCACTTTAACAGTGGCCCTTGCACTCAGGTGTGCGGAGAGCTACCAACGTTATTCAAAATTAAAGCAGAAGCAAAAGAAAGAAGCTCACTCCCCCTGAATACTGCAGTTTACCCATAATCCAGAGTGCACGACGGTCCCGACAGGAAAAGTGGACTGTAAGTACCGCCGGGTCGGGCAGTTTGACTGTGTGACTGGTGTTGGCTGAGACGCAACCTGGTTGCGAAGGGAGCGTGGAGTCCTTCTAAGTGCGCTTCCAAAACCCCGCGAGGGCCTTGGCCACTGAAGGGACAAAGTGAGTGAAGAACTCTGTGTCGTGGGTTTGAGCCCCACGTTGTGAGCCAGGTTTTGTGGGTTTGATCCTCACAAGAGGTCGAAGGGGAGTGACCTGCCAGAGGTACCCCCTGACAGTCCCTTGGTGGGGGGGTCACGTGAGAATTTTGGACCCCCCAACAGTCTCTTGGGGAGGATCATGCTACAATTCTGGGATGAAGAGAAGTTCACCCAAGGAAAAAGCAAAGGATAAACAGGCTCCTGGAGTGGACCCCCCAGTTTGTAACAAAGTCCTGGGGAGATATAAGAAAGAAACTAGAAAAACTCAAAGAGCTAAGGAGAAACCAAGAGTTAACTCATCCCTCATCCCACCTGTTGGGACGGGACAGTTTATTGGGTGTCAGAAGTGGGATATTCTGTGAGAAGCGGTTCGGGTGGGATAGGAGCCAGAGGCTCTAAATGAGGACTGATCGGTCTGTGTCGCGTTCTCCGACAGTGGGTCATGGCATCCCGGGTCAAGCCAGGCCTGGACTGCTCCCTGATGTTGAGTTTCCTGAAAGATTATAAGGCTTGCCGGACTCCTGAGGGTCTTAGGAGGGCTTCTGGACGTTGGTCGGCTCCAGATATTGTAACTGAGCAAATAAGGGACTTGGCAAAAGAAAGCAGATTTGAGATCTCTGCTGTTTTGGAAGCAGCATTGATAGCTGCCACGAACGACAAGCAAACTGAGCAAGAGGTCATTAAATCACCTTACACAGATTTACAAGCACAATGGAGTAAACTTCAGCAAGCAGAGAGAGAATTAGTTGATAACAAATGAATCGTAGAAAACTTGCAGAATGATTTTAAATGATTTTAAAAGATAACACCAAACTGGACCTGGCGATCGCACTGGGAAGAAGAAACCCAAAAGGAAAGCGCTAGGAACTGCAGTGAGCGGGGTCACCACGCCAAAGAGCGCGAGCTCCCGCTGCAGCCCAACAGATGCCATTGCTGCCGGGGCACCAGCCACCCGGTCATCAGCTGCCCCAGAAGAGCAACACGAATGTTTTGTTCAACATGAGAATTTGTTTGTTCTTTGAGGGAGAAAGATAAGTCTTCTCATGTCGAAACAGCCTTCTTACTTGTGGTCCGAGAAAAGGTTAAATAGGAAATCATCACGTTAGTACAAGAATTTACTAACCTTCCCGAAAACGGGGGAACTGACAGAGGGAACTAACTAACTAACTAACCCATTATGTTAAGAAAAAACAGAACCTCGTCGAATGCCAAGGTAAGAGGTTTTACAGCACCTAGATGTAAACTTGAGAAGACGAGATAATGAAGATTTACAGTAAAAGGGCGGAACCAGTCTGATTTCAATCGACTTGGCAGCTTGGGTTCCAGTCCATTCAACATAATGAGCCAAAGGTAAAGAGGTCACTGTGACGAGGCTGAAGGAGCCTTCATCCAAAGACCCCTCCTCAAGACCACCAGATGGCACTGCGCAGGTGCAACAGGGAGGGGTCAAGGAGGAGACTATGGAAATGATCACCTGGGACTCATTTTAATAAGAAGCGGGAAAGGTTATGAATATGTAGAGGTGTTCCTGGGGTCATTATGAATACGTAACACCTTACTGTATTTAAACACACCTCATATTGTTAGAAGTTGCGCATGAACGGTGGAACGATCCCCCTTGCTCCCGACGTCGAAATGAACATACCTGCTTTATAACCTTGTGAGTTGGGAAGTTTTATGACTTTACAGGTTGTAAAGTTGTTTCCGCTCACCATCACAGCCAGAGAGTCCTGCAGCCCCGGCGCAGCTCTGAAGCGAGAAACAACAGATGTAGAAGGCAACCCCAGCTCCTGCAGCATCCTTTTCTTACTCCTGCAGTGATCACCGCCCCTTAAGGGGTGGGGAGGAGGAGGAGATCCCTTCGGTACCTGCAGTCTGCTGGTTCACTGCTGGGGCGCAGTGCTAGGCGCGGGAAATATGAAAATAAACCGGAGCAGCAGTGCTCCTGGGGCGGGGGGTGTTCCCTGCAGAGCATCCCCCTGGGAGCCGGGCCTCGGCTCAGCCCGACCCAAACCCGCCCCACGCCCACTCGGCGGAACCTCAGGAACCAGGGACAAGTGACCCCAAGATGGGGGTGGCCGGGCAGAGAACGGGTTCCCTCTGGCTGGGAAAGGGGGATTGAGCTGAGGGGGAACAGGAGGTTTGGAAAAGGGGAAGGGGTTTCCCTGGCAGGCAGCGAGGCTGGAGGGGGGATCCCGTCCCCTCACCCAGCCACGCGAGCTCTGCCAGGGGCTGGAGCGCCGCTCCACGCAGCCGCCGTCCTGTCTGCGTGAGAGACCGTGAGGGCACAGCAGCCGCGCTCTCCCCGCACCGCAACAGACACCTCATCAGCCACCGCCTGAAGGGCACCGGTACCCGAGGAGGAGGACTTGAAGGACGTTAACTCCCTCTCCTCGGCGGGGTGCGCCGTCCGCTTCCCAAGAGCGGCTCCCAGAGCGACCAGCTCCCCTCCTCCCCGGCGGCACGGGGCACGGCCTCAGTGCGGCGGCTTCACTGCCCGCGCCGAAGATGGCGGCGCGACGGGAGTGGGAAAGTGTGAGGCACTGCAGGCGTCAGGCCCGGCCCAGGAGCCCCCAGCCGCTCCTGCTCCCACGCACCCCCCCCGTTTGCTTTACATTTGTGTATCGTATATAAATGCAGGGACAAGGAGCAGCGGCACGGAGCAGGCTGCTGGGTACGAGGTGTTCCCTCAGTACACACACCCACACCCCCCCCTCCCGGGCCGGGCCGCTCCGCACGAAAGGGAAGGTGAGGGAAAAACAAAAACTAAAGGCACAGAGGCGTCCTGGCTGAAGCCGAGCTGTGCTCATCTACCCTTTGAATGACAATTCCAAAGGCACATCCCCACTCACGAAAGCTGGCGGCTCCGCAGGGTCCCCAGCAGACACAACCACCGGCCGGCGGGGCGGGGGGGGCTCTGCCCGGGGAGCTCCCGCAGGGTCCGCAGTCTGAGGACAACGCTCCGCCCACAGCCCCGCACCGAAACTGCCGGAAGGTCCCACAGCCTCCTTGTCAAGCCCAAGGGAATCCGAGCTGGGCCCGTATACGGTCAGTGCTCCAGAAGCTTCTCTGCTCCCAGGCGTTTCACTAAACGAGGGCCCCGTCTGTCAGCCGAGGGCTGTGGGCGTGACCAGAGCGCCCATCAGCCGGAAGTGCCGGGCGCTTTCCTGCGGCTGCAAAGTGCTGCGACATGGGGCTATGGGCCCCCCGGGGCGGGGCGCGGAGCTGCTGCGTCCCCCCAGTTCTGGGTCCCCCGACCCAGAGCAAAGCGCTCCCCTGCTCCAGCTGCCGACAGTCAGCCCGGCTTCTTGCACAGCCCCCTGGTTACCCCCTCACCCCGTCCCCCCAGTTAGTCCCAGGGGGTGTTTCTGAAGCCCGTGGACACCTCAGCCCCACCCCGGGGTGCAGGATGGGCCTTTGCTGGCTCTGCCCTGGTGCCCACCGGTTTGCTGCCAGTGCTCCCTCTGGGGGGGCCCTGGGTACCACCGGATCCACCTGGGCACCCCCAAAGTGCCTTTTTAGCGCTTATTTTTCTCCTGAAAAGCAAACACAGCGGGGCTTTCTGCCATCCTGCCCCAGGGACCCCCACTCAGATCACACCAGCACTTGGTTGCCCATCGCCATTTATTGGAGCCGCTGCCTGCTCAGCGCCCGGGGCGTTGGGACCGGGGCCGGGACCCCTGTCCTGCCCGGCTGTCAGGGAGTGATTCATTGCGGGGGGGCTGGATGAGCGGCAGCAGACTCGGTGCCAGGGTGAAGCGCCTGGGAGACGGGACTGGTTGGTGCAGCAGCATGGCCGAGAGCAGCGAGGAGGGGGTGCCTGGGGGCGAGGGGCAGGGTCAGCCACAGACACCCACAAACAGGGTCCTTCCCCCACCCTGAAGCACACAGGCTGTTGTCCCACACTGCCAGCACCACCCCCCATGTCCCCCCAGCTCCCTCCAGCTCCACCACGAGGAGCGGCTGCCCCAGCAGCCCGTGCTGCCCCCACATCCCAGTCCAGACCCCAGACTCCCGTCCCGCCCTGCCCAGCTGCGGGCACAGACCCGTCCCCACAGACAGCAGGGTGTCCTCTTCCCCCCGGTGCCCTGACAGGGCCATACCTGGCCGGCTCTTCGAGGTCGTGGTGTCTGGGGTGGCCCTTGGCATTGTGGGCAGCTGAGAGCCCCCCATCATGGAGAGCTGGTCGTCCTGCCGGTTCCCATCAGTGCCGTCCTGGCCCGAAAGCTGCATCGAGTCCTTCTGGGAAGGGGAGAGCATGTGACCCAAACACGGGGACCCACTCCACATCCCCCAGCAACCCTCCCCCAGCCAGCTCTCCCTGGAGAAACTGAGGCACGGATAGATCCCCCCGCAGGCTCAGCATCCCCCTCCCCACCTCCGTCATCCCTACCTTGCTGGGGCTGCGGGCGCCGGATGGGGACGGTCGTGGGGTGCTGGGCGGTTGGGGCTGGAAGCGCGGGGGCGTAAGGCTGTGTGGGCCCCCGCAGCTCCGCGGAACAGTGGGGTACCTGCTCTCGCCCGTCCGCTCCCTGTGGGACAGGACATGGGGTGCTCAGTGCCTGGCAGGTGGCACCCCATGTGTGACTCGACGCCAGGGAGGGGTCAGGGGGCAGTTACTCACGGTCCAGGTGTTAGAGATAGAATCAATTTTATAGGGGATTATACTAATACAATCAATACAGTCAATCTTAATTGGAGACTAACAGGATCAATTTTACAAGATGTTCTTTTCTGGGATGGGTACCAGGCTGATTCAACCTTTGTATACCGTGTTTTACCTAATAAGGGAATTGAGCATACCTTTATCTTATCAACCTAGCGTTTATCTTAGCCCAAATATGCTTAGAATGAGGAGAAATGTATACAGTACCTCTGGAAATTAAGCTAGTCAGCAGTTGTGCAATTATAGAGTAGTGCGCATGTGCCGCATCAAAAGGTGAAAAAGACAGAGGCGATGAAGACTACTTACTTCATCCTGAAGACCCCCTGAAAGACCACCAGAGGACACTGCGCATGATCAAAGTAGTTCCAAGGTGTTGCAATCGATGTTGCAATAAATGTTGAGCAACTGTTACATATTCTAATGATCCTAATGAATATATGAATATGTATGTGAATGGACTGCATAAATACTGTGTAACCTAAACTGACGATGGAAGCCAGTTTTGGGTGCGAACCCCTGGTTTCCCAGCGCTGAAATAAAGCACCGCATATAACTACGCCCGTGGTTATGTGTCCTGATTGCTAACATTTTGGCAACCCAGATGGGACCTCGCGGGCATTGCTGAGACGGCTCGCGTCTCGATCCTGCTCTGGCTAGCACCGAGGTATTCTTGGGGAGTGCGTCGGACGCGACCGGCTCTCTGCTGCTCACAACGGACCTCTGATTGGTAAGAAGGTGCTTTATCTGTTGTTTTACCTGGATTATTGGGTACCCATCTGGTCTGGTTCTGTTCTGGTCCTGTAGCCTGCTGGTCAGGCATCCGGTAGCCTGCCGGTCAGATGCGGCGAAAGCCACGCTCGGTTGGGCAGGGAGCTCCCGAGGTATTGCCTAGGCAGCCGTCCGTTAGACAGAGGGAAACCTCTGCAGGTTCGGCATCTGGTATCTGGTTATCTGGTTCTGGTTTTGCCTGTCTGGTTATCTGCGTGCACCTAGGGTCTGGTTATTCGTGCACACACCTGGTCTGTTATTTGTGTTATTCAGGCTCACCACTTGGTCTGGTTATTTATCTGGTTGTCTGGGGTCGCCGGTTTCAACAGTGAATACAGATCATCGTTCTGGTAATTTGACCTGTGTTCGCTGTTGAGACTGGTGATTTCAAAGTTATCCGTGTGTTATCTTTCTGTATTAAACCGTCTCTGCGTTACTCTTTTGTGTTGGTATGTGTGGTACAAAGATGTCACCATTAGACTGTTTGTTGAAACATTGGAAGGAGGCTGGATTTGCACAATCTATGAGTAAAAAGAAATTAGTTGAATATTGTACTCACTGGGGCCTGAATATGACTTGCCTAATGAAGTACGTTGGCCACCGGAGGGTACTTTAGAACATGGAGCTATTGTTGAATTAATGAGGTTTTGTCAAAGGGAAGGTAAATGGGATGAAGTACAGTATGTGGATCTCTTTTTCTATCTTGAACAAAAACAGGACTGGACGAAGGAATGTGGGTTAATGTTAGTCCAGAGGAACAGTATTAATGATAAATGTACGGGCTGTACGGTGGAAAAGAAATGCATAACGTGTTTGGCAGTAGAGAGCAGCCGCGGCAACGCTTCAGATCTGCCGTGTTCAGACGTTGCGCCTTCAGAAATTGAACCCTCTGCACCTAAACCCCTTAAACCCTCGGCACCTGTGCGTCTTACTGAAAGTGATATCGATTCCAGTGGGGATGAGGGGGCAGCAACCGGAGTAAAAGGAGTAACAACTACACCAATATCCCACAGAACTAGGAACAGAGAAAAGGAAGCCCAAAAGTGGGGTGAACCGTCAAATGTAATAGCACCCTTGAGACAGGCGGGTGAACCGTCAAATGTAATAGCACCCTTGAGACAGGCGGTAGGAGTGGGGGGAGAACCAGTTTATGTAAAAGTCCCATTTTCACCAGGAGATCTAATGATTTGGAAACAATCAGCTGGTCCTTACCAGGAAAACCCAGACAAGGTTGCAAGGATAATTAAGATGATAATTAAAACGCAGAATCCCGATTGGGATGATTTGCAAGTGATTCTTGACACATTAATGGATTCTACAGAAAAAGATATGGTTATACGGGTAGCAAGAGATAAAGTAAGAGAGGATATTCGGAATGGGGCTGTGGGTGGTAATGTTGATGAGAATTTCCCAAAAGAGGAACCCCGGTGGGATTATAATACTGGGGCTGGTCAGCTTCGCCTCCGGAGGTATCAGGACTGGTTATTAATTGGTGTTCAGACTGCTATGCCAAAACAAATGAATTGGTCAAAATTGTATAATGTTAGGCAGGAAAAGAATGAATCCCCTTCAGCCTTTTTAGAAAGATTGAAGGAAACTGCAAAAAGATATATGGATTTAGATATTGAAACGGAACAAGCAAGGGTCCAGTTGGCTTTGATCTTTTTCGGGGAGTCTCAGGATGATATTCGGAAGAAATTACAGAAACTGGAAGGGGCACAATTGCGAGATCTGGATGTTATGTTAGAAACAGCCTGGAAAGCTTATAATACTAGAGAAAAGGAGCAGTCGAGGCGTTCTCAGCAAGACTTGTTGGCTCTGGTCCAAGGGCAAGGCAGGGGAATAGGAATGGAAGCCCGCGGCAGGGGAGCTAGAGGCGGCCGAGGGCGCGGTTTTCGGAATGTTCAGGGAACTCCTCTGAGGCCTGTTGTAAAGCTTGGTATAAATCAATGTGCTTATTGTAAGGAGGGAGGACACTAGAAAAATGAATGCCCGAATCGTCCGGGCCCTACGGGTCGGGTACCAAGCGCAGCAGGGAATGCAATACAAACTATGGTGTTGGGGGAGTATAATAACAACAGCTGACTATATGGCAGCACAGAAACAGATACCCAGAGTAAGGAACCCCTGGTGACGATACAAGTGGGGGATCAGGATGTGAGATTTTTTGGTGGACACAGGGGCTACTTATTCTGTGCTAAATTCTTTACAGGGAACAGTAAGTAATAAAAAGACAACGATTGTTGGTGCCACAGGGAAGGAAGAAGTACAGCCATTCCTACAACCCTTAGACCTGTGTTTTGGAGAAAAGGAGTTAACCCATGAGTTCTTATATGTTCCAGATTGTCCAGTTTCCCTTTTAGGACGGCACTTATTGACCAAATTGGATGCTGTAATAACATTCGAGAATGGAAACCTGGTAATGAAAATTCCAGAATCTAAGGTAGGACAAGTTTTGCTGTTAAAAGAAAACCCAGTAGCAGAGGTACCACAAGCTGTGGAGGAGGCAGTGATCCCCACGGTATGGGCGACTGACATACCTGGGAAATCGAAAACGGCCCAGCCCGTTGAAGTGGAACTGAAGGAAGATGCCAAGCCAGTACAGTTGAGGCAGTACCCACTGAAACTAGAAGCTAGGTTAGGAATAGTGCCTCTAATTGAAAAATTTTTGAGGTATGGAATTCTAGAGGAATGTGAATCAGAATATAATACTCCAATTTTTCCAGTAAAGAAGCCTGATGGTAGTTACCGATTAGTCCAAGATTTGAGGGCTGTAAACCAGATCACTAAGGACATTTATCCGGTATTTGTAAACCCATATACCTTGTTAACATCTGTGAAGGAGAAATAGAAATGGTTTACTGTACTTGATTTAAAAGATGCCTTCTTCTGCATACCCCTCGACCAGGAAAGCAAAAAATTGTTTGCCTTTGAATGGGAAAATCCACACAATGGAAGGAAAACTCAGTTAACCTGGACACGTCTTCCGCAAGGATTCAAGAATAGCCCAACTATTTTTGGAAATCAGTTGGCTAAGGAACTCGAGGAATGGACTACGAAAGGCCACATCATAATCCCTTGACAACGGTACCTGTTGCTACAATACGTAGACGACATTTTGATCGCGACTGAGACGCGAGAACTCTGCATCCAGGTAACGATTGAAATACTGAACCAATTGGGAATGAATGGGTACAAAGTATCGAAAAATAAAGCTCAAATTGTATCCGAGACTGTGATTTATTTAGGATGCGAGCTTTCTCAAGGACAGCAGAAAACACAAACCGTGTGCATGCTATCTGTGCTATTTCAGAACCACGAAACTTACATGAATTAAGATCCTTTTTAGGAATGACAGGATGGTGCAGGCTCTGGATCATGGACTATGGACTTATTGCCAAACCTTTATATGAGGCACAGAAGAATAAGACCTTAGTGTGGGGAAAGCCACAACGAGAGGCTTTCCAGAAATTGAAACCAGCTTTGATGCAGGCACCTGCCTTGGGTCTGCCAGACTTGAGCAAAGATTTTCAGTTGTTTGTACATGAGCGACAAAGACTTGCCTTGGGGGTATTCACCCAACGACTGGGATCTTGGAAAAGACCTGTCGGCTATTTTTCTAAACAGCTAGATCCGGTAAGTGCTGGGTGGCCGGCGTGCTTACGGGCGGTAGCTGCTACAGTAATACTGATCCAGGAGGTCCGAAAACTAACTATGGGAAAAAGGATAGAAGTGTTTGTATCCCATATGGTGACAACAGTACTGGAACAAAAGGGGGGCCATTGGCTTTCCGCAAGCAGAATGATGAAATACCAGGTAATTCTGACAGAACAAGATGATGTTATTCTAAAAACTACTAACCTAATGAACCCTGCTGAGTTTTTGGGTGCAGGTACTGAAGAAGGAGACCTGGAACATGATTGCGTGGAAGTCATCGAATATACCCACGCAAGTTGCCCTGATTTGAAAGACACTCCGCTGGCAGAAACTGACTGGGAACTCTTTCCTGATGGCAGTAGCTTTGTGGAGAACGGAATGCGGTATGCAGGATATGCCACCACTACTGCCAAGACAGTAATTGAGGCTAAGCCCTTACCATCAAACACCTCAGCACAAAAAGCGGAGTTAATCGCCTTAACCAGAGCATTGGAACTCAGCGAAAACAAGAAAGTTAATATATGGACTGATTCAAAATATGCTTTCGGAGTTGTTCATGTGCATGGAGCCCTTTGGAAAGAGCGGGGACTGCTCTCTTCACAAGGAACAAACATGAAGTACCAGGAGGAGATACTGAACCTGCTTAAGACCATTCAAAAGCCATCACAAGTTGCTGTAATGCACTGTAAAGCTCATCAAGGTGGAACATCAAAAATCATCGAGGGAAATCAGCTTGCTGATCAAACAGCTCGGTCAGTAGCACGGCAAGTAAGAACAATGGTGGGCCTTGTCTCCCAGAAGGTAAGAGCAATTGATTTATTACCTTCAGAACCACCTAAATATTCTACAGAAGATGAAAAATTGGCAAGTCTAGTAAGAGCCAGCAAAAATAATTCTGGGTGGTATGTAACCACCAACGGACAAGTTGTGGTACCAACCACTATTACGAGAGGAATACTTCAGACGGAACAACAGAAGTGTCACTGGGGTGCAGAAGCATTGGTAGCTTACCTAAGAAAACAAATTATCTCGGTCCAGATGTTAACAATGGCAAAGTCTATTACAGCTAAGTGTGAAATTTGCTTGAAAAATAATCCTTTAGTAAGAAGAAAAATAGAAATGGGGAAAATTAAGGCAGGTGTACAACCTGGGGATTATTGGCAAATAGATTATGTAGAGCTCCTCAGAACCCAAGGATTCAGGTATATACTAGTTGGGGTAGATACCTTTTCTGGATGGCCAGAAGCTTTCCCTTGTCGCACCAACCAAGCAAAAGAAACTGTAAAATGGTTACTAAAGGAAATAATCCCTAGATTTGGGGTACCACTGGGGATATCTTCCGATAGGGGACCACACTTTGTGGCACAATTAGTAAAAGAAATCAGCAGATGTTTGGGAATTAAATGGGAGTTACATACCCCATGGAGACCCCAGTCTAGTGGGCAAGTGGAGAAAATGAATCAAACTCTAAAAAGGCAACTTAGCAAGATCTGTCAGGATGCAAAAATTCAATGGCCTCAGGCCTTGCCAATAGCATTGCTGCGCATTAGGATTAAACCTAGGAGTGGGATGTCAGTAAGTTCATACGAGATTTTGTATGGCAAACCATGTGAAGCACCAGACCCAAACCCAGAGGTACATGTGAAAGGTAATCAGGACTTGCACAATTATGTGTTGTCTCTTGGCAGGACATTGAATCGACTCAGATCCGCACTAGTGTGGAATCGCCCACTGGCGCTCGAGAATCCGGTACATGATATAGAGCCTGGAGACACGGTGTATATAAGAACCTGGAATGAAGAACCCTTAAAAGAGCGCTGGGACGGACCCTATCAAGTACTCCTGACTACATTCACCGCAGTCAAAGTTGCTGGAGTAGACTCCTGGATACATTATACCCGAGTGAAAAGAGTTCCAAGACTGTGGAAATCGCAGATAGTGGGTCCTACCACGCTCAAGATTACATCGCAATAATGTCTGGTTTTCATTACCGAATTGTGATTTTGGTTAGAGCGTTTGTACTTTTGAAAATTGGAGGGGGAAGTGCCACTCTATTCCACAAGGCCTCTGATAAACGGTGGGAAAATGGGACAATTCAAATGGGATTGCAAATTAGGCCACGAAGAGCAGTAAACAATAATGAAAGTACCCAGGTGCCACAGGTAGTACAAAGCGTACAGAATCAGGCAGAGAATCTGATGATAGGGCTAATTCGAGATTTTGCATTGACCCAGAATACCAGTAGCATCACTGCTTGCCTTCCAATTCCAAAATCGGCTGAAGATCCAATACAGTGGGGAATAATATCTACCACCTTACCAGAAGTAAATAAAACTAGTAAAATAGCATGTGAATCTCACACTAGAATAGAAGAAGTCCCAACTGAGCGATGGGTAAAAAGCGGACCCCAGACAGAAGTAACGACAATAGAAGATTGTATGAGACTCAGAGGAAAACTTGGTTCAGGTGCTGGGTGGAAAACCAAGTGCACCTATGAAAGCTGGACCAAAGAGACGGTAAATGAAAAGGTTGAACGGACTTACTGGGAATGCAAAGATCAAAATAGCAAAAATAGAACTGAATCATGGAATAACATGTGGACACTGAGTATTGTACAACAATACCAATATAGTGAAGCATTTCCATGGTGTGTACGGTGGTCCAATGTAAGAGGAGGAACAACAGTACCATGGTGGAATTGTTCGCAAGTAATAACCTGCCAGACAGATGTAAAAGAAATACCTCTGTCCATCATCCAAGTTGCAACAATTGCAGGTTGCATTTGTCAGAAACAATTGGATCCAAAGGAAGCAACCAAAATAGGCATTGATGGAGATAGAATTGATTGTAGAGGCGTTATAGGTAGTGTGGGACATCTGGTTTGGGCCTTAAGTGATGGGACCTGGACAACTCACCTACCAATAGGAGGACCAGTAAGGGAAATTACTCTGGGACTGCCAACCCTATGTCCTATTTGGAAAAAGTCACCCTTGAAAAATAGGCAAGAACTTCTACAGGTTAGGCACAAACGAGAGGTAGATGAAGATGTGTGGCACGAACCATCAAGCAGTGTTAAATTTGGCTGGGCACTAGAATCTTTCTTTGCACCAATTGCGGCCTACAGAAATAGAGAAATGATTGATAAATTGATTGGGCAAATGGATCAATTGGCTAGAATAACTAAAAAGGCTTTTCGGGAACTTAATATACTTAATATACAGAGGCTGGATTTGAACAATCTATGAGTAAAAAGAAATTAATTGAATATTGTACTCACTGGTGGCCTGAATATGACTTGCCTAATGAAGTACGTTGGCCACCGGAGCGTACTTTAGAACATGGAGCTATTGTTGAATTAATGAGGTTTTGTCAAAGGGAAGGTAAATGGGATGAAGTACAGTATGTGGATCTCTTTTTCTATCTTGAACAAAAACAGGACTGGACGAAGGAATGTGGGTTAATGTTAGTCCAGAGGTACGGTATTAATGTGTCTTGGTTTTGTTAAAAAACAAGTTTCTCTTTTAGTGAATTTCTGCCTGTCAGCTAAAGCCTTCATATTAGCTGCATTTTCCTGGAGAACCCAACACATGTTTTGGTTAAACCCAGCAATGGAATGCAAACTTATTGATAAGCACGGATGGACATCTCGCGAGAGGGGCAACGAGAAACCGGTGATCGAGAGACTGACCAACGGTGTATAACATTCCATTCGCGTGAATACTTCATATAGAAGTGGGAGATCACGAGGATCTCGTCCCTTTGCTCTCTTTCCCTTTTTTCCTCATGGCTGACATTAGGAGAGGACCTTGCTGGTCGTCCCTGCGAACTGAAGGCCTAGTGAGAGACTGAATCCAGCTCCGGTTGGCTACAGAGTCTAATCCAGGACTTTGGGTGCTGGCTCTGCAGTTGCTGAGACTTACAAGATTGGTTTTGTATATTTTGTATTATTTTCTCTATTCTTATTAGTAGCATTAGTAAAACATCTTTAACTTTTCCAGCTCTCTTCTCTCTGTCCTTCTTTCCCTCCCGATCGCCTGTCCTGAGTGGGAAGGGGGGAGAGGGAGGGGCAAAAGGGGGAAGTTGGGGGGAGAAGAGGTTAACAATACGTCTGCCAGGGTTTGATTGTCACCCCGCAATCCTAACCCTCGACAGATAATTGGCGCCCAACGTGGGGCGAGAGAAAGGGGTAAATTTGGAGATTTTTGGCTTTTCTACTGCTCTGACGTACCTTTCAATTTTCTTGGCACGGTGCCAACTCATAGAATTGTGATACTCGCGCGTCTGTTTGCTTCGGATATTTTTTAGTGGTATTAAGGTAAAGTGAATTACATTGATTTAAAGATGTTATGGCAAAAGTTGTATCAGTTATTTTCTACATTGTGCTCGCTGATCCCATATCTGTGTTGGTGTTTCTTTCTGAATCGAAGTATTCATTATATAACAACAAGAAACTGGACAGCGGTCATGATGATACTGTGTGGTATGGCACTGGTTTATTTCATTATACTGCAGCCGCTAATGAATTTCTACTCGCTTCTGCTTTACCTTGAAAAACCTCCAGGAGAGATTAAAGAGCAGAATGGCTCTATATTTGCTAATTGGTCAAGCGAATCTTTAGAAAGGCTGACTAACAATACTTTTGTGTTTTCGCTAGGACAGTTTGCAAATGTTTTAGAGAACTTTGAATACCCTTGGAGCTTTGATAGAACTGTGATGGTGTTATCTGGTTTGCTGAATGTGTGTCAGTTTGTGCTACTGTTAAGAGAAATGAGCTTCAATAGGAGGTTTGCGTCTCTTCTTAGTCCTGAGATTTGCAGTGCGTCTTCAGAAGCTTTAGCAAAAAGCACTCCTAGCCGCTCGAGGAAAGGCAAAACAGCCAAAGCTGCTGCTGCAGCCACTGCCCCCCCAACCGCGGCTTCACAGGCTGAAGCTACAGCTCCTCCGCAGAGCTCCTCTGCCAAGGTCGCTGCAGATAACGTTACTTCTCCAGCCTCAAAGGCTAACAAGGCAGCCCCCCCGTCTTCACACACTGGGCACTGTTGCTGCTGTAACCACAGCAATCACTGTGACAGTCATTCAGACTCTGAAAATGAATCAAATGATGGTGAACCCATATCAGCATCAGTTGCTGGTTGTAAGAAAGTCACTACAAAGACTACCCGTGCAGCAGGTGATGGCACAGGGCCAACATCAACCCAAGAGGCATCATCATCAGGACAGGGTGGAGATGAAGTGACCACCACTCGGTCCTTTTCTCCAGGTGAGCTGAGAGATCTGCGAAAAGACTTCAGTCGTCGTGAAGGCGAGAATATTTTAACCTGGCTGCTGCGATGCTGGGACAATGGGGCAGAAACAATTGAATTAGAAGGTGGTGAAGCCAGGCAGCTGGGATGTCTGTCAAAAGATTCCACCATTGATAGGGCAATTTCAAGAGAGTCTAATGCCGCTACTCTCTGGACCCGACTCCTGGCAGCTATGAAAGTCAGATTTCCCTACAAGGAAGACTGTATATCCAAGTTAGGGAAATGGAATACTATGGAGAGAGGTATCCAGTTCCTGAGAGAATTAGCTGTGTGAGAGATCATCTATCTAGGACCAAACAGCCAAGAGGGGACAGACCCAGATAGAATCAATTGTACAAAATCTATGTGGCGCAGATTTGTACAAAGTGCACCACCTGCATATGCTAAGTCATTGGCAGGAATGGTCTGGTCAGCTAGAGGTGTACAAGAAATTAATGAAGTGATTGAGCAGCTCCGGTACTTTGAGGACAGCCTTGCTGGTTCTCTACGGGCTTGTGTCTCCACTGTGGAGAAACTGTGTGAAAAATCTGATGACCGGTTTGAAAAGCTGTTGCAAGAAATCAAAGAGCTCAGAGAAGACTCGTACCGTTCACGACCTGCACAAACCTATGTTTCAGCTGTTAGGAGAAGGCGTTTCCAATCTCGAGAGAGAGGGCAGAGACAGCCCACAAGAAGAGGTTCACTGTGGTTCTTCCTACATGAGCAGGGAGAAAACATGAATAAGTGGCATGGAAGGCCTACCTCAGAACTTCAAGAACGAGTACGTGAGATAAAAGGAAAAACTCC
Source organism: Patagioenas fasciata (assembly GCF_037038585.1). Taxonomy (NCBI): domain Eukaryota; kingdom Metazoa; phylum Chordata; class Aves; order Columbiformes; family Columbidae; genus Patagioenas; species Patagioenas fasciata. The sequence goes on from NC_092528.1 coordinate 2,338,293, forward strand.
TAGGAAGGTGGCTGCTCCAGTTTACAAAAGGAGCAGAAGAGATTCTGATGCTCTTGAAGGAACCTCTAATTCACACCCAGAGACTGCGCAAAACAGGAATTAGAGGTGCCCTGCCTCCAACCAGGTGGAGGAAAGGGATAACAGAGTCTATTGGACTGTACAAATACTATGGCCTGGTACAACACAACCCCAGGAGTACAAAGCTTTAGTGGACACTGGTGCTCAGTGCACAATAATTCCTTCTAATTATAAAGGAACGCAATCCATCAATATTGTTGGAGTGACTGGGGGATCCCAGGAACTGACTGTTGTAGAGGCTGAAATGAGCCTAACTGGAAAAAACTGGCAAAAGCATCCCATTGTGACTGGTCCAGATGCTCCATGCATCCTTGGTATAGACTACCTCAGGAGAGGGTATTTTAAGGACCCAAAAGGGTATAGGTGGGCATTTGGTATAGCAGCTGTGGACACTGAGAAAATTGAACAGCTGTCTGATTTGCCTGGTCTTTCAGATGACCCTTCTGTTGTAGGACTGCTGAGGGTTGACGATCAGCAGGTGCCAACTGCTACCACGACGGTGCATCGCCGGCAATATCGCACCAGTCGAGACTCTTGGATTCCTATCCAGAAGCTGATCCGTCAATTGGAAAGCCAGGGTGTGATCAGTAAGACTCGCTCACCTTTTAACAGCCCAATCTGGCCAGTGCGTAAGTCTAGTGACGAGTGGAGACTAACTGTAGACTATCGTAGCCTGAATGAAGTTACACCACCACTGAGTGCTGCTGTGCCTGACATGCTAGAACTGCAATTTGAACTGCAGTCAAAGGCAGCCAAGTGGTATGCTACAATTGACATTGCTCATGCATTTTTCTCTATTCCTGTAGCAGCAGAGTGCAGGCCGCAGTTTGCTTTCACCTGGAGGGGCATCCAGTATACATGGAATCGCTTGCCCCAGGGGTGGAAACACAGCCCTACCATCTGCCATGGACTGATCCAGACCACGCTGGAGCAAGGTGAAGCTCCAGAACACTTGCAATATATTGATGACATCATCGTATGGGGCGACACAGCGAAAGAAGTCTTCGAGAAATGTGAGAGAATAATTCATATTCTTTTGGATGCTGGTTTTGCCATAAAACGAAGCAAGGTCAAGGGACCTGCACGAGAGATCCAGTTTTTAGGAATAAAATGGCAAGATGGCCGTCGTCAGATCCCAATGGATGTGATCAACAAAATTGCAGCAATGTCTCCACCTACTAATAAAAAGGAGACACAGACTTTCTTGGGCGTTGTAGGTTTTTGGAGAATGCATATTCCTGACTACAGCCACATTGTGAGCCCTCTCTATCGAGTGACTCGTAAAAAGAACCAATTTGAGTGGGGCCCTGAACAACGACAAGCCTTTGAACAAATTAAGCGTGAGATAACTCATGCGGTGGCCCTTGGACCAGTCCAAACTGGACTAGATGTTAAAAATGTGCTCTACATCGCAGCCGGAGATAATGGACTTACCTGGAGCCTCTGGCAGAAAAGCACCAGGAGAAACCCGAGGTCGACCCTTAGGTTTTTGGAGTCGAGGATACAAAGGATCTGAGGCCAACTATACTCCAACTGAAAAGGAAATACTAGCAGCATATGAAGGAGTTCGAGCTGCTTCAGAAGTGATGGGCACTGAAGCACAGCTCCTCCTGCACCTCGACTGCCGGTGCTGAGCTGGATGTTCAAAGGGACGGTTCCCTCTCCACATCATGCAACCGAGGTTACATGGAGTAAATGGATTGCACTGATCACACAACGAGCTCGAATTGGAAGTCCCAACCATCCAGGGATATTAGAAGTGATTACAGACTGGCCAGAAAGCAAAGACTTTGGGATGTCTCCAGATGAGAAGGAAGTAAAACGTGCTGAAGAAGCACCACCATATAATACGCTTTCAGAGACTGATAAGCAGTATGCGCTGTTCACAGATGGATCCTGTCGTCTTGTAGGAAAACATCGAAGGTGAAAGCTGCTGTGTGGAGTCCCACACGACAAGTTACAGAAGCCACTGAAGGACAAGGTGAATCCAGTCAGTTTGCAGCAGTGAAAGCCATCCAGCTGGCTTTGGACATTGCTGAACGAGAGAAGTGGCCAATACTTTATCTCTATACTGACTCATGGATGGTAGCAAATGCCTTGTGGGGGTGGCTACAGCAATGGAAGAAAAGCAACTGGCAGCGCAGAGGTAAACCCATTTGGGCTGCCACACTGTGGCAAGACATTGCTGCGCGGCTAGAGAGCCTGCCTGTGAAAGTTCGTCATGTAGATGCTCATGTGCCTAAAAGTCGAGCCACCAAGGAACATCTAAACAACCAACAAGCAGATCAAGCTGCTAAGATTCAAGTAGCTGAGGTGGACTTGGACTGGCAACATAAAGGTGAACTTTTCCTAGCTCGGTGGGCCCATGATGCTTCAGGGCATCAAGGTAGAGATGCAACATACAAATGGGCTCGTGATCGAGGGGTGGATTTAACTATGGACACTATTTCACAGGTTATTCATGAATGTGAAACTTGCGTCGAAATCAAACAAGCAAAACGGTTAAAACCTGTATGGTATGGGGGGCGATGGTTAAAGTATAAGTATGGAGAAGCTTGGCAGATTGATTATATCACACTTCCACAAACACATCAAGGTAAGCGTTATGTACTTACAATGGTGGAAGCAACCACTGGATGGTTGGAAACATATGCCTTACCTCATGTTACAGCCCGAAATACTATCTTGGGCCTTGAGAAGGAAGTCCTTTGGCGGCACGGTACGCCAGAAAGAATTGAATCAGACTATGGTACTCATTTCAAAAACAGTATTATAGACAATTGAGCCAAAGAACATGGTATTGAGTGGGTATATCATATTCCATATCATGCACCAGCCTCTGGGAAAATTGAAAGGTACAATGGTTTGTTAAAAACTACACTAAAGGCACTTGGTGGTGGAACCTTTAAAAACTGGGATTCACATTTAGCAAAAGCCACTTGGTTGGTCAACACCAGGGGATCAACCAATCGAGCCGGGCCTGCCCAATCAGAAATTCTACGGACTGTAGAAGGAGATAAAGTCCCTGTAGTACACATGAAAAATATCTTAGGAAAGGCAGTCTGGGTTACTCCTGCCTCAGGCAAAGGCAAACCTATTCGTGGGATTGTTTTTGCCCAGGGACCTGGCAGCACCTGGTGGGTGATGCTTAAGGATGGAGAAGTTCGGTGTGTACCTCAAGGGGATTGGATTTTAGGTGAAAATATGCAATGCTGAACTGTATGATGTGAATTGCCGCGCTAACAATGTTTAATAAGTGTCTTTCAGATCAAGACAATGGTGATGAAACCAGCGCTGGCTTCTTGCAGTGGCACCCGACACCTTCTTCGAAGTTGGTGTCCTTAACCCACAAACAGTGGTCATGAGATGCACTTGGACCATTTTTCCTGCCCTGGGAGACTGTTGTGACAAAATGAACTTAATGAACTTTTCAAAGGATGGTCCACTGATTAATTACTCCTGTGTATATATGTACATATGTGTATATATATATAGTAGTAGTGATTAATTAGATTGTATTGATAGATTGTATTGATAAGGTTTAAGTATTCAGTGAAAGGCATATTATAAGGGGTGGAATGTCCTGGTTTTGTTAAAAACAAGTTTCTCTTTTAGTGAATTTGCCTGTCAGCTAAAGCCTTCATGTTAGCTGCATTTTCCTGGAGAACCCAACACATGTTTTGGTTAAACCCAGCAATGGAATGCAAACTTATTGATAAGCACGGATGGACATCTTGCGAGAGGGGCAACGAGAAAACTGATGACCGAGAGACTGACCAACGGTGTATAACATTCCATTCACATGAATACTTCATATAAAATTGGGAGATCATGAGGATCTCGTTCCTTTTTCCCTTTTTTCCTCATGGCTGACATTAGGAGAGGACCTTGCTGGTCGTCCCTGTGAACTGAGGCCTAGTGAGAGACTGAATCCAGCTCCGGTTGGCTACAGAGCCTAATCCAGGACTTTGGGTGCTGGCTCTGCAGTTGCTGAGACTTACAAGATTGGTTTTGTATATTTTGTATTATTTTCTCTATTCTTAGTAGTAGCATTAGTAAAACATCTTTAACTTTTCCAACTCTCTTCTCTCTGTCCTTCTTTCCCTCCCAATCGCCTGCCCTGAGTGTAAAAGGGGGGAGAGGGAGGGGCAAAAGGGGGAAGTGGGGGGAGAGGAGGTTAATAATACATCTGCCAGGGTTTGTTTGTCACCCCACAATCCTAACCCTTGACAGGCTGGGACAGAGAAAAGGATGAGAAGGAAATAAGGCAAGGCAAGGCAAGGCTAGGCCAAAGGACATTTCCTTGGTTACATATTTTGTACCACATTCATTTTGAGATGAGGAGGAAAGCCATCAGACCTTATGGATTAGGCCCAAGCAAAAACCCCGGCTACTTGAGACACTTAGACTAAGCCTAAAATGCAAAGATCTCTCCATCAGGATGGTTTTTATACTCTACTTCCACAATCTGCTGGCAGTACAAAAGAATAAGCGGCAGATCTCCTTAGGCTGAGTCACGGTGCTTTGCTCCTAAGACCATGCATACCATGGCAATATTTCGGCATTTCTGCTCTGGTTTTCAGTGTATTACACCAAAACACCCACCTGATGACATCATTTCAAGAGCAACAGCAGCAATTTGCAGAATTCAGCTTCTTTGGGGAACTGAGAAATTGCTGAGCTGACACCAAGTCCTGCTGTGTCCCTGTCACCCGCAGAGTGCCCGCATCCTCACCACGGTAGCGGGCATTGTGACAAAGGTTTTATGTCAGCTGGGTGTGGTAGCCGAGCGCCCCCTAGGAGAGGGGGAGCCTGTCAGCCCCGGGCCTGTCACTGCCTGCTGTCCCCCCTGTCACCAGCGAGGCCTCTGAAAAGTTTCCAAAACATCCCCAGACTTGGGTCCAGCGTGGCCAAAAGTCTCCAAGAGACAAGTCGGAAAGAAGGATATGGAACAAAGGGAGAAAGCAAAGGGAGCAAGCCAAAGGGAGGGAAGAGGAAAATCTAGTGCCGGGCTGCAGGACTGAAATGGAGGAATGGAAAGACAAAAGCCAGGAAGCAGGAGAGCTTGAGAAAAGGAGAGAGGAAAGAAGAGACATGCAGCCAGACGAGGGCTTAGTGAGAGAGGCTGGGACAGAGAACAGGATGAGAAGGAAATAAGGCAAGGCAAGGCAAGGCTAGGCCAAAGGACGTTTCCTTGCTTTATATTTTCTACCACATTCATCTGGAGACGAGGAGGAAAGCCATCAGACCTGATGGATTAGGCCCAAACAAAAACCCCGGCTACTTGAGACACTTAGACTAAGCCTAAAAGGCAAAGATCTCTCCATAAGGATGGTTTTTATACTCTACTTCCACAATCTGCTGGCAGTACAAAAGAATAAGCGGCAGATCTACTTAGGCTGAGTCACGGTGGTTTGCTCCTAAGACCATGCATACCATGGGAATATTTCAGCATTTCTGCTCTGGTTTTCAGTGTATTACACCAAAACACCCACCTGATGACATCATTTCAAGAGCAACAGCAGCAATTTGCAGAATTCAGCTTCTTTGGGGAGCTGAGAAGTTGCTGAGCTGACACCAAGTCTTGTTGTGTCCCTGTCACCCGCAGAGTGCCTGCATCCTCACCACGGTAGCGGGCATTGTGACAAAGGTTCTATGTCAGCTGGGTGTGGCAGCCGAGCGCCCCCTAGGGGAGGGGGAGCCTGTCAGCCCCGGGCCTGTCACTGCCTGCTGTCCCCCCTGTCAGCAGCGAGGCCTCTGAAAAGTTTCCAAAACATCCCCAGACTTAGGTCCAGCGTGGCCAAAAGTCTCCAAGAGCCAAATCGGAAAGAAGGATATGGAACAAAGGGAGAAAGCGAAGGGAGCAAGCCAAAGGGAGGGAAGAGGAAAAAGTAGTGCCGAGCCGCAGGACTGAAATGGAGGAGGTTTTGCACTTTCTTATGATACAGTTCTATAGGAGGCTTCAAGCCTAGACAAGATGATTTCACGTTTTTCTTCTGGAGTTATGCATTTGCTGTTCCTTCTTTCTTCTTGTTCTTTTAGCAGGATCATTTTATCTCAGCATGGCAGTGGCCCTAAAGGCACTTGCTTTGATAGAGCTGTCTCAATAAGGTGTTGAACAAGTCCTCGCAGACACAGAATGATGTAGCACGCTATAGAAATCAGTGCTTCTGTTACTACGATTAAAGAATTAATTTCTCTCAATTTTCCACACCCAGATTCTAACAATCCCATGAGTGGACTATCTACACCTGAATTCTCAGCCAATTCTTCTGCTGAAGTTGTGGTTAGACATGTATCACCTTTTTCTGCCAACATCGTATCTGGGACCATGTTATTTTCCCATGCCATTCTACTAGTAGCATCTAATTGTTTGGTGATTCCTTTAACTGCTTGTCTAGTATAACTTATAAATAAATGTTATTTATCCCATCTACATTCTTGTTTGTAGTTACCTACCAAAACAAAACGGACTCAGAACCCGCAGCTAACTTGACTTCTTGCTTTGTGTTCCTTGGGGACTCCTCTGGGGACCCCAATCTAATTGAAATAAACCCTGTCATCAGAGGAAAGCCCTAAACTCCTTTTTCTGTTGCCCTGATGGATCACAGTGTTCAAATGCCAGGGTAAAAGGAATTTCCAATTGTACGACGTCACAGGTACCTTCCCAGTGGGGGATAAAATGGAATGAAGTGTCATCTTCCCACAGTACCACCAAAGATCCACTCAGGAAGCATTTGAGGACATATGAGGACCAACTTCCCGTGTCTCTGCACATCTACTCATGTTCCTAGGAACTTGGTATCATTCCTGCCCCGTCGTGAGAGACAGGCAGTATGATTTCCAATTATTCCTGAAAATGCCAGGGGAATTTTGATATTTTTCCCTGCAAAGCTTATTTCTCCATGCCGTAGAGTCTTGGCATAAGGCTAAGATGCACTCCATCCCCTGTCAATCTTCGCTCCACCCCAGAGGGAAGGGTACCACTTGGGCCACAGGCCTTCCTGCTGCACAGGCATAGCAATTGCTCTTGTTTAGGCTTTGCACCATATATTTGATCCATTCTACCCAGGCATTTGTACCTCCATATATTTTGAACCTTCCCAGGGCATCTTTTCTACTAATGTCTATTTGTGATCCATAAACCCCACTTACTGAATCATCTGCTCTCTGTCTTGCAATTAGCAAAGGGTTGCACTGCAGAGACTCACATCCTGGGAGAGATTGTCCTTTAGATACGGTAATTTTTCTTTTCAACTCTATAACCGTTCATTGCTCACTGTCCATCCCCTAAACTCTGTGGTCCAAATAACACTGTACGAGGAGGGGCAATGAGAGACAGCAACAAAAACTGTGCACTTATTTAAATCATCCTTAGACTCAGTCCCCTTGGACACGTTTCTTTTCATAACTCAATTCTCTTTAGCTCTGTACATCCCCACAGTTAAGGATGTGGCAATCATCTACTCAAATTGTTAGGGAACCTTCAGTTTCAGTGATGTTTGTTAAGTAACCCATTTGTAAATTCTACATACACAGGATTAACAATCCCCAAAAGTTTCATTTCATTTTCATCTCTGTATCTTTAGTCGAAGGGGGTCGTCAGTTGTCAATACTTGCCACTCGTCATTGTCCTTTGGAGGTTCGATTGGCTCTTTAATGCGTGTCTAATGAGTCCACCCTTTCTCAGCTGGTTGTACCACTGTCTCGGTGAGCAGCAGAATTTGAAATGCTCCTTCCCAATCTGGCTGAAGCTTCCGTTTCTTTCCAGGATTTGACCAGGACCCAGTTTTCAGGCTGAAACTTGTGAGCTGCAAACTCTAAAGGCAGAGTTTGTGCCAGAAGGCCTTGTGCCTGAGAGAAGATAGGCAAGACAACCCGAGTATACAGTTTTTGAGAAATAAATCCTTAGTTTCAAACTGTGGAGGTCCACCTATTATTAAACTTTTGCTACCACTGCTGCTGCGGCAGTGCTCAGGAGGAAAGCTTCTCCCCCTCTGGCAAGGTGATCAACCAACACTAGTATGTATTTAATTCGACCAGCTACAGGCAAATCACCTTGAATATTTTGAGAGAGTTGTAAACTTGGACCCTGCCCTCCTGCAGGCTGCTTTTTAAGTGCCTTTTTATTTATTCTTTTACAAACCACCCATCTTTCACAAATTTGCTTGGCTATAGTATAAATTCCCGTATTACGTCACACATTGCTTGTGTTCCCCAATAACTCTCCTGATGTAGAATCGCTAATACCTCCCTCATGATTTGCTTATTTAACATTTCTCTACCATCTGGGAGTACCCATTTCCCACTCTGTTCCCTGGCTCCTAATTCTTGGAGGACTTCTTATTTTTCATCAAAAACTGGAATTTCCTGTGAGGCCAGGACCTCAAGCGTGAGATAACTTACAGTTATTAATTCAGGTTTTAAGGCTGCTTCTCAGGCCATTTCATCTGATAACCAATTTCCCCTGACACAAAAGGAGTTTCCCCTCTGATGTCCTAATGGACATCATGTACTACAGCCACTTCTATTGGTGACATCAGATTATGTAACACTTGTCCAACTGGTTCTTCCCGAACCAATTCTTTCCCTTTGCTATTAATTAGACCCCATTCTTCCCAGATTTTCCCAAAGGTGTGCACTACTCCAAATGCATATCTAGAACCATTACAGATGGTACCTTCTTTTCCATCTAACACTTGCAGTGCCTGATTGACAGCGTATAGCTGGCATGTTTGAGCTGACCAGTTATTAGGTAACCTGCCCGTTTCTTATTTCACCACTCACACCTTCAACGATGGCACACCCATTGTGTCTTTTCCCCTGAATTATCCCTGAAGTCCCATCTATGAGGAGGTGCAGCCCATTGTCATCTCTCCACAGGAAAGTAGCAGGGTTTAATTTCCTGCTTTCTTTCACCAGAAGAGCGGTGACTGCTGCAGTTTGCACACACTCAAGACACTGGGTCTAAGAGCTTAGATAAGTGTGCCACTGGCTGTCGCTTCCCCCCAGCCCACTTGCTGGTGGAGCAGTGTGGGAGGCAGAACAGGCCACCCTGTGCAAGCATTGCTCAACAGTACCAAAAACATCTCTGTATTATCAACACTGTTTTTAGCACGAATCAAAAAACATAGTCCCATACTAGGTACTACAAAGAACATTAACTCCACCCTGGCCAAAACCAACACAAACTTCCAGGTAATAGAATAGCTCTCAAATTTTCTCCTTATCACCCCCCCAGGCAGTAACTGTGCTTCCACACCCAGAGCCTGTAAAACATTTTTCTCTAATAAATAAGCTGGGGAATCTTCCACTAATATATTCCTTCTCCATACACTTTTAATTCTTATTATCACAGATAGGAATTTATTCATAATTGTCTCTCCTTCCTCCCTGCTACCCCATTTATTACAACTCTTTCTTCAGTTTTAGATCTTTTTAGGGTAGAATTTAGAAGGGATAGGGTAGCTTCTGTTTTTACTAAAAACTAGACCTCATTACCTCCTACTTTACCAATTACATGCCCCTTTGCGATTTAAACAAGTTGCCCCACAAAAAAGAAACACCACAAATATTTTCAGCCCCTCTGATTTTCCAAAGTGTATTGAGTTTTCTTCCTTTGGTCATTTCTAACAGTTACCGTCCTCGGGGTAAATATCCCACATTTCCACAACAATAGCATTCCATTTTCTCTCATTCTCTCACTTGTATCACCGACTTCAGTCTAAATCTTCTCGCTCTGGTGCTGCCAGGCCTTCAAGGAGAAGACGAACGACATAGCCCGCCGGTGGAGGGAACTTCATGCCAAGAAGGACCAGATGAAAAGCTACATGGAGAAATCTTTGAGAAGGTTAAAGGTACGCCTGCTCCTGATCAGCTCCGCTGACGTGACCCTGAGCCACAGCGCCACCTTCTCCCCTCATTGCATCACCCCGTCCCTGCTGCTCCCTGCACGGGACAGCTGGCATCAGAGCAGTGTCCCCTCCCCAAACCCGCTGCACCCCAACGCTTTGAGCACCCTGGACGGTCCAAAATGCTCTTTGCAGCCCGAGCTGGCCCTGCCTGGGCTGGAGATCCTTCCCAGGCAGCCCCCACATTCTGGGGGTGCCACCCAGACCCCACAGCACTGGGTACCCCAATACCCGCCAGAACTGGGCTTCGAGTATCCCCTGGTGTGGGATGCAGCCAGATCTCCAGCGATGGGGAGGTTGCCAGGTTGGGACTCCAAAAAACTACCCATGACCGATCTGACACCCCCGCAGATGTGCACCCCCAGCAACACGCCGGCCACGCTGCCCAACGTCCCCGACACTGTGGTCACGTTCTCCAAGCTGCAAACCCCTGAGAACCGGTAAAGCAGCAACAGCCCCATCGCCTCCATGGCCTGTGCCCACGAGAGCTTCAGCCCCTTTTGGGCTTCCTCGCCCCACAACCCCCAGCCCGCCTGGCTGCCCCCTCCTCACCCAGCGTTGGGAGTGGGGGCTCCCCTGAGAATCGCACTGGAAGAATTTTCTAGGTAGTACTCCTAGGGTGGGGGGGCACACACTCTTGGGAAGGGCACTGGCCCTCAAGACCCTCTAGATGGTCTTTCCTCCCCTCATTTTTTAAAAATATATATCTAACGTATTATAAATCCAGAGAGAAGGAGCAGCAGCACAGAGGTGGGTGCTGGGTGGGGGGGTTTCTTAGTGCCCCCTCCCACCAGCATCGCTGCAGCGGGGCTGGAGAGCAAAGGGGAGGCAAATAACAAAGAAATCGATGGCTGGAGACAGCTGTCGGCCCCCGGATCATGGCTATGGGGGCACCCTGGACTGAGGGGGCACAGCCGCTGGGCCCCCTGCCTCTGCATGTCCCAGAGCCCTGATGAAGCCCCCAAAGCGCTCCCCTCCTCCGGCTCCCAAAATCAGCCCGGCTTCTTGCACAGCCCCTATGGGGCCCCCTTACCCCGTCCTCCCTCCCTCGACACCCCCAGGGTCCAGGGGGATTCTACAAGGTGATGTCCCCCCGTCACTGCCACTGCCACACACGGTCCTTCCCAGGGGAGGGGAGAGCTGGGGGGGTTTCAGTCTTGAAATCAATCTTGCAGCGGCGGGCGGGCGGCGGCGCCGCACCCTGAGCTCTCTGGGTAGCCTGGCCAGGCGGCTGCTCCGCACCTGGGCGCGCCTGGTCGGGGGCCGCGGAAGGCGCCGAGCTGTGCCAGAGGACGATGAAGGTGGGTTCCGGGCCTTTAAGGAAAAGATGGCTGACATAGCCTGCCGGTGGAGGAAACTCCATGCCAAGAAGAACCAGCTGAAAACCTACATGGAGAAATCTTTGAGGAGGTTAAAGTTACGTCTGCTCCTGATGAGCTCCGCTGATGTGACCCTGAGCCACAGCGCCACCTTCTCACCTCCCCTGGGGAGACAGTCTTGGGCCAGCACTTCTGTCCAAGCCTCCCTTGAACCTGGCGGGGTGAGGAACAGGACTGGCAGGGCATGGGGGTTTGTACTGCAGATGGGGAAAGCCCTGATAGCGCTTGGGCAGCAGAGAGCTTGTCCAGTACCAGTGTGATCTCCTGGTGGGGGAAACATCACTAGGAAGATGATCAGCTGCGAGTCCAAGCTCTGAAGAAAGCCGTGAGAGAAAGAAAGGAGAAAACACAAAAGGAGATGGAGCTTTTGAGGGCTAAGAAGAAACTCGAAGCCCTGAAAAAAGGAACACCAGAAGCTCAGCAGCCAAGTGCAGAAGCACTCCATCTTCAAAAACTACCTGGAGAATGTGGTGAAGATCTCCCCACAGGTGAGTTTGGACATGAGAGACAGATCATGGCCTCAGGGAGGGCTGTATGTGGATGTTAAACCTGGAGGAGATAAGGCAAGTCCAGGGAAATCATGACACTTGGTCAAACCCAGACACCTCAGGTGGGATGGGAGGAGGTTCCCTGCAAGCCAGGTGAGCCAAGGGGACCAGAGTGAGGGGAGGAAAAGCAGAAAAGGAGATGAAGGCTTGAGAAAACCCAAGAAAAAGTGTTAGAAGGGGGAACAGCACAGAGCTGAGGGGCATGGGGACCCCTTTGTGTCACTGTTTCACGTGACATGGATGGTTTGGGAGAAGGGCCAAGCTGCCCGAAAATGGGAGCCCAGGCAGCTGTCGGGAAAGCTGAGCCCTCTCTCAAGGGTGTGTGGGCGTCCCTCCCTGCATCGCTCGCACTCCTGCGGCCTGGCTGCCCCACTCCCATGGCTGGGTGACTTGGCCCTGGCAGCTGCACTTGTGCTTTGTTTCCTATCAGAGCACTGGGGGGTGGTACGACATCTCCCCTTGCTGCTGGCAGTGGCAGCTCTGGGACCGGCACAATGGGGCCATCAAACAGGGAATGTGGCGACGCTCACAAACCAACTGGGGCAGCAGGCTCGCCAAGAGGGGAAATCTTTCAGCTGGGGGAGGTGTTGTCCCTGGTCAGGACAGGGTGCCAAACAGTACGAGACTTGCAGTCATGAGGGGAGGGCAGGGGCATTACTAAATCCAGGATCCTTGTGCTGCAGTTTGAGGACATCCAGGACGTCATTTCCCGCTACAAGCTGCTGGTGAGGACGTGCAAGGACCTGCAGCAGTCCCAAGAGAAGGACAGGGAAATGATGGAGCAAGCCAAGGTGCTCCTGGATCAGTATGAGGCAGAGAAAGCAGCTGAGATCCTGCAGTGCCAAAATGAGCTGGAGCAGCTCCAACGACATTTTGCGCAGGCTCAAAGTGATGTCCGCTTCTGGGTGAGGAACTGCGGGATGGGCAGGGGAAGATCTCCAAGGCCTGGCTGGGTGAAGCCACAGGGTCATGGCAAGGCACAGTGGCAGACTTTGTAATTGGAGGAGATGCCTCATTTCATCCCTGCAGCAGGGGGTGCAGAATGACAAATGACAGACCAGGTCTGGAGCAGGTTATGTCTGGGCTTAAAACAAGTCCAAAAGTGACCCAACTGGTAATCATCTGGGCTGTACCAAGGCACATGAATGTGTAGAAACGCGCGCAGCTCTGCTGGCCTCTGTTCCCTTTGCATCACTCTGAGGGGGCCTTGCCAAATTCCCTTCCTGGATACTCCAGGCTGCAGGAGTTGAGTCCCACCAGGTAAAGCTGGAAAGCGTGTGGTCTGGGTGGGTGGTGGTGGGATGTGCTGCCCCCAGGGTGTCAACTATCGGGGTATCTGGAGGACCCACTAGAACGAGGGGTGCAGGAGCTGGCAGAGAGATGGGGCTGCTCAAGGAGTAGCTGTGGTAGTTCCTGGATCTGCTTCCACCACACCAAGCTGAACCAGCTCCAGCATAGCCCTGGGTGAGGACAGGTTCTTCCTAGCAAAACAAAGGAGTGTGGAAGCCAGGCTCTCCAGCACTGAAGCAGCATCTTTGCTGGGACATATCACCATGCTGTGTGTCTGATGGGCTGATGAGGGACAGACGCTACAATATGTGGATGGCATTCCTACTGAAAACGCTCAAAAGTGGTTTATGGACAGAAGCAGCCAGCCCTGAGGTGATCTGGACCTTTGCCAAAAACCCTTTCCCACAAAAGGCAGAGATAATTGCCCTTACTCTGCCCTGGAACTAGCTCAAGGTAAAACTGTTAGCATCTATACTGACTCCAAGAATGCTTTCAGGGCTGTGCATGTGCACAGAGCAATTTGGAAAGAAAAGGGACTTTTGAACTCTCGAGGCAAACAGATCAAGCATGCGGAGGAGATATTGGAACTACTGAAGCAGTTCAACTTCCTAAGAAAACGGCAATCACGCACATTAAGGCGCACCAGAAAGTGAGCTTGGAATCGGAAAAGGCTGGCGGACACAGAGGCAAACCAAACGGCTCAGCACAAGGTAAAAACACAAAGTGCTCTCGTCCTTGGTGGGCAGGTCTCTAACAGGTAAGCCAGAGTGTACTAAAGAGAATCGAAACTCATCGTAGATTTAAAGGAATCACATCATAAGGAAGGGTGGGCTCAAACGCCCCAGGGAAAACTTACCACCCCCTCTCATCTGGTTTGGCCTTTAGGAAGGGAAGAACAGAAGAAGGGGCCTTGGGGACCAGAACCACTACGCAAACATTTGATTAGGGAGACAGGAGCTAGAGATTTGTCTGTCACTGTGGAAGAGGTGACAGCGGTGTGATCTTTGCCTCCAGACTAATCCCAAAAATATGCCCAAGCTAGAAATGGGTCAAATGGGGAAAGGGAATGGGCCTGGACCACAATGGCAAACTGATTGTTCAGAACTCCCAGGAAAAGGGGGGTACCAATATTTGTTGGTATTAACTGATGTTTTTTCAGGTTGGCCAGAAGCGTTCCCTACCAGGACAGGAAAAGCTTAGGAGGTGACTAGAACATTGATACACAAAATAATACCAAGGCTTGGAGTCCCAGCTGTTAGATCCTCTGATTGAGGGCCACATTTTACTGACGAGTATGTGAAGTCTTTTGCAGAGAACTTTGAAACCATAATAGGAAGGTCCATTTCAAGACCCCCTGCCTGCTACCAATATTAGAGAACAGAATGCCTGGATTCGCCATTCTAGAGTGAAGAAAGCCTGCGAAACACCACAGAGGGTAACCCGGGTGCAACCTGGAAAACTCTGTTTTTCACAATCACCTTTTGGTCCTTCTGGGGGACCAGCCTGGGTGGTGCTTCCCGCATTGGGAAGAAGAAACCCAAAAGAACAAACAAGTAGAATTTTTGGTAGATATGGGGGCAACACTAATGAAAACCTGGAAAGAAGAAACTTCAACCCCATGATGGGAGGGGCCTTTTTCTTGTTTTGTTAACTACAGAACCAGCTGTTTGGAGGGCAGAGAAAAGATGGACACACGTCTCTCAAGCTAAAGGACCCCTGACGGAAGAAAGAACCTTGAAAGTATCTCAAGAACCGGGCGAACTGAAATTGAAGTTGACTCGGGGTTGTAAATAGACTGTGGTATAAGCATATCCACAAAGGGAACTTACCAACAGGATTGTGTAATGAATGTCTAAGAATAGAAGATCAGGAAACCAGAGCTCGGTTGAGGATTCTAGTTGCCACTGGAAGAATAGAAAAAAAATAGCCAAGAATGGTGGGAGGTATTTACTGAAGGGGTGAATGGGAATTTAGAGAGTCCGCCAGTGATGAAAAGAATAGAGTGCAGACAGAGAAATCAAATTCCGTGTTGCTCCTGTTGTTCCTAGGAAGTGAAGGCTAAGAGTTGGGAAACAATAATCGCCACACTAACAACAAAAACAGGAAAGGCGGGGACACGGCCCTCGCTGCCGAGAAGACGACGAACTCGGCTGCCGGCTGCAACCTGCTCGGCCAGAGAGCGTGGAAACCTGGACCTGATCCTCTTGCCAGGAGCGGTGACTTATTGTTCCCAACTTAGCCTGGCTAATCCCTGTACCAAGTGCTACGAGCGTGTGAGAATAGGAAGACTAACCCAGTATGTTCTAAATTATCACACTCGTATTAATTCTGGATGTTATGATAGAACAAAATTGGAGAAGTGTGAAATCCAAGGGCAGAAATTATGGGTAGCAACTAACCTAGAGAAAGGTGGACTCGGTGTAGGCTCTGCCTCCTGCCCTAGGGGAGAACAGAGGATCTGTTTTACACAAGTTGGTAGGAGGGCCTATTCAGATGGAGGGGGAGTGCAAGACAAAACTTGAAACAGAGAGGAGTTTAATAAATGCCCCATAGGAGGAATGCAAACTTGGAAAGATGGTGAATGGCCTGCACAAAGAATATCTGAATACTATGATCCAGCCACATGGGCCCAAGATGGAAACTGGGGAATCGCATGCCCCTATATATATGCTAAACCAAATTATTCGGTTGCAAGCAGTGGTTGAAATAATAAGCAACCAGACGGCTGAGGCACTGAATCTCATAGCGAGACAATTGTCTCAGACCAGAGCTGCAGTGTACCAAAATCAGGTAGCTTGAGATTGTCTTTTAGCTGAAGAGAGGGGGGCGTCTGTGGGAAACTGAATACTTCGGAGTGTTGTTTGGAAAGAGATGGCAATGGGGAAGCCATAATGACAATAGCAGAGGAGATAAAACGCGTTGCACATGTACCAATACAGAAATGGAATTCTATACTTAGTAGCCATTGGTGGGGTAACTTATTTGGGGGAGCCTGGTGGAAGAAAATAGGCTTCATGATAGTACGTGCATATCTGGGTTTACTGTTTGTGCCACGTATGACCCCGTGCTTTGTTCGGTTAATACATTCAGTAGTCCAAGCCATGCAAATCTCAGGCACGCCTATAGATCCTGAAATGGCAGCAAAAGGAACGGGGTATAAACTAATGATTTTAAAAAATAACACCAAACTGGACCTGGCCATCGCACTGGGAAGAAGAAACCCAAAAGGAAAGTGCTAGGAACTGCAGTGAGCGGGGTCACCACGCCAAAGAGCGCGAGCTCCCGCTGCAGCCCAACAGATGCCATTGCTGCCGGGGCACCAGCCACCCGGTCATCAGCTGCCCCAGAAGAGCAACACGAATGTTTTGTTCAACATGAGAATTTGTTTGTTCTTCGAGGGAGAAAGATAAGTCTTCTCCTGTCAAAGCAGCCTTCTTACTTGTGGTCCGAGAAAAGGTTAAATAGGAAATCATCACGTTAGTACAAGAATTTACTAACCTTCCCGAAAAGGGGGGAACTGATAGAGGGAACTAACTAACTAACTAACCCATTATGTTAAGAAAAAACAGAACCTTGTCGAATGCCAAGGTAAGAGGTTTTACAGCACCTAGATGTAAACTTGAGAAGACGAGATAACTAAGATTTACAGCAAAAGGGCGGAACCAGTCTGATTTCAATCGACTTGGCAGCTTGGGTTCCAGTCAATTCCACATAATGAGCCAAAGGTAAAGAGTTCACTGTGACGAGGCTGAAGGAGCCTTCATCCAAAGACCCCTCCTCAAGACCACCAGATGGCACTGCGCAGGTGCAACAGGGAGGGGTCAAGGAGGCGACTATGGAAATGATCACCTGGGACTCATTTTAATAAGAAGTGGGAAAGGTTATGAATATGTAGAGGCGTTCCTGGGGTCATTATGAATACGTAACACCTTACTGTATTTAAACACACCTCATATTGTTAGAAGTTGCGCATGAACAGTGGAACGATCCCCCTTGCGCCCGACGTCGAAATGAACATACCTGCTTTATAACCTTGTGAGTTGGGAAGTTTTATGACTTGACAGATTGTAAAGTTTTTTCCGCTCACCATCACGGCCAGAGAGTCCTGCAGCCCCGGCGCAGCTCTGAAGCAAGAAACAACAGATGTAGAAGGCAACCCCAGCTCCTGCAGCATCCTTTTCTTACTCCTGCAGCATCCTTTTCTTACTCCTGCAGTGATCACCGCCCCTTAAGGGGTGGGGAGGAGGAGGAGATCCCTTCGGTACCTGCAGTCTGCTGGTTCACTGCTGGGGCGCAGTGCTAGGGGCGGGAAATATGAAAATAAACCGGAGCAGCAGCGCTCCTGGGGCGGGGGGTGTTCCCTGCAGAGCATCCCCCCGGGAGCCGGGCCTCGGCTCAGCCCGACCCAAACCCGCCCCACGCCCACCCGGCAGAACCTCAGGAACCAGGGGACAAGTGACCCCAAGATGGGGGTGGCCGGGCAGAGAATGGGTTCCCTCTGGCTGGGAAAGGAGGGGTTGAGCTGAGGGGGAACGGGAGGTTTGGAAAAGGGGAAGGGGGATCCCTGGCAGGCAGCGAGGCTGGAGGGGGTCCCGTCCCCTCAGCCAGCCACGCGAGCTCCGCCAGGGGCTGCAGCGCCGCTCCCCGCGGCCGCCGTCCTGTCCGCGCGAGAGACCGCCCCGCCGCCATCTCTAGTGAGGGCACAGCAGCCGCGCTCTCCCCGCCCCGCAACAGACACCTCATCAGCCACCGCCCAAACGGCGCCGGTACCCGAGGAGGAGGGCTCGAAGGACGTTAACTCCCCCTCCTCGGCGGGGTGCGCCGCCCGCTTCCCAAGAGCGGCTCCCAGAGCGACCAGCTCCCCTCCTACCCGGTGGCACGAGGCACGGCCTCAGTGCGGCGGCTTCACTGCCCACACCGAAGATGGCGGCGCGACGGGAGCGGGAAAGCGTGAGGCGCTGCAGGCGTCAGGCCCGGCCCGGGAGCCCCCAGCCGCTCCTGCTCCCACGCACCCCCCCCCCGTTTGCTTTTCATTTGTGTATCGTATATAAATGCAGGGACAAGGAGCAGCGGCACGGAGCAGGCTGCTGGGTACGAGGTGTTCCCTCAGCACACACACCCACACCCCCCCATCCCGGGCCGCTCCGCACGAAAGGGAAGGTGAGGGAAAAACAAAAACTAAAGGCACAGAGGCATCCTGGCTGAAGCCGAGCTGTGCTCATCTACCCTTTGAATGACAATTCCAAAGGCACATCCCCACTCACGAAAGCTGGTGGCTCCGCAGGGTCCCCAGCAGACACAACCACCGGCCAGCGGGGCAGGGGGGGCTCTGCCCGGGGAGCTCCCGCAGGGTCCGCAGTCTGAGGACAACGCTCTGCCCACAGCCCCGCACCGAAACCGCCGGAAGGTCCCACAGCCTCCTTGTCAAGCCCAAGGGAATCTGAGCTGGGCCCGTATACGGTCAGTGCTCCAGAAGCTTCTCTGCTCCCAGGCGTTTCATTAAACGAGGGCCCCGTCTGTCAGCCGAGGGCTGTGGGCGTGACCAGAGCGCCCATCAACCGGAAGTGCCGGGCGCTTTCCTGCGGCTGCAAAGTGCTGCGACATGGGGCTGTGGGCACCCCGGGGCGGGGCGCGGAGCTGCTGCGTGCCCCCAGTTCTGGGTCCCCCGACCCAGAGCAAAGCACTCCCCTCCTCTGGCTGCCGACCGTCAGCCCAGCTTCTTGCACAGCCCCCTGGTTACCCCCTCACCCCGTGCCCCCAGTTAGTCCCAGCGGGTGTTTCTGAAGCCCATGGACACCTCAGCCCCACCCGGGGTGCAGGATGGGCCTTTGCTGGCTCTGCCCTGGTGCCCACCAGTTTGCTGCCAGTGCTCCCTCTGGGGGGCCCTGGATACCACCGGATCCACCTGGGCACCCCCAAAGTGCCTTTTTAGCACTAATTTTTCTCCTGAAAAGCAAACACAGCGGAGCTTTCTGCCATCCTGCCCCAGGGACCCCCACTCAGACCACACCGGCACTTGGTTGCCCATCGCCATTTATTGCAGTCGCTGCCCCCACCCTGAAGCACGCAGGCTGTTGTCCCACACTGCCAGCACCACCCCCCATGTCCCCCCAGCTCCACCACGAGGAGCGGCTGCCCCAGCAGTCCGTGCTGCCCCCACATCCCAGCCCAGACCCCAGACCCCCGTCCCGCCCTGCCCAGCTGCGGGCACAGACCCGTCCCCCCAGACAGCAGGGTGTCCTCTGCCCCCCGGTGCCCTGACAGGGCCATACCTGGCCGGCTCCTCGAGGTCGTGGTGTCTGGGGTGGCCCTTGGCGTTGTCGGCAGCTGAGAGGCCCCCATCATGGAGAGCTGCTCGTCCTGCCGGTTCCCATCAGTGCCATCCTGGCCCGACAGCTGCATCGCGTCCTTCTGGGAAGGGGAGAGCATGTGACCCAAACACGGGGCCCCACTCCGCATCCCCCAGCAACCCTCCCCCAGCCAGCTCTCCCTGGGGAAACTGAGGCACGGATGGATCCCCCCGCAGGCTCAGCATCCCCCTCCCCACCTCCGTCATCCCTACCTTGTTGGGGCTGCGGGCGCCGGATGGGGACGGCCGTGGGGTGCTGGGCGGTTGGGGCTGGAAGCGCTGGGGCATGAGGGTGTGTGGGCCCCCGCAGCTCTGCGGAACAGTGGGGTACCTGCACTCGCCCGTCCGTTCCCTGTGGGACAGGACACGGGGTGCTCAGTACCCGGCAGGTGGCACCCCATGTGTCACTCGACGCCAGGGAGGGGTCAGGGGGCAGTTACGGTCCAGGCGCCAGCGTGTGGAGGGGCCGGTCGCAGGACAGGCAATGGAAACCAGGCAGCAGCTGCCTGGAGAGAGGAGAAAAGGGCTGGGGAGCTCCTGGGGGGCACAGCCCCACCTGCACACCGTCCCCTGCCACAAAAAGCCTCTGCACCCACCCCTCAAGATTGGTTCGGGAGGGCTCCTCCCACACGTGCCCCCTCATTGTGCCCCCTCCATCACTGGGAAGCTGCAGCTGGCAGGAGCACAAGGCACAGCCACTTGCTCAGCATCCCAAGGGGCGCTGCCCACACGGCTCCCACGCCAGGGTACCACAGCGGCACGAGCTGGGACAGCCAGCAGGAACAGGGCCGGCACTGCCAAAGGCACCGCTGTCCTCATCGCACTCACTTCCTAATCCCAGCGGCATCGTCACGCTCTGGCTGCAGCGCCTTCTGGAGCTGCCCGCTGAGGCTCTTCCACCGCTCCTCCTGCTGCTCCCGGAACGCCCCCAGCTCCCAGCGGTCACAGAGGGACCTGGCAAGGGACCCGCAGCCGGGCTGGAAATCCTCCCTCCCCCGGCTGGTTCTGCCAGCCGGCACCCAAGGGACAAGGGGCGTTTGTCACCCTGCCCGGGACACCCTTGGCTGGCACCAGGGCCCCTCGAGCCCCTACCTCATCGATTCCCAGCACCAGCAGCTGCTCCTTGTCTGCTTTCTGCTTCTTGAGCCTCTCCAGGGCCTGGGACAGAGCCTCCCAAGGCAGACAGCAGCCCGTGACGCTACGGCAGGGTCGGAGCTGCCCCCCGGCCAGCCAAGCACCCCCTGCCTCCCCTCCCCACCCCATCAGAAACCTCCAGGAAAGGAATCGGGAAGCTGTGCAGGGCTGCGAGCAGGGTGGCAGGCGGACAGATCCCTTGGGGTCCCAGCCTGGGCTCTGCCTGCGGGTTACAGCCACCCACCTTGATGTCCTTCTGCTCCTGCTGGCCATCCTGCTGGAGGTTTGCAAGGGCCGAGCTGAACTTCTCATAGTCCTTTTCGAGCTGCATGATGCTGGCCTGGAGGCACTTGAGCTGCTCGTCCTGCTGCAGGGACTAAGAGGACAAGGCGGTGCTGAGCCAGGGGGTGGCTGCCCCGCGGGGACAGACCCAGGGTATTTTGGCTGGTGGCTGCGGGCTCTCAGTGCAAGCAGGACATTTGCTCCAAGGCTTTAATTCCCTTCCATGCTGCTGACTCCCACAAGCCAATTAGGGGGGCAGCGAGGGGTTCCCCCACGTTACAGCAAAGCAGAAATGCCTGGGGGGTCCTGGCAGCTCAAGCCCCCTACACCGTGTCTCCTTACCTGTTTCCTCCACTTCGGGTAACTCTCCACCTTGCTGCCCGCCTTCTGGGCCAGGGATTCCAGCTGCTCCTCGAGCTTCTCGCAGTGCTGGAGGAGCTTCCCCAGCAGCGCCCTGGTGTCCCAGTTGCAGCCGGGGCACCCTGCGTGCTCGTGTCCCCCGCTCTGCGCCATCGCCCTCGGCTCCTCCAGCTGCTGGTAGGGGAGGAGGAATCAGCTCTGAGCCGCATTGGATGCCGCCCACAAGCCCAGGTGCCGTGGAGGCTCCACGGCCCCATCTGGCCAGGGAATGTGGCCGGGACACTGCCAGGACTCCCCCCGAGCCAGCAGGGGCTGGGAGCACTGCCCCCGGGCCTCACATCTGCCTGCAGCTGCTCAGCTGTCTCCATCACCAACTTATTCACATACTCGGCCACAAACTGCTCCAGCTCGGCCTGGGTTGGCTCCTGCTGCTTCCCCAACTCCTTCCGCTCTGCCTTGACCTTCTGTCCCTTGGGCCTGGCCAGTGAGACGGGGGCAGGGGCAGGTTTAGCCTTCGTGGGGGTGTCCCTCGGCCCCCAAACTGGGATGCTCCCAGACCCCAGGCTCCCTCGCAGCCCTGCGGGGTAGGAAACCCTCTCCCATCCTTTTACCGCGGCTGTTGGGTCATCTGGCCGCTGCCGTCTGCTTTCCTGCCGGCTCCAGCCGCCTTCACCTTTCTGGGAGCATCCTCCACCTTCCTGATCTGTGAACGGCAGTGGGGGCAGTGAGGGCACAGCCCCCTGTGTCATTCTGGCACAAGGACCCTTTGGCTGCCCCCTCCCTGCCCAAACTGGCATCCCCACAGCCCCTCGGGGACTGCTGCTGGCTCACCTTCTCCTCCTGCCCATGGAGGACCCTGGCCATGTCTTGCAGGAAGGCCACCTGGCACTTGAGGTCGGCCAGGATGCTGGTGATGCTCTGCCGGCCTAGAGGGACATGGTGCAAGGGGATGTGCTGTCGGTGAGGGGGTCTCAGCCTTGGGGCCAGGCTCTGAGCATGACGAACCCCTGACCCAGGGTGTCCCCACGCCAAACAACCCCCACCAGCCCCCCGGTGCTCTCACCTCCCTCTGGGAAGAGCCGGCACACGTTGTCAAGATCTGAATGTTCTGCTTTGGTAGATTTAAGCTGCTCCACCTGCTCCTTCAGACCAGTGCAGAGGTGGCCGAGCTGCCCAACCTGGGAGAGAACCTCCCGCATCTCCGACTCGTAGCTGGAGGTGCTGGTGGAGCTCCAGGGCTTGGCCGGCTCTTGGGCATCCCCTGGGATGGTGGCTTGGGAGCTGGAGGACCCAGGCTGCACCCCAGGGGTGGTGGTGTGGGTCCCAGGTGATCGTGGCTGCATCCCCGAGGTGCTGGCCTGGGTGCCCGGGGATCCTGGCTGCAACCCCGGGGTGGTGGCGCCGGCACCACAAGATCCTGCGTGAGCAGAGGGAGTGCCTGACAACTTCACAGGGGTCACTGGTTCCCCCTGTGTCCCTGCTTGCATCCCCGGGGAGCCAGACCCTGCAGTCCCCTTGCTGGTCTCCATCCCAGGCTGTGTCCCACGTCCCTTCGGCCCCAGTGCGGAGTGCTTCCTGGCCTGGGTATCCATGGCTACCTGGGTGGGCTCGGCGGGGGCAGACTGGCCCCCAGCGCCCTCCTGGGAAGAAGAGGCAAAGGGCAGCAGGGTTACTAGCAGCTGGGCAGCCGTGAGGACAGACCCCAGAACCTCCCGCCGTGTCCTCAGTCCCCATCCCCAAACCACCATCTCGCGGGGCCAAACCCGTGTTGAACATGAGAGCCCAAATGCAAAGGGATCATGGGCTCAGACCGGCCATAGAGCCGGGGGGACGGGACCTCCAGGGATGGGAGCCCCAGCATTGCTGCCCAGCACCCCCAACCCACAGACTGTGCCCCGAGGCAGGAGGGCTGGTGTCCCCGAGGGAGCGGGGGACGCAGCCGCCTCCTGTCCCTGCGCAGCCCGGCAGCGTCCTGGGGCTTCCCCTGGAGCTGGGCGAGGAGAGAGACACCCGTTCAAATGTGGGAGCGGGATTTAAAGAGCATCCCCAAATGAACTGGGGCACGAGGCAGAGGGACGCTGGGCAGGGCTGTGCCTGGAGGCCGCGGCTGAATTGCGCAGGCAGAGCTTTATCTCTCCTCCTTCCCTTCCCATGGTTCTGTTTGGATGGCTCTCTAGTTCAGAAGTGCCTTAGCAACTCTTGGGACACCCTTCCCATTCTTCCCTCCTGCTTCCCTTCACGCTGGTGACACCGATGGCCGTGGGGCACGGGCACAGTGTGACAGGGCAGCAGGAACAGGGAGGGTACAAGGGCCCAGCTCTCTCCCGGGGCACCAGGGGACACTCACCAGGCCAAGGGTCTCCTGTATCTCCTGGATGTCCTCTGCAAGGCCAGAATGCGCCTCCTGCATGGCCCGCATGTCCTCTGTCAGGCCAACATGCGCCTCCTTCATCTCCTGGATGTCCTCTGCCAGGCCAGAATGCGCCTTCTGCATCTCCTCCTTCATCTCCCGCATGTCCTGTTCCATTCCAGAATGCGTTTCCTGCATCGCCTCCTTCATCTCCCGCACGTCCTCTGCCAGGCCAGACTGCACCTCCTTAAACTTGTTGATCTCCTCCCACAGATCCTGGAGCAAAACCCTTTCCTGGGAGAGTGGGTGGGGGGTGACCCCAGGGGAGGGTCCCTGGGGACCTGGACCCCGCTGTGCTCTGCTGCGGGAGCTTGGGCTTAACCCAGCCCTTGGGCTGAGGGCGGCACGAGGGCAGCGCGGAGCCCAGAGGAGGGGGCGTCTTGTGGGGGAGCACCCAGGGACCAGCAAGAGCATCTACCTTGGAGACAGCTCTCTCCTTCTCTTCTGTTGTTTTTGGCATCAGCTCCTTGGCCATGGAGGAGACTTCGGAGTTGCTCCTGGTCCCCTCCAGCGTGTCCTTCTCATCCAGCTGCTCCTCTGGTTTCCAGAGCTGCTGCCCGGTGCCCAGGGCTCCGTCCTCCTCCTTCTCCTGGCCAGGCTGGGCCTTGCTGTCCTGGTCCTTTGCCAGGCTGGGGGTCGGGCTCTGCCCTGGCTCCAGGACAGGCGACTCCTGCTGGCCCAGCTGCCCGATGATGGCCTCGAGCAACTTGTGCAGGGCCACCAAGTCGACAGCCCCCATATGGGGTGTCCCGATGGTGGCGTTCAGCAGCTCCAACAGACCGAGTGTGGCCATCGCTGCTGCTCCGCTGGAAAACACGGAGCCTGATGTGGGAAGGCGGGAGCTTTTCTGTCCGGAGGTGATGTTGGAGGGAATAGCAGCCAGCAGCCTTTGTCCTCCTCCTTCTTGCCACAGAAAGTGATCCAGTCACCGAACAGATCCAAGTGCTGAAAGTGATCAAACCACCGAAAGTGATGCAACCACCAATAGCGATCCCACCACCAGAAGTGGTTCAACCACCAATAGTGAACCCACCATCAAAAGTGATGCAACCACCAATAGCGATCCCACCACCGAAAGTGATCCAACTGCCAAAATGAGTCCACCACCACAGTGATCCCACCACGGCAAGTGATCCCACCACAGCCAGTGACCAAATGGGCGAGGGGCACAGGTGACAGGGGACAATACAGTGTCTTGGTTGCCCGGCAACAGCTGCCCCAGGAGCCAGCGGGCGCCGCCCTGGTCATTGCGATAAAGTTATCCACGGGATGGGAGATGCTGAGGGTCCCTCCTGCCTTTCCCGCTTTACCACCTACAACACAGCTGGTGACACCTCAAATGTTGTGGCAGTCACTGCAGACCCTGCCCAGATGCAAAATACAATCAGACAGGTCATGGGGAATGAAATCTCATTTCACTGAATTAAATACCCTCAGTTTTAATTACAGAGAGAGTGGCTTTATCCATGTTGTGTACTCAATCAAACTCTCCCGATGTTTAATCCGTTCCTTTCCCCACGGCACAGCGGCCTCGGAGGCAATTCCCCTTCGTGGCAGATGTGCAGTGACTGGCTCACGAGTGCACCAGCACCTGGGAACCTGGGCTGAAAACAAGGCCAAAGTGCCCGGTTTAGGATGCCTTTCCCTGCGGTTGATCAAGGCAGACGGATGCCTTTGGAGAGGGAGCTGTTCTGAAGGGATTTCTTCTGCCTCTCTTGACTGCTGGCACGAGCCAGCGGCTGCTGACCAGGAAATGTGCTCATCGCTTGCTCCCCCATGAACACTGTCCTGGCCTTTTCAGCTATAAAGACATAAACCAGAGTATGTTTCCTGTCCTCTGTGCAAGAAGGCGGTTCAAATGCAAAGGTGATCTTGCCTGTAAGCAGCACGAACTGCTCTAGAGACAGCTCTTTGCTGGGGATGGAGCTGTGAGAGAGGTTCTCCAGCGGGCACGGCTGCCTCCCTTTTGAAACACGGGCAATCTTTTGCTGGGATTCCCGTCCCTCAGCCTGATGGCTCTGACATCTCCTCTGATGCCTCAGAAACGGTGCTGCTATCTACACAGCCATTGCAAGATCCTCCTGCTCTGTGAACTGAAGTTGCAGACCCCAACACAGAAAGCAGGGCTGCCATGATTCCTGAGAGTGAAGCCCACATCCCAAAGCAAGCCGGTTCTTAGAGACGGCCAAGTTTCGAGCAGCGCTGTCACACGTGAGCTGCGAGTCACACGAGGAAGAGTTCCAGAGGATGGAGCGTGTCCCCAGATAGTTTTTGCCAGCGCTGACTGAGGAAGAGGCATCCTGTCCAGGGACCTCTGCAGAGAGATCTCCAGGCAGAGCTCCAGGGGGGCAACAGCCCCTCTCAAACCCCATTTGTGCACCCCAAGTGGCCGCACTGCAATGGGCAAGCCTTCATCCCGGGCCAGAGATTCTGGGTCCAGAAGTCATGGCTTGCTCCTGGGAGGGTCTCTTTTTGTGTCAGCCACCTCCTGTGTTTCGCCACGCATTTCTCACTGTCAATGACTTTCATTTCTTTTCCCTCTACGCTCTCCTGCGGTTTTGCCGTGGAGAGCAGATGCCAACAGTCTATTCCAGCCTTAGGGGATCTTGCAGACTTCTCCTTTGCTGTCTGTGGGGCTGGCGATTGCCTTCTGCTGCCCCTGGTTCATTTTGAAGACTAATTCCTGGCAGACGTGGTTGGTGCTGCTGAGCAACACTCTTGGCTTTTTGCTGGTGCCCAGTAGGACACCTACAAGAAAGCAGGTATCAAAAACCTCTCGGTTCTTGTGGTGAATGGTGTTGTGAAGAATCATTTAACTTCTCATTTTCCTCCTGAGCTCCTGGGTTTTTTGGCAAGATTGGCCTCAAAAAGGGACGGGTCTGTCCTGGGGGGAGGTGGGGAGGGCACTAAATTTAGCCCAGTGCACAGAAAGCAGGGGCTGTACCGGGAACCGCGAGAGGCCCGGCCAGTGCCTCGTGTCCTGGGGAGCCCTGCCTGACTTTCTGTGCCCTAATGGGGTGCAAAGCAGAGCAGGGGGACAGGGAGCCGGGTGAAGAGGGTCCTGTGGGACCCCAAAACTCTCCCAACCCATGGTGCTGGTCCTCCTTGCATCACCCCGTCCGTGCTGCTCCCTGCACGGGACAGCTGGCATCAGAGCAGCGTCCCCTCCCCAAACCCGCTGCACCCCAGCGCTTTGAGCACCCTGGATGTCCAAAATGTTCTTTGCAGCCCGAGCTGGCCCTGCCTGGGCTGGAGATCCTTCCCAGGCAGCCCCCACATTCTAGGGGTGCCACCCAGACCCCACAGCACTGGGTACCCCAATACCCGCCAGAACTGGGCTTCGAGCATCCCCTGGTGTGGGATGCAGCCAGATCTCCAGCGATGGGGAGGTTGCCAGGTTGGGACTCCAAAAAACTACCCATGACCGATCTGACACCCCCGCAGATGTGCACCCCCAGCAACACGCCGACCACGCCGCCCAACGTCCCCGACGCTGTGGCCACGTTCTCCAAGCTGCAAACCCCCGAGAGCCGGCAGAGCAGCAACAGCCCCGTCGCCTCCATGGCCTGTGCCCGCGGGAGCTTCAGCCCTGTCCTGGTTTTGTTAAAAAACAAGTTTCTCTTTTAGTGAATTTGCCTGTCAGCTAAAGCCTTCATGTTAGCTGCATTTTCCTGGAGAACCCAACACATGTTTTGGTTAAACCTAGCAATGGAATGCAAACTTATTGATAAGCACGGATGGACATCTCATGAGAGGGGCAACGAGAAACTGATGATCGAGAGACTGACCAACGGTGTATAACATTCCATTCACGTGAATACTTCATATAAAAGTGGGAGATCACAAGGATCTCGTCCCTTTGCCCTTTTTTTCCCTTTTTCCTCATGGCTGACATTAGGAGAGGACCTTGCTGGTCGTCCCTGCGAACTGAGGCCTAGTGAGAGACTGAATCCAGCTCCGGTTGGCTACAGAGTCTAATCCAGGACTTCGGGTGCTGGCTCTGCAGAGTTGCTGAGACTTACAAGATTGGTTTTGTATATTTTGTATTATTTTCTCTATTCTTATTAGTAGCATTAGTAAAATATCTTTAACTTTTCCAACTCTCTTCTCTCTGTCCTTCTTTCCCTCCCGATCGCCTGTCCTGAGTGGGAAGGGGGGAGAGGGAGGGGCAAAAAGGGGGAAGTGGGGGGGGAGAGGAGGTAAACAATACATCTGCCAGGGTTTGATTGTCACCCCGCAATCCTAACCCTCGACAAGCCCCTTCTGGGCTTCCTCGCCCCACAACCCCCAGCCAGCCTGGCTGCCCCCTCCTCACCCACCACCCATGGCCTCCACCACCCCCTGCCCCCCCAGAAAGCCACGGCCACCATGGACGGCCAGAGATCAGACTGGGCTGGTGGAGGTAGGGGGGTCCCAGGCCAGGGCGTTGGGAGCGGGGGCTCCCCTGAGAATCGCACTGGAAGAATTTTCTAGGTAGTATTTCTAGGGTGAGGGGGCACACGCTGCTGGGGAGGGCACTGGCCCTCGAGAGCCTCTAGATGGTCTTTTCTCCCCTCTTTTTTAAAAAAATATATATCTAATGTATTATAAATCCAGAGAGAAGGAGCAGCAGCACAGAGGTGGGTGCTGCGTGGGGGGTTTCTTAATGCCCCCTCCCACCAGCATCGCTGCAGCGGGGCAGGAGACCGAGAGGGAGGCAAATAACAAAGAAATCGATGGCTGGAGGCAGCTGTCGGCACCTGGATCATGGCTATGGGGGCACCCTGGACTGTGGGGGCACAGACGCTGTGCCCCCTGCCTCTGCATGTCCCCCCCTAGAGTTCACTCCACCCGCCCCTGACTCCACACCGCCGGGCAGAGCAGCTCCGAGCCGAACGTGCACATGCGCAGAAAAACGCGCCACAGAACGCTATGGACGACACAACCGCAACAGCACCAAAAACGCTCTGCAATGACAGTGACCCAAAACCAGAGACGGCATCAATCCAAATGCCCTGCAGGGAGGCAGTGATGAGGCAAGGAGCCTCTTCTGCAGCCCCAGGAAAAAGAAAAAGGAGCCGAATGTCACACCCTTACGAGACGGCGGCACTGCCACACACACACGCAGAGGAGACGGCGGCACGACCTAAGAACTTCTTCCCAGCATCTTGAAGTGCCAGTCCTTTAGACTGGAGGGGTAGAGAGCAGAGCTGCTGATGCAGCCCAGATTGACACCGTAAGTCACAGCTGACCAGAAATGTCCAAAATGCAAGCACCGTCCAGGCTTTTGGCTGATGATACAAGAATCCAGCACCCGATTGGCTCTACGCCAATTAACACCGGCATTTCGGATCCCAGGATAGCACCTGAGAGGCCCGTTGGGCCCCCGGAGCACAGCGAGACCCCGTGATCGTCTGACTGGCACGAGGCGGGCTTCCCGAACTACATGACAACAGGCGCCGGCTGGAGCTGCCCTGCCCGGCAGATGCTGGCATCGCACCGGAACGTTCCCTGACCCCTTATCTGCCCGAAGGGGACCGCTCCTAGACTGCGCTTTTCTGTCTGAGAACTTTAAACCCACCCTGCGATTCCCAGTCCCTTCCCAGCCCTCGTGCCTCCACTTATCTTTCAGAGGGCCGAGGGACTGAATCCACCTTCGACAGAGGAAAATGCCACCTGTGCTAACGGGGATCTTCCCGCAGTTGTCGCTTTCTCCATCGCCGCCTACAGTAAGGAAAGCGAGAACAAGCACGCTATCGAGCGCCCAAATAATATTTATCCATAGTAGCCTACGGTTCATTGCTCACCTTGGCTGAGTTCTGGGAGGTACATTTGAATGATCCACCGGGGGCCGCCGCACGCTGCAAAGGTTCTGGAGACAAGACGCTCTTCCAGGAGAAGAGATTACATTAACAACTATTAATACAGCAATACAAACCAAAAAACAACACTCCCTCTCCATTGTAGTCAGGAATCTTGAGAAAATGCAAAGCACCTGGAAATGAATCAACAAATGAAACATAACGACAAACAACTTTTCTACTACAGCTGCTACTGAACCTTTGCTGCTCCTGAAGTTCTTACGTCAAACAGGCACCTCTGCTTGTTCAAAGACATCAGCCCATTTGGATTAAACATCTCAAAAGCTGCTGGCTGCTGCAGGAGCAGCAGAGAACCACCACCGAAGAGGCTCTGGAGCAGAATGAGCTCCCTGCCTGGGGACCGGGGCTCAAATACCCAGGACTCCGCCCACCCCTTCCTACAAACCCCTGGGAAAGGGGCGGAGTCATTCACCCCAGATCCCCTCACCACCCTTATCAAATTACCTGGAATCTCCCTGAAAATGACAGCACCTGCACTTTATTGCTGCTATTGCAGCTATAATGAGATTGAGTATGGATTTCAACTTAGTTTTTCTAGGGAGCAGATAGAAAGTGAAATACAACCACCAGCACTCCAGCATCTTCATTGCAGTCAGGAATTTCAGGAAAATGCAAAGCACCTGGAAATTAATCAACAAATGAAAAATAATGACAAACAATCTTTCTACTACAGCTGCTACTGAACCTTTGCTGCTCCTGAAGTTCTTACGTCAAACAGGCACCTCTGCTTGTCCAAAGACATCAGCCCATTTGTATTAAACATCTCAAAAGTTGCCGACTGCTGAAGAAGCAGCAGAGAACCACCACCCAAGCTGCCCTGGAGCAGAATGAGCTCCCTGCCCAGGGACCGGGGCTCAAATACCCAGGGCTCCGCCCACCCCCTCCCACAAGCCCCTGGGAAAGGGGCAGGGTCATTCACCCCAGGCCCTCTCACCACCCTTATCAAATTACCTGGAATCTCCCTGGAAATGACAGCACCTGCACTTTATTGCTGCTATTGCAGCTACAATGAGACTGAGTATGGATGTCAACTTAGTTTTTCTAGGGAGCAGATAGAAAGTGAAATACAACTGCCAGCGCTCCATCTCCATTGTAGTCAGGAATTTTGGGAAAATGCAAAGCACCTGGAACCGAATCAATGAATGAAACATAATGACAAACAACCTTTCTACTACAGCTGCTACTGAACCTTTGCTGCTCCTGAAGCTCGTACCTCGAACAGACACCTCCACTTCTCCAAAGACGTCTGCCCACGTAGATTAAACAGCTCAAAAGCTGCCGAGGGGAGGGGTCGATCATTCCAGGCCCCGCCCACCACCCTTATAAAATCACCTGGACCCTAACTAGAAATGACAGCACCTGTGGGAGATTTAAGGGATTTTCTTAAGGTTGTTGTGCAGATGGGTTTCTGTTAGATAGAGATTTATTTCTGAACTAGACAAAGCAACTCCAAGGCTGGCGCGAAGGCTGAAAAACAACATCTGTTATGAGAGTGAGGTAATTCTATAATAACAAGACCCGAACGTGGACGATATCCGATCAGCCGACGCGTGTTTGGAACGTGGACGCTTATTGGGAAATAACTGCGTATATAAGGAGGCTTGTCTCTGTAATAAATGGCTTCGCTTGAATTCGTGTTGAGTTGCGTGGAGTCCGTGAGTTTGCGCCCTCGCAAGCGGTGACCCCGACGTGATCCCTAAGGAGAATTTACGGAAGGTGTGCAACCGCTGCAGGGAGCGAGCCCCAGCTGGAACGGCTCGGCTGGACCGGGACCGGGACGCAGGCTGCGGGCTGCGTGACTCCCGATTGATGGCTACGGAGTGACAGAGGAGGGATAAAGGATCCGATATCGTCGCAACAGATGCCCAAAGAGGTGAGCAGCTGGGGGCGAGAGGAGATGGGGCAGAATATTTTTAAAGAAGAAGAAGAAATACTGCGGCTCCTCTCGCATATTCTCTCTAAGAGAGTGGTGAAGTATGAGGAGAGTAACCTCAAAAGATTGGTAATTTGGTGCAGAGGCAGTGGGTTTCCTGCTGACCTGTTAGGAGTTTTTCAAATAGAGACCTGGGAAAAAGTGGGAACTGTGTTGTGGAAGGCGATTAGTCGCAGTGAAAAATATATTCTCGGCCTTGTAACCACCTGTAAACTGGTAATTACTACAGTGAAGCAATTAAAACCTGGAAAGACTGTTATGAGCATTAGTGACTCAAAACTTAAACTTGAACTTTGGGATGATATGTAAAAACCTAACCCTAACCCTAAACCCTAACCCGGTGTGAAGTGCCCAGGCAGGAGGTGTGAAGTGCCCAGGCAGGAGGTGTGAAGTGGCCAGGCAGGAGGTGTGAAGTGGCGGGGAGGAGGTGTGTTTACCTCATTTGCATATTTAACTAGGTCGTTTTCATAATTGGGTTTTAATTTACATAATCAGGGTCTCATTTGTTTCATATGTGTTTGGCTATTTATGGTTTGAGTTTTTCCTAGGGGTATGGTAATGTCATGTAATGGATTGGAATGTATAATTTCGTTTTTTCGTTCTTCCACACAAAATACCTACAAGTCTGGTGCAGCAGTAGGGCTGTGGATGCTCTAGGGGAGGACTGGAATTATTTATTTAATGTGTTTTTTTTTTAAATCCCCTAGAGCATCCACAGCCTTACTGCTGCACCTGAAGAAAAAACAACAACAAGGAAGTTTAGTTTGTATTTTATTTTTAGTTTGGCAATTTAAATAATCTGACATGCTGTCCAATAGAAAGCCTGCCAGAACTGCACACGCGATCCCATTCAACCTCACCAACCGGTCCGCTCAAACTCCATCAAACACGCACTCGGACAGAGTCCGACACTCACAGAAACAAAGACCAGCACACACAGACAGACAAAGTCCGACACTCGCACACAACAGCGATAGACACCGAGTCTAACGCGCCCACACGGATGCCAAGTCCGGCACACGGACAGTGAGACTGTGTCCTAGGCACACACATAGACACAGCAAAGTCCAACACTCGCGTGGCACGGAGTCCCACACGTTCACAGACAGAGACAAGGACAAAGTCGAACGCACGCCGCACGGTGACAAATTCCCGCACGGACACCAGCGCTCTGCCCCTCCAGCCCTCCCGTGCCCTCTGATTGGCCCACTCGGACGCAGGGGGCGTGGTGACCCCCAGCAGAACAAACCCTTCTATCTTGCATTGCCCTTCGCCATCACAATCGCACAGCAGTGAACTTGTAAGAGTAAAGCAGCCGTCTGACAGACACGCGCTCAGAACCAGACGAGGCTGGGGTCACACAGATGGACTCGCATTGTGGTAACATCACTTTATTTATTGCCCCCCACCGTGTTTTAAGGTGGGTTGTGCGGGAGTGGGCGGAGTCTTCAGAGGCACCGACAAATCAGGTGAGAGCGATGGTCACCTGCGGGAGGAGCTTGGCCAGGCGGGCGCAGCGATCGGGGGCAGCGGCCAAGGGCGCGTCGGCCAATTGGATGCGGCGCAGCTGGGGGCAGGCGGCCAATGGGGTGAGGGCGGAGGCGTCGCCAATCGCTAAGATCAGAGTCAAAGGGAGGAACCAATCAGAACCTGACCCCAGCACCCCCAGTTCACGCCACTTCACCCCAGTTCTCCTTGATCCGGTGGCACTGATCCCCATTGACCCTCACTGACCCCTCAGTGTCTCCCAGTCCCTCCCAGTGCCCCCTTGGTTCTCATGGTTTCCATGGAGATCCAGATCCTCCAGGTGGTGGAGGGGTGGGAAACCCTGCAGAGTTGTGACCTCATTGAGTAGACAAGTCCAGAGCCTGCGGAGGACAGGCAGCCGGATGCCTGGGTCCCTCCTGAACTCCTGGGTGGGTCCCCCATGAATTCCTGGGTGGGTCCCCAGGAGTTCAGGAGGGGACCCAGCAGTGCCCCAAAGGACCCAGGAGTTGAGCGGGGAACCCAGGAGTGCCCCAAAGGATCCAGAGTTCAGGAGGGACCCACCCAGGACTTCACGGCGGGACCCACCCAGGACTCCAGGAGGAGACCCAGGAGCTCTGAGGGGACCCAGGAGTTCAGGAGGGACCCATTCAAGAGTTCAGGAGGGGGACCAGGAGTGCCCCAAAGGACCCAGGAGTTCAGGGTGGAACCCAAAAGTTCAGGAGGGACCCACCCAGGAGTTCAGGAGGGACCCACCCAGGACTTCAGGAGGGGACCCAGGAGCTCTGAGGGGACCCAGGAGTTCAGGAGGGACCCATTCAATAGTTCAGGAGGGGGACCAGGAGTGCCCCAAAGGATCCAGAGTTCAGGAGGGGACCCGCCCAGGAGTTCAGGAGGGGACCCGCCCAGGAGTTCAGGAGGGGACCCGCCCAGGAGTTCAGGAGGGGACCCGCCCAGGAGTTCAGGAGGGGACCCGCCCAGGAGTTCAGGGAGGGACTGAAGAATTCAGGAGGGGACCTAGGAGTTCAGGGAGTAACCAAAGAGTTCGGGAGCGGACCCAGGAGATCAGGAGAGGACCCAGGAGTGCCCCAAAGGACCCAGGAGTGCAGGAGGGGACCCAGGAGTGCCCCAAAGTACCTAAGACTTCAGGAGGGGACCCACCCAGGAGTTCGGGAGGGGACCCAGCAGTGCCCCAAAGGACCCAGGAGTTCAGTGGGGGACCGAAGATTTCAGGAGGGGGACCAGGAGTGTTCCAAAGGACCCAGGAGTTCAGTGGGGAACCCAGGAGTTCTGAGGGGACCCAGCAGTGACCCAAAGGACCCAAGAGTTCAGGCGGCACCCAAGAGATCAGGAGGGACTCACCCAGGAGTTCAGGAGAGACTCACCCAGGAGTGCCCCAAAAGACCCAGGAGTTCAGGGGGGAACCCAGGATTGCCCCAAAGGATCCCCAGTTCAGGATGGGACCCAGGAGTGCCCCAAAGGACCCAAGAGTTCAGGAGGGGACCCAACCAGGACTTCAGGAGGGACCCACCCAGGAGCTCAGGAGGGACCCATTCAATAGTTCAGGAGGGGGACCAGGAGTGCCCCAAAGGACCCAGGAGTTCAGGGTGGGACCAAAATATTCAGGAGGGACCCACCAAGGAGTTCATGGCGGGACCCACCCAGGACTTCAGGAGGGGACCCAGGATTTCTGAGGGGACCCATTCAGGAGTTCAGGAGGGGGACCAGGAGTGCCCCAAAGGACCCAGGAGTTCAGGAGGGGACCCAGGAGTGCCCCAAAGGATCCAGAGTTCAGGAGGGGACCCAAGAGTTCAGGAGGCGACCCAAGAGTTCAGGAGAGGACCCAGGAGTGCCCCAAAGAACCCAGGAGTTCAGGAGGGGACCCTGGAGTTCAGGGTGGGACCCAAGAGCTTAAAAGGGGAACCAAGAGTTCAGGAGGGGACCCAGGAGTTCAGGAGGGACCCACCCAGGAGTGCCCCAAAGGACCCACGAGTTCAGGAGGGGACCCAGGAGTTCAGAAGGGGACCCAGGAGTGCCCCAAAGGATCCAGAGTTCAGGAGGGACCCACCCAGGACTTCACGGCGGGACCCACCCAGGACTCCAGGAGGGGACCCAGGAGCTCTGAGGGGACCCAGGAGTTCAGGAGGGACCCATTCAATAGTTCAGGAGGGGGACCAGGAGTGCCCCAAAGGACCCAGGAGTTCAGGGTGGGACCCAAAAGTTCAGGAGGGACCCACCCAGGAGTTCAGGAGGGACCCACCCAGGACTTCAGGAGGGGACCCAGGAGTTCTGAGGGGACCCATTTAGGAGTTCAGGAGGGGGACCAGGAGTGCCCCAAAGGATCCAGAGTTCAGGAGGGGACCCGCCCAGGAGTTCAGGAGGGGACCCGCCCAGGAGTTCAGGAGGGGACCCGCCCAGGAGTTTAGGAGGGGACCCGCCCAGGAGTTCAGGGAGGGACTGAAGAATTCAGGAGGGGACCTAGGAGTTCAGGGAGTAACCAAAGAGTTCAGGAGCGGACCCAGGAGATCAGGAGAGGACCCAGGAGTGCCCCAAAGGACCCAGGAGTGCAGGAGGGGACCCAGGAGTGCCCCAAAGTACCTAAGACTTCAGGACGGGACC
The DNA here is from genome assembly GCF_037038585.1 of Patagioenas fasciata. NCBI lineage: Eukaryota > Metazoa > Chordata > Aves > Columbiformes > Columbidae > Patagioenas > Patagioenas fasciata. Next base: position 2,373,932 of record NC_092528.1, read on the forward strand.
CACCCAGGAGTTCGGGAGGGGACCCACCCAGGAGTTCGGGAGGGGACCCACCAAGGAGTTCGGGAGGGGACCCAGCAGTGCCCCAAAGGACCCAGGAGTTCAGTGGGGGACCGAAGATTTCAGGAGGGGGACCAGGAGTGTTCCAAAGGACCCAGGAGTTCAGTGGGGAACCCAGGAGTTCTGAGGGGACCCAGCAGTGACCCAAAGGACCCAAGAGTTCAGGCGGCACCCAAGAGATCAGGAGGGACTCACCCAGGAGTTCAGGAGAGACTCACCCAGGAGTGCCCCAAAAGACCCAGGAGTTCAGGGGGGAACCCAGGATTGCCCCAAAGGATCCCCAGTTCAGGATGGGACCCAGGAGTGCCCCAAAGGACCCAAGAGTTCAGGAGGGGACCCAACCAGGACTTCATGGCGGGACCCAACCAGGACTTCAGGAGGGACCCACCCAGGAGCTCAGGAGGGACCCATTCAATAGTTCAGGAGGGAGACCAGGAGTGCCCCAAAGGACCCAGGAGTTCAGGGTGGGACCAAAATATTCAGGAGGGACCCACCAAGGAGTTCATGGCGGGACCCACCCAGGACTTCAGGAGGGGACCCAGGATTTCTGAGGGGACCCATTCAGGAGTTCAGGAGGGGGACCAGGAGTGCCCCAAAGGACCCAGGAGTTCAGGAGGGGACCCAGGAGTGCCCCAAAGGATCCAGAGTTCAGGAGGGGACCCAAGAGTTCAGGAGGCGACCCAAGAGTTCAGGAGAGGACCCAGGAGTGCCCCAAGGAACCCAGGAGTTCAGGAGGGGACCCTGGAGTTCAGGGTGGGACCCAAGAGCTTAAAAGGGGAACCAAGAGTTCAGGAGGGGACCCAGGAGTTCAGGAGGGACCCACCCAGGAGTGCCCCAAAGGACCCACGAGTTCAGGAGGGGACCCAGGAGTTCAGAAGGGGACCCAGGAGTGCCCCAAAGGATCCAGAGTTCAGGAGGGACCCACCCAGGACTTCATGGCGGGACCCACCCAGGACTTCAGGAGGGGACCCAGGAGTTCTGAGGGGACCCAGGAGTTCAGGAGGGACCCATTCAATAGTTCAGGAGGGGGACCAGGAGTGCCCCAAAGGACCCAGGAGTTCAGGGTGGGACCCAAAAGTTCAGGAGGCACCCACCCAGGAGTTCAGGAGGGGACCCACCCAGGAGTTCGGGAGGGGACCCACCCAGGAGTTCGGGAGGGGACCCACCCAGGAGTTCGGGAGGGGACCCACCCAGGAGTTCGGGAGGAGACCCAGCAGTGCCCCAATGGACCCAGGAGTTCAGGGGGGAACCCAAGAGTACTGAGGAGACCCAGGAGTGCCCCAAAGGACGCAGGAGTTCAGTGGGGGACCGAAGAGTTCAGGAGGGTGACCAGGAGTGCTGCAAAGGACCCAGGAGTTCAGGAGGGGACCCACCCAGGAGTTCAGCAGGGGACCCACCCAGGAGTTCAGGAGGGGACCCCGCAGTGCCCCAAAGGACCCAGGAGTTCAGGAGGGGACCCACCCAGGACTTCATGGCGGGACCCATTCAGGAGTTCAGGAGGGACCCATTCAATAGTTCAGGAGGGGGACCAGGAGTGCCCCAAAGGACCCAGGAGTTCAGGGTGGGACCAGAAAGTTCAGGAGGGACCCACCCAGGAGTTCATGGCAGGACCCACCCAGGACTTCAGGAGGGGACCCAGGATTTCTGAGGGGACCCATTCAAAAGTTCAGGAGGGGGACCAGGAGTGCCCAAAGGACCCAGGAGTTCAGGAGGGGACCCAGGAGTGCCCCAAAGGACCCAAGAGTTCAGGCGGGGACCCGCCCAGGAGTTCAGGCGGGGACCCGCCCAGGAGTTCAGGAGGGACCCGCCCAGGAGTTCAGGAGGGACCCGCCCAGGAGTTCAGGAGGGACCCGCCCAGGAGTTCAGGGACGGACGGAAGAATTCAGGAGGGGACCTAGGAGTTCAGGGGGTAACCAAAGAGTTCAGGCGAGGACCCAGGAGTTCAGGAGGGGACCCAGCAGTGCCCCAAAGGATCCAGAGTTCAGGAGGGGACCCAGGAATGCCTCAAAGGACCCAGGAGTTCAGGGGGGAACCCAGGCGTTCTGAGGGGACCCAGGAGTGCCTCAAAATACACTTTGGGGCACTGCTGGGTCCCCTCCTGAACTCCTGGGTGGGTCCCCTCCTGAACTCCTGGGTGGGTCCCCTCCTGAACTCCTGGGTGGGTCCCCTCCTGATCTCTTGGGTGCCCTCCTGATCTCTTGGGTCCTCTGGGGCACTCCTGGGTTCCCCACTGAACTCCTGGGTCCGTTGGGGCACTCCTGGTCCCCCTCCTGAACTCTTCGGTCCCCCACTGAACTCCTGGGTCCCCTCCTGAACTCCTGGGTCCTTTGGGGCACTCCTGGTCCCCTCCTGAACTGTGGATCCTTTGGGGCACTCCTGGGTCCCCTCCTAAGCTCTTGGGTCCTTTGGGGAACTCTTGGGTCCCCTCAGAACTCTTGGGTTCACCCCTGAACTCCCGGGACCTTTGGGGCACTCCTGGGTCTCCTCAGTACTGTTGGGTTCCCCCCTGAACTCCTGGGTCATTTGGGGCACTGCTGGGTCCCCTCCCGAACTCCTGGGTGGGTCCCCTCCCGAACTCCTGGGTGGGTCCCCTCCCGAACTCCTGGGTCCCCTCCTGATGTCTTGGGTATTTTGAGGCACTCCTGGGTCCCCTCAGAACGCCTGGGTTCCCCCCTGAACTCCTGGGTCCTTTGAGGCATTCCTGGGTCCCCTCCTGAACTCTGGATCCCTTGGGGCACTCCTGGGTCCCCTCCTGAACTCCTGGGTCCTCTCCTGAACTCTTTGGTTACCCCCTGAACTCCTGGGTGGGTCCCTCCTGAACTTTTGGGTCCCACCCTGAACTCCTGGGTCCTTTGGGGCACTCCTGGTCCCCCTCCTGAACTCTTGAATGGGTCCCTCCTGAACTCCTGGGTCCCCTCAGAACTCCTGGGTCCCCTCCTGAAGTCCTGGGTGGGTCCCGCCGTGAAGTCCTGGGTGGGTCCCGCCGTGAAGTCCTGGGTGGGTCCCGCCGTGAAGTCCTGGGTGGGTCTCTCCTGAACTCCTGGGTGGGTCCCTCCTGAACTCCTGGGTCCTTTGGGGCACTCCTGGTCCCCCTCCTGAACTCCTGGGTCCTTTCGGGCACTGCTGGGTCCCCTCCTGAACTCCTGGGTGGGTCCCCTCCTGAACTCCTGGGTGGGTCCCCTCCTGATCTCTTGGGTCCTTTGGGGCACTCCTGGGTTCCCCACTGAACTCCTGGGTCCTTGGGGCACTCCTGGTCCCCCTCCTGAACTCCTGGTCACCCTCCTGAACTCTTCGGTCCCCCACTGAACTCCTGCGTCCTTTGGGGCACTCCTGGGTCTCCTCCTGAACGCCTGGGTCCCCTCCTGAACTCTTGGGTCCCCTCCCGAACTCTTGAGTACTTTGGGGCACTCCTGGGTCCCCTCCCGAACTCCTGGGTCCCCTCCTGAACTCCTGAGTCCTTTGGGGCATTCCTGGGTCCACTCCTGAACTCTGCATCCTTTGGGGCACTGCTGGGTCCCCTCCTGAACTCCTGGGTCCGATCCTGAACTCTTAGGTTATCCCCTGAAATCCTAGGTCCCCTCCTGAATTATTCAGTCCCTCCCTGAATTCCGGGTCCCCTCCTGAACTCCTGGGCGGGTCCCCTCCTGAACTCCTGGGCGGGTCCCCTCCTGAACTCCTGGGCGGGTCCCCTCCTGAACTCCTGGGCGGGTCCCCTCCTGAACTCCTGGGCGGGTCCCCTCCTGAACTCCTGGGCGGGTCCCCTCCTGAACTCTGGATCCTTTGGGGCACTCCTGGGTCCCCTCCTGAACTCCTGGGTCCTTTGGGGCACTCCTGGTCCTCCTCCTGAACTCCTAAATGGGTCCCCTCTGAACTCCTGTGTCCCCTCCTGAACTCTGGATCATTTGGGGCACTCATGGGTTCCCCCCTGAACTCCTGGGTCCTTTGGGGCACTGCTGGGTCCCCTCCTGAACTCCTGGGTGGGTCCCCTCCTGAACTCCTGGGTGGGTCCCTCCTGATCTCTTGGGTGTCCTCCTGATCTCTTGGGTCCTTTGGGGCAATCCTGGGTTCCCCCCTGAACTCCTGGGTCCTTTGGGGCACTGCTGGGTCCCCTCCCGAACTCCTGGGTGGGTCCCTCCCGAACTCCTGAGTCCCCTCCTGAAGTCTTAGGTACTTTGGGGCACTCCTGGGTCCCCTCCTGAACTCCTGGGTCCTTTGGGGCACTCCTGGGTCCTCTCCTGATGTCCTGGGTCCGCTCCTGAACTCTTTGGTTACCCCCTGAACTCCTAGGTCCCCTCCTGAATTCTTCAGTCCCTCCCTGAACTCCTGGGCGGGTCCCTCCTGAACTCCTGGGCGGGTCCCTCCTGAACTCCTGGGCGGGTCCCCTCCTGAACTCTTGGGTCCCCTCCTGATCTCTGGATCCTTTGGGGCACTCCTAGGTCCCCTCCTGAACTCCTGGGTCCTTTGGGGCACTCCTGGTCCCCCTCCTGAACTCCTAAATGGGTCCCCTCAGAACTCCTGGGTCCCCTCCTGAAGTCCTGGGTGGGTCCTGCCATGAACTCCTGGGTGGGTCCCTCCTGAACTCCTGGGTCCCACCCTGAACTCCTGGGTCCTTTGGGGCACTCCTGGTCCCCCTCCTGAACTATTGAATGGGTCCCTCCTGAACTCCTGGGTCCCCTCCTGAAGTCCTGGGTGGGTCCTGCCGTGAAGTCCTGGGTGGGTCCCTCCTGAACTCTGGATCCTTTGGGGCACTCCTGGGTTCCCCCCTGAACTCCTGGGTCCTTTGGGGCACTGCTGGGTCCCCTCCTGAACTCCTGGGTGGGTCCCCTCCTGAACTCCTGGGTGGGTCCCCTCCTGAACTCCTGGGTGGGTCCCCTCCTGAACTCCTGGGTGGGTCCCCTCCTGAACTCCTGGGTGGGTCCCCTCCTGAACTCCTGGGTGCTCTCCTGATCTCTTGGGTCCTTTGGGGCACTCCTGGGTTCCCCACTGAACTCCTGGGTCCTTTGGGGCACTCCTGGTCCCCCTCCTGAACTCCTGGTCCCCCTCCTGAACTCTTCCGTACCCCACTGAACTCCTGGGTCCCCTCCTGAACTCCTGGGTCCTTTGGGGCACTCCTGGTCCCCTCCTGAACTCTTGGGTCCCCTCCTGAACTCTGGATCCTTTGGGGCACTCCTGGGTCCCCTCCTGAACCCCTGGGTCCTTTGGGGCACTGCGGGGTCCCCTCCTGAACTCCTGGTTGGGTCCCCTCCTGAACTCCTGGTTGGGTCCCCTCCTGAACTCCTGGGTGGGTCCCCTCCTGAACTCCTGGGTCCTTTGGAGCACTCCTGGTCACCCTCCTGAACTCTTCGGTCCCTCACTGAACTCCTGCGTCCTTTGGGGCACTCCTGGGTCCCCTCCTGAACGCCTGGGTCCCCTCCTGAACTCTTGGGTCCCCTCCTGAACTCTGGATCCTTTGGGGCACTTCAGGGTCCCCTCCTAAGCTCTTGAGTCCTTTGGGGAACTCTTGGGTCCCCTCAGAACTCCTGGGTTCACCCCTGAATGCCTGGGTCCTTTGGGACACTCCTGGGTCCTCTCCTGAACTCTTGGATCTGCTCTTGAACTCTTGGGTTACCCCCTGAACTCCTAGGTCCCCTCCTGAATTCTTCAGTCCCTCCCTGAACTCCTGGGCGGGTCCCCTCCTGAACTCCTGGGCGGGTCCCCTCCTGAACTCCTGGGCGGGTCCCCTCCTGAACTCCTGGGCGGGTCCCCTCCTGAACTCCTGGGCGGGTCCCCTCCTGAACTCCTGGGCGGGTCCCCTCCTGAACTCCTGGGCGGGTCCCCTCCTGAACTCCTGGGCGGGTCCCCTCCTGAACTCCTGGGCGGGTCCCCTCCTGAACTCCTGGGCGGGTCCCCTCCTGAACTCCTGGGCGGGTCCCCTCCTGAACTCCTGGGCGGGTCCCCTCCTGAACTCTGGATCCTTTGGGGCACTCCTGGGTCCGCTCCTGAACTCCTGGGTCCTTTGGGGCACTCCTGGTCCCCCTCCTGAACTCCTGAATGGCTCCCATCAGAACTCCTGGGTCCCCTCACGAATTCCTGGGTGGGTCCCCTCCTGAACTCCTGGGTGGGTCCCTCTTGAACTCCTGGGTCCTTTGGGGCACTCCTGGTCCCCCTCCTGAACTCCGGATCCTTTGGGGCACTCCTGGGTTCTCCCCTGAACTCCTGTGTCCTTTGGGACACTGCTGGGTCCCTTCCTGAACTCCTGGGTGGGTCCCCTCCTGAACTCCTGGGTGGGTCCCCTCCTGAACTCCTGGGAGGGTCCCCTCCTGAACACCTGGGTGCCGTCCTGAACTCTTGGCTCTTTTGGGGCACTCTTGGGTCCCCTCAGAACTCCTGCGTTCACCCCTGAACTCCTGGGTCCTTTGGGGCACTCCTGGGTCTCCTCAGTACTTTTGGGTTCCCCCCTGATCTCCTGGGTCCTTTGTGGCACTGCTGGGTCCCCTGCCGAACTCTTGGGTACTTTGGGGCACTCCTGGGTCTCATCAGACCACATGGGTCCCCTCCTGAACTACTGGGCGGGTCCCTCCTGAACTCCTGTGTTCCCCCCTGAACTCCTGGGTCCTTTGGGGCACTGCTGGGTCCCCCACTGAACTCCTGGGTGGGTCCCCTCCTGAACTCTGGATCCTTTGGGGCACTCCTGGGTCCCCTCCTGAACTCTTGGGTCCTTTGGTGAACTCTTGGGTCCCCTCAGAACGCCTGGGTCCCCTCCTGAACTCCTGGGCGGGTCCCTCCTGAACTCCTGTCTTCCCCCCTGAACTCCTGGGTCCTTTGGGGCACTGCTGGGTCCCCTCCTGAACACCTGGGTGGGTCCCCTCCTGAACTCTGGATCCTTTGGGGTACTCCTGGGTCCCCTCCTGAACTCTTGGGTCCCCTTCTAAGCTCTTGGGTCCCACCCTGAACTCCTGGGTCCTTTGGGGCACTCCTGGGTCTCCTCAGTAATCTTGGGTTCCCCCCTGAATTCTTGGGTCCTTTGGGGCACTGCTGGGTCCCCTCCCGAACTCCTGGGTGGGTCCCTCCAGAACTCCTGGGTTTCCTCGTGAACTCTTGGGTACTTTGGGGCACTCCTGTGTCCCCTCAGAACGCCTGGCTTCCCCCCTGAACTCCTGGGTCCTTTGGGGCATTATTGGGTCCCCTCCTGAACTCTGGATCCTTTGGGGCACTCCTGGGTCCCCTCCTGAACTCCTGGGTTCTTTGGGACACTCCTGGGTCCTCTCCTGAACTCCTGTGTCCGCTCCTGAACTCTTGGGTTACCCCCTGAACTCCTAGGTCCCCTCCTGAATTCTTCAGTCCCCTCCTGAACTCCTGGGCGGGTCCCCTCCTGAACTCCTGGGCGGGTCCCCTCCTGAACTCCTGGGCGGGTCCCCTCCTGAACTCCTGGGCGGGTCCCCTCCTGAACTCCTGGGCGGGTCCCCTCCTGAACTCCTGGGCGGGTCCCCTCCTGAACTCCTGGGCGGGTCCCCTCCTGAACTCCTGGGCGGGTCCCCTCCTGAACTCCTGGGCGGGTCCCCTCCTGAACTCCTGGGCGGGTCCCCTCCTGAACTCCTGGGCGGGTCCCCTCCTGAACTCCTGGGCGGGTCCCCTCCTGAACTCCTGGGCGGGTCCCCTCCTGAACTCCTGGGCGGGTCCCCTCCTGAACTCTGGATCC